>NC_140590.1:790849182-792114182 GCF_964204655.1 Triturus cristatus
CAGGTTGGTCTTGATCTTAAAATGGAGGTGTTCCATCAGGTCTGTGGGCCTGTCGGAATAGGTGCTCAGCAGGAGATTGGCCTTGTGGGCGATGGCGATGCCTCCTCTGAGGCGGTTGGGGCGATCCTTCCGGCTGAACTTGTATCCTTTGGGGATGGCGATCGCGATGTCTGGTCCGGAGGCGGCGTTCGTCCAGGTTTTGGTGAGAAGGTGATGTCCAGGGCGGTGCTGTCGAGGAGGTCCCAGATTTCTGTGGCATGTCTGTGGAGGGAGCGGACGTTGAGGAGAATGCACCTCAGGGTTTGGGGTGCGACGGGGTTGTTGCTGTAGGGTGGTGTAGGGTCCTGGGTATCAGCAAAGGTGAAGGAGTGACAACAGTGGCGGCAGGTGAAGGGTCCGCTGGCATTGAGTTCGTGGAGAGCCGAGGAGCTGTAGCGCTGGCGGGCCAGAGGACCAGGGGTCCTGGCGCTGGTCACGGTCGGGTCGCGGTCGAATCGCGGAAAGGCGCAGATGGGCTTGCCTTTGGAGTGCCGGCGGCGCGGCCGCGCAGCAGCCTCTATTAAGTAGATTGTACGATACTGGAATAAGAATTGGCAAAGCCAATAGGTATGCCTTGTTTTAGGTATGTGCCTGTTGCTGTCAAATATCTCTGGATGAAATTACAGAAAACTCACAGAAAGACACCAAAATGCGGGTCGGATGGCATGCTAAGGGAACCACAGGATTTTAAGCTACATGTTTTAAGTCACACCTTTATTTTCCTTTAAAAGAATTTCTAGTTAAGCTCCTTAAGTTACACATCTCTCAGAGACACCCCCCCCCCCTGTTTTTTCCATCCCACTTAAAGCCTTGTCTATTTGTTTTCCTTCATCTTTGTCCTCAAGGCAGTATATGATGGGATTGTGCTAAAATGCTAAACTACATTTCAATCTTGTTGTACATTATATGCAGTATTTGTGATGTTCTCCAAAATATTTTAAGCCGGGAATTAGAATAGTAAATAAGCCTCTAGGGCTATTTTGGTGAAATTTTAGCACTGGTTTGGAACAGTAAAATGCGTTGGGAAAACCTCTGCTGCCCTGGGCTCGTAACTGAAGTCAAGAATTTTCTTCGGGGACGCGGCGCCCTCTTGTGGTCAAAATAAAGATTTCTGATAGCATTCATCTTGGAAAACCCAACTTAGACCCTACAAAAGCAGAGGTGTAGTGTAAAGAGGCTTTTGGAATACTAGCGCTGATGCGGATGAAAAATAACCAGTAGCGAGCCAAGCGCTCGATAAGATCCTCTCACAACCTCGTTGCAATCCAATACTTGTCTCTCGCCGAGAAAATCTCACCAACTCCCAGTGTTCCAGATGCGACATTTTAGTCAGGCCGTATGTTTTACTTACAATTTATTAGAGTGCAAAACACATTTGGAAATAGCAAATGATTATCAAACGTATTTATATGTTAAAAACTGCAATGTATGTCCCCTACCAAACTTGACTTGGCTTACAACAGTTTAAAGCAGCCCATACACTTTTCAAAATCGTTTCAACCGTGTAAACTGTAGACAGCTGCGACTCTACATAAAAGATACTCGTAGCAAATTAATCAGGCAGCTTTGAATTATTTAATGAATAAAAACACGTGATGTGCATGTATGCTGCCATCCACTGGTGCAGCAACCACGTTAAGGGTGGGGATGCGGTCCAAAACCTAACTACACTAAAGGCATAAAGGACATATGACAGTCTTTGAAAAAAAAAACAAATGGTACCACAATTAAAACAAAAAATTGATGTCTACCTTTATTGATCATTCTCCATCTAACCTTCCAAGTTTTATGGGGGTGCTGCCGGAACGCCCGTGCCCCTAGTTCCAGAGCTACTGATGCCAACAATCTTGCGAGCTAACTCAGTGGATGCATGTGCAGCCTTTGCAGAGATGTTTGGAACGTGAAGGTCACGGATTTGAGCTGTGGTGGGTCCATTAAGGCATCTAAAGCTGACCCACGAGGTCCTCTGATCTGGTTAATGATTGACACTTTGTTATCCATACTTAGAATGGAAACAGTTTTGTAAAGTGCACTAGGAAGCGTGTATTAGTTTTTAATATCAATACTCGGACTTCTAGAACTCACTAGCAATGGAAGTGAGAAAGAGAGCGCATGTGTGTGTTCCGTGTGCGTATGTACTGCTGTATCGCGACGCGATACTTTGTCATCAGGTGGGATCATTGTGTTAGCGGGTGCCGGGGGGTGTGTTGTGATCTTCCCCGGCAACGTGAATATTATTTGGTTTGGATTTTGGAAGTCTCCCTGATGGAAGACTTTCCATGGTAGTAATCGATGATTACTCGAAATATCCCGAAGTGGAAGTGCTCTTATCTCTGAGTGCTGGAGACGTAATCCGAAAGTTGGAGAAATTGCTGGCTACCCATGGACTCGTCAAAGAACTAAGAACAGACAATGGTCCTCCATTTCAGGGACAAGAGTTTGCGTCGTACCTCCGGTCTCAAGGGATCATCCACAGAAAGATAACACCTAAGTGGCCACAGGTCAATGGCGAAGCGGAACGCTTTTCAGGGATTACTGCCAAACTCCCCATGCCACCACTGACAGGGCTCATGGACACTTATTGATGGGGCGAGCTGTGCGGGACTTCATTCCACATCACCCTGAATGGGTTGCAATCAGAGTGAATGATTAGGTGGTGGACCGCCGAAGACAAACAGCGAACGATCAGGTCTGCAGACACCGTCGAACGAAAATGGCCCGACTCCAGGTGGGATATCTGGTTCTCGTCCAAGACAGACACCCTGGCAGCAAGTACAGGCTACGCTTTGAAAAAGATTCCTGGTGCATCACTCACATTCGTGGTAACCAAGTGACTGCTAAAAGAGACCTGGAGCTGGTCACCAGGAATGTGTCAGCATTCAAGAAAATCTATGGATGTCCCGACGTCGGGTTGAATCATTCGGGCGAGGCCCCCCATGATCAGGGTGGGAGGAAGAGTCTGAAGATGAAGTCACAGCCGATGGAGCTAGTAGACTGGACCAGATCAGGCAGTGAATCAAATTTCACCTGACCCTCTCATGACTCTGAGACACTGAGTGTCTGGAAAATCGCACCCAGTACAGATTGAGGCGAAACCCAGAGCCCTCCAGCCGGCTTCAGGACTTTCACACCTAGAGTATCACCTTGATGCACTGGAGTCTGAGTGATATAATGTGAGGATGGACATGGGGATGATGTTGCTATTTGCAGGGCTACATTCGAAAGTAAGGTTTTTCATTGAAGTTTATTTGAAGTCTATTTTTGGGGAGGAATGTTGTATCGCGACGTGATACTTTGTCATCAGGTGGGCTCATTGTGTTAACGGGTGCCCGTGGGTGTGTTGTGATCTCCCCCGGCACCGTGAATGTTATTTGGTTTGGCCCGCGCTACGTGGGCGCATGAATAAATAGTTGTGCATGTGCGCGGATGGCGTCAGAGCCGCACTGCTCTGTCACAGAGTATACACACCATTCCGCATCCTGTCTTTATTGCAGCCTATACCACGCGGACCGTGTCAGCACAAATGCGCAGCCTTGCAGAGACAGAGTGCGACAGCCAGGACGATTAAGGTGCACCGTCCCGACTTAACATGTACATATACAGTATACTCTTAATTATTCTCAATTTGAATGTATTACGATCAGTGGCGGCTGGTGACCTTTGAAAGCAGTGGGCGTAAAAGTTGGGCATGACTTTTAAGCCGCGAGCGAAGCGAGCAAAAGTGGGGTACAGGTTGGGTCCTCAGACTGGGGGTGCCGCCAGCAGTGTTACGTCATAGGGATTATGAAAATCCAAGCATCACACAAAGAACAAGTATAGCAAATGGATTCAGCAAGGGTGTGATAAGGGTGCTGATGTAGGGGTGTGCATTTTGGATCACCCTCTCACACATACATTTACAGACAGCATACTTTCTATTGAAATAGCCACGACATCAGAACAAATGTATAGTTTTGCTGAGAGAAAGATTTAGCCAAAAAACGAAAATGTATGGAAATCGAGTTTCAGTGAATATTTATCATTTATGTATCAGCAAGTAAGGTGTATTGGTTTGTGTTGATGCTATTAAAATATTTGGGTCCATCACACTTCCGAATTATATAAAAATATAATTTGTAATTGCTGATCTGCTGAAATATTTGTACCGTTCATTTACAAGTATGTACATTTTGTTGTGTCTTTAAAAAAATGACATCCTACATCCTTTCCTCTCACACTCCCAGGACCCCAGCAAGATGGTCATACAGTTCACTTTGCAGTGCGAGAAAGTAATCACCAATCTCCATGTTAAAAGAACACGCAGCAATTAGTCAGAACATTCCTTGAATGCCTGTCAGACCTGAACATGTACTTTTCATGTCTGTCCCTATTACAGTCATTTCGGATATACCAGGCGCCACCATTACGTTTCAACTAGGCCTGTTACTGCACATATGTGTGCAGCGCCTCTCTCTAATACATGGCTTTCGGTTATGCTTGAACATACTATACATATTTCTGTCGCTATTGGACACATTCCTATTATGTTTGGCGCTTTTGGACACACGTCTGTCATATTTGCTTTTTAGTGCACACAGTCTTGCCAGGCCTGTCAGCACGTCAAAGGCTTATTCCGTTCCTTTTGCTGGTTCACACATTGCTCTCATGTCGATTACTGTCACACACACTTTCACTCAGGTCACTATTGTAAAATTATACACATTTATGCCATGCATGTCGCAGCTGTACTCCTTTCTTTAATGCTTTTGCTAGCATTTTCTGGGGTGTCTGTCACTGTTGGGCACAATGATTTCAGGAGCGGCCGGCATGACTGGAGAGGGTACGGGGGGTTAATTTAATTAATAGAAGAACTTACCAGGCATCTTCTCCGGTCCCGCATCCCATCACATCTGCTCTGCAACGTGGTGGAAGTAACTTCTCCCCGCTCTTTTCTTTTGCCAATTAGGAGACTGGGGGGCCGGGCGGCTGACCCTTGTTTACTCTGTCCTGGTATTTGATAGGGCATGGGGCGACTTTGCGCAAAACGCATCACCGTCCGTGCAGGAGCCTATCTTCAAATTCCTGCTCTACACAGGGCACGTGCAGCAAACCTAATGGTTTGTGAATGTGAGTGAGGGGCATTGCTCCTCTCTCACATGCGCAGACCATCTTCTGAACTCCTGCTCGTCTCTGCCTGCGTGCGCTGTGCGTGACATGCCCACTTTCACCAATGAAGCGCACAGGCGGGCCCGTAAATGTAAACAGACGAATTGTAAGCTGTCAATTTGTCTGTTTACATTCCTGTTCACCTGTTGCCCGATTCTTTTGTGGGGCGCTGCCCCAACGCCCCTAATGGACCAGCCACCACTGATTATGACCTGAAAACCACCGAATTAATGTAAGACCCACGGCAGACTACCATAAAACAGCGCCACCTATCAGTTGAAAAGTAAAATGCTGTCAAGAGCTACATCATTAACAAATACGAACTACACTAACTCCCCGGAATAATGTAGCACGGATTTAGAAATCTTAATGCACAGAAACGTACATTTTGTGGCACATTATTGCGTTTTTTTCGAACACATTTTGTGGCATTTTTTTTCATATTTAAGTTGTGGTCTCATTTTAAACCAATGGCATCCATTCAAAATACCCCACCAAAAGCTCATTAATAACACCTTCAGTCAGACTTTGTGTGTTGAAATTGTAAAGTGTCTTTAGTCACTTAAGGGCTAAAGCGACCGTGAGAAGAGGAGTTTGCGAGCTTCTACTGAGTTCACACCTGACAATAAGGACCATACTATTCCATGCTCCCTGTGCTCGTCTAGTCGCTCGAGCATTACTTTCTATACTGATCGTGCAAGCATCCCCCACCATGCCAAAGCTATGCATATTGCTTTAACTTTTCTCACTTGTGCTCAGCGACGAAATTCAAGCAAAATATAGCACGATAGAGTAGCTTTATGTAGACCCTAAAGAAAGTAATAACCCAAATTCTAACCCACAGTGCAAGATTGAGCTCCGCTGCTGCAGTCTGCATGTCCTGAATGTAGAAAGCCCATGACACAAGACTTGAGGTGAGAGAAGCACATAGGAACAACATAAAGCCAAGACGGAGTCAGAGCAAGACCAAATATTAGCAAAATAAAAGTTCAGAAGTGCTAGGGCACAAATGTCATCATTTGCCCAAAGAATAAGGTGTGAAGTTGAGCTAATTAAATCAGGCTGGGTTGGGGTTTTAACTGCAAAGCATATTCCAGTGTGACACAGATTTGTTGTGCAGGTAAGAATAAAAAAACAAGCATTTGGAATGCAATAGGTCTCGCATTTACGAGAGTTTAAGATATTGTCAATGCAATAGCTTAAACTCTCGCAAATGTGAGACCTATTTCAGTGCAAATATTTGTTTTTTTACTAGCGCCCTTGCGGCGCTTTCAAATTCATGAAGTCCACACCTCTTTCTCTGAGCAAGCAGCGTCTAAAGAAATGGGTGTGGCTGACATCAAAGTGAAACTGCGGCATGGGTACTTTGACAAAAAAACCATCTGTTTGTCAGGTTGACAAACGGATTTTTTTTTTGGTAAAAGCACCCATGAGGCGCTTTTACTTTAAAGTCAGCTGCGCACCTTTCTTTAGACGCCGCTGTCTGAAGAAAGGAGCGCGGCCTCTATGAATGTGAAAGTGCCGCATTGGCGCTAGCAAACACATTAAATAAATAAATAAATAAGCGCGGCCGCTAAACTTTAAACGGACCGCACTGCTAAAATAAATAAATAAATAACTGTGGCTGCTATAGTTAAAGCGGAACGCCATTAATAAATTAAATAACAGTGGGTGGCATGCTGCGAGGTAGTGGGTGGAATTGGGGCAAATTATTAAATTAACCTCTTCTGTGCCCATGACGAGATAGTTTCGTCATGGAGCACGGTTGCGCTGTGCCCATGACAAGACTATCTCGTCATGAACCCCACCCACTAATACAACGCCCGGCACAGGAGGGGGAAAGGGCGTGGCACTGAAGGGGTTAAAAAGTGCTCACAGCCAAAATAAAGCAGACCGTGTAACAAGACGAGTAAAAGGTCCAGACGTTATGGGAGGTAACAAATGCAGACAAGGCAGTACCACGGAGGGATTAATAAGCCTAATCATGAATCGGAAGCCAGCATTTACAAAGGACAATGACACAAGCCAATTAAAAATATAGGCGGTGAGTGGGCAGGGCTTTAAGTCCATACTCCACTACTGCATGCCTTGCAGAAGCGCATGTGCTGCCCAGGCTCGACCTAAAAATTCTTATGTCCTAGAGGTGGCAATACCAACACAAGTACAAACCTTTGCGTTTAAATCACTTTGACTTTTTTAACTAATACTGATCAATGGAATATATAATTGGTGGAACAGAACCAGCATACATTGAAATATTCAACTTAAAAAACCTACAAACTCTTATTACACCCACATACTGTATGAACATGAGATAAAAAACACTCAATTGTGCATGTGATTCATCACCCATGAATCAATGTACGCAATTTAAAAACAGCTGGCTTCAGTGCTTGTATGCTGGCGCTGGAAGAGAAGGAAATAGATATTTTAGACAACACTATCCAATACTTTTGAGCTAACTCTCTCCTCAAGTGCAAGCAACCAACACGACAAACAGCCAGAGAAATCACACAGCCGAGATGGCTTTAAGCAGCAGAGTTCAATTAAAACCTCCATACTTTCATCAAAACGCCCAAGATCATTTGTGCTCGCTAAGAGCTTGATTTGAGTTGCAGCAAAATGGTCCTCCCAACTGAAATTTGCAGAAAATGTAAATTTTGCACATTCCATGACAGGTGTGATTTCACCTTTGGCATGAATTTACTCAAGATTTCTTAATACATTATTGCTTTTACTGTGGGTATGACAGTGTGAATACCTGTACCTGTACCATTAATTAGTTGTTTTCCCTGCCCACTTTTCTTACTTATTCCAGATAGTTTTTTTATATCCTCAGGTATACTATGTACATTGAGGGTTCTGTTACAATTTCCTGTGATTGGGAATTTTTATTAATGCTTCTCATTCACTTGGAGTAGAGTGGCGCAGAGTAGAGTGACATAGAGTAGAGTAGAGTGGTGCAGAGTGCAGTGGCATAGAGTAGAGTTGAGTAGAATGCAGAGTAGAGTAGAGTGTATTGGCATAGAGCGAATTGGGATAGAGTGTAGTAGTGTAGACTGTATAGGCATAGTGTGCAGTGGCACAGAGTAGAGTGCAGTGGTGGAGAGTGCACTGGCATAGAGTGCAGTGGCAAGGAATGCAGTGGCTTCGAGTAGGTGGTGTAAACTAGAGTGGTCTAGAGCACAGTGGTGTAAAGTAGAGTGGTGCAGAGTAGAGTGCAGTGAGGTAGAGTACAGTGGCCTACAGGAGAGTGGTGTGGCATAATGTGCAGTGGCATAGAGTAGAGTGGTGCAGAGTAGAGTGTTACACAGTACAGTGACATAAAATGTTATGACATAGAGTGGTGCAGAGTAGAGTGCAGTAGTGTAGAGTACATGGTAGGGGAGTGGGAGGGGAAAAAAGCATCATGGAATAGGGACAGATGGGAGAGAAAAGAAGCAACATGGCTGGGGATATGGGAGACAGATTGAAAACACAAGCACTCCTATGGAGTGCTTGAACACAAAGTAAAAAAGTAGATCCTAAAACAGAGCAGTGGATGGACACAAGTACTTAGTCCATGCTCCAGGGAGGGCCAAACACAAGAAGAGGACATGACACCCGCATGCTATGACAAATAGGGATGAAAGAAATGAGAGCGATGCTGAAGCTGACAAATGGAATGCTATAAACCCTCTGTATGTCTGTCCGAGACAGCGCATGCACTGTCTAGGTGAAACCTAAAAAAGGAGAGTGTGTTACTCGCGAAAAAAGTTTTCTTAGTTTTAGCTCTATTGGTTATAAAAAAAAATTGCAACAATATTGATGCAAATCTAATAGCTTCCTTCGTAACCCTACCAGGCAACAAAACCTAAAAGATTACGTCATCTGCATATAATAGTAGGCATTTATGGGGTAAATGACATTAGAGGCAGTTGTCTCGATAAAAGTGCTGGGGGAGAAAACAACCTTGTTTCAGTCTGTTCTCAAACGGAACTCACACCATCAAGCATCCATTTATAACACATTCCCTCTGGGTCCAATTGCCAGAGTGCAATTTTTTGCCAAATGTCAAGAAGTCCTGGGGGAATGGTCCACGAAGCAACAGTTCAACACTCCTGCCACTTTGAGGGAGTTCCGCGCAGTCAACCAAAGGTCAGAGCGGTGGTCAATGGTTGAGTGTTTTCCTTCAAGTCTGCCTTGTACATATTTTCTTTTCTTTGGCCCGTTCATTTATCCGTTTTACAAATATTTGGGGACAAACAAGAAATTATAGTAGCTAGCTTAGTCTCTGCTCCCTTCTTAATGACACCCCATTCCAAGTATTGGGAATATTACTCAACTCACCCACCCATTGATAGGCAGGGCATAAACCAATAGCTCACCAGAGGGGTCCAAACAAATTGTAGCAATCAGTAGGGTTTCATGAACCCCCACCGTAGCAGCTACAAGGGGGGGTGGCAACGTGTATAACATAAAAACTTAGCATGATGGAGGTGTGATGTTGGACAGGGATAGATAACTCTTGCTCTCTCTCTCTTAATCTCTCACACAAACACACACACAAAATACAAATTGGAGATCAGTGAGGTGGGATGTGACTTAGATATAAAAAAAATAAGATTGAGTAACATGCCTTAGAAATTAAACATGGCAGAGAAGAAATGAGGGAGAAAAGGACTAGAAATTGGAGAAATTAAACAATGAAATCAGGAGTACTGGAAATCGGAAAGGAAACCTAGAAATCAGACAAAGGTCAACACTAGAAATCAAACAGAGAACACTAAGAAACCAGAAAAAGGATCTTAGAGAAGAAACAGAAAGAGTATCCACAAACCATAGAGAAAAAAACTTGGAAATCAGTGAAAGTAGACTTCAAAAGAACTACACCTGGTTGCGTACCCTCTTTCTTCCCTAGCAGTCCATTTAGCACATTCGTGCAAATTGTCCCTTCCTGTACTTATGACATGTTAGTGACACAAAGGACATATGCCATTCCCCACATGGAGTCATACAGTTCATCTTCTTCACCCTTTCTTACAGTCACATCATCCATAGGTAACTGTTTGACTACGTTTCTCCCTCAGGCCCTACCTTAGGTCCTACAAGCCTGAAGTAAATACGCCTCCTCGGATAAGTCCAGGTGTGCCTGAACCCCCTCCTTGCACTGCTCCCCATTCAGCAGAGGGGACCCAGATACAGACAGGAGAGCCCAGGTGGCATGATGCCTTCCATGTAGAACACAGTACAGGAGGTAGTAATGTAAGGGTGTGGGGCAGTGTAGTTCACAAGTACTGCCAATGTGTTTCTCATCCCCAGTGCTTGAGTTGCTTACTGACCTTGCTCAAGTTGTTAAACAGAGTTTCGTGGCACGATATGGCGACTGCTGTTCCTCTCATTGTGTGCTTCATGCCTTATAAACAAATGCTGTAAAACTGAATAACAAGACTGACATAAATAAAAGACAATACATCTGTCAATTCTGTAGGATAAAGAGGTCTGAATGAGCTAGCATGTCACACGCAAGGGCCACGCCTAGTCTAGTGCCTGGCGATGGGCGTGGTTAACCTCGTAACATGCAAGGGGGTGTGGCTTATGAAAAATGATGAGCGAGGAGCAAGGTTTAGATGTGGAGTGGCATGGCTTACACTAGTACCAGCCTGGGATTGGCACAGCAGGAAATCGGGCTGAGGCTAATAGGCCTCTGGCTGAGGCCAGCTGGTGGGACGTGTTTTTTGGTCTACTAAGACCTCCACCCCTAGTGCACAGCATGAAAGGTTGTTGTTACAGCCTTAACAAACATGACCCCATGCTCATGAAGACAGGCCAGCAAGCTAATGTCAGAGGCAGAAGGACAAAGGCTGCTCCGCTCCGACTGTCACAGCATGAGGCGTGTGACAGAGTCTGCAAGGAGCTGCTGATGGGAAGCCATTAGCACTCTCTTTTCAGGGGACTGCAACGGGGAGAGGACTGGAGCATAGGGTGGTGGAGGTTGGTGAAGGCCAGCGAGGGAGCTCCTCAGTTTGTTTGTCCTCCTCCACTCCATGCAAGCAACGAAGATAATCAGTCTCTGCCCTTCTCCTTTGTCTGCCAGATAATAATTACTGTATTCAACAGGTCACGTTGTGGCCTTAGTTGACTTTGAAACTGGGAATCCAGGTTCAAGTCCCAGCTCAGTTCGACATCCTGTGATTCTGGGCAAATCACTTAATCTACATGAATCTAAAAAAAAAGAATATGACCGTCTGTAATGCTATCTGGTGCTCACATAAAGCGCTCCAGTGCCTCTGGGCCTAGTCCATGCTAGATAAAACTGCATGTATTTGAGGAAAGTGAAACTATTTTTTGTTTATTGTTGTGCTTACACACTAGCATCATTCCCTTTCTCAGTACGTACATGTGAAAAAGTAAAAAAGTGAGTGTAAAAGGCAGCTTAGGTCTGTGCCATATCATGTTTCGCAGTGGACATTAATCACATCCACAGCAAACATTATATTGTAGTGTAATTGCATTTGTATAGCGCTTGCTACCTCTGAAGAGGCGTCAAAGCACTTTTTTTCGGTGAGTAGCACGCTACTCCGGGACCCATACAGGATTAGTGTTGAATTAGTATAGTGAAACATGCGAGTACATTTTAAATGGTGGATAGGTTAGTCAGTTATTTGGATTCGGAAGGATATCAGAAGGATAGAAGAGGAAAAAAGGTTTGTATTTATATAGCGCTTGTTACCCCTGATGGGGTGTTGAAGCACGCTACTCCAGAAACCCATAAAGGATTAGTGGTGAAATATGAAAGTAATTGGAGTGGTGGATATTAGTCTGTTATTTGGAGTAAGAAGGATAGCCGAGGGATAGAAGGGGAAGAAAGGTTTGCATTCATATAGCACCTGTTACCCCTGATGGGTGTTGAAGCGCTTTTCTGGCGAGTAGCACGCACTCCGGAACCCATAAAGGATTAGTGTTGAAAATTAGTATTGTGAAATATGAAGTAATTTGAGTGGTGGATATGTTACTCAGTTATTTGGATAGAGAAGGGTGGGCGGCGGGATAGAAGGGGAAAAAAGGGTTGTATTTATATAGCGCTTGCTACCCCTGGTGGGGTTTTGAAGCGCTTTTTTGGCAAGTAGCACGCTACACTGGAACCCATAAGGATTAGTGTTGAATTAGCATGGTGAAACATGAAATTAATTTGAGTGGTGGATATGTTAGTCGGTAATTTGATTGAGAAGGGTTGGGGAGGGGTAGAAAAGGAAAAAAAGGTTTGCATTTATTTAGCGCTTGTAACCCTGATGGGGTGGTGAAACGCTTTTTTGGCGAGTAACACGCGACTCTGGAAACCATAAAGGATTAGTGGTGAGTTAGTATAGTAGAATATGGAATTTGAGAAGTGAACATGTTAGTCTGTTATTTTGATTGAAAAGGATAGTGGAGGGATAGAAGAGTGAAGGCCTTTTTTTAAATGTATGTCTTTTATTAGGTCATAGCAGTAAGAGGAGACTTTTGGATGAGTAAAAAGGGTTTCTGGAGGGGAAGAGTCAGAGGGAAGAGTTTAGAGAGGTTTGTTTTGGGGGATCGGTATAGTAAAAGAGGTGTCAGATGATGCAAGGAGGTGTAGAGTAGGAGAGAGCCTGGAAAGGGTTATTTTGGGGATAATAGTAGTTATGTTATGTTATCATTATTTATAAAGCGCGGCAATTACCCGAAGGTGTCCTGGCGCTGAACCACTAATTCTCTGAGAACAAGTCAAGCGATCAGGGTTAGTGAGTAAAAAGACAGGTTTTCAGACCTCTCCGAAAGGTGAGTAGGTCCATGGCATTTCTCAAAAAGGGGGGAAGCTCATTCCAAGCTTTAGCTGCGCATACCATAAAGCTTCTCCCTCCCCATGTGGATTTTTTGACGAGTGGCACAGTCACCAGCTTGGTTCCTCCTGAGCGCAGGGTTCTACCGGGTGTGTACCATTGCATTTTCCGTTTGAGGAAATCTGGGCATATCCCGTGAAGTGCCTTAAACACAGTACTATGAGTTTTAAAAAGCACTTGATTCTTGACTGGCAGCCAGTGTAGTTTCCTCAATTCCTTAGATATGGAGGCGTATTTGGGAGTACCTGTAATCAGCCTTGCAGCTGCATTTTGTAGCATCTGCAACTTGTTCGCAAAGCGTTCCTGTATATTTAAATACAAGCTATTGCAGTAGTCGAGTCTGGACAAAATGAGGGCAGTGACTACGGTTCGCTGACAAGATGTGGGCAAAAAGGGCAGTATTTTCTTCATCATTTTAATTAAAAAATAAATGGAAGAGGCTATTGCATTGATTTGGTCTCCGAAGTTGAGTTTTTCATCGATAATGACTCCTAGGTTCTTCACCTTCCTAACAGGAGTAGGAAGTGACCCCATGTTAGGCAATTCTGTGACATCCAGCCTCCCTAATCTCCTCCGTGGACTTTATCTGTGCAGATTCTGTACTATGCTCTTCTCTGAACCCAAACTGAGTTGGGTCCAGAGCGTTTGTCCCAATTAGGAAGGTAATGAGCTGTGAGTTCATGGTTTTCTCGACCAGTTTTGCAGGTAATGGGAGGCGTGATATGGGTCGGAAGATGTTTGGCTCCTTTGGGTCCAGATTAGGCTTTTTCAATAAAGGAAATATCAAGGCCAATTTCCAGGAGCTAGGGAAGTGTCCAACTTCAAACATTGTATCAAACTATTGAGTGAGCACTAAGGCCGCAGGCACCTGTGCCTGTTTAATTATTGAGACTGAGCAGGGGTCATAAGGGGAGCCTGATCGGGCGGAGAGAAGTAATTTCTCAGTGTCTGTTGTGGACAATTGCTCAAATTTATTAAAGACCATCGGGGGATCAGTAATTGGCTGCCTTCCCTCTGACCGCGTCCTTCCTTCCTCTGGATTAGGGTGACAGAAGTTCAAAAAGATAGCTTCTACTGTGTTCAAAAAGAACTTGGCGATGTTGTCGCAAAGTTCCTGGCTTGCCTCAACTTTTGTCATGGTGGTGGAGGCCAGATTTGAGACAGTTTTAAAAAGTTATTTAGTAGAATTGTTTGCGGAATTGATTTGTTTTGTATAGAAGTTTTTCTTTGCTTCAAATAGGAGTTGTTTGTAAATAGCCAGACTTTGTCTATTTTTCTGTTTCTCCTCTTCCAAATAATGTTTCCTCCAGGTTCGCTCAAGGAGCTTGCAGGAAAGTTTTTGTCTTCTCAAATCTTCTGAATACCAGGGGGCTGTGGGATTCGTTCTTCTTGGGCGTATCATTTTAGCTGGAGCTAGTGTATTGCAGGCTGACTCTACCCAAGCTGTATAATGAGTGGCCGCCTCTTCTGGATCAGAAGGTAGCTGACCGAAAGAGGCCATGAGTACAGCCAGTAGGTCTGTACTCTTAATAGTGTTCCAGGATCTGCTTTGAATCTGGATCTTAAGGTCTTTCTCTGCCGTGTAATGGGAATCTAGGAGAATCTCAAATTGAACTCCCATATGGTCAGTCCAGGTCAAAGGTAGTGTGCCCGTAAAACACAAGTTGCGGTGATTTGAGAAGATTCCATCTAGAGTGTGCCCTGCCAAGTGCGTGGGGCTCGTCACCACCTAGTGGTATGGGGTTTGGGATAAATAAGAGAGTGGATGTAGAGGATATATTGATAGATGTATAGGGTGAGAGATAGGATAGTGAATTGGAAATGCCAAATTAGAAGAAAGTGATACATATATAGATCCATAAGTACATTGAAAGTATATAGATGCATAAAGGAGGTAAGTATATGTAGATTAAAGATATTGATAGAGGTACAGGATGAGAAATAGGGTAGTGCATTGGATATACTTTTTCAGGACAAAAGTAACAGACACACAGATCCAAGTACATGGAGGTACACAGATGCACAATGGAAGCAAATACATGTAGACCAAAGATGATTTAAAAAAAAAAATTAACAACATAATTATTCTACATGTTTATCCAAAGCAATACACAAAGATAGGTACATATCTACAGTGAAAATAAATTGTGGGTGGGTATTACTGAATGGGAACATGGGCAGCATTTCTGGCCCTGGTCCCGACCAGTCTCGAACAGGCTCAAAAAGGCAACTGCCCTTGTCCTCTCCGCCCTCAACAGGCTCAAGCAGCCAGCTGCCCTTGTCTTCTCCACCCTTAGCCTTGATGCCCGGGTTGAGACACCCTAACCCTGGCCTTTTATAGCCCTAGTAATCAGTTGACCCCTCTAGCCATTGAGAACCCTAGCCCTAACACTATCCAATCACAACACTACCCTAAAATCTGGAACTAGTAGGAGACCAGGACCTTACAGCCAATCTTAGCAATAGTCCAAGCAACCAATCAGTTTAAAAAACCTGATCCCTACGTCCAATAGGCCCTAGCCCTACCAGTAGTCCTAACCCAAGTCCAAGCAACCAATGGCACAGGAAGCTCTAGTCCCTACTTCCAATAGAAAGCCTAACCCTACTATTAGTCCCACAGCTAGTCCCGCAACCAATCACACGAGAAGCCCTAATCGCTACTTCAAATTAAAGGCCTAACCCTAGCCCTAGTCCCACCCTAGTCCCAATAACCAATAACACAGGAAGCCCTAGTCCCTACTTCCAATAGAAATCCTAACCCTAGCCCTTAGACAAGGCTACTCATACTACGCTTAGCGCTTGTTACTGGGCGCTTTCATTCCTTCAAAATATCCTCGCTATACTCGTACATTTGAGTATTTTAAAAACTCCCTGTTTTATTAAATTTGTGTTGGTATTTGTGTTAGCTTTTCCCCGGTTTTTAGCTCATCTCCGCATACCTGCATTATAAAAATTCTCAGAATCACCGCGGCTTCAGCGGATCTCCCTCAGCGCGGTGTACCGGCTATCTCATGCAATTTTGGGGGTAGGAAGGGACGCTTTGTGGGCGCCATTTTGTTTTGCGCTCTAGTTGTCCAGCTGACGCGCTAGATGTGTATTTAAGGGTTGAGAAGGTGGAGGGTCAGCCTTAGACAAGGCTACTCATACTACGCTTAGCGCTTGTCACTGGGCGCTTTCATTCCTTCAAAATATCCTCGCTATACTCGTACATTTGAGTATTTTAAAAACTCACTGTTTTATTAAATTTGTGTTGGTATTTGTGTTAGCTTTTCCCCGGTTTTTAGCTCATCTCCGCATACCTGCATTATAAAAATTCTCAGAATCACCGCGGCTTCAGCGGATCTCCCTCAGCGCGGTGTACCGGCTATCTCACGCCATTTTTGGGGTAGGAAGGGACGCTTTGTGGGTGCCATTTTGTTTTGCGCTCTAGTTGTCTGGCTGACGCGCTAGATGTGTATTTAAGGGTTGAGAAGGTGGAGGGTCAGCCTTAGACAAGGCTACTCATACTACGCTTAGCGCTTGTCACTGGGCGCTTTCATTCCTTCAAAATATCCTCGCTATACTAGTACATTTGAGTATTTTAAAAACTCCCTGTTTTATTAAATTTGTGTTGGTATTTGTGTTAGCTTTTCCCTGGTTTTTAGCTCATCTCCGCATACCTGCATTATAAAAATTCTCAGAATCACCGCGGCTTCAGCGGATCTCCCTCAGCGCGGTGTACCGGCTACCTCACGCCATTTTGGGGGTAGGAAGGGATGCTTTGTGGGCGCCATTTTGTTTTGCGCTCTAGTTGTCCGGCTGACGCGCTAGATGTGTATTTAAGGGTTGAGAAGGTGGAGGGTCAGCCTTAGACAAGGCTACTCATACTACGCTTAGCGCTTGTCACTGGGCGCTTTCATTCCTTCAAAATATCCTCGCTATACTCGAACATTTGAGTATTTTAAAAACTCCCTGTTTTATTAAATTTGTGTTGGTATTTATGTTAGCTTTTCCCCGGTTTTTAGCTCATCTCCACATACCTACATTATAAAAATTCTCAGAATCACCGCGGCTTCAGCGGATCTCCCTCAGCGCGGTGTACCGGCTATCTCACGCCATTTTGGGGGTAGGAAGGGACGCTTTGTGGGCACCATTTTGTTTTGCGCTCTAGTTGTCCGGCTGACACGCCAGACCTCTATATTAACCCACTATGCATACGCGCAGCGTTTGCGCGCAGCGGGTGTGCCGTAATTGCGCTGGAGTCACGCCAGAGTCCAGCCCGTCTGTGCCCGTCCGCGCTAAGGACGGGCTAGGAACTGGGCAAGGTAAGAAGTCACTTTGAGAGAGTGGTGACAGAGATGATAGCTTTAAGTATCTCTACCATGAGCTAATTGCCCTCAGACCCCCACGGCTATCATGTCATTTCTCTTGTCCTCCGGAGGCTCTTCGTGATGCCCCCTTTTGCTGCTGTTCTCTTAGAAACTGTATGCCGTCGATAGAGTGTGTTTCTAGTGTTTTCCCCCCTACAGACTCTGCCTCCCCCTCTATTCCTCCGAGTGAAACCGGCTTTCTCATTAACGCTAGATCGTTGGTGAAGAATAACATCGCCTTTAGTGAGTTTGTGGCTGTAAGAAAGCCTTCCTGGGTTTTCATTACAGAAACCTGGGCCTCTGACTCCTCTGGGCCTGACCTGGTGGAAGCTATTCCGGAGGGCTATGCGTTAGTCAGGTCGGACCGAGTGGGACGTAGGGGAGGAGGTCTGGGGATCCTCTATAAGAATTCCCATACCTGTCGTATTTCTATTCTATCCGCCCCCTCAGATACCCTTCAGGCCTTACACTTTTCGATAATTTCCCCTGTTGCTGCTCCTTTTGCGGCCATACTGATCTATAGACCGCCGGGACCGAGAGTGGATTTTAGTCATTCTCTGTTTAATCTCCTAGAGCCCTATTTTGGCTGCGCCCAACTTACCGTTCTGGGAGACTTCAACTTCCATCTGGAAAACCTAGATTCCAGGGAAACGCTTCCCCTTTTGGAGTCATTGGCCGCTTGTGGTTTTCAGCAATTGGTTACCAGCGCTACCCACCGGGCAGGTCACATCCTGGATGGGGTGTTCTCTAATGATTCGAGGCTGACGACAGATGTGCCTATACCGTTGGTTTGGTCGGATCATTTAGCGGTCCCTTTGAAGCTTCAGGCCTCTCCTGCATATACTAAGTTGAGGGGCCACAGCAAGAGAGAACCTAAGCGCAACTATGGGAGTATTTCCAATGACACCCTGGCTCCTTTAATTACTAATTTAGCAACTGCCACAGCAAAGGATGTCAGTACAGCGGCACTTGAACTGACTGTCTCTATCACCTGGGGGGGGGATTTTCTGGCTCCTGTTTCTTTTCGTTACTCTGCTAGGAAGAGACCTTCGGCCCCCTGGTTCTCAGAGTCTTTGAGAGCTCTAAGACAAGGCTGTAGGAAGCAGGAAATGCTGTGGAGGGCGATCTGGGACTATCAGGAGAGGGAAAAACATAAACTTCTCCTTAAGGGATGTAAAGTGGAGGTTATTAAAGAAAAGCAGGAGTACTTTTCTAAGCTGACTACCGCTCTTACGTCCCCCAGAGAACTCTTTAAAATTGCAGATTCTCTGTGCTCCCTGCAAGTGCCCGACCCTATCCCCAGCTCCCAGGGTCTCTGCGATAAGATCGCCCAATTTTTCCATTCTAAAATAGCCGATATCTACTCTGCCCTGGAATTGCAAAGGGCTGCGCTGTCTCCCCTCCCTTCGGTCATACCTGGTGTGGGTGGTGGAACGGTGGCCCCTTCTGTGAATCTGTCCAACTTTCCACTGCTCTCCCTTCAACAACTAGACCTGCTTCTAAGCAAGATCAGGTCAGGGTCCCCTTTGGACCCCTGCCCTCTTAAAGTTTTTAAGGAATGTCGGGAAACTCTCTTGCCCCCGCTCCTGAGTATCATGAACCGGGCAATACAGGAGGGCACTTTTCCCTCTTCGTGGAAAAGTGCTGTGGTTAAGCCTCTCCTAAAGAAGCCAACTTTAGACCCTGAAATCCTTAAAAATTTTCGTCCGATTTCACTGCTTCCTGCTCCTGCAAAGATGCTCGAAATTCACCTGAATGAGCATCTGACGGCATTTTTGGACATCTCGGGCTATCTTGATCACTCCCAGCATGGTTTTCGGAGACATCATAGTACGGAGTCGGCCCTTACGGTAGTGCTCTATAACATCCGCAAGGAGGTTGACCAGGGCCATACCGCTCTTCTGGTCTTGTTGGACTTGACAGCCGCCTTCGATACCCTATCTCCCTTGGTTTTAATATCTCGTCTTAGGGAGATAGGGGTAGAAGGTTTGGCCTTGAGCCTCCTGGCTTCCTTCCTTGACCAGAGGGAACAGAGGGTCAAATTGGGTGAATACCTATCCCCATCCCTTCCTGTCCAATGTGGGGTCCCTCCGGGGTCGGCCTTAAGTCCTACCCTTTTTAACATCTATGTGGCCCCACTTGCCAAGCTAATTAGATCTTATGGGATGGAGGTGGTATCATATGCTGACGACACCCAGATTATGGTGTCCCTTTCCCACTCGGGCAGTACCTCCGCTCTCAGCTTTCGGAACTGCATGGAGGCAGTCTCTCAGTGGATGATTTACAATTCTCTAAAGCTGAACGGGGAAAAAACAGAGGTTCTTATTTTTGGTGGAAACAGGGACATCTGGTCCTCTGAGTGGTGGCCCCCTCTTTGGGAGTGTGCCCTGTACCCACAGACTTGGCTCGTAATTTGGGAGTTCTGATCGATCCCGCTCTCTCCATGTCTCAGCAGGTTAATAAGACTGTTGCTACTTGTTGGGGTATTATCAGAATCCTTAGGAAAATTAGACATTATCTGGCTCCGCATGCTCGCAAACAGATTGTTGTTGCATTGGTCGCCTCACGGCTTGATTACTGCAATGCTCTCTATGCCGGCGTAAATAAGGGCCTTGTGTCACGTTTGCAAACAGCCCAGAATGCGGCAGCCAAATTTGTGCTTAATGCTCCAAGGATTTCTTCGGCTACTGCTGCCAGGAAGAGTCTGCATTGGCTCCCGATCCAAGACAGGATCGTTTTTAAGATCCTTTGCATGACTTACGGGGCTTTATCTGGCGTGGGGGCTGAGGGGGTGAAGGACTTGCTGGTACCGTATGTCCCGGGCAGAAACCTTCGCTCTCTGAGAAAGAATCTGTTGTCAGTTCCCCGTTTCCGAAGAGTTAAATGGGGAGGGAGGGCCTTCTCGTCTTTAGCCCCAAAACTGTGGAATACTTGTCCCACTGAAATTAAAACTCAATATACTGTCCCTACGTTTAGGAAGGCATTAAAGACGTGGCTCTTTGCCAAGGCTTACCCGTAGTTTTGGTTCCTGGTCTGTTTGATCTTTTTGTGTTAGGCGCCTTGATGCCTTTGGGCTTAGTTGCGCATTATAAGTTTTCTTTCATTCATTCATTCATTCAGTTCCAACCCTACATTGATTGAATCACAGACCCTGAAACCAATCAAAACCCTCAAATACCCAACCAATGAGGAAATTAACCCTAATCCAAGAGAAACACAAGATACAACCACCAATCAGTGTACACATGTACCAAACAATAGCAGACTATATAAGGTCCCAGCTACCTCAGACAAGGTTTGCTGGCCAGGGAGTTGGAAGCTGCTGCTCTATTCAGAAATCTCCTAGGAGACAGACAGGCTCAAGCCACACTTTGGACTTCTGCAGGTAAGGGCCTACCAAACTTGCTCTTTAACAATACTGTTTGAATAAAACTTTACTCCCTCTCCTGGCCAAAAAACAAAGTGCACAGTCCCTATTAAATATAGTTTAAACAGCACACAGCAGATTACTGCTGTCTCAAAGCACCCTCTGATGTAGAATATCCCTGTTGCTGGGGGGGGATGCTAGTTTCACTGGCTTGTTAACACAATATGGTGGCTGGGAGTGCACTGCTTAACATACAGGTCTTAGCACAGAGCAAAGGAGAAATTTGGAGGGAAAAACTGGTAGTCACGGGGAATGAGAGGGAAAAACTACAGAGTTTGGACTGCAAATCCCACAATTCAACAGGTTAACTGGAAGCAGTCACGGGCAGGAAAAACCACAAGTTTAAACACAAAACAGGTGATAATTTATGCAATCACGGGCAGGTTAAAACTACAATTTTAAACTGTAACAACCACAGGCAAAGACAGTTAAAGAAATGTAAAAAAAGAAAAGATGACGCAATCACAGATAGGGAAAATCGTTTTTTAGGGAAGAGACAGCACTAGTCTGCCTCCTTACCACTTCCTGGACTCTGCTCACTGCAATCGGGGGCACATGTAGGCTGCAGCTCACAAATTGCAGGTAGATGAGGGATGCCAATTTCACACCCCGTCCTCTTAGAAATTTGGGTAGGATCTTTTACAAGCCTACCAGACGTTTATGACTCCTAAAAGTGCTTTTGTAAATAGTTAAAAGATATTTTGCAAATCACCGGCTTTGCAGCTACAAAAAACCTTGGTACATCAGACATAACCATTAGAATACTACAATATTCTTGTGGGACTGAAAGGCGTGTTCTAGCTTAAAAACAATAAGCAATACATCATCTGAAACACTGACGACCAGTCTGTGTGTTCCAACAGGTACTGTGATGATTAACAAAATACCACCTGTCTACAGAGAATAGACCAGTGACCTCTAATTCCCGGCAGGTCTGTTCAGCTTGCAATAAATATTAACACTCTCTTGACCTGGCAGTGTACTTATATATTCAACCTTATGGAATTGTGTTACTTTATTGGTGAAGCAGAGGCATAGAAAAACCATTCCTTGCTCCAGTATGATAGTTTTAAGAAAAGCAGTTTGACGACTTCATGGGGTGTTTGATGAAACCAATATTCTAGTTGCCCTGCAGCCTTGCACCTGCTCAACATAGCTGATGGCACCTACCTAAGTGATTGTCCATCTGGCAAAGCATCTTGGGAACACTGTCATTCTTTTCAGCATCTTATTTGAGGACCAGTGGCATGTTCCAGATGACAGCCTTTCCAGAATCTTGTCCCTGGCCATGGTATGGATAAAAAACACAATTAAAAGTGAGTTCCTAATATTTTTGATAATTCAGTGCTTCTAAAGTATATTTTTTTCATTGGAATGTTAATTTCCTATTTCAGTACTGGCTCTATAAGCTTTAAAATACTTTTATTACCGCAAATGTTTGTCATTTAGCTCCATTATCCTAACTAAGCAGTGTATTGCGAAAGGTTACATTTTGCGAATGTGGGCCACTTTTTTGGAGCTGCCTGGGCTGAATTGTTGCCCCAATCCAACCCAGAGGAGAGCAGAGATGTCCCAATTTACTGCTCAGATTCCAGTCGCCGTGGACGCGTTGAGAGCTCGGTTTAGCAGCGCAAGACATGTACCAACACTGACAGCAGAGCTCGAGGTAGGCAGGTCTCAGACCCTGCAGTACCCGAAAGACAGACTTTTTTTATTTTATTTTATTTATTTATTTTATTTTATGCATTTTTATATAGCGCTGACTTTACCCAGGGCCGGACTGGGAACCAAAACCGTCCCTGTCAAAGTGCTCGGCCGGCCCCTCCGGCTTGGAGGTGCCGCCGAGCTCTTTGCCAAGGCCGGTTTTTCGACGATTTTGTTCCAGGGCTGCAAAAACGGCCCTGTAACAAAAACGGCCCCCAGGGGCCCAAAACCGGCCCCCACACGTGCGCCGCACCGGGGGATTGCCCGGTGCCCGCTATGGCCACTCCGGCCCTGACTTTACCCTAAGGTGTCAGAGCGAATCCCAATAGGAATAGTAGCGTTACATGAGGAGAAAATTACAGGTGGGCATGTTACAAAAGCAAACGTTACATTACATGAGGTAAAAGTGACAATTGTGCATGTATCAAAAGCAAACGAAATACAAGAAGAGGTAGCAAATGATTCGTTATAAGAGGAAAAAGTGACGTGTGCAAGTTACATAAGCATACAAGATACAAGTAGAGGTATAAAACTGCAATAAATGGCAGACACTCAAAACACAAGAACACACTGGGAAGGCACTTCTATAGGCATGGAGTACAGACTTTCCTATAGTGGAAGAACTTCCTTCAGGGAATAGAGAGAGCGTGAATTAGATTTGGAAGTGTCTTTGAAGGAGGAGAACTTTGAGGTCAGTTTTGAAGGACCGGTAAGAGGTGGTGGTCCGTACCTGAGGTAGAAGAGAGTTCCAGATTCTCACCGCGTTGCCTGAAAAGGATTGGGCCATGGATCTTTCCTTTTTGAAAGTGGGAGGTTCAAGCAATACATTTTCTGCATTACGTGATGGTCTAGAGCCTCCAGAGAGTTTCAGTTTATTTGCCAGGTAGCGAGGAGAGGAGGAGTTCAAGGCTTTGTGGGTGATACAGGCAGTCTTGTAGATAGATCTTGCCTCGATGGGAAGCCAACGAAGGGTGGATAAAATGAGTGTGATGTGGTCGCTTCTTTTGGCCCCATATCTGAAACGAGCTGCTGAATGGAGAACAGATTTAAGGGGAGACAGGTGGGATTTGGGGAGGCCAGTAAGAAGAGAATTGCAGTAGTCCAATCTAGAGAGAACCAGCGATTGGACAAGGGTTTTAAGGTCTTGCTCCGGGAAGAAGCGACGAATCCCCCAAAGAAGGCGCAGTTGGTATCAAGCAGACTTTGCAAAGGAATTGATGTGGGAGAGTAGATTAAGTTTTTTGTCGAGAATTACACCAAGGGATTTTGCGCAGTCAACAATGATGGGTTTATTGTTGAGTAGATTCATCTGATCCATCCATGATTGAACCGGAGGAGGAGAAAATGAGCAGGAGAGGAGGAAGAATTCAGTTTTGGAGGGATTCAGAATCAGTTGATGAGTTAACATCCAGTTTTGAATGGAGTCATGAGTAGAGTTTAGGATGGAGAGATCGTGAGTGGAGGACACCTTGAGGTAGATCTGAGTGTCGTCCGCATAGAGATGATAGAGGATCCCGGATTTACTTAGGAGATTTCCCAATGGTTCCAAATAGAGGTTGAACAGAGTGGGTGCAAGTATAGAGCCTTGAGGAACACCTTAACCTTCCGCCAAAGGAGATGAAAGACTGTTCGCTATTTTGATCATTTGGGATCTATCAGAGAGGAAGGAAGCAAACCATTTAAGCACAGTGCCCTCCATGCCCATTCTCTGTTGAAGAGTGTTAAGGAGAGTGTTGTGATTGACAGTGTCAAAGACTGCAGAAAGGTCAAGGAGAATTTGAAGACAAGACTCCCCCAAATCGAGTATCCGCAGCGCGTCATCAATCACTTGCAGCAGGGCTGTTTCAGTGCTGCAGTTTTGAATGAAGCCAGACTGGAAATTGTCAAGAAGATCATTGTCCTTGATATGACGGGACAGTTGTTTCGCTACACATCTTTCTGTGATTTTCGCAAAAAAAGGTAGGTTAGTGATGGGGCGGAAGTTGTTAAGGTCGTTCGCATCAGCGGTGGGTTTTTTAAGCAGAGGGGTAACCTGCCCAGCTTTGAAGGAAACAGGAAGGGAGCCTTGACAGAGGGAGAGGTAAACCAGAGTGGTCCAATAGGAAAGAGAATAGGTATAGAAGTCGATGGCAATGGCACTAGTAATGGGGTCAAGAGAATGGTTGGAGGGCTTTGTTTTGAGGATGCATTTGAGGAGGGCATCTTCAGAGATGGGGTCAAAGTTCTGCCAAATGGCTAAGGATTTGCGCTCCTCTGGAGGGGTAGGATGAATGACCAGTTCCACAAGCGATTTCCCTTTTTCGTCAAAGAATATAGCGAATTCCGCTGCTTTCTTTGTAGAATCCTCCAACTTTGAGGTTGGGGGAGAGAATCTCATCAAGAATCCAAACTGCTCTCCCCCAACCTCAAAGAGAGAATGGGATGAGGAGGTGGTCAGACTAGTCTACATGAATATGGATAGCGATAGTAAGCATGCCTGCTTTAGAAATAACAAGGTCCAGGATTGAGCCCTTAGAGTGTGTTGTTTCTGTGCAGTGTTGGATAAGATCGTTTGCAGAGAGGAAGGTGGCCAGCATATTCGCAGAAGAGTCTCGAAGTGAGCCCCAGTAGAGATTGAAGTCACGCACGAAGATCTGATTGTCACTTTGCGAGTATTGGTCGCTGATGAAGTCAGTGAGTTCCTCCATAAATGAAGGGCCGCTACCAGGCGGGCGGTAAATGGCATGGAATCTGAGGGGTGAGCAGTGGTGCAATTGAAGCTCAAGAGATAGGCATTCAAAAGTGCGGAAGGAGCTGTTAGGAAAAGCCTTCAGTTGAAGGGAGTTTCTAAAGATGACTGCAACACCTCCCCTAACTTTGTCTATTCTGTCATTTCTAAATATAGAATAGCCTATGGGTAATAGGAGATCAAACATAGAGTGAGAAGTATCATTGAACCAGGTCTCTGTGAGGAAGAGCATGTCAATATTGTGAAGGATGATGGTATCCGAGATTTCAAGTTTGTGTTTTATTGCAGATCTGCAGTTGTGGAGCAGACAGCGCAGTTCTGTCGAGACTGTTTTGGTGACGGGGGCACTTGGGCTATGAGGGGTGATAGGGATATTGTACTTATACGAGGGTGCTCGGGAGGGTTTAGGTGGACGAGTGGTTCTGACAGAGGAGATGGTCGGAATAGTGTCGATAGTAGGGTTACTTGGAGAGGAAAGTGGAAGAAGGGTTGTCGTTCGAGGACTTGTGTGAGTTTGCGATGTTTGCAGCTGGCAGGTTCTGATTGGCTATTTTGGGGTGTGGGGGCGAGGTGTATCTCGTGGGAAGGTGAGTGTTTTCCAAAGGAATTGAGGTGTATGGAAAGGTGGAAATCTTGTAGCTTAAAAGTTAAATGGTAGCTACAAGTTGGGAGATGGAGGTGGTGAGAGAACCTAGCTTATTATCCAGAGAGAGTAGAGTAGAGCACGGCATGTTGGGTGGCTCGATGGAAACAGGAGGGGGTACAATTGGCGGTGGAAGGCAGGGAGAGGTGGGGGTACTGAAGGGGAGTTGGGGTACAGGGTTCAGAGGTGGGGAAAGGTGGTGGTTGAGAGCGGGCGATGGTGCATCAGGTGAAAGGAGAGTTGTCTTTGTTGACGTTGCAAGAGGGATAGGAATTAAGGACAAAATTAGGGGGAGATAGGTGAGGAGCAAGGCAGTGGGGCGGAAAGAGAGGGGGGGAATGTGTGGAGTCATAGGAAGGAAGGAGGTTTGGGAAGAAGAGAGGGGAGGGTGTTAGAGAGGTCCTGTCAGCTACGTGAGGTGGATGTGAGGGAACGGGCAACTGGCAGAGTGAGGGGGTTGGGAGATTGGGAAGTTGAAGAGAGAAAGTGGTTCTGCTAGGCCTGAGGGAGGGAAAGGGTTACCAATGGGGGGAAAGAGGGTAGCACAGCATTACTGGAGGAGTGGGAAGAAGAAGAGAGATGCAATGGGTTTGTGAAGAAATCGGGGTACATAGCGAGGGGAGGAGGGGGTAGAAAAGAGGAGACGAAGAGGAAATAGGGGGAACGTAAGGAAAGTTAACTAGGGGAGAAGATTGGAAAGGGGCCCCTTGCAGGGCCCTGAATTTATGTCCTTAACATTAGCAAAACCCTGATGGATTTCTCAGCAATGATTGTAAAAACCCTAAGGGAACCCATGCCGGTGATGTCATCCAGAGCTGTGCCTGCACCCCGCTGCGCGCGCGAGGAGCAGTGGAGACAGCACTAATTGATGGGCTACAGGGACCTGCCTCGTGGGCAGACAGGGGTGCCGGAACCAGGGGTGGAGCAGGTGCCGTAGCAGCCGCCAGATAGCCTTTAAGGATTTCAGATGAAGGATAAACCATATAGAGGTACGCGAAACGTTTCTCTTTTTGGCAACACTTCAGTATCAGGCAAGATCTTCTGATAAAATGTTGAAAATTATCTTAACACGGAGCCTTATATTTTATTTTCCTTTCACTGACTGAGGGTGATTGTGAAAGAAGACTACAGCATGATAGGCTCCTTAACGCAAGAAGTGAATAAAATATGTATTGCAAAACTAAACTGAAATTACTTTCAAAAGGTCCCTGAAGAACGCTGAACACATGACAAATAGATTAAGATGGTTCAAAATAAATCAAGACACATAGAAAGCTAAAATTGCTCTGCTTTCTTATTTTTTCTCAATTGTGTCCTACCTTTATTTAAAATTAACCTAACTGCAAAACCAAAATGAACTTTATTTTTGGTATAAGAGACAGGCAACTCTTATTTGCGTACTATGTCATCTACCTTCCATTATGCATATTAGCACTTATTTACAATGCTGTGCAATGTGTGAAGAAACCCAGTACCTGCACAGATTACTGTGTGCATGTATTATGAGCAGGGCCACTGGCATTATATGGCAGGAGAAGGCCAAATTATATGTCAGGGTTGACTAAAATATGAAGCTAGAAAAGGCAAATTATGCAGGGTAATGTGGCACATTTTGTGACAGTATTGCTCCATAATTTTGACATTTTTACCCATGCTAATACTATCGTAGTAAGGATGTCGTCTCATTAGTACCACCTTAACATCCAAATAAGGCAATAAGCTAACTAAAGATGACAAAGGCAATAAGCTAACTAAAGATGACAAGTCAACCTTTGTGAAAGCTTTGCACTGTGCAGAAACGTGTTAGAGCTAGAAAGAATTTCTTTTGTTGAAATCTACAAATTTTACAGCAGGTGATTGATTATGTGGCAAATGTGGGAAATCCATAATTGTGCAATAAACTCCACTGCCGCAGATTTGCATTATTCCAGTGGCTCTGATTATGAGTTTACTGTAAATGCTGCATGGCATCAGGTGATCACATCATGATGCTATACCAGTACTGGGTGTTACATGCTGCCTACAGCATGCTAGCAGTCCTGCAGGCTTACCTGCCTGGGTTGACCACATGTCAGTAGTCCCCACTCCTCAATACGCAGGGGTGGGAGACTATTAGATACAGCAGTCAGTAGCAGTGACATATTGTTCAGACAGCAAATGCTATTTCCACATGCCTTTTCTAGAAAATATAGAGTTTGAATACAAGGACAACTTACACCATTCCTATCCATGGGGAAATATATAAACCCTAGCAGTGGTAAGTTACCTTAATGCCTACAGGCCTATATGATTGTCCACCATGTGAAAGCGTTAACTTATATGTGAGTCTCAATTTCTTCAGCAGCAAGTGTGGTTTGCTGTCAATCACTTCCACTTGCATGATGCATCTACACTATGAATATCCTCACCACGCTACCAAGAGAGATTCTTTTTTCTGAATCCTCTACATATAAATACAGAAACCCTGTTTTTTTCCACTGAAAAACGTATGTATGCATAAGTGAAATTGAAATGAAATGAAATTAGGATTTGTAGAGCACTCCACTACCTAGGGGGGCACTGTTTCCTCTAAGGTGCACGCCAGGGCGGCCGCACACACGGCACTCAATCTCCGCGCAGGGGGCACACTGTAGCGCACATTTGAAAGGAGAAACCTTTAAGAAACACAAATGGGGCTAATTTAACCTGGCTTGCAATCATTTGCATCTGTGTATGGGGGATCTCCATCGTGTTTAGCAGCATTTAACTTTTATTGCCAACAGTTCAGAACTCAGACTAATACATCTAAACACTATGGAGATCACCCTTTCACCGATGTAAATGGATGCTTTTAAATATTATCAGGGCTCGGATCAAACACAGGCTCTGCCCGTTCACTTGTAAGCTTACCCACCTGCACAAACCTTTGGAGTTTAATGCCATATTTGAAAAAGGCTCGCTGTATGCACTGAGAGGTCTGCCAAAATGTGCTGATTTCTTTCCACTTCACTACACGCTACAGTGAGATTTCCATTTCCATATAGCTTTTTTGTTTTATTTAAAAGGGATGTGTCATTAAATCCCAAAGTTTTGTACAGGTGGGCAAGCTAACAAATTAACAAGGAGAGACGTGCAAGAGCCAAGCCCTGAAAATATTTAACAGCTATACTCTACACCAAACATCACGTCAATATGATAAAATCTCTACAAAATTCAAAAAGGTTATTTCTTTAACATGTGGAAGCATTGACATTAATGCATCACATTATAGCACTGCATTGAGAAGCACTTTAAACATGAACAATGAGCGAACTAAGAGTCACAACAATTTTCATGTAAACCCTGTATGTGCCCCAGGTTATAATAGGGCACTATTGTAGTTTATTAAATCAAACATGGGTTTTTGTACAACTGTTTTTCTGAACTCACATATTTGGAAGTGCTTTCTTATGCTATAATGACGAAAAAAGGAGTTTTACTAAAATAAAATATTTGCCTAAGATCACACAATTTTCTTATGTTACAGCTCTCCCTTCACCTCTTTTTGCACTTTTCAGCAGTTTGTATATAGCATGAACACAACCCAAAGGTTTTGGAGAGATTTACATGTGCACCAGTTACATTACAAAAGGTCACCTTTCATTGTTAATAGGCATAGGGAAATTAAGTGATTTGCCCAGAATCACAGAAGGTTGAGTTTACTCTGAGACTGAAACCGGGTTTCCCTGCTCCAAAGTCAACAACTCTGGTTGTAACACAACATCCAGAGTACAGGGAGGGAGGCAGGCCGGAAGCGACATGAAAGCTTGCCTCATTACGGGCTTGAGGTTCCAAAAAGACCTCTAGCTGAGCCAGCCTTCATGCTCGAGCCTGGCTTGAGCTTTCAGTGGCTGGCCCACCACTAACGTTTTGTAAACATTTAATTACAATGGAAGCTACTATTCTTAGCTTAACTACCCATAAACACTGTATATGTATATATCACAAAATAAATAGTATTTTAAAATAGGTACAGGTAAACATTTGATTGTCAAGAGAAGGGAAAGAAAATGTCATATAGGAACTCAATATGTATATTTCACCCAATTAGCCTATGGTACTAAGTGACCCCATTATTGGCAAGAGTCTACCGACTCGACCTCCTATCACATACAGTAGGGGTCTCTCAATGAGGGATGAGTTGGTTAAAACAGCCCAGAGGTCATTGACAATACAAACTGTCTACAGAGGCATAAAGGTTTTTTTAAATGCAAAACCTGTAAGGCATGCCAACATGGGGAAAACCGGACAACATATACAACACCCTTCAGTGCCAGAAGCATAAAAATAACCAAACTTCTGACGTGTAAGACTGAATATGCTGTATATATTTTATCTGCCCATGCAACCTACAATACGTAGGCAGCACCAAACTACAGGTGCACAAAAGAATTTTACAACACATACGGGCGATTAACAATCAAGACAATACCTATCCGGTGGCACGCCACTTTAAAAGCAAACATGAATCTAAGAGCCAAGACCTCAGATAATTTGTAATAGATTCTGTACCACCCAGTAGAAGAGGGGGGAATAGAGAACAACGATTGCGCCAATTGGAGACTAGATACATCTTAGTGCTAAATTCAAAACATCCAACACGGCTGAATGTAACGGAGGATCTTTATACATGTTTGTGATCCATTAAGGGTATTTTATACATTGGCTTTTTAATTCAACTTATTAATTTTATGCGAGGCTTTTAGCTTGGGTCTTATTCAACTTTTATTGACATTTTATCCGTGTATAATGGTGTTTTAAATCTGGTATTTTACCATGATTTTAGATATTGATATTGTTATTTATAATATTTTACATTTAAATCAATTGATCATTGTTAATAATGCATTGTCAATAATATATGGAAGACACCGAAGCTATTTTGCACAAACCATGTTGCATAATGTACATGTAGAAAGTTTGCACATATATACAATTTTGCACATTTTGCACATTCATCTACATATAAGGTACACATTGCACCATAGACAACTCGCCTAAGACTAAGGAATTGAATCTGTCACTTGGCATTTACACCAGTATGAGCATCCAGACAGCAACACCTTTTGTGGGGGTGCCCTAAGCTAGGGACGTATTGGGCTGAGGTGGGGGAGCTCTTGAACGCAGTCACCGACCGCGAGGTGGAGTTCGACATGGCGGCCTGCTTATTGCTCTGGTTCCCTCACACGGCAAAGACGAAAGTGACGAGCAAATTCATTGACCTAGGCCTCATGTTGGCCCAGAGAGAATTTACATGGCACTGATAAACCCGGGAGGGTCCGTCGTTTGGGAGATGGATGGCTGAGCTGCTGAAGTGGGCGAGTTGTGAGAGCATGCTTCGGAGGCGGCAGGCGACCAGGGCAGGGGACGAGAAAGGACTGGAATGGGTCAGGGCGTGGGAGATGATAGTACAGGCGCTGAAGGACTACCGGCTGGAGAGTACGGAGCAAGAAGGTTAGGAGGGCGGGGTTCCAAGAGGCCGGTGAGATTGCATGTCACAACTGAGAGCTGGAGAATAATTGCGTTAGACCCCACAACCAGGGCCCCCATCAGCAGTAGTTAGGGGGGAGGGGAGGGTGGGGGGGAGTTATTGGGGTGTTGAAGTAGAGTCCGGACGAGAGCAGTTAGGACGGAATGTTGGGGACTGAGGCAGGTGGGTAAAAAAGCAGATATTGAATTGGGCGGTTGACCTGCCACTTTGAGAATTGATTGCCATGATACACAGAGTTTCTATACTGGTATGCCGCCCGGCCTCCGGGATGTGGGCTGATTGGCTGTGTGCTATGCTAAACTGATGGGTGTGCTCTGAGATACCATGTGGTGGAAGGTTGACATCATGGAGGCCTTACTCTTACTTCTGCAATAAAAACATGTTTACAAAATGAGCATCCAGACAGCAATGGAATCACCACATTACAGCCCAGGGGAGGTCTATTCTAATCAGGGGCATGAATTAGAACAAGGTGAGCACAGAATATTGTGACTGTGCTCAGCCCATGCAATTGGAGTTACAGCATTAGATAATGCAATGATATTACTAACGTCATGAATCTTTTTGACCCCAAATGAACTACATCTAATTAAATTTATCTCAGATAAAAATCCACACAATGAGTGCATAGAAGGGAATGGTACCGCGGCGTAGTATACTGGGGCTCCAGTAAAAGTAAACGCACAGAATAATACATGCACGACCGCATTTACCAAAAGAATGAGATCTGTGTCAACCACCACACTTACAAAACACTTAGGGTTATAGGTGATAAGCACATTGCGCTGTAGCACAACAGCACTTCGTTAGCATCAATTGGAACATACGCTAGGACATTAACTAGACAAAAATGGATTGATGGATATGATACATATATAAAGTCAATTGACAAATAATAATTTGTAGTATCGTAACTTGGTTTGATTTAATGCAATTTCATTAAGAACCAAACGTTCTTTGTAAATGTATATTGAACAGACATTTATTTGTTGTGCTTATTGTCACTTTATGTATCCTTGAACTGGAGGAACTACAAATGTAACTCTTTCATGTCCATTGCGTATTCTGCACACGTGGGGGAAACAACGCTTGCACTAGTCACTATAAAAACACCGATGGTAACGCAGAACTTTGTCATGTGATCAAGGCTCCCGTGAGAGCTGAAACGCGTTATGCCGACTTGCACCAATAAAGAATAAATATTGCACTGATTACCGTGGTCCGGACCTGTTTGTTGGAATATGCAAAGGGGAAAACAGTGACAAGTGGATAATTACATATATATATATACGTGTGTCTACATAAATATATATCTACATACATAAATAACATTTTCTTTCCCTTCTCATGATAATCGATTACCTGTATTCATATTTAAATGTTGCCATTTATCTTTATGTTATCTCCTTTTGGTAAATATTGAATATCTCTATTGTGTTTTTTGCCAGTCTCTTTGTGAAGTGTTCTGATACCTGTTGGGCCTTGAGTTTGCTACACAAAACCACAGAAATAAAAACATGCACTTTTTTAGACCAAACAAAATAATCACTAATGGAGCATTGAATTCTACATAATGCCATCACCTGAAAGCTTTATTTAGCTGGTCTGGTTGAAAAGTTTTGAATTTAACATTGAGTTTTCAGTGCTCTAATGGCACATTTCCACATATGTTTAACTGTATCCACATCATGTGTATTGACATGTTTATTTCTAAAATCTTTGGAGAGGGAGAGAATGGATAAGTATTTGTGTGGCACAGTTTGGTATTACATAGCATGACACTCTGAACATTTCCATTGCGGTTCAAAGTCTGATTTAGTTTTGGAGAGTGGTGCTATCAGTAGCATGAGGATGTCAGTTCTTATTCAATGTGATTTTTGGTAAGTGGGTGAAACTAGAGTGCCATACTAAATTGTATATAGATGCCCATTGCCCACCACATTATGGGTGCTGCAGTTCGCTGACAATAGCAAGTGCTATTGGATTAAAGTACGACTGATTCTGCCCAAGCGAAATAGTGAGTAAAATAATATAGTAAATTGAAAAGTGAAGACCAGTGAGTACACTTTTGTGCTAATGCAAATGTTCGGACCCATAATTACCATTTGTGGGGGGTGTGGTAAGTAGCTAGTGTTCAATTTGCACCCAATTAGTAGTTGCAGTTCTCAGAATAAGGAACAAGTGCAAATTCACATGATTTGACACAGTCTGAGGTGTGAAAGCATTATTTTGCACTCTAACCCCCAATTTGTGCAAGATTTTCCTTGGCATAAACAAAGGGTTTATGCCACACAGTTTGCATCAGAGCTGTAAACCCAGTTCAGGAACAAATCAAAATTTGCATATGAAACCTCATTAGCTGCCCTATGGTAATCAGAGCCTGAGTGAGCTGACAACTAAAAGACCATGGGTAATTTTGAATCCATTACAGTGTTAATGAGAACACAGAAAGCAAGCAAGAGAGATTTAGAATAAGTAAAAGACAGAATCTAAGGAAGTGAGTGAAATTAGAGGCATGTCAGAGAGCTAGCGAACTAAGGCAGCTCTAAAACATTATGGGAGTACCATCAGCAGGTTCAGCACCAAGATCACACATGCATCCCAGCAGTACCTAATCTGAATTGGTGGCCAGTGTGCACTGCTGCCACTTATTTATGGGGATCAGGACACTTTAAGTTTGTCCTACAGGTAGTGGTCCAGATTGTTACATATTAAAAATATTTCACTAGTTTGGCGAGAACCAAAATTCTGAGAGCTGCCCATTAGTCAGCATTGGGTTTAAATGCATGTATGCATCCAACTGAGACAAAAAGACCATGAACCAAGCTGCACTGGTGTCTTATTTTCTCTCAGAGGCCCAGACCATGACCCCCCCCTGCAAAATGGGAACACAAAAGTGCCCTTCAAAGTGATCTTTGTGAGCATAGATGTCTTTGGTAAATATTTGTCAAAATTGGGTTTAAGATGAACTATTGGACACTATGTTTTCAAAATTTTCTTGGGGCTAACTTTGTTAAGGAAGGCAGACTCAGTTGGTTTGTTTGCTGAAATCCAGCTTCGGGTATTGCCTGTGTCAGTAGGAAAAGTGGTCAGGGTACCCTAAAACAATGTGGGGATTTGCACCTACATATTTCAGTATTTTATTTTACAAATTAAGCATGGCATCTAGGGTTGAGTTGGGACACTGGAGGTGCTGCCCACAGTACTTGGTTGGAAGACGGTGAAGAGGGTTATTCAAAGAAGAGCATGAGAAGCTGAACCTGCACTCTGGGGGTGTCGGCAGACAGAAGCCTGGGCAGGGGACAAGCTGCAGTGAATTAGGAAAGGAGCATGTTTGAACTTAACAAAGCTCCTCTTTGGAGCGTCTGCTGGACTAGCAAGATTGGATTATTGCAGGAGCTGCACCACACCCTCTCCAAAATGTCCCCACTACCTATTTGCCTTTAGACAATGCAGTTTGAATAATAAATTTAAAAACCTAATTTAGCATTCAGTTTATTTGTGTAAAAAGTTAAACTGTTTTTCACCTTATCACCCTAGAGGTAGCAGGCTCGCTGGCATAATGGCTCATGGTAAATTCCAGTTGCGCACACAACGCAGAATAGTGTGCACAAAGATACTGAAATGCTGCTCACCAACCAAAAAATTAGAGGGAACATTGCCCGGGGGTGTCTAGGCACTGTAGCTCTAGGGGAAGAAATAAGCTGAACTGAAGCTATAGAGGAAGGAAAGACTAATAATAAAACCATTTGTTAAAAAGCCAGGTTTTAAGGGCCTTACAGAAAGAGGGAAGCTCAGATTTATTCTTAAGGTGTGGTGCCATGGAATTAAATAACCTGGCCGTACAGGCTAGAAAGCTTCTGCCACCCCAATTTGCTCTTCTGACTCTGGGAACACAAGATTGAATACAGATGAGGATCGTAGCGATCTAGAAGGACATACCGCTGAAAGCGATGTTTGAAATAAGCGGGTTCGAACTGTGTAATGCTTTCAAAGCAATGCAGAGAACCTTGAAATCAATCTGCATTTTTATAGGGAGCCAGTGCAGTAAACGGAGAGCATAGGCTACTAACTGATGTTTAGGTATAACCAGAAGAAGACGGGCAGCTGGGTTCTGAATAATCTGCAGTTTATTTAAAACACTTTTTGTAATATTGGAGAAGAGCGCGCTGCAGTAATTAATTTTCAACATTATGAGAGTGGACAGAATGGATTTTTGTAAATCGCATTGAATAAAAGGAAACATTTCCCTGACTGTTTTTAGAATTAAAAAACCTGAAGAGTTAGAATCAGCATGACCTTCAAAAGAGAGCTTGTTGTCAAAGTAAACTCTGAGATTTTTTACCCTAGCTACTGGGATTGGAACCTCCCCTAGCTCCTGGGTTCACCACTTTGGAGACCAGAAAGACACATTTCTGCCAAACAGCAAGACCTCGGTCTTGGAAGAATTTAATTTCAAGCAGTTGCTTGACATCCATTTTCCAATATGGCGCATGCGGTCCTGAAATCTAGCAGTTGTATCCTCTGGATTTCTGGCCACAAACACCACTATTTGAGAGCTGTCGGCATAGGACACTACTAGAAATCCAAATTATTAATTTAGATTGGTCAAAGGTGTAACGTACAGATGAAAACGTGTCGGACTCAAGGAGGAGCCTTGAGGGACCCCACGAGCTAAAGAAAAAGGGGGATTTTAAGCCATTAAGCTCAACAAACTGTTCTCTTTCTGAGAGAAAAGATTTAAGAAGCATGAGAGCCTTACCTCTGATGCCAATGGTAAAGAGTTGGTCAGTAACAAGACTGTGATTGACTGTGTCAAAAGCTGCAGAGAGGTCTTAAAGCAGCATTTCCCCCGGAATCCAACGTTTACCTTATTTCCTCAGAAGCAATGATCAAGGCCAGTTCAGTGCTGTGTTGGCTTCTAAAGCCATATTGTGTAGCATTTAAAAGTGCATGGTCATCGATGAAAGATGTGAGCTCTGCATGATAGCCTTCACTACCGTTTTGGCAGGGAAGGGAAGCCGAGATATAGGTCTAGATTTGGTTGGATTACTGCTATCCAGGTTGGATTTTTTTTAACAGTGGACAAATAGAGGCCATCTTCCATTCTGTTGGAAAATAGCCTTCCCTGAAAATCTTGTTAAAGATGTCCCTCAGGTGTCTAGCAATGGCATCAGGCGGCAGCTGGAGGGTATTAGGAGGGCAGGGATCAAGGGGGAGCCAGATTTAATTTGGGTGAGTAGAGCCTGAACACCTCGTACTGAAAGAGGGTTAAATGACTGCAAGCAGAGTGTGTGCATGTTTTAACTGCTTCTCACAACAGTGACATACTCAAATTATATGGGGATGCATGTTAGGCAAGTATCTTTGGTCCTGATGAAGGCCATATGACCCTGACAGGTAACTAAATTCAACTACAGGCTTATGATGGTGGAGTAATTATTATCTCTATGCATCACCTCTCTTTCTGACCTTATCAGAGGACCCCACCAATTATTGGGGATTCCTACTTGGTAATTTTATTATTTCCATGTAAGATCTCTCCACCTTGTAATAACAAGTGCCCCCTTCAAGTTTCAGCCCACGAAGATGCATTGTCATGCTGGGTGTAGGACCCTATGATGAAGCAGGCTGCACAACTTGGTGTGAGTCATTTTAAACCACATGGCAACTTTTGGTAGGTGTTTCTGTATTCTGGATTAATCTATCAAGTTCCTTTAGATTGGCTATATCTTGGTGGTATGTACATGTATTAGGACAGGAGGGTGATATAGCCATCAATAAGCCTTCCAGCACCCTCATCTGTGTGACTGAATGACAACACCACATCAATAACAATTTAAATCTGTGTCCTTCATTACGAACTACAAATGATAGTGGTAGACTACAATGCCCTTCTACGCTATATATTGGTGAAATAGTCTGTCCACTGTCCTCACACTCTCTGGCTAAATGACTTTGGCCCCTTTGGTATAGCAGTTGGAATTTTTACAATTACAGAGAGGTGGCATTAATGGTCAGGACCTCCTCTCTGAAATTTATTCCAAGATCACTGAAGGCAGGAGGTGGTACCAGTTCTGGATCGACCTTAGGCGGCGCCAGGGCGTCGATTCACCACCTTCCTCTGTCACTAATTGTTTGGCATGTACAGTTTAGACATGAAAACATACGATCTCACAGATCATTTGTTTTCATGACAAAGCTGTAATTTCGCCTTCCGAGCAGAAGAGGGCTCCAGTGTTTGCATTGCACATGTGTCAGGTGGGGGCTTTAATAGCTCAGCCTCACACAGAAACAATACATATCAGAAATGCTGCACTAGCATAACACAGTGCAGCATATCAGATAATGAAGCTTCAGAGCTTGTCAATCATGCACCCTCTTGCCCTATAAGATGTTGAATAGAGAAAAAAAAGGTGTGTCTAGGTACCTCCAACCCTATTCCACCTTCTGATTAGGTAGATGGTTGTGGGCCTGGCTCTGGTATGCTGTTACCAAGAGTTGGGAGCTGGAGGGTTGGGTGAGTTGGTGTGGGCTGCCCTGCTGATAAAGAGAGTGCATGCTCATATCGAAGAGGAGCAGGTAAGTTTTGTGTTTAGCAACCTCCAACTTTGCATGAGCGTGTATTTGTCTGTGTTCCGGCGAATGCATGTGTATGTTTGTGCGACTGTCATAGTATATGCATGCCTGTCAATGTAACTTTGTAAGCACAAGCATGTTTAACTGGTTTAAATGTAGGTTTCTGATTGCAATTTGAAAGCCTGTGGTGTGGGAGGTCTTGGGCATGGGGGTTAGAAAGGGTGGGTGCCATAGTAGCTAACAATAAGCACATATGGGCAGCGGCATTAGGTCTGCTTCTCACAGTGTTGATAGCACTGTAAAACTACAGTGCTTTTAGGAAAATTATCAAGTGAGCAATTTTCTCTCTTCTTTATCCATGTGCCATTCTCACCCTTTTCCTGCCTCCATATGTTGTGTTCCTCGACCGTTTTTAGGTCGAGCCTAGATGCAACGAGCAAGCGCTGCTAGGCATGCTGTAATGTCTCTGTGAAGTTAGAAGACATACACCACACGCCCCCCGATTGTGATTGGGTACTTAGTCCGCCTTTCTAAATGGTATCGTTTTGGTTGGTGGATACTGTAAATTTGTCCCGCCTTGTGGCTGTTTTGTTTCCGCCCAAGTATTTGCCCCTGCTGCATGGATCCTTTCGATATGGGCCATATGTTTTGTTACCCGCACTACTTTTTCTTTTGCCTCAGCTTGCTTTTAAATTCCTGTTGTGTTTTACTTTGCTCCCGCCCCCTCACATTGTCCATGTTCACCATGCTCCCGCCCCCTCCCAATGTCCGCATTCCCTTTGCTTCCGCCCACCTCCCATTGTCAGTGTTCCCCATGCTCCCGGCCCCCTCCCCTTATCCACATTCCCTTGGATCCTGACCCCCTCCCGTTGTCCGTGTTCACCATGCTCCCACCCCCTTTACGTTTTCCACATTCCCTTTGTACCCTGCATTGTAATCATAGCCCACGGAGGGCCAGTCGCAAGCGGGTGGTCCACAGGCGCCGCGACCTGCTCGACCGAAGGCGCTGAGTCTGCGGCTCTCACTCTCACCCCTTCACTTGCGGCGGCCCGTGATGTACATTCCCTCCCCCCCCCCACACCACTGTTTGTTTAAATGCTTAACATTCAGCGTAAAGCATTGGCAAAGCCAAAAGGCGAGACCTATTGGCTTTGCCAATGCTTGTTTTACCCTGCCACCTCTTCTACATTTCTCTGGGGGAAGCCCTCCTCCGTAACGACGATGGAGCCCTCCTGGGAAGGAGGGCTTCATTTCGGTGTATGAATTTGTGTCCACCACTTTATAAGGTCACCTGCCGCTACTGGTTGGTACCTGTGATACCTTTGCGCGACAGCCTTCGCTTGTACTCTTGCAATACATTTTGCCCCATTAGGCTAACCCGTAAAAAGTAAACAGGGCCGGCGTCAGGCCGGTGCGACCAGTGAGGGCGGGTGGGTCGTGCTGTGTGTGACACTAACATAGGATTTAAAATCACGTACTGCAGAGGTCCTTGTGGGACCAGCTTTCAGGCAGCAATAAAAATGGCATGATAACTCTTGTGATTAATGGTCCTGCTAGAGAGAGAAAACGTAGTTTTGTTCAGTGGCAGTTTTGACTCGCCTTAAAGTAGTGCAGAGGGTTAACACACATGCTGCAAAAAACAGATCTGTATTTTAAGAGGATAGCTGAGTGGATTAGTAAAGCCAGCCTTTACCAGTGATTTAAAACAAGTGAACTGTATTTGAGAGAAGGTCTATGGAGTGATGGGGACACATTTAGGGTGGTAGTGAGATCATATAGGTGGGGGGGCACAAAAATAGAATTGTCGCACCAGGCTCCACCAGAGCTAAAGCCGGCCCTGAAAGTACAGTGCTGACGAGAGAGGCAGAGCACGCACGTGATCACAACTCCAGCCCCCCTTCCGTCGCCCAGTCTCCTCACACTGAAGAACAGATCTGTCCTCGCGAGCCCCAGGCTCCGGCTCACAGAAGCCCAAGCGTCACATTGTCTTTCGACTGGGCGCGTATTGATCCCCTTGTCTTTGCCATTCAATTACCTTAATTAGCGCACATTTTCTGTGGCCTGGAGCCATTCCCTTTATCGACACGAAGAGCAGATATCAAAAGGTCTCCTATTATTTGTCCATTAATAATTTCTTGCAACTCTTGATGTCCTACAGCGTTTTCTCAGAAAAAGAACATTCGGTCTCATTACTTACAGCTGGTGCTAATGAACGGTGACGGCCAGACCATCAGTTTAATGCAGTGAAAGGTGCCACATCACAACAGTAACGCGCCAATGAGGCGCGTGTTTAATAATCAGTCCAGGTAGCGGCAGTGCAGGCGTCCTTACAAACACATACACGCCCTCTCCCGGGTGAACGCACCCCCAGTAGCCATGGGCCCTGGTGCGAGCAAGGAAAGTGTCCCCTTTGACTGCTATTGTGGTAGTAAAATACAGTACAGTCAGGGTTCAAGGGGCATCTAAGGGCTCAGTGTACCGGTGCCACTGCACCTGCTTTACCAGTGGTAGCTACGCCCCTGCACACCTACCTGCTGCAGGAACAGCACAGGCAGCAGAGAGTGCGGCACAAGGAGCACCAGTGCCTGCACCCATCGCTTAGCGCCAGGGACAGCAGCGCAATGCTCCCTCACACACAGAACAGGCACAGCAGAGCCAACAGCAGTGCAAAGATCCCCGATGACACACACAAAACCGGTACAGTACTAGCAGGACTGGGAACCGAAACTGGCCGTTGCAAACTGCTGGGCCAGCTCCCGGGGCAGGGGGTGGGGGGAGATAGGAGGGGGTGCGGCCGAGCTGTTTGCTAAAACCGGTTTTGGCTGAATTTTTTACAGGGGGCCAATATTGCCAGCCCCAGTAACAAAAACGGCCTCCCAGGGGCCCACAACCCATCCCCACCCTAGCGGCCCACCGGGGAAATGCCCAGTGCCCGCTGCGGCCAGTCCAGCCCTGAATCGGCAGCTCAAGCTCCTTCTCTCAGTAAACAAGCGCAGCATGAGCGGCAGCAATGCGAGATTCCCTCAAGAGCTGCTCTTCACTGCAGTAAATGCTTCTCTGGCTGCAGTTCTACTTGTTTCAGCTCTTCGAGCTCTGACATTAACCTTCGCTGGCAGAGGGAGTCATTGGACCCTACCATGAATGCTTCACGTCAAAACATTGATGCTGCAGTGGACAATTGTGGTTTCTCTAGTATACATGACTGGAAAGGGCTGGGCCCTACGGTCCAGGCATTATCCACCCTCCATAGGAGTGGCATGAGCGTGTGCGCTCATGTTACCCACAGCTGCCGCGTGCGATCTCCGCTGTGATTACTGTGCTCATCCATGCAGTGCTGGACCTGAGCAGCACTGGCGTAACGAAACTTGAGGGGGCCTCCCTGTAAGGTACGGGCAGGGGCCCCCTCTGGGCTCTATCAGGAGCTCTCTGGCCAGAGTGCTGTGCTGAGGAGCCCCCCTGGAGCTTGGGCCCTCCCGCACCGTGAGGGCTGCGGGGGCCTGTGTTACGCCCCTGCTGAGCAGGGGCCTAATACTGGAACGCGGCAGGTCCTGCTGTTGCATGTCCGCTGCTCAGCTCTGTCGCTGCCACGAGCCACGCCTGCTCCAGCCTGGCCGACGTGCACAGTCTCTGCTCCCAACTCTTTGCGCGTGGCATGCAGCCTGATCCCAGCAGCCTCGCTCATGTGACCTTGAAGCTCTGCGAAGTGCGGGCTTCCCTCACGGCTGTCTGGTTGCCTTCCTTCTGCACTGCTCTGCCTGTGCTGTGGCCTTCTCTGTGTGCCTCGGGATCGTCTTTGCGATCTTGGCGTGATTTCAAAAACCTGCTGCTCCTGGGACTGAACTTGGATTGGGAGGAATAAGTACTGGCACTTCTCACACCTTAACCCTTTAATACACCAAGGACCAGTGGGCAACATCAGCCTTGTACCAAGGCCCCCCTGTTGTTTTCTCTTTTCAGACTGGTGCCAGTGATGATTCAACACATCCTTTGGGGACCATGATGCAGAACTCAACGTTGACTTTTCTACCGGTCAACATCCTCTGTGGCCCTAAAATGGAGGCTGTTGGGGGCCCACCTCCAGAACTACTTATCGGCAGGGAAGGAAGCCAGCCAAGCCTTGAAGTGATCCATTCTGCTGCACTTGGCAGGTGATGAGGTTCCTAAGCTATTCTTGACTCGCCCAGCTGATGCGTGTGGCTCAGAAGTAGCTGCCAGTAATAGACAATACAGGGCACAGTTTAACCTAGAATATGAAAAGACCATCCTGCAACAAACAAAATAAGATTCAAACAAACGCATCAATGTCTTCTATGCTCACCTACATGACCTTGCCAGGAAGCGTAAGCTTGCTTGGAGAAGGAGATGTGTGCACTGATCATTCAAGGCTGTTTTGTGAGCAGCGGAGGAGGTTGATCCTCAGGGAACCACACACAACAATGTCAACTATGCTCATCATAGGCATTCTTATGCAAAGCATGCAACTCATCACATATGTAAGCCATATTGGTGACCCATCCTGCAAAGTCAAAACTGGTTAGTTCAATGAGGGAAGTCAGCGCTGGCTGGAAAAGCATGAGAGAAATGCGGCATCCAAGTCATGTCACTGCAAAGGTGGCCCCACACCAGGGTACAGCTGCATAGACTCTCTTTTTCGTGGCATTCACCTTCAGCACCCACACCTGAAAACCTGAAGGTGTGCTAAAAGAATACTAAGACCTTTTCAAGGGAGATTGTTGCCAGAAAAGCAATTCTGTCAAACTCCACATAGATTCCTCCATTCAATCCATTGCCCTGTGACACCGGAAGATCATAACACATGTACGATGCTAAGTAGAAACAGAACTTGTGAAGCTCGAGGATGTGAGCAGCATTGAGAAGGGGGATCATCCTATAAACTCGGCTTCGCCAATACTTATTTCCCACCATCCCAGACAACCAAGATTTGATGTCCAAATTAGCGATCAAAAGAGAAAGGCACATGACCACCACTGTTGACACCATGGTGGCCAAAGTACATAGAATGAGGTGGTCCTTAAAGAGTGATCTTAACGCTCGCGAACACCGGATTCTGCTACATCAATCTTCAGGATAAACTACATCCTCTTCCACACATGTAGGTTTCCTGCTCCAGGTAAACCTAAACGTTGGCATATTAAGTGCAGCAGAAGTAATTCTAAAATTGCATAAGGGGGGGTTTGTCAGACCTATGAGCATAATCAAGATCAGTGACAATATATTAGTTCAGGACACCTCCACTGACCAGCCTCAAACTCGTCAAGTAGCTGTCTGAACCAGAATCAAAGATATCGAACTGACACTTCATCAGAGTAAGCGAGAAATTCTATAGTTAGAGATTGAATTCTCTGGGTACAACTTTTTTGCTCAAGATGTTTGTCCAGACCAAAGAAAGTCCATAATTTAAGGAACTGCGTCTCTACTACAAAACCTCCCTGAAATTGACTGTTTCTTGGGGATGGTGACATATTGCAGACATGTATCCATTCCTTAACAAAACATTTCAGATGCCACATGGATGTGGTCAGATGGAGAGGAAGCTGCATTCCAAAATACCAAGGTCGCACTATCGGCAGACATTACCATGAAGGTCTACAATCAGTCATGACCCACACAACAATCTGTGGACACTACTGGCCTAGGAGCTGTCCTTCTCCAATGATCAGCGGGCTCCAGCTGCATACTTGAGCCATCTGCTCCATAAAAAAAGAAGAAAAAGCAATCAGATTGAGCTGTCCCCATTTCCACTTTTGCCTTTATGGCAAACATTTCCAAGGTTAGGCCTCCAAGCCACCACCTCCAATTGAGAAGTGGACCATACAATGTAGGAGTTACAGCGAGGAGTACATTCACGGCGATTTATGGGCTCAGATTTGACAACCTAGCTGACTGCCTGTTGCATCATCCAAGAGGGGGACTGGCAAGGAAGCTGCTCATGAAGCTGAAACAGTAGCTCTCACCATCAAAGAGGAATGCTTAACCATCACCAAGGCTCGAAAAGATAGTAACAAATAGTGAAATGATCTGCAACAACACTCATACCACAAAGATAAATCCAAGAAGATTACTGTAAATATGCAGAAAGAGCTATCTGTCACTGAAAAGGACTGTGCTGTGAGGTGGCCACATTGTGGTTCCATCAGCTCTGGTGCCACAGATTCTGAAGTTCAAGTCAAGTCAATAAAAATATGAATCATAAAAGTGAAATACAAAGAAATGCTACAAGACACAAATTACAAAAAATGGTAAAACAACTTTCATATTGACATTCTTAAAAAAAGACGGACTATTATTCCCCCTCAAGACATTTAAAAGGTCTTAAGGACAAAGATCTCAAAGTGCACAGTCTACAATAACGTTTGACTTGGAAGCCTACCTAGACAATTTTCAGCATTCCGATCAAGCCCTGGAAAAATATACACAGACAAAACAGTTTCATCTAAGGCCAAGAATCACAAAATGTGCAGTGCTTCAATGCAATTGTGAAGAAAACATTAATCTTAAAAGCTTACCCAAGCAATTTCCTTTCCTTAATCACCAGCCTCAGGAAAGTATACACTGTCGACACAATTTCCTCTGAGGCCAGGGATTACAGAAAGTCCAGTACTTCTGCGCAACGACGCAAGGAATGTTTAATCAATAGGTGCTTTATAGTATGCTCTGTGCTGATTTCTGATCTCACAGACAGGGTAAAAGATCATGGGCCAGATGTGTCAAAATTGGATTTTGCGAGTCTATAATAGCAAATGTTTCCGATTCACTATTATAGACTCGCAAAATGCAATGTATGTAGGTTTCACTACATTTTTTGTGATTCCTTCACATTCCTTATTTGCGACTCGCAAATTGCGAGTCACAAATGAGGAATGGCTACCCATTCACTTCTATGGGCCTAGAGGCCCGTAGGAATGAATGGGAATTGCATGCACAATTTGCGAGTACCAAATAGGTACTCGCAAATTGCACATGCTATTTCAAGGGTGCAAGGGGGCCAAAAGGCCACCCTGATGCACCCCTGAAATATGCATGTGTGCACATGTGGCGCACATACATGCCCTAAGGGCATGTATGTTTGCCACGTGGCACTTAGAAAAATTCAAAATTGTGCATTTTTCTAAGAATTTGCAATTTACCACCAACTTGAAGTTGGTGCTAAATTGCGATTCTTTAAAGCAGGGTCGCAATTTAAAAAGCGCTTCCTGCATTGCATTTAGAGAATCGCAAATTGCGATTCTCTAAATGCATTCGCAAAATAGATCATCGCAAAAATTAATTTTTCCCGTTCACAAACGGGAAAATGCTTGATACATCAGGCCCAATGTGTCCAGTAATTACACCGAGGAAAAGTGACTAACCTGTGAAATAGGCTAAGCAGAAACCTGAGAAGTAAAAAGTGCTGATTGTGCTGTGCATCGATTCACAAAAATTGTTAAATGTTCCCCTAAGCGGATTAAGCTGCATATATGAAGTGACCAAAGGGAACTCAGTTACTTTTACCCACCTCTTATCTTCCCAATAGGTGTAGCATCTTTTCATTCACCGAAAATAACACTGTAGATAAATCTTCAAACAAATTCCGCCTGCCTAAGGCCACAGCCATATCCCTAATTCCCCTGAACCAGTGAATCTGCAATCCTCGGGTCAGAGAAAAACAATCCTCAATTACCATTCTGTTCACTGATAGAGCCTCATTGGTACACACCTTTATTGGGCTTGTCCTTAGAATGTCCTCAAGGTATAGTAGTCCTAACTCCCAATGAAAAATAAAAGAGGGGTACACAGGGGAAGAGCCAATAGGTGACGGATACATTCATTTTCCGGTTCTGTAAGGACGGGGCAGTCGGTATACCCCTGCCCCATAGGATGCCATGCTAGTACATTTTGCCTGATAGATGATCAACATGTGTGCAATTAGTCTTTTACACAATTTGGCTGCGAAGGAGAAAGGAGCATTAATACCCCTCGCTAGCTGATTGTTTCCAACTTCCAACTGAGGATGTCACTAGCCTCTACAATTAAAGGTTTACCCTAGATAACTGAAATTGCATGTGTGTTCTAATGGGCTAGCGTGTAGCTTAAAGGATGATTTCAGTTTACTTTTATATCCACAGGATATTGTAAAGGACTTGGTTGTATTCATTCTCAGATCTAGCCACGCCATGAAGGAGAAAAGGCATCAAGTAGTCGCTGCAGGGCAACAGGAGTATGGCCCATGAAGACAGCATCGTCAGCATATAATAATGCTAGTATGGGACGCTGTCCAATCTGGGGCATGGCCCTACACCTTAACACTAACTCCCTCTCCAGATGGTTGGTATAGAGGGAGAAGAGGCTGATGCAAGGACACACCCTTGCTTAACTCCTCTGCTTGCTTCAAACGTCTCGGAACATTCTCACCCCAACCTAAACCTGACTGCAGCTGTTGAATCGCTATAAATTTCCCTAATGGTGTTAATAATGGGTCTGTCATCGCTCAGCTCTTCCATTATATCGTACAATTTAGTGTGGGATACTCAGTCAAAGGCACTAGACAGATCCATAAAACCCAAGAACAGGGAGCCACGCCTAGCAAGTATATTTCCACATTAAGAGGGAAAGATTGAGACATCGATCCTCGGCCCCATCCCTCTCCTTTAACCATACTGGATGTCTGAGTAGGTGCCCGTCTCCTTAACCCACGCCTCAAAGCAGGAGATTAACACATGGCCTAAGACCTTTACCATAGAGTCCAGGAGAGAGATTGGGCGGTAACAGCTATTGTCCTCTCAATATCTTTTCTTAAAGATTGGGACAATTAACGAGTAGGACCATGATGGAATGTTGGCAGAGGAACTTACTGCCCTAAAGACGTTGGTTAACAATGGGGCCCACAAATCAAGATTATTCTTGAATAAATCTATAGGGACCCCATCGGGACATGGGGCTTTCCCACTATGGTTGGATCTTATAGCCGCCGCCACTTCTTCCAAGGATAGGCAATACTTGGGGAGGAAGTGTTACTTTACTGCACAAGAGGAATTCCTCACACCTCCCATTCATTCACTGAAGGAATAAACCTACCCAAAAAAGGTGGCCCATTTGTGACCGGAAACAACTGTTTCAATCATGGGTTCTTCAGTGTCTTTAAGGATGACCAGGAAAAGCAGGATGCTCCAGTCAGTGGCGTAACGAAACTCAAGGGGGGCCACCTGGAAAGGACAAGGAGGGCCCCCTTCCAGCTCACTCAGGAGCTCTCAGGCCAGCATACTTTGCTGAGGGGGCCACCTCGATTTCGTCGCCCCCCCCCCCACACTGCAGGGTCTGCGGGGACCTTTGTGACGCTCCTGGCTCCAGTGCCGTTCCCTCTGGAGCCCTAACAGCGTCAGGTGTAATAGGAGAGCAGGGCAGTCTCACAAGCAGTCAGCATTCAGAGGCGCTTTTTGGCAGAGAAGAGGTCTGTGTGGGCTCCGGCTTGTCCTGTCAACTGAAGCAGGAACTGACTGCTGTGCTGGCCATGAACCCCGTTCCAATAGACCCTCCAGCATTTGAGGTATCCTTGCAAGAGAATCGACCGGACTAGGGCATGGACAGGTTGGAATGAGACTGCTGGATCAGACTGAACTCTTGCTGCTAGGTCATTCAGGTCCGACAGCTTTGCATCTATTACCACATTGTGGGCAGCCAGGGAAATAAAATATCCACCTGCGTATCAGGTTTATCAGGGTGGTACGTCACAGATGCAGAGACGGCCTCCCAGTGGTAAGTAAGGCACGCCAGATATTGACACTCACATTTTGTGAAGACTTTTCTCTAGGCTGGCTAGTGAAAGATGTATTTAGTGAGTTGCATACTTCTCATAAAGACATACGATCAGAAAGGTCTAAAGAGCCAATTTCATAAGTGCCAGGGTTCTCCTCTGCAGAAATGCCACTAGTCACATCCTTGACTGGACTAGTAGTTGAACGTACAGTCAGCAGATTTAACTTGATTGGGCTTAATGGCGTGGAAGCGACCAAATGACAGGCGCAGTTTCCGGTAGTATTATTAGAATCTGGTAGCCGATCAAATAGGCTCTGAGCTAGTCTCCTGGTCTACCTTGGAGAAGTTGGTAATGTTGATAATGGAGCAGACCATAACGCTTGAGGAATTGCTCCTGTTTAACTCTCCCACATTCTCAATCTCTGCTTCCAGCGGAGGAGAAAAAGAATGGTCCAAATCAGTCTCTAAAATTGATATCCTATCACCCAAATGGTCAGTGGCTGATGCATGAACCTGGTCAGAGATAGCTAGGGGTGTGCAGTGCACATCAAGAGGGATAGTGCCCTGCTCACTACTTGGTACTTCAGAGCTTTCATCGCCGAAAGTCCCGACCGTTCATTGGGAAGGAGTCAAACCCCCCTTATCACAGCTTGAGTTGCTTGGCTTCTTGTTGTAATAGCCTTACCCCCAAATTCTCCCTGAACGCATCGCAATCAAGTTGGTCAAAGATCAAAGGTAGAAAAACTACTTCCAAAATATGCACAATAATATTTTTAGATTCCAGTGACAGTTTCCACAAGCAGGAGCCAAAAATGGAGGCTAAAACTGTAATAAAGCAAACCACACAAGATGATGGACGGAATGTTGCACATTGGCAGGGTATGCCCAGACGTGGGTCCCTTGCTCACTTTGCCACTGGATTCAAGATAGCATGGCTGATGAGGGTTATGAACCCGAAACCAGTCCCAGGATGCTTGTTTCTGGTCCAGGGAAGACATGGCTTGGCAGTTCGGGCTCGACTATTCCCATGAGGCACAGGGTCAGACTGATTTGCATATGGCCATGTCTGAACTGGGGTGGCGGAGTGAGCTAAAGAATGATGATGGATTAAACCCAGATCAGTTGACTGGGGGTGAGTGCTTGCAATGTTCAACACTCCGTCCATTATCCCCTTTGGTTTTGCTTTGTTCACCTCCCAGACAGGCATTAGTGAATTGGGGCTGGGTGGGTGCACTCTGAGAGTGCTTTGATGTCTGCACTGAGGGCACATTTGGTGTCCCTGTGCATAGTCCAGCTCAAACCGGTTGCAGGGGCTCTCAGAAACTGGACAAAGGACATGGGTGTAGCCACCCCTCTGTCCTGACCCTCCCATAGGTGGACTCCCAGAGTTTGTCCCACCCCTTCCTTGGGTATAAAGTAGGAACCCCTGGCTACAGGACTTTAGTTATTACCTGGACTAAACTCTGCTACAGAAACCAACTATCCTTCAACGGTCTACGCTTTGCTGGACAACTGAAGAATCTCCCTTGGAGTAAAGGAGTTACTCCCCTGCAAGGCTGGCACCTCAACGCATCTGAACACTTTGCATCTATGCAGCTCCCGACAGACTTTGAAGACTTTGCAACACAGGAGGTGGGTTCCCAAGCTTCCTCAAGGCCAATCAGTGCTCTCAGCAAACCTGAGACCCAAAGCCCTCATGGGGACCATGCAACCTGAACCCCTGGACACCGTGCACATTTGCAGCAGCATATGCTTTTTGGCAATCCTTGAGGCTGTGCTTTGGACTACGTGTAGTCCCGACCCCGAGCAGTGATTCCACCAAAGATCACTGGCCTACACTCCACAAGTGTTCCGTGGGCTGGTGTTTTGTGTTTCCTCTAGAGGCCCCTTCGCGATCCCTGGTCTGTCGACCTGTGGGTCCCTGAGAAGGGAGCTTTAACTTTCAAAGGGCTTACCTGGTTGCTCCAGAAGTGCCCTGACTCTCCAATGCTTGGGGAGTCCCCAGGACCTTGCTGGTCCACACCGAAGCATCTTTACTCTAACTGCGTGGGTTGCAGTTTCCAAGGCTTGTTGGTCTCCAATCCAGACACTGACCCCCCCAGCACTCGACATCCTTCGTGGGACAGCTCGCCTGTGGACTTTGGTTTTCGTCGACGTCTCCTGGTCCCGGTGGCTGCAGAGTCAAGCTTCACCTCTTCGTACCTGAAACACCCGACATCGGTGGGCATTCGGCTATCATGCCCCTGGTCACTGGCAAGTGACCCAGACTCTGTCCCCTCTGCTTTCAGGTTCTTCTCAGCTCCGATCCAAGCTTGGATCACACCGGACACTTTTCCTCTTCGCAGCAGCAGCAATTTGCAGCATCACGCCATTGAGAAAAACGAAGGTTCCCAACACCATTTGACACCTATGCACCCAGCTTCCCTGGGTGAGGTAACATGAGTACTTCAGTGCTCACGTGGGTGCTGGCCTTAGAACCTTCTAAGTTTGAAAGAGTTTGCTCAAAGTCCTCTCCGAAGTGTCCTTAAGCTTTAAAATTCCAACCGCGACTTTCCCATAGGATTGTACGAAGCTTGCAGCTGTGTTCTCACACTGATCTGCGTCCCCCGTGGGTCCCCTGTGTCACTACCTTGGGTGGTTCCTTGGGGTCCCAGCGATTCTACGTGCTCTAGGCACTGTGTCTAGTCAAGTCGTGGTTGTTATACCACTTTCTTAATATATGGTTTGGTCTTTCCCTGGGGCCCACTGTGTATTGTGCTATTTACTGTTGTTCTAGTGTATTAATATTGTGTGCATTGCTCTCTAATCTCATAAAGAGGTTAGTAGAGAGTGTTTAGTAATAAATACATATATTTTATATATATACCTTGTGTGGTTCTCCTTTCATTTGGTCATTCAAGAGGTTATAATCTGGTAAACCGAGCTGCTTTACATTCCTTCGAGACTTAGCCTGAAGGCTGCTCTCCATAGCTACCACTAGGATAGCTTTCATTAAAGGTTGTCTTTAACCTAATCACCAATAAGGGTTGTTTGGGCTGGTACAAGGTGCCCACTTTAATTAGTGGACACCATATACCAGGCCAACTTCTCACAACGAGCACGCTAGAGTACCCTAAGCAGGAGAAAAAGTAACACTCTTTTCCAAAAGTCAAAAGTCTTTTTTCTTGTAATTTGCCTCACTTGACATCAGATATATAGCGCGAAACAAGGCTAGACAGAACATTTAAGCGCCTTGTAGCTAATAGGTAGTGCGGACAGTACAAGCAGAACAGCCAATTGGTAGCCAAGGCAACAAAGGACCGAACAAAAGTGCAACAGTGCAGCAGGCGATGGACAATCAGGCAGTGTGGCAGTATGGCAGCAGTGATGGCAGGCAAGTGGCAATAGGTGATTAGGCAATGTAGCAGCGGATGAGTGGGTGAACAGCAAGCTGGGACCATATTACACAAGTGCTCCCGGGGTTAGGGTGACCATCTGGCATTGGTGCAAATTCAGTGAGTGTAAAAATTCAAGACAAAAGGTCAAAATTCAGGACAAAAATTCAGGACAGAAGGCCAAAATTCAGGACAAAAATTCAGGACAGAAGGTCAAAATTCAGGACAAAACTTTGGGACGAAAGGTAAGTTTTAAAGACACATCAGAGGAGATCGCGCAATAATATATAAGTAAATAGGCAACCAACATAAGTGCAATTCAAAATTGAGTATATATAGGGTATTAGGTAAACAAAAGCTCTAACTTGTACAAATGCGTGGCCGATTGCATATGCTTGTTTTTTAAAAGTAACTGGACAATGTTACTTCCATTTAATTTGTTACATTTATTTTCCCCTTGCCTATTAGGCCCACCACATGCCTTAATTGCCCAGACTGGTCCATTGTCATTCTGTATGCCACAATCAGCCGGCAGACAGAAGGGCATTGGGTCCATCACAGTCTGTGAGAGGCTGGGGAGGGGCTGCTCTTGAGCACAGAGGAGTGCGAGGCGGCCCCAGCAGGGAGTTCTCAGAAATCTGAGGCATTTCAAAGGTAAGCAGTGCAGGTTGCTGTAACCCCCAAAATTACAGACAAAAGGCGTACGTAAGAGGAATCGTCACAGACAACGGATGTGACTTCCAATTAACGGACGGCCTGTGAAATTTATGGACGGTTGGTCGCCCTACCCGGGGTGCAACGGGCATATGCACCCACTTTGCGTGCCACCGTAGTTAACACCAGAATACAGATGAATGCAGGTAAGTAGACAATTAAATCAATAAAACGAATTTCGTTGCGCGCGCTGCATCACATTAACAATTTCCCTATTCAGCCCCAAGGGGATCACGTACCAAAGGAAATCTGTACATACGATGGCCCACCATCCCAAAGGAGTACATTCGCCTCTTACCTCTCTTTTCTCCTCATCACTCACCACAAGAGAATAGCACGGTGTCCGCAAGTAAATGGGGACTATAAACAGTATTTTACGCATAGCTGAATTGGAACATAACAGTGCAGAGGAGGCCACCTATAAATTCCTGTAAAAATATCACAGCACTCCTCATGCATCCACCCAGAACACCCAGGCCATGATGCTGAAGTGCCACTAGACTGGAGACACGTTTGCCACACAACCCAAGTGGCAATTGGCTGTACGAGGTTCTGACAGCATGAAGGAACATCGCAGATGAAGGAGGGCCCAGATGAGCAACATGCAACAATCAAGAGAAATGTACATTATAGAGGGGATAAGGATCTTTTGCATGATTGTTTTCCGCGGAGCAAACTTAGAGCCCCAATGCTGGACTGTGGTTTTAAGGAGGGGGGATGATATCCATGGAATGTGAGGGTTAGGTAGTCATGAGAAATGTGTCTCATTTCAAGAAGTTTGATGGGAGACCATTAATTCACAGAGATTTGATGGTGGGGGATTATTTTGGTGAATATGACTCTGAGGGCCAGCTGTCTTCCTCTTAACCACTAATGGACTATGGTACCAAGGCTTATCAAACCCCTGAAACCATTGTGTCTCCCGGACCTCAACCCACTGAGAATCTTGGGACACATGGTTCAGTGTTTAGATACTCCCTGAGGCCCCATTCTTCACCATCTCAGAAATACCATGCTTTTGTTATGTAGTTATGCACTGTGCCAAAAAGCCTATCGGTATTCCATTTTGCATTGTTAGTTCCATAAGGAATTCTTCGGCAAACCATGTTGGGGATAAACGTGGTACCCATGATGCTGAGAGAGATGCTCCAAGGTTCAAACATAACCAACCCTGAGGTTACTTTTGTAATAAATAGCTGTGGCAAGGGTTTCAGTGTCCGTGTTAACCACAGAAGCTGATGTGTGTGTTATCTCTGTAGCGCTGCCTCTGATCACCATCAACAATACTCTCCCGCCACAATTCTGGAATTCGACGGCTCTGGTTAGGATACTGCCAGGGGCAGAGATGACCCTCAGATGCTCTCCTAGAACCTTACTGGCTTACTAAATGCTCTTAATGGGATTTTGATCAGTTGTGCAACATAAATCAGATCTTTTGTTTCAAACAAATATGATGCGTTACGTACACGTGGCCTAGATATGAGGGTTTTAATGTTAGTGCGATGAAAGTCAAAGGTGAGCTCGACAATTTTTGAAATAGAATCTGTGGTGCACTGTGCCTCAAGAGATGCACTCCCCTCTGACCTCCTTGTACTTTTGAAAGGGGGTAGTCCCAGCTTGAAGGCATGTATATTGATGTATCTCTTTACCACTAACAAGCTTGACATCCGAGGTAGAGCCGTCCGCAATATTAAGCCATCTAGATGTCCATCATCTAATCTTCCCAATAGTTTTGTCTGGCAACTTAAATGCCAGAATGGATGAAGAAAGTGGGAGTTCAGACAACAATTTGGGTCAGTTCCCCTAGTTAAAATCCCAGACATGGGTGAAAAGTGTGATAAAGAAATGTGGGGCTCAGCTGACCAGTCTATTCATTAAAAGTGAGTTAATCTGCCTTGACTGAAGGGCGGGGTTCAAAATCCAGGCTCAGCCACGGCACATGGCGTTTCCTTTTATGCCATTGCAGGTTTTAATTTATGGGAGGTGATAAAGCACCTCCATGATAATAAATGGATATCTAAATGATAACCTCACACTAAACGTTGTGCTGGGGAGGATGGCCAGGGGCTTAAATCTATAAGGATCAGGAGGGCTTTCATGGGAGTGAATCTACTGCATTCAGATACCTGAGGTTCCATGAGGTGCCTCCAGGAGCTCTTTCATTGTGCTTGGATCCTATAACACAGGATTTATTATTGTGCCTGAGTTAGTAACAATGAAAACGGGAATTTTAACTTTAATATTCAGCGCCATTGCTTTCTTATGGCCGACAGAACATCTTTACGGCAGAGATAGAGGATGTCGTTTCACAAAGACTGCCTCGAGGCAGACTCAAGGTTGAGACAGGCGTTATGGCAGTGCATTAACAGAGACACAGTAAGGACTGCTGTGATGTCATGAATCCACCAAGGTTGACTATCCGGCTGCAATATTACAAAAACTCTATGGGAGGATATCCAGGCAACAATGCAGTCAGACAATGCATGCTATTTGTGATGCTTCATCACTAATGGTGCCTGGGACGCTGGAAAGAGGGGTGGGAGGGATGCTGAGGCACCCCCAAAATAACCATGTTGGAGTTCAGAGAGTGAATGACCAATAAAAATGTCTCTAAATTTCATTTTTATCTTGTCACATTTGCAATCGTTTCAAGAACAAATATCAGGCCATGTCTTCTGACAAATTGCCACTTACTCTTTTAAAAGGGATAGTAGTGTTTACTGTTTGACTGCAAAGTGAGAGTATTTTGTAAAGTGAACAATGTGGCACTCTTGCTGGGGTCCATTAAGTCGCTAATTAATAGCAACAGGATGTAATTTTTTTCTAACACCACATTTAAGTACATCCTAAACTGTACACATATTTCAAAATATATCAGCAGCAAGGCCAGTACAAATGAGGCACATTTTTAATTCTGAAATGTAATGGAATCAAAGATTTTAATAATCAAAATTAATTATGACACGACTTGGTGATGTGCCACTGATAAATATTAGCTGAAACCTGGTTTCCACACATTATCATTTGTGCGCCATACAGTATTATCAGTAAACCTGCATGTCCGTGAAACGTTTTTGGGCTATTTCAATGGAAAATGTACTGGCTATAAATGACACTGCACTACCACACCATGCTTTAGTAATATATTTGCCACAGTGTGCTCCAAAATGCACCACCGGACACATACTACCCTAACCTGCTGAATGGGTGTGGATCATTTGCTGTACTTGTTCTTTGTGTGAAGCTTGCATTTTTCCCAATCCCTGTGACTTCAATTATCTAACATTGCTGACAGCAACCCCACTCTGATAATTGTTCCAGCACCACTGAATGTTGCTGTAATTGCTAAACGCAACAGCCCTGCTTCCCACAGGCAAGAATGGGAGTAATAAATGGTTTGGCTGAATATACTCCACTTCCAATGGTAGAATCAACTCTTTCCTCAGACTGGTCAGATATGCACTGGGTGAGTGAGTTGGAGAATGCATCTGAAGGGAGGCATGGTCCTTAAGGTAGCACCTTTTACCATGGAAAAGCGTATACAAGGCCCAAAGAGTACCCCAACAATAGTGCTCAACCATACAGTCTGGCCATTCAGTGCTTGTCAACAGGCTTGATTCCTTCAAGCTGGAAAGGTAGCTCCACAATTAGTTTACACATGAAGGGTGCCTCGATGACCCCGCCTGTTTGGGCTTGTAGCACTCTCATATATGGGGGCCGAATATTTAGCCAAATGGTGTCCCAGTATATGCTGAACACACATTATAACATTTCTGACTGCTTTTCTCCAAACTTATGCACGCTCCCTGAGGGTTATGTCTTGTCTCCTGTCATCTTCTTCCTCTAATTGGAGTTTCTTGTGACTCTACTCACTAATAACAGTCTTATGCACTAACGACAAACAACTCTACTTTCTGCTGCTCCAAGCATCCAACACCTCAAACACTGCGTGTACCTTACCTAGACTTTTATGTCCATCACCTACTTGAAGCTCAACCTCGTCACAACAGAATTACTACTGTTCGCCAAGAACAACAAGCTACAACTTGTCTACATGTGCTCAACATTATGAATCTCAATGTATTCAAATCCTAACTTTCAACTTGGAGATTGAACTTGGAGAAACACATCGCCAGCTAAACGCAAGACAGCCCGGTAACAACTCTCTCAACATAAGAAGGTGGAAATATTCCTACCAGAAAGAGACTTAAGAATTGATGTTTAAGCCCTAGTACTCTCATATCAGGATGTTGGTCACTTCTTCTTCATCCAAGGCTTCGCAGATGCCACGTTGGCTCCAGTATGCAGTGTGCCTCATTATGGAACTGAATAAATATGACTGTATCACCCCCACCTTGCTGGAGCTCCACTTGCTAGACTGTATGCCTTCAAAACCAGTTGCATCATCTACAAAGCCATCATAACCAGCATCCCACTTATCTGGTTAATATGCTCTCCACCTGCAGTGACTCCTGGCATACCAACAGCCAGGAAATCATCAGACTGGAGATAAAGAAGTGCAAAAAAGAAAACACAAGACAACAGGCCTTCTCCAATCACGTACAAGTATCTGAAACAACATCCCAGTATCACCCGCATCACCCCAACCCTAAATTAATTTTTGAAAGAGATGAAGACACACCTCTTTAAAAAACACTACAACTTAATGAAGTGATGTAACAACCCACTTCTTCGCTTCCCATCTCTATGGGCACGTAATGCGATCACACCCTAAACTGTGACATTGATAAACAAATCGGGTGCTATGCTCCTTTTAAATGTCCAAAGATAAAGCTTTACTATTATCATGCATATTTATGGCCCCATCCCTCAAATTCATCTTCTGCCTAGAAGCCTCCTGGATATTGTAAGATTAGTATTTTAACCACTCTGTATTTTGTCGAATGTAAAAGCATAGAATGTACTGGTTGACACGTGTTATGGGTTTTATCTGGTAAAGCTTCTTTAAATGTGTGTGTTCTCTAAGCATGTGTTCTAAATAGAACTATTCCTCATGCATCGCTTGGTGGGAGTTCCAGATTCCAGAGTCAGTTGGCGACGATAGCATGGCTCTTGATTTGACTCGATTATGTGTAATCACTTATGTCACTCAGCCAATTAAGCTGATAGAAGTTTGCATTGTTTCCATATCTAAAAGAAGACATTAACAGCAAAATGTCAAATATGCCCAACTCTGCACAGATATTGCCCATATCACTCCCAACATTAACTGGTAGCAAGAAATGCCTCTTATAAAAACACAACAGAAGACAGAGAACTCCACATATCCTCAGCACAGGATGGGTGTAAATTCTAGCCAGGGCCACTGACTGGCAAGCCATGATATTGTAACTACAGCTGTTTGTGCATAGATATGATTTTGGGTACATAGCAGTTCACACTTCCTTTAACTTCTCCTTCTTCTTGAAAGAGGTATGGTACGGGCAACTTTCCTCAGAAGTCTCACCACTGTCCTCCAGAATCACTGAGAGGAATGTGAAGAGACACCAAGGCTCCAATAGTGTTGAGCAAGATAGCAAAGGAAACATAGAGGTATTTAAAAGGAGAACATTAAAACAATTGCAGAAAAAAACATAAAAATACACAATAAAACATAGAAAAACAAACAAACAAAATGATCCTATCTCAAAAATTTTAACTAGAACGTAGAAGAAAACACCAACATATATTCTAACACAAGAGTTCTAACTAGAACACGGATAGCAGAAACAAGGAAATGAGGTGCAGTGAGTGAAAAGCACAACAAAGACAGATTATTGAACGGTGAGATGTATGGAGCATCAACCAATGCGGAAACCTCTTAGAATGATCCAGGAAACGGAATACTACCTCCTTATATTTGCAAGGCAAATAGAATATCATTACACTTCCTGTTACTGAGAATCATTTTGTGTTTTCCAGCAACCAATAGATGCAAATTTCTGTGATCAGTATGTATCGAGCAGCTAACAATAAGTTACAACATTGAGTGCAAGCCTCTTTCAACGCTAATTCAATTTCTAACACAGAATAGTTAGATTTACAAGTAGCTAAGGAACGCGAAAACAAGAAGATGTTCTCCAAAGTCAGCCTGTGTAGTAGCATAGCACAGATTACACTATCCAAAGCATCGTTTTCAATAATGAATGGAACTAGAGGTTTGATACAAAGGCCTCTTTTAAATATTTAAAGGCATTATTCACAGCCTAATCCCACATAAAGTTTGACCTTTCTTCTAAAGTCATATAATAGGTTGCGTGAGATGAGAAGAAGTCTTCATAAATTGCCTATAAAAGTTTGCAAAGGCAAGGAAACATTCAATTTCCTTGACATTAGCAGGGTCTGTCTAGTCTATGACTACTGGTAATTCCTTTGCATCCATAGAAATTCCTTCTGTGAGAAAAAATGTACCCTAATTATTCCACTTTGGGAACTTCAAAAATACATTTCTAAGGTTTACATGCTACAGGATGGCTTCTTAAAATTGTAATGCCTCTCTAACATGTAAACCATGGTGGTTATGGTCAGACGAAAATACCAAAATATTGTCTAAGTAGAATGATTCAGTAGTTTGGAGAACATGGCATACATATGGTTTTAAAGGAAGCAGGGGCATTGCAAAGTCTGAAAGGCATCACTTGGTATTCATAAAGCCCAAAAGGAGTATGAAAAAAAATCTTCCACTCTTCACCCCCATTATATTCTTAGCAGACTAAGTCAACCCTTAAATCTAGCTTGGTAAAAATGTTGGCACCCTGGACAGACTCTAGAATATCTTAGATTAATGGCAAGGGAAATAGGGGCTAATGGTCCTTAACTCAGAAGAGTCCTCAGAACAATCCTTCTAAGCCACCAAATAAAAACCGCTCCTGCGGGAGAGCAGAACATAGTAATTAATCCAGTCTGAAGATTTTCATCTAAATACTCTCATTATGTCTTCTTTTCCAAGTCTGATTAAGGATGCATCTTGCCAAATGGAAAAAAATGGCATTAAGAACTAAATTAATGTAACAATGGTATTCCCTTGATGGCGATATGACTCTAGCAACTGGTTTTATAACACATCCTGAAAATCAAGATAGTATTCAGAAATATATGACAGGTTTGCTACTAATTCAGAGGAAAACGTATCTTGAGAGAACAACCCAGGAGACTAATAATGAACAGATCGTACACAATGAGACGCACAAACTTCTGAAGATAAAATCAATTCTCTGTTGGACCAATTAATATAATGATTTATATGATGACTAAGCCATGAAATTCCTAAAATAATACGGAGATAAGGAGAGACTCTTAAATTGAAACTAACACATTTCTATAGGGTTGCCTCTGGACACTTACAGCAATACAGTTCTCTCAGTCACAGGAGTAGAACTTAAAATAGATCCAGCTACTGCTTAAACTATACCAGGCTATTCCCATAGATATGCTAGAAACTGGCATTGATTATCCCTTACCTTGTCCATGAATAATCTTGCATCTCCACAGTCTATCATGATGGAAGAGCAGGACAGAGTATCCTGTAATAGTAAGGAAGTATTGACAGTGGAAACATTACCAGTTTTATTGACTATTGGTGGCAGTAATTAACCTGAAGCGCCCACACTCACCTCCCTTCCTAAAGGTCGGTATCGGAGTTTCCCTGCCTCTTATGGTTAATTCGACATATGCGTTCATGACTCTTTTGAGTGAAATCTAAACAATAATCCTGATCCTACATCTCTCGTCCTTTCTCAGAGGTCCTCCAATAGAACCTAACTGCATAGGTATTTTTAGAGTTTACTTATGCCGTCCTACTAACTGAAGGTCGCAACACGGTAGGGTGTGAACATTGCCCATGCCTTCTTCTCAGAGCTTCTCCCTGAGGTTCAATGCTGTATTGAGAAACAAATTGCGATTAATACTTTCAGAGGCTCAGGGCCAACTACTCTGGTTAACTCAGCCTTAATTTCATCACACCGCCCGCGACGAAGCAAAGGGTACTGTTTCGTTTTCAGCCAATCTACTCATAATGCAATCTGTTGGAAGCAGGTTATGTATGTGAGTAAATTCAAGGAGCTCCAATGAAAATCCATCAGAGCTTCTTCTATGGAATTTGATGTTTCAGAGCGATCAACTATTTACTTGAACAATTTTAAAGATGCCTGATAGTTGACCTGTACGGTATCATTAGCAGTGACCAAAGGCGCCGCCCACATCAAGCCATTTCCAGAGAGATTACTAATCAAAAACCCAACCTTTTACCTATCAATACTAAACTGATGGAGTCAAAATGTGAAATATATGGTAAAGACATTTAAAATTCCTTAAGCTGTTATTGCCTACTGCCTACTGCCCTACATCTCCAGTAGGCAGTAGGGTACAGTGTTCCAACAGTATTCAGCACCCACCAATTTGGCAGGTGGTAGCTTGTGGCAGGGCTCCCTACAGGCCATCCGCGTGCTTGTGCCCCCCTACTGGTGGGCATCGATTAATTATCCCAGGAGGGGTTGTGGTGGCACTGGATACCAACTTTACACAAAGTAACAGCTGCTCTAATTTTCGACAAATATCAGTTATAATAGAGAAGTAAAGTTTATTAAATACATTTGATCAAATACTCTGTGCATACCCCGTCTAGTGAAAGTCCCCTCCAGTGAACCTTTGTGATTGTAATCGTATACCTGAAATGCGCTACTACTGAAGTCCCGTCAACCCGAGCAACAAGAGCATCAGGGACGAGGGGGCCAACGATGGCAGAAGAAAACAGGGAGGACTTCCCACCCACAAACAAGGTGTGGAGACATCATTCCTAAGAAATCAAACTAGTGAGACCCGGCAACCCCTTGGTGGGAATTGGGAAATATTATAGAGCAAAAACAACCACATTGTATCCAGGAAACCAAGGAGCCAAGGACAGCTAAATACTTCTGCTAATTCAAGCTACGACCATGTCCAAAACCATACTGATTGGCATTCGGAAACCAGTCAGAATTATACAGCCAGCCTAAAGCAAAGCTCTGTCCAGCTTAATCGATCTAGAGCTCATCCTGTGAAGCGGGAGGAGCTCTACATCAGGGACGAGGTGTTTCTCGAGGCAACAGACCCATTTGGTCCCACCCCTCCCAGCTATGAGCCAACATCGATTGTCATTGGTAGCCCACATGACCCAGTGGCCACGCGGGGCTGTTCACAGTCCAGCTCTGTCATCCACATTGGTGTGTCTGAATCGGACGATGGACAACTGGCTCGGAAACCAACAAAGAAAATCAGTCCAGGACTCGAACTTTCAAAAGCCAATCAACGACGAGAATACTGCAGATGCTCATCTACCAAACTGGCGGGCAGTCATAGATCGCACACTGAACACCACGAGCCAGGTGCCCATGACGCAGGCCAATAAACTGGACACACAGACATCAACATTACATTCCCTGGCAAACAATATTTTAAAAAATCGAATCTCGGTAGACAATTTAAATTCTCTCATAATGAAAGCTCAGCAGTCAGTGGACAAGCCCAGACCTTTGTCACTGCTCTCTACTTCTGGAAAAAATCTCAGGCCTCCCAGTTGTTAAGTCCGACTTATTGACAGAGTACAAAGCAAGTAACAAGAACAGCAAATCAAGAGCCATTCCAGAAAATCAGTTCAATAACGATGTGGCACCGTCCGCCATATCCTGTGTTGCAGCGTCGGATTTGGCTCCAGAGGAACTTGGCCACAGATGAAACCGCCTCAATTAGTCCACTTAATGAGGGTGCAGTAGACACCACCTGTGTAAAATCCTTTAATCTAGCTTGAGTGGATTCCCCTGCAATTAAACTCTCAAAGAAGAACAGGAAGAGACTGGAAAACTGAATGAGAAACAAAAATATAAAGCAAAGGCAGAACTATATCCCATATTTAGAAATTCCTCACGGGGCCCCAAGGGAAAAACTGTAAACCCCTGAGGGTCCCCTCCGGTTCAGGTCAACATTCACCCTGGTGATCTGCAGCCGACTTTGGAAGCCTCTCAAACTGCTCTTTGTATTAGTTCATCTAATAGGAGAGAAATCACTGACAAGATCACTAAAGAAACGATGACCACTGGGGCCCAGACTGTGGGCAGCTTAGTTTAACCAACTGAACCAGTTACAAAAGCGGAGCCAACATCAATACCATACCCTCAGCTATACGTTTACATGATGAGGGGATTCTTACCCGACAAAGCATTCATGGGAGAGACAACATTCCTATGTTGGTCCACCACAAGCATTCACTCCATTCAGGTAGTGGGGATCAAAATCTGCAACAAAGGAGCCTTTTGGCAAGCAGACTCACTGGCAATGGCTACCCAGCCATATCCAATGATCACAAATCCTGCAAACATTCTTAATAGGATGGAAACCCGCCCAGCCCTGGGGTTAGACACAGTCTCTTGGAATCCCAGTGCATACATGCACACACATTTGTACGCAACAATTGCTGCTTCGCCTGCAAGCTCTGTAGGATCGATGCCCAGGCCCGGAATCCCTTTTGTAGACCACCCTCCAGCCATGCCTGAGTCAGCACTTGACCAACAGGAAGCCGAGAATCTGGAGGAGATTCTCATATTTCATCCTGAGTACACCTCATGCGGCCAGGAAGATATCCTGAATAGGAATAATCTACTTAAATTACTGTTGGCGCTACCTGAGTTGGGATTACTAGATCTTAAAGAACTGACCTACACTATGTTCATACCTGGCAATAAGGACAGCCCTAATGAGGCCACAAAAGTACGATTCCGAGACAGGGGAATAGCCAGGTGTGTGGAGTCCCACTGTAACTCTGGCAAAGTGGGAAATTACCATAAATAAACTGCCTAAACCAAAATACCCTTGGCTGCTAACAAAAAACTTTCAGTTCCATCGCCAGCGAGACTCTGTACTCTGCGGCTCGAAGGGACCACAAAATCCTCGATCTTCAGTAGAGCCGATCAGAATTTCAATGAAACAAGCAGAAAACAAAAGAGTGTGCAGGCTGACAGGGAGTTCCTGCTGAACAAAAAGAGTGATGCCAAGGAACACTAACTTTAATATCACAAATACACAAAAATTGAATCACGACCTACAAATGTGCTTGTGGAATATCCATGTTTTAAATTCCCTCATGAACGACATTGACACGATGGAAGAAATCTGCAAAAAGAATATAATTTGCCTACAGGAAACTTGGCAGTCATCCACCACGACTTGGCAGAATCATAATGAATTTTTATCTGCGGCCAAACCATCGACCATAGGGGAACACCATTCAGGAGGAGTCTCTATACTGGTGCATAAAGCCGGAGCTGGAAATTAGAGTCCTTACAAGTGGCAGAAGGGCTTTTATTTTTGTGATGATACAAGCAACATCCCCGGGACATGGAAAAGAGATGCCAGCACTCATTGGAAACATCTATATAAATCCCAAGCAGCCAAAAAAGAAAATAGCCTCTGGAGAAAAGTTTTAATTAATGAAAGATCTAAAGCAACAGCTTCTCGCAGACATGTGGATACTGACTGGCGATTTCAATATTTTCCTTCTTGAAACACCAGAACCTCCTCTTTGGCAATAAGAAGAGGATAATGTGTGGGGCATCCCGGAGATTGTCCAGGGACCTTCAAGGAAGGACACGGCTGAACAGAAATTTGCTTCTTCTTCTTCGAATGCCATGGAACATGGACCCATCGATGGAAGAGGGGCTCAGGACCAACCAGCCTCCAGCATGTACATGACGAGCTCATGTGCTTCTTTAATAGATTATATCTGGATCTCTTACCCAACAACAACAACAGGGAACTTACAAGTCCTTCATACGTTGACGAGTGATCATGCAAGGCTAACTTGTACTCTCCTTAGGGATGTTCCAAGACAACCACAACTTCAATTGGTACGGAAGAGGGCACTTGCAGGCTGATAAGAATAAAATGGGTAACAGATACTTCACCTGCAGCCTTGGTGGAGCTGAGAGAACTCCTATGACACGAGGCCAGGAAATTTCCTCTGTCACCTGCAAACTGACCGAATCACTCAAAAGCTTACTGACAGATACATTAACAAGGCCCAAAAGGCAGCAAGTTCACAGACCCACATGGGATCTTCGCAACCCAGCGTTGAGATCTCTCAAGCGAGAACTAAATCAACTTCATCAGTGTGGAAAAGCAGGAATACCCCCTTACAAATGGTTGCAATTCGGAAGGCAACGAAAACATACAGATCCAAAGCCTGAGAAATCTCTTCATGTGTAATGAAGAAATGTAATAGATTGATCTCCACGAGGCCTTGAAAACAAAAAATCCTGCAACATTTTGGAACCTCGTCAAGAAAATATCAAGCAAAAACACCTTAAAAGTCCTGCCTGTTGTGGACGGACTACGTTTCCAGGCTTTACAACATAGTTGAGGAAGGTGGTGACCTAGTCGTTCCATCAGAAGAAATCTTCGACCATTGCAATAACAATCTGCAACACTGGGGAGTATTATTGTCCTGTCAAGACTCAATTAAACGTGTACTGACTTCATTTTGAGGAGCTGTAGTCCCGTACCCAAATGGCTTGCCCACAAGAATATTTAAATCTGCCCTAGGTGATTGGGCAGCCCTGCTCAGCCTGCTTTTCAAAAAGTGCACATGGGAAATGCAGTGCCGGACAGCTGGAGAGGTGCCATACTCATACCAATCCACAAAAAAATGCCCATGTGACAACCCTTCTAACTTCAGTTCATTGCCCTCCTTGACATGGAGGGCAAATCTTAAACAATGAGTTAGAAGAATGGTCCAGCTCCAAGGCCCTAATACCCATTACTCAATATGGCTTCAGGGAAGGGTGCGGCATTGAAGGCAACCTGATCGTCTTCTCTTCCTTGATTAAAGCCATTAACATCAACCCCCCCTTAATGTCTTATCCATCGATTTTACAACCGCTTTTGATAAAGTTGACCCCTTTGATAAAGTTAACTGGGGCATCTTGGAAAATCTACTAAAAGCCATCAGAAGCCTATATACTGGAACTTGGGTAAAGGTTAAAATCACAAGCAAAAGAGTAAAAACCCCCAAAATTTAGACCACTTCAGGAGTAAAACACGGTTGCTTTCTTGCACCACTGTTCAGTCTCTATCTGGCAGACATAAACAAAGCTCTGGTGTCTGTGCGTGCATTTCCTCCTAAATTTGCCGGGGAACTACCTTTACAACGCAACTTTTACAACGCATGCTTTTACAACGCATGCTATTATATGGTAAGTACTTTTACAACGCATATACCATTACAACGCATTCTTTGAAAATGCCTTTACAACGCATGCATTTACAACGCATGCATTTACAACGCATGATATTATATGGTAAGTACTTTTACAATGCATATACTATTACAACGCATTTTTTAAATTTGGAATGTTAACTTAAAAAAATATATATCGTATATTTAAATGTTTTTTATAAAAATATAAATTTAAAACAAGTGAGTAGTTTTACAAAATATTAATACTTGAGTATTTTTCTAATATAAAAGAGTATTTTTTAAGTTAATTTAATACTTGAGTATTTTTCAAAAGAAAAAGAGTATATTTTAATTTGAATTTAAAAATATAAGTGTGAGTAGTTTAACTAAATATTAATACTTGAGTATTTTTCAAATTTAAAAGAGTATTTTTAAGTAAAATTAATATTTGAGTATTTTTCAAAATGGAAAGAGTATATTTTATTATAAAATTAAAAATATAAGTGTGAGTAGTTTAACAAAATATTAGTACTTGAGTTTTTTTCAAATATAAAAGAGTATTAATATTAATAATAAAAGAATTTTATTTTGAGGAATTATTAAATGAGTAATTTAATTTAAAATTAAATATGTTAATAAAATTTAAAAAAGGATTATTATTAAATATTAATACTTGAACAATTATTTAAAATTAATAACAGTTAAGTAAAGAAAAAATTAGTATTAAGAAAGATTAATACTAGAGTATTTTTAAGTTACTTATATAAAGTTTAATGTTTGTCTAAAAAAAGGTAGAGTACTTTTGGAGTATTATATTTAAAAATTAGAGAAATGTAAAAAAAAAAAATATATATAATAAAAATTAAAAGAGTAATAAGAAATGAATTTAAGAAATAATAATACCTTAAGAAAAAATACCAGGAAAAAAATAACTTACTTGTAAAAAAAATTCCCACGCTTTTGCCTTGAAGTTTTTGAGATAATTTGTCCTTCATTTATTTTGGCAGCTTCAGAATATACAACCCGCGGAACAAGAAAAGAAGAATCAGAAAGAGAAGAAAGAGCAAGTTTTGAAGGAAAAAGACAATAGAGTGGAGGTAAGGAACACATTTAGTAAATTTACAATTAAAAAGTTACATTTTTAATGAATAAATTACAATTTAAAAAATAATGACAGTAAACAAATAATGTTTTCTAAATATATATTTATTGAAAAATCCTTAAAAAATAAACCATATTTTTATTAAATTTTGCAATGCATTTAACAATTTTTAGAAAATATATAAATATTTTATTAACATTTTGAAACATTTATTTACATATTAGTTAAATAAAGTAGTCCGTTAGAAATATTGATGCACGCGATGACGTAATGACGTGAGTGTCGACGTAATGCGCCATTTTGAAGAGCATCGGAGGAGGAAGCAGCAGGAAGCTGATCTGCGTCCAGGTAGGAAACATTTTCACTTTTAATTATAGATTAAACCTTTAATAGTGATACATATATAGTAAGGAAAGAATAAGGAGAGGTTGCGGGAAAACTAATTGATGTTTTAAATGTTTTTAAACATGTCCACAATAATGTCATTAATGTATGCCTATGTCGGGTCGCGAAAAGTTATTTTTTTAATTAAAAAATGTATGTAACTGTTTAAAAATTAAAAGTTACTGTTCACAAAGTTTATTTCTTTACTTCGGAACTAAAAAAAGGGATTTTGAACTTCATTTCTAAGTGAAAAAAAATAGCGTACTCGTAAATTTTGGAAGATAATGATTGAATAAAGATTGGTGATTATGCAGCAATGTGCATTTTGGATTATGGCTTGACATGTACAATTTAGATTGGTTTGAGTTTTGGTGATTTTTTAGGTTGGAAATAAAAAAGGAAGTTTTCAGTAATTATATTAATGGCGTACGGATGTAGAAAATTTGATAATATACTATGGGAAAGTAAATTTGTTGACATTGGTAGCTGTGCTAGAAATGAAGATTTTGAAAAAAAAAAAAAAACCCGACTTGTTTGTTTGAAAATTTTTTTTAGAAAATACATTGTATGCCAATTGTAATTTGAAAAATTTATAAATTTGAAGCAAAGCAGGAAAGTAAGTAAAAAAAAAATTTAGAAAGAAAGAATGTTAGAAAGATTTTCCAGGTAGTCTATAGCCACACACAACGAAAATTGTTGTACAATAGCCAATAGTCTCTCAGACATTTCCCTTGTTTTGACTGTTACTCGTGGGTTTAGACTACCTGCGAGTGTTTGGGCTATTCTCATTTCTTGAAAACTTTGCTCCTTCTTCAAAGTTTCCAAAAAAGAGTAGAAGTTTGGATGAGGTTTGCCAATTGTGTGGTTGAAGGAGTTATGCCATCCCTCAATGGCATTGTTTGTTTTTGCTTCTCCCTCTAAACAACTCGTGTAGCAGTTCCACCACTCCACATGGAATCGTGGCTTCCTCCTGCGACCCGATCTGCTTAGGTGTCCAATCCATGTGTCCTCGAAATAATTTAGAATGGGTGCCATATTTTCTTCGTTACTCGTGTAATAAACAGATTCTATAATTGCAGTGTAGTACTCGTCCACACTATCGGGAGCAACAAAACAAAGTGCAGTTAATTTTTTAAGTTCAAATTGCAGTTTGCTATCACGAGAATATTCTGCAACTAGGGATGTTTTTTGTAATTTACGCCAAAATGCCTGGGAAAAATGAAAAAAACATCCCTGAATTTGGGTATCCGTGTACGTTTTAGTGATCACATTGATCATGCTCAATTCAAAATCAATAATTATTTTCCGAGGACTTTGAGATGTTTTACTTTTAATCACTGATAAAAGTTCAGTGTATGTTGCAGAAGTCTTATCAGGTAGCAAACTGTATACTAAGGGAATTACACTATTGTTAATTTTGGCATGTATAGTGTAAATTTGAGTGAAAGGATGGGGTGTACTTTTAAACGTCCCATCCATCATCCAAATTTCACTACTTTCTAACTTAGCAAGGTTACGTGGGGTACTAAAAATGAGAATTCGTTTCTGAGGGTTTTCGTTGTCATGCAGAATGAAAGGTTCATCAGAAAAAGAAATTGAAAGATCATGTGGAATTCTAATGTCAGAGAAAGAATGTGGTGTAGATAATTGAATGTTACTTGCCTGCTTTTGTCTTTGAATAATTCTTCTCAAATTAGGAATTATAGGCATGTTACTAGCAACATGACTGGGGACATGCTGTGCAACCTCTCTTAAAATGGATCCTGTAGAATCATTGGAGGTGCTTGCAATAGCTTTCATTTCGTTCACAGTTTCTCTAATTTCTACCTCCATTGCAGAGGCAGAGTGGTTATGTTCAGTGGTTTTCACAACTAAATTATCAACAGTAACCGCTCTGCCACTGCAATGGGTAGTGTAGTATTGCACACACCTCCAATGATTTCTAGTTAAACTTATTCTTTCCTTACTATATATGTATCCACCATGGTTTAATAAATTTTTGCCCTTCCTGGATTTAATATACTTTGCAGCTTCCAGACTAGACATTATCTGAAAAGAGAAGAGAAGAAAAACAAATTAGTCTGAAAAATTAAATGAAATACCTAAAATATAACAGTTACACCAACCAACACTTTCCCTACTGCTGCACCTTCCTGGAGTTGGAATAGTAAATTGCACCCCTACACCATTCAACACTTTCCCTACTGATGCACCTTCCTGGAGTTGGAATAGTAAATTGCACCCCTACACCATCCAACACTTTCCCTACTGCTGCACCTTCCTGGAGTTGGAATAGTAAATTGCACCCCTACACCATCCTACACTTTCCCTACTGCTGAACCTTCCTGGAGTTGGAATAGTAAATTGCACCCCTACACCATCCAACACTTTCCCTACTGCTGCACCTTCCTGGAGTTGGAATAGTAAATTGCACCCCTACACCATTCAACACTTTCCCTACTGCTGCACCTTCCTGGAGTTGGAATAGTAAATTGCACCCCTACACCATCCAACACTTTCCCTACTGCTGCACCTTCCTGGAGTTGGAATAGTAAATTGCACCCCTACACCATCCTACACTTTCCCTACTGCTGCACCTTCCTGGAGTTGGAATAGTAAATTGCACCCCTACACCATCCAACACTTTCCCTACTGCTGCACCTTCCTGGAGTTGGAATAGTAAATTGCACCCCTACACCATCCAACACTTTCCCTACTGCTGCACCTTCCTGGAGTTGGAATAGTAAATTGCACCCCTACACCATCCAACACTTTCCCTACTGCTGCACCTTCCTGGAGTTGGAATAGTAAATTGCACCCCTACACCATCCAACACTTTCCCTACTGCTGCACCTTCCTGGAGTTGGAATAGTAAATTGCACCCCTACACCATCCAACACTTTCCCTACTGCTGCACCTTCCTGGAGTTGGAATAGTAAATTGCACCCCTACACCATCCAACACTTTCCCTACTGCTGCACCTTCCTGGAGTAGGAATAGTAAATTGCACCCTTACACCATCCAACACTTTCCCTACTTCTGCACCTTTAAATGTTGTGTAAAAATACCTTGTTTTTTTGAAATTGGTTTTCTTGGTGAGTCTTCTTAAGTGGGGATGGCCTGTAGGCTGGAGTAGACACTTATGTGTTGATTTCAATGGTAAAACAAATACAAATGTCTGCAAAAGTGATAAAAGGAAAAAATGAGAAAAATTAACTTTGAAGAGATATGCAAATTTACAAAAACTTTTTGTAAAAATTAAATCCATTTTAATATATAGTACATAACACTTTCCCTACTGATGCACCTTCCTGGAGTTGGAATAGTAAATTGCACCCCTACACCATCCAACACTTTCCCTACTGCTGCACCTTCCTGGAGTTGGAATAGTAAATTGCACCTCTACACCATCCTACACTTTCCCTACTGATGCACCTTCCTGGAGTTGGAATAGTAAATTGCACCCCTACACCATCCAACACTTTCCCTACTGCTGCACCTTCCTGGAGTTGGAATAGTAAATTGCACCCCTACACCATCCAACACTTTCCCTACTGCTGCACCTTTAAATGTTGTGTAACAATACCTTGTTTTTTTGAAATTGGTTTTCTTGGTGAGTCTTCTTAAGTGGGGATGGCCTGTAGGCTGGAGTAGACACTTATGTGTTGATTTCAATGGTAAAACAAATACAATTGTCTGCAAAAGTGATAAAAGGAAAAAATGAGAAAACTTAACTTTGAAGAGATATGCAAATTTACAAAAACTTTTTGCAAAAATTAAATCCATTTTAATATATAGTACATAACACTTTCCCTACTGATGCACCTTCCTGGAGTTGGAATAGTAAATTGCACCCCTACACCATCCAACACTTTCCCTACTGCTGCACCTTCCTGGATTTGGAATAGTAAATTGCACCCCTACACCATCCAACACTTTCCCTACTGCTGCACCTTCCTGGAGTTGGAATAGTAAATTGTACCCCTACACTATCCATCAGTTATCCTATTTCTGCACTTTAGTCGAGTAACAATAGCAAAAGGAATGACTATTAAATTGTGGAAATTATAATACTCATAATGTAAAATACCTTTTTCAGTTGCTGTTTGTTCTCTTGCCTTTAAGGTAATGCTTGCTGCAGGATATAGTTATTTTTTTGTAACCGATTTACTGTGGAAAAAAAAAGTTTAAAAACTTTAATGTTGGGGGGAGGAGCCTAGCGCGCAACCAAGATGGCCGCGTAGGTGCGAGGCTCCCGAGGACCTCCGCGACCTCCTGCATAAATCCTGACTATATCCTGTCCTAGATGAGGGGACTGTGTTCGTGAGACCGAGCTGAGGTGCTACCCGTTTTCCGTTTCCAAATCGGACCTCGGACACCGGCGGGAGCATCGATTGAGGTTTGCGGCCTTCTCCACGCCGGCCCCCCGGATTGGAGTTGTGGGGCGATCCGGAGACAAAGTGAACAACAGCGGCGGGCGAGGCTGGGCGATTCGCGTACCCCGCACTTTCACTTTCGCTTTCGCGCCCTCCTTGCTGCCAAGCGAGGTAGGGTCGCGAGGCGGCGTGCGGTGGTGTGACTTCATCGGGGTGCCCTGCCGGCCCGCCAGCTGTGATCCGCCCTTCGGAGCTGTGGTCGCCCCCCCCCCGGAGCCCGTGAACCGGTCTGTCAGCCCTTTTCAAGGAGATTGGCAAAGGTGAAATCGACCCGCCGTGGCGCAGCTCCTCAGTCTAACAACATGGACCGCTACACCCTCCAGAAGGGATCTCCAGAGGCGCCGCGTAGGTCCCCTGTTGGCCCGACTGATGCCCCTGCTTTGCCCGCGGATCTGACCCTCCGGGACGTCATGGGCGCCATCGCCGAGATGAAGGTCTCAGTGGACCAGCGCTTTGACACTCTGGCGCAAAAGATTGACTCGGTCCTCGTGGATGTGGGCCTGGTGAGGGCCGATCTGTCCAAGACGAATGACCGGGTCGACTCTTTGGCCCACACCACCTCGGGCCTCACAACGGACGTGGCGGCCCTCCAAAAGGAGGTGCGCCGACTGGGCCAGGCGAGCGCCCTGATGGATCGTCGACTGGAAGATTCCGAGGGTCGGGCCCGGAGGAACAATGTTCGCATTGTCGGGGTGCCGGAGGGACGTGAGGAGGAGGCGGCGGATCTGTTTGTGGAGGACCTGATCCTCACCCGTCTCCAGCCCCGGGGGCTGAGTAAACTCTTCGCAGTGGAACGTGCCCACAGGGTCCCCGGAGGGAGACCTAAGATCGGAGCCCCTCCGAGGCCTCTCATTGCCCGGATCTTCAACTTTCGGGACAGAGACGCTATCCTGCAGACTTCTAGGCAACAAGGACCGGTCAGACTCGACAATATGGGCGTAAACTTCTATCCTGATTTTACTCCGGCGGTCCAGAAGCAGAGACTGAGTTTTCTCGGAGTCAAACGTCGCCTACGGGACCTGAACCTCAAGTATGCAATGCTTTTTCCAGCGAAGTTGAGGGTAGAGGTGGATGGCCGCCCGCACTTTTTTGATCGTCCCGAGGCGGCCGGGGACTGGTTGGACACTTTGCCCGGGGACCGGGGCCGGGGGGGTGGGGGGGGCGCGGTTGGAGGGGAGGGCTTGCCGGATCAGGACTGAGGGACTAATAGTAGGCCTTGCTCTGGACAACATTATTGTCATCATTGACTGATTGTGTAAGTTCCCCTCCCGTGGAGGTCGTACGGGGTCTCTTGGGGGCTTTCCCTCCTCCTCTGGGGGACTAGTTAGTGTTTTCATCTATGGGGCGACAGGAACACTGCACTTTGGGGGGGCTGTTTGGGCTCATGCAGGGGTGCAGGGAGGGGGGAGTTCTGTTGGGACGGGTGGGTTGGGGTGGGGTGTTGTTCGTTTTTACCGCAAGGCAAACCCTTTACTGTATTGGTGTTTTTGAGGTGCTCTCGGGGGGACGAGTGATGGCTTCTGTATGTGATGGGGGGTAGGGACTTGACTTTGTTGTCTTGGAACGTTAATGGACTGGGGGATAGGATTAAGCGAGGTGTGGTCCTGCAGTATCTGAAACGAATTTCGCCAGATGTGGTCTTTCTGCAGGAGACACACCTTATTGGTAATTCCTTCTTTGCCATGAATCGGCGTGGCTATCGTTTGGTGGCCCACTCGGGCTTCACGTCTGGCTCGCGGGGGGTGGGCATCATGGTTAAGAACTCGCTCCCGCTGGAAATAGATGAGGTGCGCCATGATGAGAGGGGACGCTACACTGCCTTGGTGGGGAGAATGGAGGGCAAAGTGGTTGTATTTGTTTCAGTGTATGTCCCACCGGGGCTACAGTCTACCACTTTTGCGGACCTGGGGCGCCTCCTCCTTGACCTTCCGGGGGGCTTCTGGTGGTTGGGGGGGATTTCAATGCGGTGGTTTCTGGGACTATGGATCGTCACCCCCCTAGGGACCTCCCCCGGGCGCAGGCGTGGCTGTCCGGCATTTTAGATACATTGGGATTGGTGGACTGCTGGCGCTTAAAACATCCCACGCAGCTGCAATACACCTTCCATTCGGGTGCCCATGGTAGCCTCTCGCGGCTTGATCATATCCTTGTCCCTGCGGCCTATGCTGGGAGGGTGGGAGAGGTGCGCCATCTGGCGCGGGGTATTTCAGATCACTCCCCGCTCCTGTTGCACTTTGGTGTCCTCCCGAGGGGGGAGGGCAGGGTAGCTCCAATTAATGCCTGGTATCTGCGCGACCCCACTATTCGCGCTGACCTGATTAAATCCTTGCAGCGGTATTTCGAGGAGAATGTGGGGTCTGTCCCTTCGGCTATCTCCCTTTGGGAGGCCTTCAAGACAGTTATTAGGGGGGAGGCCCTCTCCTTCATATCCCATGCCCGGAGCCGCGAGCAGGAGGAGGTGACCCGAGTGGAGGCCGAAATTACTGAACTAGAGGGTGATTTGGGGAGTGGGGTGACGGATGCTGCACTGCATGTTCTACACCTTAAGCAAGCGGCCTATAGGGCCCTCGTCACGGAGGCAGCCAGGGGCCTCAGTAGAGAGCAACAGGGGCGACTGTATGATGTGGGTGATAAGGCTGGTAAATTGATTGCGTGGTTGGATAAAAAGGAGAGAGTGAGTCGTGTGGTTCCGCTGATTGAGAGGATGGATGGTGTACGTGTCACCGAGCCAGAAGACATTGTCTCTTGCTTCGCGGATTATTTCCGCGAGGTGTATTCCCCGGTCTCTCCCTGCTCGGAGGCGGATTCTCATGCCCTGCTTCGAGATATCGCGCTGCCCTCCCTTTCGGTGGAGGACAGGGAGTCGTTGGATGCTGCTCCTACCTCGGACGAAATTGCCCTCGCTATACGCTCGGTTGCATCTGGCAAGGCCATGGGCCCGAACGGCATCCCTATCGAGTTGTATAAGCTGCGACCGGACGTGCTGGCACCCCACCTCCGTGCGATGTTCCTTGCGGCCCACTCGCGGGGCTCCCTCCCGCCGGACCAACGTCTGGCTACAATCGTGGTGATCCACAAGGAGGGGAAACCCCGAGACCGGGTTACCTCCTATCGGCCTATCTCGCTCTTGAATGCGGAGCCCAAAATCCTGGCCAAGGTGCTTGCCAACCGGCTGGTCGGCGTGGTGGGCGAGTTGGTCCACCAAGACCAGTCGGGCTTTATCCCCCATCGCAACACGGCCCTCAATCTGCGTCGCTTGCACGGGGTGCTCGCGCGTGTTCCGTTTGTGCGGGAGCCGGCCATCTTGGCGTCCTTAGACGCCACCATGGCGTTTGACACGCTCGAATGGCCATACATGTGGGCGATGCTGGCGAAATTTGGTTTTGGACCGGGATTCATCAGCTGGGTCAAATTGTTGTACTCGGGCCCATTAGCGCAGGTGGTAGTGAATGGGCGAGTCTCGGCCCCGTTCGCGCTGGGACGGGGCACGCGACAGGGTTGCCCCTTGTCGCCGCTCCTGTTTGCATTGGCCTTGGAACCCCTGGCGGAGTGGCTGCGGTGGCACCCTTCCATCCGTGGTCTCCGTTGGACCCCCGAGTATGAGGACCGCGTGTCCCTCTACGCTGACGATATCCTTTTGTACCTAGCCTCCCCGCGCAAATCACTGATTGTCCTGGTTGATGTCCTGCGCTCCTTTGGCCGTAACTCAGGCCTTGTCATCAACTGGGCTAAATCATGTGTCTATGTGCTTTCCGGGGAGGCTCCCGTCCTCCCGCGGGGATGTCCGATCCAGATTGCCTCGCAGGGGTTTCGGTACCTGGGTGTCTACATCACGCTGGACCCGGAGGCCCGCTACGAGCGAAACTTGCTTCCCCCCCTCCAGCGCTTGAAGGAGGACGTCGCGCGCTGGCGGCACCTGCCGCTTTCGCCGCTCGGCCGGGCGGCATTGTTTAAGATGATGTCGTTGCCGCGCTTCCTGTACGCTCTCCAGAACACTATGGACCTAGTCCCGGCGCGCTACTTTCGTGAGGTGGAGAGTCTACAGCGCCGCCTGTTCTGGGACGGGAGGCCGCGTATAGCCCTGGCGAAGTTGACGCTCCCGTGGTATGACGGGGGGATTGCCCTCCCGGACATTAAGCGGTATTACTGGGCCTCCCAGCTAGCTGCAATTAATCACGGCCTCTATGGGCCCGCCTTGAACCCGGCATTTGAAATGGACAAGATGCTCCTGCCCGGTGGCGACTACAATCGAGCACTCTACTCTGGCGCGCCGGATCCCCGCTTGACGGGGCCCACGCGTGTCATGGTGCGGGTGTGGCACGCGGCCAATGCAGCTATGGGGTGGAAGGACCGTTTGACCCGGGCGTCGCCGTTGTATGCGCCTCAGCGGTTGGGCTCCCTGTGGACCTCGAAGGGCTTCGAGAAGTGGGACACGATTGGCATCAGTAAAGTGGGGGACCTCTGGACGAGAGGGGGATTTAAAACATTCGAGACGCTGCAGACGGAGTTTCAGCTGCAGGGCAGTGAATACTTTCGGTACTTGCAGGTCCGTCATGCGCTGGGCTCCGTCTTCCCAGACGCCGCCTCCATCCCGGAGTCTTCCCCCCTGGAGGATAGAGTGCTGGATGGCCACGTTCCGGATAGAACGATCTCCCTCATTTACAAAAAATTGATTAATGACCGCTCGGGCCTGCTGACCGGCCTCCGTGAGGCTTGGGTTGCCGACGGGCTGGAGTTGGACGACGAAGACTGGATTTCCGCGGTGGCCTCTCCGAAGGAGGTGGCCATACCGGCTCGCCTTCGCTTCGTCCAGCTTAAGATACTCCACCGGGTTTACATGACGGGGCCAAGGCTTCTGCGTATGGGTTATGCTGAGGATGGGTTGTGTAAGCGTGGGTGTGGTGCTTTGGCGACTTTTTTGCATATTTTGTGGGAATGCCCGAAGGTGGAGCGATTCTGGCGTGGTGTGCATGAGGTCCTGCGTCTGGTTACGCATGTCGCACTGTTGCCTGAAGCGAGGAGATGCTTGCTGAATGTGTGGGAACCAACTGATTACTCGGTTCCGCAGACGCGATGGGTGACTCTGGGATATATGATAGCTAAGCGTGACATCGCTCAACTGTGGGGATCCCAGCGGCCCCCGGTGGTGTCGGCCTGGAAAGAACATATGGATTGGTGCATGTTCCGAGAAAAGGTGGTGTATGTGGCGAGGGGCAAGCCTGGGGCGTGGGTGAAAATATGGGGCCCCTGGAACGCCTACCGCGGGGGTATTTGCGAGCCACCCTTGCTGCCTGCTGCCTCACCGGCTCCGTCCCCCTAGTTGACCCCCTCCCCCAGCCCCGGGCACAGAGTTCCCCCAGTCCTGGACTTGTTTCCCTTCCCCCTCTTCAGATTCCTGTGGATGGTCGGGGTCCCTTATTCGAGGAGCACGTGTGGTTACCTTCGATTGCGGGTTGCCTTGCGGGTGTGTTTTTTTATGTTGTTGCGTGTGTATAAAATGAAACCGTATTGTGGGCTTAGAGTCATGTGGCTTACGTCGTTGATGTCTCCTGATTTGCTTCTCTGTAACGCCAAGTGCCCTTTTGTAAGTTTGTCAGGTGCTCCTGTCACTGTAGCGGCCGGCCGGAAGGTTGTAGGCCCATACTTGTATATACTTGAGATTGCAATAAACGGTTTCAACAAAAAAAAAAAAAAAATTTAATGTAACTTTGACAACGTTGGTTTAAAAAAAAACCATTTTTGAAAATTATGATATTTGTCAAATGAGTATGAGTAACAATTGGTTAAGAAAAACATAATACACATTGAATGCATTTTAAAATAAGATTAATAATGGATACACCTGCACTATCACTCAATTACTCTACCGCTGAATATTCTGGGACTTAGAATACTAATAGTTATCTCAGTAAATAGAAACGCTTTTTCACATGTAGTACCTAACTGAAGTCCTATTAGTATTTGTTACCCCTGCACCATGGTATAATTTCGTTTATGATGTAATTTGTTTGAGGGGAAAAAAAAGTTACCTTTGCAATAGAACACTTTTGCTAATGCTAAAAATATATTGTTAAAGTAAAATATTTTAAATTAAATTACATTTACCTTCACAATCGTAAAGGTGAGTCGATTCCTTTGAGGAGATACAAAAATAGGTACACCAATTCTTGATTCTCAATATTTAGCAAGTTTCTGTTTTAGGAAAAGAAAGTAGTTGTTTTAAGTTGGTATATATTTTTTGTGATAACAAATTACAAACAGTACATTTTAAAAGTTAATATTAAAAATTTAAAAATATATTTTGTATGGAAAGTAGACATATTTTACGCAAAACCATGGTTTAAAAATATTTTACTGACTTACTAGTAGTTGTCTACTAATAATGGTTTTCCGAAGGAATTCAGTGCTCTCTCTGAGGAGGTCGCAGTGGAGGTGACAGAGGGTCAGGTTTTGACGTCTGGTCTCTCTGGTAGTTGATAATCAACTGATTGCAAAATGGTGTCTTCCTGGTATTTATACGTTTTACTCTGTGTCACTATTAATTTTTTTAAAAACTGCGTTCGATGTGTTTTTTTTTATACTTTATTTTACTGTGGAAAATGATAATTTAAAAATGCATTTTAAAATGTATTGTTTTCACTCATTTGCTCCGTTTTGGCATCCATTTTGGAACATGTCTTTTGGTATTGTTTTCATAGAAAGTGTTGTAGGACAAGTTTTACAAGTGAGATGGTTAAAATGGCGCCTATGTGTATGTGTGTTCTGTTTTACTTACTTTCCGATTTAAACATGATAAAAATGTGTAAGGACTGTTGTTAATTCTATCGTTCTTTTTGTTAAACTTTGAAATGTGTGAAAACGGAATTTTATTGGGGATTTTGAGTATTAATTTTAATACTCGAGTATTAATTTTAATACTCGAGTATTAATTTGGTAATGCATTTCAGTAGATTTACGCTCAGTTTTTCTCCACATTTTAATACACTTCCCCACCCTAAAACCCCTAATTTCCCTGCATCCCGTGCCAGATTTTATTGTACTTTTAAATAAAAAAATAAAAAAAATCGCGTTGTAATGGTATGCGTTGTAATAGATTTCGTTGTAACAGCACTTTTCAGTATTTTAATAGGTTTTGCGTTGTAAAAGTATTCGTTGTAAAGTAATGCGTTGTAGTAGTACTTGCGTTGTAAAAAATGCGTTGTAATGGTATGCGTTGTAATAGTATGCGTTGTAACGTCATACATCCAAATTTGCCTGCACCCACATTCATTGCCTCCAGTACGCCAATGGCACTTTACTATTTGGGCATACAGCGGTAGCGCTGAAGAGATCACGGGCGGACCTCTCTCTTTTTTTTGTTGAAAACAAATTAGAAGTCAATCATGCCAAAAATTAAATTATGGCATGTGAAGTCAAGAATAGACGTACTGCCAAATTTAATTTTACAATGAACAATGTGGCTCTGGAACAAGCCTTAAATATCTAGACATGTATTTTAACCAGCGTGGCACCCATGTCACACACCGGTCCAGCCTAAAGGAATTTGCTCTGTCAATGACAATGAGCTTTAAAAAACCTGCATCTGGGGCGTGGCCTGCAGCCGAGAAAGATGGCCACACGTTAGACGAGCTGCGCTAGCATTTACCTAGCACTCTCCCGAAAACCGGCATCATCCGCTCAGCTGAGGACACCGAACAGTGGCGGAAAACAGTGTGTGGAAGCACAGAACGGTGGTGATACAAGGGCTTCCCGGGAGACAGCGATCTGCCGGCACTGAGCGACCCCGGCTGGCCAGACTGCAGGGACAAAATGGCGCCCGCCAGTGCAGAGCGTGAGGCTTGAGAACTCTCAGCCGCGGAGGAGCCGTTGGTGCCGTGGTTAGAGCTTGCATTGCATCCCGGAAGTGAAGTGCGTTGGTGCTGTGTGGGCGGCGAGGAGAGGAGTGTGGTGGCCGACCCCGGCTCTGATCGCACGGGGCTGAGATCAGCATCACCCAGGCGGGAACATTGTGCCGTGATGGACGGGAGGCCGAGGGAGGTGAGAGGCGCTGTGAGGCGAGCAAGACTGAAGGCGCCTGAAGACAGGGGAGCTTGAGATCCCTGTGAGCATAGACAGAGGGAGTCGGAGCGGGACTGCCACAACGCAACTGGAGCCCGGACGGCCGCTTGTCCACAATATGCAGTGGAGTGGTGGCAGAGGCCTAAACAGTGGGAGGGCCGGGGGGGGCGCCTGATCTTGCCACGAAGGTGCCACCATTAGACCCGGTGAAACCCCGGCGAACCCTGGAGACGCAGTTTGACGCCGGAGTGGACTGTGGTGCAGCGAGTGAGCCTGTGGGGCCTGCGCGGGGGAGACAGCGAAAGTGCGGCCTAAATTGAGGTACTGCACACGCGTGTGGTGGGGTGCCGGCAACACATCTGATCGAGGGTGGGAAGCACCCTGGGAAGGGGATAGAAGCGGGCGCATAGTCCAGTAGAGCATGGCCAGGGTGGACGCAAACAGCAGGGAGGACTGAGTGCACTTGGGGGTCTCCTACGGGCGGGTGACTCCTACTCTGGTAACTCACCCCACGGGGCACATTACGGGACGCAACAACTAGTCATGGGCCGCAACAAACTAACGGTACAAGGCCAGTCGAACCACATCGCCAAGTATACAGTGACCATGAGTAGAGACGATGCCAGTCACGGAGGGAGCCGCCAGGGCGACACAGGGGAGGACGAGCGTGATCCCTCGCTAAGAGACATTATGTCAGCCATTGAAGACCTGCGGGGTACCCTCGAGGCAAAGATGGACTCAGTGACGGAAGAGGTCAATTTGCTTCGAGCCGACTTCAGAAAAATGTCTGACAATGAGGCGGTGGCGGAGACGGGCATTGGAAGCCTAACCTCCAAAACCAAGAGACTCGAGGGACAAGTGGCGGCCCTCACCAAGAATCAAGCTGACATCTACGCCAGGCTGGAAGATCAGGAAGGGTGAGCGAGGCGCAACAATATCCGCATAGTGGGGGTTCCGGAGGGAATGGAAGGACCCCCCTCGGACTGCTTTGTGGAGGACTTGATTCTTAAACATCTCAAACCAAAGCGCCTGTCAAACTTCTTTTCGGTAGAGAGAGCCCATCGCGCGTTCGGAGGGAGGCTGAAGCCTGGGCTCCCCCCACGCACCATCATCGCGCAGCTCCTGAATTATAGGGACCAGGATGCCATCCTACAGGCGTCGCGAGCGTCTGGAGACCTGAGACTTGAGAACGCAACAATAAGATTTTTCCCGGATTTCACTCTTCAAGTTCAGCGTCAGTGGAGATCCTTCGAAGGGGTCAAGCGGGCCCTTCGGGATCAAGGGGTGAAATATATGATGCTCTCCCCAGCAAGACTTAAGATCCTAGACGGGAGCAAGGCATACTTCTTTGATAAGCCTGAAGAGGCCAGTGACTGGCTGGAGGGATGGAGGACAGTGAGCAGAAATGGAGGACAGCGCAGACAGGATCACAGCAAGTCTGGCCGGGAAGGGACTAATGCAGGCGGATCGGCCTTGGACGACCAAGCACAGGAACAGGGTCCGCATAAGTGATGATAGTTACTCCAAAGATCCGAGGTAACTTCAACTTGGGGGAGGTAGAAGGGGATTGACGTTGGACCCCGCATTGGAGTGGGGCCAGGAGGGTCCAGTGGAGTCGCCGGTTTCCAGGTCATTGGGTGAGTCAGAGTTTGGCTCATTGGGACCACTCCGATGACTGTGGCTGCACTAAGGGTGAGGAGGGGGGGCCGGGAGGGGGACTCCAAGATGGGAAGCAGGGTGAACCTAGCATTTCGATCTGTATGGGTGTACACTCCGATAGCCATGTAGAACTGTTTCTGTTGACTGCAGGCTTACTTCCCCTCCGCAAGTTAGTGTTGGGTAAGAAGGGGCGACAGGCACTCTGCAAGTTTGAATGGTGGGAGGTTGGGGACCCACTGCACAGGGAGGCAGGGGGGGAGTTGGTTTGGGGGTGAGGGGGAAGTTCATGGGGATTGATGTTTTGCTCAATGTCTACTTTATTGCAATGCATGGTGGTACTGTTATGATGGGACACAGAGGAATAGGGTTTGTCCGGTGGAGGGGGGCTCTTTGACATCTGATGGGTGATCGGGCACAGCTACAAATATGGACGTGAAACGTCAATGGGCTGGGGCACAGAATTAAACGGATGCTGGTTCTGCAGTATTTGAAGCAGCACTCCCCGGATGTGGTTCTCCTACAGGAGACACACCTGCGCGGCAATAGATGTAAGGCTCTAGACAGGGAATGGAAATAGCAGAAGCATTTGCGTCGCACTTTAAAAAGGTCTACACCCCGGTGTACACCAGATCAGAGCAAGACTGCGCGGAGTTCCTGTGGGACTTCACACTGTCCACACTGTCCCAAGAGCAGAGCGAACAACTAGAAGCTGACCTCACAGGATTGGAGATTGGCGAAGCTCTTGCCACGCTTCAGTCTGGTAAGGCGCAGGGGCCGAATGGGCTCCCAGTAGAGATCTACAAGAGGCAGGCAAATATTATCATCGACCCACTCCTTCAAATGTATTTAGAGGCGCGTGAAGTGGGGAGTCTGCCGCCGGATCAAAGAGAAGCCACCATAGTCTTAATCCATAAAGCGGGGAAGCCGGCCGATCAATGCTCCTCCTACCGGCCGATCTCGCTCATAAACGCTGAGGCTAAAGTCCTAGCCAAGGCACTGGCGACGTGGCTGCTCTTGGTAATGCCTGATATAGTGCATGCGGATCAGTCCGGATTCATGCCGCACAGGAGCACTCGTTATAATCTTCGATGCTTATACGGGGTCCTATACATGACGGAAGACATAGGAGACACTCAGACGGCATTGGTGGCGCTGGACGCCTCAATGGCCTTTGACAACATTGAATGGCCTTACCTGTTTATGGTTCTCCATCGAATGGGCCTTAGACTGATATTCTGCAGCTGGGTGTGGCTGCTGTACAAGCGTCCGATGGCGAGGGTCAGAGTTAACGGGGTAGAGTCTCGGGCTTTCCCCCTGTGTAGGGGAACCAGACAGGGGTGCCCTCTGTCACCCCTTTTGTTCACCTTAGCTCTTAAGCCAATGGCGCACTGGATTCGGAGGGACAGGTGGTTCTGGGGCCTATCAGTGTCTGAGGAGTGGGAAGAGCCTATCTCTTTGTATGCAGACGATGTCGTCCTGTATATGGCCAGACCGTACCATTCGATAGCGCAGGCGCTCCATCTTTTTGAATTATTCGGTAGCTACTCAGGCTACACGATTAATTGGGCAAAGTCACCGATCTTCCCGCTCTCGGGTCCCCCCCCCGCGGATCCTGTCTAGATGCCCAGCCTCAATAGTTGAGAGCTGATTTAAGTACCTGGGGATTTACATCACTAGAGACCGAGCAGAGTTTTTCACCAGGAATTTGGAACCCCAATTGCTGCGCTTGGAGACGGATGTTAGCCATTGGAGGTCGTTACCGTTGTCGCTTCTGGGGCGGACAGCAATGTTTAAAATGCTGGCTTTGCCGCGCCTTTTGTATATCTTACAAAACACAACATATCCAGTTCCGAGTGGGGTATTTCATCGGATTTTTCAGGCAGTGCGGACATTGCTCTGGGAGGGGGGCAACCCACGGATAGCACTACGCAAGTTAAAGAGGGGAGTGTTCGACAGGGGGCTGGTCCTCCCGGACGTACAGCTATATTACTGGGCCTCACAGCTGCAGGTGGTCAATGACTGGGTGTATGCAGCGAGTACAGAGCCGGCCTATAGGGTGGACAGATGGGTCATGCCTGGGGGGCACTGTGAGCCACTCCTTTATGCAAGGAGGCCGAGAAGGGACCTGCCATCGCACACCGGGGTGGTGATTCAGTGCTGGAGGGAGGCGAATCAGTTCCTGGGCTGGAAGGGCTCCCTCACGGGTAGAACACCCTTATGGTATGGGGATCAGCTTCATGAAGTGACCAGACCGACCGGCTTCAGGGGGTGGAAATTAATAGGCATCGAGTTCTTAGGGGATGTATGGAAAAGCAATGCCCCCCGACCCTTTGAATATTTTCAAAAGGAATATGACCTACACGACACACAGCACTACCACTACATAAGGCTTACTTACATCCTACGTTCACACATGCGGGGGTTGCAGCGCTCCCGGACTACTTCCCCCTGGAGGACAGGCTTCTCCTGGACCCCATTGCTGAAAAACCCACGTCCACAATTTATCGTAAACTCATCAACAACATGTCAGATCCCCTAGTGTCCCTACGGGAAAAATGGGAGGGTGACATAGGGGCCCTGGAGGACGACGACTGGCAGGATGCGCTGCAGAACCCCCGTGAAATAGCCATTCGCGCTAGGTTCAGGCTGGTACAGTTAAAAATTCTTCATCGGGTTTATTACCCCCGAACACACTTATATGCCTGGGGAAGGAGTCCATCGGCCCACTGTGCTAGGGGGTGCAGGGAAGAAGGTACGTTGTATCACATATTGTGGGAGTGCCCGGAGATAGTCGCATTCTGGTCTAAAGTAGTGGACACGATGACAGCGGTGGTGGGTTCCCCAGTCCTAATGGAGCCTAGGTGGTTGCTACTGATGATCAAAGGGGCCCGGACTGGTCCAGATACAACGAGATCTGGCTAGCAATGGCAGCGGGGGTGGCAAAACGGAACATAGCAAGTAGCTGGGGGGCACAGGTGCCCCCGCAGTGGGACCAGTGGCTGCAAGACCTGGACTGGTGCCAACGGGCAGAGAAAACCATCTACAAATCCAGGGGCTGTGTAAAGAAATGGAAAAAGGTCTGGGGACCGTGGATGAAATACAGGGCATTGAGGGGCGGAGTAGACCCAGACTGATGTATATGAACAAACCTCCCTGTGTCTGCGTTGGCAATTTACTGTATTTGGCGATTACATTTTACCCCATGCTACTTGATTATTGTATTGATGCAAATGATTTCATGAGCAATGTTAATAAAAAGAGTTAAAAAAAAACAACCTGCATCTAAGATAAGCAGTCCAGATCTAACTGGCATCTTTAAAGTAATCAATGCCAAATGTATGCCAGCGCTCACGTATGGCTCATTGATTTTCAACATTCACATCTCTTCCTGGCTGGACAAAGCCCAGACAAGATGTTACAGACAGCTATTCAACCTTCCTGAAGCTGCACCATCCTCACAGATACGGCTGGAATTCGGTCTCTATAAACAAACTAATATGTTGAAAGCCCGGTTCTTGGGATATTATGCAAAGCTGAAGTATGCTTCTTTGAGGGCCCTTAAAAAATGATAGGGCAAGGTATCCAAGATAAAAAAAAACTGTGGAAACCCTTCCAGAGGGCATGTAAGTACTCTACGTGCAGAGCATCTTTAAACAAAAACTTACCCTGAATCTCTCTGCAAAATTGTTGGTTAAAATGGGCAAGATACAATTGGGAATTGATGATAAACAAGATCATTCTCGAAAAGCCCATGCCAATCTTTTGTGTTTTAAAGGCTTTATTAACATTTAATAATAAACAAACTGATCAGCAACAGATAAGGAAAACAAGATAATAGTAAAACAAGCGAAGAAGCTGATACCTGAAAAGGAAGAATAGAAGCACTTTTCCAGATTTTATAAATAAAAATAAAAAGGGGGGAAGAAGGGGAAGGAAGGACAAGGGAGAGACAAAATATCAGCAGTATGGCATAGAAAAATAACACAAGAAAATGCATACTAGAGTACATACTATAAAAAAAGTAAAGATGATCGCGAGTTAAATCAAAATATATCACCATGCAACAAGGTAAAAAACGAATAACCAGAAGTACCAGAGATAAAATTATTCAAGGAGGCTCACAATTTTCAGAAGTTAAGTGCGAGATGTTCTTCAGAACAATTCGATCTAAGTAGGTAGTGAGAGGTAACCAGAACAAATCTCTATTAAGTGTTGGTGTGCAAGAGGAGGCGAAAGCAACATCTAGCCTGTGAAAATGACAAAGGGTATTCCACCAATGTTGTATGGATAATGTCGTGAGATGTTTCCAATTGAAGGAAATTTGTTGAAAGGCTAAAGCAAGCATGAGGTCAAAAAGACCATGAGTATGTGGGGGGAGAACTAAAGAGTCAGAGAGACTACCAGTAAAGAGGAGCGGAATGGAGTAAGGAATAGAGATTGAGAACAAACAAGAAATATAGGACCATACTTTACTCCAAAAGTCAATAACCGCAGGGCAGAGAAAGAATAGATGGAAAAGATCAGCATTAGAAGAGCCACAAGTCCAACAATTAGAGTTAGATTCAGTGGAAGAAGAAAAACATGATAAAGAGACAGGGGAAAGATGAAGTCTGTGGTAAAGAAAAAACATAGATTGGGTAAGAGAGGCAGAACGAGAAATTTTTAAAGATCTAGCCCATAATTTGTCCCACAACTTGACAGACCCTTCGCAACCCAAGTCCAATTCCCAATACAGCTCTAATTTAGATTTAGCACGATCTGGATTAGGGGCTAAAAAGAATCTGTATATAAGAGAGGCTTTGGGGAAAACATGCAGTATTTTAAGAAGAGGATTTTGAGTATCCGATGAGGGTGAAGAGGGAAGGGAATAGTAAATGTAAAGAATAATCGCCATAAGTGTAGTAAACTTTTGGAGAAAGGAGCGAGGACAATGGAAGATGGATTGGAAACGGGGAAATGAGCAAGGGGAGACGCCATCAAAAAGATGTTTAACCCATATAATGCCTTTTAATCTCCACGTTTTCCAGAAAATAGGTCTATTATTTAAGAGGATAAGTGAATTATACCAAATAGGGAAGGCTAAGAAAGTTTCACGAGAAATAGTAATAGGACGGACCAACGGTTTCAATAATGAGCAAGTATGTCTAAATAAGGGAAGAGAAGTAAGGGAGGATGTGGCGGAGAAGCGAAGAACATCTGAGAAGGAGTGGGGTAATAACGATATTCGCTCAATGGAGAGCCAAAGAGGATTAAGGGAGGAAGTCTGGAAAATTCACGCCACCATTAGACTTTGATTTTCGAAGAGAGGATAAAGCAATTCTGGGCCGTTTATTATTCCAGAGAAATCTAGAAAGGCACGAATCAATACGTTTAAAAAGGAGGGCAGGAATGTGAACAGGGAGCATGGAGAGTATGTAAATGAAAATGGGGGCAATCATCATCTTGATCGAATCCAAACGACCCCACCAGGAGAGAAAGTGTGGATTCCAAGAAGAGGCTAATTTTTCAATACGAGTTAAGACTGCGGACATATTCAATTTAACTGAAGAGGTGATGGAATTGGAGAACCAAATGCCTAGGTATTTAAGTTTTGAACTATTCCAAGCAAATCCAGTAGAAGAGAAGGAGTGGGGAAGACAATATTTTGTAAGAGGAAGAATTTCAGTTTTGTCGGAATTAATTTTGTAACCGGAGACCAGCGAAAAAGATGCAAATTCAGATAACAAGGGAGGAATAGAAGTTTCGGGGGAAGAGATAAATGAGAGAATATCATCTGCATACGCAGAGAGTTTCAATTGATGACTATCATAAGGAAAGCCAGAAATTGAATCATTGTTACGTATAGCAGTCACAAAGGGTTCAAGGGCAAGAACGAAAAGAAGAGGGAATAAAGGACAGCCTTGGCGAACCCCACGTTGAAGAGAAAAATAAGAAGAGACACAACCATTAACAAGAACCGAGGCTTTCGGAGCAGAATAGAGCAAAGAAACAAGTGATAGAAATTTAGGACCAAAGCCATGCCAGCGTAGCGATGGAAACAAAAAAGACCAATCCACTCTATCAAAAGCCTTTTCTGCGTCAACTGAGATAGCGGCCAAAGAAGTGGAGAGGAAAGGGGCTTTATTTAAAACATTAAGGAAAAGACGGGAATTATCAGAAGTTAATCTACCCTTAACAAAACCACACTATTCTTTACCGATGAGATGGGGCATAAGGGGATCTAAACGTAGTGTGAGGAGCTTAGCAAATAATTTGTAATCCACATTAACAAGAGAAATTGGTCGATAATTTTTACAAAATTGAGGATCACGACCATCTTTAGGGATAAGGCAGATAGTGGCCTCTTGAAAGGTGCCTTCCATCCTACCAAGAGAATAAAAGGAACGGAAAAGCATTAAAAGCTTGGGGAGTAATAAATCCGAAAAATGTAAATAAAATTCAACAGAAAAGCCATCTGGGCCAGGGGTTTTCCCTTTAGTGAGAGTACATTGGAAAGTTCGGCAAACGAAAGATCTTTTTCAAGATCAAGAAAATTAAGATGAGAGGCAGAAGGACTAGGAAGTTTATCAAGATAATTCTGAATGAGAGCAGAGGAAGGGGGTGATTCTGGCGTATAGAGATTTTGATAAAAAAGTTTAAATTCATTAAGTATTTACTGATCCTTATGCAGAAGAGAATTATTAGAAGAATAAATGGAATCTATAAGCGTACTTTCTTTACAAGATTTGAGATAGTTTGCTAGAAGTTTCCCCGTCTTGTTACGACCACCATAGTAGCGAGCAGAGCTGCGAAGGAGTATAGATGAAGCATTATCGGTAGAAGACTTATTGAACTCGAATTTAGCTCGTATTAGTTCTGGTAAGACAGAATTATTTGAAGAAGTATAGAAGTTGTGCTCCAAAAGCTTGATGTTCGCTAAGATAGATTTCTGCTTCTGAAGAAAACGTTTCTTCTTCTTAGAGACAAAGTCTATGATGTACTCTCTTGCCGAAGCTTTAAATGAGTCCCAAAGAATATGGGGAGAGGGACTAGAGTCAGAGTTAAGATCAAAGAATTCCTTAGCAAAAGAACGGAAAGAAGAGGAAAAGAGGGGATCAGTAAGGAGAGAGTTATTGAAGCGCCATCAAGAAGAATTGGGACGAGGAGGAAGGAGATCAAGATCTGTGACAATTGGGGCATGATCAGAAATAACTATAGGTTCAATGGAGGAAGACAATAAGTTCAGAGGCTGAGAGAGAAAAATATAGTCTAGGCGAGAGAAAGATGCATGTGGGGGAGAGAAAAAAGAGTAATCAAGAGAATAAGGGTGAGAAACCCTCCAGGAGTCCAGAAGATGCGTCTGAGAGATAGTGTCCAGGAATTGTTTATGAGCTTTGTGTGGAGTGAAACGGACAGTGGACTTACGGTCAAGAAATGGATCTACTATTTGGTTACAATCACCACCTAAAATGAAAAAATCATCTCGAAATTGAGTACATTTTTGCGCAATCAACGGCCAAAAAGAACCATCAGGCTGCGTAGGACCATAAATATTGAAAACAGTGAGAAAAATAGAGTTAACTAACAATTTTGCTAAAACCCATCTACCATCTGCATCATTTTCTTGTGAGACAATTTTACATTTCAGTTTCTTATGACATAAAATGATAACACCATTCTTTTTGTTGGTAGATGGAGAGAATAAGACTGTACCCACCCAGCTTCTTTTCAACTTAAGTGATTCTTGTTCTGTAAGATGAGTCTTTTGCAAGAGAACTATATCAGGGTTATACGAAGCAAGGTGGGAAAGGATTCTCTGCCTTTTAATCGGATTAATAAAACCCTTTACATTCCAGGAGATAACTCTGAATGTAAAAACATTGAGAAGTATAAAAACTTATATTGAACCAAGTATGCAATAACATATAGAAAAAAAAGGAAAAATTCAATGCAGGAGTAAGGGAAAGAGCAAGAGAGGAGAAGAGAAAAGGCTGAAGGGAAAGAAGAAATTCAAGAAATAATAAAACAGTACCCAAATACAACTGAGAAAATATATCTGAAGGGAAAAGAGAGAAAATAGAGTTAGGGACATGGTAGCAAATAAAAGAGAGAGAAAGAGGGGGAGGGAAAGGAAGAGAGAAGAGAACAACAAGAAGAGACAGTACATATCCAAAAAGGATGACTGAGAATAACATACCTGAAGGGGACAAGAAGATGGACATCGGGGCAATGGCGACACGCAACAAGACAAACCAGCCAAAATTGGGGAACCGGACTGCATCAGAACGGAAGGAAGAGAAAGATTGATTACGATGAGAATGGCACAAACCAAGAAAAGCGAATTAGCGAACAGAGAACAAAAACTATGAGAAACCTGAAAAACAAACTTTACATTTAGAAGAACAACTATAGTAAGAAGTAACTCAGAAAGAAAAATAGAGACAAACTAACAGTCTGAGGAGAGCATCAAAAAGTTAGTTAGCTGTATCCTGTATAGAAAGAAAAAGATTAGTTAAATAATCAACCATTAGAAGAGGCAACAGTATCCATGCCAGTGGTGTTATGAAGAAGGAGAAAGTTCTTAAGTTCCGCAGGATCTTGGAAGGACCATGTTTGGTTTTGGTACGTTACTTTGAAAACACATGGATGAAATAAACCATATCTGGCACCAAGAGATCGGAGAGGGGCACGTAAGTTGAGGAATTCTTTACGTCTGGACGCTGTAGCATTGGAAACATCTTGAGACAGGAATACTCTCTGACCCACACAAGAAATTTGATGCTTAGATCTAGCAGCAGAGAGAACTGAGAAAAGATCTGTAAACTTAAAAAAAAGAATGATGACACCTCAAGGCTTAGCTGGAGCGGCTGAAGAGGAGAGTCGAGGACCCAGTCTGTGAGCCCTTTAGATGCTAAGAGAAGTGGTCGGTGTCATCTCTAGGAGCTTCGGTAGAAAGGAGGTGAAGAACGATACAGGGTCATCACCTTCCAAGGATTCTGGCAGGCCATAAATGCGCAAGTTGTTCCTCCTATTTCTGTTTTCTAAATCCTCAGTGTGTTGTTGAAGGCTGAGAACTGTTTTTTCTAAAGAAGAAATTCGTTGGGAATTAACCTGTGTCTCTGAGGCCTGCTGTTCCAGTGAAGTTACTCTGTTATCCATTGTAGACCATTTTTCTTCAAGAAATTGCATTTTGTTGTTGGTTTCCTCCACAAACGGGCGCAAAGCGTGTATCTCTTCCAGAAGCAACTCCATAGAAATGGGAGACGGTGTTTTCTCCGGAGATGGAGGATCATGCTTCAAACGTTTAGTTGAAGAGAGAGAAGGGGGGGATTTATTTGGAATAGGTTGCGTCGATTAAGTACGATTAGAGGCCGTTCCAGCCATTTGACCTGAGGTGGAGGAAGGATTCGACACTGAAGAGGATGAAGAAATTGCCAGGGAAGTACTTGTTGATGGGACAAAGACAAACATCGGCTTGCGCAGTTTTCCCATAAATAACCAATCTTTGGAGGTTAAAATGAGTGAAGTGCAATTTTATTGAAGCAGCAGAGAGAGATGTTCGCTGGTAGGATGGTTACCAGATGGGTGAAGTCCAGAGGAAGAATAAATACAGGATACAAGTGGAGAGTAATCAGGTTCCAGTCACAAAGCAAAAGGTATTCCAGAAGATTCAATTAGAAAGAAAAAAAAAAAAATTAGTGAAGTCAGCAATCCACTAGTAGAAACATCAATGAGATTCCTGAGCACCGTGTGAAAATAGCTGTACAGTCAAATGATATGCGAAATATGACCATCTCTGAGTTAAAAAGAAGGCATAGACAGGCACAGAAACCATAGGGTGTCAGAATGATAAGCGTGGAAAGCGCATCACTGTTAGTGTGTGAGAGCCATGATGATAGAAGAAGTAACTAAAATGGCGGATGTCATTAAGAACCAGGTGCCGGCACTTATAGTTTCAAAAAACAGCCTTGTTGGGAGCATCACAGACTTCTGGAAATAAAGGAGGCAAAACGGCTTGCAGAGTAAGTTAAATGCAGAAGAATGGAGCAAGGCAGAAACCTCTCAGTCAGCACGTCAGATTTGAAGCTTGTAAGCATGGTGTGCACCGGTAATAGCACAAGTTGAATGTCTGGAGCAAATGATGAAGCCAGGACAAGGAGTACAGCAGAATTCATACAATAAAACAAATAATAAATAATAAAATAATAATTGAAAGAGTGCTGTTGACAAAGCGCTCGTGTGTCAGCGCTGAAAATGCATCTCCAGTCGGTCGTGCATCTAAAATGGCGGCCCCGTGAAGAGATAATTGCAGCGGCGGTAAAAGATGAAGCGCGCCGCGCTTAAAGACAAAAATTGCCTCACCAGAAACACCGCATGTTCAGAAGAGCGTTACGAGCAAATTACAGCATCGGGAACACCGAAAAACACAACAGCGAGGTCCGCAATGGTCCCATTGCAGCGGAACGAAACCTCTAGGCGGCCATCTTGAACGGCGCCGTAACCACGCCCCCAGCCCATGCCAATCTATGTGAGACCTTGTACTAAGATTTGGGGAGAGCATCATATATAGCCAGCCCCATGAAAATGGCCTTAAAAAAGATCTCTTGAGGCTAAGATGTGGCTTAATTCCAATAAAAGGCAACAAGTTTGGCCATTTAACTGGGTCAGTGGAACATAACTGCCGTTTATGCAGCTACAAGGAGGAAAGTCTGACCCACGTGATATGCATGTGTCCAGCCCTAAAAAGTGCTATTGGCTTAAACCGTTGTTCTGCAACCTTGGTGTCACACAATACAACATGGCCATCGCCGCGTGTCGGTGTGGATGTGCAGCTATCAGTCAGATGTGTGAAATTTTTTAGAGAAGCATTTAAGTTACTGAACTCACCGCCACAAAACCATTGAAATGGGGAATTCCTTGATCCTCCATCTTTTCTTTGAAGTTCCCTATTTATGGCAAGCAGGTGAGACCGCGACGGGCCTGTCTGTGGAGGTAGGCCACTGCAGACCTACTCCAACTGGACCTGTCTTCCATCGTTGGTCCTTCACTTCAAACACCTGACTACTAGAGCACACCCAAAATGGACTTCCCGCTTGACATTGCATTAGTATGTGATCTTATTAAATCCTACATTTGTAGTCCAGTCATTGGCTTCACCACAGAGATGTCCACCAGATCTTACTGCATTTGGCACTTTTCCATTTAATTTATTTGGGTCGGTCTTAGATCATTTGCCCGTAATCAGATTATTACAGTGCATACATAACAGACTTTTACCATCTCATTGCATTTTTACTTTACCTTGATCGAACTTTAAATTTTCACTCCAGCCATTGGCTTTGCTGCAGTGATGCCTGCCAGTTCTCATTGCACTATGCACTTTTCCAATTGTAATCTGGTCGGGTCTGATTTAGATCGCTGGCCCTTCACCTCAAAAGAACGAGACTATTAAAGCACAGACAAAATGGACATCTTGTTACACTTGCACTTTACCTTAATAGAACTTTAATATTTACACTTCAGTCTCCAGCCTCGCTGCAGAAGGCCTGCCAGTCCTCACTGAACTAGGCACTTTTCCGATATCAACTTTTTCTCTGTTCACGTTCCTTCCTATACACCCCCACCCCCAGCATATAAGACGCTTGCTGTCCAAAGAAGATCCCCTGGGGCTCCCGACGCCTAACAACTTGTTCCGTGCATGCATGGTTGTTACTTGTATTTTATTCACTGGATTATCCTCTAGGGTGACATCCCTACTTAGCATTCCCATCCCAGGCAAGAGAATAAGAAAAAGGTTTTAGAAGTGAAGACTTCCTAAGAAGCACATCCACTTAGTCAGAGCTCGATCTAAAATGCTCCTTCAAGCTTCCCGTCTCAACCTCATCTGCTCAACCCACGGGGCACTGTCCCTAATACAAAATCCCAAAATCACAGAACACGCCCCTCGGCACACCTCTTCAGCCAGGTCTTCCCTCGGTACTTTTCCACAAATTTGTCTTGCGTCCAACGACGGTTAGCTTGACCTTGGGTCCCAGGCACCTTCTCCGCTGGAAGTATCATCTCCACATTCCAATGCACTCCCCTGTTGGCTTCTCACAGCATCCTAACTCCTAAAACAAAGACCCAGTCTCTCTAATGAGCTAAATGTCCTTGCACCTGCAACAGAAACATGGGAACGTGAGAAACCATTTCACATCTTTAAGATTTTACATTTTTCTGCAGCCCAAAGCCTGTACCAAGGGAATCATTTTCGGCCTACAACATTAGCTAACATAAGAAAACAAACAGGCCTTCTCTTCTAACGTATATGCGATCCGGCCTTTACAAATTTAAACACACTATTAAATCACACTCTAAGCATTAGTACATTATTCTCATATGCGAAAAAAGCAACCTACACGTGTAACTTTAACATGGCACACATTTAACCTAATACATTGCATTGTACGAAAACTAATCACTATGCATTTGCTAAATACATTTCAAGATAACTTGCAACGTTGATCTTCACAAAAGCATTATTACGTCTCTAATCACCTCTATGTTAAACAATTACAGCAATACATTTCTATGGCACTTCTAAACATATATCGATTAATATGCGGGTGCTGACTAACGGTGAATATGATGCACCCCTACAAATTTCAGAATTTCATGACGCTCTATCAGTTCATTAAATGAATATTACCTGCTAACCAAGCCGATCTTATAGCTTTGGGGGCCTGAAATAGTCTGAATTGTCACACTTGTAAGAGTGTGAATGTTAGTACTTGTGTTGTCGCTCTATCAGTTCCCCCCCTTTGATGACAAATGTCATCACACCATCACAAACTCATTCCCATGGAGAAAGAACCGGCCTAAACAGTGCTTGTTGCCATTCTCCCCTGTCGGAACCTCTCCATTCTCTTAAGATGCTAATATTGACTGTCCTGCAGTCTAGCCATTCGCCTCTCATTCGCTCTGAGAGCTCTTTCGACCCTGTTCCCTCTGTACCACTTATAGGCTCTAACAAGACCCCACAAGCAAATCACACAAACCACAATAATAATAAGAGGCTTCAACACAAATCCAAGGAACCCTTTTCGAAGCTCGCAAACCAACTTCCCACATGACCAAATCCTTTTTCAATCTTCTCCCATACGCCTTCCTCAGTCAGATCTGCAATCGCTTGATGAATTGTAGTGATGTTATCTATATATTTCTCCAAATCCTTGCTATTATCTGGAATATACGTACAGCATTTCTGAACTTACAACAACTTGCAGACTCCGCCCTCTTTTGCCAATAGTACGTCTAAAGCAAGACGATTCTGCAAAACCATTGTCCTTATCGACAACATCTCTCCATCCACCGACAGCAAAGACCTTGCAGTATTCATCGACAACTTGTCAACTACAGTCGCCAACTTCCTTATCTTCACATCATTCAAAATCATGCCCAAACTCGGTATCATCGCTCCAAAGATATCACCAATCACTGCTCCTGCACTTGCAGCTCTCCGTAATTTAGAATGATGTCCAGTCTCCAAAAGATTTAAATCTTCCGCATTATAAATCTTCAGACAAACGATGGCCAAATAACATGTACCATACCAGTTCGCAGGCAACCTCACATAGGCATTCCTTACGCACACATAATACACAGTTGGAATCACTTGCACCGGACCTTGCAAAAAGTTCTTAGCAGAGTCCTCCATAGTAAAGGTATGGTCACACGTACTCTGTCCTACCGAAACCTTCTCATAATAGATCTGTGTACGTCTTACACACAACTTCCCCTTCTGCGTCTGATCAAAACCTATGGGTCCATAACTTCCTTTAGATCTGTGCAATCTCTCCTCATCAGTCCAATCTACTGGACTCTCTCCTGTGTTTCGTGTCTGTGTCAGTTTTCTATATCGATCTTCTACTTGACCTGTAAACTTCTTCTCTGTGTCTGACAATGAACATGTCAAATTATGTCGGTGAGCATAAGCCGTATCCAATTTCAAAGTCGGTATGAAATACTTCCGAAGTCTGTTTTCTGACTTGTAATAGTCATACTTATTCAAATGCTTATAGGCTGGAACTTCAGGAAGTACTGCATCGTAATTGGAAAAGAAATACTCAAACTGTCTTCTCTCATAAAAGATACTAAGCAATAAGCTGCAAGAAATTTCATAGGTTAGTGGAAGATGATGGTATCTAATACCCTCATCTACTGAAGAAGGTAGCCGCATACACACATAACAATCTTTCGCATCCATTGCATTCACATACTCATACAACAGCTTTGCATAAGCATTACGTTTAAAGTCACTCCTAGACAGATCTACATAAATCTATGACTCTCTTCAAGTAACAAAGCTCTTTGAGCTCCTATAGTAACCTCTTTCTGGCTAGAGGTGGTAGGTGTAGGTGTCCCCTGTACCTCCCCCTCCTGCTCATGTGAGACAATATATGAGGCTACAACTATCGCAACTATAGCAGCTATCACTACCCCTAAAAGTGTACCTATCACTAATTTAGCTCTACGGTGGGTATTTCCAGCATCTGCCATCTTTGCGAAGTTCTCAAATTTCAGTAAGAGTCTCTTTCTCCTCCGGGTGTTGCTTTTTGAACCAGTTCAACCACCACCTTGAAGCTGGAAGTCCCCTAGCAATTTTCAGTTCCTTATTTACACAGTCCACAAAAGACTTCCCTAGCCCTCCATCATTCGTTTCAACGGGAAGTCCCTAATTTTGTTCTTCTTCCACTCGGGCCTAGATTATCTTCTTCTTTTGGACCTTTATGTACAACAAAGTGTTTACCTTCAGTCCAGAATGATATTCGCTCCCAAAAGCTCCAAAACCCCTTGCAAAATTTCCAGACGAAGTATCACCAACTCCTGATGTGGTGGCACAATACCAAAAGTCGGGAAAACCAGCGTCTCCAAAATCAACTCACGAACTTTACTCAGAAGCGGTGGATTCGGAATATTGAGGGTCAGGAATTCCTTTGATTTCCAATCCTGGAACTCGCAGCAACACTTCTATTTTCAAGTTCGGAGAATTGCTGATCAACGTCAAGGATCTCTGCCTCCCTGTGCTCGGTATGCCTGGCATCAGTCACAGCGTATGTCCACTCTGGTGATGCGTACCTCTGACACGGCACTCTTGCTCTACTCGACCTTCTCAGATTGCCTCGAACTTGCTCTTCGTCACTTTGCTCAGATTCAGACGTTTCATTAACTGGGGCAAGGTCTCTTCCAGGTGCCAATCTCAAGTTTAACCGTCTCTGATTCACAGGCCAACCCCTTTCTGCGTCTGCGACACCTCTGCTCTCCCTTTGACTACCCTGTGCACTACTTCCCTCTTCGGCAGAATTTGACTCTACTCCACCCACAGCAACACCTTCTCCGTCTGAGTCAAATTCGGGGCTTCGATTTGCACAACCCCTTTCAGCTCGATCTAGTGCACAACCAACTGCATCAGCAACCCTCACAGCTTGGCTTGCCCTCACAGCTTGGCTTGCCCTCTCAGATGGCCCTGTCACCTCAGCTGGATTTTCATTCACGAGAGGGGCTGTATCTTCCAAGGGTGCTGGAACTCTGAGGGTATGGGAGGCATGCACCCAGTTTGGCAGTCCCCCACACTTCACTGCCGTGTTCGTGACCAGTATTACTTGGTACGGACCACGCCAACAAGCATCCAGGCAACTCTTCCTCACGTGTTTACGTACAAGCACCCAATCCCCTGGGCACAAGTCATGGCACAGGTCACTTGCGGCTGGAACGGCTGCTGCTTGCACCTGCTGAGACACAGAACGGACTACGTCAGCCAGGCCCTTACAGTAGTCGACAATCAAGTCATCAGTGATGTTAATCAAGGCAGTAGCAGGTATCGCTGGCAATCGCATTGCTCTCCCCATGAGTATCTCATGCGGTGACAACCCAGTCCTCCTATCGGGAACACTACGGAGCCTCATGAGAACTAAAGGTAGTGCGTCGGGCCATTTCAGGGATGTCGAAGAACACACTTTTGCCATTTGTGCTTTCAAAGTCCCATTAACTTGTTCCACAATGCCAGATGCCTCTGGTCGGTAACTGCAATGCAGTCTCTGATCCACATTCAAAGCAGCGCAGAGAAATTTCATGATCTCACTATGAAAGTGTGTCCCTCTATCTGACTCCAAAGAGGTCGGGAAGCCGAACCTCGGGATGAGCTCTCTCAATAACAGCTTAGCTACAATGAGTGTGTCACATCTGCGTGTGGGGTAAGCCTCCACCCATCTTGAAAAGACACATACCACCACTAAGATGTACCTCAACCCATTACACTTTGGCATCTCAATGAAATCCAACTGCATCCTATTGAAAGGCCCTCCTGATCTCCCAATGTGGCTCAAAGTCACAGCAGTTCTCTTCCCTGCATTCATCTGCTGACATGTAACACACCTCTGACACACAGCTTCAGCTACTGCACAAAACTTTGGATTGTACCAAGTTTGTCGAAACACTTGCATCATCGCATCTCTGCCAAGATGTACTGCACCGTGAATTAATCTTGCCATTGGACTCAACAGACATTCTGGTAGCACAGCTCGTCCATTACTCGAAATCCACACATCCACATCTCCCTTTTCACATCCTGCTCGTATCCAGCTATCTCGTTCCTGATCAGTAACTTCATTCTGCAGTCGTTTTAGCTCCTCCCATGTATCAGCCATGGCCAACATCATGCTGAGATCGGTTCTTTCTTGGCTTTCTCCAGTATACCCTCCAGTGAATATACAACCTTGTTCTGCACAAAACCGAGCAACCTCATCCGCATAGCTGTTTCCCAGAGTCACGAAGTCATTCCCCTTGCTGTGTGCAGAACATTTGACAACAGCAATTTCTTTTGGACATTGCAATGCTTCCAACAGCTGTCTCACATATTCCCCATTTCTGATGGGCGAACCAGAAGATGTCATGAACCCTCTCTGTGACCATAACTGTCCAAAGTCGTGAACGACACCAAACCCGTACTGACTATCGGTATAAATCGTTATCCGAATCTGATCAGCAGCCAAACAGGCACGGGTCAAGGCGATGATTTCAGCCACCTGTGCGGAGTGTACTCCTTCTAAACAAGCAACTTCAACCACCCCTGTGGTGGTACATACAGCAAACGCTGCTCTCAATCGACCAGCACTGTCTCTTAGACATGAACCGTCTACAAAGAAAACTTCATCAGGGTCAAGGAGCGGTTCATCAACAATGTCTGGTCTCGGTTTGGTGCATAGTTCAGTCACATCAAGACAGTCATGATCCTCACAATCTTCATTATCTACATTTGGGATAGGCATCAATGTCGCAGGATGTAAAACACAACACCTCTTCAATGTCACATTCTCTGCAGCAAGGATGACTTGCTCATAACGGGTCAATCGATTGTTTGTGAGGTGCTGTGTTTTAGTCCTTGTCATCAACAGTTCACCAGAATGTGGTACATAGACTTTAAGCGGACGTCCCATTACAATGCTCTCACATCTTTCAATACTGACACCTGTTGCCGCAACGGATTTGAGACATCCGGGCAACGCAGAAGCTACTGGATCTAAAGTAGCTGAAAAGTAGGCAACTGGTCTATGGACACCTCCATGACTCTGAGTCAAAACTGCCAATGCGCAACCTTCCCTTTCGTAGCAGTATAGTGCGAATGCCTTGTTGTAATCAGGCATTCCCAAAGCTGGAGCGCAACACAAGGATTCTCTCAGCCTTAAAAATGATCTCAAACAGTCTTCGTCCCATGGTACCGGATCACTCACATCCTTGCGCGTCAGCCGTTGCAAAGGCTTCGCTTCAAAGGAGAAATTGGGAATCCATTGGCGACAGTAGCCAACCATCCCCAAGAACATTTTGACCTCTCTCTGAGTGGTAGGCATATTCATAATAGCCTCAATGCGATCTGGTGACACCTTTCTCTTGCCTTTCTCAATTCTGTGACCCAAATACTGCACTTCACTCAGGCAGTACTGCAATTAGCTCGGTGACACCTTGTGTCCGTTCTCTGCCAGGTAATTCAGCAAGGCAATGGTGTCGATCCTGCAAGCGTCTTCAGTTTCTGACGCAACGAGCAAGTCATCGATGTATTGCACCAGAACGGAGTTCTGCGGCAACACAAGACCCTCAAGGTTCTTCTTCAAGATCCGATTGAAGATAGACGGGCTCTCCGTATACCCCTGTGGGATACGACACCACGTTAACACACGATTCTCCAGCCGGAAAGCGAAAAGATATTGACTCTCTCATGTAGAGGACTCGAGAAAAATGCTTGGCATAAGTCAATCACTGTGAACCACTCAGATTCGCATGGGCTTTGAAACAAGATCACAGACAGATTCGGTACCACTGGACAACATGGAACAACTATCTCATTAATTTTTCGCAGATCTTGTACAATCCTGAATTTCCCACTCGGTTTCTGTAGACCCATGATAGGTGAGTTGCATGGGCTACCCATGATCTCTTTCAGAATTCCCTGCTTGATCATAGACTCAATTACAGGCTTGATCCCTGCAATCGTTTCAGGTGACAGATTATACTGAGGCGTCCTAGGAAATTCTACAATCGGCTTAACCTGAAATTTTACTGGGTCTATACTTTTGACCAATCCGATCTCTTCTCCACTGAGATCCCACACATCAATTGACACAGAATCCCTCAGGTCAAGTGGAAGTTCCTCCACTGTCAGCGCTGGATACATTTCTTTACACACACGCTGATTTGCAACCTTAAAGGTCGCATCATCATCCCTCGTCTGTACTTCCACTCCCTTTGGGGTACAATAGATGGTGCAATTCAGCTTGCACAACAGGTCCCTACCTAACAGGCAAACTGGACTTGAATCGCACACCACAAACTGGTGCCGGTCTCTGAAAGTTCCTATTCTCACCGGAATTGGCTCCGTCAATGAACTAGTCAATTTCTTCTTTGCTACACCAACAACTTGGATTGATTGTCCCGAGAGGGGTAGGGACTACTGCAGATCGTACAGTAGACCGGGTAGCACCAGTGTCAACCAAAAAGGTTGTGGGGTGACCATCAATGTCTGCTTCCACAAATGGTCCCCTCTGGTCTACCTCTAAGACTGCTCCAAGTGTGCAGTCTTCCTCCCCTCTCAGGCACCGTCATGCCAATGGATCAGGGTCAAATTCCTCACTCCCCTCAAACATAGGCATCTGCAGGTATGTTCGGACTCCCTGTTGCATATTCTGAACCCTAGGTGGTTGAGGAACCTGTACTTGCGGAACACTAGACCCCCCCTTTGACCATCTTAGGTCGAGTCACTGTGGGAACCATCTCGGACACGGGTATCTGAACTATCTCTCCTTCTTTCTGTATCTGATTCAACGGGTTCAAAGGACACTCACGTTTCCAATGTCCAATCTGGTGACAAAGATGACACGCAGTGGTCTTTTTCAATGTCGCCACATCTATCCCTGTCTTAGGATCAATATACTTTGGTCTTCCCTGAACCTGGACATTCTGATTTCCTCCTTGGTTATTTCCCTGTTTTCTTCCTAACGTCCCTCCATTAGGCTGTCCCTGAGCAGTTTGCATCTGAACAAGCATCAATTTGTCTTTCAACTTCCTGTGCTTTGATTCTATCTCATCACTACAGTACCTAGCATACCATAAAATCTCATCCACAGGCTTGTTCTGCCAGCAAATCAAATGCTGCTGTATCATGACACTAACCTCTGGCCTCAATCCCAGCACAAACTTCAAGACAAACTGTCCCATGTCCTTTGTCTCTAATACATCTACTCCACTGTACTGCTTAAAAGCCTGCAAAAGTCTATCATAAAACTCATGCACCGTCTCTTTCGGCTCTTGCACTGTTCGATCTATCTTCACCTAATCAATATCCTGAGGTGAAATTTTCGACTTTAACCACGTGATCACTTGTTCGAACTTTTTTATCACTATGGGTGACGGACCATTCGATATTGGGTCCCTGTCAGGCTCTAAGGTTGGCCACTCGACAGCAATTTTACATGCCGACCATAAATCACTCGGAACCACAATGTCAAACAATGTATTCAAATCGACCCACAACACCTTCGAGATTTTAACAAACCGATCGACTTGCTTGTACCATTCCATGGGCTTCTCCCTTAACCGGGGAAAATCGTTCGTAAATGCAGCCAAGTCACCCCTACTCCAAGGTACATGCACGTATCCTCCATTCTGTACCTCTCGTAAAGGGAAATTCCCTATCTCCGTCATCCCCCCACCTGGAGGGGGCGTCTCTCCTATCATTCTCCTAGAACTTTTCTTCTTGGACCATCTTTCTTCCCACTTACCAAGCATGATCCATGCACGCATTGCTATGATCAAATCCTTGATGTGTGTCCTCAATCCCATGACCCTTTTTTCTTCCAGTTCCTGATCACTGTACTGTAATCTAGGACTTCCCTGCAATGATTTCGTTTTAGACAAATCCACATCATACCTTTTAGCCAATTCTGACAACTTCTCATGTGCAGCTCGTGCCTTGTGAGTTACATCCTTCGCTACAAAGAGTAACTCATCCTGTTCATACATGCACGTCCTTTCAAGAGGCAAGTTACCACTTATTATCTCATCTACTTATGCTTTTAACCTTACAACATCTAAAATCCTTCCTTTCAGAGCTCCCTTCAATATTCCCCGACAAGTTGCTCCGTCTCGTTCATAATAATCACATTCCTGTTCCTGAGACCTGCTCTCTTCAGACATACTCATAGGAACAGAACGATTCACTATTGTGCCTCGTTCACTTTCTGCGATTCTCTCACTCTGATTCTGGTTTCTCACTGGCGGTGCCCACATCTGCAAATCTGATCTTGACTCGGCCAAGGACTTCGGCCTCACCGGTCTCGCCTCTGCCTGTCCCCTAGAGGAGTCTGCTGTAGCTGGCAATGGCGTACTCCATTCTATAGGCGTTGGAGTTTGCTCCAGTCCACTCACTGATCCATTTCCCTCGATCACACTCCTCGCTCCCACAACTGACTGCACTGAACTCCCCACCTTCTCTTGATCTGGGTCGTAAACAGAAACAATAGGTCCAATGGTAACCGGTACCTTTAAAGCATCCGGTAACCTCACACCTCTCCCAACCTCTGTGCTAGCTACAGGCTGATTTCTAGTACCCTCTGCTCCTGTCGAGATCTTCCCTGCTACTCTCACCTCTGACTGAGTCGGTACTCCACTAGTCCTTTCTGACTGAGCCGATCTTCCCTCCCAAAGATCGGGATTATATGAAGGTGGTCTCTCGGATAACAACCTCTCTAGTAGACTATCATCTGTATCACTGTCATTATCGTCCACACTCTTGACCTTTGAGCCATCCGTCTTTACCAATAACGGATACAACCTGTCTCCCTCTATTGTTTGCACTCTCCACCTTTTCTCTTCTGCATCCCATCTTGCATTCTGAAATGCCTTAATCGACTTTTTCACCCTCTCCTGACTTCGATCCCTTTTCCTGTCATGTGCTGCTCTAATCAATGCATGCAATGCTTCAAACTGGGTTGGTCTCGGCAAAGGTCGTAATGCCGCCATCACAGATTTCAACTGATACAACACTTCCAACCTAAATGAGCCATATCGTGGGAAAGCTAATTCTCCTTCACTCTAGGTCATTTTATGCCAATTTTCTAGCCAAATTATGGTATGCAACCCCACATTTCTTGCCATGTAATGCGCCAGAGTATCCTTGGGAGGGGCCTCTTCTTCCCCACGAGTAACCACATGTTTGTCACCTCTGCACAATTCTCGGAAAACTTTAAAACATTTCATGATGAACAAATTTCAATCGCACACAATGTTTTCGTTTACTTCCTGATGTCAAACCCACCAATGACAGTGCGACTCACACCAACCAACCTATCGCAGCGCGGCACCTTCTGACGTCACTCTTCCTCCGCTCGCAGCAGTTCCCCTCCTTCACAACTCACGTCTCAACCTTGCATTCGTCCCATTCATATGCTGAAATAACCGTTTGTCCCAAACAAGTTACTTCTCTAACTGTCCGTCCACAGTCTCTCGAAATTGTCGACCTCGGCTGGCAACTGTCTGTCCACGACCGGCCAGACAATCACCTCTGATTACAAATACTCAAATTCCACGTACAACCCACAACCAGCGTTGGTTCCTCACGCACTCACACATTCGCTCCCCCTATCTCAGTCCAGGTGATCAATGACGTCTCACGATCCCCTTTCGGTGGTCAACAAAATCTACCTTGGGTGTCTTCTACACCACAATCACTTAAGCTACTCGTCGAGCCTAAGACTTTCCTGGGCTGCGCGCGCTCACAGCCTGATCTCACAATCACTCAACACTCACCCCCAACTCCGCAAGACATCACACAACAAAACAACACCGCAATCTACAAACATCTCACCCTATTCATACTCACTCCTCCACGAACTGCTGCTTTCCGCCGCACTGCTACTCTCCGTCAATCTCCATCAGCCGCCGTCGTCCCCTGCTCGCCATCCAATGAGTCACCATCACTTAACTTCTATGGGCCTCAAGGATCTCTTATCCTAATCTAGATCTCCCCTCACTATCGGAGATAACCATCCTACTCTGCTACCAACTGATAGGGCCGGATTCTTGCCTACCTGATTATCCCCAAGAATCCTCTCAGGTCGCCAGGATCTTTTTATCTGCCAAATAGCGTGGAGGGGATGAACACAATTATCAAAATATATCTGCCACAATTAGATTTCATTTGGAAAGGATCACTGACTCCGAATCTAAACTTGTAAGATTTTATTACAACCAAAAACAGCTGAACATACAAACACCTCAGTACCAGGTGTAAAAGGTAAATGGGCACTAAAACAAAAGCAAGCCTACGCAAAATTCTCATTCGACTTAAGACAAAAAGAATCACTGATTCTAAAAGCATCAAGAAAACGATGGTTAGACTAATATCTATTTTAGGAATCATTAGTCAAAGGAACACATTTCTATCCCTACACTGTCTCTAGGGTGACATCCCTACTTAGCATTCCCATCCCAGGCAAGAGAATAAGAAAAAGGTGTCAAGTGAAGACTTCCTAAGAAGCACATCCACTTAGTCAGAGCTCGATCTAAAATGCTCCTTCTAGCTTCCCGTCTCAACCTCATCTGCTCAACCCACGGGGCACTGTCCCTAATACAAAATCCCAAAATCACAGAACATGCCCCTCGGCACAACTCTAAAGCCAGGTCTTCTCTTTTCCACAAATTTGTCTTGCGTCCAACGACGGTTAGCTTGACCTTTGGGTCCCAGGCACCTTCTCCGCTGGAAGTATCATCTCCACATTCCAATGCACTCCCCTCTTGGCTTCTCACAGCATCCTAACTCCTAAAACAAAGACGTAGTCTCTCTAATGAGCTAAATGTCCTTGCACCCGCAACAGAAACATGGGAACGCGAGAAACCATTTCACATCTTTAAGATTTTACATTTCTCTGCAGCCCAAAGCCTGTACCAAGGGAATCATTTTCGGCCTACAACATTTAGCTAACATAAGAAAATGAACATGCCTTCTCTTCTAACGTATGTGCGATCAGGCCTTTACAAATTTAAACACACTATTAAATTACACTCTAAGCATTAGTACATTATTCTCATATGCAAAAAAAGCAACCTACACGTGTAACTTTAACATGGCACACATTTAACCTAATACATTGCATTGTACGAAAACTAATCACTATGCATTTGCTAAATATATTTCAAGATAACTTGCAATGTTGATCTTCACAAAAGCATTATTACGTCTCTAATCACCTCTATGTTAAACAATTACAGCAATACATTTCTATGGCACTTCTAAACATAAATCGATTAATATGCGGGTGCTGACTAACGGTGAATATGATGCACCCCTACAAATTTCAGAATTTCATGACGCTCTATCAGTTCATTAAATGAATATTACCTGCTAACCAAGCCGTTCTTATAGCTTTGGGGGCCTGAAATAGTCTGAATTGTCACACTTGTAAGAGTGTGAATGTTAGTACTTGTGTTGTCACTATCATTGGCGGCACTGGCGGGGGCAATGTCTTGTACAATGTGCAGTGGCCTCCTGACAAGAGCTGGGGCACTTATTTTTTTGCAAATTAAGCACTAGCCAAGAGGCCATACGAATGAAAGACTGGGCACTTTACAAGTGCCAGTACGATTATAACATGCACATTAGGTATGCATGCTTGCTAGTGAGAGTGTGTTTATGTGAACTAGTGTATGAATGTGGTAGTCTGTGTAAGCATGTGTATGTGAGTCAAAGTAAAGGTCAAATGGCATGCAATGTCGCTTCCGCTACCTCTGGCATTTTGGTGAATTGACGTTCATGATATTGTACAGGTTCAGTATGGGCAGGATTGGCATGAGCCTCCCTTACAAACACACAGCATTGGTTCGCCATGGGGAGCAGCGGTGCAAGGTTCCTTCACACATCAAATGTGTATAACACATACAGAACTGTAAGAAGTTCTTCAAATAGAAATAGGAAAGTGCAGGTACTCACTACCTGGTGTATCTATTTGCTACTGAGAAGTGTGATACTCTCCCATTAAAAGTATTGTGGCTACCTGCGTTGTGTACAGGGCAACAGTTGAACCAACAGAGGCTTTGTGCCACATTTCTCTGCCCTTTTCACACACCGCTCCCTCTATAACCTTCCACCATGGAGTAGGTTTCTTTAGATTACCGGTGGATGGGGATTCTCATGAGATCCCTTCCTGGGTGTGGTGGGCGTCAGGGAGAGATTTATATCCCTTCTGCTACCAGGATTCTTCCTCTTTGGTGGTCTCTCTTTTGGAGCAGAGGCGGAACCTGATCCTTGTTAGTTCATTTGTCCTGTCATCGCTGGCCACCATTGGATCACCCATAAGATAACCCCTTACCTTGCCTGCTTCAAATAAACCTGCTGGAATGTTTCTCCAAAAATAATCGTTTTGTGGTCTTGTGGTCTTTTCCTTCTGATGGCTGTGTATTCATTTAACAGTATCAGTCTGTGTGGGGTGGGCAATGCGATATCAGCACTATGCACCAGTGCTGAGAAATGTAGGTGTTCTCCCTTTCAAATTAAAGAAGCACGGGTACTTAGAACCTGCCAGTGCCTGCTAATTTAAAGCACTGAGTGCAAGCCTTGTTCATAAACACGAGAAAGCCACTGCAGAATCACTTCCCACACAGAATGGTAACACCCCGGTCAGCAGCAGGACAAGCTTCCTTCACACATATTACAGAGGCAGAAGTAAAGGTGGGCGAGCCACTGAAAACTAGAGCCAGGCATGGGCACGATGTCTGGCTCTGGCTCAGCTCGAAGTCCTCTTGGAACCTCGAACCCATAATATCTGAACTTTTGAAGTTAGGACACGTAGCCCAGTGGGTGTAGCTGCCGACCCGTGAACACAGAAAAGGGTAAAATCTCAGCCTCTTGTCAAAATCCTATGTATCCACACAACTCACTTGTAACTCCTCATACTAGAAAAAATGGGGAAAAGGTGTAAGTAAGCTGTGTCTGTTTTGAAGCGCTTGTATGTCCCTTTTTAAACTTATTGTATTGCATTTATGGAAAGGTGAGCACAAAAATTACATGAAATAGCAACAATTTGCATTTATCGACTGACAAGTAATTGCTACTATAGGTACAAGCACGTTGCAACTAAATTTTGGACAGAGTAATAAAACATATATCATACTCATGGACTTGGTAGCATGTCTCTAGATCGAGTGATACAGAATAAAAAAAACATAAACAACAACAAAAATGTAACTCCCGCCCCACGCCCTCCCCAATCTGTCTGTATTGTCGTATCGTGTACTATTATCGTCAAGTTGTTGTGAATAAGATGTGATCGCCCCACATTTGAATTGTTGTTGGAGGTTGTGTGACATGTCAGTGTCGAGTAAAAAGTCAAACATCAGGGGCAGTGGACCCATACATGTCCGCTATAGTTGCATGTCTTGGAATCAGTCCGTGTTTGAGCATATCATCCCACGTCATGGTTATGGGTTGCTTACGTAGTCTGTGGTCTTCCTCTCTGCAGAGTGCTATGCTCTCAGCAGAGCCCAAATGCCACACTTCTTCACGCTAATCTGCAGTGGGGGGTTTCCAGTGTCTAGATATTTGCCTCTAAGCGCTTGTCTGTCTTTGGGACAGGTTCGCTCCACAAAAAACTACAATATGACTTACAAGTGCCGCCTGTGCACTTACCTTAAACGTGATGATCTGCAGACTTTTTATTCTAAGTAATAGGGTGGCCCTGAAGACAAAGTATGATCCTTTCCATCCTCCGCATGCCTCTGCTCTCGGAGCACAGCCTACACTAAGTCCGAAGCAACTGATCCAGCGCAAAGCCGGAAAAAGAGAGCAAATTTACATCTATCCTCCCTGCGTCGCAGACCCGACGTCACACCAGTTCATTCACACGCGCAGTCATTGGTGGGGCCCATAACACCAACACTCATACGTTTCCTCTCACGAGTCTGCACACAGGAGGGATGAATAACTAAACGCTGGACATGTGGGGGAGTACTTTATTACCTATAGGGAGGAAAAGTTATTTACAGAATATACATTTGCATCACCACCTATAGGATCCTAACCCTAACATCAAGACACTCCACCACTTGGTCGACGGACCAATTAGTTGGACTGGTTGATGGTGATTTAGAACCAGCTAAAACACATTTAAGCTTCAGAAACCTATAGTCACTTGATCGACAAACCACAATCTCATAAATTCGGTTAATCAATTATTTGTTTATCTAAATATTGTTTGCAATTAATATTAACATTTTGGTCAATCAAATTTTAGAATTTTAATCAATCAAAACGAATCGCATGACATTTTATATTTACCTATTCTGGCTATCGGGACTTTTCTAATTCAATTGGCTCTGCATAGACCGAATTTTAGCTGTTCAATTGTCCCAATAAAACAGGCCAAGGCTCAAAGTCCGGAAAGTTCTTTGCTCAGGACGCTACAGTCCCAAAGATCTCCAAAGGACCAGTAAGCGTGCAAGCATCTGTCATCGCCTGTGGGGTCGGTAGGGGTGTGTGCGGTCAGCAATCGATCTCCATTCTAAACTCCTCCCTATTCTACAACCCTTTTTATAATAAATTTGGGATAACATGATACATTCTTTTACCAATACAACGATCCGATTGGTCTGTTTGATGAGGATTTGCAATAACGTCCAAATTTCCCACAGCTTGGGGTCTCACAGATTTTGCTGGTTCACTTCCTCCGAATATGTCATCTTCATGCAACATTGTTGTTGCACTTTTGTATATGTCCATTGTTCGATTAGACCAGTTTCTACTGACTGAGGTTTGGCAGTCCTCCATGTTCCTATCCTTGACCATGAACACTGTGCTCAGCTGGAGGTTACCTGGAGGTCTACGAAGCCATCCGAGTCTGCGCAGTAGACATCGCGCTCACAAGACGGTGGCCACTTCCGAACTCCATTTTGGACGCCATATTTTGGTAGGCCCAAATGCCAACTTAAGCAAAACAAACACAAAAGAATAATTAATATACAGAAATGGAAATTCTATTGTTATACCCTCACTAATCCCTTTATGTATTAGTGTTTTCCTAGCTTTTAGCAACATTTAAAGCAGAACGAGAATGCAAACATCACAAAAGCGACATAAATCATGCGATATTCTAGTACCACACGTACTACTATTAATATGCGTACCACAATTAATAATTAAGGTTACTCTGCCATGCAACTAGCAATAAGTCCCACGTGTAATTGGTGTTAACAAAGGGTGCAAATAGTTGATTAATGCAACACAGCACACGGTTAATTCAAGTTATTATATTAGTCGGTTAAATGATTAATATTTTCATGCAAAATAGAGGAGGTATACAAAATTTTGTTTTACCTGCTCCATCACAACTTTGCCATAATCCTTATTATTGTATCTCTACACATTTCCGACACTTCATTTCAAAGATCAGTGCCTCTTGTTAAAAAGTCATACCACTGCAACTTAATGCCTAATCTACTATAGTTCATCTTTTAATGCCATCAACCAATGCATGACTTCCCATATCCTCCTGTTCTACTGGAGGGCGTACCTAACCACTATTAATTTAATCTACCACATAAAAACTGGACTAACAGCATGGCTTAGCTTCCTCAAGAGAGCAAGACTAATCCCAATAACCAATAATATGCCAAAAAAGAAACCTACTAGCCCTGGATTCCTGAGCAGCGTGCTGCCCAACATAAAGCGCTACAATTCTTCTTCAGGGGTAGCAACTGCTATATATATATGAAAGTACAATACGATACAGTATATAATACACACTAATAGCGTAACACTCAGTGGTTGGGAAGTTGACTCAAGTTCATACAGACTGCATAATAATATCCTTATACTGCTTGACACGTTCACACACGCATAACACAAAACTGCTTTGGGTCATGTCCATCACCCAGTACTGTACCAGTTCACCCCAATAAACCACCTATCACAAACTGAACAGCTATGGAATACCTGAAGAGATCTGACACATGCCGCTCGCCACCGGAGGACTTTAATTTACTTCACCGCTGCGGTTCCCAACTAGTTACATGCTACAACCACCTTTTGACACCCCACAATGGCGATTCCATATGGAATGATCGTAACAAAGTCCATCCCAGCAGATCTCTGAACCATGTCTTCCTCCAACATATGCCTGCTCAGGTGCATGAATTGTAAACTTTAAACAAAATATTTCAGAACGGACAGCCCCCTGCAGCTACCAGCTAAGTGGACTATGAAAAGAAGAAATACCACAAAGGGCCCTGCAGAGCCTTCAAAGATGCCAGTTTATTGAAAATCATAATCTGCACACCTGTCTCTCACACTTTCTCATGCAAAGCACTGCTAAGAACTGCGCCCCATTACATGATAACGGCACATCAGTGGTCCTCACAGGCGACATGGAAACACTCCCACACAGGATCAAAACAAAGGCAATACTCTATATACCGTGTAGCATGCTACCCATGTAGGCAAGCGCTTCAGCACACCACATAGGGGTAGTAAGCGCTATATAAATGCTACAATACAAACTTTGATATGAGAAAGAGATACCCATCGAGTGGTTAAATTGCATAGGGTGAAAGGAGAAAGGTGGCATCCCTGCTTGACCGACTGAGTGATCGTAGGCAGACAGTTTATTTCCGCAAGCCACCATTGTTCATAGTCGCATATGAGAGCGCCTTCAAATACGTGCGTTCAGGATGAGCACCGTACACAAGTCTCTTTTGCTCCATCTATCATAACAATCTAGGCCACTTATAGGGTGCACGTGAAAACTGACGTCCCCTCTTAGGTCACTAATAGCATTGTCATGGAGCATGTAGGAACGTTTTCAAGTTCATGTTTAAAGCTCTCACTTTTGATAAACACTTCTCAATGCAGTGATATAAACTGATTAAATACATTTAAACGCTTCCGCATGTAAAATAAATATTCTTTTTTTATAATTTTGAGGAGACTTTATCATATTTGCATATGGCGCTTTTGCTCGATTTACATGCCAAATATTTCCGCAGCTGGGGTTGTGCACTGGCTCTTAGAGCAAAGCCAGGCCTCTGACTCGGCGCTGGTTCTCCCTGTTAATTTGATGTCTCGCCACCTCCACGCAGCAGCAGCAGCAGCGACGCAACAGGTCGCAGCATCACGGTCTGCTGAGGAAATGTTTTCTTTCAGACTTATCGCTTCAGTTTTCACTTACTACACGTTTTCTCATCTAAGCTAAAGACAGCTTCTGAAAACTGATATAATTCCCCGAAAGACCCGTCGCCTCTGGTGGATTTATCCCTTTGACGAAGAAAGAACATAAGAACATATTGTTTTTAATTAATCATACACGAGCAGCGTTAGGCTGATGGTGTGCGGGGGGCGGTAAATCATCACCACGCGCCATTGATCTACGAGGCGCTACTTTTATTCCGGGGTTGTTAAAAAAGATTTGATCTATTCAAGTGAAAATTCAATTAGTGCTCCCGTCCCCCCGCCTGGTGCGAGCGCGAGGCAGCGTGCCCAGAATGCCCCACCTTGCTGCCTGTGTGCTGCACCCACAAGTTGATAAATTTGCCTAATTAATAATTTCTTGTGTAAGCAGAACACATCAGACCGGGCCCAGACGGCACCAGCGCCGAGCTGCACTTCTCTCCGCTTTCATGTGGTGGTTTTGATGCCCCTCACCTGAGCTCACATAAAACAAGCATTTGCAATGCAATATATTTACCAGAATTTGAGCTATTGTCATTGTAAACAACAAAGCCTTTTATTTATGTGTTCTCTTTAAAACAGAAGGCAGTTGAGCTGTCCATGAAACTTGCTGTTATTTTTCTCACGAGCTGTAAAACATGGAGTAAAACAACATTTTATACTCTTTCTGTCAGGCCACAGGAGCAGCAAGCCATCTAACATTCACTGTATCAGCGAGTAGTCAGCCTGCCTGAGGGACAATACCTTTAATAACTGACAAATAATTCTGAAACTCCGCCTTAGAGAATAAAAGCGAATAAAACACTGGTCCATAGGTGGTCGTTGCTGTCTAGAGAATTTCAAGAATATTTATAGCACCTGTAAATGCAACATTGTTCAATCGCTACTTACTGGTACTTGTAATGTTCATACAAACACTTGGAAAAAAAGCAACAATAGGGCAGCCAGATTCCTTCAAGAGCACAGGGAAGCAATTCACATATCTACCAGGTCCTCCATGACCCATAGTCTTTTCTTGAGAAACCATGTTTAGCAATAGGTGCCGGTAAACACATCTTAGAGTAGACAACCAACAATTAAATTTTCTGAAACCAGAGCTCAAACACTCATCTGAGATTGACATCCATGGGGCAAACCATTAAAGTCTTTAGAAACTAGACCACCACCATTGCAAGCAAAGCTGATGGTGACCACCCCATACATGCCAACGTGACCAGTTTAAGAGGAAGTAGGTTACTTCTTTTTCAGTAGCACTACTGCATATTGATTTGTGCCTGTAACCCGAGAGCATTTTATGAAGCTAAGGCAGGCATTGGCAATTCCTGCCCTCCAGCTATAATAAAAGTAAAAATCGCACGAAAACAAGATGTGTCTTGCTCTGTGGAGCAGCTGCAAGTTAAATGGCCTTGAGACAACTTTGGAAAACTTGCCATTTGAAGGTGTAAGTACAGGCTAATTAACTTGCTTGCTCTTTGCACTGAACATGGGGTCTGTGAAAGTAGAAGCGCATAGGGGACACAGGGCTAAGACAGCAGACCTTACTTTTTGCTTGTTTCTAACTTCAAATAATATGCGGCATTGGATCAGGGCGACAACGTTGCCTTAGTGGTAGGTGATCTCTTCAAGGCTGCTCACCTAGCTATTCTGCAGAGGCACCTTCTGATGAGGGGAGATGATGGACAGCATGTAAGCACTTGGTGTTCAAAAGTAATGCCTATCAGTGTTGAGCCGAGAGAGTAACCGGTCCTGGCACAGAAGGCTTGTGTATTCAGGCGTAGTACTACTTTAAAGATGCAGAGCAGTAATTTCCTGTCACATCATCATTATGGCCAGGGACCTCATTGGAGCGAGCAGAAGACAGCTCAAAAAAATGTTAAAAGAGCATGTTTTGTGTGTGGACATCAGGCTCGCGACACATGGGCCGCACAGCTCACCAGGGCTACAGATGGGTTCAAATATTTGGGGATCTATGTTTCCCCATGCCCCAAGACTTTCTGGGTGCATAATATTATCCCGTTGCTAACTAGCCTTAAAAATGAAACAACGATATGGTCCGCTCTCCCCCTCTCCCTTTACAGGCGTTGAGCCATCTTTAAGATGGTCTCTTTGGCTCGGATCCTATACCGCCTCCAACATTTTCCTTACCCCCTCCCCTGCGCTTGGCTCGTGCAGGTAAATGCTATACAAAACTATTTTCTTTGGGGAGGAGGAGCAGTTTGTGTGGCGTTTCGCACTTGTGCACAGTCCACTTACTGTGGGGGGATAGCGGCAGCTGATATCTACTCCTATTATGTCGTGTCTCACATCCTCGTAATCAACGAATGGTGGTACAATTCCCATGCAGATCCGGCATATGCAATTGAACACGCGGCTATGGAACATGTCCCCCTTCTTCATTTATTGTATAGCTCCACACGTTTAGACCACTTACCACCGGCTGGAAGGGTAGTCATACAATACTAGACAATTGGGGTGGAAAGGGAAACTCACTAAACAAACTCCCCTATGGTACGGCACGCACCTACGAACAGCAACCACACTATGCGGGTTTCAAGGTTGGGACCTGGTGGGGATCTCGACCCTAGGGGATGTATTACGGCGCACCACCCTAAAATCATTCCAATAACTACAAACAGACTTCAGCCTCCACAAATCACAATTTTACAAATTTCTACATCTCCGCCACGCACTCTCTCCCCAGATCCATAATATAGAGTCTCTCTCTGAGTTCCAGCCCTTGGACGGCCGCCTACTTATGGGGGACCTTGGTCTACACAAAATCAGACAAATATATCAAATATTGACAACACACACTACTTCTACCACCCTTGACTAAACCCGGAAGGACTGGCAGGCTGATATTCCTGAACTAACAGACGATGATTGGGCCGAAGCAATTGCCAGCCCGAGGGGCGCGGCAGTCTCCACACGCTATCGGCTCATCCAGTTCAAATATTTACATAGAATATATTACACTAGGGTACGGCTGTGGCGCATGGGGGTTATTCAGTCCCCAGTATGTTTGAGGTGTGGCTGGGAAGATGGGTCCTTCCTACATACTGTTTGGAGCTGCACGGCCTTACAGCCCTTTTGGAACAGGGTTCGGTCATGTCTTAACGAGGTGCTGGGGTGGGTGCTCCCACTGGACCCCTAACTGTTTTTATTACACTCCACAGACGACATTGAGGGAAACCGCTATAAACAACATCTGCTATTCCTTGCTTTAACTATTGCTAAAAGGGATATTGCACAGGGGTGGAAGGCTTCATCTCCCCGACCGTAGGCAAATTGAAGAATGAATTGGATAAATGTATGGGGGCCGAGATTGCTGTCTTTGAGGTTGCCCCAGAAAACATCGCAAGATTTGGAGACGGTGGGCATCATATCGCGGAATCGACTTGCCCCCCCTGCCCGAGGAGGATCCATGAGTGGCACCCTCTGATCCCTGATGTGTATCTCCCCATGGTATACCATTTGGTCATTTTATTACTCTGCCATGATATATGCTTTGAATCTGATGAATCATGTACTGTATTACGGAGATTGATGACTGTTTGCATACTGTTTGTATTATTGTTTTACCTGCATGTTCGGCAGGTACTGTTCATTATCATAACAATGGTTACCGATGTAATTATCATTCCAGTGCTCCCACAGTACATTGTGGGGCTTTCGCTCATTACATTGCAAAAGAACCAAATAAAATGTGTTTAAAAAAACATGTTTTTATTTATTTTACTTCTTGTAAATCATGTATTTGTTTTTGAAACACCAAGTGTACTTTAATTTGGAAAAGGAAAAAGTGACATTTTAAAAATTATTTCTGTCACATTCAAAAACTACAGGTTGCTATATATTTTGTAACATCAATGTTTTCTTATGATATATTTGGTTCCTGCTGCATAACACAAAACTGCTTTGGGTCATGTCCATCACCCAGTACTGTACCAGTTCACCCCAATAAACCACCTATCACAAACTGAACAGCTATGGAATACCTGAAGAGATCTGACACATGCCGCTCGCCACCGGAGGACTTTAATTTACTTCACCGCTGCGGTTCCCAACTAGTTACATGCTACAACCACCTTTTGACACCCCACAATGGCGATTCCATATGGAATGATCGTAACAAAGTCCATCCCAGCAGATCTCTGAACCATGTCTTCCTCCAACATATGCCTGCTCAGGTGCATGAATTGTAAACTTTAAACAAAATATTTCAGAACGGACAGCCCCCTGCAGCTACCAGCTAAGTGGACTATGAAAAGAAGAAATACCACAAAGGGCCCTGCAGAGCCTTCAAAGATGCCAGCTTATTGAAAATCATAATCTGCACACCTGTCTCTCACACTTTCTCATGCAAAGCACTGCTAAGAACTGCGCCCCATTACATGATAACGGCACATCAGTGGTCCTCACAGGCGACATGGAAACACTCCCACACAGGATCAAAACAAAGGCAATACTCTATATACCGTGTAGCATGCTACCCATGTAGGCAAGCGCTTCAGCACACCACATAGGGGTAGTAAGCGCTATATAAATGCTACAATACAAACTTTGATATGAGAAAGAGATACCCATCGAGTGGTTAAATTGCATAGGGTGAAAGGAGAAAGGTGGCATCCCTGCTTGACCGACTGAGTGATCGTAGGCAGACAGTTTATTTCCGCAAGCCACCATTGTTCATAGTCGCATATGAGAGCGCCTTCAAATACGTGCGTTCAGGATGAGCACCGTACACAAGTCTCTTTTGCTCCATCTATCATAACAATCTAGGCCACTTATAGGGTGCACGTGAAAACTGACGTCCCCTCTTAGGTCACTAATAGCATTGTCATGGAGCATGTAGGAACGTTTTCAAGTTCATGTTTAAAGCTCTCACTTTTGATAAACACTTCTCAATGCAGTGATATAAACTGATTAAATACATTTAAACGCTTCCGCATGTAAAATAAATATTCTTTTTTTATAATTTTGAGGAGACTTTATCATATTTGCATATGGCGCTTTTGCTCGATTTACATGCCAAATATTTCCGCAGCTGGGGTTGTGCACTGGCTCTTAGAGCAAAGCCAGGCCTCTGACTCGGCGCTGGTTCTCCCTGTTAATTTGATGTCTCGCCACCTCCACGCAGCAGCAGCAGCAGCGACGCAACAGGTCGCAGCATCACGGTCTGCTGAGGAAATGTTTTCTTTCAGACTTATCGCTTCAGTTTTCACTTACTACACGTTTTCTCATCTAAGCTAAAGACAGCTTCTGAAAACTGATATAATTCCCCGAAAGACCCGTCGCCTCTGGTGGATTTATCCCTTTGACGAAGAAAGAACATAAGAACATATTGTTTTTAATTAATCATACACGAGCAGCGTTAGGCTGATGGTGTGCGGGGGGCGGTAAATCATCACCACGCGCCATTGATCTACGAGGCGCTACTTTTATTCCGGGGTTGTTAAAAAAGATTTGATCTATTCAAGTGAAAATTCAATTAGTGCTCCCGTCCCCCCGCCTGGTGCGAGCGCGAGGCAGCGTGCCCAGAATGCCCCACCTTGCTGCCTGTGTGCTGCACCCACAAGTTGATAAATTTGCCTAATTAATAATTTCTTGTGTAAGCAGAACACATCAGACCGGGCCCAGACGGCACCAGCGCCGAGCTGCACTTCTCTCCGCTTTCATGTGGTGGTTTTGATGCCCCTCACCTGAGCTCACATAAAACAAGCATTTGCAATGTAATATATTTACCAGAATTTGAGCTATTGTCATTGTAAACAACAAAGCCTTTTATTTATGTGTTCTCTTTAAAACAGAAGGCAGTTGAGCTGTCCATGAAACTTGCTGTTATTTTTCTCACGAGCTGTAAAACATGGAGTAAAACAACATTTTATACTCTTTCTGTCAGGCCACAGGAGCAGCAAGCCATCTAACATTCACTGTATCAGCGAGTAGTCAGCCTGCCTGAGGGACAATACCTTTAATAACTGACAAATAATTCTGAAACTCCGCCTTAGAGAATAAAAGCGAATAAAACACTGGTCCATAGGTGGTCGTTGCTGTCTAGAGAATTTCAAGAATATTTATAGCACCTGTAAATGCAACATTGTTCAATCGCTACTTACTGGTACTTGTAATGTTCATACAAACACTTGGAAAAAAAGCAACAATAGGGCAGCCAGATTCCTTCAAGAGCACAGGGAAGCAATTCACATATCTACCAGGTCCTCCATGACCCATAGTCTTTTCTTGAGAAACCATGTTTAGCAATAGGTGCCGGTAAACACATCTTAGAGTAGACAACCAACAATTAAATTTTCTGAAACCAGAGCTCAAACACTCATCTGAGATTGACATCCATGGGGCAAACCATTAAAGTCTTTAGAAACTAGACCACCACCATTGCAAGCAAAGCTGATGGTGACCACCCCATACATGCCAACGTGACCAGTTTAAGAGGAAGTAGGTTACTTCTTTTTCAGTAGCACTACTGCATATTGATTTGTGCCTGTAACCCGAGAGCATTTTATGAAGCTAAGGCAGGCATTGGCAATTCCTGCCCTCCAGCTATAATAAAAGTAAAAATCGCACGAAAACAAGATGTGTCTTGCTCTGTGGAGCAGCTGCAAGTTAAATGGCCTTGAGACAACTTTGGAAAACTTGCCATTTGAAGGTGTAAGTACAGGCTAATTAACTTGCTTGCTCTTTGCACTGAACATGGGGTCTGTGAAAGTAGAAGCGCATAGGGGACACAGGGCTAAGACAGCAGACCTTACTTTTTGCTTGTTTCTAACTTCAAATAATATGCGGCATTGGATCAGGGCGACAACGTTGCCTTAGTGGTAGGTGATCTCTTCAAGGCTGCTCACCTAGCTATTCTGCAGAGGCACCTTCTGATGAGGGGAGATGATGGACAGCATGTAAGCACTTGGTGTTCAAAAGTAATGCCTATCAGTGTTGAGCCGAGAGAGTAACCGGTCCTGGCACAGAAGGCTTGTGTATTCAGGCGTAGTACTACTTTAAAGATGCAGAGCAGTAATTTCCTGTCACATCATCATTATGGCCAGGGACCTCATTGGAGCGAGCAGAAGACAGCTCAAAAAAATGTTAAAAGAGCATGTTTTGTGTGTGGACATCAGGCTCGCGACACATGGGCCGCACAGCTCACCAGGGCTACAGATGGGTTCAAATATTTGGGGATCTATGTTTCCCCATGCCCCAAGACTTTCTGGGTGCATAATATTATCCCGTTGCTAACTAGCCTTAAAAATGAAACAACGATATGGTCCGCTCTCCCCCTCTCCCTTTACAGGCGTTGAGCCATCTTTAAGATGGTCTCTTTGGCTCGGATCCTATACCGCCTCCAACATTTTCCTTACCCCCTCCCCTGCGCTTGGCTCGTGCAGGTAAATGCTATACAAAACTATTTTCTTTGGGGAGGAGGAGCAGTTTGTGTGGCGTTTCGCACTTGTGCACAGTCCACTTACTGTGGGGGGATAGCGGCAGCTGATATCTACTCCTATTATGTCGTGTCTCACATCCTCGTAATCAACGAATGGTGGTACAATTCCCATGCAGATCCGGCATATGCAATTGAACACGCGGCTATGGAACATGTCCCCCTTCTTCATTTATTGTATAGCTCCACACGTTTAGACCACTTACCACCGGCTGGAAGGGTAGTCATACAATACTAGACAATTGGGGTGGAAAGGGAAACTCACTAAACAAACTCCCCTATGGTACGGCACGCACCTACGAACAGCAACCACACTATGCGGGTTTCAAGGTTGGGACCTGGTGGGGATCTCGACCCTAGGGGATGTATTACGGCGCACCACCCTAAAATCATTCCAATAACTACAAACAGACTTCAGCCTCCACAAATCACAATTTTACAAATTTCTACATCTCCGCCACGCACTCTCTCCCCAGATCCATAATATAGAGTCTCTCTCTGAGTTCCAGCCCTTGGACGGCCGCCTACTTATGGGGGACCTTGGTCTACACAAAATCAGACAAATATATCAAATATTGACAACACACACTACTTCTACCACCCTTGACTAAACCCGGAAGGACTGGCAGGCTGATATTCCTGAACTAACAGACGATGATTGGGCCGAAGCAATTGCCAGCCCGAGGGGCGCGGCAGTCTCCACACGCTATCGGCTCATCCAGTTCAAATATTTACATAGAATATATTACACTAGGGTACGGCTGTGGCGCATGGGGGTTATTCAGTCCCCAGTATGTTTGAGGTGTGGCTGGGAAGATGGGTCCTTCCTACATACTGTTTGGAGCTGCACGGCCTTACAGCCCTTTTGGAACAGGGTTCGGTCATGTCTTAACGAGGTGCTGGGGTGGGTGCTCCCACTGGACCCCTAACTGTTTTTATTACACTCCACAGACGACATTGAGGGAAACCGCTATAAACAACATCTGCTATTCCTTGCTTTAACTATTGCTAAAAGGGATATTGCACAGGGGTGGAAGGCTTCATCTCCCCGACCGTAGGCAAATTGAAGAATGAATTGGATAAATGTATGGGGGCCGAGATTGCTGTCTTTGAGGTTGCCCCAGAAAACATCGCAAGATTTGGAGACGGTGGGCATCATATCGCGGAATCGACTTGCCCCCCCTGCCCGAGGAGGATCCATGAGTGGCACCCTCTGATCCCTGATGTGTATCTCCCCATGGTATACCATTTGGTCATTTTATTACTCTGCCATGATATATGCTTTGAATCTGATGAATCATGTACTGTATTACGGAGATTGATGACTGTTTGCATACTGTTTGTATTATTGTTTTACCTGCATGTTCGGCAGGTACTGTTCATTATCATAACAATGGTTACCGATGTAATTATCATTCCAGTGCTCCCACAGTACATTGTGGGGCTTTCGCTCATTACATTGCAAAAGAACCAAATAAAATGTGTTTAAAAAAACATGTTTTTATTTATTTTACTTCTTGTAAATCATGTATTTGTTTTTGAAACACCAAGTGTACTTTAATTTGGAAAAGGAAAAAGTGACATTTTAAAAATTATTTCTGTCACATTCAAAAACTACAGGTTGCTATATATTTTGTAACATCAATGTTTTCTTATGATATATTTGGTTCCTGCTGTTACTTTTAATAACATAAAACAAAAATATCACTTTTTCAACATTATTAAGAAATGAATGGGTCAATCCTGGGCATATCCTCTCTTAGTTAACGCCACCCTGGGCTCTTCTCGAGGAGAAGGCACATGTTGCATGGTGGGTGAAAACACTGTGCACCAATTGCAAGTATTGTATTGAATTATGATTGCATTTATATAGCGCCTACTATCCCTGACAAGGAGCTAAGGCTTTACGTCAGGTCACCCACTGTCTGAATTCCAAAGTTAATGGTTAGTCCGCAAGCTATGCGTCAATGTTGGTTATTTGGATTAATGCCGTGCACTCAGGCTCAGGAAACAGTTCCATGCATATTCTCACGTTTCTTTGAAGTAGATTAAGTTAACAGGAGTTAGTAATGGTACTTTAATGCGAGTTCATAAAAAACAGAAGATGAGATGAGTGTATAGGTTAGATAGCGGTGTATTTCAAAGAAATATTACAGAGAAGGACTGATTGTGAGTAAACACTAAGGCATACTTGGGAATAGTAATGAACATGTAAAGGTGATTGCACGGATATTAAAAAACTAATAATTATTTTACAAAAGGAAGTCGTCTGAGGTTCCTTCAGCATCGGGCAAAGGGGGACAGCCCCCCTTAACAATTATGGAGCGGATCTCTGATTTCCCTCCACTTGTTCCCCGAGTCTCCCTCACCTCAGTTGAAGTGACATAACTGAAAACAATGGGCAGCAAAAGAAACGAGCTTTCATGTGGCTTCTGCCTCCCTCTGCTCGAGATGTGATGTTATAGCCGGAGCAACCGAATACATGGCCTTGAGTAATGTAACTGGTGCATCTGTAAAGCGCTCCAACACCTTTGGATCGAGGATGCGCTATATTGTAAAAACTACAGAAGTATGCTCTAAGAGGTCAAAAGAAAGGCTTACTTTACATGTAGTGCAAGATCCCCAACAGGAAGCCTCGTAGCAGTTGAACTCTTCAATAGAGAGTTTGAGAGTTTTCCCTGTTCTATTGAGCAGAGCGTGCTTACATGTGGAGAGGCGTCACTGTAGAAACACTTCAGCTCAAAACGCCTGGTCAAAAGCAAACAGGCCTCAGGGAAGATCTTTTTGCAGCCTGTTACTGATGGCGGCAGCTACCATACTTAAATACTTAAAGTGAAAGTGCGCCACAAAGTCTTTAACAGAAAGCCTTGTAGCAGCTGAACCCTTCAATAGAGAGTTTTCCCGGAACTGTTCTGCTGAGCAGCGTTTGCTTGCATGTGGAAAGACGTCACTGTAGAAACACTAGAGATGATATTTTTGCACCCCGCTAATGATGGAGGCAGCTACCATACTTAAATGTGAAAGAGCGCCGTGCCACACACAAATTAAAAACTAGTAGAGCCATACTTCAAAGCACGCCACGTGTAAACAAAAGCAAGAGGCAGTGAAACAGCTACCATGCTTAAAGTGAAAGTGCGCTGCACCTAAACAAAAGCAGGCGCAGCTACCATAATTGAAGTGAAAGCGCGTCGTTTCACACATTAGCATGAAATTAAACAAGTAGTCCTTAAAGACCACACAACACTTATGAGTGTAGGGAATCTGTAATTTACCAGTGCTCCTTGCGTAAAACCGGAAATTATGTATTGGAGTACTAGCAAATAAAATGTCAGGAAATAAAAGCAATGGAGGAGTAAACCAATTGCAACAGGAGGCGGGATTACGCTCAGTAAGAGTAATTACAGCAGGTCTTGCAGACAGCGCATGCATCTTTGTTGATTGGTCGAATCCTTGTCAAATATGTATTTACCCACTGAGTGCACACGCATACATACTATACCAATTGCTAATGGCTGGTCATGGTCACGAAATTACACTTTGTCAATGGTAGTGTCCTATAAAGACAGAGACATATATATAAATATATATATATATATATATATATATATATATATATATATGTATATATATATAATCCACGAGTGCCTCGGTAATCCCACCTCCTCCAAACCGAAGGGCGCGTCGGCGTTCCGGACCTCCGAGACTCGGTCCCCATATGCACCAAATCCTACGAAAGGAGAGTCGACGCCGTGTCGTTCAGCTAATTCTCTTTATTGTCAGCTGGTGATGTTAGACGCGTTTCGTCTGTCCTGCAGGCTTGCTCACTAACCTTAGTTAGTGAGCAAGCCTGCAGGACAGGCGAAACGCGTCTAACATCATCAGCTGACAATAAAGAGAATTAGCTGAACGACACGGCGTCGACTCTCCTTTCGTAGGATTTGGTGCATATATATATATATATATATATATATATATATATATATTATATTATATACTGGCGGTCGCCAGTAGATAGTTATAGTTAGGACCGTGTTTCCATAGGAAATCCGCAACATTCTATTTGGAATAACTTTGGCGCCGGTTACCGGATCCTCGCGAAATTTTCAAAATAGGTGGGGCGCTCCGCTCCTACCCTGAAAGTCTCGGGGGGATTCGTCAAGCGGGGGCTGAGAAAAAAGGGGGGTCCCAAAACGCGTTTTCCCCATGCAATTTTCCATAGGGACCTTTAGTCCAAGGTACAGCCCGAACGGCTGAACAGAATTACTTGAAATTTGGCAGAGAGGTAGTCCTCAGCTCAGGGAAGTGCCTTTTGCAGGTCTGGTGTCAATCTGTTCAGTAGTTCCTGAGAAAATCAAAAGTAAAATCATATATATATGTGGGCGGAGCCTAACCACACATCTCATCCTGAGATCTGATTGGCTGTCAGTACTTCATCCAAGAAGTGTTGGCAGCCATCTTGGGACCAATATACATGATAGCACCTCATTAAAAAGCATTGCAGTTAATAGAAGGTTTTAAGACTTAAGTTACATTATAAATCATTTGTTGATGGTACCATACTCATTTTAGGAATTGTGGTATGTTCTAAGGTGATTTCACCATGTGAAAAAGCCTTCTGCTGGGATATCATGATTGAGAGAAAAATATTTTCTCATGCTTTTCCCACAGAGGTTTGGAAGGTGATCTATAAGCTAAACTGAGAGCTTATTTTCTGTAAATTCACATTATCTTTCTCAGTCATGTGAGAATGAAGTCTGACATTCTCAGTAAAACATGTACATCCAACAAGGGCAGAGACTGTCAGTTGATTCCTTTGTGTTCTACTGCAGCTTCCCAGAGTGTTCCAAAGAACAACTAGAGCGCTAACGGTCCTACTTATGAGAAACGTATGGCACACCTGAAGCCATCTTGCTTGGATTAAAGTGGTAACTCTTAAAACATTTAATTTAAAAAGGAACAAAATGAGGGGGTTCATTTTTCCATAAAAGGTATGATTAGTGCTGCAGAAAGAAAATGAGGGCACATTTTGAGTGACTTCTCAAATCCTCTTCTATTTCATTAAAAAAGTCTGACATGCAGACTGAAACATGCACTTTTAATACCAGCAGCAGTTTTCCCTGGTGAGCAGTAGCTTTACTACAGTGATCTAATGAGCAAAAAGAGTGCTAACATTCTGAATGTATGGCAAATGTGTGACACATCTGAATGCCTTCTTGATGGAATCAAAGTAAAAAACTGAAAGTATTTCCTATTGAGGAGACTGCAGTAAATGAGGAAATTAGGAAACTTCATAACAAATAAATCTCCCAAGATGGCCACCGGAGACAAAAGAGCCCAAATGTAGCCCAAAATCACCCAGATGTAGCCCAAATATAGCCCAATGACAGAAGTGTGCAAAACACTTATTATTTTGTGTTTTTGCAGTGTTATATAGTGCAGACTTGTCAGGTATTGGAGTGCTTTACATGAGCATTGGTTACATCACACAAGAACAAATTCATTTTGGTTGTAGACATGGGGAGACTAAGTGATTTGACCAGAATCACAGAATGTCGAGCTGAAGCAGAAACTCCAACCTGGTTCCCCAGTTGCAAAGTCTGCAGTTCTGGAAGTAACACCACATCCTCTCCCCTAAGTGCAACATTTAATCAAGTGGTCAACTGGATAAAAAAATATAAAGATAACAAATAATTTAAAAGTGCTTTGTCGCTATTTGAAAACTCAGAAAATATGTCCTTATTTTAGTCTTTTAGAGCACTAACCATAATTTTGATGCCAATAAGACCCTCTCATATATGTAATTTCTAAAGGAAATGCTCTAGGTATTACAGTTTTGATTACATCAAGATGACGTCAGGCGTTCCACACTTTTGTAATAAATATAGAATGTTAGCAATCTAGTTGTTCATTAGCATACTGTTGAGAGGCAGAGGCCAGGGGCACGGACTCTGAAAATTGAAGGCAGGTAGGAGGGTGCAAAGGCAACAATTTAACCATACTGAGCAGGCAGGAAGGGCCGTGGCAGCACAACAGACTATGGAGGGCAGTGGAAAGGGGGGCAGGGGCAACAAACCAACAATACAGGACTTGCAAGAGAGGCTGTGGCAATGTAATAGACCATTGTGGGCAGAAGGAAGAGGCAATGGTAGTACAACCATACATGCCAACAGACCCGATTCAGCCAGGAAACGTCCAATGTTTTTAAGCTCAAATGGGCTTTATTTGATCTGTCTCCTGTCTACAATCTCCTCTTTTTCAATGTAACTCAAAGGGGAAAATCAATACCCCAGTTTTTTTTCAAAATCTCCCTCTTACCAAGTTCAAAATGTTCGCAAGTATGGTACATTGGATCATGGAAGGAAATGGGTAGGGACATGGACTTGGATAACAGAGGACAGGGGGGACATGGAGAGGTGCACCAAACTGACCCTGCAGGGCAGGCATCAGGGTTTGCAGCAGCACAATACACCACACAGGGCATGCGGGACGGGAGTGCAGCACAACAATCCATAGAAAGCAAGAGGGAGGGGACAGGACCATGCACATGGACAAAAGACAACAGAGGGGCAAGAGGCAATGGTAGCTAGCTGACCATAATGGACAGACAGGAGAGAAAGCTGCAGCATAACAGACCATAAAGGGCAGGAGGGACGGATCAGGGGCATTACAATGGAACAGACAAGCCAGGAGGGAGGGAGTAGGGATCTGCACATGTAAACAGAGGGCTTGGGGCAAGGGGGCAGGGCAGGAGCAGCAAGATAGCCATGGAGGTCAGGCAGGATGGGCACTAGAAGCAAGACACACCATGAAGAGCAACAGTGAGACTGTGATGGCATACACACAGACCATGGAGGGAAGATGGGAAGGGGTCAGGGGCAGCTAACTGACCACACAGGGAAGGTGGGAGGGGCCATGGCAGCACAGAAGACCATGCATGGCAAGTGGGAGGGTTAGTGGCAGCTAAATGGCTATGATGGGCAAGAAGGAGGGTGCAGGGGCATGCACAAAGGACGATGAAGGATAGAAGGGAGGGTCAGGACCTGTGCACAGACAAGAAAGTTCAGGGGAAGGGGCCTCACAACAGACTGCACGGGGCAGGCAGGAGGAGCAGTTGCAGCACAACAGACCAGGGAGGGCAGAAGGGTGTGGCAGTACAATGGACCATGTAGGACAGGAGGCAGAGGATAGGGGCATGGCATGTGGACAGGCAGGGTGGAGGTGGCAGGGACAGGTTACAGTCATCTGACAATGCTAGGCAGGTGGGAGGGGAGTGGCAGCTCAACAGAACACTCAGAGTAGATAGGAGTGGCAGGTCCATGGAACATGGTGGGCAAAAAGGATGAAGCAGGGGCATGCACAAAGACATCGGAGGGCAGGGGGAAGGAGAATAGGGGCAGCAAGCTAAGCACAGAGTTTAAGCAGGAGGTCAATGATGGGGCATAGAATTGGGCAATGGAGGGCAGGAGGAGTGGACTGGTACATCATACTAAATTGAGGGCAGTGGCAGCACATCAGACCATACATGGCAGGAGGGAGGAGGCTAGTCCATGGATTCACACAACAGAGGATAGGGAGGAGGGGGATGGGGCAGCAAGCTAACTGTTCAGAGAAGGCAGGTATTAGGAACTTTATTGTTTTTAAAACGTGTGTCTGTGCGAACTACTTAAAATATGAACAAGTATGCAGCATAATCTCACTTTTATTCAGGAAGAAGAGGACGTTTGTGACTGTGACTCCGGGCTCACTTGGCAGAAACACCCCCTGACCCTCCACCCCCTATCGCAAAATGTAATGCCCGTGAAAAGGGTAGGTGAACACAGTGTTATATAGAACATAGTCCTGAGAGCACGATTGAAAATGAAAACTAGATATAGTGTATGGTATAAACTATGCACCAAAAAGTGTGATATAAGATGAACCGGGCGTGAAATATAATATGCAATACATTGTGCGCAATGACAGATTCATTGGAGAGCGCGAGATAGCACAGGCACTAGCGCGTGCTATGAGATATGCGCCTTGGAGTGTAATATGCACAGGGCAGTGTTGTGTAACCTAACTAGTCTCTAAAGTTGTAATATAAAATATGTGCTGGGGAGTGTAACGTTGCATATGCACTGTGACAAAGATATGTATCCCAGATTGTAATATGTATGGCATAGCACTGTGCGTTATAACATAGGCATCGAGGAAGGCACGTTAGATGGGGCAATATAACCCGTGCGAAGACAAGTGTGGCATGACATATTCACGGGGTGGTGTTACAGTGCACATGGGCTAGAGAGTGTCATAGCATATGCACTAGCTGGTGGAATTGTGGAAATGTGGATTTTCCTGATCAGTTATGTCCCCTATCTTGGACCCCAACGGTTCTATATGCATGTTACAAGTACATGTATGTTCCCTCCAGTTCCAGTTTCTAAGACGCAAACATATGTGTGTCTACCGTCAACATGTTCTCTGTCAGATCCGCCATCACAGGGCTGGATATTCGATTCCTAAGTATGAAAGGCCACCGACTTTATATGGCTAAGTTACTTCATTTTTACAGTTCAGGCAAGTAGGCCCGATTCTGTCCTCAAGCTTTTCCCTGCTCTCTGTCTCTGACAGCTTCAGCTTGAGCTCGCATCTGTATCCATGAACTTTGTCCTACTCCCTGTGCAGCTAACGGTGCCTGCCTCGGCCAGTTTTCGCCTGTCTGCCAAGAAGTTGTATTTCACCTTCGAATTATCTATTTTGCTCTCCAGCCGATGCATTCCTGTCCAGTGATTTAGGTAAACATTTCCTTTAGCTCACAAGCAAAGGACTCAGCCTTTCCGTCCTCCTGCAAGTGATTCATAGCCCTGTTGCCATGGAAAGTTTTCTATCCCTCGCATCTCATATAGACACTTAGACGCTTGTACACGTACACAGTCAGTATAGAATAGATTCTGTCCGAGAGTCTCATCCTTGTGGATAACATAGTTCTTTAAACATAGGATGTTAGATATGATTTGGGATTAGGTTGACTTGACCCCAGACTTCTCGTCTCCACATGTAGAGCTAAATGTCAAGTCCCCTTCACCCCCTAGTTGCACGTCAATTACACGTCATGCTGCCGCGCGCGCATCTATGCCAAGTATTATCTTATAGATCCACCTATGTCTGATAATTCTAACCAATCATGTTTCTTTTATTCCTTATTACGCCTAGTTTCGATTATGTCACTGTTTTGTCACTTTTCTTATCAAATGTTACGCCTTCTACATTCGTTTCATTATAATGTACTTATTATAAAAATACATGTCTGTTAATAAATTATTGTACTTCACTTCCTGAACCCTCGTGGTGACGGAACCTGAAGGCCGCGACTCGAGTCGGCCATTTTGAATGGAATAAAGCCCATTAGAAAACCTCTTATACCACGGATTCTGCCTCTTGTTATTTTGAGCTATTTACTTTATTTTAAGATTCCGTATGAAATTCAGTCCGGTAATATTTATTTTATTTACCACATAATGGCGCCCGAACAGGGACACTTTCTCATCTCACGCGCCGGCGGTGCGTTGCAGGCCCGGTCTCCTGCCACAGCTGGACGGACCACAAACGCGTACCAGCAGGATTTCCTGTAAGCTCCCTCCGGTCAAGCGGGGGCGACTGAGGCTGCGATCAACCCAGACGAGGCGGTGAGAAGTGCGAAGTATCCCGACCAGAGCCTAGCTGAGAGAGCAAGATCCGAGGTATACAGAGGCCCACCAGGTTTTCCGAAATCCCGACGTCCAGAGGGTCCGATGTCCGCAGTTATCGAGTCCTGTCCATTCTCTGAGGCCTTCCGTTTCAAGGAGCTACTCGGTGAGTACCATCGCCGGGGAGGCGTGTTGACGCGCACATAGGTTGTGCCGGTCAAGACGGATTTGGGTACACAAATCCGGTCTGCACTGTTTAGCAGTGTATATGTACTGTTTAGCAGTATATCAAGTATTCCGAAGTATTCAGTTATTGTCAAGAATTCAGCGTGGTGATTAGTTAGGCAGACTGTCATCATTGTCGATCATTGTTATAATGTTTAATGTTTAATGTTTAAAGTATTCAGAAATGTCTGGCATATTGTGGTATGAATGATTGTTCATTGTTCACTGTTCATTATTGTGTTTTTCTCGTATTAAGTAAGTTCAAGAGTAAGTATCAGATCAGTTGTCAATATGCCGTTCTTCTCGAAGTTAAGACAGATTACTACCAGAAAAGGGGTGCTTGAAGAAGCAGTTCCTATTCCTCCTAGAGACACTCCAGGACATTTCATGTACCATAAGCATGGCTTAGATGCCATATTGTTTCTTGATCTATGGGTAGATTATACCAAAGGATTACCGGAAAGTCAAAGGTGGCCCATAGCGGGAACCTGGGATGCAGAGTGCATCATGAAAGTGGAGGAAGAGTTATGGAAAAGAAAGGTCAGACAGTCACAGAAAGACGCTGTTGAGTTATGGCGTAAAGAATCTCATAGACGAACAGAAAAAGCACGTAGACAAGAAGAGAGGAGTAAAGAAAGTTCAAATAAAGTTCAAGAAAATCTATTAATTGAGGAAGGTATCCGAGTGAAATCAGAACAAGTGAATAGACAAAGAAATGCTCTTATGAATGGTATGTATCCCCTTCTAGCCGAAGGACTACCTAAGGCTGCTCCAGAGATACCAAAAGACTTGCCACCCCCGTTATTTCCAATTAAGGTACATCCAAAGGGGCATCCCAGAACTGCAGAAGATGTTTTTCTTTCCTCATATCTAGACGATGCAGCTCCCGAGTATGCTAACGCCACACCACATAGACCGTCTGGCGGAGGGGTTCAACGTCAGGATCAGGTATCTGTCCCCGTGCAACAGCAAGTTCCGACACAAGCGTCGGCAAGCACATCTGTTTCCGCATCTGTCTCCGCAGTCGACTCTACAGGGGTATCGACACCCATAGTTGCTGTGTCACGTTCAACGAATCCATTCACACCCGACGCCCCAGATGGGGCCACGGGAGGTGCTAGCAGTACTTTTACACCACCTAGAATAAATAAACTTGTTTTTCAAGAGTCAGCGCATTCACGTACACCAAAATTCGTAAATGAACGTACGCTTAAGGAACTCCTTGTAAATTGTAGATATGACCCAGTGGTTGGTAAAGAGGACGAAATGGTCCTGGCATCATTACGTATCAGGCGAGCCGCAGAGTATTTAGCAAGGTTACCAGGGATGACTACGCATCTAGATAACATATATCATTTTGTTCAAACAGGACGAGATTCAGGATGTATTAACAGAGCTATGGAATTCCAGAAAGTAGAGATACAAGGGGAACTGTTACGTTTCCTCATAAACTGTGTAATCAGAAATCAAGATCGTCCGGGGGTAGACCCGAATGCAATGCTTATTCTTACAAGATGGAGTCAGAATATATCAGAAGGGAGACACGATAAGCAAAATTGTATAATAGCCATGTGCCGAAAAATCCGTAAAGAAATAGAGCGTATACATGAAGAAAGATTGGGAACAGACGAGTTTGAGCAAGACGAAGTGTCCGAATCAGGGAATTCCGCAAGACAGTCAGAGACCATAGCCTATGTAGGCAAAGGAAGATACTGTGAAAATACTAGATGTTTTTCTGATCCCATACACTCTGTATGTCCAAATAATAGCAGAACGTATCCGACGCCTGTAATAAATCTGAAATCTCCTGAACATTCGTTTCAAGCCGCAGATAAAATACTACGAGAACGAAGAGGTTACCACCTCCTCGATTCCATGGATGAGCAAGAATTAGCCAGATCAGCCGTTCACTGGATTGACAGTCCTGAAAAATACGGTGATGAGACCGTAGCACACACGTTTTTTAACCTCAGTACAGATGAACAACGTTTAGCTGGAATATATATGATTCAGCAACTCCTCATATTATATAAGAGCCAACATGCTGACCCTGGTCCTTTACCTGATATATTAACGGAACTACTCACGAACAGATGGAGAGGTTCTAGTAACAAGCTAATTAAAGAGATATTAGTGTCACGTAAGCAGTACGTCCTTTTTGTAAGTCCGGATTCTCTCTCGCTGCCCCACAGAGAAAGAGCGCCGTACTATATGGATAGACAAAATCCCCTACGAGAAGTGCACCCAATAAAAGGCGAAGACAATGAGTTTCACCGTGTATTTGTTTACACACCCATATCAAAAATGGAATTATTAGAAATGAAAAAAGTAGTACCTAGTCATGACAAAGACCCAGCGGGTTTCCACCGAGAAATTAAAGACATGTTACTGATGGGAGAGTACACCTTTCCTGATATTATGACGATATTAAAGGTGCTTTTGCCTGCTGGCATATATGAAAAACTGAAAGAAAAAGAGTGGGAAGTGGGAGACCAAAAGATAGACTGGACAGCATTAGCAGAGGAAGAAAGGGGCCGAGCTGCAGGTTCAGGGCTCGGGGATAAAGTTAAACTATTACCAGGTTTACTAGTACAGGTACTGCCACGTTTATTAACTACAAAAAAGGAAGATTGGGGTGCAATCACAGCCTGTAAACAAAAGCAAGATGAAGACACAAGCGATTATTATGCTCGATTTGAAAAATGTTTTGGTATAAATAGTGGTATAAAAGCAAGTAGTGACTCATATCCACATTTATTTGTGACAAAATTAGTGGAAAATGCATTGCCTCCAGTGAAGAATAGAATATTGAAATTCGAGAGTACCTGGCAAAGTAACACTCCGTCGCAAATGCTACAAATGTTACAGTATCATCACAATAGAATTAGGGATGAACAAGAACACGAGCATAGACGCATGAAGGATACAAAAATGAAAATGCTAGTTTCTCAGACAGTACCAGCAGATGGTCACAAAAAGGGTGTGACACATTCTGGTGATTCTGCAGTTCCTGTAAAAGGAACCTGCAATTACTGTAAACAACTAGGCCATTATGTACATGATTGTCAAGTCCTGAAACGTAATATAGCTACAGGTATTGCAAAAGAGAGACCACGATTAGTTAGACAAGATCAGAATGAACAAGGAGCTATGCAGCATGGACAGTCCATGCCAGTTCAGCAACAGCCTATGCCAGCCTCACAGCAACCCATACAGTTTGTGCCAGCTGCACCACCGTTGCCTGCTACTGCCACACAAACCACAACACAACAAATGTATCAGACTGCACAGTATGAATACCCTGAGTATCAGCGTTACGCATGAACCAGCCTAGAGAGGGAAGTTGACTTACCGCTTATCGAGATTCCGGTAGATCAAGAAGGACCTTATGTACATAGTGAATTATTAGGTCAAGATAGAAAATTCTTACTCGATACAGGGGCAAGTCGAACAACCATAAAACGTAGTGAAGTTCCAGGGGCACCCCTCTCAGGCTCTCAAAATGTTTCCCTTGGTTTTTCGGGAAAACCTATTGTTAATGAAGTATCACAGCCTCTACCACTTACGATAGGACCTTTGACACGAACTACAGATTTATTGCTTACTAAATCATGCCCAGAAAATCTGTTAGGAATTAAAACTCTGAAAGCACTAGGAGCCATAATATGTTGTTCTCCGGAAGGAGTAAGGTTGTTTTTACGTGATTTTAAAGGTCACTATGTGTCCAGAGACATGGATCCCCGACTACAGACTTTACCAGTACATCTATGGGCACAAGGCCCTACGGATGTTGGCTGCATGAACATTACACCCTATCGAGTTACATTGAAAGCAGGAGTGGTACTACCACGAATGCGACAATACAAGTTACCGCATGATGCTGTAGTGGCTTTGTTGAAAATGATTGATGAGCTAATTGCCCAGGGAGTAGTTGTAGAAACAGACTCCAATGTATGTAATTCACCGATAATTCCGATTCTTAAACGAACTGATCCTACTGCTCCGCCAGTATACCGATTGGTTATTGATTTGCGTGAACTAAACAAGTGTATTGTACCACAATTCCCTGTGGTCCCTGATATATCATCATTGTTGACAGCAATTGATTCCGAAGCAACATTTTTTACTGTAATTGATCTCAAGAATGCCTTTTTCAGCGTCCCAATAGATCCGGAAAGCCAATACTTGTTCGGATTCAGTTTAAATGGGCGCAGCTTTAAATTCTCACGCGCTCCTCAAGGATTTACAGAAAGCCCCAGCATCTACAGCCAAGCACTGAAACGAGAACTTGACAGTATCCACATGCCAGTCAATACTGCACTGCTTCAATATGTCGATGATCTGCTGATCACCGCGAGAAGCGAGTCAGAATGTGAAAAAGCTTCTCTGACAGTTTTACATTTCCTAGCCGACAAGGGGCACAAGGTGTCCCCTTCTAAGCTGCAATTCTGTGTTCAGCGAGTTATTTATCTTGGTCACTCGCTGTCCAAGGAGGGAAGGCAGCTTACACCAGATCGCATCCAGTTAATTGCTAACATGTCAATACCCCAGACACAAAAGGAGGTGCGGGCTTTCATAGGCCTCACTTCATATTGTAGGCAGTGGATCCCTCAGTACGCATTTCTAGCAAAACCACTCATTCAGTTAACCACACAGGAGGCAGCCACATCGACTGTTCTCCCTTGGACTCAGGAACATACACAAGCTTTTGAAAGCCTAAAGGAAGCTTTATGTCAAGCACCTGTTTTAGCAACACCATGTTATAGCAAACCTTTTACACTCTTTGTTACAGAACGCGAAGGTACTGCCTTGTCAGTACTCACTCAGGATCAAGCAGGATCATGCAAGCCATGTGCTTATTTTTCCAGTACATTAGATCCCGTAGCTCAGGCTTTGCCTGCATGCCTGAAATCAGTGGCAGCGACAGCTTTAGCAATCAGACAAAGCGATGCCATAGTATTAGGACACCCATTGACAGTTCAAGTACCACATGCAGTAGAGGTTCTTGTGAACCGAACACAAACACAACACTTGACCATAGCAAGACTTACCGGTTATGAACTGACATTGTTTCAACCACACATAGAGATCCGACGGTGTAATACATTGAATCCTGCTACACTATTACCTGTAATTGGAACAGACCCACTAGCTCATGATTGTGTTGAAATCATTGAAATAAAGACGAAACCTAGACAAGACTTGACAGACGTTCCATTGTTAGATCCAGACCTGACGTTGTATGTAGACGGATCATGCATGAGAGCAAGTACAGGAGATTTAGTGGCCGCGTATGCAGTCACAACAGACACTGAAGTTATTGAGACAAATTGTATAAATACTCTGTCAGCCCAAGCAGCAGAACTTATTGCTCTAACGCAAGCCTGTATTCAAGCCACAAATAAGAAAGTTAATGTATACACTGACTCACGTTATGCATTCGGAGTTGTACACGACTTCGGCGTGCTGTGGCGAGAGAGAGGTTATCTAACGTCCCATGGTGCCCACATTCAGCACGGGCCCCTCATTCATGCTTTGTTAGACGCAATACATCTACCCACTGCTATATCGATTATGAAATGTAAAGCACACACGAAGGTTACTGATATCATTTCTCAAGGCAATGATTTAGCTGACAGAACAGCTAAACAGACTGCTCAGAATCGCACATTAGACATGACAAAGCCAATAGTTCAGACACCAACACAGTGTATGACAATTAAGGATCCCGCACTTGACGTAATTGACATACAGACACATGCCACAGCAGAAGAAATAAAGAAGTGGACTGAACTAGGAGGGATCCAGACAGATCAAGGATGGATGACGAAGGAGAAATCTGTATGGTTTCTCCCTGATTCCATGGTTCAAGCCATTATAGCTACAGTTCACAGTCCAGCACATTTAGGAGAGAAGGCTATGCTAGACAGCATTCAGCACATTTGGTTCAACAAACATTTACGAGCAGCAGCTAAACAAAAAGTTCGTACCTGTATGATATGTTGTCAGTTTAATCCAGGAAAGAGTGTTCCCGTAGAACAGGGTGGATTTCAGCCTCCTGACCATCCTTTTGAAGTCCTCCAGATGGATTATATTCAGATGGAACGTTGTCGAGGATTCAAATATGTTCTTGTAGTTGTCTGCGCTCTCTCCCGTTGGACAGAGGCGTATCCCGTATCAGATTACACTGCCCCGACTACTGCCAAGCAGCTAGTTCGAGAATTCTTCCCACGGTACGGTTTACCACGTGTTGTATATTCAGATAACGGTCAGCCTTTCTCATCCGAATTAATGAAACATGTCTCACTCTTGTTGGGATATCAGTGGAAATTCCACTGTGTCCGACACCCCGAGGCAGCAGGTCTCGTAGAAAGACATAACCAGACACTGAAAATCAGACTGTCCAAAATATGTAGAGAGAAAGGTGTCGACTGGATAGTAGCATTACCAGTTGCACTCTTTTACATGAGAATGGTAGCACACTCTAGAACAGGGCTATCCCCGTATGAGGTGATCTTCGGTAGACCGCCGAATATGTGGGGGACGCCTATACCACGTAAAATAACTGATGTTGACTGTAATATGCTGACAGATTACCTGGCTTCCTTGATGTCTGCACTACAATCTTCTCGTTCACAGGTAGCTGCAGCCTTTCCCGACAACACTGAGGCGAAACCCCATGACGTTGTTCCGGGTAATCTTGTCTTTGTGAGAAATTTTGACAGGAAAAGTCAACTGGAGCCCAGGTGGAAAGCACCCAAGTTGGTCCTGTTGACCACAAGAACAGCCGTGAAGATCGAGGGACGAAAAGGGTGGATTCATTCAAGTCATGTCAAAAAATTTCATGGACTACCTTCAGATATAGACACTGTGCCCTGCACTCCCTCACAGACTGATTCAAAACTTCCTTTTGTTGAACAGAATGACTCTCAGTGCTATAAATTAAAGCTCAGGCCCAAACAGTCGAGCAATTTGATTGTTTAAGTCCTCTCCAAGGTGAAGCGGTTGAATTGTCTCCGACATGTATCCCTTGGACCTGAGTAGAGACAATACCCGAGAAATGTTGAAACGACAGGCGTATTGTAAATCACTGCGTAGCTACTGTATGAGGACATTATTAATTTTGTTTTTATCGAGTATTTTAGTAATTATTACGAGTGTGATTTTGCACATATATCATCCTATCTCTAGACATGTTTATAATGTTGCTGCAGAACATTCTTTTAGTGACCTACCGCCACATGAATTATCTTATAGACTTGCGCTGCGCAATAACACATTCATTAGTATGTTACATCATTCCCATCAGACTAGTAATGCGACCAATTGTTGGGTGTGTGGCCGACTTCCTCCCTATCAGAATAACAAAGGAGTTCTGCCTTTCTTTCCACATCCGTTCACACACAATGGCTCCTGTGGAGCATGGTTTAGTTTATTAAATTCCCTAGACCCAGACACAGCAGTTTATCAACAACATTGGATATGGGGAAATCTGAATTTAGTTTTATTCAAAGTCTGTCACCCTAATAAGGAGGGTCACCCCAGTAGAACAGGAACTGATTTAGAAAATGAAGTGTATAAATTAGGTAATTTTACGCCTAATCTTATGATTCTGAATGTCAAATCCGAAGTTGAACTAATTCTGCCCACTATGTCAGTATTTCCAGTTAAGGGTGAATTATGTGTAAGAAAAGTTGGTTCCATACATATGGGCCATAGCCAATGCGTTACTACAGTAGAATATAGTGATCAAGGTAAATCTTCATTTAGAGCTTCTCGCCATTCTTACTTCATATGTGGTCAGACGGCATATATGCGTCTGCCTCTAGATTGGGATGGTACCTGTTACATAGCATTCCTTTTGCCACCTGTTTTCCTAGCTCCCCCTGATTATTATCGAAATGTTCATTTAGTACACAATAGAGAGCAAAGAGATCTCCCAGTTGTCGATTATACTGAAACAGCATGGGACAAGTATGTAGATTTCAATAAAGGTATCTTTCCCTATATAGGTACAATATCAAATAGTAAGCTGATACGCAGACTCACCAAGACTCTTGAAGCTGTAGTAAACGAGACTATAGCCGCCCTAGGCAATCTGACAGAGGAACAATCAGTGATGAGAATTGTTGTTCTCCAGAATCGTCTTGTCCTTGACGTCATCCTGGCCGATAGGGGCGGAGCTTGCAGGGTCATCGGATCCAGCTGCTGCATATTCATACCAGAAAATTCGCCATCTGTATATAAAGCTATAACACGCCTTCATAAGATTGTAAGCCAGATACACGAGAATGCAGGCGCTTGGACGTGGTCCGGGTGGTTTTGGAGTGTGATATCAGCCTGGGGATGGAGAGTTCTATCCTTCCTAGGTATTGGCCTTCTTATGCTCTTCAGTTGTTGTTTATGCCTGCAATGTGGACCAGCGATTTGTGGTCTGTGTGCCACATCATGCATTCCATATCACAGTTCTCGTTCAAAATGCCGGAAGGAAGAAGAAATGATGCTCCATGAGCAAATCAATGGAATGATGAAGATTGATGTCTCGTAAAGGGCAAGAAGGGGACAAGGAGGGAATGTGGAAATGTGGATTTTCCTGATCAGTTATGTCCCCTATCTTGGACCCCAACGGTTCTATATGCATGTTACAAGTACATGTATGTTCCCTCCAGTTCCAGTTTCTAAGACGCAAACATATGTGTGTCTACCGTCAACATGTTCTCTGTCAGATCCGCCATCACAGGGCTGGATATTCGATTCCTAAGTATGAAAGGCCACCGACTTTATATGGCTAAGTTACTTCATTTTTACAGTTCAGGCAAGTAGGCCCGATTCTGTCCTCAAGCTTTTCCCTGCTCTCTGTCTCTGACAGCTTCAGCTTGAGCTCGCATCTGTATCCATGAACTTTGTCCTACTCCCTGTGCAGCTAACGGTGCCTGCCTCGGCCAGTTTTCGCCTGTCTGCCAAGAAGTTGTATTTCACCTTCGAATTATCTATTTTGCTCTCCAGCCGATGCATTCCTGTCCAGTGATTTAGGTAAACATTTCCTTTAGCTCACAAGCAAAGGACTCAGCCTTTCCGTCCTCCTGCAAGTGATTCATAGCCCTGTTGCCATGGAAAGTTTTCTATCCCTCGCATCTCATATAGACACTTAGACGCTTGTACACGTACACAGTCAGTATAGAATAGATTCTGTCCGAGAGTCTCTTCCTTGTGGATAACATAGTTCTTTAAACATAGGATGTTAGATATGATTTGGGATTAGGTTGACTTGACCCCAGACTTCTCGTCTCCACATGTAGAGCTAAATGTCAAGTCCCCTTCACCCCCTAGTTGCACGTCAATTACACGTCATGCTGCCGCGCGCGCATCTATGCCAAGTATTATCTTATAGATCCACCTATGTCTGATAATTCTAACCAATCATGTTTCTTTTATTCCTTATTACGCCTAGTTTCGATTATGTCACTGTTTTGTCACTTTTCTTATCAAATGTTACGCCTTCTACATTCGTTTCATTATAATGTACTTATTATAAAAATACATGTCTGTTAATAAATTATTGTACTTCACTTCCTGAACCCTCGTGGTGACGGAACCTGAAGGCCGCGACTCGAGTCGGCCATTTTGAATGGAATAAAGCCCATTAGAAAACCTCTTATACCACGGATTCTGCCTCTTGTTATTTTGAGCTATTTACTTTATTTTAAGATTCCGTATGAAATTCAGTCCGGTAATATTTATTTTATTTACCACAGAATACAACACAGAGGTGTGTGGCACTCGGCAGGCAATGGTGGATGTAACACAGCATTGGGCTCTGCCAGGAGCGCGCTGTGACTCTCAAGTGATGTTCGTCCCCTTTCCAGAGAGTAAAATAAAAAGTATTACACATCCGGCAGTGGATGTGCCCCCTCCTTGCAGCACTCTGCAAACGCGCCCCCTGGCGAGTTGTAAGTTGGGGAATTAATTCCTCTTCAATACTGAGGGTCCCTGAGGGCCAACTAGCCCAACAGGCATCTCCAGTATGCGCCAGGGAGCTGCGCTGCAGACAGGTGTTCTGAGGCCAAGCCCCTTTTTACACCTCTCTGCAACGCAGCTCTGTGGCGCTTACTGGAGGTACCTAGTGGTCTAGTTTGACCCTAGGGACCCTTAGGATTCAAGGGGACTTAATCTCTCAACTTAGAACAGGCACAGGGCGCGTTTACACAGTGTTGAAGGGAGGGGACGGGGCCTGAAGTGACGTGTGCAAACACGCACCATGGCACGTTTTAAATTGGGGATATAATTTCCCTTCAATACTGAGGGCCCCTGGGGGCTAACTAGCCCACCAAGTGCTTCCAGTAAGCGCCACTGAGCTGCATTGCAGAGAGGTGGTCCAGGCCGTGCCACTTTTTACACCTCTCTGCAAAGCAGCTCTGTGGCACTTACTGGAGGTACCTAGTGGGCTAGTTTGACCCTAGGGACCCTCATGATTCAAATGAACTTAATCTCCCAACTAAAAACGGACACAGGGCGTGTTTACACAGTGGTGAAGGGAGGGGACGGGGCCTGAGTTAACGTGTGCAAAAATGCCCTGTGGCCTGTTTTAAGAGGTAGTTTTAATCCCCCTGCCCTATTATATACTAGGGGCTTACAGAGGAGGTCATGCTAATCACAGGGGGACCCCAACGCATAATGTTCCCTAGTGTATGTAGGTGTTTTCACTGTATTCTAAGTGTCTTTTAACATAGCACTGGCTCTAGGACTGGTTAGTCAGACTCAGTTACCACCAGTATCCGTCTGAAAAAGTTGAGGGTACAGGATGATTTTGCAACAAGGATTCTTTCTGCTCTTCTTTTTGTTCTTTCTGCACGTTATCCTTCTTCCTGCACTTTTCTTCGTCTTTGAGGACTTCTGTTGCTTCTTTCTGCACTTCTTTTTTTTCTTTCTGTGCATTTTTTCTTCTTTCTTCACATGTCCTATCTCTGTAGGTATAGTTAGAAATTAGCATTTAAAAAACCTTTGAAATTCACAGAAAAAACCATAGGTTTCAGGCACGTTATAGTTAGGAATTAGCATTTAAAAAACCTCAGAAATTCACTGAAAAAACCATAGGTTTCAGGGGTGTTATAGTTAGCTGGACTTTTCACTTGTACAAAACCATTGAAATTCCCCCGTTATAGTTAGTTCAGCTAACTATAACTCGCGCGCCTGCAATGCACTGCTGATGACGTCACTTATTACATCACTCATGACATGGTCAGTGACATCACTCATGACATCACTGATGACATCACTGATGACATCATCCTTGTGATAGAGTGGCAGACCTCCTCTCACCCTAATATAACCTTTGATACACACGTTCAAAAATAGAGACTAAAATTTTCAAAACAATGGACATACCAATACCAGTTACAACAACCTCTTCAGTAATTTTAAGATCCACATACACATCCACTCATTCACCAACAGTCCTATACAGTCACTCATACATGTACTCACTCATCATATGTACTCATACACCTATACATCCTGTTACACAATGCCACTCATCCATAGAGTTACTCACACACATAGTCACTCATGCTAATAAAGAATCAAACATACATTTACTTGCATATACAGTTATACACACACCACCACACTTACTTCTATGGAAACTTACACATACTTAGTCTTTTAAACAATCACTTATAGAAACACATACTTATTCATACAGGAACTCTTTCAATCTCTCACTCTCACATATACTCACTTATATACACCAATAGTCACATATACTAGTTTAAAACATATGTAGTTACTCATAAAGACACTATTGAGACAGTCATTCACTCACTAACACACCCATACACACACTCATCCACCCATACAGTCCTGCACACATGCTGTCTTCAACACATACAAACAGTGAGTCACTCATTCATGCACCTATGCACTACGTAATACCCCCCACCGAACCATGCAGACACTCAGACTGATACTCAAAAAACCAACTAATAACCTATATAGACACCCATGTAGCTACTCACCAACCCATGCAGCCACTTATACACAAAGTGAGAGACTGATACAGATATTTACATATTTAAACATTACTCACTAAGCCATGTATTCACTATGATACACTTAATCAGTCAGTTACACAATCAATTTTTCAAAAACAAATCATCCATTTAGACACTTATATACCCATTTATTCTTCCATCATTGTTTAGATATACATATATAAAACATATTTAATTTTCAGAAAAACAGACATTCACTGGATGATGTCATCAGTGATGTCATTTGAGATGTCATCAGTGATGTCATGAGTGATGTCACTGACCATGTCATGAGTGATGTAATATGTGACGTCATCAGCAGTGCATTGCGGGCGCGCGAGTTATAGTTAGCTGAACTAACTATAACGGGGGAATTTCAATGGTTTTGTACAAGTGAAAAGTCCAGCTAACTAGAACACCCCTGAAACCTATGGTTTTTTCAGTGAATTTCTGAGGTTTTTTAAATGCTAATTCCTAACTATAACGTGCCTGAAACCTATGGTTTTTTCTGTGAATATATATATATATATATATATATACATATATATATATATATATATATATATATATATTACCTACTGGCGGTCGCCAGTAGGTAGTTATAGTTAGGACCCTGTTTCCATAGGAAAACCGCAACATTCTATTTGGAATAACTTTGGCGCCGGTCGACGAATCCTCGCGAAATTTTCAAAACTAATGGGGCGCTACGCTCCGCTCCTACCCTGAAAGTCTCGGGGGTATTCGTCGAGCAGGGGCTGAGATAAAAGGGGGGTCCCAAAACGCGTTTTCCCCATGCATTTTTCCATAGGACCTTTAGTCCAAGCTACAGCCCGAACGGCTGAACAGAATTACTTGAAATTTGGCAGAGAGGTAGTCCTCAGGTCAAGGAAGTGCCTTTTGTAGGTTTGGTGTAAATCTGTTCAGTAGATTCTGAGAAAATAGCCTTTAAATCAATATATATATCTGAGCCAGCTTACGGTGCGCTTACGGTGCGCTTACTGTACGCGTACGGTGATGTGCGCGAGCGCGATTCTGATTGGCTGTTAGATCTTAGTAAACATTCGAATCAGTCGAAACCAGGAAGCGGCGGCCGCCATTTTCTCTCTCGCAGTCTGAGAGGGGCTTAAAAAACAAAGGCCAAAAACATGTAAAGGGGCTGTTTAGACAGCTCCTAAGCACCCAGCCATGTTGACGGAGTCCTCAAAGACCCCACAAGGCCAAAAACGGAATTTTAATTTTTTCGATAATTTCGCCGATTACGCTTACCGTACGCGTACGGTAAAAATTAATAAAAAAAAAAAAATTATCCATACTCTCCCCACCCCGTGTGCAAATGGAGCCCGAAGGGCACCATTTGTGAATGGCATATTACAGATGTGAAAAATTAAAATATTACCTTTCACAACGAAGCGCATCATATGTCCTCCATGTGCGCACGGTGCGCGAAGCGCATCGTGCGTACATGGCCCATCTAGGGTAATGTGGGCACGCGGTGTGCGTAGCGCACCGCGTGCCCACCGTGCGTGCACGGCACTAACTGCGTAAAGTGGGCGCGCGGTGCGCAAAGCGCACCGCGTGCTCACTGTGCGCGCATGGTGCGCGAAGGGGGGTCCTAAAACGCGTTTTCCCCATGCATTTTTCCATAGGACCTTTAGTCCAAGCTACAGCCCGAACGGCTGAACAGAATTACTTGAAATTTGGCAGAGAGGTAGTCCTCAGGTCAAGGAAGTGCCTTTTGTAGGTTTGGTGTAAATCTGTTCAGTAGATTTTGAGAAAATAGCCTTTAAATCAATATATATATCTGAGCCAGCTTACGGTGCGCTTACGGTGCGCTTACCGTACGCGTACGGTGACGTGCGCGAGCGCGATTCTGATTGGCTGTTAGATCTTAGTAAACATTCGAATCAGTCAAAACCAGGAAGCGGCGGCCGCCATTTTCTCTCTCGCAGTCTGAGAGGGGCTTAAAAAACAAAGGCCAAAAACATGTAAAGGGGCTGTTTAGACAGCTCCTAAGCACCCAGCCATGTTGACGGAGTCCTCAAAGACCCCACAAGGCCAAAAACGGAATTTTAATTTTTTCGATAATTTCGCCGATTACGCTTACCGTACGCGTACGGTAAAAATTTATAAATCCATACTCTCCCCACCCCGTGTGCAAATGGTGCCCGAAGTGCACCATTTGTGCATGGCAGATTACAGATGTGAAAAATTAAAATATTACCTTTCACAACGAAGCGCAAAAATTATCCATACTCTCCCCACCCCGTGTGCAAATGGAGCCCGAAGGGCACCATTTGTGAATGGCATATTACAGATGTGAAAAATTAAAATATTACCTTTCACAACGAAGCGCATCATATGTCCTCCATGTGCGCACGGTGCGCGAAGCGCATCGTGCGTACATGGCCCATCTAGCGTAACGTGGGCACGCGGTGCGCATAGCGCACCGCGTGCCCACCGTGCGTGCACGGCACTAACTGCGTAAAGTGGGCGCGCGGTGCGCGAAGCGCACCGTGCGCGCACGGAACGAACTGCGTTAAGTGGGCACGCACGCCACGAATGGCGTAAAGTAACTTAGCATTTAAAAAACCGTACAAATTCACTGAAAAAACCATAGGTTTCACACACGTTATAGTTAGGAATTAGCATTTAAAAAACCTTGCAAATTCAGTGAAAAAACCATAGGTTTCACACATGTTATAGTTAGCTGGAAATTTTACTGATAAAAAAACAATGAAATTCCCCCGTTCTAGTTAGTGCAGGCAACTATAACTCACGCGACCGCAATCCTCTGCTGATGCTAATACTGTATTTACCCATGTCTTCTTCCATTAAATTTTAGCTATACATATATTACAAATATTTTTTTTTCATAAAGACACATATGTCATCAGCAGAGGATTGCGGTCGCGTGAGTTATAGTTGCCTGCACTAACTAGAACGGGGGAATTTCATTGGTTTTTTATCAGTAAAATTTCCAGCTAACTATAACATGTGTGAAACCTATGGTTTTTTCACTGAATATATATATATATATATAACATGTACAACAATGTTGCATTTGACAGAACAGTACATTGTACAACACACCAGTAGTTGGGACATTTAATGCTTAAAATGAAAGGTAAGACCGACCGGCTGTTTGGCAGCCTTGTGAGAATCAGCCATGCCACTCATGGGGAAGCATAACCGCTTTGTAGAAAAGATGTGCATGTACTCTCACTTGAAAAACATGCAAGGGGGCGTGGTTAAGATGACGACTGGGTAAGACGTGCCTTCCCATCTCTCCGTCCCGCCAACCGAGCCCATTTGCCCACGCCTTAAGTAGCTGGACCAGGGGGCCTCCATAGCGCTGCACCCGACCCGAGCCACCAGCCGGCGCACCTAAATGATGCCTCATACAGCAAATGCCATGGGATGACAGCGGATTGTCTGAGCTGGCGGGCCCGGGCCAAGCCGAGAGGCCTGCATGGAGGCCTGAGAACCCCGGCTTGGGGGTGATTTCTGCGCCGGAGCAGCCGAGGCTGCATCCACTCTCCGGGCCTCCTGTACATACCCTGTCTGCCCACGACGCTGTCTGAGGGTGCCAACCATGCAGAGCTGCTCTTGCTGCCCCTGGGATGGGGTGCTGTGAGAAAGTGCCATCTTTCTTGCATGGTATGCCCCCACTTTTTGCTGAATTGCTGAATGTACTTTGACTGAGTGTGCCCTGGACTCCTGCCAATCAGGTGCCCAGGGCCTATGTTCCTTCCCTAAAACAAACCATACCCAAATTGGCAAACCCTGGTCACATGTCAGCCCCTGGTAAATGGTACCCTAGGTACCCAGGGCCTTGTGACCAGGGAAGGCCTCTAAGGGCTGCAGCACTCATTGTGCCACCCTTAGAGGCCCTGTACCCTTACACACACACACTGCCTTTGCAGGCTGAGTGTTTGGGTGCAAGACAAAAACAAAGTCGACATGACACACATCCCTGTGTGCCATGCCCATCACCTACACTGCCATGGCATACATCAGCCACCCCTCTAGCTGGGTGCCTTATGCCAATGGTGTGGGCACAGGAGCAGGAGCCCTGTGCCCCTACAGTGCCCAGGTCCATTCTTGAGCACTGTAAGTACAGTGCTGCCATTTAAGAGTACATGGTGCTGAGAGCTCGTCAAACACGAGCTCCACAGCACCATAATGGCAACACTAAAGACTGAGAAGTTTGGTATCAAACTTCTCAGCACATTAAACCCACACTGATGTCAGTGTGGGATTTAATGTACCAGGCACCCCAGAGGGCATCTTAGAGGTGCCCCCTTAAACCTAACCTACAATCCACGTCTGCTCTGAGGCTGCCTAGGCTGCCACCCAGCAGACATGTTGCTGGACCCCGGGGTAGGAGAGCCCCTGCTCTCCTGAGCCTGCAACAATGCACATCCTGGGCGAGGTGCTAAATCTCCTCCCCCAGGATGGGCAGGGGGAAGCTTCAAAGGCATGCCGCCTCTGTGAGCTTCCCCAGGCCACTGCAACCCCCCACTCTGGCGGGAAGCTTTGGCCGGAAACCCCAAATAAGGACAGGGGATGTGCCAGCCTGCCAACCCCACCCTTCAGGTGGGGGAGGCGAGGTGAAGCACATCTCCGGGCTCTCGCCATCTTGAATATGGGGAGCCCTACCCTATCAGGACTAGGCTACTGCCCCCCTCCCACAGGAGAGAGGCAGGATAGGGGGTGTACCCACCCCAGGACAGGGACCCATTGGTCCCTGCACTTCACCTACCTGTAACGCTCCTAAATTTAGTATTTAGGGGCACTCTGAACCTTCCTTCCCCAGATTCCAGATTCAAAACTACAAAGAAGAGCACGAAGAAAGAAGACCTGCCCTGCAGCTGCTAAACAGAGGAAGACACCAACTGCTTTGGCCCCAGCCCTACCGGCCTGTCGACCCTCCAACCTGCTCCTGCTCCAACCCGGCATCTCTTGTGGCCAGCAACCTCACAAACCCCGGAGGACCTGGCTACCTTTTGGCTCTAAGCCCCTGGGACTCCCATGAGTAGAGGCTCTACTCAAAACTTACCTCTAATCCCTGGCAGCAGCCCGGAACCGCGAACCCAGCACACTCTGCACCAGCCAAGCCTGGCCAGTGCCGGAGTGAACAAAGACCACGAGGACGACCCCACGGCAACTGTGACCCCGAGTCCGGCACCCAAGGATCTCCCTCGACCCTCCTGAAGAAGCCTGCAGCCTCAGAATAAGGTGCCCCCCCTACCGCGATCAACAGATGGTAAGATTTCCCGACACCAAAAGGCACCCCTGCACACGGCGCCCCGCGGCCCCCTGTGCCCAACCCCGGGGTGCCTACCTATCCTCCAACTACCCAACTTACCTCTCAAAGTGGTGGTGGCACCTGAAGAGTCCTCGTCCCCGAGCTTGCAGTCTTTTTCTAAACCGGAGATTTCCCATTGAAATCAATTGAGCGCCCGAAGGCCCAAAAGTGCCCTGCACCCAGCCGCCCGAGTGGCCCTGGCAGTGAAAACTCTACACCTACCTACTTCCCCACTTGCCCTGAGTAAGTGACCAGGAGCCCAGCTCCCACAGCCACATGGCTTGCCAGTCAGCAGCCACCAACCAAGGCCCCCCTATCCCTCATAGGATAACATTGGGCCTAACTCTCTCTGCACCCGGCCGCCCTAGAGTCGCTGAGGGTGAACCAACTGTACCTACCTGACCCTGGGGGACCCCTGAGTCTATGCCCAGAACCTCAACTCTGACAGTTGAGTACTTACCTTTAAACCGATAACTCTATTTTCTTCATAGGGTAACATTGACTGGCTTTTTCCTGAAATTTCTTGTAAGTGTGGACTTTTCAAATCTTAAAAAATTCACCAAAAATCAGCCGAGTAACGAAAACGAAATTACTCACCTGCTCTTAGGTGAGCTCCCAGTGCTGGATCTTGGTGCCCAGCACTGACTCTGAAAAATACTTACAACTGTACTTACCCGTAACCCAATTTTCTTCCATAGGAAATCATTGACTGTTTTTCTGTGAAATTTCTTCTCAGTGTCGATTTCTGCAATCTTTAAATATCCTTCAAAAATCGTATAATATCTGTAAACGTAATTACTTACCTGTTTTGGATAAAGGTCCCAGTACTGAGTCTAGGCACCCAGTACTGGATTACAAAAGTAACGAGAACATACTGTACCTGCAACTTGAATTTTCTTCCATAGGGAATCATTGACTGTTTTCTCTGAAATATTTTCTAAGTGTCAACTTTTAAAATAGCTAAATATTGTTTAAAAATCATTACAGTAATTAAGTCGACTTTCATCACTTGATTCTGAGTACTGACCCAGGTCTGAATCTAGGATCCAGTCCTGGAATTCCAAAAGTAATCTAAAAAGTAATCTGTTGCAAATAACTTGAATTTTCCATTGAGCTCAATGCATTGTTGTGTTTAAAATAGAGTTGCCTATTGCAACCACTTGTAACGGTTTACAAAAGTCAATTGCATATTGCAAAAGTATTTATATGAAACATCTCACTCTGAGAAAGTATATTTTAAATCCAAGTGTTGGTTCTAAAATAAAACAAGCATATATTATTTTTATATATAAATCATTGGCCTAGAGTTCAGTTATTGAGTGTGTGAGACCATTTGCTGACTGAGTGTGTACAACAAATGCTTTACACTGTCCTCTGATACTGCCTTACTGCTCGACCAAGCTACCACTTTAGAGAGTAAGGTTATATCTAACTTTAACCTCTGTCAAACCCTTGGGGACTGTGGACTCTGTACACCCTGTACCTATTAAGGAACAGTATATACAGAGCCACTTTCTCACAGGTGCCGACTGCCGGAGCCGACTTGGAGCGAGGAGAGGGGGTCGGCCGGGTCTGGTGGTACCGGGCCCTCTCGGAGCGTGGCTGCAGACTCCTGGTGCGGCCCCCACCTTGTACTGCGTCCCTTGGCAGGACGGTGGTCCACCTGTGCTGATCTGGGGTGGCCCCCACTGACGGGTGGTCCTGTTCCCATCATGGCAATTGGAGCACCCTGCCATGCCTACCTTTGCTCCCTGCTCGCCTCGGTCTGCCGGTGCCATGGCGGATCGCCTCCAGCGGCCCAACCCTTGCAGGGGCCTGGAGACCACAGATCTCGTCTTCTGGACGCTCCTTTGCTGGGCTGCCTGGAAGGCCATGCCACTGGGGAGGTGAGTACGGCCGATGACAAGCCCCTGGGGCCCGCTCCTCTCAAACTCCAACCTGGAAATACCACACCTGCTGCTTCCGGCTGATTGGGTCCGCAATTTGCTTCGCCTAAAGGTGTGACCTGCCTCTTGGGGGGCCATGCTGCCATTTTTGGTGTTGCTTGATCCCCCTGGTGCCTGGAAGTGGTGCCAGGCCTGCAGCCTTTTGCCTCTGCGCACCATTGGCGTTAGAATCCGCCCCAGCTGGAGGATCCTGGGGCCCACCTGCAAGTCCTGTATAGCCGGTTCGGAGCTGCTGAGGACTGGCACCCCCCCACCATTCTCCACGCTGCATCCAACATCACGCTGGGGGTGCCCTACAACTTCTTGGCCTGCTTCTATGGCCTAGCGCTGGCTTGAGTGCCTTCTATGCACTTGGACGACAAGAAGACTCCACATATCGACAGAGGAGAGCCCACACAGTGTTCGAGCCTTGGGCCCAGCTGGCTGCCGCCGTCCCCAGCTCAGCAGCATTGGACATACACAACTTGCCTACCTCACTGCAAGAGTGCCGCTCTGCTTGACAAAGCCACAGCATACCCTTTGCACTGCCTCACCACTACACTCCTCTCACAATGGCAATAAGCAAGGGGAAGAAGGACTGCTCAGTAAAGGACTTGCTCCTCAAGACAACCAGATCTCATGCTGAGGGTTCTCCACAAGCCCCTGACCCATTTGTGTTCTCAGACTTCGGTGACACTGAAGCCCCGTTTACTCGTTCCTTTATAGAAACGCTCTTCGCTTCCATGTGTGAAGACATACAAACCATGAAGAAGGAGCTCTCCCAGTATCTCAGAGAGGTGAGGCGGGATGTGGGACGTGTTGGGTGACAGGGTGGACATGCAGGAGGTGCATGACACAAGCAGCAACAAAGAGATCAAGCAACTATAGCAGGAGGTCCTCTGCCTCCGAGACCAGCATCTGGACCGTCGGGCACACACCAAAGATTTAGAGAACCACTCATGCCGCAATAAAATTCACATCAGGGGTCCCGACTGGAGAGGAGGGCCCGGATATCGCCTCTTTTGTGGGAGACCTCTTGCAAGCAAATCTAGCGGTGCCCTCCAACCTAGTTGTATCCCATAACGAAGCTGCCGAACTCTCTGCGAGACTCTCAAAACAGTGATTAGGGGGGAACTTATTGTGATCGCCTCAGCGGACAATAAGATAAGTAGGGACAAGTGGGACCAACTCTCACGACAGGTCCAGGAGCTGGGGCGTATCTACAAACAGACTGGCACTCCCCGGATCTGGCGCCAGTTTGAGGCTGCGTCAACTTGGATAGGACAGAACATGCAGTGCTCCGGTTACGACATACCTTCTATGTCGGGGTGACAGATTTGGGCGGCTGCTAGCCAATAGGCAGAGACGTTTTAAGGCATGGGCACAGTGGGCACCGGCCCATAGCCCCAGCCTTTCAGGGGGCCCCCTGATGGAGCAGACTCTGTTCTACACACAGTCCTTTCCTGTCCTGATGACCTTGAATGATTCTTAAACATGGACAGTTTTAAATACCATTTTCCTTTAATGCATTTTCAATACGGGTAATCTGTGGGAGTTTATTACAGACATTTTGCAGGGAAATGTGTTTGAATGTTTCACCACCATGCAACATCCATAAAAAGTTTCTTTTAGATCAAAACACGTCCTCACCTGTGAGAAACGAGAGGGGCTTCACAGAGATTATTAGCAATAACATTAGTGAGCTTCTGCTGCATTACACTATTGAGAATCCACATTAAAGTTCCTGAATTTATGGAAACAGATTTAAAATTTGGACCAGTGAGCCTGCGCTCTGTCTGGGACATGGCCAAAGAGAACATGAAAGAGATGTAATTGGATCATATATTCAAAGTGGTTCCGAACAGGGGCCCACAAAGTACGTCTGGCCCAGGGCCCCCAAAGTCCTTAAGATATCCCTGCCAATAGGCTGTGGGCCCAAACGGTATTTGTACGAGGTCTCATCGGTGGTTGATACGTCTGGGGTGGAATAGACTGAGGACCTGCATATAGCGCAGACATTCCGCCAATTCTAAGCAGACCTCTATGCGGAGCAGGCGCTTCCCTTGGATGCCTAGGCCTGTTTCCTCCGGGAGACTGCGACCTCCAGGTTAACAGAAGACCAAGCTGTGAGTCTGGACTCCCCGATTTGGGTTGAGGAAGTGGTGTCTACTATCTCCCGGCTAAATAAATTCCCTGACCCTGATGGCTTTTCTGTGCTTTTTTATAAGTTGTTCTGCTCCATCCTGGTTTCTATACTCACTAGGGTCTACAATGCTATCAGGGTCTCTTCTGCATTCACACTGACCATGCTGGGGGCTTCTATTGTTGTCATTCTAAAGCCCGGCAAGGACAAGTGCCACTTTGCCTCTTATAGGCCAAGTTCCCTATTAAATGTTGACCTTAAACTGTTCACTGGGACCTTGGCTACGCGATTGACCCCGCTGTTGCCGGGTTTGATAGACCCACACCAGGCGGAGTTTGTCCCCAATCACCAATGCAGCGACAATACGAAACGGGTACTCTACATTATCGACAAGGCACAGCGCTTTGATACAGAACGCATGCTTCTATCCATTGACGCAGAAAAGGAGCTTGATAGGGTTCACTGGCCCTAACTAAGAGAGACCCTTCGGCACTTTGGTTTTCCAAACCGGCTTAGCCAGTGGGTCCTGAGCAGTTACACACTGTCCTCGGCATCGGTGCGAGTGAACGGTTACTCCTCCGCCCCTTTCCAATCTGTAGAGGTACGAGACAGGGCTGTCTGCTGTCTCCCCTCTTATTCGCACTTTCTATGGAGCCCATGGCTCAAAGGACACGCAACTACTCCCTTATATCTGGGGTTTTCTTTGGGGGGACAGACATATGATTAGTCTATATACGAATGATGTCGTGGCTACGCTGGAGGATCCCTTGACCTCCTTCCTGCATTCATGGCGGAACTCAAGCTGTTCACGCAGGCAGCAGGATTTAAGGTCAACGTTCATAATTCCCAAGCTCTAAATCTATTGCTCCAGACCTCCACGCTTTCTGAGTTACAACACTCTTACCCTATTCAATGGGCCTTGGCCTCAGTCCCCTACCTCAGGTTACAGCTCAGAGCAAACACTCAAAGCATGGTGTCCCTTAATTATAAAACCCTGCTTTGGCAAATACAATCAGACTTGCACCGCAGGAGACCACACACCCATTCTTGGCTGTGCCGAGTAGCAGTGGTAAAGATGGCCATACTTCCGAAGATACTCTTCCATTAACAAGTCCTCCCGGTGGAAACCACCCCCCCTCCCCAGGTCCCTGCGCACTCTACAACAGGAGATCGATCGCTTTATATGGGCAGGTAAGAGGCCTCGCTTGCACAGAGACCTCTGTTACAGGCCCCCTGAAAGAGGGAGGTCTGGGGGTGCTCAATTTGCGATGGTATTACTGTGCTATGCAGCTAAAGACCTTTGTGGAGTGGTCACTGCCCGAAACCAAAAAGCACTGGTATTTCATGGATAGGGCGGTGGAGGGTCAATCTCTGTGGAAGATTCCATTCCTCCCCAAACTGGCACGTCCCAAAAGCCTACATTTGTCTCCCATCAGGCAGGCCCCCCCTTACTGTGTGGGACAAAGTATCTGAGAGGGGGGGTCTTACCTCGTTCCCATCACCGCTGACACCCATAGCAGACAATCCTGATTTCACTCCGTGCCTCTGCTCGGGGACCTTCGATCAGTGGAGCCAGGAGGGCCATAGATCCATTGGACATCTCTTCGATGAGGCCGGTCCCCTGTCATTCGAGGACTTCCGCTTATGACAGGGCGTCTCTGAATCCAAACAATACTGGTACCACCAGATCAGACACTGGGTGATGCACCCCACGATCAGACCCCATGATAAACGCCATCTCACTTCTTATGAGAGGTGGCTGCTCTCCAAAACTTGAGATATGACCCCCTTCACCCCCGCTGCCCGTTCCTAAATCTCCAGGCCTAGAGAAGATGGGAGTCCGAAGTGGGATGTTTCTTTACACAGCGGGTGCACGCCACACTGCTCGCAACGTGGCAAGCATAGAAACAGCTAACAAAATCGCTACTTACTGGTATCTCACCCCCACCCCTGACTGCAAAGGGGAACCCTGCTCGCAGCCCCCTATGTTGGCGCAACTTTGGTTCTCTAGGTACCCTAACGCATTTGCTATGGGATTGCCCCAAGATCGAAGCCTACTGGGTGAAAGTATTGGATAATATTGATGCCCACCTTAACACACAGCTGCCATGCTTCCCAGTATACACTATCTTAGGCTTACCTAATACTCTTACATTTTGCCTCAAGTCCTGTAGGGAGCAACAGATTGGCTTGGCACTGGGAGCAGCCCTTCAGAACATCCTCTCACATTGGGAGTCGATACGCATATCCACTAATTTGGGCCGGATGCCCCCACTTTGGTACATCTTGGGCATAGAACATCTCTCCCTCTCCTTATCAAACCAAGGGGCTTTGTTTCTAGATCTCTGGCGCCCGTTCCTTTCACTGCTTACCACGGAATTCCATGAACTTTCATGCCCCAAATATTTGCAGCTTCTGCGACTCACAGAGCCTCCACCTGCAGGACCCTAGAAGTGGTCTTGGTATCTATACTCATGACCTGAGATCGAATGGGGATGGGCGGATGGGATGGATCCTGGAGGGAATCGGGGAGGGAGACGGGTTCGGGGGGAGTTCTTTGGGTTTATAAGGTGAGTTATGTGTTTCAGGATTGTCTCCTGACTTGTCTTGCTTTGCCTCTCATTTGAAAAACCAGTGAAGACATTTAAATCTAAAACATGCAACACATGGTGACAGTGTGCAATTCTCACACAAATCCGAATTCACATTCTAACTCTTACCCTAAATTTGGGACAGTTAAACCTCATGGAGGACTGGGATGAGGTATTGAATTGTATTGTATTTGCATTTATATAGCGCTTACTACCCCTGACGAGGCGTCGAAGCGCTTTTTCGGTGACTAGCACTCTACTCCGGAACCCATAAAGGATTAGTGTTGAATTAGTATAGTGAAATATGAAAGTAATTTGAGTGGACAGAAGAGGGAAAAAGGTTTGCATTTATATATCACTTGTTACCCCTGATGGGATGTTGAAACGCTTTTTTCGTCGAGTAGTACGCTACTCTGGAACCCATAAAGGATTAGTGGTGAATTAGTGTAGTGAAATATGAAAGTAATTTGAGTGGTGGATAGGTTAGTCAGTTATTTGGATTGAGAAGGATAGCGGAGGTATAGAAGAGGAAAAAAGGTTTGCATTTATATAGCACTTGTTACCCCTAATGGGGTGTTGAAGCACTTTCTTGGTGAGTAGCACGCTACTCCGGAACCCATAAGGATTAGTGGTGAATTAGTATAGTGAAATATGAAAGTAATTTGAGTGGTGGATATTAATCAGTTATTTGGATTGAGAAGGATAGCGGAGGGATAGCAGAGGGGAATAGGTTTGCTTTTATATAGGGCTTGTTACAATTGATGCGGCGTTGAAGCGCTTTTTTGGCGAGTAGCACGCTACTTCAGAACCCATTAAAGGATTAGTATTGAATTAGTTTAGTGAAATATCAAAGTAATTTGAGTGGTGAATATGTTAGTCAGTTATTTGGATTAAGAAGGGTAGCAGAGGGATAGAAGAGGGACAAAGGTTTGTGTGTGTGTATATATATATATATATATATATATATATATATTCAATGAAAAAACCATAGGTTTCACACACGTTATAGTTAGGAATTAGCACTTAAAAAACCTTAGAAATTCAATGAAAAAACCAAAAGTTTCACACACGTTATAGTTAGCTGGACTTTTCACTTGTACAAAACCATTGAAATTCCCCCGTTATAGTTAGTTAAGCTAACTATAACTCGCGCGCCCGCAATGCACTCCTGATGACGTCACATATTACATCACTCATGACATGGTCAGTGACATCACTCATGACATCACTGATGACATCTCAAATGACATCACTGATGACATCACTGATGACATCATCCCGTGAATGTGTGTTTTTCTGAAAATTAAATATGTTTTATATATGTATATCTCAAGGTCGATGGAAGAATAAATGGGTATATAAGTGTCTAAATGGATGATTTGTTTTTGAAAAATTGATTGTGTAACTGACTGATTAGGTGTATCATAGTGAATACATGGCTTAGTGAGTAATGTTTAAATATGTATATATCTGTATCAGTCTTTCACTTTGTGTATAAGTGGCTATAAGGGTTGGTGAGTACCTACATGAGTGTCTATATAGGTTATTAGTTGGTTTTTTGATTATCAGTCTGAGTGTCTGCATGGTTCGGTGGGGGGTATTACGTAGTGCATAGGTGCATGAATGAGTGACTCACTGTTTGTATGTGTTGAAGATAGTATGTGTGCAGGACTGCATGGGTGGATGAGTGTGTGTATGGGTGTGTTAGTGAGTGAATGACTGTCTCTACAGTGTCTTTATGAGTAACTACATATGTTTTTAACTAGTATATGTGACTATTGGTGTATATAAGTGAGTATATGTGAGAGTGAGAGATTGAAAGAGTTCCTGTATGAATAAGTATGTGTTTCTATAAGTGATTGTTTAAAAGACTAAGTATGTGTAAGTTTTTGTAGAAGTAATTGTGGTGGTGTGTGTATAACTATATGCAAGTAAACGGATGTTTGATTCTTTATTAGCATGAGTGACTATGTGTGTGAGTAACTCTACGGATGAGTGGCATTGTGTAACAGGATGTATAGGTGTATGAGTACATATGATGAGTGAGTACATGTATGAGTGACTGTATAGGACTGTTGGTGAATGAGTGGATGTGTATGTGGATCTTAGAATTACTGAAGAGGTTGTTGTAACTGGTATTGGTATGTCCATTGTTTTGAAAAGTTTAGTCTCTATTTATAAATGTGTGTATCAAAGGTTATATTAGGGTGAGAGGAGGTCTGCCACTCTATCACAAGGATGATGTCATCAGTGATGTCATCAGTGATGTCATTTGAGATGTCATCAGTGATGTCATGAGTGATGTCACTGACCATGTCATGAGTGATGTAATATGTGACGTCATCAGCAGTGCATTGCGGGCGCGCGAGTTATAGTTAGCTTAACTAACTATAACGGGGGAATTTCAATGGTTTTTTACGAGTAAAATGTCCAGCTAACTATAACGTGTGTGAAACTTTTGGTTTTTTCATTGAATTTCTAAGGTTTTTTAAATGCTAATTCCTAACTATAACGTGTGTGAAACCTATGGTTTTTTCATTGAATTAGCAAGGTTTTTTAAATGCTAATTCCTAACTATAACGTGTGTGAAACCCATGGTTTTTTCAGTGAATTTGCAAGGTTTTTTAAATGCTAATTTTTTTTTTTTCTTCTATTTTTTTAAACATATTTTTAATTTAATGTTCTAACCTTTTATAAAGACTATGGTTAAATTTTTAAAATTCTTTAATATGTTTTTTTAAATATTTTTCATAAAATAAACATGTTATAATTTTTTGCAGTACATTTTTTCCTTTTTTTTAGTACGCGTACCGTAAGCTTACGGTAAGCGTACGGTTTACGCAACGCCCGTAATTTATCTACGCTGTTTGCGTATAGTTACGCAATTTGCGTAGCCGCGCGTACTCCGCGTGGGACGCGTACGCGTGTACGCTACACGCGCACGTTACGCGGAAGTGTCGGGTAGTGACTGTTATGCGCATGCGCGCAAGCGCGTGTCTTCTTTACGCGCATGCGCACTTTTGCCGTAAGCGTACCGTAAGCGTACCGTAAGCGTACGGTAGGTCATGTGATCATGAAACACAACTTTTGATTGGTTGAAACTACTTTCAGTTCTAGAACTCTCCTACACCACACCCATTCCCCTCATTTCTGCTTGTGATCCCTTATGAGAAGGAGCTGGGTTGTCTTTGTGATACGATGGCAGAACAGCAGAGCTCTTCTGAGAGTGAGGCTAGCACTAGCAGCACTACCTTGAGGCAGAGAGCGAGGAAACAAAAGACCTCTTATGTATGGGATTATTTTACTTTTCCTGAAGGCCAGCTAAAGGTAAATGCACCCTTAGTGACTTGCAAGCTGTGTCAGCGTGTACTTTCAAGAGGTAATCCTGACAGGAAGTATTCCTTTGGGAATCATACCATGATGAGGCACCTCAGGGATGTACACAGAAGGACACATGCTTGACTTTTTGGAGGTAACCCTTCAGAAAGTCAACCAAGCACATCCACAGCAGCTCAGCCTGGACCATCATCTGCAGGGCTGACTCCTTCTTCTGCAGGTCAGGTGAGCCCTTCATCTGTGGGGGGAACATCTCCTTTTGCTGGCCCTCTGGAAATTAACCCTCGATTTCTGAGGGTTGATATTCGATGTGCCTCTTGTCATGATCTAATTTGTCATAGGGAGACCAGTGTTTCCCTAGTGAACCTCAAAATAGATCAGCACACTTGTCACAGAGACTAATTTTCCCATTCTTTCTTTCCTCTCTCCCTGCATGAACACAACGGCTCTTTTAAGAGCCAACCTTATCTTTCATCTTTTTTTTATAGATGTTTTTAAAAACTTTTTTTTTTTTTTTACCGTACGCGTACGGTGCGCGTAATTTTTTTTTTTTTTTTAAAAACACTAAAAATCAATAATCACATTACAAGGACTTTGAAACACTACAATTATTATTATTGACTTACCAAACCCACTCAAAAAAATATTTATTCATTTGTTTTTTTTTAAAAAAATTGCTTTAAAAATGGTTCTAGTTTTCGAAAATTTTCTATATCAATCTGAAAAAAAAGAAAAAAGTATTAATATTTTTTAAACATTTTAAAATACAGTACACGTATTTACATATTTACCCAAAAATATTTTTGCCTTATTTTTGCTGTTTTCAGAATATATTGCATTTCACTTTAAATTGTGAAAGCAATTGCATTCATCATTTAACAGCGGGCAAAAAAAAAATAACAATCTCAAAGATTGTATTAAAAAAGCCCAGAATCTCTTCTCACTTAAACTTAACATTACAGAAATGCATAATATTCTAAAAAAATATCATCAAAAAACAATACTTATTTCTTTAAAATACCGTCTGATATTTTTGTTTCAGAAGTATAATCACAATATTATATCTCAAATAACTCCACAATACATCTGATTCCATTTCCTTTAGGCCAAATAGTAATTTTAAAATTTTTTTGGGATTAAATTTCCAATGGTAATCCAATAAAATTCTAAAGTTTAATTTGTCCAGATCTCACCGATTCTCTGTAACATTTTGGTTCCCGAAATTTTTTTTAATAATTTATTAAGTCCACAATAGAATTGGTTACTTTTCCGCATGGCCAAATAGTAATTTTTAAAATCTTTTTTGAAAAAATTTCCAATGGCACTCCAATAACATTCCAAAATTTAAATTGTGCAGATGTTACCGATTTTCTCTAAATTATTGGTTTTTGAAAGTTTCATTAAAAATTAAAAAAGTCCACATTACAATTGGTTATCTTTCCATTAGGCCAAATGATAATTTAAAAAATCTTTTTTTTAGAAAATTCCAATGGTAATCCAGTAAAATGGTAAAATTATTTTGTCCAGATCTTGCCAAGTCTCTCTAAAATTTAGGTTTCAGGAAGATTAGATAGGAATTTGCTAAATCAAAAGGCAAACGTTGTTTGAAAATCAATTGGGAATCATTACACAGTGTCCAGCCTTTTTCACATTTAAGATAAACTGTGTAATGTCCAGAAGTAACAGTAGTTCCATCATGGAAAATTATTGCAACAGTTACAAAAGTTTTTCCTGAAATTGATAATTGCTGTCCTGTAAACTTCTTTATTAAAGTATCTAATTTTGAACCATCAGCTCTACATCGTTGCATCATTAAAATTACATACTGTCCGTATTCCTTTAAAATTAATGTTGAAAACATGTCAGATTTACACTCACCGCATTTCATGCTATGATTAGCATCTTTAACTAATTTTGCAAAAGTGACTGTTTTACTCTCTGGCAATGTCAAATAAATAAACCTTTCATTATCAACATTAGAGCCACATATATTATAACAGTTTTCACAACTATGTTCCCATTTATAAGAGAGACCAAATAAAATATCAATTGCAACTTCTTCTTCTTCCAGTACTTGAAGGAAATACATCAAAAATTTGTGTGCATCTTGCTGTTCATTTTGAGAAAACTGTGTTCGTCCTGAACATATATCTAAAAGTTTTCTAATTTCAGTAGCACTTTCTATTTGAGTTTTATCTTTACTCAGCTTTTGAAAAAGGAGACTCAGCTCAGAACAGAATCTTTTTCCCTGATTTACTATTATCTGCTCTTGCAAACTTTCCAGATAAAATGCAACATTCAGCACTACATTTGCGTAGCAGTTGACACCAGAGCTATTTTCAAAATGACATCCTACAACCTGTTCTTCATTTTCCTTTTTCTTTTTGCTTGCAATTACATCACTCCTCTTTTTTTTCCTCTTCTCTACATCTTCATTACAGATATTCTCATTTTTTCTTTTACGAGAAACTACACGTTTCTCCAATACAGGATACTGACCTAAATGAGGAGCATAGCTTCTTCTTAATCTATTATACTCCTTTACACAGTTTGTATCAGCACTAACTTTTGAATCATCAAAGTCTATCATGAATAAACCTGATAATGTTTTCACTCGTGACAAAGCAACATATGCCATACCTTCTTTGAACACAGTTGAACCAATGTTCACAAATGCACAATCTACAGTCAATCCTTGAGACTTGTGAATAGTTACAGCATATGCTAGAGAAAATGGAAACTGCTTCCTACGTACATATAAGTCTTTCACAAGCATGAAACGAACTGTACAACGACAAATATCTTTAACTTCTTCTATCTGATCAAATTTTATTTTTAAACATTCAATTCCATCTTTTTTCTGATAATTAATAAAACCCACAACTCTTCCCATAGCTCCATTAACTAAACCTTTTTCAACATCCAAATTTCTTCTTAAAAATACTCTACAGTTCATGCAAACATATAGATTTTTTTCTAATCCAGCTGTTTTGGAGATGTTCTTCTCTAGTGAATCCAATTTATTTTTCAGTTTGCCTGTTACTGTGACAGTAATTCTTCCATCCTCAATTTTGTCCACTGCTTCCAATTTCCTGATCTCTTCCTTTTCCAATTTCAAAAGCTCCTCATTAAATATTGAGCATTCACGTAGAGTTGGCATTAAGCAGATGACACTTTTGTTTTCTGCAATGTTCTTGTATATTTTCTCTGCAACTATTTCTTCCTTTGGAAATAAATTATGTAGCAGCCGACTCTGTAATGCTTTTTTGCCAACTTCTGTGAGTAGTCCAATTCTGATATCTTTCAGAATACTTCCATATTCTTCATCGCTTGCTTGCCTCATATTAGTGGTAAGTTCCTTGTACTCAAAGAAGGACCAAATATTTGTATTTCCGATGCTTCCCAATGACTTCTTCGTGTCTTCATGTGTGACAGTATTAAACACTGGTTGTCCTTTAACTGGAGTAAGTTGCAAAAGATCTCCAAAAACTATGACGTGTTTTCCACCAAATAACATGTCATAGTCTGTCTTCAAAATTTGCTGCATTCTTAAATGCACAAAGGCAAGCATTAAGTTTGATACCATGCTCACCTCATCAATAATGAGAACTTGCATCTTCTTCAATACTCTTGAAACTTCCAAGGATGCTTCTCCAGTTAGCTTGTTGTATTGTATTTTGTTCTCATGCTCCACTGGTAACATTAGCAAACGATGTAAAGTGATTCCTTTTATGTTATATGCTGCTAACCCAGTTGGAGCAGTAACCACACAAGACAAAGTAGAATCCGTTTTTTGCTGTAGGTAGCTTCTGATGACTTTTATAAGGAAACTTTTTCCAGTTCCAGCTTGTCCGCTTACATACATCCTGATTGGATGAAATGATGTGCATGAGCACTCTTTTTTTTCATGTAGAAATCCGTGATCAATTTTGTTTCTGATCTCTTCATAAATTTGTTGCTGCTCTTGATTCAGTTGTCTTTCCAAATTTTCTAAGTCTATAAATTCTTCTTGAGCTTGATTCATAGCCGTTTCCACTTCATTCATGGCTATTGATGCTTCATTTTCAACGATTGGTTGTCCTAGGGGATCTTGACTGAGTGTTCCTGAACTTTGGCTGTCCTTAGAACTGTCTCTAGCTATTTCTGCTGCAATTGTAGTTTCCTGTTCAATTTCTTCATTTAACATTTGCAGATAACTTGAGAATGTACTGCATTGTATGCTGTCTTTGCAAGCATTAAAAGAATCTTCATAGCTTTGAAATTCTCCCAGTAGTTCATCCTCTGTACGCCATGGTTTAAACAACTGTAAAAGAGCCAAGTAGTAAAATTCCTTCTTGTCAGTAGTGTCGCAACTCAGCTTCCTGTGATTTAACAAACTTCCTTTTGTTTGCTTCACCAAACATCCTTCCTCACCAACGACTTTATATTTTCCATTGTTGATGTCTTCTGCGGCTTTCCGTGAATAAATGTAGTTCTGCAGCACTTCATAGAGACACATGTTCTCCAGATGTTGACTTCTCTTGGGATAATATGTGTCCAACATGTTTGATTTCAAAATATCTGTACTTTCTGGGTCATTCTCGGCCAAATATTCAATTTCTCCAACAGATTTCAGTACCCGATTTCTCATTGCTGCAAGGCCTAAACTTGCCCAAATTATTCTTCTTGACTTCGAGTAGAGACTTGCAGAAGATAACCTATCTGAACTTTCGTAGGATCCAATTTCTTGATGCGATAACATCTTCAAACTGAAACTGTACAGCTTCTTACTGACAGTCTTCTCATGAGAAATCTCTTCCCACATTTCCTTCAATTCTGTTTTTTCTGATTTCGTAATGTAAGACGTTACATATCGAGCAACAGCAATGGAATTGTCAGCTACATACTGTATATCCATGTTAGCGTTCCACATGGATAAAATGACTGGGTTGTAGTCATTTATATTTTTTGATTCTTCTTTTCTTTTTAGGTTGTAGGTATTCTTAGGTGATTTTCTTGTGATAGTATGTCTCACAGCTGACATAAAACTGTTGACTCTTCCATTTGAAAGAACAGGTCTAGGAAATCCAAATCGACATTTAGTGTAGTATTTATCTTTGCTCTTGTATTTCCGTCGACAGTATTTTCCACACCGATGACTTTGGAAACGTAAAACTTGCTCCTTTAACTTTTTCTCTTCTGTGCTTTTTGGTATAGCACATGTTGCATATTCTTCAATGAAAGATAACACTGCTTCATCAGTATCTGTTCCAAACTTTGGGGCATCCTTGATCCACAACAGCATATGAATATGAGGAGCACCTCTTGCCTGGTACTCTTTTCTCCAAAAGAAATCTACTACTTCTCCAAGAGGTGGATTTTTTTTATTGCAGATGAAGGACATCATAGCCTCAAATCTATGATTGAAATATCTGCAAACATTAACCGGATCCAATGAGCACAGTTCTCCTGCTGTCTTGTATTCGATGTTTTTAATGTTTGAATTTGCCTCTCGTAGAAAATCCAGTAAATCATCCCAAGCGTACTCCGCACAGCTTAGGGTAACGAACCATGTTGGTGTTCCTAAATTCCGTAACATGCATTTTAATTCACCATGGCGTCGGTACCAATATTCATTTGTCCCACGCTGACAAGCCATCAGATTGATCAGTTGTGTTTCCAAATGATCATCTCGGTGCTGCACTTTCTCCATAAAATCCTTAGCAGACACATTTTGTAAATGTACTCCACTTTTTAAAATGTGATTTACTGCATAAGACAGTGCAGACAAGTCGCTTTCAAATAAAAGATGGAACAAATAAGGAATACTTTGTCGAAATCTGGGATCTTCAGCATATAGTCTTGTAGTCCGATACTCAGAAGCTGGAATCTGTTCTGGACGTTCATCGTATCGTCCTCCTTTTCCTTTAGGAAACAGCTGGGGAAAACATCGAGCTTCCAAGCTCTCCTCCCATACACTCACGGGAGTTCCTTTTGCTTTCTTCATCTGAAAGAGATCAATATTATCTCCCATAACTTCTTTTGAATGAAGAGGATGTATGCTAAAATGTTCATAAATTTCTTCTTCCATTGACTTGTCCACTTTTTCAATTTGTCCAGTTGGTGTTTCTGTGTCTTCTTGTAAATCTTCTTCTTCTTCTTCTATATAAATTGATTCATACCAGTTGTTATTCCTTTTCAAATACAAATTTGCTCTTTGTACTTTCCGCACATCTACCAGCTCCTGCCAAATCTTCTTATTCTTTGTAGGTACACCATTAACCAGAATAACTAATGGTTCAGTTTCCAAAGTATCCGCATCAATAGTTTCCATATTTTTTTTCAAATCCAAGGGCAAATACACCACTCTTCCTTTTAAACCTCTCAGTAAATCAGAAGGAGGTAATTTACCAGTTTTGGGCTCCATACGTACTATGGTCTGGAACGGATGAACACATTGAATGAGTATAGACTCATATGTATTTAATTCAGAAAGTTCAGCAGGAATAGCATCCAATTCTAAATTATTATGTACAGCTCTGGTCGGCATTCTATTTTCCTCTAACTTGTTGTAACAGTATTTACAAATACGCTGATCTTCACCCAAATCAAAACAATTTTCTAGAAATATATATGTGGCAAAATCCTTCCACTTATAATTATCTTCATTTTCACTCTTTCTGTAGAGATCAACATTCCTAGTTTGTTTTCTATAATGAGTTCTGCGGCAACAAATACAAGTAAAATTTGGTCTTTCATTAGAGACTATTGCAAATTTTGTTATGTGATCATTAAATGTGTTACTTACAGAGGGTTCTACATTCTCTTCCACTTCTTCCTCATTTACTGTGTCCTTCTCTGCACTGTTTTGTTCAGGACCAAAGTAACAAAACTGAATTTCATCAACAACCTTCTCTACATCTGATACCGTTCCTCGGAACAGAGCCCTATTCAATTCATTTAACTTTATTGCTGGACTTTTGGCAAAATACAACCGTCTCACAAACTTTCTCATTTCAGTATGATGAACAGCCAGCATCCTAAAATGATGGAAAACACTATTGCACACTTTTCTAGATAGACAAGCCAGAGAATGACCCTGCAAACCAGTATTCTCTCTCACTCTGCATGGATCCAGACTTTGAAGCACCTTAATCTTCTGTTTTATACTTTTTTTACTATATTCTCTTAGAAACTCACAAAATTTGTCAATAGATTCCTGACGCACAGTGCAAATACTACTACAATTCCAAGTGTACACTGGGGCTTTAGGACGTCTCCCCATAGCCTCATCTGCCATCACTTGTACCTCATCTCTTGGAACCATTATCTCCTTCTCCATTATGCAACCATTTTTTACTTCGTAAGAACGACCTCTGGTGTCAACTGCATGCAGCAAACTATTACTTTGAAAATAGCTCTCTTCATTAAAAAAAGGTTCACTACTTGAACTATGCATCCACTTTCCTAAAAACACTTTACAAAAGTTTGTTCTGTTCACTACTCTTTTCCTTTTGCTATGTGATTTCAGTACATTAACCATTTTGTCTAATGTACGCATCCTATTCAAAATTAAAATGAATAGTTTCCTTTTTAATTCTAATGCCTTTGCTGCAATGGCTTCTATTTCTTTTTTTCTTTTATAAAACTTTGTCTTTTTCTTATATTTCTTCACATCCTTCATCAAATTGGACATAACTCTTCTCTGAAACATTTTTCTACGTATCTCTTTAAACGCTGTTTTTCTATTTATATAAATCTTTTCAGTTGCTGAAGGTATATTTGCATTAACTAAATTGTCAATTTTTTCCTCTCCTTTTTTTTTCAAAACATCCTTTCGAGTACAGACATTTTGTACATTTTTCATTCTTTTGAATATATTTTTTAGAAATTGTTTTTTCTGCTTACCAGAAGATTTTTTCTTTTTCCCAACATGAGCATCTTCTACTAACTTTGGTCCTCTAGTTGTCTTCAAATATAGGTTTTTTTTGTGCGTTTTTTGAACTCTGGATTTTGTAGGCATCTTAAATTTTGTCCACTGCTCTTCAGCAATACCTGAAAAAAACTAAAAAAAAATTCCTTTATTTTATTTAAATATATTACTACATTTCTTTTCACAATAGTCCCAAAACGAAATTTCTTTGCCAATTTGAAAGCACACTTACTGCTCTTTTTTTTGGGCAAGTGAAAATCACTTTTACAGACTGACACATTATGAAACCACTTTTCAGTTTTTTTAAAAAGCCCATGTCCAGACTGCTTTTTCAGACCACCACCATGTGTATCCTCGGTGACTGCCTACACTCCAGCAAGGGCAACCAGCCTTAGTGATGCTGAATGTATTTGCATTACAGACTGAAACCTCAAAACCCCACTCGCTTGTAAATACTGTGCATGATTATACATGGAAAGGAGCTGGGTGTGTGCTAAGAGTCTGCTTCTTCCGCCAAAAAATCGCTCCTCCTTTTTCCTACTAATGCAACTGTGAAATCACCAGAGCAAAACGCATTAAATCTCTGCCTGTAATTCCTATTTCCACACAGAGTCATGTTTTCACATTAGTCCCAAAACGAAATTTCTTTGCCAATTTGAAAGCACACTTACTGCTCTTTTTTTTGGGCAAGTGAAAATCACTTTTACAGACTGACACATTATGAAACCACTTTTCAGTTTTTTTAAAAAGCCCATGTCCAGACTGCTTTTTCAGACCACCACCATGTGTATCCTCGGTGACTGCCTACACTCCAGCAAGGGCAACCAGCCTTAGTGATGCTGAATGTATTTGCATTACAGACTGAAACCTCAAAACCCCACTCGCTTGTAAATACTGCGCATGATTATACATGGAAAGGAGCTGGGTGTGTGCTAAGAGTCTGCTTCTTCCCCCAAAAAATCACTCCCCCTTTTTCCTACTAATGCAACTGTGAAATCACCAGAGCAAAACGCAATAAATCTCTGCCTGTAAATCCTATTTCCACACAGAGTCATGTTTTCACATTAGTCCCAAAACGAAATTTCTTTGCCAATTTGAAAGCACACTTACTGCTCTTTTTTTTGGGCAAGTGAAAATCACTTTTACAGACTGACACATTATGAAACCACTTTTCAGTTTTTTTAAAAAGCCCATGTTCAGACTGCTTTTTCAGACCACCACCATGTGCATCCTCGGTGACTGCCTACACTCCAGCAAGGGCAACCAGCCTTAGTGATGCTGAATGTATTTGCATTACAGACTGAAACCTCAAAACCCCACTCGCTTGTAAATACTGTGCATGATTATACATGGAAAGGAGCTGGGTGTGTGCTAAGAGTCTGCTTCTTCCCCCAAAAAATCGCTCCCCCTTTTTCCTACTAATGCAACTGTGAAATCACCAGAGCAAAACCCAATAAATCTCTGCCTGTAAATCCTATTTGCACACAGAGTCATGTTTTCACATTAGTCACAAAACGAAATTTCTTTGCCAATTTGAATGCACACTTACTGCTCTTTTTTTTTGGCAAGTTAAAATCACTTTTACAGACTGACACATTATGAAACCACTTTTCAGTTTTTTTAAAAAGCCCATGTCCAGACTGCTTTTTCAGACCACCACCATGTGTATCCTCGGGGACTGCCTACACTCCAGCAAGGGCAACCAGCCTTAGTGATGCTGAATGTATTTGCATTACAGACTGAAACCTCAAAACCCCACTCGCTTCTAAATACTGTGCATGATTATACATGGAAAGGAGCTGGGTGTGTGCTAAGAGTCTGCTTCTTCCCCCAAAAAATCGCTCCCCCTTTTTCCTACTAATGCAACTGTGAAATCACCAGAGCAAAACGCAATAAATCTCTGCCTGTAATTCCTATTTCCACACAGAGTCATGTTTTCACATTAGTCCCAAAACGAAATTTCTTTGCCAATTTGAAAGCACACTTACTGCTCTTTTTTTTGGGCAAGTGAAAATCACTTTTACAGACTGACACATTATGAAACCACTTTTCAGTTTTTTTAAAAAGCCCATGTCCAGACTGCTTTTTCAGACCACCACCATGTGTATCCTCGGTGACTGCCTACACTCCAGCAAGGGCAACCAGCCTTAGTGATGCTGAATGTATTTGCATTACAGACTGAAACCTCAAAACCCCACTCGCTTGTAAATACTGTGCATGATTATACATGGAAAGGAGCTGGGTGTGTGCTAAGAGTCTGCTTCTTCCCCCAAAAAATCGCTCCCCCGTTTTCCTACTAATGCAACTGTGAAATCACCAGAGCAAAACGCAATAAATCTCTGCCTGTAAATCCTATTTGCACACAGAGTCATGTTTTCACATTAGTCACAAAACGAAATTTCTTTGCCAATTTGAATGCACACTTACTGCTCTCTTTTTTTTGGCAAGTGAAAATCACTTTTACAGACTGACACATTATGAAACCACTTTTCAGTTTTTTTAAAAAGCCCATGTCCAGACTGCTTTTTCAGACCACCACCATGTGTATCCTCGGTGACTGCCTACACTCCAAAAAGGGCAACCAGCCTTAGTGATGCTGAATGTATTTGCATTACAGACTGAAACCTCAAAACCCCATTCGCTTGTAAATACTGTGCATGATTATACATAGAAAGGAGCTGGGTGTGTGCTAAGAGTCTGCTTCTTCCCCCAAAAAATCGCTCCCCCTTTTTCCTACTAATGCAACTGTGAAATCACCAGAGCAAAACGCAATAAATCTCTGCCTGTAATTCCTATTTGCACACAGAGTCATGTTTTCACATTAGTCCCAAAACGAAATTTCTTTGCCAATTTGAAAGCACACTTACTGCTCTTTTTTTTGGGCAAGTGAAAATCACTTTTACAGACTGACACATTATGAAACCACTTTTCAGTTTTTTTAAAAAGCCCATGTCCAGACTGCTTTTTCAGACCACCACCATGTGTATCCTCGGTGACTGCCTACACTCCAGCAAGGGCAACCAGCCTTAGTGATGCTGAATGTATTTGCATTACTGACTGCAACCTCAAACCCTTAAAGTATTCCTTATTTTTACCAGTACACCTTAATTTATCATGAAAAAATAGTCCATATTATTTTACATGTTCCTCACATTTAAATTTCTCCCAAAACAGAAAATAATAAACACAACTTCTACAAAAGGAATTCCAATTATATTATTCATTTCTTAATTTACCATATACATCCCCTCTCAAACTCATAACTCACCTTTAAAATTAGTTAGTTGTGAAAGAAATGTGGCACTCAAACAGCAGATTATCAGAGCCAGGATCTCTGTTCTCTACACCTCTCTCCTCTCAGCAGAACCAGATAATGGCAAACTTTCCCTCTCTTTTTCCACACATATACATGTTAATTTTAAATCTCAGTGCTTCCCCCTTTTTTTCAAATGTAATCACACATTTCTATTGGTTGAAAACCAACCCTTTTCCAAAAGTACCCTGCCCCCAACTTGACTTCTGCCTAGTACCCTTCCCCCAACTTGACTTCTGCCTGCTACCATAGCAACAGCTCATGGAACACTGCTGTGTGGAGTTAGGTCAGAAGTTCGCCACACAATGTTTCAATTCCACAGAGCAAGAGTGCTTGACTTTTCAAACCTAACAGCAAATCCATAGTACTGTTCTTTGGTAACACATTTTTTTGTACCAATACAAAACATGCTTCTATTAATTTACACATACAGCCTAGTTTTTATTCTAGAATGGTATGAAAGAGCCAATCAGTTCTTTTTGTTTTGAAAAAAATATGTATGCCTCCATTTCCAAACTGTCTTTCTTTTCATATTGCCATTCTACTGAAAGACACCTCCTGAGTGCATCCAGTTCTCCTTTGAAGATGTTCACAGTGTGGATTGTAGGACACAGCTATGTCTTCTGGAGTGAAAAGTTTGCAGAGAAAACAGGTATGGTGAGAGACCTTGCTTTGCCAAATGTAGACATTAAATGGATTGGTCAGAGAGGGTTAAAGTGGCACCAATTGATGCCATTGGTGAAATCCTTCATTCAAATCCAACACCCTGACCTCATAATAGTGCACTGTGGTGGCAATGACCTAGGCACTTTGACTGGGGTAGGTCTGGAAATGCTTATGAAGGACACCTTTGCACAACTGTTTTCTCTTTTCCCTAAAACTGCCTTTGTGTTTTCCAACATATGCCAAAGGCAAAAATGGAACTGGTCCAATCATTTCTGTCCGCAAATTGACAAAGCAAGGAAGCACGTCAACAAATCTGTTTCTGCTTTCCTCCGTGACTATGGTATGGGTGCCATTTACCACAACAACTTGCGTTATGACATGCAAGACATTTATAGAGGAGATGGTGTGCACTTCAATGATGAAGGGAACAGAGTCTTCCTCTTGAACCTTAGACTCTGCATCGGTACTTACTTGTAGGTACCACTTAAAAAATCACTTCATAAACACAACGGCTCTTTTTAGAGCCCCCTAATATCTAAACTCTTAAATCTGCATTTCATTTCTTTTTTAATTTTTTTTTTCTTCCGTACGCTTACCGTAAGCTTACCGTACGCGTACCCCGTGATTTTTTTAAAAATCAATAAATGTTTTCTTTGTACTTTTCTGTCCTTCTTTGACCCCCTCACAAATGTAAGGGGGTCTGTAACTCTCCTCCTTGCCCCCTTTTCTTGTTTTCACTCTTTTTTTTCTGAGTGAAACACACAAAATGGCGGCCGCCGCTTCCTGGTTTCGGCCGATTCGAATGTTTACTAAGATCTAAGAGCCAATCAGAATCGCGCTCGCGCACGCCACCGTACGCGTACGGTAAGCTTACGGTAAGCGTACCGTAAGCTGGCTCAGATATATATATTGATTTAAAGGCTATTTTCTCAGAATCTACTGAACAGATTTACACCAAACCTACAAAAGGCACTTCCTTGACCTAGGGACTACCTCTCTGCCAAATTTCTAGTAATTCTGTTCAGCCGTTCGGGCTGTAGCTGTGTCTAAAGGTCCTATGGAAAAATGCATGGGAAAAACGCGTTTTGGGACCACCCTTTTATCTCAGCCCCCGCTTGACGAATCCCCCCGAGACTTTCAGGGTAGGAGCGGAGCATAGCGCCCCACCTATTTTGAGAAATTCGCGAGGATTCGTCGACCGGCGCCAAAGTTATTCAAAATAGAATGTTGCGGATTTCCTATGGAAAAGGGGTCCTGACTATAACTACCTACTGGCGACCGCCAGTAGGTAATATATATATATATATATATATATATATATATATATATATATATATATATATATATATTCACTGAAAAAACCATAGGTTTCACACACGTTATAGTTAGGAATTAGCATTTAAAAAACCTTAGAAATTCAGTGAAAAAACCATAGGTTTCACACATGTTATAGTTAGCTGGACATTTTACTCGTAAAAAACCAATGAAATTGCCCCGTTATAGTTAGTTCAGCTAACTATAACTCGCGCGCCCGCAATGCACTGCTGATGACGTCACATATTACATCACTCATGACATGGTCAGTGACATCACTCATGACATCACTGATGACATCTCAAATGACATCACTGATGACCTCACTGATGACATCATCCAGTGAATGTGTGTTTTTCTGAAAATTAAATATGTTTTATATATGTATATCTCAAGGTCAATGGAAGAATAAATGGGTATATAAGTGTCTAAATGGATGATTTGTTTTTGAAAAATTGATTGTGTAACTGACTGATTAAGTGTATCTCTCACTTTGTGTATAAGTGGCTGCATGGGTTGGTGAGTAGCTACATGGGTGTCTATATAGGTTATTAGTTGTTTTTTTGAGTATCAGTCTGAGTGTCTGTATGGTACGGTGGGGGGTATTACGTAGTGCATAGATGCATGAATGAGTGACTCACTGTTTGTATGTGTTGAAGACAGCATGTGTGCAGGACTGTATGGGTGGATGAGTGTGTGTATGGGTGTGTTAGTGAGTGAATGACTGTCTCAATAGTGTCTTCAGGAGTAACTACATATGTTTTAAACTAGTATATGTGACTATTGGTGTATATATGTGAGTATATGTGAGAGGGAGAGATTGAAAGAGTTCCTGTATGAATAAGTATGTGTTTCTATAAGTGATTGTTTAAAAGACTAAGTATGTGTAAGTTTCCGTAGAAGTAAGTATGGTGGTGTGTGTATTACTGTATATGCAAGTAAATGTATGTTTTATTCTTTATTAGCATGAGTGACTATGTGTGTGAGTAACTCTATGGATGAGTGGCATTGTGTAACAGGATGTATAGATGTATGAGTACATATGATGAGTGAGTACATGTATGAGTGACTGTATAGGACTGTTGGTGAATGAGTGGATGTGTATGTGGATCTTAGAATTACTGAAGAGGTTGTTGTAACTGGTATTGGTATGTCCATTGTTTTGAAATTTTTAGTCTCTATTTTTGAATGTGTGTATCAAAGCTTATATTAAGGTGAGAGGAGGTCTGCCACTCTATCACAAGGATGATGTCATCAGTGATGTCATCAGTGATGTCATTTGAGATGTCATCAGTGATGTCATGAGTGATGTCACTGACCATGTCATGAGTGATGTAATATGTGACGTCATCAGCAGTGCATTGCGGGCGCGCGAGTTATAGTTAGCTGAACTAACTATAACGGGGCAATTTCATTGGTTTTTTACGAGTAAAATGTCCAGCTAACTATAACATGTGTGAAACCTATGGTTTTTTCACTGAATTTCTAAGGTTTTTTAAATGCTAATTCCTAACTATAACGTGTGTGAAACCTATGGTTTTTTCAGTGAATTTCTAAGGTTTTTTAAATGCTAATTCCTAACTATAACGTGTGTGAAACCCATGGTTTTTTCAGTGAATTTGCAAGGTTTTTTAAATGCTAATTCCTAACTATAACGTGTGTGAAACCCATGGTTTTTTCAGTGAATTTGCAAGGTTTTTTAATGCTATTTTTTTTTTTTATTCTTCATTTTTTTCAAACATATTTTTAATTTAATTTTCTTATCTTTTATAAAGACTATGCTTAAATTTTTAAAATCCTTAAATATTTTTTTTATATATATTTTTTAAAATAAACATGTAAAATGTATTTCCAGATTTTTTTTTTTTTTTTTTTTTTTTTTTTATAGTACGCGTACCGTAAGCTCACGGTAAGCGTACGGTTTACGCAACGTCCGTAATCTATCTACGCTGCTTGCGCACAGTTACGTACTTTGCGTAGCCGCGCGTACTGCGCGTGGGACGCGTGCGCGCTTACGCAACACGCGCACGTTACGCGGAAGTGCCGGGAAATGACTGTTATGCGCATGCGCGCAAGCGCGTGTCTTTTTTACGCGCACGCGTACTTTTTGCCGTAAGCGTACCGTAAGCGTACCGTAAGCGTACGGTAGGTCATGTGATCATGAAACACAACTTTTGATTGGTGGAAACTACTTTCAGTTCTAGAACTCTCCTACACCACACCCATTCCCCTCATTTCTGCTTGTGATCCCTTGGAAGAAGGAGCTGGTTTGTCTTTGGGATACGATGGCAGAACAGCAGAGCCCTTCTGAGAGTGAGGCTAGCACCAGCAGCACTGTCTTGAGGCAGAGAGCGAGGAAAGTAAAGCCTTCTTATGTTTGGGATTATTTTACTTTTCCAGAAGGCCAGCAAAAGGTGAATGCACCCTTAGTTACTTGCAGACTGTGTCAGCGTGTACTTTCTAGAGGTAATCCTGACAGGAAGTATTCCTTTGGGAATCATACCATGATCAGACACCTCAAGGATGTACACAAAAGGACACATGGTCATCTTTTTGGAGGTAACTCTTCAGAAAGACGAGCCAGTACATCCACAGCAGCTCAGCCTGGACCATCATCTGCAGGGCAGACTCCTTCTTCTGCAGGTCAGGTGAGCCCTTCATCTGTGGGGGGAGAATCTCCTTTTGCTGGCCCTCTGGAAATTAACCCTCGGTTTGCGAGGGTTGAAGTACGGTGCGCCACTTGTCACGATCTAATTACTTATAGGGAGACCAGTATTTCCCTAGTGAACAGTAAAATAGATCAGCACACTTGTCGTACCGTCTAATATTCCCAATCTTTCTTTCCTCTGTCCCTGCATGAACACAACGGCTCTTTTAAGAGCCAACCTTATCTTTCATCTTTTTTTACATATTTTTTTTAAAAACTTTTTTTTATTTTTTTTTACCGTACGCGTACGGTAAGCGTACCTTTTTTTTATTTTTTTAAAAAAACTCCAAAAATTCATTTATCACATTACATTGACTTACCATACTCACTCAAATAAATATTTATTCATTTGTTTTTTTTAAAAATAGTTTTTAAAATGGTTGAAGTTTTTGAAAATTTTCTATATCGATCTGAAAAAAAAGAAAAAAGTCTTAATATTTTTATTACAATTTATAATACAGTACACATATTTACATTTTGTTCAAAAAAATATTTTTGCCTTATTTTTGCTGTTTTCAGAATATATTGCATTTCACTATAAATTGTGAAAGCAATTGCATTCATCATTTTACAGCGGGCAAAAAAAATTAACAATCTCAAAGATTGTATTAAAAAAGCCCAGAATCTCTTCTCACTTATACTTATCATAACAGAAATGCATATTATTCTAAAAAAATATCATCTAAAAACAATACTTTTTTCTTTAAAATACCATCTGATATGTTTGTTTCAGAAGTATAATCACAATATTATATCTCAAATAACTTCAAAATACATCTGATTTCATTTCGTTTAGGCCAAATAGTTATTTTTTTTTTTTTTCTGGAATAAATTTCCAAGGGAAATCCATTAAAATTCTAAAGTTTAATCTGTCCAGATCTCACCGATTCTCTGTAACATTTTGGTTCACGAAAATTTTTTGAATAATTTATTTAGTCCACAATAGAATTGCTTACTTTTCCACATGGCCAAATAGTAATTTTTTAAATCATTTTTGAAAAAATTTCCAATGGCAGTCCAATAGCATTCCAAAATTTAAAATGTGCAGAAGTTATCGATTATCTCTAAATTATTGGTTTTTCAAAATTGCATTAAAAATTTAAAAAGTCCACATTACAATTGGTTATCTTTCCTTTAGGCCAAATGATAATTTTAAAAAATATTTTTTCTACATAATTGCAATGGTAATCCAGTAAAATGGTAAAATTATTTTGACCAGATCTTGCCAAGTCTCTCTAAAATTTAGGTTTCAGGAAGATTAGATAGGAATTTGCTAAATCAAAAGGCAAACGTTGTTTGAAAATCAATTGGGAATCATTACACAGTGTCCAGCCTTTTTCACATTTTAGATAAACTGTGTAATGTCCAGAAGTAACAGTAGGTCCATCATGGAAAATTATTGCAACAGTTACAAAAGTTTTTCCTGAAATTGATAATTGCTGTCCTGTAAACTTCTTTATTAAAGTATCCAATTTTGATCCATCAGCTCTACATCGTTGCATCATTAAAATTACATACTGTCCGTATTCCCTTAAAATTAATGTTGATAACATGTCAGAATTACACTCACCACATTTCATGCTATGATTAGCATCTTTAACTAATTTTGCAAAAGTGACTGTTTTACTCTCTGGCAATGTCAAATAAATAAACCTTTCATTATCAACAATAGAGCCACATATATTATAACAATTATCACAACTATGTTCCCATTTATAAGAGAGACCAAAAAAAATGTCAATGGGAACTCCTTCTTCTTCCACTACCTGAAGAAAATACATCAAAAATTCGTGTGCATCTTGCTGTTCATTTTGAGAAAACTGTGTTCGTCCTGAACATACATCTAAAAGTTTTCTAATATCAGTAGCACTTTCTATTTGAGTTTTATCTTTACTCAGCTTTTGAAAAAGGAGACTCAGCTCTGAACAGAATCTTTTTCCCTGATTTACTATTATCTGCTCTTGCAAACTTTCCAGATAAAATGCAACATTCAGCACTACATTTGCGTAGCAGTTGACACCAGAGCTATTTTCAAAATGATATCCTACAACCTGTTCTTCATTTTCTTTTTTCTTTTTGTTTGCAATTACATCACTCCTCTTTTTTTTCCTCCTCTCTACATCTTCATTACAGATATTCTCATTTCTCCTTTTACGAGAAACTACACGTTTCTCCAACACAGGATACTGACCTAAATGAGGAGCATAGCTTCTTCTTAATCTATTATACTCCTTTACACAGTTTGTATCAGCACTAACTTTTGAGTCATCAAAGTCTATCATGAATAAACCTGATAATGTTTTGACTCGTGACAAAGCTACATATGCCATACCTTCTTTGAACACAGTTGAACCAATGTTCACAAATGCACAATCTACAGTCAATCCTTGAGACTTGTGGATAGTTACAGCATATGCTAGTGAAAACGGAAACTGCTTCCTACGTACATATAAGTCTTTCACAAGCATGAAACGAACTGAACAACGACAAATGTCTTTAACTTCTTCTATCTGATCAAATTTTATCTTTAAACATTCAATTCCTTCTTTTTTCTGATAATTAATAAAACCCACAACTCTTCCCATCGCTCCATTCACTAAGCCTTTCTCAACATCCAAATTTCTCCTTAAAAACACTCTACAGTTCATGCAAACATATAGATTTTTTTCTAATCCTGCTGTTTTGGAGATGTTCTTCTCTAGTGAGTCCAATTTATTTTTCAGTTTGCCTGTTACTGTGACATTAATTCTTCCATCCTCAATTTTGTCCACTGCTTCCAATTTCCTGATCTCTTCCTTTTCCAATTTCAAAAGCTCCTCATTGAATATTGAGCATTCACGTAGAGTTGGCATTAAACAGATGACACTTTTGTTTTCTGCAATATTCTTGTATATCTTCTCTGCAACTATTTCTTCCTTTGGAAACAAATTATGTAGCAGCCGACTCTGTAATGCTTTTTTCCCAACTTCTGTGAGTAGTCCAATCCTGATATCTTTCAGAATACTTCCATATTCTTCATCGTTTGCTTGCCTCATATTAGTTGTAAGTTCCTTGTACTCAAAGAAGGACCAAATATTTGTATTTCCAATGCTTCCCAATGACTTCTTCGTGTCTTCATGTGTGACAGTATTAAACACTGGTTGTCCTTTAACTGGAATAAGTTGCAAAAGATCCCCAAAAACTATGACGTGTTTTCCACCAAATAACACGTCATAGTCTGTCTTCAAAATTTGCTGCATTCTTAAATGCACAAAGGCAAGCATTAAGTTTGATACCATGCTCACCTCATCAATAATGAGAACTTGCATCTTCTTCAATACTCTTGAAACTTCCAAGGATGCTTCTCCAGTTAGCTTGTTGAATTGTATTTTGTTCTCATGCTCCACTGGTAACATTAGCAAACGATGTAAGGTGATTCCTTTTATGTTATATGCTGCTAACCCAGTTGGAGCAGTAACCACACAAGACAAAGTAGAATCCGTTTTTTGCTTTAGGTAGCTTCTGATGACTTTAATTAGGAAACTTTTTCCAGTGCCAGCTTGTCCGCTTACATACATCCTGATTGGATGAAATGATGTGCATGAGCACTCTTTTTTTACATGTAGAAATCCGTGATCTATTTTGTTTTTGATCTCTTCATAAATTTGTTGCTGCTCTTGATTCAGTTGTCTTTCCAAATTTTCTAAGTCTATAAATTCTTCTTGAGCTTGATTCATAGCCGTTTCCACTTCATTCATGGCTATTGATGCTTCATTTTCAACGATTGGTTGTCCTAGGGGATCTTGACTGTATGTTCCTGAACTTTGGCTGTCCTGAGAACTGTCTCTAGCTATTTCTGCTGCAATTGTAGTTTCCTGTTCAATTTCTTCATTTAACATTTGCAGATAAGTTGAGAATGTACTGCATTGTATGCTGTCTTTGCAAGCATTAAAAGAATCTTCATAGCTCTGGAATTCTCCCAGTAGTTCATCCTCTGAACGCCATGGTTTAAACAACTGTAAAAGAGCCAAGTAGTAAAATTCTTTCTTGTCGGTAGTGTCGCAACTCAGCTTCCGGTGATTTATCAAACTTCCTTTGATTTGCTTCACCAAACATCCTTCTTCACCAACAACTTTATATTTTCCACTGTTGATGTCTTCTGCAGCTTTCCGTGAATAAATGTAGTTCTGTAACACTTCATAGAGACACATGTTCTCCAGATGATGACTTCTCTTGGGATAATATGTGTCCAACATGTTTGTTTTCAATATATCTGTACTTTCTGGGTCATTCTCAGCCAAATATTCAATTTCTCCAACAGATTTCAGTACCCGATTTCTCATTGCTGCAAGGCCTAAACTTGCCCAAATTATTCTTCTTGACTTCGAGTAGAGACTTGCAGAAGATAACCTATCTGAACATTCGTAGGATCCAATTTCTCGATGCGATAACATCTTCAAACTGAAACTGTACAGCTTCTTACTGACAGTCTTCTCATGAGAAATCTCTTCCCACATTTCCTTCAATTCTGTTTTTTCTGATTTCGTAATGTAAGACGTTACATATCGAGCAACAGCAATGGAATTGTCAGCAACATACTGTATATCCATGTTAGCGTTCCACATGGATAAAATGACTGGGTTGTAGTCATTTATATTTTTTGATTCTTCTTTTCTTTTAAGGTTGTAGGTATTCTTAGGTGATTTTCTTGTGATAGTATGTCTCACAGCTGACATAAAACTGTTGACTCTTCCATTTGAAAGGACAGGTCTAGGAAATCCAAATCGACATTTAGTGTAGTATTTTTCTTTGCTCTTGTATTTCCGTCGACAGTATTTTCCACACCGATGACTTTGGAAACGTAGAACTTGCTCCTTTAACTTTTTGTCTTCTGTGCTTTTAGGTATAGCACATGTTGCATATTCTTCAATGTAAGATAACATTGCTTCATCATTATCTGTTCCAAACTTTGGGGCATCCTTGATCCACAGCAGCATATGAATATGAGGAGCACCTCTTGCCTGGTACTCTTTTCTCCAAAAGAAATCCACTACTTCTCCAAGGGGTGGATTTTTTTTATTGCAGATGAAGGACATCATAGCCTCAAATCTATGATTGAAATATCTGCAAACATTAACCGGATCCAATGAGCACAGTTCTCCTGCTGTCTTGTATTCGATGTTTTTAATATTTGAATTGGCCTCTCGTAGAAAATCCAGTAAATCATCCCAAGCGTACTCGGCACAGCTTAGGGTAAGGAACCATGTTGGTGTTCCTAAATTGCGTAACATGCATTTTAGTTCACCATGGCGTCGGTACCAATATTCATTTGTCCCACGCTGACAAGCCATCAGATTGATCAGTTGTGTTTCCAAATGATCATCTCGGTGCTGCACTTTCTCCATAAAATCCTTAGCAGACACATTTTGTAAATGTACTCCACTTTTTAAAATGTGATTTACTGCATAAGACAGTGCAGACAAGTCGCTTTCAAATAAAAGATGGAACAAATAAGGAATACTTTGTCGAAATCTGGGATCTTCAGCATATAGTCTTGTAGTCCGATACTCTGAAGCTGGAATCTGTTCCGGACGTTCATCGTATCGTCCTCCTTTTCCTTTAGGAAACAGCTGGGGAAAACATCGAGCTTCCAAGCTCTCCTCCCATACACTCACGGGATTTCCTTTTGCTTTCTTCATCTGAAAGAGATCAATATTGTCTCCCATAACTTCTTTCGAATGGAGAGGATGTATGCTAAAATGTTCATAAATTTCTTCTTCCTTTGACTTGTCCACTTTTTCAATTTGTCCAGTTGGTGTTTCTGTGTCTTCTTGAAAATCTTCTTCTTCTTCTTCTTCTTCTATATAAATTGATTCATACCATTTGTTATTTTTTTTCAAATACAAATTTGCTCTTTGTACTTTCCGCACATCTACCAGCTCCTGCCAAATCTTCTTATTCTTTGTAGGTACACCATTAACCAGAATAACTAATGGTTCAGTTTCCAAAGTATCCGCATCAATAGTTTCCATATTTTTTTTCAAATCCAAGGGCAAATACACCACTCTACCTTTTAAACCTCTCAGTAAATCTGAAGGAGGTAATTTACCAGTTTTGGGCTCCATACGTACTATGGTCTGGAACGGATGAACACATTGAATGAGTATAGACTCATATGTATTCAATTCAGAAAGTTCAGCAGGAATAGCATCCAATTCTAAATTATTATGTACAGCTCTGGTCGGCATTCTATTTTCCTCTAACTTGTTGTAACAGTATTTACAAATACGCTGATCTTCACCCAATTCAAAACAATTTTCAAGAAATATATATGTGGCAAAATCCATCCACTTATAATTATCTTCATTTTCACTCTTTCTGTAGAGATCAACATTCCTAGTTTGTTTTCTATAATGAGTTCTGCGGCAACAAATACAAGTAACATTTGGTCTTTCATTAGAGACTATTGCAAATTTTGTTATGTGATCATTAAATGTGTTACTTACAGAGGGTTCTACATTGTCTTCCACTTCTGCCTCATTTACTGTGTCCTTCTCTGCACTGTTTTGTTCAGGACCAAAGTAACAAAACTGAATTTCATCAACAACCTTCTCTACATCTGATACCGTTCCTCGGAACAGAGCCCTATTCAATTCATTTAACTTTATTGCTGGACTTTTGGCAAAATACAACCGTCTCACAAACTTTCTCATTTCAGTATGATGAACAGCCAGCATCCTAAAATGATGGAAAACACTATTGCACACTTTTCTAGATAGACAAGCAAGAGAATGACCCTGCAAACCTGTATTCTCTCTCACTCTGCATGGATCCAGACTTTGAAGCACCTTAATCTTTTGTTTTACACTTTTTTTACTATATTCTCTTAGAAACTCTCGAAATCTGTCAATAGATTCCTGACGCACAGTGCAAATACTACTACAATTCCAAGTGTACACTGGGGCTTTAGGACGTCTCCCCATTGCCTCATCTGCCATCACTTGTACCTCATCTCTTGGAACCATTATCTCCTTCTCCATTATGCAACCATTTTTTACTTCGTATGAACGACCTCTGGTGTCAACTGCATGCAGCAAACTATTACTTTGAAAATAGCTCTCTTCATTAAAAAAAGGTTCACTACTTGAACTATGCATCCACTTTCCTAAAAACACTTTACAAAAGTTTGTTCTGTTCACTACTCTTTTGCTTTTGCTTTGTGATTTCAGTACATTAACCATTTTATCTAATGTACGCATCCTATTCAAAATTAAAATGAATAGTTTCCTTTTTAATTCTAATGCCTTTGCTGCAATGGCTTCAATTTCTTTTTTTCTCTTGTAATATTTTGCCTTTTGCTTATATTTCTTTATATCCTTTATCAAATTGGACATAACTCTTCTCTGAAACATTTTTCTACGTATCTCTTTAAATGCTGTTTTTCTGTTTATGTTAAACTTTTCAATTGCAGAAGGTATATTTGCATTAACTAAATTCTCAATTTTTTGCTGTTCTCTATTTTTTGTTACATTTTTCCGAGAACAGACATTTTGTACATTTTTCTTTGTTTTGAATATTTTGTTTAGAAATAGTTTTTTTTGCTTACCAGAAGATTTTTTCTTTTTCCCAACATCAGCATCTTCTACTAACTTTGGTCCTCCAGTTGTCTTCAAATATAGTTTTTTTTTTAGCGTTTTTTGAACTCGAGATTTTGTAGGCATCTTAAATTTTGTTCACTGTTCTTCAGCAATACCTGAAAAAAACTAAAAAAAAAATCCGTTATTGTATTTAAATATATTACTAAATTTCTTTTCACAATAGTCACAAAACGAAATTTCTTTGCCAATTTGAATGCACACAAACTGCTCTTTTTTTTGGGCAAGTGAAAATCTCTTTTACAAACTGTCACATTATGAAACCACTTTTCAGATTTTTTAAAAAGCCCATGTCCACAGTGCTACACTCCACCAAGGGCAACCAGCCTTAGTGATGCTGAATGTATTTGCATTACAGACTTAAACCTGAAAACCCCACTGGCTTGTACATACTGTGCATGACTATACACGGCAAGGACATGGGTGTGTGCTAAGCCTCTGCTTCTTCCCCCAAAAATTCGCTCCCCCTTTCCATCTAATGCAACTGTGAAATCACCAGAGCAAGACGCAATAAATCTCTGTCTATAATTCTTCTATGCACACAGAGTCATGTTTTCACATTAGTGCCAAAACGAAATTTCTTTGCCAATTTCAAAGCACACTTACTGCTCTTTTATTTTTTCAGGGGCAAGTGAAAATCTCTTTTTACAATTTGAAATCACTTTTACAGACTGACACATTATGAAACCACTATTTTTGCTTTATTTAATTGCACGTGACCAAGCTGGTTTTTTTTCAGACCACCACCATGTGCATTCTCTGTGACTGCCTACACTCCACCAAGGGCAACCAGCCTTAGTGATGCTGAATGTATTTGCATTACAGACTTAAACCTGAAAACCCCACTGGCTTGTACATACTGTGCATGACTATACACGGCAAGGACATGGGTGTGTGCTAAGCCTCTGCTTCTTCCCCCAAAAATTCGCTCCCCCTTTCCATCTAATGCAACTGTGAAATCACCAGAGCAAGACGCAATAAATCTCTGTCTATAATTCTTCTATGCACACAGAGTCATGTTTTCACATTAGTGCCAAAACGAAATTTCTTTGCCAATTTCAAAGCACACTTACTGTTCTTTTATTTTTTCAGGGGCAAGTGAAAATCTCTTTTTACAATTTGAAATCACTTTTACAGACTGACACATTATGAAACCACTATTTTTGCTTTATTTAATTGCACGTGTCCAAGCTGTTTTTTTTTCAGACCACCACCATGTGCATTCTCTGTGACTGCCTACACTCCACCAAGGGCAACCAGCCTTAGTGATGCTGAATGTATTTGCATTACAGACTTAAACCTGAAAACCCCACTGGCTTGTACATACTGTGCATGACTATACACGGCAAGGACATGGGTGTGTGCTAAGCCTCTGCTTCTTCCCCCAAAAATTCGCTCCCCCTTTCCATCTAATGCAACTGTGAAATCACCAGAGCAAGACGCAATAAATCTCTGTCTATAATTCTTCTATGCACACAGAGTCATGTTTTCACATTAGTGCCAAAACGAAATTTCTTTGCCAATTTCAAAGCACACTTACTGCTCTTTTATTTTTTCAGGGGCAAGTGAAAATCTCTTTTTACAATTTGAAATCACTTTTACAGACCGACACATTATGAAACCACTATTTTTGCTTTATTTAATTGCACGTGTCCAAGCTGTTTTTTTTTCAGACCACCACCATGTGCATTCTCTGTGACTGCCTACACTCCACCAAGGGCAACCAGCCTTAGTGATGCTGAATGTATTTGCATTACAGACTTAAACCTGAAAACCCCACTGGCTTGTACATACTGTGCATGACTATACACGGCAAGGACATGGGTGTGTGCTAAGCCTCTGCTTCTTCCCCCAAAAATTCGCTCCCCCTTTCCATCTAATGCAACTGTGAAATCACCAGAGCAAGACGCAATAAATCTCTGTCTATAATTCTTCTATGCACACAGAGTCATGTTTTCACATTAGTGCCAAAACGAAATTTCTTTGCCAATTTCAAAGCACACTTACTGCTCTTTTATTTTTTCAGGGGCAAGTGAAAATCTCTTTTTACAATTTGAAATCACTTTTACAGACTGACACATTATGAAACCACTATTTTTGCTTTATTTAATTGCACGTAACCAAGCTGTTTTTTTTTCAGACCACCACCATGTGCATTCTCTGTGACTGCCTACACTCCACCAAGGGCAACCAGCCTTAGTGATGCTGAATGTATTTGCATTACAGACTTAAACCTGAAAACCCCACTGGCTTGTACATACTGTGCATGACTATACACGGCAAGGACATGGGTGTGTGCTAAGCCTCTGCTTCTTCCCCCAAAAATTCGCTCCCCCTTTCCATCTAATGCAACTGTGAAATCACCAGAGCAAGACGCAATAAATCTCTGTCTATAATTCTTCTATGCACACAGAGTCATGTTTTCACATTAGTGCCAAAACGAAATTTCTTTGCCAATTTCAAAGCACACTTACTGCTCTTTTATTTTTTCAGGGGCAAGTGAAAATCTCTTTTTACAATTTGAAATCACTTTTACAGACTGACACATTATGAATCCACTATTTTTGCTTTATTTAATTGCACGTGTCCAAGCTGTTTTTTTTTCAGACCACCACCATGTGCATTCTCTGTGACTGCCTACACTCCACCAAGGGCAACCAGCCTTAGTGATGCTGAATGTATTTGCATTACAGACTTAAACCTGAAAACCCCACTGGCTTGTACATACTGTGCATGACTATACACGGCAAGGACATGGGTGTGTGCTAAGCCTCTGCTTCTTCCCCCAAAAATTCGCTCCCCCTTTCCATCTAATGCAACTGTGAAATCACCAGAGCAAGACGCAATAAATCTCTGTCTATAATTCTTCTATGCACACAGAGTCATGTTTTCACATTAGTGCCAAAACGAAATTTCTTTGCCAATTTCAAAGCACACTTACTGCTCTTTTATTTTTTCAGGGGCAAGTGAAAATCTCTTTTTACAATTTGAAATCACTTTTACAGACTGACACATTATGAAACCACTATTTTTGCTTTATTTAATTGCACGTGTCCAAGCTGTTTTTTTTTCAGACCACCACCATGTGCATTCTCTGTGACTGCCTACACTCCACCAAGGGCAACCAGCCTTAGTGATGCTGAATGTATTTGCATTACAGACTTAAACCTGAAAACCCCACTGGCTTGTACATACTGTGCATGACTATACACGGCAAGGACATGGGTGTGTGCTAAGCCTCTGCTTCTTCCCCCAAAAATTCGCTCCCCCTTTCCATCTAATGCAACTGTGAAATCACCAGAGCAAGACGCAATAAATCTCTGTCTATAATTCTTCTATGCACACAGAGTCATGTTTTCACATTAGTGCCAAAACGAAATTTCTTTGCCAATTTCAAAGCACACTTACTGCTCTTTTATTTTTTCAGGGGCAAGTGAAAATCTCTTTTTACAATTTGAAATCACTTTTACAGACTGACACATTATGAAACCACTATTTTTGCTTTATTTAATTGCACGTGTCCAAGCTGTTTTTTTTTCAGACCACCACCATGTGCATTCTCTGTGACTGCCTACACTCCACCAAGGGCAACCAGCCTTAGTGATGCTGAATGTATTTGCATTACAGACTTAAACCTGAAAACCCCACTGGCTTGTACATACTGTGCATGACTATACACGGCAAGGACATGGGTGTGTGCTAAGCCTCTGCTTCTTCCCCCAAAAATTCGCTCCCCCTTTCCATCTAATGCAACTGTGAAATCACCAGAGCAAGACGCAATAAATCTCTGTCTATAATTCTTCTATGCACACAGAGTCATGTTTTCACATTAGTGCCAAAACGAAATTTCTTTGCCAATTTCAAAGCACACTTACTGCTCTTTTATTTTTTCAGGGGCAAGTGAAAATCTCTTTTTACAATTTGAAATCACTTTTACAGACTGACACATTATGAAACCACTATTTTTGCTTTATTTAATTGCACGTGTCCAAGCTGTTTTTTTTTCAGACCACCACCATGTGCATTCTCTGTGACTGCCTACACTCCACCAAGGGCAACCAGCCTTAGTGATGCTGAATGTATTTGCATTACAGACTTAAACCTGAAAACCCCACTGGCTTGTACATACTGTGCATGACTATACACGGCAAGGACATGGGTGTGTGCTAAGCCTCTGCTTCTTCCCCCAAAAATTTGCTCCCCCTTTTCATCTAATGCAACTGTGAAATCACCAGAGCAAGACGCAATAAATCTCTGTCTATAATTCTTCTATGCACACAGAGTCATGTTTTCACATTAGTGCCAAAACGAAATTTCTTTGCCAATTTCAAAGCACACTTACTGCTCTTTTATTTTTTCAGGGGCAAGTGAAAATCTCTTTTTACAATTTGAAATCACTTTTACAGACTGACACATTATGAAACCACTATTTTTGCTTTATTTAATTGCACGTGTCCAAGCTGTTTTTTTTTCAGACCACCACCATGTGCATTCTCTGTGACTGCCTACACTCCACCAAGGGCAACCAGCCTTAGTGATGCTGAATGTATTTGCATTACAGACTTAAACCTGAAAACCCCACTGGCTTGTACATACTGTGCATGACTATACACGGCAAGGACATGGGTGTGTGCTAAGCCTCTGCTTCTTCCCCAAAAAATTCGCTCCCCCTTTCCATCTAATGCAACTGTGAAATCACCAGAGCAAGACGCAATAAATCTCTGTCTATAATTCTTCTATGCACACAGAGTCATGTTTTCACATTAGTGCCAAAACGAAATTTCTTTGCCAATTTCAAAGCACACTTACTGCTCTTTTATTTTTTCAGGGGCAAGTGAAAATCTCTTTTTACAATTTGAAATCACTTTTACAGACTGACACATTATGAAACCACTATTTTTGCTTTATTTAATTGCACGTGACCAAGCTGTTTTTTTTTCAGACCACCACCATGTGCATTCTCTGTGACTGCCTACACTCCACCAAGGGCAACCAGCCTTAGTGATGCTGAATGTATTTGCATTACAGACTTAAACCTGAAAACCCCACTGGCTTGTACATACTGTGCATGACTATACACGGCAAGGACATGGGTGTGTGCTAAGCCTCTACTTCTTCCCCCAAAAATTCGCTCCCCCTTTCCATCTAATGCAACTGTGAAATCACCAGAGCAAGACGCAATAAATCTCTGTCTATAATTCTTCTATGCACACAGAGTCATGTTTTCACATTAGTGCCAAAACGAAATTTCTTTGCCAATTTCAAAGCACACTTACTGCTCTTTTATTTTTTCAGGGGCAAATGTAAATCACTTTTACACACTGACACATTATGAAACCACCATGTGTAACTACAACAAAAACAATTCCCATTTCTATTATTCATTTCTTAAGTTACCACATACATACCCTCTCAAACTGTAAACTCACCTTTAAAATTAGTTAGTTCTGAAAGAAATGTGACACTCAAACAGCAGATTATCAGAGCCAGGATCTCTGTTGTGTTCACCTGTCTCCTCTCAGCAGAACCAGATAATGGCAAACTTTCCCTCTATTTTTCCACACATATACATGTAAGTTTCAAATCTCAGTGCTTCCCCCTTTTTTTTAAATGTAATCACACATTTCTATTGGTTGAAAACCAACCCTTTTCCAAAAGTACCCTGCCCCCAACTTGACTTCTGCCTAGTACCCTTCCCCCAACTTGACTTCTGCCTGCTACCATAGCAACAGCTCATGGAACACTGCTGTGTGCAGTTAGGTCAGAAGTTCGACACACAATGTTTCAATTCCACAGAGCAAGAGTGCTTGACTTTTCAAACCTAACAGCAAATCCATAGTACTGTTCTTTGGTTACACATTTTTTTGTACCAATACAAAACATGCTTCTATTAATTTTCACATACAGCCTAGTTTTTATTCTGGAATGGTTTGAAACAGCCAATCAGTTCTTTTTAATTTGTAAAAAATATGTATGCCTCCATTTCCAAACTGTCTTTCTTTTCTTATTGCCATTCTACTGAAAGACACCTCCTGAGTGCATCCAGTTCTCCTTTGAAGATGTTCACAGTGTGGATTGTAGGGCACAGCTATGTCTTCTGGAGTGAAAAGTATGCAGAGAAAACAGATATGGTGAGAGACCTTGCTTTGCCAAATGTAGACATTAAATGGATTGGTCAGAGAGGGTTAAAGTGGCACCAATTGATGCCATTGGTAAAATCCTTCATTCAAATCCAACACCCTGACCTCATAATAGTGCACTGTGGTGGCAATGACCTAGGCACTTTGACTGGGGTAGGTCTGGAAATGCTTATGAAGGACACCTTTGCACAACTGTTTACACTTTTCCCTAAAACTGCCTTTGTGTTTTCCAACATATGCCAAAGGCAAAAATGGAACTGGTCCAATCATTTCTGTCCGCAGATTGACAAAGCAAGAAAGCACGTCAACAAATCTGTTTCTGCTTTCCTCCGTGACTATGGTATGGGTGCCATTTACCACAACAACTTGCGTTATGACATGCAAGACATTTATAGAGGAGATGGTGTGCACTTCAATGATGAAGGGAACAGAGTCTTCCTCTTGAACCTTAGACTCTGCATCGGTACTTACTTGTAGGTACCACTAAAAAAATGACTTCATAAACACAACAGCTCTTTTTAGAGCTCCCTAATTTCTAAACTCTTAAATCTGCTTTTCATTTATTTATTTTTATTTTTTTTACCGTACGCTTACCGTAAGCTTACCGTACGCGTACCCCGTGATTTTTTTTAAAATCAATAAATGTTTTTATTGTACTTTTCTGTCCTTCTTTGACCCCCTTACAAATGTTAGGGGGTCTGTAACTCTCCTCATTGCCCCCTTTCCTTGTTTTCACTCTTTTTTTTTCAGAGTGAAACACAGAAAATGGCGGCCGCCGCTTCCTGGTTTCGGCCGATTCGAATGTTTACTAAGATCTAAGAGCCAATCAGAATCGCGCTCGCGCACGCCACCGTACGCTTACCGTAAGCGTACGGTAAGCGTACCGTAAGCGGGCTCAGATATATATATTGATTTAAAGGCTATTTTCTCAGAATCTACTGAACAGATTTACACCAAACCTACAAAAGGCACTTCCTTGACCTGAGGACTACCTCTCTGCCAAATTTTGAGTAATTCTGTTCAGCCGTTCGGGCTGTAGCTCGTTCTAAAGGTCCTATGGAAAAATGCATGGGAAAAACGCGTTTTGGGACCCCCCTTTTATCTCAGCCCCCGCTTGACGGATCCCCCCGAGACTTTCAGGGTAGGAGCGGAGCGTAGCGCCCCACCTATTTTGAGAAATTCGCGAGGATTCGTCGACCGGCGCCAAAGTTATTCAAAATAGAATGTTGAGGTTTTCCTATGGAAACGTGGTCCTAACTATAACTACCTACTGGCGACCGCCAGTAGGTAATATATATATATATATATATATATATATATATATATATATATATATATATATATATATATATATATATATATATATATAAATATAGCACTTGTTACCCCTGATGGGGTGTTGCAGCGCTTTTTCAGCAAGTAGCAAGCTACTCCGGAACCCATAAAGGATTAGTGGCGTATTAGTATAGTGAAATATGAAAGTAATTTGAGTGGTGGATATTAGTCAGTTATTTGGATTGAGAAGTGCTTGCTACCCCTTATGAGGTGTTGAAGCACTTTTTTCAGTGAGTAGCACGCCACTCTGGAACCTATAAAAGATTAGTGGTGGATTAGTATAGTGAAATATGAAATTTGAGAAGTGGACATGCTAATCTGTTATTTTGATTGAAAAGGATAATGGAGGGATAGAAGAGTGAAGGATTTAGAGGTTTTTTTTTAGGAGGTCATAGCAGTAGTGAGGAGGATTGGGATGAGTAAAAAGGGATGTGGAGGGGAAGAGTCAGAGGAAAGAGTTTAGAAGGTTTGTTTTGGGGATTAGTATAGTAAAATAGGTGTCAGATGGTGCAAGGATGGGTAAAGTAGGGGAGAGTCTAGAAAGGGCTATTATGGGGATCATAGTAGTGGTATGGGATTTGAGATGAATGAGAGAGTGGATGTAGAAGATATATTGATAGAGGTATAGGGTGAGAAATAGGGTAGTGCATTGGAAAGAGTAGTAGAAAGAGGTTTGAGATGAGTTAGAGAGTTGAGGTAGAAGATATATTGAATGAGCTTTGGGTGAGACATAGGGTAGTGCATTGGATATGCTGAATTAGAAGAAAGTAATAAATATATAGATCCATAAGTACATGGAAAGTTTGTAGATGCATAAAGGATGTAAGTATATGTAGATTGATATTGATAGAGGTATTGGGTGAGAAATAGGGTAGTGCATTGAATATACTTTTTTTAAAGGAAAGTAATAAATATTTAGCTGTAGTCAAACTCACCGTGAGTGAAATTAATATCAGCAGGGGTTGTTTTTTCAGTAGTATAAGCGGATGAGTACAATGATACACAGTTTGTCTTAGTTTGTCAAAGGTCTGTCCCTGCCACCAACACCTACTGGTACAGCTCCATCCTCCCGATGTCGCTGTGTGGTGTGGCAGCTCGGTTTTGAAGACAAACACAGAAGAGACTCGCTTTGGCGAGGAGGGTGGTTGAGTATGTGATGACGTGGCCTTCCAAGAGAGCATGCCGGGAAACGCAGTCCTTTTCACAAAACACTACAAGGAGATTGGGACTGGCAGGCCCTAGGTAATTAGGCATCACACAAAATCCAATTCAAAAAACGTTGTCTATATTCTCACTTGTCCCGTCCAAGAACCCTATGTGGGTATGACAACACAGACGATCCGCTTGAGAATCAGTGAACATTGGAGTGCAATCCAATGTAAAAAGAGTGCTACCAGCATGACAAAACACTATCTGGAAAAACAGCACATAGACAAAGACATCTCATGGGTAATTCTGGAAGTGGTCCCCCATGCCCTTATACCAACATACCTAGTGTATTCCTTGAAAGGGGTCAACGGTGGGTGTACCATCTGAAAAGTCATATACAGGAACTTAATGACGATATAGCCTGGCTACAAATGAAGCACTGAGTTGCCTTCATTCTACACAGCTCTTACGAGTAGGGAATTGTTCCCATACCTCTTGTAAAAAATGATATGTCCACAATTTAGCTGATCATTTAGTATTAAAAACATTTTGCCAATGGTTATGCTATGCTCTATATAATACTCTATGCCCCTAAAACTACATATCCTAGACTGCAAACCATTAGGTGCCCACATTGACGGCCGCGTTATGGCCAATGCGACTGTCCTCGATGCCTCTAGACTACTGCAATGGAATTTGGAGATTTCATCCTTTTTCCCCGGCTATACTATCTTGTGAAAAACTATACGATCATATAGTAGCTGATTAAACTATATTAAAAACATTGCGTCAAAGTCTGTGCTATGGCGTATCAAAATATATGCCCATGAAATGCAACCATTAGGTGCACACATTGACGGCCGAGTCATTGTCCACGCAACCGTCCTCAATGCCCCAAGACTAGTGTAATCGGTGAGAATGTCTCCAGAACAGGGACGGGACTACGTTTCCCAGCATGCTCACATGGACAGCCTCATCATTGCATGAATGACTGCCCTCCTTACCCATGCGCATCCCTTCTGTGTTTATAACTTCAAAACCGAGCTGCCACATCACACATCAACATCAGGAGGATGGAGACGTATGAGTAGGTGCTGATGGCAGGGAGAGACCTTTAAAGAAGACACAAAGGTGCCGATTACGATCCTGGAAAAAAATTCCCCGTACGACTCGTATCCGGTCTTTTTACCGTACGAATCGTACAAGTGCCGTACAAACTGCCAAGTACGATTCGCATGGGAAAAAGTCCATACGAATCGCATTGGGAATTATTCCCCACACGTCCTCGGGTCGGAAAATGTGTCCGACACGTCCTCGGACGATTTACCGTACAAATGTGAAAAGTGAAGTCCGACCGCGGAAGTACGATCCATCCCGTGCGTCCGATGTTACAACCGTATGGAAAAAACACCGTCCGCACCGAACTCCCATAGCAACCATGGACACATGTGCCCGTATACGCGCCCAACACTCCCCCTAGCCCTCCCATGTACGAGTCGAATCCCCACCCGTGTATGTACACCCTTGTATGTACGAGACGTACCCCCACCCGTGAATGTATGGAGCGTACCCCCACCCCGACCGTGTATGTATGACTCGTACCCTCACCCGCGTACGTATGGAGCGTACCCCCACCCCAACAGTGCATGTACGGACCGTACCCCCACCCCAACCGTGTATGTACGACCCGTACCCTCACCCGCGTACGTATGGAGCGTACCCCCACCCCAACCGTGTATGTACGGACCGTACCCCCACCCCAACCGTGTATGTACGACCCGTACCCTCACCCGCGTACATATGGAGCGTACCCCCACCCCAACAGTGCATGTACGGACCGTACCCCCACCCCAACAGTGTATGTATGACCCGTACCCTCACCCGCATATGCATGGAGCGTACCCCCACCCCAACCGTGTATGTACGGACCGTACCCCCACCCCAACCGTTTATGTACGACCCATACCCTCACCCGCGTACGTATGGAGCGTACCCCCACCCCAACAGTGTAAGTATGACCCGTACCCTCACCCGCGTACGTATGGAGCGTACCCTCCACCCCAACAGTGTAAGTACGACCCGTACCCTCACCCGCGTATGCATGGAGCGTACCCCCACCCCAACCGTGTAAGTACGGACCGTACCCCCACCCCAACCGTGTATGTACGACCCGTACCCTCACCCGCGTACGTATGGAGCGTACCCCCACCCCAACAGTGCATGTACGGACCGTACCCCCACCCCAACCATGTATGTACGACCCGTACCCTCACCCGCATACGTATGGAGCGTACCCCACCCCAACAGTGCATGTACGTACCGTACCCCCACCCCAACTGTGTATGTATGACCCGTACCCTCACCCGCGTACGTATGGAGCGTACCCCCACCCCAACCGTGTATGTACGTACCGTACCCCCACCCCAACCGTGTATGTATGACCCGTACCCTCACCCGCGTAAGTATGGAGCGTACCCCCACCCCAACAGTGCATGTACGGACCGTACCCCCACCCCAACCGTGTATGTATGACCCGTACCCTCACCCGCGTACGTATGGAGCGTACCCCCACCCCAACAGTGCATGTACGGACCATACCCCCACCCCAACTGTGTATGTATGACCCGTACCCTCACCCGCGTACGTATGGAGCGTACCCCCGCCCCAACAGTGCATGTATGTACCGTACCCCCACCCCAACCGTGTATGTACGACCCGTACCCTCACCCGCGTACGTATGGAGCGTACCCCCACCCCAACCGTGTATGTACGTACCGTACCCCCACCCCAACCGTGTATGTACGACCCGTACCCTCACCCGCGTACGTATGGAGCGTACCCCCACCCCAACAGTGCATGTACGGACCGTACCCCCACCCCAACCGTGTATGTACGTACCGTACCCCCACCCCAACTGTGTATGTACGACCCGTACCCTCACCCGCGTACGTATGGAGCGTACCCCCACCCCAACATTCTAAGTACGTAGCGCACCCCAGGCCCCAACACCAGCACCTTCACCCAACATCGCGCATGTACGAGTCGTACCAAGCCAGACACAAGGACAGCACTGTACAACTAAATTCCCAAAGTACACTCCGTACAAACGCTAAAAACGCACGTACACAACCAGGACATAGCAAAACAACACAAGAATACACCATTCGAATGGCACAAAGCCACAAAACATGTCCAACAAGCACAAAAACAACACATTCACTGACCTGCAACTGCCAAAATCCCAAACAGAGGCCCAAAACACAACCACTGCTTATAACACACCCACCCAAACTTCAAACACAGCCACATCCACCAATGGACCAATAAAAAGGGCCCACAGACACAAACCATGAGCCTTTGCAACAGACTCACTGCTGCCAGACCCCACAGACAACCTACAGCACCATACTTGAACCTTTACTACACCTTACACTTGCACACCTTCACACACCCACCTTCACAAACACCCCCTCATCACATTCACACACACACCTGCACAACCACACCCACACACCCACAACCATCCACACCCACACCCCTCACCATGGCCACTAACAAGAATCCAAAGTTCACTAGCCGAGAGTTGGAGGTCCTTGTCGATGAAATCCTCAGAGTCGAGCCACACCTCTTTGGAACATTGGTCAGACAGACCAGCATTTCAGAAAAAACAGCCATGTGGCAGACGACTGTCGATGCTGTGAATGCTGTTGCGGCCACCAGAAGGACCAGGCATGAATGCCAAGCCAGGTGGTACGATCTGTGGAGGAGGGTCCGAGCCAAAATGACCGATGACCACAACCAGGCCAACGTCACTGGAGGAGGGCCGCCCCGCAGACGCATACAATACCATCCCTGGGAGGAGAGGGTGATGGCCATACTGCCGGTGGTGGCAGTGGACGGATTAGAAGGACTCCGAGACCCGGGTGAGTACACAAACAACTCACCTCACATGGGGGGGAACGTCATCCACAACCAAACTCACAAACAGGCACGCAACCACCCCAAGCTATCGCATGACTCAACCACACTCCATGAACACGCACATGCCACTGGCGCCACCATGCCCCATGCACCCAGCTGGACAATGCCAAGTCACAGGCCACAGAAAACACCAACACAAGACACGGTAAGCCGGATGGCGGGAGTGTGGGCCCCAAAAATCACATAGTGCAACTCAGAAGCAGACAACAATGCCCCCTGCCCATATGGCCTAGGTCACAGCCAGACAAACAGTGTGTCCCCACACAGGAAAGACTTGCCAGCAAATGGCGGACGCCTTGCATTAACACATGGGGGTGACGGCACGTTTTTGCACATGACAGCAGATAATGAACAGCCAACACTGTGAAAGAGTGGCAGCACACACCACCACAGCAGCAGCGCAGACACAGACACTACACCCAATGGGTGCCTGGAGATCAGAAACAAACTCACATCAACAAGCCAAGGGCCATTCAAAGATCTGCTAAAAGTGTGTGCCCAGGAAGCTGGGCTGAGGTGATAGAGGGTGACACACAGAGGGAGGGAGAGGGGGACAGAGAGGGAGGGAGACACAGGGAGACGGACAGAGGGAGGAGGCTGACACACTGAGGGAGGGAGAGGGGGACAGAGAGGGAGTGAGAAAGGGACACACAGGGAGCCCAATTCAGCCTTGGTGGGTGTGGGAATGTCTGCTCGTCAGCAGGTGGACAGCGTGCATGCAGCCGCGGTGCGTCCATTGGGGCGTAGGGGCGTAGCCCCACCAGCCCTGGACCCGCGGCTGCCGTAATTAAAATAAATGTTTTGTTTACATTTCCCATTTCCGGGCCTGCCTGTGCGCTTCATTGGTGATAGTGCGCATGTCACGCACAGCCAGCGCACGCAGGCAGAGACAGCAGGAGTTCCGAAGATGGTCTGCGCATGCGAGTGAGGAGCTTCGCCCCTCACTCACATTCACAAACCATTAGGTTTGCTGCGCATGCCCTGTGTAGTGTAGGAGTTTAAAGATAGGGTCCTGCTCGGGCGGTGATGCGTTTTGCGCAAAGTCGCCCCATGCCCTATCAAATGTCAGGACCGAGTTGAGCTGCCCGGCCCCCCAGTCTCCTAATTGGCAAACAAGAAGAGCGGGGAGAAGTTACCTCCACCACCACGTTGCAGAGCGGACGTGAGGCGACGCGGGACCGGAGGTCAGGAGATGCGCCTGGTAAGTTATTCTATTAATTGAATTAGTAGTCAGTCTTACAACAAATGTCAGCTTCTGTAGTGTCGGTGATAACCTGATTAAACGTGTGATGAACATGGGCGTAGGAAGTGTGGGGGACGCGGGGGATATATCCCCCCCAGATTTTGGAGTGGGGGGACACGGGGGACAAGGGTGGGGGGGACGAGAGGACAAAAGAATTTCCCCTCTTCCTTCTGTTATTGGCAGGGCCATTAGCGCGCGAAAGCGCTACTTAATGGCCCTGCACTTGACCTGCCTGGAGTCAAAGAGGCCACCCGCGCTCTGCCTTTTGTATGCTGCAGTAAGGCTCAGCCGTTCTGGGAAGGGCTGAGAAGGGAAAAAAAACGCTGTGTCTTTTCCTTCATGGCAAGGACGGTGTCCACTACTCCTGACCTGCCTCTGGCAGCTGCCCTCCTCTCTTTATTCCTCCATCTCTTACTGTCTCTGTCTCGCTCCTGCTTACATGCTGATTTCAAAAGACAGCTCTTACCTACTCTCTCTTGCCTCTCCTTTTCTTTATTTGTTTCCCTGTGAAATGGATCCAAAAAAGCTGGAACTCTTTGGCTGGAAATATCCTCATTTTCTGACCAAAAACCTCGGGACGGAGAGGAAAAATAATTAAATACCTAAATAAAGCAATACAGAGTGGTCAGCAGACAGGCCTGATTGTTATTTACATCCACACACATTAGCGCCACTTTACAGAGTTTGCCAGTGAAAGCGCTACTTTCTTTTTATCTTCTTTCTTTGAACAACATTGTTTTCCCAGGGTGGGGAAGGTCACCATTTCTAAAGGCACTGCAATACCTGGTTGATGGGTAGAGTAGAAACGTTTAATATGATCGTTTTCAACTGTTTTAATTATTTTAGCTTATAAAATGCGGCTCTGTGTTCGGGCATGTGGTCTTTTTTTAAACCAAACTGCTTACATTTTGAAAGGATATAAGCAATGGACATTGAAACGGGTCCCTTCCTAGGTCTGTCGTCATGTCCTGAACTTTTCAGGAAAAATCACTTACTGATTTCTGAATAATGAGTTTAAAAACGTTAAGGTAACCATGTTGTTACTGATTACAGTTCACATGCTTTGCTTATTCTTGCATTCCCTAGGCGTGTCTGCTTTTTCCAGGGTGGTGTTCATTTTTTTTCAGGCAGCATTTTACTGTTGTCTAGTGCATAATTTGAATTTAGTCGCAGCACAATTGAGTTGTAGCTGAAGGCAGTGCAAGTTTCTCTCAGTGGGGCAGTATGGTGTTCAGTGTGGGAGAGGATGTGGCACTCTGGCTGGAGCTGCTGAATGTGGAACTGGAGAACCATGTTCAGCCTTCATGACCAGTCCACCCTCCTGACAGCTTATTCCGATGCTACACCTTAGAAGGCCCGATAGACCTTAGAAGCCCAGTGTCTTAGCACCCGCAGGTGGACCCTAACAGTGGCAAGTCTGACTTAACCTTGAAGGCCTGTCCACCACAATCCATACTGTAGTTCACTTCATACAAAGAACCACACCCTATATCAACTGTGAATCTGTCAGTGAGGTCACAAGACCCTTGAGGCCAGTCCACCTCACCCATTGGTACCTCATTGGTACTTCATCTGTGGTTGGAGTAGGAGGGGGAGTAGCTTTTGGGTGTAGGCTCACTGGGGAAATGTCGACGTTTCAACCCTGACGCAAAAGGGTAAGTAGTCTCCTCTGCTGCGGGTCTTCCTCAGGACAAAGGAAAGGGAACCCGAACACGATCGTGGTGTGATGAAATTAAATTCCAGACTGTACTCTGTCAAAATATCCTGAAATGACTTCAGGGTGGGGGAGAAATCACCATGAGGTACCACTGAAATGGAGCGGCGTGAGACCTTCTAATCACATGCTGCCATTGGTCCCGGTGAGACGTTCAATTCTTAATTCAGAACAAGTAGGAGACGTACCACATCCGTCGGTGCCTCTGAAGGTACAATCTTGACTTTGGTTGGCCTCTTATCTATGAGATTTTCCCTGTTGAATGTGCCTTTACATGATATATTTTCAGTTGAATGAATTGATTGCATACTACACTCTCCTACAGGTATTAATTTGAGTGTAATTAGGAGTGTCTGGGACCAATTGTTTTCTTTACTAACCTTTGCAAAGGGCCCTACACTTCACAGCAACATAAGTCACATTTCTTTTAGTAATTTGTGATCCGTTTGATCCGTTTGAGCTACAAAATTGTTTTGGGGGAAATCGTTAGATTATACAGCAGATGATGTATTATGTGGCAAATATGATACAGCCAGGGTTAAGTGGAAAACATTAATTAAGGAAAGGTTGCGAGCTGCATGTAAAAGACAAGAACTGGAAATGACGGGTAACACCTACGGGGAAGGCAAACAAAAATAAGAATGCCAAGATCTGAGTGATGGGAAGGATAAAAGAGTGAGCGAGAGGAACTGAGAGTGACCTACAGGGGCCCAGCGAGATGAAAGGGAACTGAAGGAGACCGAAAAGAGGAGCGAGCGAGGGAAAGGGAGGGAAAGGGAATTCAGCACCTGAGCATAATAGGACAGAATGTATGAAGCTCTGTGGTAATACTGAATAAGCAGCTACCTATGTTATGCCATCTATTAATGTAATAACTGCACTTTCACAATTGCTTTATTAACTTTCCTGCTTTCTCAAATTTGCTTGGAAATGCACGATTTTTCTTCTTTTTTTTCAAAATTTTCTTGGGGGGGGGGGTAACCACCCCAAACCCCTCTTTTGGGGTTCATGCTCGCTCGCTACGCTCGCTCGCTACGGTGCTGTATGCTAATTCGTTTGCGCCCCACCACTGTCAAATTTCACCCACAGCCCCTGCGTGCATGTAGACAAGGGTGGCCAGTGCCAGAGCCCCCCCTCTTCTCCATGGCAAAACACAGGGCCATGTCTCAACCTGTGCACGAGCACAACGCCAGCTACCTGCATTATCTAAGTGTGTGGAACCACTCCATGTGCCCACATACAGTGCAACACGGAAGGCGCCAATGCATGGCTCGCCACACCTGCTCACTCCACTGCTGACTGCAGTCACAATTGACGCAGCAAGTAAGACTGTGCCACACATAGGTAAAGTCGCAAAAGCTGTGGCCAAGGGGCATACCCATGCACAAGTGCACTGTGAGTGGAATGCAAGACATATCCAAATTCCCAGAGGAAATGTGCCAACTTAGAAACGAATGAAACATGGATGTTGCATGGAACAAAATTAACATTGTCTCTCTCACACACAGGTCAACGTCGTGGATCACCCCCCAACACTGGGGGGGAAGACTCACAGGACCCGGCTCGGCGGGATGACGGAGCCACCGGCAGCGACGACTCTCACCACTCTGTGGACGAACCCGACCAACCTGGCCCCTCTGGTGTCCAACGACCTGCAGCACCTGCGTCAGGTACAACTGGGCCAACCACCACCCCCACTCCTGCCACATCCCAGGAGACACCCAGGATCCCTGCCCCACCACCACAATGCAGCCAGGCTGGCCAGGAGGAACACGGTGTACCGGGCACCCAGGAGGAGGCAGGCGACAACGCCAATGCCACCCCTCAGGGGTCCCGGAGACCCGATGTGCCCACAAGGGCAGGCCAGGTGCAAGTGGGCAGGGGTGGTGGGAGTGGAGGACGGCGGAGGCGCGAGCCTGACCGGTTGGCTGCGGAACCGGTATATTCCCATGTCAGAAACATCCTGGACACATACCGGCAGGACACCACGGGCATGGCCCAGGCTGTGTCCATCCTCGAGGAGATCAAGACCCAGCAGGCCCAGCAACATGCGGAGCAACATGCCTGTTTACTGCGACACCAAGGGCGGATGGAGGACAGACAGGCTGAGCTCGTGACGGTGTTCACGGGAATTCACAGTACACTCCGTCGGATAGCCGACAACATGGGCAACCCTCCCTGTGCCACCAGGCGTAGAACATCACCACCCACAGGGAGGGATCAGGAGGAGGAGGAGTCATCCGACAGAGCATCCCAAACATCGTCACGGCCTGCTTCTGAGGGTCCCCGCAGGAGGGCGGGTCGTCCACGGAAAAGACCGTGAGGGTCAGCGCAACAGCACCATCTCCCAGGACACCTGGCCTGGCACCTGGCCCACTGGACCAACAGCAGCACAGCAGCAAAAGACATTCTCTGCCACATGGACTTGTTGGTCACTGTCTGACCAATGTTGACAAAGACTGTGGCATGGACTCTGAGGATTTTCAATGGCAAGGACACCAACTCCCCTAGTGAACTTTGGATTCCACACACCCGGAAAGCCCCTCATGTCATACACCCCCCCCCCCCCCACGTACCCCAACCAAAATTAAAAGTTACACGATAAAGAGATGATGCCTACATTTTGCATTATTACCTTACATGTGTCTTGTAAAGTCTAACCATGCCTGAGTCCTCATTTGACTTCAACCATCCACACCCTGGGGCCTGAGTCTGGCACAGGACACACATGGGTCCCAATGTATTAGGCAAGACGGACATGGAGCACCATACACACCCGTGATGGGCCCAACCAGCTGAGGGGGTGGCCGCACAACCGTGCCGACAGACATATTGAGTACAGCGACAGCCATGCGCAGAGGTCAGGGATCATGTGGAGTGTCCTGGGGGGCACCCAGGTATGTGTGGACAGGTGGCAGAACCATGTCCTGCAAGCTTGAGTCAGGTGGATGCAGAGAATGGTGGCCTGGCCAACGTTGGATGCATGGGGATGGCACATGTCACAATACCCACACAGTCATGGACATCATGCACAATACACAGTCTAATCCCACACAAACAGCTTGCATCTTGCTACTCGACACATAGACACATAGCCACTATCACGGAAAACCATGCCAGACATGCTGGCTGCACCGTGGCAACACACCAGCATTGACTGAGAATAGGCACCTTGGAGGCATAGGGACACCTTTATTATTCATGTATTTGGGAATGCAGAGGCAACTCGGAGTACACATGAACAGGTCATGTGGAGTAACATGTGGGTCCAACACTGGAACTCCCCTTCTGCAGCACAAATGCGTGATAGCCATGGAACTGGCACACAAGTGTCGGGTAACAGCTAAACACCCCCTGCTGCTCACGGAGAGGCTGCCATACACCATTGATCCTCTGATGTGGAAGTCCCACACCATGTCAAGCCAATGCAAACCGTATGTGTCCGAGGGCAGTGTTACACACATTGATGCCATCATCACAATCCACTATCCCATCACAGATGACTGGCAACAAGTCTGACCATCTATTCAGGTCTACACAGCTACGTGTCATGTGTCCCATGGTGATGTGACATGTCTGCAGAGGAACCAAACATCGACAGGGGCAGTGTGCACACATCGTAAACAACTGCCACACCCAATACACCCCTGATGCATCCCTTACCCTAAGGAGACTTCCAAACTTGTCCGTGCGTGTAACGCTGAGTCAGCACACGATGACGTGTCCATGAGGAATAGCAGTGCCACAACAATGCAACCAGCAGACGGCATGCGCAAGTACCTGGGGATGAGAGACACACAAGAAGTCAGCCACAAAAAGCACAGCCACTTGCATGTGCATGTACTCGACACATGTAAGGATGGCAACATGCTAGGTCACAATTATGACTGGGGAAATACAACCATCACTGGCACCATCACTCCAGTGACACATCCACACACACCTCTGACTCACGTGGCATACATGCAGATGGACACACACATCGCAACACATGCCACACGGGGACCAATGCGTGCACACACAGACACTGGTACTCACCACTAAGCAAAGAAGTCGCGTATGAGCCGACTCCGGATGTCCTCTTGCGGAACCACATCCTCCACATCACTAGCCCCATTGCCAAGCCCTTCGTCCTCCACGGGTGGATGGTCCTGATCATCTTGATCAGGATGAGTGGCACAGCTTTCTCAACTGCCATGTTGTGCAGCATGCAGCAGACTATGAAGATTTTGCAGACCTTCGCCGGGGCATATGGGAGGGCGCCGCCGGTCTTGTGGAGGCATCTGAATCGGCTCTTCAGGAGGCCAAATGTCCTCTCTATCACTCGCCTTGTCCGGCCATGGGCGGTGTTGTAGCGGAGCTGGGCCGGCGTGATGGGGTTGCGGAGAGGTGTGATCAGCCATGGCATGTTGGGATAGCCAGCGTCCCCTACATGGAAACCACATGGACATAAGTAGGACAGGAGAAGCGGTCGTGCTGGAAGTCTACGCAAAATACAGGACAGACAGAGTGTACCCACCAACAACACATGCTCGTTCGTTGCGCAGCTGCGTCATCATTTCAGGCACCCTGCTACGCCTCATGATGTAGGCATCGTGTGCTGATCCTGGAAAACGAGCACAGACATGTGAAATCACCATGTTGGACAGACACACCACAAGGGCATTGATGGAGTGGTAGTGCTTGCGATTCCTGTACGCCACCTCCTGTGCCTGTGGTGGTACCAAAGCCACATGTGTCCCATCTATGGACCCAATGACATGGGGCATCCCTCCCAGGGCATAGAATCCACGCTTGACCCCAGTCAACAGTTCAGGTGTAGGGAAATGGATGAACTCATCCAGGTGAAGCAACATGGCCTCTAAGAAATCATGCAGCACACGGCTGAACATGCTCTGGGACATGCCACCAACATGAGCTATGGTATATTGAAAGGTACCCGTGGCAAGAAAATGTAGGGCTGCCATTACCTTCAGCTTGGGTGTCAGTGCCGTAGGATACCTGTGCAGCGGTTGCAGGTGTGGTGCCAGCCTCGCAGTCAACTCCTCAATCAACGGTTGGGGGAAGCGGTAGCACCGGATACAGTCATTCTCCCGCATGTCAGCCAAGTCCGGAATTGGTCAGGGAAGAGGCGGCGCTCTGCAGTAATTTGGAAGTGACAAGGAAGAGTGAGTGCACTACAACAACAATTTTTTTGTACTGAGCACATGTCAATCTGTCAATACACATATGCGACATACGGAGTCAGGTATGTGCCACATGCCCTGGACACGTATGGCTGCCAGGTGACACTCCTACCAAGACCCAGCTACACACGGAGATTGTGAACCTCCACATGCCATGGGATGGGATTAGCTGTGTCCCAGTGTAAGTGAACAGCCAGACGCAACACAGGAGTGACATACATCAACACATCAGCAGAAGTAGGATGTCGATTTCAGAGACTGGTAGCGGAACACTAGAGCCACAGGTCACACGACATCACACTAGGACAGCCCACACACCTTGCCAATAAGGTGTACATGTAATGACTCACCACACATTCATTGAGATCATGCAGACATGTCCTTGTTACGCTACTCCGTGTCCCATGCATACATACGCACCTCACATCCGATACCACATGTGGCCTGGTGTGCGTAACAGTGTGCCATGTCCATCTACACACAGACACATGTTGGTTGCTGCAACAGCTGATGCATTTGAGGGTGCACCAACATCAAGCTAATGGGAACACCCCACACATACATGACATAGACACATCGTGCACCGTGGGTAGTCACATGTCTGGTGTGGTAACCCCTGTAGCGGGCATCAGGGGACACTTGCGTGTGTTGTTGACTGTGCCATGCCAGTGACACTCATCCCAAGTGTGCAGTACGACATGCACACATGTCAAAGGAGTTAAGGGCATGCCTGGTACACATTGCACCGTCACACATAACATCTGTACACATCTCATCATACATCTGGTGCCCTCTCGACTCAGGAGTAATGTGCCACATCACAGCCTTTCACACCTGTGCCCCACACATGTAGTACTGCCCAGACAATGCCTTGATGTCCATCCATGGACAAGTATGTCAGCCCTATTCCTTCCTGTGTGCTGCCTGTCACCACTGTGATGTGTGAAAGGCACCGTACATTCGCTCAGAGGGCCTGTGTACGTTCCCTATCACTATGGGAGTGCTGCTGTATGTGTACCCATAGTGATAGTGAGCGTACGCACGCGTGTACGGTCCGTACCACTATGGGTACGCATACGCGAGAACACCCATAGTGATAGTGAGCGTACAGGCGTGTGTACGGTCCGTCTCACTATGGGTGTTCTCGCGTATGCGTACCCATAGTGATAGTGAGCGTACGCACGCGTGTACGGTCCGTATCACTATGGGTACGCGTACGCGAGAACACCCATAGTGATAGTGAGCGTACAGGCATGTGTACGGTCCGTCTCACTATGGGTGTTCTCGCGTATGCGTACCCATAGTGATAGTGAGCATACGCACGCGTGTACGGTCCGTATCACTATGGGTACGCATACGTGAGAACACCCATAGTGATAGTGAGCGTACAGGCGTGTGTACGGTCCATCTCACTATGGGTGTTCTCGCGTATGCGTACCCATAGTGGTACGGCCCGTACACGCGTGCGTACGCTCACTATCACTATGGGCGTTCTCGCGTATGCGTACCCATAGTGATAGTGAGCCTACGCACGTGTGTACGGTCCGTAACACTATGGGTACGCATACGCGAGAACACCCATAGTGATAGTGAGCGTACCCACGCGTGTATGGTCCGTACCACTATGGGTACGCATACGCGAGAACACCCATAGTGAGACGGACCGTACACACGCCTGTACGGGCCGTTGCTATGCATTTGGGGTGCCCTAGGGCCCCGGTACGCACCGTACCTGTGTGTGAAACTCCAAATTACATAGGGGACACATGAGGGACAAGTATAAAGGCCTACATGCATGCTGGTTGTCATGGAGACCAAGTTTAAAGTTTGAATTTTTTTCAGCAGGTGCACAGCAGTAGTCAGTTTGAATGAATCTACTTTGTTGCAATGTGGTTCTGGAGGTGACATCATGCTCAAGAAAAAAACACAATAAGAACCCACTGACTGTGCTAGGTTTGAAGGGATTGGAGGAAACATAGGATGCAAATGTGAGTGACCAATCACTCTGTACTCCTGTGCATGAAACAGGCCAGCAAGGCAGATATAAGGCAGCCAGGTCCCATGAGGGAGCACTTGCCTGCACATCTCTGGATTCTACGAGCCAGCTGCTGCTACTGATTCCCTGGAACCATGTCAAGGTCTGTGGAGAGGGCACAGCCTTTCACCCTGGAGGAGAACCTGGCTTTGCTGGATGTGATCCTCCCACAGTACCCCATGCTGTATGGGCGACCAGGGTATCAGGTGAGTGCAGAGTCTACTAGCACAGACTGTGTCCCTTGTTTGTGACTGTGACTTCTGGCATTGTGTCCAGGTGTGACACACATGCTATGTACTGAAGGGGGGGTCCCAGGGGGGGGAATGCCTGATGTCTCCCAGTCAGTGCATGCTGTGGTGCATGTCTGCCGTCCTCACTTGCATTGTGTTTACTGTGACAATCACTGCATGGTGCATGCCACATACTGCCTGTCTTGTCCTCCTGGGAATGTAGCCTCTACAGTCCTCATTTTATTATGTGGTCAGCCCAGTGTGACAGGTGACTGTACCCACAGATGTGTGTTAGTTCTGTGTACCTGTGCTGAGAGTGTCCACATGATGTGTTCGTACCCTGGACATCGGTGTGTGTGTAAGTCCCCTGTCATGTGGGTGGGTGCATATGTGGAGTGTGGCACCCGGGCTGCATGAGGGATGGATATACCCTGCCCATGTGATGTGAGCAGGGAGCAGTGCTGTGTGTCTGACGTGCAGAGCCAGCCCCACACCTGTGAGCCCCCCCGTCTAGTGGCACACGTGCAGAGTGAGGTTTGTCGCTGCATTTGGCAATGGCAGGTGAATGTCCTGTGCCTGTGTGTGTCTGTATACTCTGCTGCGGTAGCGTCAGTGGCCTGTGGCATGTGACTGCTTAGAGGTGCTGCACATTATCCTGGTGTACCTTCTGATGCACAGTGTGAGCCTGGATCATTGATTGTGTAGTTGCCCTCATTCCACCTGTGTACTTTCAATGGCACGTACTGCTTTTGCCCTTCCCCAGAGGATCATGTCCCTATGACAAAGGTGCAATGCGTTGGATGCATACCATGCCTTGTTGTAAACAGCAAAATTGTTCTAATATGTGTCTCTGTGACATGTGCCAGGTGTATTGATGTAGTGTCACTTGTTCATCCTCACAGGTAGGCGCCTCTGCCAAGAAGCAGATATGGATGAACGCCGTCAGTGCCGTGAGGAGGACGGAGGGTCGCAAGCGGCGCCTGGCCCAGGTGAGAAAACGCTGGCAGGATATCCGGTGCTGGACGCGGAGGATCGCACGGGTCCTGCTGGGGGACTCACCTGAGACCCATAAGAACCGCGGGCGCCGCCGTCTGACCCACATCCACAAGCGTGTGCTGGCGGTGGTATTTCTAGACTTGGACAGGCGCTTAAAGGAGAAGCAGCAGCAGGAAGGGGGTAGGTACATGTGTGTTTGTTGTGTGTCACCAGCATATGTAAGTGCACAGTTGCATGGATACACTGCCAGGGTTTAAAGGTGCTGTGCAGATCCAGTTACCCACAGTATAGCGGTGCTCTCCTGCCTCCCTTCCCCTCCTTGCAATGTGTTCCCTGGTCTGTGTGTAGTAACTCCTTCACAAGGTTATCTAGGCTGGCACTTTCTCCACGTGAACTATGCCTGTAGCATCATGTGTGGGGGTGGTGTGTAACAGGTTTTGGGACCTTGCCTGTGCCCTGTCCAGTTCAGTACTTGTTGGGTTCCATGTCAGTTGGCACTGATGCTGAGTCCAGACATGGGAGTTAGTCTCTCAAGTGTCATGCCTTACAGCACGCATGTCCTATGTTGTGGCCTGTGACATGATGTGCATGAGTGTGCGATACGCATAGTGCAGGGATGGTGGCGTGTGTTGCAGTCATTCCCATTCAGGACCATGGAGTTGTGTGGCCACTACTGTCCCCTGGGGCATATTTTCCTAGGTGTCATGTGTGTCATCACAAAATGTGGACACTCTCAGTGTCTACAGCATAGGTTGTGCTCTGTGCCAATGTCCCCTGGCACCATGTATATTGACGTAAAATGTAGTACAAGTGTCCACTGTACAGCCTGACCTGATTTTCCTTGTTCATACTCATGGTGGCCAGTGCTTGTGTGTCTTGTTACAATCATCTGATGCTGCCCATTTGTACATGATTATTTGGACAGGCGCACCTTGGGTATTTGGTGTCCAATCTTGCATTCATCCAGCCCATGTGTATTTCACCCAGACTAAGAGATGTAAGTGCTTCCTGTCTCTCAACAAATTGTCTCATGTAGGGGGTGGTTGGTGCGGGCAAAGCCTACATGTCAAAACCTGATATCTCCTTGCTAGGTCTGGCCAGTGTGTGATGTTTATCTGCACATGCACTCAAGGTGCAGTGAGCCAGTCATGGTGGGCATGTTTTCAGTATTACCTATGCAGCATGTGCCTCAAGTTCATGGATATGGTCCCTGCTCATCCCTATTTTCGGCAACGCTGTGTGGTGCAGATGCAGTGCTGGATTGTCCCCAGGGCCTGGCTCCTCTGTCAAACTCCATTTCATGTCATTTGCTATTGTGTCATGCTCTCCATAGTTTTTCAGTGGCATGGTGGGTCAACCAACTGTGTGTTGCATGCCCTACATCTGTACCTTGTTTTGTAGATGTTACTGATCTTTCTTTTCAGGCTATGCACTGTAACCTATGTAGATTGGACTCATGTGACATATGTATACAGGTGTATGATTAATTGCTGTCTCTTCACCTTGCCCACAGCATCGTCGGGGGACACGGAGGGAGACATCAGCACAGACGGAGCGGAGGGACAGAGCACCAGTGCCAGCGGTGACATCGTGCCTGGCACATCGAGTGGAACTGAGGCGGAGGAGAGTGAGGCCGAGGACCTGTCCACTGGCACGACAGAATATGAAGCTGACGGGTCCGAGGATGATCTCTCCGAGTGGGCGGAGGCTGCACCAGCAGCTGACTGCAGCACAACATCTCTCCCCGCCCCCTCCATTGCCATCAGCCGCCTCCCACTTGCTCGTGTCCCTTCCCAGCGTGCCCAGTCACCACATGTCTCCTTCCTGCCAGGCACTGCACCCCCTGCCCCTGTCTCCACTGCTGCCGCCAATGCCAAGTCTGTGGACATCCAGCGGCAGTTGCAGGTTGGTCAGGCTGCGATGCTTAATGTCCTCCATGGCCACAGCCAAGTGCTGCACAAGATGGAGGCATACTTGGAGGGCATTTTCTCATCGCAGGCTGACCAACGCAACTTGCTGAGGTCCATTGAGTCGACACTGACTGCAGCAGTGGGTCTCCTGCAGCGCTACGTCCAACCCCCTACCCCTGACCCATCCACACTTCCCACTCCCATGCCTGTCCCACGTACACCCAGACGTCAGCATGCACCCACCACAACAGACACAGGCACCACACCAGCAGGGAAGGTCAAACGCACACCTCCTGGCACGCACACACAGGGTGAAGTAGGCACACCCACTGGGTCGGGGGGCAAACGTAAGACACGCAGCCAGAGTGGGAGTCCGCATTCCACCCAATCCACTCCCTCCAAATCCCCTCCCCTCAGCTCTCCTGCCCACATATCCGGCAAAGACTCCTTCATGGCCGCTCTGTCCCTGAGCCCCACAGTGACACCACCCCGCAAGCGGTCAAGGGAGTCCCCGGTCAGGGTGGTTGAGTCCCCCCCCCTGTCCACACCCTCCCCCAGTGGCGCTGCAACCCATCCCTCCGCCCCCCCCCCTCCTTGGGGCCTGTGGTTCCTCCGGGTGCAGGGGAGTCGCTGGAGGACCCTGCTAAGGTGTGCAGCGCCATCCTGGCCTCCGCCTTTGGCCCTGACCCACCCCCTGTGGTGGAGTCCTCCATCCCTGCACCCACGACGCCTACCCTTCGCCCTCATGTCCCTGCGGTGCCTGGTCCTTCCCCCCACATGATGCCCTCCCCGCTCTGGAAGACGAAGGAGTCTGAGTGTACAGGCAAGCTAGGGGACACGCGTCCCACTGTGTCCCCCACCTGGATGTGAACTTTGGATTGCCCTATGGGCGTTGTACATTTTGAACTTTCAAGGGACAAACACATTTTTTTGATGCTGAATAAAGCAATTTCTTTTTCCTTAGTACACTACTGTCTGTCTGGTATTGCTGTTGGTGGACCTGCCCCATCATTTTGGGTGGTGATAATGTGTTGGGTGTGTGGGAATTGTAGTCTTGTGCTGGTCATAGGGTGGATCCTGGTATCTGTGTGCCATCACAAGCTGTTGGCTACATAACTTTGTTCATGTACGCAGTTACTGCATGGTGTCATCATCCCAAGGTGTGTTCCTTCCTCTGTGTAACCTGACATCTTCCCTGCAAGGTCTTTCCAATATGTGGTGCTGAGCTCTGTCTACATTGGCTGGGTGTGTGACGGACTCGTTACACTTGGGCCATGCATGCTGAGCGATGTCTCCACCTGCATCATTTGTGGCGTCCTTGGTGGTCACTGTACTTGTGTATGTAGACTGTTGCCATGACTTCATGTGTACATGTTTTCTTTTTGGCGCTATGCATGTGTATACTCCCAGCCTCGCACACATGTGGTACATGTACTGCAGGATCTTTGTGCACCTGACTGACATTTGTGGGCATTGGATCTGTGGGTACTCCACCCTTTTCTTTGCAGGGGCACTGCTGTGAGTGTTAGGCAGCCACCCCTCCTGTGTCTGGGCACTGCTGGGAGGACTCTGCACCCACCCCTCCTGTGTCTGGGCACTGCTGGGAGTGATAGGCACCCACCCCTCCTATGTCTGGGCACTGCTGGGAGGACTCTGCACACACCCCTCCTGTGACTGGGCACTGCTGGGAGGACTCTGCACACACCCCTCTTGTGACTGGGCACTGCTGGGAGGACTCTGCACACACCCCTCTTGTGACTGGGCACTGCTGGGAGGACTCTGCACCCACCCCTCCTGTGTCTGGGCACTGCTGGGAGTGATAGGCACCCACCCCTCCTATTTCAGGATATGTGCGCTTAGAACATACACGGGTGTGGGTTCGCTCCATGCATTCGAGGTGGGGGTACGGGTCGTAATTACATTGTTGGGGTGGGACGTATACGTACGCGGGTGAGGGTATGGGTCGTACTTACACTGTTGGGGTGGGGGTACGCTCCATGCATACGGGGTGGGGGTACGGGTCGTACATACACTGTTGGCATGGGGGGTACGATCCATGCATACGGCGGTGGAGGCACGTCCCGTACGTACACTGTTGGCATGGGGGTACGCTCCATGCATACGGGGGTGGGGGTACGGGTCGTACATACACGGTTGGGGTGGGGGTACGGTACATACATACATGGTTGGGGTGGGGGTACACTCCATGCATACGTGGGTGAGGGTACGGGTCGTACTTACACTGTTGGGGTGGGGGGTACGCTCCATACGTACGCGGTGAGGGTACGGGTCGTACATACACGGTTGGGGTGGAGGGTACGCTCCATGCATACGCGGGTGAGGGTACGGGTCGTACTTACACTGTTGGGGTGGGGGGTATGCTCCATACGTACGCGGGTGAGGGTACGGGTTGTACTTACACTGTTGGGGTGGGGGTACGCTCCATGCATACGCGGGTGAGGGTACAGGTCGTACATACACGGCTGGGGTGGGGGGTACGCTCCATACATACGCGGGTGAGGGTACGGGTCGTACATACACGGTTGGGGTGGGGGTACGCTCCATGCATACGGGGTGGGGGTACGGGTCGTACATACACTGTTGGCATGGGGGTACGCTCCATGCATACGGCGGTGGGGGCACGTTCCGTATGTACATTGTTGGCATGGGGGGTACGCTCCATGCATACGGGGGTGGGGGTACGGGTCGTACATACACGGTTGGGGTGGGGTTATGGTACGTACATACAAGGTTGGGGTGGGGGTACGCTCCATGCATACGCGGGTGAGGGTACGGGTCGTACTTAAACTGTTGGGGTGGGGGGTACGCTCCATACGTACGCGGGTGAGGGTACAGGTCGTACATACACGGTTGGGGTGGGGGGTACGCTCCATGCATACACGGGTGGGGGTACGGTCCGTACATATCCGTGCCCACGCTATGGAATGCTTATGCGGCCGTACCCAGGCCTTTGCCACGTGGGTACAGGCATCCCGCCATTGTTGGGGTGACGTGGGTGTGGGCGTGGTACGACTCGTACCCACGCTCTTAAGGCGTGGGTACGGGACGTACCTGTATTGTTGTGTTGCCGGTTTGCGTCGTCATGCACTTCCGTTGTGGCGGACGCTGGCTTTGCTGGACACGCCCCCACCCCCTCGTAGTGACCAGGGCCTGGGGGTCAGGTATGTCCAGGGCATGTGTGCTGTGTGACTTTGGTGGGGGTTTTGTGGCCTGCCCCTGCTCCTGCCCCCCCCTTTGTTGTTCTGACCTTCTGCGGCGTCTGCGTCGTAACCTGTACAGGAGGTCGACTGCTATGAGGGCCGGGATGACACGTAGGTTTGGGTCCATGTCTGTCCGTCACGTACAGGTACTCCTTGTTCGCGTCGTCCTGATTTCCCGGCAGTTTTTGGCTGCCGGAAAATATTGTCCGTGCGGGATGACGTCGGTGCGAATTGTACTTCCTGGTTCGTGAATGGCAGGCTGCGTGCGTCCCGACGTCACATCGGCGCTTTCCCGGATCACATTTGTATGATTATTTTCGTCGGTCGGGGTTTTGTACGATTCGTACGGAAATGGTATTTCCGTGCGAATCGTACTTCCATGTTTGTATATTGTTACGACCGGGTACGCGTCGGACGGAGAATATACTCCGTCCGACGGTTCGTACCTGGTTTTCACAGGATCGTGATCGGCACCATTGTGTATGCATACTGATCTGCTTATACTACCGAAAAAAACAATCCCCGCTGATATTACTTGTGCCCACGGTGCACCAATTTTGGTTTTTTCTCCGTTTACTTAAGTGTTTGACTACAGGGCTCACCTCATCCAAGTCCTCCATGAGGTTTATTTATCCCAAATTTAGGGTAAGAGTTAGAATTTGAATTCAGGTTTGTGTGAGAACTGCACATTGTCACATTGTGTAACACGTTTTAGGAAGGAGACCAGACACGCACATCCTTTCTACAAATCGGTTATGCTTACCCATGAGTGGCATGGCTGATATTTCCCAAGGCCGACCACCGCAGGTCGGTCTTGCCTTCGGTTTAAAGCATTGCATGTTCCAACTACCGGTGTGTTGTACAATGCACTGTTCTGTCAAATGCAACAATGTGGTACATCATTTTATGTGTGTGTGTATTCATATATATATATATATATATATATATATATATATATATACACATATATGTTCACTGAAAAACAATAGGTTTCAAGGACATTATAGTTAGAAATTAGCATTTGAAAAACCTTAGAAATTCACTGAAAAAACCATAGGTTTCAGGGTCGTTATAGTTAGTTGGACATTTCACTCGTACAAAACCAGAGAAATTCGGCTGTTATAGTTAGTACAGCTAACTATAACTCGCGCCCCCGCAATGCAATGCTGATGACGTCACATATTACATCACTCATGACATGCTCAGTGACATCACTGAATAACAAATAATTGCCAGATTTCAGCCCCGGGGACCCCATCCCCCAGGGCTCTGCCATTCCCTTTTTTTTCCAAAGGGAGGGGGCCGCGTGGCCCCCTCCCGGGCCTAGCCTCTCCGTCGGGGACCGTGGGCGGAGCCCCAATGCCCCCACGGTCCTGCCGGCTCCCCGCCTCCTGCGGGAGCTGGCATTGCTTTTGAGCAAGGGGAGCTGCATGCAATCCTGCAAAAGCAATCCTGCTTTGCTTCATTGAAGCGAGAGCAGGTTGGGAGGTGGTGGTCCCCGGGGCTTCCGCTGAGGAGAGAAAACGGTTAAGTGGCATCTGATTGTAACTAGGGGGCCTTGGCCTTTTTTATAGCAAATTGGAAAAGGCCTATCCACTATCCCCTAAACAATCCCTCCAAACACCCATTTCTAGGGCATCTCATTTTCCCCTGAGTGCGTGGACTGTACATTATGTATGTGCATTATACCGTTCTGTGCACTGTTGGTAGTCTGTGAGCACAGTAAATGATGGAGTCTCATCAGGGCGCTGTTAAGTGACTACACAAAAGGACTGTTCCCCATTAGGATGTCTGTATCCTCCTTGAGGACAGAAATCCTTCCATTCTGCTATCCATAGGTCTCTGTCCCTGTGACAATGTAGGTATCTGGTGTGTTAGTGAGATAAACAATCCTTTTCCCGAACGATGATATCTGGAATGACCTTCCCCTCCATCTTCGAACAGCACCCTCCCTGGCAGATCTCAGGAAGAAACTCAAGACCTGGCTCTTCCGCAGAGACGTCACACCCACAGCGCCCAGATACTCCAAGGTGTGACAATGCTGCCCTATACAAATGGTGATTTATTGATGAGACAAATCTTTCTCACAAAAGGACTTGAGTTTCCTTACCCTTGCACTGGAAGAAGTGTTAACTAACTTCAACACTCCTCATTCAACAGAACTAAACAGCTGGCTGTTTATTTCTGTTTTTGCCTCCGTCTACCTTGAGGGTAGTTCTCTCATGGGTTTCAAATTGGTGACCTGCCCATTAACAGTAACCGCCCTCAGGGCCTAGCTGCTGTCCGTGTACATATTGTAGTCTCCCCGCTTTGCCAAATATTTCCATGTGTATTTACGGTTTGTTTGTACATGATCCTTAGTTTGCTGTGCGTCATTTATGAAGTGACTGGATTATAGCCTGGCTCTTGATTCTGTAAAGCGCTCTGATACCCCTGGGTCTAGCTAGCGCTATATAAAAACTTACAAATAAATAAATTCAGATAGACATAGTCTCTGTCTAGGGCAGGCGGGGTAAGTCTTACTCATGCTGGGGTATGCTTCTAAAGCTGAGACACGCATCCTGGCAGGCAGGTAGGCCAGGTCAGAGCCCAGGTAGAACTTCTAGCTTATCCAGAGTGGAGCTCCAGGGGCAGCATGTGGCTCCATTTTCATGTAGCACTTGTCTGCTCTCTTCCGTGGGTTGTTCTGCAACTTACTGGCTCTAGTAACACTACAATGAGAACAGAAGCTTTTCTGAAGCTTGTTGTGGCCAAAATAGTGAGGGGCATAATTGTTATGGGTGACCGAAAGTATTTAAAAGGGGCGGGGTGTACCTTTTCCCGATGGATAAAGTGAAAGACTGCATGCCGCACTGGAAACTGCCAACAGCCAGAGCAAGGGAAGCAAGTATCGGACTATTAAAGGTGAAAAGCTTTCGATGCTCCTGTGCCCAGCAGGCCCCAGATCCTACTGGTAGCACTCTGAACTGGTACATTGGTCTTTACTGGACAAAGACCAAGAGGTGACAATTGTGTAGGATTTAAAAAATGCAGGTGGGGCAGCTCCTTATAAGAACCAGGGTCTATACTCCTGACGATATAATAAGTCCACTGTACCTTTAGCGACCATTTGGGAAGCATTCCTGCCACGTGACAGCAAGGGCTCCCCATTAAAATAAAATCAAACAACAGTTTGAATGTTATCTTTTATAGAACAGGGCAAATTTGAAACCCAACTGAAATGAAGAAATAATGAACTAACTTTTAAAGAACGATCAAGTGGAGAACTGTTTTGAATATTACTTGGTACAGATCTGCTCTTCCAGCATGGTCCATTAACTTAATGAGAAGTGTACACAAGTCTCAATAAAATGCAGTTGAAACCATACAACCTGCCAGACCCTGTGAATCCTGAATGTAGTGAAACACAGGAAAATTGGACTCATACCCGTTTTTGTACAAAGTCCAATTTTCCAGTGTTGAGACTTGAGTACACTTTTTTTGGTTCACTGTTTTGCAGTAGCATTTTCATCTTTATAGGTCCTGACGAAAGCCCGGATCAAAAAATCTAGGGGCTGAAACATGTAGACCTTTTCCTTACGGACTTACTACAGTTATTCTTTTAAATTGTATTTGCACGGTTTTTAGTTTTGGCATCAGGGTAGCATTTAATAACATTGGTCAGTATCCTGGTAGTCAATTTTAACATCACTCGATTTCCACGCTAACACATCACCAGCACTGCAACCATCACCCTCCCAATATTCAAACTATCTCCTCATTTTTTATATCATAGTGGACATTCCCCTTTTTTTGCCACTGTTGGAAACATTTGTTTCAACTTCCTTCTATTTTTGAGAAGTTTGCAGCCCTTGATCTCAAAAGGGCATGCAGTTAGTGGATATCCCAAATGATGAAGCAAGCCACCTCGGTGGGTGATGGGTCGTTGTTTCCCTAAAAACTTCTTTCATTCCATTTAGTAATTTCCGGCTGACTCAGAATTCTCTAGAGCCCATAGTTTTCTTCTTTTTTGTGTGACTAGACTCTGTCTGTGGCACTGTGAGCAAAAAAAAAATGGATTGGAATGTGACCCAGAGTAATTACAGTAGCGGTCAATACTGCTGGCATATTGGCCTCATCTCACAAACTCATCAAGGCCCTTTTAATGTCACATAACAGAGAATTAATCAAACTTGTATTTTCAATTGTACAATGCCAAGTAATTGACAACAAAAGTATTTCTCAGGAGGCTGGCCCAAGGAAACAATCTATATCTTGACGTTTACTAGAAACTTTGTTGGAAAGACAAACTGGGCTCAAAGAAGGTGTTTCCACCAACACAGCCTCCTTCTAACAAATCAAAAAAGAATGGCAATTCTTACATGCGTACAAAGGAAGACATCACTAAATGTAAACGGCATGGTGACATTCCTTTTCCGTAGGCCTTCAGCTTAGACATTTAATGAATATAGCGCACCGCTCCAGAAGCTCATCTATTTCTTGTTCTACAGATGATGTTAGATTTCAGGATGAGGGTACAGATTGCATATATTTAAATTATAGATATAATGGTAGCAGCCTGCATTATAGCATGCATCAAAGGCACTTAACCATGCATGCATACATGTTATTACCCAATTCACAGACTTGTCTTTATAGAAGATAATTTATTGGGACATGTTTATTAATACTACATTCAACTGATGAACTGTAGAGGACATTTGGAACGTTCCAAAGGGCTCGCATTGCCGATAACTTCCTGACGGAACATTTCACCCGATGACAGCAACCAGTTAATAGAAAAAAAGCAGTCAGTAACAACTTATTTGTCTACCTCCACGAACAGAAAGTTCAGCCAGTTTCTTCCTTCTCTTAAACATGTGTACCTTCCTGGCACACGTGAACTTACCGCGTCAACCTACATTTCAGTGTCGGCTTTCTGCACCAGTGCTTAGTCGAAAGATTCTGTTGCAATGCCAGCATTCACAAGTGGTAGCTGGATAAACAATGCTACTAATTGATTTATATGCAGAATACAGTACAAAATGTATTTCTTGGAGAAATCAGAAGAAACATATTTCTTCACTTTTATTAGTTAACAGTCAACCTAACAGCACAATCTATGCTTCCCAAGAATCGCAGGAACCCCCCAAAAAAACCCACAATGAACATGTACAACCAGTGCAGATTCACTTTCTGATGCAGAACCCTCTCATGCAAAATGCCAAACATTCTTACGTTTGATTTCCCCACGCATGGCGAGCACATTGAATCCTATATGCTGGGCCACTGGAATTAAGCGATTCTGAGGCCGCTGCTTTTTTCCACATAATTAGGTTATTTGTCGCATTTGCAACATAATCAATCACTTACGGCATAATCAGAAGATTTAAACAAAAAAAGTGTGTTTCTCGCTTAAACGTATCAAAGTTACTAAAAACATGGCGACGTGCGCAGTGGAAGGACCTCTGCAATGGTTAACTGGTCCTCTTTCAGTTACTTATTTCTGTATTTGGTTGCCAAACTTTTATTAAGCAGGTGAAAACTTTGCCCAGGCAGTATTACCACGTGTGAAAATGACAAAATAATGAAGCAATATTGTCAACAAATTTACTGCATTATGTAGCATAATTTGTAACATAATTTAGTCAACCCTACCGCATAATTTTGTACAGGATAATTCCATTGGTCTTGTCTATATGTAATTGGAAGGATTTTGGTGCTGCCTCCTTCAGACATTGGCGTTTTTAGGTCTCACGCCTGGCGTTGCACTGCGCAGCAGTGCTCACGCAGCGCGAGGCATATAGTAGGTGAAAAACGGGGTTTCAGCACTAACCTAGGAATCGCACACGCTCGTGCGTGTGCTTTTCCTTTTGTGCTACCCCATTGGCCTTAGCGTGTGTCTTTTAATGAAAGACTGCATGCTATTGGCCCCAGGCGGGCGCATTCCTCCTCCCACGGCCTATTGGTGTCTATTACGCGCTTGGTGCGCGTAATAGACGCGTAATAGACACCAATAGGCCATGTGGTTTCAATTATCGTGTCCAGACACGGGCGCAATAATTGAAAGCACATTGCTCGCAGTGATGCTCGCGCACGCACCACTCGCGGGCTTCTGCTTTATTTTCTAGTTAATAACAAGATACCAGTCGACTCCCTGGGTCCATGAGCATGCTGAAGAGAGCCGTCTCTGTGTTGTTGTACGTCAGAGGCAGGAGTAAGGCGCTGGGGTCTCGGTATATAGGAGCATACACCAGTAAGGTCAGGTAATGAAAGCTGGGCGGGGGTTCGTGAGTAACTTGTCCATGCACGTGCGGCACGGAGCTGCCTGTGTGCTGTACGTGATGCAGGAGTAAGATGTTGGGGTATCGGTATATAGACGGGACACGGCAGTAAGGTCAGGAAATTCAGGAAATGAGAGAGGTGTCGGGGACTCGTGAGTAACATGTCCATGCACTTGCTGCGTGGAGCTGAGTGTTGCACGTCACATGGAGGGGGCAGGAGTAAGATGTTGGGGTCTCGGTGTATAGACGGGATACAGCAGTAAGCTTAGGTAATTAGAGAGATGTGGGGGAGCTCGTGAGTAACATGTCCATGCACTTGCTGCAGGGAGCTGTCCGAGAGTTGTACGTCACAAGGAGGGGGAAGGAGTAAGATGTTGGTGTCTCGGTGTATTGACGGGATACAGCTGTCCAGGGGGGGGGGGCTCGTGAGTAACTTGTTTTGATATGCATATGACGTGCACATGTATTAATAAGTACACGTGCCTTTGATACGAAGTTCTTGGCGGTGCTGAGTTTTGAATAGAGGTGGGTAAACCACACAATTCATCTGTAGAGCTGAACCGATCCCAGGGTCTGCGTGGCTCAGAGCCGAAGCACTAGCCCAGCCAGAAGAAAAGCACGGGAATGAATTCAAAGGGCCCCTGCATTGGCACTGACTTCCAGTGGTTGCCCCCTTTCCAAAAGAAAAATGCTGGCCCTTCGTTCAAGTTTTAAAAATCTGCAAAGGCCCCACATCAGGGTTGGATTGGGATCAAAAGTAGTTCCCTGCACCCCAAAAACACAATGGTTCAGTGTTTTTAAGTGGTATGAAAAAGTGGAGGGTTGTCCTATAAAAGAGGAATGGCCAAAAAAGTGTAACTGATTTATTTCCAAGAAGCATTGTCTATGTAATTAAGGATGTTTAAACATGTGAACCAAAGCCCTGTGCCTGACCAGTATTTGTAGAGCAGGCTGTGGGTTTTGTGTTATTGCGGTCCAACAGTGTTCCCAGGTTCACCACTACAAGGTGAGCAGAAAATGATGAAAAAAAATATCAACTACTCAAGCTGCAATTAGAGAGGGAGCAGTAATCGATGCTCCGCTTGACCCTTCTGTCAGAGGATCAAAGTCCCTGCAGAAAAACATGTTACCATATAGCCACAGAGAGGACTCCACACTTGTGACTGCAGTTAGCATTATTATAACAGAGCCAGTATGAGGAGGGGCTGACCCGAACCAGTGACATTTTTATGACCATCATCATGCAGTAAGTGCATTAACCTACTGGGCTGCCAGTATAGCTGTAAAGATCCCCGAAGCACCTGTTGACTCTCAACATGTGTTTTCTTAGCTTCACTGAGATAAGTGGACACGTTGTCAGAACGCATCCTTGCGCATGGATTGGTTCACACCGGTGAACCCCATCTGAACATCAGTGAGGGGATACCAGCACAATTAGTCTAAGTTTATCGCTGTAGGTAGAGAGCACAGCAGCGCGATCAGTCTATAGCAGTAGGGAGAGGGCACGCCTCTTCTGGGGGGCCGCTTGCAGAGATCTCCAGTTTCCCTGGCCAGCGCATGAATAGCTTATCGAGTATAGGTGTTATACTTCGCATTCTGGTACGTGTATTTTTTTTAATGTCCTCATTTGCCATTAGATATTTCAGAGCTATTAACCGAAAAGTTCTGTATCTAAATGGAAAAGGCTTTACACAGAACCTCTCTCCATGCTTGTTCTGTGTAGTCCTGGGCGCCCTACAGAACTAGAGAGATAAAGTAGAACAAAGGTAAAGGCTTAATCATTGGACAGGTTGTGTATATACATTATCTATATATCAAACGTTTTTAACCATTCCTCACATGGTCCCCAGAAATGTATTCTGTTATCCCTCTTGTTATGTCTCTGCAACTTAGCTCTGTCCAACTTCATTATATACTTAATAGCAATCACCCATTCTAAAAACGTAGGAGAAATATCTTTTGTCCACTTTTTACAAATTTCTCTTCTTGCAAGCAAAATTAAATATAAACATAACTTATTTTCCCATCTGGAAAAGGATTTATAATCAAAACACAATCCGAAAAAAAAAAAAAACTGTGCTTACCTGAATGTCCAAACCAAAAATATTTTACAAACCTTTTTTTATCTGTGCCCAAAATTGATGTAAGTTGGGGAAAGTTAGAAACATATGGACATCATCCGCCTCAATGAAGAGACACTTGGGACATTTAGGTGGTAAGCCTTTCGAAAATTTTGAGAGCTTTTGCGGAGACCAGTACACCCTGTGAACAAAAAAAATATGATTTCTCCTTAAATTTGCAGGTTGTACTGTAGAATATATAATGTCGTGAGATACTTGCCATATATCTTCGCAGTGGCATCCAGGCAAGCTCTCTCCCCATAACTCCGTTGGTAATTTAAACTCTCCATCTTCCAAATCCAGAATCAGCCAATAAAGAATTGATACCTCCTTTTTCTTCTTTACAGTTTTCCTCCATAGTATACTTTCCAGTTCATTTTCAAGGCCCAGCTTAATCCCAATAATTTGATGCCAACTTTGTATTTGCCAGTACTTAAATTTTGAACGTCTGTTGCTTGTTAATAAATTCAACTCATCCCAAGATAGCAACTGCCCTTCCATTGTTACCTGTCCCCAGCATAAAATGCCAGCATCAATCAGGGGTTTTGACAAGGAATCTCTGGTCCATTCTGGCGATCCTGGAGACTTCCACATAGGAGAGAGAGAACTAAAATAGCTGATTTTTAAAGATTTTTTAATCTTAGCCCAATTACTGGCATAATTACTTAGTATTTTTAAAGGAAACTTTTTGAAGAATCTTGGGTCTCCATATTTATATAGGAATCCTTGGCTCCCATTCTCAACTCCCAAGAGCATCTCTTTAAACATTACGCCTACTTCAGAATCATCAGGGATATCGAAAAGGGTTTTTCCAGCTCTCAATGTGTAAGTTCTTGCATATAGAACCACATCTGGTAAACATAGCCCCCCCTTGTTTTTTTTCCTGCGTAATTTCTTCCATGAAATACGACTTGCTTTCGAGGCCCAGACAAAAGTGTTCAATTTCGACTGGAGCAATCTTAAACTTTTCTTGTTAAAAGATAAGGGGATGTTTAGTAATATGAAAATTAATTTTGGCAACAACATCATTTTTATTAAATTCACTCTACCAATTAAGGCTAAAGGTAAATAAACCCAACTTAATAAAAAATTGTTTATTTCCTTCGTTATCTTTTGGAGATTCAGCTCCGTGAGCTTATCTATGTTTTGGGTAATCAGAATCCCTAAATACCTAATTGCCTTTTTTATTGGACAAGTGCAACTATCTAGGTTCCATGCCATACACTCTGTTTTTGCTGCATTTATTTCATATCCGGACACTTTCCCAAATTTCTCTGCCTCTTCATATATCAGTGGGATTGAGCTGTTTAGATCAGATGTATAAATCATCCGCATATAACGCAACCTTCTTTTCCCAATTTTTAAATCTAAAAGGTTGCATACCATGATTCTGTCTGATCTTATCAGCCAGCGGTTCTATATATAAATCAAAAAGCAGCGGAGACAGAGGGCACCCCTGCCTAGTGCCTCTCTGAATTCTTACAGGTGCGACAAGCTGCCATTCACTAGAATTTTACAGGTGCGGACAAGCTGCCATTCACTAGAATTTTTGCTATAGGGGCCTGATATATGAGTGAAATGGATCTACAAAAGTTGTTACCTAGATTACATTCTTTTAATATAAATTTTAAATAGACCCAGTTCACTCTATCAAATGCTTTTGTGACATCTAGTGTCATTATACCTAATGGGGTTTTATATACAGTTGCTATGTCGATTGCCCCAATCAAATTGTATGTAAGATCTTTTATGCCCTTGCCTCTAACAAATCCTTTTGGTCCTTATGAAGGAGGCCGTCTGCTATCCCATTCAATCTCTCTGCCAATATTTTTGCAAAAATCTTGTAATCAATATTGAGCAGGGAGATCGGACGATACGAGTCACAAGATTTTGGTGACTTAGATGGTTTCAGGATTAATGAGACTGTTGCTTCGTTCCATGATGAAGGAATATCTCTTCCTTCCTCAAAGATATGAACAAATAATAATTTCAAAACTGGGGAGAGCACGTCCCACAAAACTTTATATAGCTCCACCGGTAACCCACCCGGGCCTGCATCTTTCCCTGATTTGCTTGCATCAATAGCTCTCTCTATCTCTATTCTAGAGATTGATCTGTCCATATTATAGGATTTGTCGTTAGTTATCTTTTTAATCTGGGTCTGACCCAGCCATGACCTTACATCTTCTTCTTCAATCTTTAAGTCTTCACGATAGATTTCATTAAAATATAGCTGGAAAGCCTTTTCAATCTCATCTGGATTTTTAAGTGTTGTCCCGGGGACCTCTGAATCCAGTTCATTGATAGTACTCTTTACCAAGTCTTGCTTGGTTTTCCAAGCCAGAAGCTTGCCGCAATTCTCCCGTACTCAAAATGAGCTATTTTACTAGCTTGACATTTCTTTTTTAACCTCAAATCAAGGACAGCTGCCAACTCTGATTTTAAAAATTTCAGTTTAGACACAAAATTTATATCTGGAGGATTGCTTTGCCCAAAATTGATATGATTCTCTATTTCTCTATTTTTCATTGCTTTTTTCAGTGTTCAAGTGCAAGCGTCAATCTTATTGACTTTGCCAACATTTGTTCTTTGCTGCTCGCAGTAAAGTTCAGCACTATGTGCCTCTTGTCCTTTCCAATTGGCAAACTTTACTGAATCATCAACAAAAAAAGTAACTGGAGCAATGCTTGAAATAAGTCTAGCCACTGGCAATCACTCAGGGAAGCAGTCTAACCCATCGTTTTTTTGTCCACCAGGCCACCTCAGTCTGGACCTAACTATATGCAAATCAGTTGTGCCCCTGCTCCAATAGACACAGTCCAGTCCGACCTACCAATCAAGTTGCTCCCTGAACCACAACACAAGAAACTCAAGACCAGTTTTGCCCTGACTGGGGTTCCTTAGTCTGTATATTTTGGTTTCAATGGGACAGTGAGCCCAGGACCCACATCTGGGCTTACCTATGGCCACGTAGGGCATTACATCAAACATAAAAGGTGATGGAAGGAATGCTTGCAATAAGAATATCCACTGGCAATCGCTTGGGGTAGAATTCTAATCCATCAGGGCAAAACCAGTTTTGCGTTGCTTGTGTTCATGTTCAGGGAGGACCTGGTCTGTTGGAGCAGGATAAAGACCGATTTGCATATGGCTAGGTCCAAGTTGAGGTGGTGTGTTGGGCAAAAGAACGATGGGTTGGAATGCTACCTCAAAATAAAGTATGTGTATCTGCTCATTTGTTCCTTCAATGTCATTGGCAAGGTCAAGCAAACCTGCTCACAACTAGAGCGCCGCACCCCTTCTGCCTGCGGGGTTGCGGGGAGGAGGGCACCTTCTATCACCTGATCTGGGACTGTCCCGTTCTCCAGTTATTCTGGAGGCGAGTGCTGCGCACGATGTCACAGGTGTGCGGGGTGTCATTGCTGCCAGAGCCCAGGCGTTGCCTCTTGAATGTGTGGGAGCCCACAGATCTCAATCGTCAGGCGCAGGGCTGGGTGACGCTTGGGAACATGACGGCCAAACGGAACATAGCCCAAAAATGGGGAGCGGTGGAGACGCCGTTGCTATCAACGTGGAAGGGCGAGATGGATAGGGCTATGTTTGCTGAGCGCTCCGTTTTTGTCAGGCGGGGTTGTCCTCGTAAGTGGGCCAGAGTGTGGGGAGCATGGAACAAGTATAGAGGTAACATATGTGATCCACCACCTCTTTCTGATGAGGACTCCTCTGATTCGGATGGCTAGGGAGGCCTTGGGGGTGGAGGGGAGGGTGGGCGGTACGGGTGATTGTCGGATATCCAACCTGGGCCTATTTGAAATAATTTTGACTGTGCACGGTGATTTCCTAATGTACTATATATACGGCCTGATTCTATTTCTGTTGATTGTCTTTGTTGCAAAAACAATAAAAACGTTTTTTAAAATAAAAAAAAACCTGCTCACAACATCCTTTCAGTCTACCATTAGTGCAGTGATGCCTCAATAATCTGATGTAGAATTCTAGAAGCCCACAGAGTTTGAATTATAGAACATTTTGTCATGAACCGAAAAAATAATAATTGGCTTCTCAAATGACAAGCTGGTTTTTTAGGGTTTCCTTGTGTATTGCATGTTATTCATGTAAACCTCCAGAGATCACAGTGTACAGCATTCAGAGGCAATGAAACACAGTTCAAGACAATTCTGTTCTATCTCTTGAGTTGGGTGGTTATCTTCCTACATACAAGCTTAAGCTGTTGTTTGTGGCCTACTTCTATATCAAACCATAGAGACTCCAAATGCTGACACTTGTGGAAAGGCTGATCTTGTTCAGATGCTATGCTCTTGGACATATGAAATAAGTTGCAGCAGTGGCTCGACTCTTTGAACATGTTACAGCACAAAACATTTCACTTCTCCATAGCTAGTCTTGGAGTATGATGCCAGCCTAGCTGGGTGAGATGGAAGAAGTAATCAGTTCTAGACTCGAAGACCAGGGTCTTTAAGGGAGTCCTTTACCAGGAAAAAAGAACATTTGTTTTACTTAACACTAAATAGGTACCAGGGACTTAAGGTATAGATGCAAAATGGTACTGCAGACATTTCAGGATTGCATAGACAACCAACTGCACCCAACTGTGTTCCAAAAACGTACTTCTTGATTGTTTCCTTACTCAATAGAGCTCTTTCCTTCTCATCTCAATGTGCTTTTGGCACGAATATTCAGTTGGAAACTGGATACAGGGGGCGTATTCACGCATGAGTTTCTACATGATTGGTCTCAGGGTGTCAGTTCTACTCTTCCTCTAATCAAAAGCATTTCCCGGTCTGGGTCATGTGTGCAATCAGGAGGCAACTTCGGTAGTGGTAGTTTTTGGCAGTCCAAGGTGAAGTCTTTGACTCTTCCCTAATGTCCTCATTTGCCGTTGAATCCACAAGGGAATTGCCACTGTTCACTTACCACAACATGGAGTACATGGTATGATCAAAATTCCGGATAGCAAGTCCTAGGCATTTAGGTAGACTGCAAATGTAATCGGCCATTCATGAACCTGGATCCTACCAAGGCTTATAAGACAGCATGGACGGTCCGGGGTAGTTGGTATGTGGAGGTGAACATTGATCCATTTTCAGCTGATGTTAAATATGTCTAAAATTGCTTGTAATTGATATTTTGTTTTGCTATTCTAAGCAAAATGCAGCCCTCAATTAGTTTTTTTGAGAACCTCCTATGAAATTAAAGGCTCAATGCCAGCTTATCAGAGTCAAGTGGGTGGACTGTAGCCCACAAACCATCATTACATGAGGAGGTGGGTCCTGGGTAACAGTCTTGAGAGACTCATAGCAGCATTTGTTGCTACTGAGAGCCAAACATCTTTTCACTGTGAATAGAGACACACCCGAGTACACACTAGGAAAAGCTTTAATGATTTTATGATACAAATCTTCATATCCCACAGTGCACAGTATGTGTTTAGCTGTAACTATAAAAATAATGAATACAATTTATAAACAAAATATTAAAAGGAATTCCAACACTGTAATGGTATTTCAGAATTTCCCTGAATGGAAAAGATGGAAGCAGTATCTGTTCCTAAACCCACCAACCCATCCCTCTTTTATCTACCCAAGCTGTTTTACCACCAAACGAGAACTGTAGGAGTTTCTAAGAACATGCAAACGCATACCTTAGTGGAAAAACAGAAGTGCTGTTCTGTATGTAGAAGGTCGTTGTTTATCACTGTATTGATGGCGTCCCAGCAAGCTGATAAAGTCAGGCTGGCTCTGAGGCGCCTGTCTGTGGCTATTAACAAAGGATGTTTACAGCTTCTGCTTGCTCGATCTCTTTCTCCTAGGAAGTCAAATATTCCTTCTTTCCCTGTACTTCTCTATACACAACTAATACATTTTTCATTTTTTCTAATTATTGTGAAAAGGGCAGGCCTCACGCCAAATGATGTTAAATGCAAGAATTAACATATCCATCTTGTTTCGCCATCACTTAATTCAATAAAACTGTATCAATCATGTGAATGCATATATGTGAATAACTGATACACTATCAAAATATACTAAGGCAAAGGTTATACATGTGTAAACAACACTAAATGCAATATATGTTAATAAATGAGAAATATGTAGTCAACATAAATGTGTGTGTGTGTATATATGTATATATTGTGAAGTATTTCTAATATATATATATATCTCTACAGGCATTGATAAATAAAAACGCACGTGTCTAGTTTAAAGACTTCGTGCTAAAAACACCACTAATTAATCCAAAAGGGATTAAGGAAAAAAAGATGGTTTAGGAGGGCTATACAGGCATACAGAAGCAGCTTCAAGTTGTCTTTTCTCTTATTTCACTGAATTTGTAGCATTATAAAAAAATAGATGGGAACTTTCAAACATGCTGCATCAAAGAGGGACTACACAAACTGAGCCGTTTGTGTTTTTAAGTCCCACTTGCAAATAGAAAAAGTAGGAAATGTGAAAGCTATGTGAAACGATACTAGTAATTGTCAATAACTGATGAAGGCAGAATGATTGGAGATATTTAAACCGCAGAAGAATAGGGCATCAGAGGGAGAGCAGCTGTAGCTGTTGAGGTGTCTTGAAGCAACATTGAAGTTGTCAGTGAATTGTAAGATTGTTGGTCCCATGCATGCCAGAACCGAAGAAGAATCACACAAAGAAGCTTTTTAGGACATGGCCCTTTCTGAAGGCTCAACCCCAAACGTTTTGGCTTGAAACCTTCTATTTTTGCTGAATTTATATTTTTTGCCTTAGGACTCTGTGCACTTTACCACGCGAACCAGTGCTAAAGTGCTTGTACTCACTCCTTAAAACATAGTAAAATTAGATGATACCCAACCGGCAAATTTAATTTACTTGTAAACCCCTAGTAAAGTGGCACTTCCTGTGCCCAGGGACTGTAGATTAAAGGCTACTAGTGAGTCTGCAGCACTGATTGCACAACCTACGCAAGTAGCATTTTAACCAAGTCTCATGCCTGCCATTGCAGCCTGTGCAGTTTTAAACTGCCACTTTGACCTGGCCAGAAAACCTTTTGCCAGGCCCAAATCTTCCTTTTGAATACATATAGGTCACCCCTAAGGTAGGCCCTGTACAGCCCGAGGGCAGGTTGCAGTGTATTTAAAAGGCAGACATGCCTTTTGAGGTTTAAATGTCCTGGTAGTTAAAAACTCTTAAATTCATTTTTCACTACTGCAAGTCCTACCTCTCACATTGGATAACACGGGTGTTGCCTTATTCAATTTTATAAGTGACATTTCCAAATGAGAACAGATAACCAGTTCGTGTTTGGTGTCTTTGGAAGTGTAAAGAACAATCCTAACTTATGGCGAAGTTGGATTTGAAATTACAATTTTGAATATGGCATTTTTAGAAACTTGGCATTTTTCTGCCTCTGTCATTTAGTGCCTGCAGTCTGTCTCTGGGTCACATAACTGAGTGTAGTTGAATGTAGGACTTTGTGTATTCCTCCTAGACAGCCAAACACAATAGGGTGCTTAGGTGTGCCTGGATGGGCCATCACTGGCAGGATGGGAGGGAGGAGCTGGGCACAGCCCCATGTACACTTGAATAGACTGTGTTCTGCCTCCAAACAAAGGGCTGCATAACCCGTTGTAGGTACTCTGGATCTAGGGACAGGAAGGCAGGGCACCTGTGCACTTCAAAGGCCTGTCTCTAGAAGCTTCTCAACACTTCAAAGGCACAACTGGGTATACATATACTGTACCTCAGACACCACCACTTCAGTACACTTCTTGAGCTGTGGATTCTCTGCCAGGAAGAAGGACTGCTGTGTTGCTGAAAGGATTGCCACTCTGCAAGACTGCTTCTCTGAAGGAACTGCTGCCCTGGTGTGCTGAACTGCTGCCCTCTTGCCTGGGTGAGAAGGACTGGACCTGCATCTCTTGAACCCAGAATCCAGAGTGACTCTGAGGGCTAGTTGGCTGGCCACCTGATCTGAAGCCTCAGGGACATAACAGGCTTCCAACCACCTTTCACCTGCGCTTTGCTATCTATGAGTCTACCCTGCCAGGTGGTGCCACCCGACTCCTAGACCCTTGGAAGTGGGCTCAAGGTGCTCTGCCAATCTCTGTGGATCCAGCGGAACTGACTCATCTCCTCTGCTGCGCAATGCAACCCCAAACAGAACTGACGCATCTCCGGTGCTGCATGGATTGGACCAGTTGCAAAAGACCAGAATCATGCCCGCAGCCTGCAAAGCCTTGGGAACCAACAATGCATGATACATCCTAGATGCAGACCCTTGTATGCCTCGGCGACAGCAGCCTTGATCAGGACGTAGGACTTCGCACCGCAGCCTCGCAGCTTTTTGGAACTGACGCATTGCCCCGAATGCGAGCCGCATCCTTGACACCAGACTTTGGATCGCAAGCCCCATCGACGGAAAGAAAGTGCTACTTTTCTAACTTAATGTGAGATCCTTTTTGTGTACTGTGGTTCACTTTACTACTGTTTACATTGTTGCACAAATACTTTACAATTTGCCTCTAAGTTAAGCTTGTCCGCTCTGTGCCAAGCGACCAGAGGGTTGAGCAGAGATTAATGTGAGGCTGGCTTGTGGTTTACCCCAACAAGGACTGCGGTTGCTGCTTGACCAGAGCTCACAACTCAGTTTCTTAAATGCTTTGATTATGGATAACCGCATTACATTTCAGTACACTTCATGCTTTGTGATCAATCAAGTTGCTCCCCAGCAATGAACAGGAAGTGTAGCTTGCTGTTCCCTACAGTGTTCAAGTTTAAAGTTTGAAAATAGCTTCAACATTGAAACAGTCTCACCCGAGCAGGTTCACATTTATTAACACAAACTTCAGCGTGCTCTTAGCTTAGCAAGCAGTTCTCATCAGAGATGTAAGGCAGCAGCTCTGGGGCATTGATATTCAGTTGGGTAGGGTACATTTCCATTCATGTGGACTTTTATTTCTTCAGCAAAAAAAAAAAATTGAAATTTCACACCCCTACGATGAGTAGAGTAATTGAGAGTGTCTCTCTAATTTCTTGAATAGTCTCACAAAGTCAGACAGGGTCAGATGAATCAGTTTACAACTCCACCACCCTTCCAGGTAGATCTAGTTCTGTGGCATACACTGGGACATTGAACATCTCGTATGGTGTTCAGCCACCTAGTGCTCTTTTAGGCAAATGATTTGGTGCTCTCTGAGCTCCATACAGGCTATTAAGTCATGTCAATCATGTATCCAATCAGTAGTCAAGGCTTGCTTAAGCGTCCTGTTGGCTCACTCAACCAGGCTGTTTGATTACAGATGAACGTAAAGCAGTCGTACTCCCAGGGCACAGAAACAACTTAGCAGCAAAGGCACAACCACTGTCTGCATGAAATGTATGAACTGCTTCCATTGCTACTAGGTACTGCAAGTTTTCTATAACTGCTCGAGCAGTGGTCTCTTTTGTGTCTAAACCTAAAGGAATCTAGAGCAGGAATTGACTGCAACCAATTCGTACTTATATCGATTGACTATCAGTAAAGGGCCAATATGGTAGAGGAAAACAACATCAAATGGTTTGTCAGATATCGTGAGGAGAGTAGGTGCTGGTCTTACTGCAGTTGAGTGCTTTATATCTTGAGACAGTACTCTGCTGTATGTGCTTCCATGCATTCAGTGGAAAATATGACTACCAGTATTGTTGCTCTAGCATTAATACAGTAGCACTGGTGTCACCATGAACCAGCTATCCCTTAATGAGCTACCCGAATTAAATCTAATCTAGCTTGCTCAATAGGTATATGTCTAACCCCAATCCCAGCTACAAAAACCACAGGAACATTGTCTTTGGGGAGGCTATAAGAATATTTGGAAGGGAAACCATAAGGAAACAATTCACTTTTCAGTGTTGATTGCAATGCCACCATAATGTCCACATTGATCTTAGTTTCCGATCAATTTACAGCAACTAACAAAGATTTGCACTGCTCTTTGCAGCTAAGTCGCAGTACGGTTCCCTTTAGCGGGAATTCCTTCACTTTTATGGGCTATGGTGTGTTGTATGTTGACCAAAGGAAGTGTGTCCTATAGAGGAGCCGCCTTTTCCCAAAGCTTCTTTGCTTTGATCAATATATCTTTTGAATCTCTGAATCCACTTAGTGGCCAATGTGGCAGCCTTCGACACGGAATGCCAAATCTGGCACGATAACAGTGGGAACTAATGGATCCGTTTTATGAAAAGCAAGTATTAATCACCTAAACCTTTGGTGTGTGTACACAGCGTCTTGAAGTCGCCACCCTCAAAAATTCCCTGCATTACAATGCAAGCCATGGAATAGTTCTCTTTAGCACCAACTTCAGGTTGTGCAGAGCCATCTGAATAGAACATTAGTACTTATGAATTGGTAAAATTTTGGAATTTCTGGAATGTTCCGTGTGTACTGTAGAAGTTATTGAGTCTGAAGAGTCGGATTGTACTCATATTTTGGGTCATAGCCCAGTGCACCCCAATAAAGGTGTATGAGTTGCACACAGCTTTAGTAGCTTCTTCAAGCGTAGACATAGGGAAAACTGCAAATATTTGCTCTCCATGGCAGGAGGATGCTCCTTTAAAATGGACATTCTGAGTATGAGTGAAGCATCTCTCTGCAGTCGAATATAAGTGTGATCGGTAAGCAATGGGGGTGTGTAGTCATCTGTCCCTCATTGAAAACTACATATGTGTAGCCTGAAGTGCTAAGTACATCCCAAATTAGTTTGTTTTGTTTTACATTATAGTAATTTGAATGTGCATCACGTGTGCGCATTCAAATTACTATAATGTAATACTATTTTAAATTATTTGTCTGGCTTCAACATCAGAAAAAGGGGAGTGTTTGTGGTTGAATGACAAGGCACAATTACAGCTTGATGCTTTAGTAACATTAAACGGTTTTTATGTTACATTTAGCTTCTCACTTTAATTGGTATTGAGCCAGAATTTGGGGCTCACTACATAAGGTAATCACATGTGGAACTTATTTTTTGTCTCATTGCACTTGGATGGCATACAACGCTGGAGCGTGCTTTTAAGTTGAAGACCAGAGAGTCGCTGCAAACGGCCCAGTACCAGGTCCAAAAGTGCATGACAGAAGTGGTCAGCCAGAATCTTTTTGTCCGGTCTATCCTACTAGGAAAAAGTCATCTCTAACATGGGAAAGAGAAGTGCTTTCCCTGGTTTGTGATCCTGTATCCTTTTTATGGACACATGCAGTCCCTTGGGAAAACTCAAATTTGTTATGAGCTACCTGGAGCACATTAAATTTCTGAAGACCAGTTAAAAGGAAATCCGAATTGTTGTTTACATCAGTTGAGCCCGAATTGATCTTGAGTTGCACTGGTTAACGGATACAGGAGACTGCATTTGCACCAGTTCTTAATTTGATTGTTCTGTTTTGCGGAATCCACCTAAAAGTATGAAGGTCTAGTGATCACACTGTGGTGGCCCTAAACCCACAGGTCCTGAAAGAAATCAGCAAGGAGCTCTTCAACATCGTGAAGGAACTTTCCAACCCCAGCTCCAACACCAACGACATCCCGCCGTCGCAAGCCATGTGCGACTCCCTCGCCACTTTTTTCCACCACAAGATAGAAGACATCCACAACAGCTTCAACACCCACACAGCCCCAACAGACATCAACACAATTGACTCTCCGCACACCATCGACCACGACCCCCTGCTAGCCTGGGCCAACGTGAGCATCGATGACACCATCAAGACCATGAGCACAATCCACTCCGGCTCCCCATCAGACCCATTCCCGCACCACATCTTCAACAAAGCCAGCAGCTCCATCGCACCCCATCTGCGCAACGTCATAAATCTCTTTCTCGAGACCACGACCTTCCCAGAGAGCTGGAAACACGCCGAGATCAACCCCCTACTCAAAAAACCCAAGGCGGACCCAAGAGACCTCAAGAACTTCCGGCCCATCTCTCTGCTTCCGTTCCCGGCCAAGGTCATCGAGAAGATAGTCAACAGACAGCTAACCCGATACCTCAAAGAAAACAGAATCCTGGACCCTTCCCAGTCAGGGTTCCGCAGCAACCACAGCACCGAGACTGCCCTCATCACCGCCACCGGCGACATCAGGACCCTGCTGGACAACGGTGAGACCGCGGCCCTCATCCTCCTGGACCTCTCCGCCGCCTTCGATACCGTCTGCCACCGTACACTACTCGCACGCCTCCATGCCATAGGGATCCGAGACAAGGCTCTGGAATGGACCACCTCCTTCCTTTCCGGCAGGCCCGAGAGCGTCCGCCTCCCCCCATTCCGATCCGAAGCCTCCGAGATCATCTGCGGCGTACCGCAGGGATCTTCCCTCAGCCCGACACTGTTCAACATCAACATGGCCCCGCTCGCACATGTCGCCCGACAGCACGACCTCAACATAATCTCCTACGCCGACGACACTCAACTGATCCTCTCCCTCACCAAGGACCCCATCACTACCAAATCCAACCTCCACGAAGGAATGAAGGCCGTCGCCGACTGGATGAAGATCAGCCGACTGAAGTTGAACACGGACAAGACAGAGGTCCTCTTCCTCGGCTCCAACCCTTCAGCCTGGGACGACTCCTGGTGGCCGACGGCACTGGGGGCAGCCCCGACACCCACCTACCACGCATACAACCTGGGAATCATCCTCGACTCAACGCTCTTCATGACCAAGCAAGTCAACGCCGTCTCCTCCTCCTGCTTCAACTCCCTCCGCATGCTCCGCAAGATCTACAGGTGGATCCCGACAGATACAAGAAGAACAGTCACCCAGGCCCTCGTCAGCAGCAGACTCCACTATGGAAACGCCCTCTACGCGGGAGCCCCGACCAAGCTCATCAAACGACTGCAACGCATCCAAAACGCATCTGCACGACTGATCCTCGACGTACCTTGCCACAGCCACATCACCCCCCACCTGAGAAACCTGCACTGGCTTCCCGTCAACCAGAGGATATCCTTCAAGCTTCTCATCCACGCACACAAGGCACTCCACAAGACCGGCCCAGCCTACCTCAACAGACGACTTTCCTTCTACATTCCCAACCGCCAGCTCCGCTCTGCCGACCTCGCACTCGCCGCCGTCCCTCGCATCCAAAGAACAACCACCGGCGGAAGATCCTTCCCCCACCTCGCCGCCAAGACCTGGAACACCCTCCCACTGAGCCTACGACAGACCCAAGACCTGCTGACCTTCAGGAGGCTACTCAAGATCTGGCTGTTTGACCAGTAGCGCCCCCCCCCCCTCCCAGCGCCTTGAGACGCGGGTATGTAGTGCGCTCTACAAATGATTGATTGATTGAGCCAGCTTTAAGATGAAGGCTCCCGCAGGATTAGATCACCGGACCTGCATCAGTCTTACTGGTGACGCGACACTCCACCAGATGTGCACATTGACAAACATTACTGTTTCCTTTTGGTTGCAAGTTTAACTGGGCTTTCTTTTTGACAAACGCTATTTGGTGATCCATAGTAAACCAGGGGCAAATTCAGGACAAGGGACTGAAAGAAATAATTTTGCAAATATCCTGTGTGCCCTTTGATTGCTACAAGAAAGTACAGGATACTGGTTCTGAGTTTATATTATTTTCTCTAGTTAAAATGCGTGGCTCTTTTTGGAAAACAGAATATTTCCTTAGTTTACCTGTCCACTGATTGTGACCACCTGCTATTTATGTACAAATAAATTTAGATTTAGCACTGAGGCACAAACTGTGCGATATCAAAGAAACCTCCAGCATGTAAAAGGGAGGTTCACATATAGTCCCACGGTAGGTATTCCATTTTCCCCATACCCGTGTCCATTTTTTGGGGCACCCTCGATGAATGTAGACGGACTTTTCCGCCACCATTGCTACATCCATGTCATTACACCACTGGTGAAGGGTAGGAGTTTGCCTAGATCCCCAGTGTTGCGCCATATTTCGTTTCGCCAATGTCATGCCCAGTGTTAACCAATCCTGATCTGTATTATTTAAGTCTGTGGGCTCCCACACATTAAGAAGGCAGCGTTTCGGCTCTGGGAGAATCTTGACCGTCGTCACCTGTGAGAGCGTGCGCATCACAGCTCTCCAATACTGCGCAATCTCCGGACATTGTCATAGGGTATGGAAGAGTGTGCCTAATTCTCCACATTGCCAAAGACAAAGCGGTGTGTCCGTCCGTTTTATTTTATGTAGCAGCATCCGTGTATACTATGTGCGATGCAAGATTTTTAATGAGGTTAACATTTTTATTACATATCTGGATGTAGCTCTGTCGTCGAAAGTGTTGAGAACTTGGAGACTGCGATGTACATGTTTGACTAAACTTTTATCTTTGTAAATTATTCTACATTATTTTTATAAAGACTAAATATACCAGGACATTTGATTTATTGTCTTTCTATTATTGTGCCACCCTCTAACACAGTGGATATACCACCCAATCATGTTAGGTATGTTTATTGCTCTATAGCGCTACCCTTTGATAGTCAAGTTCAACTGCAAAATTAAGAGATCTTGGCACTTTTAAGTACTATCTGGTTCAAGACGGATAATTAATCATTCTGAAAGGAGTACTGCGCCATATCCCCCCCCCCAAAATCCTAGAACCAGGAAATAGCTTTTACCAGCACCTACAGCTTCCTTCTTATGGGAGGATCCCTGACATTCATGCATTACATATGTCGACTAGGCAGTTTTTAAACCCAGGTTTTCCTTCTTGGTATCTCCAAGAGCAAAACCAAATTCTTTAAGTATCAAATGTCCTTGTGTTACAACAACAACTAAGCCCGTTCTTTGGCATCTGTGGGGAAAAAGCTGAAAAGTACAAATGTAGAACTCTTGGTATTAAGCTTCCTCCTCATGGCAACTTCTAAAGAACATAGCGAAGTATTCATACTAATATTGGGTTGCTCAGTTAAATGGATTATGCAACTAATGTCCAAACATACGGTCTATCTCCGGGCTCATGGAGACAGGGCTTCTGAGGCTTGCTGGGTGTGTGTGACAGCAAAGATATACTTAGTTCATTTAGACCAGTGTATCATGCTTCGAAGATGAATTGTCAAAGTCCAGATTTCCTAACTTGGTAGTAAAAGAAAGTTATCATTTTACTAAAAGAGACAGTCTAAAATTTTCCAGCCCCTTCTCCGTTTTGCTTGTAAAAATATTTCCAACCATTTTACTGTTTCTTATTCTTTTCAACTCCTGTCACTATCACTACCAATACTAACTGAATGCAATTGCCTTATATCTGATGTGCTGTTTTCTACCCATGGTAGTTTCTGCTTGTCCATCTATGTTAACTAACACTTTCCTGAGTAAAAGAGGATGCTTTGTTTGTAAGACCGAGTAAGTATCATAATGAGAGCTCTCGTTGGTTACCTTCTGTGGCTCTTCATTGGCTCTTACTTGCTGGAAATCCCTGTGAAGGGTACTCCGCAATACTAATTTGACTGTTGTTAATTAAAAAGGTAAGATAAAAGACAATAATAATTGCCTTTGTTCTTTAGTAAAGTCTCGACTTTCAAATGATAGCTTGTCAGTAAACATCACACTCAGAATCCTCTCTCCCCTTAGAAACTCACACCATTCAAAACAAGCATGTTGGTTTTATTTACAAATTTTGGATACTCTACATATACATAGCACAGGCATTCCACCGGTCAAGTCAGAGCCCATGAATGATGGTGCGGTCCCTTAACTGCTGCACATACTTCTTGGCCTGGTCAAAGCCTGTTACAGCAGGCTCCGGTGGAGGAGGGGGCCCTTCTACCAGCTTGACGTAATAATGGCAGTATACCCGGTCCATTATACCGAACATGCCCCGGCCGTGGTAGCGGATCCGCTTCAGGTATTTACCTTTATTGGAGAAAGATCGATCTGTGGGAAGATGAGATTGGGAGACAGAGGAGTATCAGTGACAGATGGTAGAAGCAGAAGAGAGCAACTTCAAGAGCATGAGTCAATCGAAGAACAGTTTCACAAGCAAATCCCTACAAACTATCACGCTGAGGGAGGTCAGTTCCCAAAACTAAGTCTAAAAATATCACCTCTTGGTATATAGCAACCAACTTCAAACTAATTGTACCTCACTCTGTCTTTCTACCAGGCATAAAGCAGGAAGGTGCAGCCCCTTTCATTCCCTCTTCAAAGAAGTCCATCTTTTCTGGTGTCCCAGTGGTCTCAGGGAGATTCCTGCTTTCCTCATTACCAAAAGGGGTTGAGCTGCGACAGTAAACCATACATTTATTTTATGTATTCCTTGCAATGCAGTGATCTCTGGTCAGTTTATTTACTTCGAAAGTGCTTATTTATCTCCCATTAGACTCCATCTGAGAGGCAGTGATCTCGACAACAGGAGAAAGAATGAGGCAAATATTCCCATGATTTTACTGTTTCTTATTATTTTGGCTACTGTCACCAAAGTAAAAAAGAACAATTATATACAAAGAAATATCAGGGATAAGTGATAGAAGCTAGAGGAGGAATAAACTATATTCACCATCAATGAACAATATGGAGGACAGATGTGCATGGTGAGTTTGCACATTAAGGTTCGTTTTCAATACCTATACACAGCAGGTAAGCACATTTTAAAAATATTTTTAAATATCATAACGGTAGGTATATATACACATACACACACGTTTATATACTCTGACTCCTGCTCAACGCCCAATAGCTCTGCAAACAAGCCACTGAGATCTGGGACACCGTCACCTCCCTCACCCCCGACTTTGTCTTCCTCACTGTGACAAGGCTCAATCCGCACCCAATATCGCTACGGCCACGCCCAGCAGCTACAAGATAGCACAGTAGGACTGCAGTAACAAATATGGAGGAGGAATCGCCATCCTCAACAAAGAAACCATCCACTGCACCACTGCCATAGACTACACCACCCCCACCATGGAACACCTGAACTTCCAACTCAAAACTGAGGGCAAAACCACCATCAGAGGCAACCTCACCTAAAGGCCTCCAGGACCACACCACGGCAGCAATGTATAAGCAGAGCCAAAAGCAACCTCTCTCAAAAAACTCAAAATCCAGTCCCCCACCTGGCTCCTGCTTCATCCAACCTGCCTGGCCCTGATGGAAGCTGTACAACCTACAAGGCTGTGTAGTGTCTGACAGACTATCATTAGCAGTGAGAAATGTACATGCCCCAAGGCATTTATTAAAAGCCCTTGAGGCGTCTCCTTAAGTCCATCTTCTGACTATGACAGTGACAGCAATGATGCTATTTTAAATGTGACCGGGAAGTGGAGCAGAAGCCATCTCCCACTCTGTCTTTCACCGCTTCTTAAACCGTACTGTCCAACTGGATGTTTTAGGACTCCTACCTGTTCCATTAACCCTGCCTATGCAATGCAATAGTTTCTATACTTCCTCTCCCCAAACCTACAGCAGTAAGTCTCTACACAACACTTTCCTTAATTCCTATGTGATCCTCTTCCATATACAATTTAGTGACCTTATACTTGTATCATCTGACATTTTTGGATATTTCTGTAGATAGTGATACGGTGGATTTACGACTGACTTCTGTAACTTGCCTTTATTCCAAGAACCTTGACATGTTGTATTGAATTCTATGAAGCCTTGAGCTTTGGCAATTAGAAATGCTGAATACCACCTGAAAGAATTTCAGTGTCTCAGGGAAAAAAGACCTTACCTATGTAGAGGTTAGATTTGTACTCTACATTGTGGTTCCTCACAGCCAGGTCTTGGGCCTCTAACAGTACCTGTGGAAGAAAAGAAACCACGCGTAATAAGTCAGGAGTAATGCACTATTCTGCTAGGCCAGTGTGTGACTGAGATAAATTTGAAAATACACTATGGGTGCATTAAGTTTACATTTCACTGACAAACAAATGGAATCAATGGTTGGGAAGAAACGCACAGAGCAATCATTGTTAACAGTACACAAACACACACATGGACTCTCAAACAGATGCAATTTTTGAAGCATCAGAGGTCTGTTGTCGGGTGAACACAATAGTTTCTTAGTGACCTGTGTAGGTGGAACTGTAATTTATCCAGTAGTCTTTTGGACACCAGCAATTGCATTGTGAGATTTCAATTTATGAATTGACCGTCTTTTGTTTAGGGGGGTACCTAAAATTCACAGCTTGCAATGTATCTTTTTGATCGGAAAGGTGGACATGACACGGGGCTGCTTGGCCGCTCTGAGTCAATGGAATTCCCTGTGATTACGTTTCTGATTATTTAAAAAATATGGTAACAATTATAATGCATTTTTATTATTGGGTGAATTATTTAGTTATCATATTCTCTGGTCTCTATTTTCAACTATTAAATAACCACCGCCCACGACTCAAATTAATTTCATATTCCACTATACTAATTCACCACTAATCCTTTAAGGGTTCCGGACTAGCGTGCTACTCGGCGAGAAAGTGCTTCAACACCTCATCAGGGGTAGCTAGCACTATATAAATGCAAACTTTTTGCCCTCTTCTATCTCTCCGCTATCACTCATAATCCAAATAACTGACTAACATATCCACCACTCAAATTACTTTCATATTTCACTATATTAATTCACCCCTAATCCTTTATGAGTTCAGGAGTAGCGTGCTACTCGCCGAAAAAGCACTTCAACGCATCGTCATGGGTAGTAAGCGCTATATAAATTGTAATTTCAATACAATCCTACGGACTAGGATGAGTAAGGCATTGCCAACACTTGGGGAAAGCTACAGTACGAATTGGATGATTCAGACAGCAAATTCAAGTGTAAACTGTTGTAGTGGGTTTGGGATTGGTGACGCTGCTCAAACACGTACGAACAGTTTTAGTGGAATGTGCGAGTCAGTGCTGACACTTATAAACAGAAGTGGGAGTGTTAAGTGCAAGGCAGTACAGACATACGTGAACTGCTGTTGTGAAACTGGATATAAAAGGCAGACCAATTACTGATGAATGGCTGTAGAGAGACTGGTGTGCGCAAAGTGGTGCAAACCTTTGAGACCAGCTGCAGTGAGCCTGGGATTTGCACAGCAGTGCAATCACTTAAAAGCTGTATGGACTGGTACTGGGAGCCTTAGCACAAGCAAATGTATCATTTCCTTCCCAAACCAGCAGGTGTGGGGTTGGTGTCACACAGCCATGTCGTGATGGAAAAGGGCTGTGCCTCGACGCAAGAGGTTCTCAATAGGATTTCAAATCTGGAGCCTATATGTACGGATTAATATCCCAAAGTGGTAAAAGCTCAAACAGCCAAAGTACCATCACTAACAGTACGGAACAAATACTAATGATAAACAGGCTCTAAGGTCAACAATGCCAACAGATAGGGCAGTAATCACAGGAACAAGAATGATACTGGAATCCCCTCTGCCTCCATTACCCTCTACACTCGTCCAAGGACTTGGACAAAGGCTTGTCAGGCTTAAGGCTCTTGTCCACCGACTGCTTACCAATATGTGGATCCAACCGACCACGAAAAGAACATGATTAGTTAATATGGTTTAAACTATTTTTTAAGACACACATTATAGCTTACTCTGTTTCATACATAAGCACATATTCTCAAAGAACTACAAAATCATACATTTCATATCAAAAATATAAAGTCTACAATTCAGTTTGCTACTTACATCTAGTCAATAACCATAGTGCATTTCTTCACAGATCATCAAATTACCAACACACACAAAAAAATGCATCATGGGGCAGAATTCAGACAGAACTGAAGACCAGTATACGATCCAGAGTGATTTCAATTGTCCGTTAGCGAAACTGCCTTTGATACATATTTTTTCAATTTCAAGACACTTTCTGCAAAAACATGGAACTAGAAAAGGATCTCAATTTGCTCCAGGTACGCCATTATTATACGCTGATAACTTTGACAGGCATTATGTTCTCCATGAAGCAACGCTACACTTCACCCAGGTGAGGGCTGTGGTGCAGCTACTTCAGTTGACAAGGCAATGAAAAGCAGCTACTACACTATATTAAATGGCTTAACACCTGTGACAATCTAAAATTGTGTATGTGTCATGATAGAAGATGCCAATCCTTGATATTCTAATACAAACATTGAAAATAGACTGTTTGCTGACTTATTTGCCAAGCCCTCTGACAGAAGTTAATTGCTTCATTTTGATATTGCCCATATTGACAAGCTTTAACAAATTGGGTAGAACTCTTCATTTTTAAAGTAATCCAATAAACATGTGGTAGATTTACAGATACAATTATTGGCAATGGACTACCCAAGACATGTAATACCAGTAGCATGAACTAGGGTAACATTCTATGACTGTAAAGCGCTTTTGGTCCCAAAAGACATTAAAACAAGCATTGGCATAGCCAATGGGTCTCGCCTTTGGGACCTTATAAGTGTTTAGTTATCCAGCACAATATCCTTGGTGCAACAACATCAAGTGTTGTATGCCTCAACAATTATAAGGTCCCAAAGGCGAGACCTATTGGCTATGCCAATGCTTATTTTGAGTGAGTGGCTCGTGCAGGTATGCCACTGTGAGGTAGAGATGCTGCGAGTGCTTTTACAGGAGCCCCTGTGAAGCTGCACCTCTTCAAAATGTATCTTGGGTCTGGTGTAATACTTCTAGCCCCTATTCCCGTCTTCTCGCACCCAATGCATCCTTAAATGTCCATGTACTTCCGGGGTTGACACTCCTATTACTCCTGCCCTCCAATGACACTTTACCCGTCACGGGTGGTGGTGGTGGACGTGGTGGTGGTGGACATTGTGGTGGTGGTGGATGTGGTGGGGGTGGACGTGGTAGTGGACGTGGTGGTGGTGGACGTGGTGGTGGACGTGGTGGTGGACGTGGTGGTGGACGTGGAGGTGGTGGTGTGTTGGACGTAGTGGTGGTGGACGAAGTGGTGGTGGAGGACGTTGTGGTGGAGGACGTGGTGGTGGAGGACGTGGTGGTGGAGGACGTGGTGGTGGAGGACGTGGTGGTGGTGGACGTGGTGGTGGTGGACGTGGTGGTGGTGGACATGGTGGTGGTGGAGGTGGTGGACGTTGTCGTGGTGGTGGACGTGGAGGACGTGGTGGTGGAGGACGTGGCAGTGGACATGGTGGTGTTGGCGGTGGATGTGGTGGTGGTGGACGAGGTGGTGGACGTGGACATGGTGGTGGTTGACGTGGTGGTGGTGGATGTGGTGGGGGTTGACGTGGTGGTGGTGGACATGGTGGTGGTGGACGTGGTGGTGGATGTGGTGGTGGACGAGGTGGTGGTGGTGGACAACTATTGGGTAGGAGGGTGCTGGCAGAATGCGGAAGGAGAGGAGGATCTCAAAGGGGGCACATGGGAGAGTAGAAAGAGGCCGATATTATCGGGGTTCTCAGTTCTAATATATTTATTCAAAGTATTGGCTTCTAAAGGCATTTGATTCTTGCTGAGAAAAGAAACTTAATCGGCCCTTCAAACACTGAAATTAATTTCTGTTTGCAGGCTCATATACTCATTCATCCTAGTCAAGCGTGTCCTATAAAATATAATGCTTTGGATTTTGTATCGTATTACTGCTTCCAGGGAGCTATCAGAGGAGGAAAGGGTGACATCCGCCATTTAGTGATATCTCTTTTTGCCAGCTGAAAATATAAGTTAATATAGTGCGGAAGAGCACAAAATAAAATAAAACATTAAAAATATACAGAGCCAATCGCAGCACAGGAGGGGCAAAGACCAAAACGGCAGAAGGGGGTAGAGATGCGGCGTGCCATCGAATTGAAAGGCAACTGACACGGCCTGCATCCCAGACACAAACACAGCGTTTCCCTTTCGGAAGCGAGCAGGGGCACCATCTGTTTTCAACATAATTACAAACAGATGGCGCCAAAGCACACTCCCGCAAGAAAAACGCCAAACGTGCATGCGTTGCAATGCATAAGATGCAAGTTTTTGGCCAAAATGCTAATCAATTCCAAAAGGTCCCCTCCTATGTAGCACATGCGCGCAGCGTAGGCGAGACCTAAAAAGGATGCTACACTAATTGGTTTTGTAAAATCATGGAACCCGGTGTGTCTAGCTGTAGACAATTTGTGAAGACGCCACTGGCTCATTTCAAATGTTAGTAGTAAGGAAATTCTGGAATCACCATTAATTGCTTACAAGAGAAAAAGAAGCACAATAGACTATTTGGAACATTTAAGTCTCCCAACAAAACAAAACCCTGAAAAAATAACAAAGTTGAGATATGCACAAAATATGAGGACATTTTCATGTGGGAACTACATGGTATATAGGTGTACTAGTAACACAGACGAAATATGCATCAATGGGACTCATGTAACTCAATCAGTGTACATCAATTGCATTCAAAAGATGATATATATGTTATACCATGCCCACTTAGGCTACCATAGATAGGACAAACTACCAGACCACTTTCATGCAGAATAACTGAACAAAGATGAAACATCCAAAATAAAATATTGACAGCACCTCTTGTACGACACTGTTACAAAACAACATTTTAAGAGTGTTTACAATTGTGGATAGTTTATAAAGTCAAAGCAGATCAAATAACATGATTTGACAAGGAGAATGTTTTTAGAGTAATCCTGCTGGATGTTAAGAATCAATATTGTAGACTTCAGTCTTAATGAGGAGTTGGACTGAAATAATGTTATTCATGAGTCAAAACACTATGGCTCGTGTCTTGACTATTGGAATAACTGCTCTGATTAAGCGGTCTACAGTCATACATATAGCAGTCAGATTACATTTAGTATAAGAACACTAATATTAGTGGTAAATGTTCAAAAGTGGCTTTGATTTCATAGAAAGACTATCATAAAACATTATATAATCAGCAACATGGACAGGTAGTTATCCTGTTCACAAGAACATTTAATCACTAAACATGATCATCGGTAGAAGATAAAACTTTTTTTTTTTTTAAATAAAAGTCCTTATTTGCATAATTCAAATGCATTTGACAGCAAATGGCAGTAAAATAAAAAAGAAAAAGCAAACAACAACATACATCAAACTACCAACCGTGCAGTACAGTACTTCTTGCCACATTTTAGTAATTAACATCTACTCCATCAGCAGCACTGCCCATTCCCACGATACTGATACAAATAACAAGCACGCTACCACCCCACATTAGTCCTTTTACCTATTTAATCATTCACATCATGTCAGGGTGTTCCAAGAAAAATATTGTCACAGGGGCCCAAATGTCTTTTGATCTAGAGGAGACCGGCAATTCTTCAGTATAAATGTCCAACTGTTCTGTACAATATACGTCTTTAAGCAAGTTAGCCACCGTAGGTACTGTTTTCCCACCCCACTTTTTTGCCACCAGTCTTTTTGCCAACAACGTGGTGATAGCTACCAGTCTGTGGTTGCATGGCTTAATTGATTTAAGAAGTCCCAGCAAACATTCCTGTGGAGTACACTCAACTTTCTCCATTATCATTTGACACAGGGTCGTAGTCACCCTGACCCAATACGATGGAATAAGCATAGAGCTCCAGGCGAGATTCATGAAATCAGCCACATCTTCCACACATCTCAGACACCAGGAGTCCCCCGCAGCCCATATCCATGTAGCCTTGCCGGCCTATAATACATTTGTTGAAGAAACTTGAAATGGATTATACTGAGATTGCAGTTTGCAGTGAGGCACCCAGTGAGTGCACAGCAGGACACAGAATCCTCCCACACCAACGGCGACTCAAGCGCTCCATTAGACCTGCCGAGGGCTACCGAACTAGCCATTGGGTTTTCCTTAAGTGATGTGTTGTATAATCTAGTTATCAACCCCTTCCTATCCTCAGTGGACATAAGCAACTGCAGCACATTCAAGACCAGCAGTTCTCTCTGGAACTCAGGGTACAGCGCCCTCACAGCCGCGCAGAGTCTTGTATATACAAAGCCTAGCATCGCCGTATAGGGCTGCTGAACAGCGAGTGCTTCCAATGACAGAAATTGCCCGTCTGTGTATAGGTCACCTAATGTAGTTACAGCAGCTTCTGTCAAAATTCCTAATGCCCTGTGTTCATGAGTGACTGATATTTTAGGGTGAGCTGCCAACGGCAAGGATGGAGAGAATATATATATATATATATATATATATATATATATATATATATATATATATATATATATATATATTTTCCCTTCCCGCCCTAATGCTCAGCTCTTTCCACGCTCTTGAAGCGCTAGTCACTGTATTTATTTGCAGTTTAGAATTCATAGGTCTGTTATACAGCACCATGACCGATAGCGGGGTTGGGTAGGCATCGTCTACCTCCACAGCCAAGTGCGGTAGATAGAGTTGTGGGAATCGCCAATAGTGTGCAAAATGTGCTTGATCACACAAATAATAGAGCTGCAAGTCCAGCGCACCAAAACTGCCCCGCTCATACAGCTGCACTAAAGTATTCCAGCTGCATCTTGGCTTCTTGCCTGCCCATGCTAGCATCAGCAAGCATGTATTAGTGGATTTGAAAATTGTTTTGTTTAATACTATGGGTATATTTATGAATAGGCAAAGAAATTTGGGCAGTACCATCATCTTTATTACTGCAATGCAGTCCATAAGGACAATGGAAGATGAATCCATCAGGCAACCTGGTCCGTTAGTTTTCGGATCGCCAGCCCATAGTTCATACGAACCACTACCTCCGGGTCCCTATGCACCCAGATGCCTAAATACGTGACAGGTTGTGGTGCCCTGGTCAATGGAAATTCCAACTCAAGTGAGATGGTGCATTGTGTGAAGGGGAATATTGTGGACTTGTCCCACTTCAAATCAAATCAAATCATGTGTTTGTTAAGCGCGACTACTCACCCGTAAGGGTCTCAAGGCGCTGGGAGTATTGGGGGGGGGGGTCAGTCAATGGGAGTTTGGTGGTGTGGCTGAAGGTGATGGAGTTTCCTGTTGTGAAGAGGGGGTCGTGGGTGTGTGTGTCCTGCTGAGGCCAGAGTACCCCCCAAACCTCACATACTCCCGTAGCAACGGCGGTAAATTCATCTCGGGCTCTCTCACATGCAACAGCATGTCATCTGCATACAGGGATATAGCCAGGGGTCGCTGCCGGAACCCTAGTGCGGCCTGCGGATGCCTTTGCCTGATTTTACATGCTAGGGGCTCAAACACCAGGTAAAACAACTTCAGGGACAACAGGCATCCCTGCCTAGTACCCCTACAAATCTTGAAGCAGACCGAGAAGAACTTGTTAATTCGAACTCTCGCTGTTGGGTTGGAGTGGAGCAGGCACACCCATTTAAAAAATGCGAGCGGTATCCGCACGCATCACAGCACCGTGAACATATAATCCCACTGTATGGAATCAAACGCATCAACGGCATCTAATAGCACCGCCACTGCCCGCAACTCAGAGTTCAATTGATGCAGCACTGCAAACAGGGTTCCCAAATTATGTGTCATAGATATATCCTGCACAAAGCCAGACTGATCTGGAAGGACCAAATTTGGCACTAGTGGTTGTAATCTAGTCGCAATTATTTTTGTTAATATTTTAACGTCAATATTTATTCAAGATAATGGCCTGTAGGACTCACATGGCTTGGGGTCCTTGTCTGGCTTCAGTAATGTAACTATGAGAGCCTCTCGAAGGGTGGGGGCGGGGGAGCATCCCACTTTCAAATGCTTCAGCATACACATTTACTAGCCACGGTGCCAGTTTATCCGCATAAGCTTTGTAAAACTCGCTGGGTAGGCCATCCGCTCCTGCTGTCCAACCACTCTGTAACTTTAGTATGGCCTCCTTCACATCATCCACTGTCAATGGCTGAATGAGGTGCTCCCTCTGACTCGAAGACAGCCAGCCCAATGCCACATCATCCAGATAGCTAGCCACCTTACCATCTGACACATCAGGCCTAGACGCATATAAATCAGCATAAAAGCCTGCAAAGACCGTTATGATCTCCGATGTTGTGTAACAGGTTACAGAGGTTTGATCAATTATTTCAACAATATGTCCCTGTTCTTTCTGCTCTGTCAATGTAAAGGAAAGTGAATGCCCCGGTCTGCCTCCCTCCCCATATGCTAGTGCCTTCCATCATCTAGACCTATGTCTCATCTCTTGCTCCAATATGTCTGTGTGTTTGGAACTCAATTCCCCTCTCTGTGCCAGTATGTCGTACGTGGGCTTCTGTTCATAGTGTCGCTCAAGAGTGTGCAATCTGCTTTCAATATCTTGTAGTTTATTTTGGAGTGATTTCCAAATTCCCGCCTGTACCCCTATGCACTCCCCCAGGATGGTGACCTTAAAGGCCTCCCACAGTGTGGCAGCCCCCTCAACTGATCCCTCATTTTCATGAAAAAAAGTGTGTAATGGCTGTACCAATGGGGGTTCGAAAAAACTAGATCCAATAGTGATGATGGCTGCAGTCTCCATTGAAAAGGAGGCCTACTCTAAGTTGGGATCGCCAATTCCAGCAGTACAGGAGCATGGTCAGTGTTCTGGCCAGGTGTGACACCCTCACCGTCCAGGTGCACACCTCCCTGGAGACTAGCCGGTAGTCCAGCCAGGACCATGAGCTATGTACTGATGAGACAAAGGTGCCCTCCTTAGAGTCTGAGTTTCTGAATCTCCATATGTCTATTAACCCTTCCGCCTCCATAATATCTCTGACTGTCCTTGCTGCCTGTTTCCCATGCAATTCTGTGGCGGCAGCTCTATCCAATACATGATCCAGATATGCATTTAAGCCCCCTCCCCAAATTACCATGGAAGTGAAGAGTAACCCAACCGCCTCCAGATCTCACTATAAAATGCTGGGCCATCTATATTGGGTCCATATGTATTGATGAACACCACAATTGAGCTCCCTAAACAACCCTGTACCAGCAGTAATCTACCATGTTCATCTATTTCCGTGTGAGTTATTGTAAATGAAGTACCCTTTTTTACTAACAATAATACACCCCTTGAGTAAGCGGAGTATGACGAGGCCACCCTAACCGCAGCCCATCTCTTCCCCACATTTTGTTCTGTGTGTTTAGTGAGGTGGGTTTCTTGTAACATGGCCACCTGAATTTCCTGCCTGTCCAAATACACCAGTACCTGTCTTATTTTTTGGGGTTATTGAGATCCTGTACATTCCACATTAGCATTTTGATTAGGCCTCCCTGTCCCGCCATTTTTGGTGTATGATTTTATCAAACCCATGAGGTGCTCTCCACCCCCCAATGAGCAGCAAACATAGAGCACCTATACACATCGTGTACTGCATCTGCAAAAAAAAACACAAACAGAATCTCCCCTCCCACCCACTTCATCATACCCAACGTGCTAAAGCCATCCCACATGAAAAGAGACGTGTACACAAGTAAAACAGTTACGAACATTAGTATAGAAGTATACTTGTCGGGGGGGGGGGGGGGGGGGGGGGGGGACTTTGCAGCCTGAAATCCCTCCCGTTGATGTGGGAGATGGCCGAGTGGACCCATTAATCCGGCATGATCAATGTACATTGCCTGCAGCAGATCTAATCCCATAGCCTCCAGAGCCACCCATCATTAATCAAGTTTAGATCACTTAGGGTGTCTCTCCATCGATTCCCCCAACGTTCAACCAGAATCTGATGTCCAAAGCCTGCCAATGTGCCCATCTTAATTAATGGCACAGGAACCTATATCTTATATAAAAAAGCAGACAGCAGCACTTAATCTCACCAATCTCCAACGGTGGCCTAACTCCAATCATCCTGCCTCCATCTTAGTCTCTGTCCGACCCATCATTGTTTGGTTGTGCTGTTTGATCTCTCCGGCACCTCTTTAGTGTTTTGACATAATCCATTGCGCCTTTTGGTAAAGTGAAAATCTTCTGCTGACCCTCCGCCTCTATCCACAGTCGGGCATGGTAGAGCATTGCATATTGGATGTGTTCTGCCTGCAATTCCTTTTTCACTGGTAGGAATTCTCGCCGCCTGTACCGTAGCAGTAAAATCTGGGTAGAACGCGATTTAATTTCCTTTATAGTTGATGGTTTGTTTCTCCCTCACAAGGCGCAGAACTGAATTCCAGTCACGGTAATTTAGTAATCTTGCAATTATCGGATGTGGCGGGGTACCTGGAACGGGGCACGCTGCCAACGACAAATGGGCCCTTTCCACCAGCAGCACCTCAGACAGATATTCCGGCCCAAACACCTCCTTAAGCATTGTTTCGATATACAGCTCTAGTCTGCCAGTGTTTGTGGCCTCCAGCAGCCCGGTGATCCGGAGATTATTGCATCGCCTCCAAGTCCTGATTTTTGGCCTCAATTACAGCCAACACCTCCATAATCAGGCATTTTGACGTGGCCAGTTTGAAGGTTGTCGTCCATGGTCGATATACGATGTTCCGCTTCGCGCAACCGAAGACCTTGTTTGTCAAGATTGGTCGCAAATTGTTTTATCCGCAGTTTGAGCGCATCAATTTTCCCATCAATTGACTGTAAACTATTTTGCATCGCCATGAGCGTTGCCACCAGCGCCGAAGTGCTCTTATCCGGTGGCCCCTGTTCAGGATCAGATAGGGCATGCTGTGGGATCGAGCAGGTTTTCTGGCCTCAAAAATGAGCCATGCCTGTTGCTTGTCCGCCTTCCTCATCTTGCCCACAGAGCACTCCACTCGCATACGGATCTCTCCAGCACCTGATGACAATATTTTAAAGCTAGAAAAGGCAAACTGTTGTAGGTCCTTCACCGAAAGTGCAGTCCGCCGATCTCTCCAAGTAAACTGGCACCGCAGCTCAAGCTCACTCTCCACAACGCGGCCTAGTGAATAGGCCCCGCGAGCTCATCTACCAATCCGACCAGGCTGTACCCTCAGGGCAGGCGGTATCCTTTATCTCCACTGGCCGGTCTCACAGGCCCCCGATCGCTGGATCTTAACGCAGCACCGGCCAGGCAGGACGCACCTATCTTCACCAGTCCTGCGAGTCCAAGCCACCGGCTGCGTCGCTGCAGCCGCTCCGGGCACGCAGGCCCACAGGCAGTCTCTTTCCCCACTTGCACGACCATCAGCCTACACCCGGGCAGCAGCACCTTCACGCTCTATCTCACCGTCCGTCCCAATCCGGCGTCCTCTGTCCCTCACCTCACTAAGCTTTGGGGGTCTGCGGCTCTCACTCAGGCCGACAACACTCGCAGCGGTCGCACCGCTCACCGCAAGGGTCTTGCATCAAGCCGCGGTGGTTCCAACGCAGCGAGCAATGCACTGCTGGCGGCGTCCGCACGGTTTCCCCAGCTCGGTTAGCAGTATCGGGCGGCCGCCATATTTGTTACGAGGCGCGCTGCGGGGGCCTAATGCGCTAATTGCTGCAGCGCTGATGACTGGAGACCACACATGGAGTTCGTGTCGGCGTGACTGCCGCAGAAAGGCACGCCCCTTTATTTTATACTTGCGCACGCCACCGTCGTGGCGTACGCACAACGCACGTAAGTTACGCGCTCTAGCGCTAACCGCTAGAGCGCTGACTGCAACATCCCTCTCCAACTTGGATGACGAAACACCGCCTTTGACATCAACATTCACTCACTTACTGGGCACACGAAGTCTTTGAGGCAGCTACTCGGTGGGGGGTTTCCCCTCAGTCCATACCTGGTGGTCGCCCGGGTGTTGGGGTCTGCTGGGCGAGCACTGTCAGCCTCGGGTCTCCCGGGGCCTGGGTGTTCTGGCCCGGGTGTTGACTCGGGCCTGACCTGGGGTGGCTGGGGTTCTGTTCCAGTTCCGGGAACCAAGGCGTCTTCCTCATCATCTCTTTCATGGTCACAGCGGCGTTCAGTTGCTTCGGGAATGCGCTTGAACCACGAGATGTTGCGCGTGGCCGACTCTGTTCCGCGCCTGGCCGTGACCATTGTCCCACGTATTCGTTCCACTACCCAGCTTCCCGGCTCATATCGGGGCTTGAATTTGCTCCCGGGCCTTCGGTTTCTTATGAGAACATTGTCACCCGGCCTGAAGGTGCGGTTCCGTCTACCCCGTGACCGGCTCACTTGCTGATTGTGGTGTGCCCTCCGTCGGAGAGTCTGTTCTTCTTGGAAAGGTGGAGGGGTCCACCCTGGGGCCGTAGGGAGTCCGTCCTGGCGAGCCCCGTTGAGCATGAGGGCCCACGGTGCCTGTTTGGTGGCTCAGTGGGGTGTGCTCCGGTATTCTCCTAGGAACCGTTGGATCTCTCGCTCCGGGTCTTGGTGTTCAACGCTAGCTATTCGCAGAACTTTATTTAGTGTTCGCATGAACCGTTCAACCTCGCCATTGGCTTGGGGCCATTGAGGGGTGATCCGCCGGTGCCGTATGCCTTGGCGTGCGAGGAAATCCCAAAACTCGTGGCCTTGGAACGGAGGTCTGTTGTCACTTTTCAGTTCGGAGGGACGCCCAAACATACTGAACATCTTTTCTAGGGCTGGCTCTACGAACGTGAATGCCGTGGATGGTAGCGCTTCTACCAGGGGGTATTTGGAGAAGCTGTCCATGACTACTAGTGTGACTCTCCCGTCTGGGAGACTCCCGAAGTCTACACTGACTTTGTCCCAAGGGTGTCTCCCTGGCTCTTCGGTCACGATGGGGGCTGGAGGTTCAGGTCCACTCGTCATTTGACACGCTGGGCAGTTCCTCACTGTGTCCTCCACTAAGTTGTCCATTCCTGGGAACCATACCTTTTCTCTCATCCGGGCCTTCATTTTCTTGGTTCCTTGATGCCCCATGTGGGCGAGGATTGTGGCTTGGCGGCGTAGCGCTGTTGGTATGACGATCCTGGCCCCTCTCAAGACAATTCCTTCTCTAGTCGCGCTGAGCTCGTTCCGCACTCGCCAGATTTGTTGCAGGTCTTTGCGTTCGTCCTCCGTCAACGTGTTGGCTGATTGTAAGAAGTTCGTCCACGACCCTTGTTGGAGAGCCTCCCGGGTCCTTGCTATCACTGTGTCTTGTTCCGCTGCCTGCATGATTTCCTGGAGCGTCAGCACTTGGGGGCAGGTCAGAGCGGCTATGAGATCAAGGTGTGCTTCGGCATCATCTTCCTCTTCCTTCCCCGTGGGGCTGTGTTCTTCTTTGTCCGGATGTCTGGACAGGAAGTCAGCTGGGTTCTTGGCACCCGGCCGATAGGTGATGTCCATCTCGTACTGTTGCAGTCCGATGGCCCATCGCTCGATTCGCGGAGGTGGGTGCGGTGCTGTCCCCTGGAAGAGGGGCACTAGTGGCTGGTGGTCCGTCACGACTGTGAACGGGTGTCCGCAGACGTACAGGTGGAAGTGTCGACAGCCCCACCTTATGGCCAGTGCTTCCCTCTCGATCTGGGAATATCTCTGCTCCGTCGCCGTGAGCGCTTTGCTCGCGTACGCCAGCGTCGCCCATTGCCCCGGCTCTTGTTCCTGGGTGAGCACTGCTCCAAGCCCCACCGGGCTGGCATCGACGAGCAGCTCAGTCTTCCTGGTTAGGTCGAAGTAGACCAGTGTGGTCTGGTCGAGGAGCGCCGTCTTGATGGCTTGGAATGCTTGGTCTTCGCGCGGTCCCCACTGCCACGGGACATCGTTTTTGGTGAGGTGTCTGAGCGGTTCGGCAATCGTTGCCAGGTTCGGAATGAACCGTCCGCAGTATGTAGCCATACCCAAGAAGCTGCGAACCTCTGAGGCGGATGCTGGTGCGGGGGCGTTCTTGATGGCCTGGGACTTCCTCGGGTCTACTTGGATGCCGTTACTAGTGAACGTGTAGCCGAAGAACTCGATACGTTGTTGGAAGAGTTGGCATTTGTCCTTGTGGAGTGTGACTCCGTACTCTTTGAGTCGTGTTAGCGTGACTCGGACTCGCCGGTAGTGCTCGTCTACTGTTGTGGAGTGGATCAGTATGTCGTCACTCACATTCATTACTCCGGGCAGGCCCTGCAGGATGTCACGAATGGTGTTCTGGAAGATCTCTGCTGCCGACGAGATCCCGAAGTTGAGCCGTCGGTACCTTCGTAACCCTAGATGGGTGCTGAAAGTTGTGATGTATCTACTCTCCTTGGCTGGGGTCAACTGGTGATAGCCTGCGTTTAAGTCCAACTTCGAAAACCAGCGGGCTCCGTTGAGATCTGCTATGATATCGTCCATGGTAGGTGTGATGTGCCGTTCCCTCTTGATGGCTTTGTTGGGCAGCCTCATGTCAATGCACACCCTGATTTTGCCTGGTTGACGGGGCTTCTCGGCGATAACCATGGGGGACACCCAGGGGGTAGACCCGGTGACTGTCTCTATAACTCCCTGTTCTTCCAATTTCCTGAGCTCTTCTTCCACCAGTGGGTGTAGGTGGAAAGGGATTCGTCTGTGTTTGGGCACCGTGGGCGCAACGGCGCGGTCAATGTGGAGCTTGACTGGTGGGCACTTGACGCTCCCTAGACCGGTGAATAGCTCTGGGAACTGGTCCAGTAGGTTGGCTGTTTGGGTGTCTTGAACTTTCCGGAGGAACGCCAGTAGCCCTAGGTCCTCGGCCGCGTGGCCGCTTAGGAGCGTGTCTACTTCTTGATTGATGATGTGTATGTCAATCGTTACTTCTGCGTCACCTGTGCTCACTGGTACCTTCATTTTCCCCACTAGAGGTAAGGGCACATCGCTCCCGTAGGCGTAAATTCGGGCTTTCGACGTCTTGAGTTCAGGTTTCGGCCTGAGGCGGTTGTACTGCTGTACTCCCATGACGGTGACTGACGCGCCAGTGTCGATCACGACGTCTACTCTTGACCCTGCTACCATGATGTCACACCGAGGTTGTGGTCTTCTTGTGCTTTTGAGGGCTTTGGTAAACGAGGTATGTCTTCCCTTCATCGTCTGAGTCAGAGTCTTCTTCACGCAAAGCTTGCGTTGGCCTGCGGCTTGCGTCCGCATGGGATGACAGGGACAGCTGGGACAGTTGCCTCACCATGTTCCTTGCCGGCCTCTTCCCTCGGTGGTCGGCCCTCGTGGAGCGCTTCCGGCAGACAGAGGCAAAATGGTTTGGGGTGCCGCAGTGTGTGCACGTTTTCCCCTTCGCTGGGCAGGTTTTTCCTGAATGTTCTTCGTAACCACAGTACCCGCACTGGGCTTGGGACGATCTCCTAGTTGCCTGTCGGTGTGGCCTCTCATGTGTCTTCACTGCGTCGGCGCGTTCTACCTTGACGGGCACACCTGACCCCGAGCTCCGCGTGATTGCCTGCTCCATTTCTTCTGCGCGGGCGTCGGACAGATCATGGGACCGTGCGAGCACAAGGATATCTGCCAACGGGATGTTCGGTTGGCGGAGGATGAGGCTCCGCAGTTTCTTACTTCGGATGCCGCAGATCAGTTGCGCTCTGATCTCCTCTTTTGCTCTGTCTCTTGCGAGGTGCGTGTCCGCAAGCACCCTCAGTCGGGCGTGGAAAGCATTCACCGATTCCCCCTCTTTCTGCCTCGCTTGTCGCAGTTTAAAATGTCCGAAATCAGGATTCATTTGGGGGTCAAAATACGCGTTGAGCGCTGCGACGGCCGCGTCGTAGTTGTCCGCATTCCCCGTGTTGGGGAGGTGCTTGAAGAGCGTGTATACCTCCTCACCAGCATAGTGGAGCAGGAGTGATCGTTTCACAGTGTCATCAGTCTCTCTGGATCCCGTAAAGTAATTGTTGAGCCGGCCAATCCATGTCTGCCAGCGTGGGGCGGCTGTGGCGGGGTCAGCTGTTTCGCTGAACGGCGGCATGACACCAGTTGGCGGGTGAAAAGGGACGGCTGGCGCAGGGCGGGCGTCGTCACCCATGGCTTCAGGAATGATGAGGAGCACCGAGACGTGGAAAAGCAGCTATCTGTGTGCAACCTAGGGAGGGTACAAGGAGGCACACTCAGGGGAGGCAGAGTCCAGAACAGGAGCCTTAAATTCACAGGCCAAACAGGAGGGCGTCGTTGGGAGGCATGGAGACGGGCAGACCAAGCGGGAATTTTCATCCGCCGCCGCTGGGCGCTGTGATTGGTGCACACGTGCGCTCACCGTCAATCAGGGAAGCGCGTGGAGGTTCCAGCAGCAGGCCGCACCGAGGCGGATAGGATGCAGGTGAAGGGCCGTCAGGGCGCCGGTCGCGGGACTGCCGCGAGCGGGTCGGCATACAGCTGGAGAACAGGACACGCGGCGGTTCAGACCGCCCTCGTCGCCATTGTTACGAGGCGCGCTGCGGGGGCCTAATGCGCTAATTGCTGCAGCGCTAATGACTGGAGACCACACATGGAGTTCGTGTCGGCGTGACTGCCGCAGAAAGGCACGCCCCTTTATTTTATACTTGCGCACGCCACCGTCGTGGCGTACGCACAACGCACGTAAGTTACGCGCTCTAGCGCTAACCGCTAGAGCGCTGACTGCAACATCATTGTCGACGCGTTTCACAGCAAAACCATCGCAGCAGGACGTAAACACCCACAGCAGCTGTTTGTAAGGCTTGTAACACTTACGCACCTTTGTTTATTTGGCATCCACTGCTCGTAGACTCAGATGGCTTACCGGTCTCAGGATATTGGACGGATAGTGGCACTCGGCCGGCAGTGCCATGAACTGTAGATTGTAGCCTACTTCTGATACAAAATAAATGTATGATTGTATTGGGCCAGACGTACTATCCATTATTGCAGTCACAAACATGCCAACCCAAACTTGGAGACCGCAAATATGTAAAATCAAATGTAAAAATCCCATTTTAGGACTCAGTAAAGTTTTACCGACTCCTAAAATAGGATCGCGAATATAGTTAGCTGGACATTTTACTGATAAAAAACCAATGAAATTCCCCCATTATAGTTAGTGCAGGCAACTATAACTCACGCGACCGCAATCCTCTGCTGATGCTAATACTGTATTTAGACACTTATTTGCCCATGTCTTCTTCTATTAAATTTTAGCTATACATATATTACAAATATTTTTTTTTCATAAAAAGACATATGTCATCAGCAGAGGATTGCGGTCGCGTGAGTTATAGTTGCCTGCACTAACTATAACGGGGGAATTTCATTGGTTTTTTATCAGTAAAATGTCCAGCTAACTATAACGTGTGAAACCTATGGTTTTTTCACTGAATTTGCAAGGTTTTTTAAATGCTAATTCCTAACTATAACGTGTGTGAAACCTATGGTTTTTTCAGTGAATTTGTACGTTTTTTTAAATGCTAAGTTACTTTACGCCATTCGTGGCGTGCGCGCCCACTTAACGCAGTTCGTTCCGTGCGCGCGCGGTGCGCTATGCGCACCGCGTGCCCACATTACGCTGGATGGGCCATGTACGCACGATGCGCTTCGCGCACCGTGCGCACATGGAGGACATTTTATGCGCTTCGTTGTGAAAGGTAATCTTTTAAATTTTCATTAATTAAATATGCAATGCACAAATGGTGCCCTTCGGGCACCATTTACACACGGGGTGTGGAGAGTGTGGCTAATTTTTTTTTTTTACATAATTTTTACGGTAAGCGTAATCGGCGATTTTAAAAAAAAAAAAAAAATTGACTTTTTGGCCTTGGGGGTTCTTTGGGGACACCTTCATCAAGGCTAGGTGGTTAGGAGCTGTCTAAACAGCCTCTTTACATGTTTTTTCCCTTTGTTTTTCCTCCCCCCCTCAGAGTGCGAGAGAGAAAATGGCGGCCGCCGCTTCCTGGTTTCGACCGATTCGAATGTTTACTAAGATCTAACAGCCAATCAGAATCGCGCACGCGCACGTCACCGTACGCGTACGGTAAGCTTACCGTAAGCGCACGGTAAGCGCACCGTAAGCTGCCACAGATATATATATTGATTTAAATGCTATTTTCTCAGGAACTACTGAACAGATTTACACCAGACCTACAAAAGGCACTTCCTTGACCTGAGGACTACCTCTCTGCCAAATTTCAAGTAACTCTGTTCAGCCGTTCGGGCTGTAGCTGTGTCTAAAGGTCCTATGGAAAAATGCATGGGAAAAACGCGTTTTGGGACCCCCCTTTTTTCTCAGCCCCCGCTTGACGAATCCCCCCGAGACTTTCAGGGTAGGAGCGGAGCGGAGCGCCCCACCTATTTTGAAAATTTCACGAGGATTCGTCGACCGGCGCCAAAGTTATTCCAAATAGAATGTTGCGGTTTTCCTATGGAAACAGGGTCCTAACTATAACTACCTACTGGCGACCGCCAGTAGGTAATATATATATACACACATATATATAAACATATATATATACACACACACACACACACACAAGCGCGTTATGCCGTGTTAAATAAAAAAAACGAACCTAGACCAACTAGGGCAAAAAAATTAAGAATGCACTTTTGGTACACATTACCACTATTGATAAAAACAGTTTACACCAAATTTAATCTTTTAGGTACCATCATTTCATGCTGTTCAGCTTCGCTGGTGTGACAAACATTCTAAACTTTTCCCTAATTATTAATCTCTCCCTGCGAATGACAAGGCACAACTGCCATGATCCACCTTATTCAATGAGAACTAGTAAGAAATCAGCTGCAGGTGATAATACCTAAAGACTAATACCTACCTACATGAATATTGAAATTTAACCTCTGAGTGTTGGCAGCTCAGCCACATCAGCTGATGAGGATGCTGCCTGGTCTATTCCAGAGCTGGAAATCCCCTCATTAAGAAATGGTCACCCTTAGCAGTCCAGATTAATGCCCAGACACTAAATCATGGGCTTCGTGCTTGCAAAGGCAGGTCAGTCTCTGATACAGGGCCAGCTTTTGCATTGGTGGCGCCGGGTGCGAAAGCCTTTGTTGGCGCCCCCAGAACCTCCTCCACAGATTCCCTCACTGCCACCAAACACCAGTGCCCCTCATCCTTCCATAGCCTATCTTTCACATTTATTTTATTTATAGCACCACTCTCATCGTAATGTAGGTTGTCAGCGTGCTTAACATTACACAAATGCTATGCAGAGACAGTGAATCATACAAGTGTGTAAATCAATGTATAGGAAATGTTACATTAGACAAAAAGGGCTACAAGGTGTGCCACCCTGCTGCTGGGCAGTATATTTTAAGAGTGCTTTATCTGGAGAAACACAAACTCAGGATTTAAAACCTAATTCAGAGGCTGGTGCCATCTATACTAATAAGAATGTTTCACTACCCAAAGGAACCCTTTTTAGCAAATTAGAATAACAAATGTTGGAGGGAAAAAGTTCTAATCCTTTGCCTTGCAGTTTGCCTGTAGCTCTTAGAAGGATTGTAATTAGGGCTCCCGGTTTTCCGCATTTACGGATTTATACATATAAATACAGACGGAAATCGATATTTCCTTTGTCTGTATTTATATTTATAAACGGTAAAATACGAGTAAATGTTGCCGCGCTGCCGTGCAGTTTCTTTGCCACGCCCCCTGCTTCCAGGAAATGCCTTCCAGTCCCTTCCGATCTTCCAATCAGGGTCTTTTTGGTGCCCTCGTGTGGGCCTATGGGCTCAGGATCTTGCAGTGACGACCGGCCTCTTCAGCCAATCCTGGTCTGATGTAAGCATCACTGTGTGGGCGTGGTTCCCTAGCGCCGAAGTCTGCAGATCCCGCTGCTGAGCCGCTTCCTCTCCTCCGCAGCAGCTCGTTCTCGGGCTTTTTGTTTCACTATAATAGCGCTTTCTACGAGCACCAGTAACATTACACAATTACAGTATGATATTTTTGTGGACACAGGAAGAGTAATTTGGCATCTCAGGGCATTACTTAAATGTCTTTAACAGAGATGCCGATTAATCTCCCTGTGTCTACAAAAAATACGAACATGTTACTGTGTAATGTTACTAGTGCTCGTGGAAAGCGCTACGAAACTGAAACAAAAAGCCCCCAGAGTGAGTGAAGGCTTTGTCCGGGGACTGATCTGACTCGACGTCTCCCTTGAAGGGTTGCTGAGAATACGTTCTCAGTATCTCCCTTCTACAGAGATATATCGTACAGGATCAGTGGCTCTTGCCTGTGTCGTGGTGGGCTGGTGTGCAGCAAAGTGTCCGTCTCTCCAGTGTAGTGTTATCAGCCGTATGTATTTAATTGAATTCTTTATCAAAAATCTGACAAATGCTGTTTTTTGGGGGGGAGGGGGGGCATATTTATATCGCGCAAACTGACCTGGTATTGGTGCCCTCTACACGAGCACCAGTTTCGTTACAGAGGGACACATTTATTTTTGGTAGGCACAGGGAGATTAAGTGATTTGCCCAGAATCACAGGATGCTGAGCCGACGCCCAGGCTCGAACCCAGTTCCTCAGCTCCAAAGTCACCAGACGTCCTCTCCCCCCTCCATGTTTTCTTTACATGTTTGTGCACAGTACCCAAAGAGTTGAAGCGGAAAATGTTTGATTCGATTTTTTAATGCCACATTTAAATAGGGGCTCGTCAATGAACCCCAAAATATGTGTGAAGTATCTTCATACTTTTTGTTGTGAATGTTTTGAATCAATACAACACTGTTGTGCGGCAATATTGATTTGGGAAAGTACGTGGGTAAAAACAGATTACTATCAAGGTATACCTACGTAACCCTCCAGTGCCTTGTTATAAAACCTGACTGCCGGGGCACAATGTCCTGTTACAAAAACATTGTGGACGTATGTGACCTTTTATATTCAGAAGTATTTTGCAGAAGTGCACAAGCGCATGCATTCTCAGACTATAGAAATGTCTCGGAGTTGTGAATTTGGCTTCTGTGCAAGTTCATAGTAAATGTTTCCTGTTTGCCGGCTTCGGAGTGAGGGGTTTATTACATGGTTTTGTTAAGGCCTCTGGGGCGGGTTTCAGAGGGGTGAAGCACTAACAGAATCTTTTGGCCATTCCGGTATCATCAGCAAATATTGAACGGGTTTTCAGTGGTCTTCACTTCATTAACAAACCAGAAAGAGCCTCAATGCCCTCAAAGTCTCTTGAAATGCACATGTGCTTGTACTACAATGGCAAAGTTTTCAGCTGAATGTATTGTGTTGCCCAATAACAACCGGGCGCAGGTGTGCCTTGTCAATGTAAATAAATGTGGAAAAATACTAGCTGTAGCGTCGCCTTTTGCTTGTGGCAAAAATAAATATGGATAAATACAGAAAAAAAGCCCAAAAAATAAATATGGATAAATACAGACGGAAATGGCAAAAAAATAAATACCATAAAACCGGGAGCCCTAATTGTAATGCACGAACTGCAAGTAGCAAAAAGATATCCATGTCAGAAGCAGTAACCCACTGAACTTTCTGCATAGAATACACATTTATGACTTTTGTGTTACAAGTTGCGCAGGGTTTCGTTGCGTCTCTCCCAGTGTTCCTTAAATTTGCCTGTCTGTCCTCAAAAATTCAAACATTCCTGCTCATCACTCATCCTCACTAAATTCTGAGCCTAAAGGCGGTTCCATTCCGCAGCTTTCTTTTAACACGTGCATGCTGGAAATTGTAGTTTTAATTCACTTCCACTGAACAAACTAGACTAATGCACCATAAAACTCTAGTTTGTTGGAACATGGAGCGCGTTCCTGATAAACATGTTGAGGATCCATGCCAGCCAATTATTGGTGGATGCTACAGTATTTTACAAGCACCCATAACAATGGCGCAAACTGACAAAAAAGCAATTTGTGAGGAAGACTGGACATAAAAACAACACAAGAGCCTAGTGTAAAATGCTGGTTTGGGGAGCGGGGAATTACTTTTGTCGCACTACATGTAAATGCCATCGGTGCCAAGCAGGAGCCCGTGCTTACCTGCGAGTTTCGAAGCTCCAGCAGCAGTTCTACTCTTAGGCAACCTGGCAGAATGAAGTAAGTTCCATGTACAAAGGTAGCACGGAAACCGACCCACCAGTTACAAATAACTCCCGAAAGCCCCTTGGATAGTAAAGTGGAAAGCAGCAGGCCAGCTCTGCACGCTGCACCATTTGCCAGCACGTAGTATGAAAGTTAACTTAAGGAACTGGGGAATTTTGGACGCCAGTGAACGGAGGCCAGGAATTATGGGTAAACTAAGCTTCCCACAATTCCCTTGTTAGCTGCTTGCTTCGCATGCCCTTGCACCTTGCAGTAGTCCAGGACTGGCGGTTCACCTCAGCTGCAGCACCAGGCCAGCACTCACTGAATTTACAGTGGGCAAAGACGTCTCTGTGGGGGAGGGCAAGGTTCAGCCCAAATTTGACAAACGAGCAGAGAAACTTTTTCAATGTACAAATGGGAAAATGTGGCCCATTGGAGTGGGAATAAGCAAAGCCCAATCAGGCAACACTGTTCATGCATGCACTCTGAACTCCCTCAGGAGCGTGCTTTTAAAATGCATGCACAAACGGCACCCCCAGAATGTGGCGCCCAGTGCAGTGGCACTGCTCGCACCGCCATAGAGCCGGCCCTGCTCTGATAAATCTGGCAACCATACATTCAATAGGGTGAATCATACTAGCTTAATTGATTATATAATGTTGGATGTAAAATTATGACCATTCTTGATGGATATGATACTTCTTACCCGTTCTGACAGAGACCACAATGCCCTGATTGTCAAGTTGAGCTTGCCCATTAGTATGCAATAAAATACCTTCGGCGAGCCTTTCGATAGAAGATTGAGAGTTACTAGTAATAGACGCTGGGTTAAATGGAGTAGTCTAAAACACTCTCAGGAGTGTATTAGAAAGATCTATAGATTGGTCTCTATTGGTATGGAGGGTGTGACACTATTGGATTTTGCAGGGGATGCTTCTAAGTCACTGAGTGCAATAGCTGAGATCCACACTCGGTCGTATCAAAATCTGAGGAAACAGGAGAGGAAGCGCCCCCAATCTTGGTTTAACAAATCGTGAAGAGTTTTCAAGTCCAAATTGGTCCTTGTGATTAAACAGAGAAATAGATCACAGATCCAAGTCGCTAGGCGATCTTACAGGGAAGCGTTTTCGATGGCCAAAAAAGATTGGGGAGCGGGAGATATGAGGGGCCCTCCTAGCTGCAACTAGATCCAATGACCATTGTGCCTTTTAGAACTTGGTTTCCTCGGGCAGCAGGGTCAGGTTCTGTTCCGTAGAAAATAACATTGCGGCGAGCAATTGGGTGGCACATTTTACAAGCCTATATATGCAGAAGGGAGTGCAGCAAGATACTGCATGGAATATTGGGCCCTGGGCAATCACATCAGTTGTACAGAGGTAATGGGAGGTGGCTGCGAGCCCTATGGCCGACTCCACAGGACCTATTATATGCACTCAAGAAGTGAATGCTAAAATAATCACAGTGGAGGAACTGAGTACAGCAGTCGGGAACTGTCCCAACAAAGCACCGGGCCTAGGCAAAATTCCAGGTGATTTGTTCTTGAACGAGATAGACTTCTGGAGTGCTTACTTTTCAGTGGTATTTACAGCTATTATGAAGGGGACTCCTATTCCACCAACATGGACAGGGCGGAACTAATCCCCATCTTCAAAAACGGCTCACATGATTTGCCTGCAAATTACAGACCTAAAAGTCTAATAGATAGTGTGCAAAAACGTTTTAGCAAGGTGCTCTTGGGCAGACTTCAGGATTGGCTATCTACCAATGAGATTGTGACACCTCTCCAGGCAGGCTTTAGAGAGTCCACAAGTACAATCGATCAAGTGCTCCGCCCACAGATGCTGTACTGGAAGACTGTTACTCTGGGTGGGGGACAACTTTATGTTGTGTTTGTAGATCTGCGTTTAGCCTTTGATTTAGTACCCAGATTAATGCTTTGGCAGGTCCTTTTCGAGATGGAGTGCACAGTTATTCACAAGTCATTATAGTCAGACTGCATATAATGAACTATGGGCAGGTTATGTTTGGAAGCGCAGGTGAACTAAGTGATTCCTTCCCTGTTACCAGAGGAGTCAGACAGTGGTGCATTTTGGGCCCTATGCTGTTTACTCTTTAAATCAATGGCCTTGTTAAAAAAATGTAACCAATGGGACAATGGTGCAGCATGATTAACAAACATGTTGGTTCCTGCCCTCATGTGGCAGAACACTGACTGAACATCCGGGGTGGCACCTCATATAACCCAAAGAAGATTAAAAATGGAGCAAGTGGCAGGAGGCCTTCTAAAGAGGTCACGCATCTCAAAGTATCGCTCCATTCAGCCGGCCATACAGCTATATAACCAGCAGGCACTTGGGTCAGCTGTCTATGGTCCAGAGTTGTGGGGAAATCTGGGCGCGACTTCATTAGCAATGGCGGAAACTCGCTTCTTGCGTCAGTTGGTAGGTGTACCCATAAGTACTTCTTTGCTTCCACTTAGGCTGGACTTTGGGCTGAGAGCACTCTCTGATCTATTAGGTCTGTGCCCCTTACTTTAATGGAGGAGGATCTGGGCTAACCCGGAGCTTCTACCTTATCGACAAGGGCTAGAGGAAATACTACCTCAAGAAGGCTCTAGTGAGATTCTATGGGTTAAGTATTTGAAGGGTACATTGACAGAAATTGGCCTGCCAACCTTATGGAGTGCCCTGGATATGGCTGGGGATATTACCAAGTCACACATCAAAACTGCATATTGACAACATAGAGATACACTCTTACACTCCCAGTCGACACATGGAACATTAACAGATGCCTTTCTAGCAGTTAAGGACTCCTTTACAAAGAAGGACATTTTGGATCAAATAGAACCTCCATTTGCTAGGCATTTGTACCTGCAATTTCGGTATGAGACCCTGCCCCTCCAAATATATGATAACAAGTGGGCTTGAGCGCCATGGGCCGTCGAGCTTCAGTGCTCGACCTGTGGTGCCACAAAGGAAACTTTCGAGCAAGTTATGTTCTTCTGCCCAGCCTATGTGCATTGTAGGAGGAGTTGGATTATTGCTTTATGCTCTAATTTAGGCACTAGGGAGCACAAATAAGTCCTCAATATAGTAAGATATGATACTAGCAAATTGACGGTCATTGCTCTTTCTAGATTCCAGATGGGTGTGTGGAGAGTAATGCAAAAAAGTGTGCACCATTTACATTAATATAGGAACATCGCTCAAAGTATTTATGGATTTTAACTTTTAGTTGCTGGTCCACTTATTTTTATGCTATTTTAATCAATTTATAGTTTGATTCAGACATAAGAACAGGGTGTGCAATTCTTTTAGACACTGCAATATCTCTAGCCAGAGAGCTACTTGACTTTTTCTTGCTCAATTGCCTAATTTACTTTCAGTGTATTGCAATGCATTTATTGATTAAAGCCCATCGGGCAGCTTAGCTTGAAGGATGTAGAAGTAGAGTATTCTAAATGTTGAATATTTTGTACTACATGTTTTATCTGTTTTATTACGTCTTTTTGTCACTTATGCTGTTATGGCTCAGTGCCGAAATAAAGTTGTCTGAATCTGAGATAAATACCAAAAATGAAAACTATAAACTGAATTAAAATTGAAAAACCATATTCCTGAAAATAAAATCCCACAATACAATGGAAATGAAAATAAAGAAATTGAAATAATCCATTACAAACTACAATACTGTAATTATTAGAAATGGTTGAAATCAATTTACATTTTACTACCACCTACTGGCCAAAACCAATGAAGCATTTGCGGTATAAGAACGCGACACACGCTAAAGTGCACAAAATGTACTTCAGATGAAACAAAGAATTAAAAGTTAATACTGCTGCCATCGGAAAGACCAAAACGCTGTACTCTCCCTAAAATGATGTTCTCCTGAAAAAATAGGGGATTCTTTCTACAGCCCTTTATGGAACACCACTTAGAACATCAACGGTTCCGATAGCTTCGGCCATGTAACTCAACTTCATTTTTAAAAATGATAAAGTTCTTCTATGATCAATTTTCGGTACACGTGTTGTGATTTTTTATTGATTTATTAAGTCTAAATAGCCTGAGAACCCCTACGTTGCGTACAAAGATTCACACTGCCCTCTAGTGTAAATAGACAGAATCACACCCTTGGGATAACATCCGCATGGAAATATATTGCAGACACCTATAGACCGTGAATTGGAACGAAGGGTGTCTGCGGGGCTTTGGACAAGCGTGTCGCCATGCCGTGCCTTTCTGGACAGCCCTGTGTGTTTTTCCGCAGTGAGTTAAAGAATTCTGTAGTCCCACAAGAGGTGCACTTTTTGTATGCTCATTTTGGTCAAGGCGAGCTTGGCTCGGATATTAAGGGTCACGAGAAGCGTACCACATCTTGAAAGAGAGGGGCTATTGCCCTTCCAACCTTGACTATGTAGTGAGTGGCGGTGGAGTGTGTCCAGGCGCGCAACACCCATTGGGCTCACCGGGCTTCAGCCCCCCCCCCCCCGTCATGTGTGTCAGCCCGGCTGAGACAGCCTCGCGGGCTGGCGTCCGTTTAATTGCAGCCGGACCCGAGTACTTCACAGGTCTTTAAAAGACCGTTTACTCGTTAATGAGGCTTTTGTTGTATTTTCACCCCTTCTTACAGCCACTTTGCCTATGGCTGGAAGATTTAGCCCCCCCCCCCCCCCGAAATGTGTCTCTAGTTGCCCGCCTGTGTGTGTCTAATAAACTGCAGAGGCCTTTTCAACTGAACGCCTGTGGGGAGACTGCTGGCAGTCTCTCGCCTATAAAAGGTATCTGCAGTCCCGTTAACGAAATACCTGTCCATCATGTCTGGGAGATAGATATATATGACATGTGCCTGTGCTGTGGCATGTGTGGGTTTTAGTGTATTTAAAATTGAATTGTGAGTTGTGGGGTTTACTCGACCCTACATATGTGGGGATGCCCACCTGCATGTACACATTCACTCCGGTTGCCCTCCCAGAGTCTAGTATACCTGGTGAGTGGGAGGAGTTCTCCATTCAGCCATTTCTTTTTAACCCAAGTGCAGGTTTCCTCTGCTGAGTGCAACCCTCCATCGTTTCCTGTGTAGCGGCCATCTCCCCTGACAATGGCGCTCCAGATGCAGGCTAATAAACTGCACCACCCCCAGATTAAACTAGTCTCAGTGTACAAAATAGAGAGGGTGTCTGTAAAGGTGGTCATCAAATGTGTTAACAAGCATTTGCAATGCCAATAGGTCTGGCTTTAAAGAAATGTTGCATGGTAATGTGAACCATTACAAGGATATGGCATGGGAATGGATATGTATTTGTGTGGAAGCGAACAGCTGTAGAATAATATTGGTGTAGGTTAAAAGGTAAGGTGAAAGCTGCACTGGCAAGCCAGACCTAAAAAAAACATGTAGGTTAATGACTGTCCTCCTCCCATCTGTACTGCTGCTAGAGAAAAACACCATAAATGATCTAGTTACTTAAGACAATTTAATAGTGTTACAATGTCATGTGTGTGCCCCTGAAAGTTCAAGCACAGGTAGTTGGATAAACAAAATGATCACAGCTGTGAGGAGGGCAAGCACTTTTTTTGTGGAAGCACACAACTTCTGCCCAATCAAAACACATCCTCCTGACTCCCAACGTGTGGACGGAGACAAAGCCCCTCTTCTGGTGATTCACACATTAGAGTCAGTCAACAGCTGCGCAGTTAAGCCAGGCCATAAAAACGATTCCACCCAACAGAGGAGCAGACTTCAAACTTTCAAAAGCAGCAGACCCTCTAGTTAGCTTTGGAAGCCAGCATGGTCAGCAGAGGGGCAGACAAACTGGTTCCTTCAGAGAGTACTTGATTCATCTATAATGACCGAACACAAAGAAGGCTTGTACAGCTGTGGAAGAAAGGGAGACAAGGACCTGGAGTGGAACCTCTTTTTGGCTGCCATTCTCCCTCCATTAGACCAACGTTTGGGAAAACCTGAACAATCATCTGCTGCTTGGCCTCGAGTAAGAAAAGAGGCATACCTCCTTGCACAAGCAGCTGGGATGTATCTGTCAGGAAGAGAGACAAGCTGCCCAGGAGACAGCTTGAGGCACAACTCACTGGAATGCCTATCATGAGGACTGCTCGGAGAACTGAGGCTGCTCAGGGTATATGTTTGCACTGGCCTAGATACCCTAGAAAAACAAGAATTATAACAAAACATCCATGCAGAGGACCTGCTTCCGTGCATTCAACATCAAGAAGATGGAGTTATGCATCATCTCAAACCGCCCCATGTCATGCCTGTACCTAGCTCCTTCCCATTGCCAAAGGAACCAGGGGGGAGTTTGCATGGGGTCTGGTTCCATCAGCTGGAGGAGTTTGTCTCGAATAATTAACTGTTTGAAACACTGTTTTGACTCTATGGTTCCAGAGATATTTCTAATTAACGTCTAAGTCACCCTTTCCTCCAATCTGACCAGCGGAAATTGGTGCCACTGAGACTTGCTAAGGATGTCCCAAGCACCTGTGGGCATCCCATCACCAGGAAATGTAAACTGCAACCGGTAGAGTCTAAATTACAGGCACCTGTTGGAAAGGCCTCTTTGAGACTCGTGGTGGGAAATATATTCTAAGTGTCTCCATCACAAGCAAAGGGACCAGTTGGCCCCTGAATGCGAGTAAATGCACTGGATCCCTCAAACGGGCACCAGTGACAAGACGTTGCATGACCAAGGTCCTTACCAGGAGCACCCAAGACTATACATGTAGGTGGGGGATGTGTTGTTTTAATTAGGGGTTTTGGGTCAGGGCATTTTTTGGATTTTGAAGACAGCTACTACAAAAGACAACTTTGGTACCTGTATATCTGCCATTGGGGACCAGTATATTTGCCTGAATCCCACCATTCACCTCTATACGTTTCTAAGAGAAATGAACGCATCCAAAATCACTTTAGTCAACCCGAAGCATACTCCATTATGATAGCACTAGCCAACACGCTTAACGTTAACTGAAATACTAGTGTTAGGTGGAAGGACGTTCTAGGTATGGAGTATAATCTATTGTGCCACACGGACCTGATTTTCAGCCTTTAATTCACTCAACCTCTTGGAGTAAGCCTTGAATTGATGCGCTTACTGTCCTGAGAGAGTTAAGTGTGTAAAGGGAGCCCATTGGCTATCCAATTTGGAGTGCAAAAGTACTGTGGCAACATGACACTTTATAAATAACTAGGTACGTCCCAGGATCCTCGGACTGCCCCAGAACCGTAACAAAATGCCTTGTGCTCTGGAAGTCAGAGGGTAACGAGTGAAGCAAGGTGTCTGCTAGGAGCATGTGTTTTAAATAACAATTTTAAGGGAGATAAACTTGGAAAAGGAAGAAAATACAAAGAAGCTAGAAGGAAAACTAGCAAAGTGGAGAAGCAGGATAAGTCACAAGAGAACAAGGAAGAGAGTAAAATGCGATGAAGGAAAGAAGAGACAAAGACAAAAGACAGGAAGTGAGGGGAGGGGGAGTCAGAGGGGGATGAAATTAGCCAGAAAGAAAATGAGAAAAAAGGCAGAAAGTGGCGAAAAAACGCAAATAAGTGATAGAAAAATAAGACTGACTGGAAAATTGAGAAAGTAATAATAACTATATAAATACAAGAAAGAAATGAGACCATATAGGTCGAAGCGTGGAAAGACTTAAAGGGTAAGTGGAAAGATTGATAGAATGAGAAAGTAATAAGGAATCAGACTGCAAATATATGGAGAAATACATGGGAAGAGAATAAGGTGGAGGGAGAGATGCCCATGACCATATGAGACCTCAGAGGTTTGCACACTCAGGGTTGAATCAGAATACCACTGCGCACAGTCACTCAACTCCCATGATCCAGCACCGCCTGGTCTGCAGTGGGCCCAACCAGGGATGAACCTGACCCCAAGTCATCCACCAGCATTATCATTTAGAGGTCAGTCACTTTGGGGCTTAACCTGGACGCTTTCGGCACACCCACGACTCCATACCTCATTTGTTTTAAAGTCTAATAGGACATGGTATACAGAAGCTAACCTCTCTTCCTGATCTAGCAAAGGATAATATGTATCCTCAAAGAGGGATCAATCAGCCACTCACCTCTCGCATGATTTTAGCCCCCTTCTTGTCATTAAACTCCAGTTGGGCGAGTGCCTGGTCAATGGACATGCCCCGAATCTGCAAACATTAGGACAAGCATTTATTAGCATGGTATTATATAAAGCAACATACCAGTCTGAGCACAACATTCAGCCATACTAAAGACAATACATAGGTGTTTGACGGCACAAAATGCTTGTTGTTTTACACAAGATGGGAGGCAAGGAGATGATCTGGCCCTCCAAGCTGCACTAGGGTTTCATGAACCGGCCTGGGCCCTACAACGATTGCCATACAACTATCGCTCAACTGCCTTTCAGGTCTTTTACACGTCAATTATTTAGAAACCAGTCAGGCCATTTGTTGCTCCCCATGGACACAATGAATGCAGATCTCAGGAGAGAGAGATTTTACAGTTCTTATCAAAGTAAATCAGTTTTCCTAAGATCGAGTGTTGAGTGAGGAACTGAGACTCAACCCAATAGCCTAGAGCTAAGGAATGTAACTCACTCTACACCCCTTGCACATGGCTTCTAATGACCACCTACTGAAGTAAATGGGTGGATGTTTTTTGAAGCACACACTGCAAATCTCTAGGAGTCTGGGCAGATGTTTTGTTTTTGGTGCAGTTTTATATAGCGCGAACTCGACCTGAAGGTATTGGAGTGCTTCACATGAGCACCAGTTACTACACAAGGATACATTCATTTTTGGTAGGGACGGGGAGTTTAAGTGATTTCCCTAGAATCACAGGATGTTGAGCCAACGCCGAGGCTTGAACCTGGTTGCCGAGCGCCAAAGTCAAGCAGCTCTGGCCGTTACGCCACATCATCTCCCCAGACTGTGAGGTGCATATGGTGCTGGTGAGACCGAGAGAAATCACTGAAAAATAAAGCACTCCCCAGTAGGTCATGTTACATTTCACTGCCTAGCGATTACCAGCCCTGCTCAGGAAAGTCAAGGAGTCCTACAGATTCTAGGTCATTTAGCATCAGTATACTCTGCAAACCCACAGACTTCAGGGGGAAGGTAGGGGGAGAAGAAATTATGGCATTTGGGTCAAGTGGATCTCAGATTGCCTGCAAGCCAAATGGGCAAACCAGCTACATACTACCGGCCTTGCTGCCTGCTCACAAACCAGGCATGCTACACCATGCCGTCACTTTTCGCTACTCCCATACACAATCGAGAAATATGCACTGAGGCCCCCCAGAGTGCAGAACAGTGGTCCTCAAGAGTCCATACCATCACGCCTGATTCTTCATCATTCAATGCCCTTTTAAGCAACCCTCTACAAAAGATATAAATAAATAAACCACTCAAGACATCAGCCTCCCTTGACTCATAACTAAGGGGCTCATTACGATGGAAGACGGACTTGAGTCCGTCCGCCATCGTCACGGGAATTGGGACCATCTGCCTATATGGCGGTGGTCCCGCCCATGGAATAACAATGCGACCGCCACGGTGGCGGTCGCATTGGGCATTTTTTCTATTGCGGTGGGTGCTGCAGGCTGCAGCACCCGCCGCAATGGTAAAAATGCAGAGCTTGCACTTCCCTGCACTGCGCGGCAGGCAGCATGGGGTGCCTGCCACATAGTGCAGGTAAATGTAGGGGGGCACCTATGGTGCCCCCCAAGTGCAGTAGAGAAGTGCCCCTGCTGAACGGGGGCCCGCAACAGGCCCCCGAAGTCAATCTCCGCCAGCTTTTGAATGGCGGGTGAACCACCATTCAAGGCTTGCGGAGATGAAGCATCCTAATATGGCGGACGGTGCCAGTTAGGCACCGCCACCATTCTAGGTATGCTTTGCGGGTCTGTCAGGCAATCTCAACGATTGCCTGTAGCGGACCGTGGCGGACGGAATTCCCGTCCTCCAGCAAACCGCCTGCCATCATAATTTGGCAGGTGGTGAATGGCCTCAATTTGGCGGGGAATCCGCCACTGGCAGGCTGCCGGTGGCAGATTCACCGCGATGGTAATGAGCCCATAAGTCTTGATAATGCAATTAAACACAAGTACACTTTAGAACTAGGTGAGGGAGACACATTTAATGGCAGACAATACTTTGTCCCACCAACAAGTGTATCCCCTTACACACTACTTTGAAATAGAAACACATCATCTTACCATTTTCGCCAAGTACCACATCTTATCCTTGCTGTATTTAATTTGCTTTCGGCAATGAAATATTTCCTGAGAAGAGAAGGGAAGATATTTTGAAGGCATTTATAAGGCTTTCAGCTGTGTGGTTATATACATAAGTGGTGAGTGAGCATGGTGATGAGGAGTGAGTCTACGACAGTGACAGTACAACACAAACAAAAAAACGAAATATATATACACATTATTGTACATGGACTATCAGGAGTCGAGCAGACAGCTGATCATCGGCTGGAGTAGACCGGTCCTCTTGCTTTAAGAGGAGTAGTTTAAGACAAATTTGAGAAAGAAGGAAAATATTTGGGTAGGAGGGGATTCCAATGGGATAGTCTGTCTAGTTCAAGGGAATAAACCGGGAGGAGTGTTCACCTGGAAAGTAAACCTACTTCAAAGAGATGCCTAGCCCGTGCTTTCTATTTGACTGGATAGCCACAGCACTGCTTACCTGCAAACTTTAGTCTATAAACTTTTTCATGTTTGGATGCATTTGTTTTGAATACACCCCCTCTTCATTTCAGCCTATAGGTGCAAAACTCTTAAAACCATAGGTTTAGAGCCAAATATCGTCTTGGCAAATACTGAGGCCTGTTTGCTCCACATTGAGTAGGTTTAAGTAAACGGAGCGATCTATCAGAAAAAATATGTGCAAGTGAAACAAACAACATAAGCAAAAAACTATCATGGGAGAGCCAATCTCATATATGACGGCTCCGTCCACAGGTTATGCATCTCACGCATGCCCCTCCATTTGCTTCCATCAATCCTGACGGAATGAAGGGTTTACAACTTGCGACGATATCTACCCATGGTCTTGATTACACTCAACACATAGACAATCTATACCCAGATATACCCTTTATGTTCAGCACAGCTTCCCCAGTGTATCTGTCCTAGGCCTGTGCCTTTGTGCTCCCAAAACCACACCTGAAGAAAGAGTCTTATGATTAGAGAAGGGGGGGGGGGAGCGCCTAATCAATATAGATGCTTCAGGACAAATTACCACGATCGAACAGTAACTCGCACCTTCCCCATATAGTGCATATATCCTTTTTTATTAGTGATATAACAGAAAACTTTATATTATGTTTCTTAAAAATAGTGTACAATTTTTAAAAAGTAAAGGTGTCTCTGCTATCATTTCCTTTTAGAGGTGCGAGTTGCAGTTATATCATATTGTTATTGGATTATTAAACAATGGTTAGTTAGGTAGAGTAATAGCAATTTTGTGTAACGGACACACGTCAGAAAAATGTGTGCTATAACTTTTCAATTTCTAATGTTTGTTGCTTTGAAGTTGTTTTATGTTACAAAATAGAAATGTTTCCCTAACTATAACTGTGTGTTACCCCTTGTTTTTTCTGTTAAATTCATTGTTTTTTTATTAAAAAAAGGTGTGTAATGTTGGTATTGTAATAACTGTGTGTGTTTTGTATGTGAATTGGGAACAGTAGTTCAGGTTTGGACTACATTGGTACATTTTGGGATGTTAGTGGCCTACTTATGAAGGCATCTTTTATTTGTTGTAAATTGCAAAATATAATGTTTTGTACATGAAAAAAACCATGGTACATTCTAAGTATTGTAAAAACGTTTCATTTAGCTTACAATTTTAGCGTGAAAACAATAGAAAAATAAGGTACAAACCTCTTTTATTTTGAAACATGTAGAGCTGTATGGAAGTAGGAAAGTTGCATTGTTTTCCAACAGTCACACACTAGCAATGATGTAAGCTGTAATTTGGTGGCATTATGCTATGTTTATAGCTCAATGAAAAATTTCCTAGCTAACGTAACAGAACATTTCAATTCTATTAAGGACTCGGAGGCGAGGATTATGCTATCACTTTCTATGCTTTATTACACAGCAGCCATTTTAAAACTTAAAACTAGACCACATTTCTCAAACACCCTTGGGAAAATATGGTCAAACAAAACAAAGAAGGGACCAACATATCCCTCAGTCCATTATGGCCAATCACAGTCCAAGGACCCTCTCCTAGTCCGTCCTTGCTGCCCTGCTCATCCTCTTTCTTTGCGACGAAGCACCGACATCCAACTCAGGTGTCCTGTTTTCCGGAATCCGTTCCTGGAGGATCGAAACTCAGCGAGGGCAAGCAAGTCATTAACCAGAGGAAACAATGCAACCAATGTAAATTGGCAGACACATACCAAACCATCATAATCCTGAACAGATTTAAGCATCAACTTTAAAATACTGCAGTAGGGAAAAAACAAAACTGCTGAAGAAAATAAATATCACACGAAAAACACATACTTACTCCCAACGGGGGGAATCTAGCGGAGATCTGCGGTGGGATAATCCTCGCCTCCGAGTCCTTAATAGAAATTAAACTTTCCGTTACGTTAGATAGGAAATGTTTCATTCTATGGCAGGACCGGAGGCTTCGGATTATGCTGTTTCAAAGCTTACTTACCACCAAATGGGCCATAGCAATGACCGGCTTAAAATAGAATCTTTTAAAAGTGGAATCTGAGGACCAGTCCGCTGCATTCATAATGTCCTCCAAACGGGCTCCCAGGGAAAAAGCCTTCGAGGCCATAGCGCCTCTTGCTGAGTGAGCCACAAATTGCCGTAGGCTAATGCCTGCCTCCTGCAAAACCCAACGCACCCAACGTGCGATAGTGGGTGAAGAAACTGCCTTGTGTGGCTTCTTAAGCGCAATCAAGAGCGGACGCGCTCCAGGAGGGCGGAGTTCCTCAGACATCTCCTCATAAGCCTTCAGACAACGCACAACACAAAGTTTAGGAGAGTCTGGGAATGCTGGATACTCAATAGTTGGTGTATGCGTCTTAGTCCTGCGACTAATAGTGAAAGAAACACCTAAAGGAGAGAAAATTCTGCCTGTGATGTCCAGAGCTTGCACATCCGAAACTCTGCGGCATGAAATCAAACAAAGAAGCATTGCTAGCTTCGCAGACAGTTCCTTGCGAGAAAGAAATTCGTTGTGCTGCCATGAAAGAAATAGGTTAAGCACTCTGTTGACATCCCAGAGCTCCGAGTACCTAGGTTCAGGTGGAAGCGATAGATGGAGACCTCTCAAGAGTCTGCAAATGAAGGGATGCTCTCCCACTGGTTTACCATCCAGAGGGGAATGCCCCACCGAAATTGCAGAATGGAAGGTGTTGACCGACCGGTAAGCGAGACCCTGCTGAGCTAGGTGTGCCAAAAAATTCAAAATGTGCACCACGTCAGCGCCCACGGGATCACAACCCCGTCGCGCACACCAACGACACCATCTTGCCCAGGCCGAACAATAACGTTTGACGGTACTATCTGACCAGGACCTGGACAAGAGGCCCTCAGCGAACTGCGAAAGGCCCGGGAGCGACCATCGTCCCCTGTAATCCTCCACACCATGAGGTGGAGAGAGCCGTCGAGAACCATCTGATGAGGAAACCGGTCCGGATTGAGGAGAAGTTCTGGAAAGTGGGGGAGTGGGATTGGAGAATCCCAAGTAAGTTCCAGAAGAACCGGAAACCACACTTGAGACCTCCAAATGGGCATGATGAGAACCATGCTGGCTCGTTGTCGATGGATCTGAGCAGAGACTCTTGTAATCATGGCGAAAGGAGGGAACGCATACGGTTCCTCCTGCGTCCAATCTTGCAGGAACGCATCCGTGGCTGCTGGCAGGGGATCCAGCCTTCAGCTGAAGAAACGAGGAAGCTGGTGATCCAACCTAGAAGCAAAAAGATCCACAGAGAAAGGACCCCAAAGGTCCTGCACCCGAGAAAAAACGTTGGGATGCAACTTCCACAGACTGGGATCCAGTCGGCCACCAGATTCTCCCAACCTGGGAGTTACTCCGCCGTCAACGAGATCCGATTGTCGAGGCAAAACTGCCAGAGAGTTGCAGCCAAGTCCAAAAGCACCTTTGAACGCGAACCTCCCAGGTGATTTATATACCTGACAGTCGATACGTTGTCCATTTTTAAAAGGACGCAAGACTGGACCCTTTCCTTGGTCCAACAACGCACGGCGAAAGAACCTGCCAAAAGCTCCAGGCAGTTGATATGAAGCTCTTGTTCTTGTGGTGACCACAAACCGCCTGTGGAGAAATCTCCACACCTGGCGCACCAGCCCAACCTGCTAGTGTCCGACTCTATGATCAGGTCTGGGGCGAATTCAAAGATTGCCCTCCCATTCCATGCTTCCATGTGGGAGAGCCACCAACGAATCTCTTCCACAGCTTCCCCCTAGAGGGAGACTGGATGGGAGCAAGGAAGCCCTTTCCGTAAGTGTTTGGCTTTAAGCCGCTGCAAGGCCCGATAGTGAAGGAGCCCCGGGAAGATAGCCTGGATCGAGGCTGACAACAACCCTACGATGCGTGCTACCTGCCGCAGAGGAAACGAGCCTTTAGCCAAAGTCCGCCGGAGCTCGTGACGAATTTTTGCCACCTTCCGCGAGGGAAGACAGAGTCGCTGTCGTAGAGTCGCTGTCGTGGAGTCAACCACGAAGCCTAAAAAAGTGACGCGCTGAGCTGTTACTAAGAGGGACTTTTTGGCGTTTATGACAAAACCTAAGCTCTCTAACAGACTTACGGCCTGCTGCAGCTGGTCCCAAAGCATTCCCGTATCTTGGGGCATCAAGAGCATATCGTCTAAGTAAACGATGAGGCGAGTGCCTCTCGCCCTGAGGTACTCCACCACCGGTTTGAGAACCTTGGTGAAGCACCAGGGAGCGGAGGCGAGCCCGAAAGGAAGGGAGATAAAATGGTACGCCTGACCGTGCCAGAGGAATTGCAAATACTTGCTGTGGGGGGGGGTGAGGGGGGGGGGGGAATAGGGATGGCTAAATAAGCATCTTTAAAATCCAACCGGGCCATCCAATCCGCCGGTCTGAGCACATCCCAGAGGAGGTGAATACCCTCCATCTTGAAATGGTGGAAAACCAGCCATATGTTGAAATTGCACAGGTTGAGAACCGGACGTTGCTTACCGTCCGTCTTGTCCACCCCAAATATGTTGCTTAGGAATCCGAGGGGGTCTAAGACGTGCGGCAAATAGCACCTTTGTCTAAGAGAGCGGAGATTTCCATGTCTATCAGGACCTCTTCTTGCCGGGAATACTGAATGGGGTTGGGCGGGAAGTTCTGCCTGGGCTCGCCGCAGAAATCTATCTGAAACCCCTGCACGGTCTACAGGACCCAAGCATCCGACGTGAGCGACCTCCACACACTCAGAAAGCAGGCCAAACGACACCCCACTCTCACCACGGAAAGAGAAGAAACACTTACCGGTGTTAGCGGCGTTGTACCCGTTGCAGTAAACTCTGCCCCTGGAACGTCTGCTGCGGGAAAGGTAAAAGTTGGAATATCGTGCCTGCGTTTGGTACTGCCATTGTCTGGTACTGCCCTTATTGGTAGAACCCTAATATAGATGATGATGAGGGTCTGAAGAGCCTCAGGGACACACCAACATTTGTGCCGGGAGGAAAACACACAAATCAACCCAGGGACGTGTCCCTCCAGACCCCAATTCAGCCTGTAAATAATGTGCCTGGTTGCTAGAAGCAACGATACACCCAACGGGCGTCAGAAGGTTCACTCACACTGACTCGAAAATCGAGCGTCAGCAGGTACGAGCTACGAACCCCCAAGAGGGGCGTCAGTCTCCAGGGGACGTGAAGGCAGGCAGGCAACGCCGGGCGGAATGAATGGAATGCAATTAAAATTCCGCGCGCGCCGTTGCCAGCGAGAGGAGCCGCTGCGTTGAAATCACGCGACAGCGCCCCTGGCGGTCGGGGGTGTGAACCGCCCTCCAAAGCTCTTCAGGCGAAACCTGACCCGTGGCCCGCTAAAACACTAGAAAAATTAGCCGGAGCTCCACCAACTCCCACACACGCCACTCTCAGAAAAACCGGAGGCGTGGGGACAGCAGGAGTGCGTTGGAGCGCTCACTCACCATGCCGACTTTACGCCCAAGGTGAGACGCCGCCACGCGCTGGGAAATTCAGCACAAAAGGCAACAAACCATAATACAAGGTAAGAATCAATCACAAAGGCAGGCGCGGGACGCTGAATGCAGTCCCGCGGCCGCCTTACAAATGCATGAAAATTTCAGACAGTCAAGAGAAAACGGAAAAACACTCATCTGAGGCTGCTGAGCAGCAAAGAAAGAGGATGAGCAGGGCAGCAAGGACGGACTAGGAAAGGGTCCCTGAACTGTGATTGGCCATAATTGACTGAAGGATATGTTGGTCCCTTCTTTGTTATGTTTGACCATATTTTCCCAAGGGTGTTTGGGAAATGTGGTCTAGGTTTAAGTTTTAAAATGGCTGCTGTGCAATAAAGCATAGAAAGTAATAGCATAATCCGAAGCCTCCGGTCCTGCCATAGAATTCCAAAAATCAACCGATGAGATGATGCAACACTTGTGAATAGTATAGTGTTATGTATTTTTCTATTGGTTTTCATTGTCATGTGATGTAAAGCACCTATGTAGTAGGAGTAGGATGGTTGTATAGTTGTGTGTGAGTGAGAAAGTTATAATATACAGCTTATCTTATATATTGCTTTGCTGTGTAGTGCTGTATCATTATTGTGATGTGATGATAAATGTCTTTTTTGGTGCACTTTCTACTACATGAAGAACTTAACAGCAGCAGTCTAGTTTATGTAGGCAAATTAATCCCACATTTGGCAGTATTGTGCTATAAATGTAGGCCAAAATATATCTAACGTAATCATTACCTAGGTATTGCGATTGTAAAGTTGTTTCCTAATGGCCACTGATGTTAACCTGTCAATCTTTGTTTCCGTTACTCACTATTTCTTCTTCTTGTACATGAGTGAATCAGCAACATGGTTTGTGCTTGGATTGTTGGTCAAAGCTCTTTTTTTGGGGCCAGAGAGCATGCATGTTAATCCTATTTTGATTTGAATTTAGGTTTGAAAGGAGTAGAAATTACTTGGATTTGAGATGTCATCTGTTACTCCCTCTACATTCCTCTGTTAGTGGAAATGTACATCCAGGCTTCATGATAATCCACTGCGGTGGGAATGATATTGGACACCTAATTGGAGTGAGACTAGAAATGGAAATGAAAGCCACCTCAAATGTCTGTTTTTCTGGCAAAGCTTTTAAGCATAGGATTAACACAGTGCCATTCACGCTGAGCTAGGTAGGGACAAAGCATTTTGCCATTTCTACAGCATAGTAGTTAAGTATAGGATTATCACAGTACCATTCAGTGTTTCTCTGGTGTTGTAGGGTTCTCTATACAGAAGCTGCTCCACACCTAATCTTGGGAACTACCCAGAGTTCTCTGCTTCTTTTTGCATAATCTATGCAGCACTCTAAGCCTGAAAAGGTATTGTTTTGAGATATATATATATATATATACACACACACACACACACACATACACACGCACACTCACAGATAACATGTAATCCAATAGCATTGATACCAGCTAGAAAAAGTTCTGCAAAACTAATGTTGACAGTCTAAAAACCTATCAGGAGATTGGGCTGTCCCTTGGAATCTTGGACAGCTAGTCCGATGCTGTTCACCAAACACACTGTTTCCCAGTCACACAACACACATGCTACACACAGCAAACATGCAATAAAGCAAAAGTGAGGACCCCACCTATAGGGGAATTTCAGGGGATGACCACACTACCTACCCTCCCAGACCTGAGTACATAAGTTGCACTCACCTGCCGTCAACCACTAATGTACTCATATTCATAAGTGAAGGGGCAGTTGTGACCAGATTATGGCTTAGGGTGCACCCCATGTCAAACAAAAACTAATATTACACAAAGTGCACTAGTGAATAAACAAACAGGAGAGCGTTAGAAATTATGGGGATGATAGTGAGAGGAATCAAGACCAACAGTGAGTTTGAAATCAAGGAGTACATTGGTACAGGAACAAGGTCTGGTACAGAAATAAGCAGTTGGCTAATAGTTTTTCCACACTCGCCATACAGAGGCTGCAGACAGATCCTTCCTTACCCAAACACACCACTCAACACATATTCCTATAAAGTCCAGAGCTGGAGAGAGTTGAGGGAGGGTCAGACATGACAATTTGGCTCAGTAACTCTTAGCACAGGGTTCTCTGGTGTTTGCTTCCAGACTGTTAGAAATGGGATTTCTGATTGGCTAAGGTTTGCACCCAAGCCAGGCAGAAACCACCACTCTAGTCAGGACAAGGGAGTTACACACCTAAAATAACCCCTGCTCACCCCCTTGGTAGCTTGGCACGAGCAGTCAGGCTTATCTTAGAGGCAGTGTGTAAAGCATTTGCACAAAACCAACAGTAATACAATGTAAGCACTACAAACGGACACCACACCAGTTTTAGAAAAATATCCAATATTTTTATGTAAACACGACCAAATACGATAAAAATCCAACATACAGTATTCCAAAAATAGTTACTTCTCAAAATGTCTTTAAGTAGCAAAATACGTTAAAAAACACAGTTCGTACGAGTCGGTAGCTCGGTCCGAGCCTACCACAATGCTGAAAACAACAGAGTCTCGCAGTTCCCGCTGACCGCGTCGGTACAGGCCAGCAACAGCGAGACAGATTTGTTCACAGTACCTTTCTTAGTGTGGCCCACACGGCGGTGCGAGTCGGTCTTGGCGTCCGTCGCGTTTACGATGCAAAGTGGAAGCGGTGCACGGTGCGGTGTCCCTCGATGCGGTGCGAGCAGCGGCTCGGTGACGATCGTGCAGACGGCGTCGGTGAGACCAAGGCTTGCGGTGCAGGGCGAGTCGGTGCTCGATGTGGTGCTGGCAGGTTGCGGTGCAGGTGACAGATACGGTTGTAGCGTTCGTCGCGGTCACGGTGCAAGGTGGAAGCGGTGCAAGGTGCGGTGTCCCTCGATGCGGTGCGAGCAGCGGCTCGGTGACGGTCGTGTAGACTGCGTCGGTGAGACCAAGGCTTACGGTGCAGGGTGAGACGGTGCTCGATAAGTTGCGATGCGAGCGACAGAGCCGGTTGGTGGGAATTGGCGCTGGCCGAGCCGGACAGCTGTGCGTGACGAGTTGGTCACGGGTGTCGAGCCAGCAGCGACCGTGTCGGTGAGCCCAGGCCAGCGAAGTGAGGCGATGCAGGTTGCGGTGTCTCTCGATGCGGTGCAGGCAACGGCTCAGTGACGGAGTCTGTGAGACCAAGGCTTGCGGTGCAGGGCGAGTCGGTGCGTCCTGCGGTGACTTCAGGACACAAGGCCAGCGACGGAGTCAGTGACGGAGTTGGTCGCGGTTCCCTCTTCTCTGTGGCAACTGAAATAGCGGTTCCAGGAGCGGTACCCAGAGGTTGGTGAAGTCTTTGCAGTCCGTGAGACTTCTTAACAGGAGGCCAGCTCAGTTCAGGCCCTTGGAGATACTCAGCACAAGTAGAGAAAGTTCAGTCCAGTCCTTTCACTGCCCAAGGCAGAAGCAGCAGCTGCAGGCCAACCCAACAAAGCAACAACACAGCAAAGGGGCAGTACTCCTCCTGGCAGCTCTTCCAGCTCTTCGTCTTGGCAGGTTCCTTGATTCCAGCGAGATCTCTGAAGTCTTTTCTATCCCTGAGACTTCCAACAGGAGGCAAGCTCTACTTCAAGCCCTTGGAGAAAATTCTAACAGCAGGATGATGAAAGTACAGTCCAGTCCTTTCCCTATCCAAGACAGAAGCAACCACTGCAGGCCAACCCCACAACACACAGCATAGGGGCAGTACTCCTCCTCCAGCTTTCCCGGTACTTCTTCCTGGCAGGTTCCTTAGTTCAGAAGTAATGTAAATTCTTGGGATCAGGGTCCCACTACTTATGCCCCAAAATCCTTTGTCCTCTGAGGGCAGAGGGGCCTTTGCCTAGTCCAAACCAGTTCTGGTCAGTCCTGGAGCACTTTGTTTACATGACTCCTTCTTTCCTTTCAGAGTGCAGGGCAGAGACATCAGATGCCCCACAGGAGGTGGAGCCAGCATTGTGGAGGAAAGGCACAGCCCTGGAGCACTCTGTTGACATGATTCCTTCTCTCATTTCACAGTGCAGGGCAGAGACATCAGGTGCACCAAAAGGGGTGGAGCCAGCACTGTGGGGGGCAGGCACAGTCCTAGTCAGGTCCCAGGTACAACTCCTCTCTCCCATCTAGATGCAGATCTCTCTATTCACCACTGGGCGGACTCACCCTGTCGCCTGGAATTCCCCAGCCCTGTCACTCAAACTCCAGACAGAGAATACACAACCTAGCAGAGGCAGGTTTGGATAGTTAGACAAGAAAATACCTACTTTCTAAAAGTGGTAATTTCAAACACAGAATGTTAAAACCAACTTTACTAAAAGATGTATTTTATCATTCTGAGTTCAGGCATACTAAATTTGAAATTCTACCATGTTCTCTGAGTCAGTTAGGATTATAAGATGTAATAATCAAACTGCCCTTTCTGGCCTATGGAGAACAGGTAGCCTTGCAATAGTGAAAAACGAAAATGGCTGTAATTCACTATTAGGACATGCCACACACACCAGGGCATGTCCTACCTTTCACATACAATGCACCCTGCTCACAGGGGTACCTTGGGCATACCTTAGGGGTGACTAACATGTAGAAAAGGGAGGTTTAGGGACTTGCAAGTGTGTGCACTTGCCAAGACGATATGGCAGCCCCAGGCTGCACACAGGCTCTGCAATGGCAGGCCTTAGACACACTTTACGGGTTGTTTGCGTGGGTGGCACAATCCAGTGCTGCAGCCCACCAACAGCATTTGATTTATAGGCCCTGGCACTCGCAGTGCACTTTACTAGGGACTGACACATAAATCAAATAGCCAATCATGGAAACACCAATCAAAACACAGTTTACACAGAGAGCATATGCACTTTAGCACTGATCAATCAATCAATCAATCATGGCATTTGTATAGCGCACTACTCACCCGGAGGGTCTCAAGGCGCTTGGGGGAAGGGGGGTCTGCTATTGCTCGAACAGCCAGGTCTTGAGTTGTCTCCTGAAGGCGAGATGGTCCTGGGTCAGCCGGAGGTGGGTGGGGAGGGAGTTCCATGTCTTGGCCGCCAGGTGGGAGAAGGATCTTCCTCCGGCGGTGGCTCTTCGGATGCGTGGTACGGCGGCGAGGGCGAGGCTTGTCGAACGTACCTGGCGGGTGGGTGTGTGGAAGGTCAAGCGGTCGTTGAGGTACTTGGGGCCAGGTCGTGGAGGGACTTGTGTGCGTGGGTGAGGAGTCTGAACGTGATTCTCTTGCTGACGGGGAGCCAGTGCAGGTCCCTCAGGTGTCCGGAGATGTGGCTGCGTCAGGGGATGTCCAGGATGAGACGGGCGGAGGCGTTCTGGATGCGTTGGAGTCTTTTCTGTAGCTTGGCTGTGGTTCCGGAGTAGAGGGTGTTTCCGTAGTCCAGTCGGCTTGTGACGAGTGCCTGGGTGACCGTCTTCCTGGTTTCGGTCGGGATCCATCGGAAGATCTTACGGAGCGTGCGTAGGGTGTTGAAGCATGATGAGGAGACGGCGTTGACTTGTCTGGTCATCGAGAGGGAGGAGTCCAGGAAGAAGCCCAGGTTGCGTGCGTGGTCTGTTGGCTTGGGTGCGCTGCCTAGGGCCGGGGGCCACCAGGAGTCGTCCCAGGCAGAGGGAGATGGTCCCAGGATGAGGACTTCCGTCTTGTCTGAGTTCAGTTTCAGGCGGCTGTTCTTCATCCACTCGGCGACGTCTTTCATCCCTTCGTGTAGGCTAGTTCTGGCGGTGGCGAGGTCACTGGTGAGGGAGAGGATTAGTTGGGTGTCGTCGGCGTAGGAGATGATGTTGAGGTTGTGTTGGCGTGCGATGGCTGCAAGGGGTCTCATGTAGACGTTGAAGAGGGTGGGGCTGAGTGATGATCCTTGCGGTACGCCGCAGATGACTTCGGTGGCCTCGGATCGAAACGGGGGGAGGCGGACTCTCTGTGTTCTTCCGGCGAGGAACGAGATGATCCATTCCAGTGCCTTCTCTTGGACACCTGTGTTGCTGAGGCGTTGGACTAGGGTGCGGTCAGCAGTGGTAAAGTGCCCAGAGTCCTAAAACCAACACACACAGGTCAGGAAAAAATAGGAGGAAAAAGCAAAAAGTTTAGGGATAACCCTGCAAAAAGGGCCATTTCCAACACAGACCATGAGAATAAATCTCCAGGTTGCCAGGAATTTCCTGCGGTACTCTAATTTCTGATAGTATGTCTAGGTTATTGCAATTAAGAAAATCTATTTACAGATAAAACAAAAAACTGAATGATGACGCATTAACAGAAAGGACAAGGACTCATTCCGTGCAACACTAATGTATCTTTTTTTCAGGAAGGAAAGGAGGCAAAAAAAGATTTCGACATCATTTACCCTTACAAAAAAAACCTGACCCTATATCCTTATAACGCAACAGCCAAATGTTAGCTAAAGTTTTGGCATTTGAAAAAAGACAAACTTCAGCTCTCGTTTAACAAGACCAGAAAAACTTGCACTGCTTGAAAGGGGTAAGCTCCCCACTGTGCCTCTGCAGGTAGCATGGCAGACTTCCATTTGTCAGGGATAACAGAACTGACAATACTGCTGAGCCATTCTTAAATCAGAGGTTCAATGGATGTGATCCTCTTGCCAGTGCCCTCTTGATATTGTCCATGTGAGCACAGAGATTGTATGGAGTGGCAAAACTCTAGGTGCTCACGATTAATGGCTGAAAATAGCAAATCGAAGAGACACATTTCTTGAGCTTGTATATTACCCCACCACGTTTAGTTGTGCGAATTCCTCATTATATTCTATGAAAAATACCAATTGAATTGCTATTAGAATTCTACATATTATACCAAATGGATTCCATAGTATGAGCGCGACTGTGGATGCACACTGAGACTAAAGGGTGGGCAGAGCATGGCTGGAAAGGAAGGCAGCAGGAAAGGAGGAGCGTGCGGAGCATGGCCAGTAGATTTGCAGTGTACAACTAACTCTCAAAGCAGTCAGTGGGTGAACCATTGTAGGGTGATGCTATGCACAGCATGGTTTCGCATATGCAGACTGGGACTGTGTGTGTATTTCGGTGTGTGCGCACATGGTTGTTGGCATGTACAGCATGCTTGAGAATGTGACTGTGTGTCTGGGGTATTTCAGAAACTGGCTGAGTATCTCAGAACAAGGCTGGGGTATCTCAAACGGTAGTGTAGGGATTGAATAATCTGGTCGAATTAGTTTAGTGGCAGAGGGGGTGCAGATAATGGCTGGGTATACACTGAGTGATGGAGGGCATGCAGAGTGCGACAAAGGGCGTGCAGCAAGTTGAGAAGGGTGTGCAAAGCATGGCTGGTGTTCATCAGAGCACTGTGGTTGGTGTGCTTGGAACTGTGCAGTGTATCATGATTAGCTTGTAGCGGAATTGTTGCAGGTAGACAGGGCATGGATAGGGTTAGGCAGGGTGTGACTTCAGGCTTGCATGCCTTGATTTATTGGGTGTAGTGTGTATCTCAGTTATGTGTGTGAGGCTGGAGACATGAAGAGCAGGGTTGATGGATAGCAGCTCATAGTTGAGAATGTCTGAGGGTGTGTAGAGACAGTGGAGGAGAACATGGTGCCTCGCTACATGCAACATAACTTAAGAGGGGTCAGCGCCTAAAAATACAGGTGCAAAGATTCCAGTGGACTACTGTTGGACTGACAAGGCATGGTTGGTAGGTATGTAAGTGATGCAGGGGCGTCCAGTGTGTGTCTTATTGTTTGCAGTCTGTGGGCTGAGGCTTGCTGAGCTAGGGCTTTATATAGGCCCGGTGTCCCGCTAGGGGGCAAAGATTAAGACTTCTACCACCCTGGTGGTAGGTAGCCTGTCATATTTAGAGATCCCCGCCTCCCTCGCTGTGAAAGGAAGTACCACCGAGGGGGTTCCTTTTCACAGCAGTGGAGTTTGCCATGTTCAAAGCGCCCTCTCAGCAAACCATTTTATTTTCAAGTAATAAAATCTCAAAGAGGGAGTTTGTTTCTTGAAAACAAAACCAATGTCCTTGATGCACCAGGAGCTTTTTTCGTGAACGTTGGGACCATTAATCATTATTATCGCCAGGCACACAGTGACAGGGAAAATGAATGACAGTCATCCCGTTATAAAAAGGGTGGGATAACCTTCATTGTGACGTAACCCAGTTGTTTTGCGTCTGATGGGTCAGGAGTTTCCACCAGCAATGCCAATAGAGGCTCTGCCGGCAACTGCTCGTCAGTTTTCTGAACTCTATATAGAGTGAGAAAATGGTAAGTTTGGCGAAGTTGGAGCCCGCGCTTCGTTTTTTATTTTCTCTGCCGGATTCGCCCACCCAGTGCAAATTCGGCCAATTTTTTTTTCTTCTAAATGCTCTTCTTTTGGCCCTGGGGGTCCTTGTGGGACCCCCCTAAGCAGGCCTAGGGCGTCAGGGTGCTTCTACCCTGTCCCCTTTTCTTCATTTATACCTTTCTTTTTCCTTTTGCCAACACATTCTGGTTTGGAGTGCTGGCAGCCAATCAGAAGTCAGCTTGTGCTCGGGAGGAGTCGCAACTCCTCGGTGCTCAGATATCATTTTTTTTTAAATATTTTCTTCTTATTGAACAGTTGTGATGGTATAATAACAGGTCATAAGACCACTCGGCAGAGTCAAAACACAAACAAAGCATATGCACATGATTACATAGCACATCGTGGCACATTTTAACATTATACAGAAAGAGCATCAATGGCATTAATGTTTCTGGCTAGTTCAACTGATGGGGAGATACAAATATTTCCTCTTGATACGTTCCACTTTGTCCATTTGTGATCCCATTTCGCAGGGCACCCTTGATGCTTGAACACGTCTTTTTCTGCTATCATGGCATTGTCCATATCTATGGCCCATTTAGAATATTTCGGCAGGACTCTGGTCCCCCACCCCTGAGCAATGTTTCTTTTTGCCAGTGAAAACCTCAGGGAGGCATTCGGTATGAGTCAGGTCTGTGGCTTCCCACACGTCCAATATACAAAGTTGTGGGGATAGTGTGATAGCTTTCCCACCCACTCTCACCAGCTCTGAAACAATTTTCCCCCAATACGGTTGTAGCAGTGAGCACTCCCAGATTATATGAAAGAAAGTACCTTCAGATGTACACCCCCTAAGGCAACTAGCGTCATTTCGATGGCCCATCTTGACCAGCGTGTTTGCAGCAAGGTAGGATCTATGTAGAACTTTGAGTTGGACCAGTTAGAGACGCATGGGGATGGCAACCACCCGGGGGGAGGAGAGGGCCTCCTGCCAGTCATCATCTTCTAAGTAACAAAGGTCTGTTTCCCACTGTTGACGAAGCCGGGTTAACGGGTCAGGCTGGTTATTCACCAGTTTGCGGTAGGTGAGAGAGATCGCCTTACTTGTCAGGGGGTCAGTCAAAAGTCTGTCCTCCAGTGGGGAGGCCTCAGGCAGAGTCTCCCCCTTAGGAACCACAGAAGTGAGTGCGTGTCGGATCTGAAGATAGCGATATGTTTCGGACACGGCTAGCTGATATTCCTTTTGAAGATCTGTAAACCAGACCATAGCGTTGCGTTTCCATAGGTCCCCCACCAAGGAAAATCCTATGAGGTCCCATTTATCAAACCCTGGACACCTGCTCAGTATGCCGAGTTGTTCGGATTCCCACAGGGGGGTGTGTAGCGTGATTTTATTGTGCCAGCCCAGTTTCTTAATTACGGTCTGCCAGGTTCTCACCGTGTGTGTGGTGGGGCCTGTGAGGTGCAATCTCTTGGGATTGGAATAGAGTGCGCGTTGAAAACCTCCCGTGGATAGAACCCATCTATCCGTGCGGAATGCCGGCTCCAGCAGGGGGGGGGGGCAAAAACCCATTGGTTTATTACAGCAAGCTGAGCGGCTCAATAATATTGCCGTGGGTCGGGCAGCGCAATCCCCCCATCGTACCATCCTCTAGTGAGCTTGCGTGTTGCTATACGGGGGCATTTCCCGTCTCAGAGGAGGGTTCTGACCTCGCTCTCGACACTGACAAAGTAGGCATCGGGAACTCGGTTAGGAGTGTTATGCAGTACATGCAAGAAGCGAGGGAGAGCCAGCATTGTGAACAGAATATATATATTTTTTTTATTTCTCAGTAACTACTGAACGGATTTACACCATTTAAAAAACAGGTCAATTTCTGAACCAAGATCTACCCTTTTGCCAAATTTGGTGTAATTCCGTTCAGCAGTTCAAGCTGTAGCCTGTTACAAAATTCCTATGGAAATTAATATGGGGAAAACGCGTTTTGGGACCCACCTTTTTTCTTGGCCCCCACTTGACGAATCACCCCCAAACTTTCAGGACAGGAGCTGACCTGAGTGAACCATTAGTTTTGAAAGTTTCGCTAAGATTCATCAAAGGGTGCCAAAGTTATTGGCAAAAGAAAAAACACATTTGAATAGAAACAAGGTCCTGACTATAACTACCTACTGGCGATCGCCTGTAGGTAATATATATAGATATACACACACACATCAGGGGCGTAACTAGACCCGAACATCATGGGGGGCTAACAGGGGTGGCTGGCATGGCTCGCAGGTGGGGTTGCATGGGGTGGGGGTCACGCGAGGGAAAAAGTTTTTAAAAAAACAAAACAAAACATAGCTTTCCGCCGGCCAGGTCCCGCGTCTCTGGTCCTGGTCCTGCTATCTGCATTCGATTTCAGGAACAGGAAGCAGGTAGCCAGGCTCCCTCCTCTAAGCCAATCCCAACACTGCAATGCAGCGTTGTGACTGGTCTGAGCGCCGTGACATGGTTCTCAACCAAGGGCTGTACGTGTGGGCATGTTCTCCACGCAGGCTGTAATGCAGCCTGCATGGAGAAGAGGAGAGTGAGCATGGCTATTTGGGCGTCCCGAGAAAGCCGACCAAACAGTCATTGCGCACTTGGGAGTGGGCATACCACTCCTCCCCTGCTCCCTGACAGGGCAGCTCCGCCCACCCGCCCTCAAAGGAAACATAAAATGATGATAACTTAAAGTTATTATCATTTTATATTTACTTTCCACTGCTCAAAACCAGTGGGGCGATGCTCCTCTGCCATAGCGGAATAGTGCTGGCCCTAGAACTGGTCGCACGTGGTGCAACAGTCTTTTTTGGCACCCCTCCACCATTTCCTCCTTCTCCATAATTCCCTCACTACCACTCACCAACAATGCACCTCCTCTCTCTATAGCACCTTTTTGACAAACAATTCATTTTTTTATAGCGCTACTCGTAGTTTACTCACACTCAGTTCTCTGATCTGCATCGTACACATTCTTTGTAGCAGGCACATTAGCCCTCTGCGCTGTGTGGGAGGCAGGAGTGCCCATGTGAGTGCACACTGAGCGATGTGACGGTGTGAGGGTAGGGTAAGAGGAGTGACTGCAGGGTGATTGAGGTGACCATATGAATTTGGATGCCGATGTAAGTGCAGAGTGGGATAAATTAATGCATGGTTAGTGATGGGCTTGTTTGAGTGAGATTGAAGATTGAGCAGTGAGGGGGACAAGTGAGTTAAGTGTCACATGAGTGCAGGGTGAGTAGTGTACTCATGTGACTGCAGGGTGAGGTACAGGGTGAACAGCGCAAGTGCATTGTGAGTGCAGAGTGATCACTGTGAGTGCATGGTGATCAGTGTAAGAGCATTGTGATCGCTGTGAGTGCAGGGTGGGCGTGAAAGTAAAGGGCGAGAATGAGAAGTGTATCTGGGAATGCACCCTGCATTGAGACAACACTTGAAGTAATTCAGCAGGTTATTGACGGCAGCATAGGGTTTAAGATACAAGTTAAAGTATTGCTATTATGGAATTAATCAGGGATTGAGGGTGGAGGAAATAAATAATGTGCTGATCCTGCAACAAACTTACAGTCTTATGATTAGGGTTGCCAGCTCATTATTTTGATGTCCCAGACGGTACCAAAATAAACAGTCACCTCAAGCTGTATTTTCAGCACTTATCTGTGCATACTTCGAACAGCAAATATAAATAGAGAGCATTTTTAATTGTGTTCTAGGGCTGTCTGAAAGATCCAGGACTGATAATTAAAGGGGAAAAAGACAGAAAATTCACATTACAAATGAATATATACTTTTTTATTTAAAACCCTATTTAGTCAAGATGAGATCTTTGCAGGTTCTGCAAACACCACATGGCTGGCATTTTTCTTTTGGCAACCCTACTTTATATTCCTTTTTACGAAATGCATTCTCACACTACAGCAAAGGAATAGGCAGAGTTGGGCCCAGGGGGTACTGGATCAGAAAAAAAACGAGGCCTCGGTAACCAGTTTACAAAGGTATGTAAATATGCAAATGGTCTTTAAAGACCTGTGAAGAGCGCAGGTGTGCCGGAGACAAGACTCCAGACACTGCCCAGCCGAGCCCACAGCAGCCCAGGCTGAGACACACGACAGAGGGGGGGCTGAAGCCCTTGCAGCCCAATGGCCGTAGCACGCCCGATATACATATACACACACACACACACACACACACATGCACACAAATACTAGAGAGTGGGTGAGGGTATTGGCTGCTAGGTTATTTTTAGGGTGGGTAAGGGTTTTTGGGTGGCAAGGATATTTTTGGGGTTTATGGTGGGTAAGGATATTTGGGTGTCAAGGGGATTTTTAGGGTTGAGGGTGGCTGGGAGTATTTGTGTGGCAAGGGGATTTTTAGGGTTTAGGGCGAGTAAGAATATTTGGGTGGCAAGAGGGTTTTTAGGGTGGGTACAGATTTTTTGTGTGGCAAGAGGATTTTTAGGGTGGGTGGGGTTTAAGGGTTGGGTTTGATAAGATATATATATATATATATATATATATATATTACCTACTGGCGGTCGCCAGTAGGTAGTTATAGTTAGGACCACGTTTCCATAGGAAATCCGCAACATTCTATTTTGAATAACTTTGGCGCCGGTTGACGAATCCTCGCGAATTTTTCAAAATAGGTGGGGCGCTACGCTCCGCTCCTACCCTGAAAGTCGCGGGGGGATTCGTCAAGCGGGGGCTGAGATAAAAGGGGAGTCCCAAAACGCGTTTTTCCCATGCATTTTTCCATAGGACCTTTAGACACAGCTACAGCCCGAACGGCTGAACAGAATTACTTGAAATTTGGCAGAGAGGTAGTCCTCAGGTCAAGGAAGTGCCTTTTGTAGGTTTGGTGTAAATCTGTTCAGTAGATTCTGAGAAAATAGCCTTTAAATCAATATATATATCTGAGCCAGCGTACGGTGCGCTTACGGTGCGCTTACCGTACGCGTACGGTGGCGTGCGCGAGCGCGATTCTGATTGGCCCTTAGATCTTAGTAAACATTCGAATCGGTCGAAACCAGGAAGCGGCGGCCGCCATTTTCTCTCTCGCACTCTGACAGGGGGTTGAAAAACAAAGTGCAAATCATGTAAAGGGGCTATTTACACAGCTCCCAAGCACCTAGCCATGTCGAGGGAGTCCCCAACGATCCCCCAAGTGAAAAAAGGCAATTTTAATTTTTTCGAAAATTTCGCCGATTACGCTCACCGTACGCGTACGGTAAGAAATAATAAAAAAAACAAAAAAAATATCCACATTCTCCCCACCCCGTGTGCAAAAGGTGCCCGAAGTGCACCTTTTGTGCATGGCTCATCAGAGATAAACAAAACCTATATTTTACCTGTCACAACGATGCTCATCATATGACCTCCATGTGCGCACGGTGCGCGAAGCGCATCGTGCGTTCATGGCCCATCTAGCGTAACGTGGGCACGCGGTGCGCGAAGCGCACCGCTTCTCACTGTGCGCGCACGGTGCGCGAAGTGCACCGTGCGCGCACGGAACGAACTGCGTTAAGTGGGCGCGCACGCCACAAATGGCGTAAAGTGACTTAGCATTTAAAAAACCGTACAAATTCACTGAAAAAACCATAGGTTTCACACACGTTATAGTTAGGAATTAGCATTTAAAAAACCTTGCAAATTCACTGAAAAAAACATAGGTTTCACACATGTTATAGTTAGCTGGACATTTTACTGATAAAAAACCAATGAAATTCCCCCGTTATAGTTACTGTAGGCAACTATAACTCACGCGACCGTAATCCTCTACTGATGACATATGTGTCTTTATGAAAAAAAAATATTTGTAATATATGTATAGCTAAAATTTAATGGAAGAAGACATGGGCAAATAAGTGTCTAAATACAGTATTAGCATCAGCAGAGGATTGCGGTCGCGTGAGTTATAGTTGCCTACAGTAACTATAACGGGGGAATTTCATTGGTTTTTTATCAGTAAAATGTCCAGCTAACTATAACATGTGTGAAACCTATGGTTTTTTCAGTGAATATATATATATATATATATATATATATATGTGTGTGTGAATTTCTATCTTATATAGGAGATCTATATCTCAATAACACCAATTTAGTTCATGACAACGCACACATTCAGTTGGTGCTGGCGTCGGGGGTAAGCTAGGCCCCGAATATCTTGATCACAAAAAGGATCATACGCCGCACTCCAGGAGGGTAACGTATTAATTTCTATTTATTAGTGATCCATATTACCACCAACACACCACCACGGACACGTTTCGACCACAAGGTTTGTGGTGTGTTTTCATCAAACGTATTCTCAAGATTTTACAGACAGCACTGTGGGACCAAAACACCCAGGTAAATTGTCCACCAAATAAAGAAGGGAGCTCACCGCTGGTCTCCTGGGTTCCTCTGGAGTCTGTGGAGGGTACACTGTTTTGTTTTTCATTTCCCAGTTCCTGCTTCTCTCCACTGCGGTGCTTGTGTGAAACTGGGAAAACTGAGAAACATTGCTTGAGGCCAATAATCTGCAAATCAAAGCATTCACATAAATAACAGTCACAGGACACCCATCACCAGCACAACAACTGCCACCAGCAGCAAAATACCTGCCTACTTCCAAAAAGCAAAAGACAAAGAATTGATGGACGGAATGCAGAACAAATCAAAACATTCACCCCCATCCTTGGGCAAACTCCAGAGCTGAACTTCTTTTAGCCGCTAGCGCACCACATTCATCAGTGCCATGAAGCCAGTCAGAAGAACGGTGCTACCAAATGTTACAGTCAACAGCATAACTACAGCCACCAGCACAATGCCCTCGGGTCTTTTTAGTAGTATGGTGCACAAAACGCTGCCCAGCATTAATTACCAACATAACAACGACCAGCTTCACAATGTTAAGGAGTGACATACACAAGGAAGTTGCTGGGTGAGGGAGCAGGAAAGTAAAAACAGTCAATAAAAAAAAAAAAAACATTAAAACTCACCGAGACTTAGACACCCATGTCAGCATCCTATGCAGCAATGGCCATCCTGCAAGATGAAGAACGCTTTTAGCTGTTCAGGTTTACATCTTCAGTGTAGCCTATATTGTACGGTCTAGGGGGATCACAGCACTTCCAAACTGTAATCCTAAGTCACCACACCTCTCAACCTTGACATACTAGACACCTCGTGCACAGTGAATTCCTATGGCATCATATGCTTTATCTCCAGCAGAGAAGTTCATGTAACCTTGGCACAGGTGAATGATGCAACAAAGAGCAGCACCAAAGTACTATGTAAGGTAAGAAGAGAGGCAATAGCCCTTTATTTGCTATCTGGCTATCACTCCTATCCGCCTATCACACTGCCCACTCCCCTCCTTGCTCTGCCTTTGTAAATGTCTGCTCCACATCCTGTCCAGATTCAGTCTTTCCACTCGCTAATCAAAATAAGCACTTTTTCACTTGCAAACATCTCCGATAAGAAGTAGAATAGAGGAGAATTTGCAGTCCGAAAAGGGTTTCTTTTCTAACTTCCAATTAAAATGGAAAGCAGAAAGTGATTATTAAAACGAACAAAGGATATGCATTTAAAATATTGGTAGTTCTAAGTTTAAACACTGCGGCTGTCCCTTCTGAGGAGGCGCAGTAGAAAAACGAGCCACTGTGGTTGAATTGCATCAATCTGAGGTCAGTGGGTGAACAAGAATCCTCCATGACCTATCACTCCTGTGAGCAAAGGTCACCACGAAGCAAGAGTCGCTCATTATAGGACACTAATGTTTAATGGTGACCAACAATAAGCAATCACCATTTTAGAGTGAAAATCAATATAATAGCCAGCTAGTGCCACTGCTGAACATGTGACACCCTGTGACTGACTGTCCCTGATGACTAACTTCTATAAATGAGTGCTATCAACTGTTATCACTCAGCGGAGGCAGTCTATTTGATTAAGAAAAAATAGAATCCAATCACCTCTAAAAGAGTACTAAATATGCTTACTCGTGTTATGCCAAACACCTTTTCACTGAAGTTCTCAACCTTAAACAATTATGTTGACGCTCCTTTGAAAGGCAACTCCTGTGTAAATGGCACTAACTCGCCGCCTCCGTTTTGCCCACTCTATGAAACTCTCGACTGCAATGGACACCCCAATCCCCTCAGCATTACCTTTTGTTTTTTTTTTTTTTTTTTTTTTTTGAAACCGTTTATTACATCCATAAAAAGGTTACAGTTATGGGCCTACAACCGCACGGCCGGCCGCTAGAGCATCACAAATATAGTACACACAGACAGTAAAAGTCTCTCAGCGGTGCACAATAGAAACACAGGAGTAATCAACGGTGCAGGCCTCACGGCGTCCTGCCACAGAATACGGTTTCATTTTAAAGACTAACAACAACAACAAAAACCACAACCGCAAGGCAACCCAAGATTCAAGGTGACAACACTTGCTCCATAGTGGGGGATCCAGAGTGGCAGGAAAGATCTGAAGAGGGGGATGGGAGGAGATCAGGGACTGGGGGGCCGCGTGCCCGCGGCCGAGCAAGGGGGTCCAGCTAGGGAGACGGAGCAGGCGAGGCAGCCGGCAGCTGTGGCGGCTCACCAGCATTACCTTTTGATCCAAAATTCTGACTGCAGGACACAAGTTGGCCTCAAGATGTGTTTTTCATGAAATGCAGATGGCATCTTAAATTTACAATGAAATGCATTGGGCTAAAAGAATATTTTTGGGTTCCACTGTAGTCCTAATTTAAATTACCCAAAATAAGGGAACAATGAGGGTCAGTTTAATGGAGTTCACACATGCAGTTATCATGAAATATCATAATGTTTGTTAGCAAAGCTAATCTATATCTCAGATTGTTGGCAGAAATAGCGGAGAATTGTGGACTTACACTTTTTTCGTATGCAGGTGATACACAAATTGTTGTATCTCTGTCAGCTGAAGACACAAATTGTTGTATCTCTGTCAGCTGAAGACAATCACAATGTGATGGCCCTTAATTCTTGCCCTACCCAAGTTTCATCATGGATGTGCATCAACTCCCTGAAATTAAACAGTGATAAGACCGAGGTTTCTGTTGGTGGGCAATCCCCCAACTACCTGGGGTTGCCACCTGTGGCTGTCAACCATGGGCAGTTCCCCGGCCCAGTACCGGTCGTGAAGACCCTGGAAGTGTGGCTTGATGACAAACTTACTGTGAGCCATCATATCAACAAGGAGGATGCTACTTTTTTTGGCTTCTTGAAATGGCTCATGAAGAGTCTCTTCTGTCTCCCTACCTCTGCCCAGAGCACCGTGGTCCAGGTCTTGGTCATTTCCAGACTGGACTATGGGAATGTGTTTTATCTGGGGGCGGTAAAAACACTACTCACACGCCTCCAGATTGTTCACAATGCTGCAGCACAGCTTTTGCTACAGTCTCCTAAATTCACCTCCACAGCCAGTATATTGCGGACCTTATATTGCCTACCTACCGAGCGCCGTGTACATTTTAAGGCATTGTGCTATATGCACAAATGCCTTTCAAACCACGGACCTGTTTATCTTAGAGACTTGGTGTCTCTCTGTATTACCCTACATGCTCGTTGCGCTCTAGTGATAGGAGGTTGCCTGTAATTCCTAAAATTAGAAAATTCCGCCAAGGAGATTAAGCATTCTTTTTCCTTGGACTGAGACTCTGGAATGATCTACCTCCAACTCTGTGGGAGTGTCAGGCACTCTAGGTTTCGCTGCTTCAACTTTCGGAATCTTTCGAACTCGGCATTTTCTCTTGATGCCATTCTGGTTTGATCTATTTTCTGTAACTGAGCCTAGCGCTGGGAAACCTTTTGTAAGTAACCATGTGCTTTACAAATTGCTCATAATAATAATAAGAGCTGTACATAAAAGAAAAACGCAGAAGTAGTAACATGTATGGTGAAAATTGTGGCTATAACCTGAGAAATCTAATCTTGTGCCTAGCTCAACAGTTTTCATGTCTTGTTCATGCGGCCTTCATTTGCGATTTTCACTCTCATATTAGTCAGAAAAATAAAATTCTTCTCTTGTAACACTCAAAAGCATTCGTTTACCAAGTGCACTGTTACCCAATAGTATGTCCTGGCGCTAGAAAAAAGGTTACTGAAAGCGATCAGGAGGAAAGTGGAACTGATGTCTATCAAACATGGTTGTTCAACATTTACAAAACAATGAATGATTGGATTCAGCACATACAGTGAGAGGGAGTTAATTCCAGTATATGCGGCCTATGTAAGGAAAGGCTCGTCCACCAATGTGGGCCTTGCATAACTTCGAAACAGAGAACAGCATAGGATGACAGGACCACAGAAGGCGAGAGGGTTGGTAGTGAATCAACTAATTTAAGAAGTATTTAAGTTTGACGCCTGTTAGAAATGGGGGTATCCAGTTGGCAATGGCTGGCGCCAATGTCCAAATAGGGACCCTTCTTCCTAGGTCAGGGCAAGCGGGTTACCCCCTTTGACAACCCCTGCTCAACCCTGTGGTAACGTAGCATGAGCAGTTAGGCCTACCTCCCAGGCAGTGTGCGAAGCAAATATGACCATGTACAATAAGGCAGTAACGACACCACAAAAGGGACACAACTCAATTAGGTATAGAAAAATAATATCTTTATCTAAGGTTCAATTCAAGACTCTCAATGCGTTTCAACAAATACAATGCACGTAAACTAGTAGAGACTCAAAAGGCAATAACGTATTCACCAGAATGTGACACTGACTGAGTTCAAGGCCGGGGCCTACGTGTGACCCGTTGCGCACCAGATACCTGCCGTTGAAAGGGGACACAGCAGGCATCTTCTCGAAGAAGCGGAGACGCTGACAGGCAGACTCCCAGCGACCACAGGTCTTGGCTGAAGGGATCCGCAGCATGCACCCACAATGATTCGGGCACTCGGGGACAGGCGGGCCCTCAGCAGCAGCACGTGGCTGCGGGGGCCTGGGCTGGTTGTGGCGATGACTCTCGTCATGCAGCTCCGTGGAGGGCTCCCAGCGGCAGCAGCTCTCTCTTAGCTGCGGCGGCCCATGAGACGATAGCGACAATCCTCGACAATGGTGAACAAGCTGCGGGCCCACTGCGGCAGCGGCTCTCTTAGCTGCGGCGGCCCACAGGATGAATCCCGATGATGCAAAGTGGCAAAGGTGAGTGCACTCAGCGGCACCAACTCTCTCTTAGCTGCGGTGGCCCACAGGACGGATCACGATAATGCAAAGTGGCAAAGGTGTGGGCACTCAGCGGCAGCAGCTCTCTCTTAGCTGCGGCGGCCCACAGGACAAATCACGATGATGCATAGTGGCAAAGGTGCGGGCACTAGGCGGCAGCAGCTCTCTCTTAGCTGCGGCCGCCCACAGGACAATCCACAATGATGCGAAGTTGGCAAAAGTGCGGGCACCCAGCTCTCTCTTAGCTGCGACTGCCCACACAGATTCAGCAAAGGCTCCGGAGGTTCAAATTCAGGCGGGCTCTCAGAGGCGACAGCTCTCTCTTAGCTGCTGCGGCCCACACAGATTCAGCGAGGGTTCTGAAGGTTCAAATTCAGGCAGGCTCTCAGCGGCGGCAGCTCTCTCTTAGCTGCAGCGGCCCACAATGATTCAGCGAAGGTTCCCAGTCCGCGTTCCTCACAGTAGAACTAGAGGCTCCGGATTACTCGACAGAGGCCTCACCTGCAAGCAGAATTCCTCGCGCAGGAATTCCGACAGCTGACGGGGTGAAGTCTAATGTCCCTGAGACTTCGGCAGGAGGCGCTCTCAATTCAGGCCCTCGGGTAGTTTCTTCAGCAAGCTTGGTGAAAGTTTTAAAAGTCCTTTCCACTGTTCACTAGGACAATTTTGTCTTGACATTCAGAAGGAACACACTTGGACAACGTTCCAGCGCAGTGTTTTATACCTAAAAAGTCTTTGTTCGCCAAAGCCACATATCACTACATCCAGTCAGAACCAGTTCGGTGGGGTCGGGGAACACTTGGTTTACGAGGCGACATCCTGCCCTTTTGGAATGCGGGGGTCTGCTATCAGATGCCCAGTGGGGGAGTGGAGCCATCATTCACCTTGCCAGGCACGGCCTGGCTCAGAGCAGAGTCACCCCTCCCTATGCTTTGAATTTCGATCTCTCTCCCCAGCCAGGTCTGACCCAGCTGGCCCTGCTGCTCCAAAACCAGACGGCCAAAACACAACTAGCAAAGTCTACAGGAAAGCTCAGACACGAAAATACCGTGTTTCCAGAAGAGGCATTTTCGAATATGGAATATAACAATGGTCTTACTAAGGGTCTATCTCAATATCCTGGGCATAAACATATCAAACTCGAAGTTCCTATCAGGTTCTGGGGGTGAAGATAGGATTATAGAAGATAATCCTCAACTTGCTTATTCTGGCCTATGAGAAAGGATAGTTTCACAATAGTAACAGTAAATTGGAGGGTAACTCGCTATTAGAACATACTACACAGACCTAGGCATTATGGTTATCCTAATTCATACAGTCATATCTACACAGGGAGCATTCGAGCAGTGGCACGGCGCCCAGAGCATCTAAATCCAGCCAACACAAAAGATAGGAAGCGAAAAGAGGAAGGAAGACCCACGCCAATTATGTCAGGTATAACAACGCCCTAGTAAGTTCTGTGACAAAAGCAGAGGTCTTTAAAAAGGCAACATGTTTGTGGATTGGGTCTGTGTATTTTCCTCTGCTGCAGGCGATCAGGGCAAATGATTGGCCATTGCAGACTTCAATCCCCCAACTGATGGAGCTAAGAGACGGGGCACTTATTTGAGGCTTGTACAAAATCAAAAGCCTCCCCTTCTGAAGCCCTGCCACCGAAGCCTTCCGGGCCAGATGAGCAATTGTGTGCAACAGATGCGTACAGAGAGTGCAAGTGACATGAGCCTCTTTAAGTCCCCATCTGCTGCAAAACTTGAGCAAGGTAAAAGGCGCCAGGTTAACGGCACCTGCTGTCTGGGTCTGTTAGGACTTGGAAAAGATCACAGCCTGAAACTCTGCCCTTCTAAACTAAAAACCAGCCAGTAAGACTCCTGCTCCCCATAATCAGTAGGTAATAATCATACATCTAGAATAGCCACTTCGGAGCACAGCAGACAGCTTTCCTACTAACAGGATAGTCACTTCAGATATGGCCCACTACCACGCTACAAGGCAAGGCTATTGGCTCCTGGCCAACCACTTGGGTACAGCCAAACCTATCCTCACAGGTCCCAAACAGTAGCTACTTACTGGATACAGTACACTTTTATTCCAGACGGTGGAGATAGTTGATCCTGGACACAGCCTGCAGCAAAAATAGAAGAGGGGATAGGCTACGGACAGGCTACAGACAGACTACAAGGTGGAGATAGCTATTCCTGGATTTAATATACAGCCACAGTAGTAAACACAGGGTGAGGGTAGTTAAAACTGAACTCCAGGAGATCATCATCCATAGATCCTCAAAGCCGAATTAATAGCCACAGGATATTAGGACTCGCTATGCCCCGAGTACAGCCCCTTAGACCTCATGGGGGATAAATACAACTTATATTAGTGGACCTCTATCAACAGAACAGCCTGCCTACAAATAAACCATGCCCCTCTATGGACCTGCCCCCGCCCTCCATCACCATATTCAATGCAACCTTGCAACTGCAAACCAACACCCCCACCTCCCATTACAGCCCCTTCAACTTTACCCTCTGAGTTCCTCTCCTCTCACACCAACAGGGGTCCTTATCATTTAGGCATGCCCTCCAACTCCACTTAAGGCCACAGACACAACCCCTTCATAAATTATCCACACTCCTAGCACGCATTTTTACTTCCGAAGAGCTCCATCACAATAAGAAGACAAGGTCAATTCAACTAAGCTGCTTGCTATTCTGCTGAGATCTATGAACAACAACCATTTTAACATATTTATTCTACTCTCAAATGCAGCACTGGACCTTAGATTCATCACAGAAACCTAGCTCAGCAATGGTTCAGTGTCCACATACCACAAAGTCATCCCGCCTAATTACATACAGCATTGTCAAAAAAACATGTTGGCAAGATTGGAAAAGACCAACAGCCATTACCTTAAAGAAATAATTAAAAATATCCTGCAACAATGACCTCAACATGACTAATTGCAAATACTTGCTTCACCTTCTCCTTCCTACTGATTTACAGGCCGTCTCCCAGCAACAAAAATTAAAGAACGCTTTACCAGACAGTGTCTATGACTCTACTAAACCAACCCAACCTCGAAAACCTCAACCGTTAGTTTGACAAGAACGATTTAACAACAGCAACATCATTACTTCAGGTATAGAGGCCTTCAGCCACCAACAAACCATATTTGCCCGACTAAGATCTCCAGCCACAAATTAGATGCCATATTTGCCCAACCAGCAGATACCCCAGTGACTGACAACTGCCCTGACATCAGGAGTGACTGCCACGCCATTACTGTCAAGATTTGTCTACTAATCAATAATAACAACTCAGCGCTGGTGGCAACCCTCAACAACATCTTACATACAAACAATTGGCAAATAAATTAAGCTATCAGCACCACTTAACTACCACCAGAAGTGCAATTGATGTGCGCCCACAGGATGTATCCATCTTTTACAAATGCATTTCCTCTGGACTGGGCAACCAAACACCACTAAAATACTATATCTGGGTTAACCTTAAAATGTTTTTAAAAAGACAGCATGGCCAAAGCAACCATTACACCTACCAAATAACATTACTACTTCAAATGCACAAAGGATGTGCACTGTGCTTCTCCACAACACTCTAGCATAATTCTGCAATACAGAGTGCCAAACCTGGGAGACTACCACAATGTCAAGCTTTCAGTGGCAAAATCACCATGGAACTCATCTCAAAAACCATACAACTGGAAACTACCTTTAGGACAAAACTGATCCTCTGTCAAGACACCAATCTACAATCTCACCACACCTTGAAAGCCCCTTCTGAGAGGGAATTCTACATTATCAACACAAACAGCCATAGTTCATCAGAATCACCTTCAGACCCAACCACCTCACGACTGGAAAAAAAAATCTTTAAAGCACCCTTCGGACAATCTGTGCAAAAGAAGTAGCTAGAAATACACTAAACAGGTCACTAGAGCAAGGGTAATTATCATACATCAAACCACTCCTCAAAGTAGAGAAACATTAATCTGTATAACACAGAAAACTAATCAAAAGAACATTTTTTCAGCTCTCTAACTTTACTGAGGAAAATACCCTGATGTCAGATCAGCAATATGGTTTCAGATCAGGCATAGGCAAGGAAACTATTCTCCTATCTATAAGGGACAACTTATAACTCGTTATTCACCAGAAGAAAGTGGCTGTTCTACTATCTTATGGACCTATCTGCAGTTTCAACATAATCTACCATCAGACTCTACTACGGAGGCTTCATTTTCACTGCTAATGGAAAAGGCAATAAGTATAATCATTTTGACTGACTAAGACATTATCCCTGTGAAGAGACCCACAGGAAAATAGGTGAGAAAAAAACACAGGGATTTGGAAACTATGCTCTAGAAATACACAAAAAACTATATTGTTTTATCTACAGTTCTATTTAAAACCCAAGTCTCAAAGAATATTAAGTTATCAAGTGTAAGATCATCTGGTTTATCATTATTATAAAAGAAATTGTGCGCACTATACTGAGCAATAAAAATAAATATTTGTCATAAAATTAAAACAAAAAGAAATCATTTGTTATTTTTAGGTCTCGCCTAGTGTTGCAGCGCATGCGCTGCAACGCTAGGCGAGACCTGAAGTGAGAGAGGAGATTTAAGAAGGGGACTTGAAGTCCCGCCCATCATTTTCATTGGGTCGCGTCAGCGTCTATGCTAAACGCTGGCATCCCATTGAAAAGGATGCTTTTGGGCCACTGTCCTTTCTCCCTTTTGGACAGCCCATCCGGACTGGATCGTCTGCTTCACAGCTGTCGTGAATACATTTCTTATTTTTAGGGGGCGTGTACAGAGTTTAATGAGTTTTTCACTCTGCAGGCACGCACAACGCGCGCTTTCACTTTCCTTTTCCCTGATGGCAGCTGTCTTGTAGAAAGAGACACTAAAGTAGCATTTCACTCGGTTTATTTTAAATTTATTTCGGAGCGCGGCGCCTACTTTAGGGACACTGCGCTCTGTTTATTTATTTATTTTTGTATTCGCCTCTCTACCTTACACACAGCCAGCTCATTCATCCGCCCCTCCATGTCCCCTCTACACATATAACTCCTTGTTATTTGAGCCCCTCGTTTTTTAGATTGACTGCGGCCCCAGCGTAGGGAATGGAAAACATGGTGCCGTGGAGCAGGGGCGGCGGGCAGGGTTGCTGGTGCCCAGCGGAACAGTGAGGAATGCAGTCAGCTCCCAGGGCAGCCAAGAGAACTGCAGTGATTCGGAGACCTCCGGGACCTCGGCAGCGCAGCACTATAAGTACATAGCGAGAGATGCCCAACCCCTGGCGCTGGGTTTTGTGCAAAATGCACACATTTGTTCCTTAAGAGTTTCTTTTCCTACCCAGAGGCTAGTCCGGGACAAAAAGTGAAGTCGCTGTCGAGTCACCGAGGGCAGGCATTTCCCCTTGTTTACCTACTGGAATGTGCGTCTCCTGGGTCTCATACTTTGCTGTGTTGTATTCAGCAAACCTGCCAGTCTCTGTGCCGCTGTTCGGTCTTTTTTGGTGTTATTTGTTTTCTTGAGTTCTCCCCTGTGATGACAGGAAATTAGTTTTTTTCCCAAACAGGAAAGAACTGGATGCAGACACAATGTGTGTGCATGATGAGGCACGATGACTGGTCGGGGTGGAGAGCGGTCATCTTGAACGCGTTAGTGGTTTCCTCTGGAGCGGTGTGCTCAGGCTAGCGTTGGGAAAGAACTGCAAACAATGTTGTGATTCGTCTCTGTTGACTTTTTAGATAGTTGACAAGTACCCATTGTCGTGTTTTCTTTGCAGAATACAGCAACAATTGTAGAATTATCTATGGATCCTGTCGGGCAGGGTTTGTTTGCACTTCTCCTTTTTTATATAAAATAATCCGTTGTTTTTTTTCCGGTAAGAGCGAATTGATTAGCAGCGGTGCTAAATGTCTGCCGTGACTGAGCTAGGCACATTTTAGTAACATGGGAGAGGCAGTATGTACCGATGTTTGCCACAGAATTCAAGGGTCAAGTTAGTGTAGCGCTTAATGTTGATGCTAGCTAGCTTCAGTGATGGCAGAGGATGTGTCCAGAACTACACACTTAGCACTTCAGTAACGGGCGGTGCTTTGCTGTAGTATACGAGCATGGTCATTGTGGGAACCCCGAAACATCACGAGATTTGGGGCTGCTTAATTTGAGAGTAGTAACAATATTCTCATCTGGGGATGAATGTTAAAAGGTTTCTTGACAGAGCAGGAGGAGAGCATGTCACTGTGTTTCTACTTCAAATTACCTATAATGAAAGGACATTTGAATCAGGATTTCAATTATAACTTTCAGTGCTTTAATTCCAAGCATTCCAGATCGCTACTACTAATGTCATTACCAGTGCAATCGCTCCTGCTTTCGTGACTACACACACAACTGCTCTAATAGGAGGGAGGTAACGCTTGTCTGTTCAGAAGGCACAGAGCCAACGTTGGTCTCAGCAGCGACAGGTGTGTGGCATATACCGGAGAGGGCAGGAATGCACTGGGCATTACTGAACAGAACATAGCATGTGGCCACTAGCTGAAGGCATGGTGCCAATGATGTCTCATTCAGAGGCCTAGATCTTCATGTGAGGGCGCGCGCAGGAGCAGTGCCAGGCAGGTATAAGTTCCAGCAGTGTTGTGGTGTCTGGTCTGGGTCATCCAGAGCACCAGCACACTTGATGCTAATTGGAGAGTGTGTAAACCTACACTGTCAGTGGTTGTGCTCAGGCCGAATTTGGGGTGAAGGGCCTGTTCAAAGCACAGCATCCTTGTGTGAAACACAACATATCTCCTCTCTGTGCATGTCCACTGTGTAGGATGGAAGTTGTAGGTGGCGCAGACGTCAGAGCCGCCATTACCAAGACAGGTGTCATCATTGCATAGTGCAAGGTGCGCATCATTGTGTCAGAGCCCGTTAAGTATATGTGTGCAAGTTGTGTGTGAGTGTCAGTGCGTGTGTAAGCACGAGTTAGCATGTGTGCAAGGTGTGGTGTGTGTGCCAGCCTGCTGCGTTGTGTGTCTCTCGGCCGGACCCCGGCTCTTTCCCGGTCCAGGCGAGGAATGCGCTCTCCTCCCACATCCTCAGCCAGCCTCCTTCGTCACTCCCTCCCACTCCCTCCTACTGCAGCCTCACCCCAGCCTCTCCCTCCCCAGGGACAGCGGCCCTCCCCAGGCCCAGCCCGCCCCACATCCTCATCCAGCCTCCCCGACATTGCTCCCCACCCCAGCCTCTCCCTCCCCAGGGACACCGGCCCTCCCCCAGCACACCCCAATCCGTCCATCACTGCTCTGCAGCACCTACCCTGGCACCCAAGGCGCTGGAAGCGGGGGTGCTGCAGGTGGGGGTGCCACACCTACCCAGGCCCCAAGGAGCTGCAGGCGGGGGTGCTGCACCTACCCTGGCACCCAAGGCGCTGGAGGTGGGGGTGCTGCATGCTCACCAGCATTTTAAGATCCTTTTTTCATATTTTTATTCATCCATTTACACCCCTTTACGTTAACATAGCCTTAGCTTTACTATCCAGTTGCTATAGAAGCTTATAGTATGGTATAGTGTGCACTTTTTTCTTTAAATTTCACTCCACTTAAAAAAATATAAATAATAAACATTGCCATTTACAATGTCAATAGCTCCAACTCCAACAAATGCAAGACCTATTGCATTGTAAATGCTTGTTATATCTAGGAACTAAAACCTGGTAACAAGTAGTCTATCCTAGTTCTGAATACCTTTTTATTGATCATGGTAACAAATACCAAACCCAGAGCAAGCCAAACACTTTAGTAACCCTTTAACATTCAATCTTCACACCTTGAAAGTTCTAGGTATACAGGTATATCCACTAAGAATTCTAATTACAAATCCTTTATAAGACTTCTTTAACCGCTCTCATTAAAAGATCAATTCTCTCAGATCCATGGGTCAAGATGTTCCATTTAAATGAGAGAATAAATGTACCAGTGAAAGATGCAGGTTTTTTTCAGTCTCCCTTTGGCATTATTCTTTCTGTCAGAATCCGAGCCATCCTTCAGATCTCTCTGCCTAGCTCTAACAAACAGGGGTTTATAAAGAGAACTCCCCTGTCTGATAAGAACACCTACACACTTATCATTGTTTCAGCTCTTATCAAAAGTAGATTGTATCAAATAAAAATCAAGAAACATACACAGGCTTGAACATGTAACATTTGTTTTTGGAACAATAGATAACACTCTAAAATGAAGTTCCGCTAACTGACCAGTTCTAACCAGACAGAATGAGCTAAGATGACCTACTTTACTTTTTTCTTTCCAGGGTAACTCTTCACACATAAAACGGCATAACCAATAGGAAATCATCCAAAAATGTCACAGTACCTTTCTTCTAAACATACACACTTCTGAAATAAACCAAACTATTATCTCAGGCACTAGATGGCTCGCTGTCCCAAAGCCTTTTGGCCAAAAGACTTCCAAAGTACTCCTAATACTGCTACTTCGTTCTCTAAAATTGCATTAGAAAGCATTAGGGTGTGAGCACGGTTGGTTAATGCCCTCAAGGCAAGAGCAGCAACAATGCTGCATGTTAAAACTATAGGCATAACATCAAACTTAAAATTAGACACTAATGCTATAGCACGCGGCTCACGGTTCGATCCCCGGTGCCGGCGGCAGCTCAGCCCAGCACCATGCAACTCTTGACGATAGCTCGCTTAATCTCCCCGACAGCCCACAGCGCCTTGAGACCCTTAGGGGTTATTAGTTTGCGCTTTACAAATACCGTTTGTTTTTATCAGGTTAATTAAAAGAAAGAACTCTCAACAGCTCCCCCTTAGAATTAAAATAATTTACGCTAAAAAAAAATGTTACCCCCTTCTGTTAATGAAAAGAAAAGGCAATGTATAGAAACGTCATAAGCCTAAATGTTAGCATGTACTCAATAATGAATGCATGTATGAGTGCATAAAAACTGAATGAAAAAAAGAAAAATCGATCTTGTTATTGTTCTTCGTCTGCCAACAATGACATCAAAAGCTGCCTCAGTCTCTGGAGTTTGAAAACTGAAGGACTGAAGGAAAGCAGCAGGTTCATTGTCAAGTAGTGGTGAGATGATGTCCAGGAGCTGCGTTCAAATCTAACAGGTTGTCATCGTTTTTAGCATTAAAGTTTATGGGAACCTCTGCAATCATTACTCCTGACAAAGTATAAAAAAGTATAAAAAGGCTTATAAAGCGCTCTAATGCCAAACAACGTCTTGGCGCTGAGGTGTGAGAAGGCAGTGACGTCAGGAAGGGCTGGGAACCTAGAGGACATTAAACAGCCTGGACTTCAAAGCTTTCCTGAAAGAAAGAAGGTCTGGCTCCAGTCGGAGAGAGACTGGAAGCCTGTTCCATAATTGAGAGGCACAGATGGAAAATGTGCGACCGCCCCATCTGGCACATCTGTGTCTAGCGATGCACAAAAGGTTCAGCCATTGCAATCACAGGTCCTTGAACCACAGCATCTCTTTCAGGAATTAATTATGGTGTTAAAATTTCACCTGTGTTGAACTTTAAGCTGCTGCATTGTCAATCATGTTAATTAGTATCAACTTTGAGACATTTGCAGTGGCAGCACCTCTCTCAGTTGTATTCTCTATTCGAATTCTTACTCAGGTTCCTGGTAAGTGTTTGGTTTTTCAGCAGAGGTAGCTCCTTTTTTAGGTCTCGCCTGAGCCAGTGCATATGCTGCACTGCGAGACATTTAGTATTGGGGTTTTCAAAGTGCTACCAGAGGCTTTTGCTGGCCTCAAGCTTGCGTTCACGGGCGCAGCTGCCATCTGCCTCCCTTCCAGCGCAATCACTTTCACTTTTTCCTGCTGCTGTGTGCGCATCACTAGCGTGGTTTTTTTTTTTTAATGGCTTGCGGCACCCTTCAAGCACGATTACTTTTTCCTGCTCCCATGCGCACGCACGCATCACTAGCGTGTTTCTGAATCTGAGCGAAGGATTGAAGCCTTCGTGTAATTAACTTCCTATTTCTCCCTGCTTTCTTTATACATCTGCATGGCGGGGCCCCCTCAGTTTAGCATGCAGATTGATTGCTTATCGTCACCTCATCATTGGCGCCTCACTGGAAGGCTTCCTGGACTGCCAGTTCTTTTTCTGGGGGGAGGGGTGAAATTTGCAAACGTCTGTGCTTTCTTTTGACTCATATTTACCGAGCATGCGGCCTCGCTCGCACTTCGACTTCCCGGGTTTCTCTTTGTAGCATATTGGCTCCTTGTAAGGGGAGCCACATCCTGTTATGTTTGGTTGCTAGGTGGAGAAATGTTACACGGGGCTTCAGCAGTAATTTATCCGCAGAGCTTAAGGAGCTGTCGACAGTGAGCCGCAGCACTTTATCAGCCCGCCTGTAAATCAGCCATGTGTGGGTGCAGATGCCAGCAATGTTTGATCTCTCCCCGACACTCTAATAATCTCCTTCTGTCTGATTGATTCCTTCACGATGCCAAGCGCCCTGCGTTCACCAGCTGAGTGCCCTATCTTTACCTCTGATAGTGATCTTTTGGGGGCAGCAGGGCAGAAAAATCTCGTTCTCACTGAGATGTGAGAGTTTGGTGGAAGAAGAAGCTTTACATCATGTCCTTAAGCAGGTTGCATCTAATAAATCAATAATAGCAGAATTGAAAGTGCCATAAATACCTCAAACCGTATCTCTTACAAGAATGTAAGAGTAATTCATAGAAACAGAAAAGATAACTTTGCCAGATAGAATTACAGCTATTACCCGAAGGAGACGTGCAGGCCTTTTCAATCGGTCTCTGTTAACTTCACCTTTGGTTTTCTGTTGGAAGATCAATGTGCCACTACTAAATTAGTGGATCCTTGCTGGCATGTAGTGAGTGACAAGCTTTTGAATGGGTTCTGGAGTTGGGTTCACAACTTGAAAGGCGTAGAAAATGATAAGAAGACCTTGAACTTAATTTACATCTGTGGGCACCAGTAGAGTTTCCGTGGCAGCAGGGATAACATAAGGAAATCATTTAAATTAGTGTGGTCTACCCTCGTGCATTTGCCTAGGTGATGAGTTCAGGTCTAGTTTGTAAAACGTTTGCGGTGCTAACTATGCTTCTGGGCCCAACACCATAGCACTCACCCTTGCACAGAACTACCTGGTATTTTTTGGCAGTAGCACAATAAGTTGGTGTGGTGTTCAAGGGCACTTTATAGCGCACTTTACAGCATAGCATCTTGTGTTGCTGAGCTTATCCATATTGATGCCATGGATGACAGTGGAAACAGCGTAACTCAGCGCCACGACAGCATCGCTCTAAGCAACCACAGCAACACTCAGCACCACCACAGCATCACTCAGCGACACCACAGCATCACTCAGCGACACCACAGCTTCACTCAGTGACACCACAGCATCACTCGGGGCCACCACAGCATCACTCGGGGCCACCACAGCATCACTCGGGGCCACCACAGCATCACTCGGGGCCACCACAGCATCACTCGGGCCACCACAGCATCACTCGGGCCACCACAGCATCACTCGGGCCACCACAGCATCACTCGGGCCACCACAGCATCACTCGGGCCACCACAGCATCACTCGGGGCCACCACAGCATCACTCGGGGCCACCACAGCATCAGTCAGCACCACCACAGCATCAGTCAGCACCACCACATCATCACTCAGCACCCCCACAGCATCAATCAGCATCACCACAGCATCACTAAGGACCACCACAGGATCACACACCTTCATCACAGCATCACTCACCTTCGCCACAACATCACTCTGCACCACCACAGCATCACTCAGTACGCCACAGCATCACTCAGTACCGCCACAGCATCACTCTGCAGCACCACAGCATCAATCAGCATCACCACAGCATCACTAAGGACCACCACAGCATCACTCAGGGCCACCACAGCATCACACAGGGCCACAACAGCATCACTCAGGGCCACCACAGCATCACTCAGGAACACCACAGCATCACCCAACAGCACCACAGCATCACTCAGGGCCAGCACTGCATCACTCAACGCCACCACAGCATAACTCAGGGTTAGCACAGCATCACTCAACAACACCACAGTATCACTCAGTGCTTCTTACACTTTTTAATTACAACTTCTCAGCATGCTGCACAGCAGCCACACTTCTCTACAGCACAGCTTAGAAACATTGCTAAAGTCAATAGCTCTACCTAAACACTTATAAGACCCCCAATGCATAGCCAATAGGTCTCGCCTTTGGGACATTAGAAATGTTTAGTTATCCAGCACAATATCCTAGATTAGACAACATCAAGTGTTGCATGGCTATTCACTTATAAAATCCAAAAGCGAGACCTATTGGCTATGCCAATGCTTGTGTTCCATGGTTACAGATTGAAGCTCTGCTTGCCTAAAACCAAGAACTTTTTCCTTTTTTGAAACCTTCGTCGTGATGTGGAATTAGTGGTGCCAGGGTTACATCAAACTGATGTGGAAAATGTATCTCAGTTCCATTGGCACATTCAGCCCTATCTTCTATGCACATCTCAAGCAAAAAATACCGGTTTGCTGGTACAGTCAAAATTTGATTGAAACTCAAAGCATAGAATTGGACTAAATACTGCATCCATGGCAATGTGAATTATCATCCAATCCTGTCTTTGAAGTTCTCAACGGTGAAAAGCTGTTAATTTTCTTAGAAGCAAGAAATGCTCTCCAAAGGTTGTGTAAAAACGTATCCACGTATTTTATGTGATCAGATAAGTCATCATCTGTAACGTAGATATCATCCACGTATGATAGATACTTCCTATCATACTATAAAAGTTTAATTATTCTTGCAGAGAACATCCCAGGATTATTTTATGCACTCTACGCAACCTTTACAAGGCATACTCAATTCCATTCATTGAAAACGCAGTAAGATATTACAATTCAGGAAGCATCCCTACTATTAAAAAAAATTAAAAAGCTACTCACATCAACTGTGCGTTCACGCTTTTTTCTGACTGAGTAATCAAATTTGCACTGTGAGCATTCAGCACAGCATGTGTCTGACAACGTTGGTTCAAATTGTCAAAGTCTGCCTCCACCAGATGATAGCTCAAATCTGGTTTTCGTACTGGGAAAATAGAGGAGTTCATAGTAGATTGCATAGGGATCATTATTTCCTGATAATGGAGATGGTTCCACCACTGTCACTGGGTTGTGTCAGACCCAGCTATGGGGGGGGGGGGGGGGCTATGGATCAGGAAGGACTGGGCCTCAACCATGTAGGTTGAAATCATTTGCCAAGGATTTCCCAGGGTCCAGGTGTAAATTGGCTCTGCAAACTGGAGCAAGTACAACCCTTTGTGTACTTGGCTCTCAGGCTTACAAGGTCGAGCAATCAAAGGCTTCTCAGGTAGAGGGTGTGGGGATGCTCGTGCTCAGCACTCAACAATCAACCACAAATCACAATAAAATTGATGTTCGGCCCAATGCTTAACCCCCTCCCCAAGGTTCCTTCCAGGTTTTGGGTTCTTCCATGTGTAGTAATCAGGAGTAGTGTGAATCAGATTCCGGGTGCAGTCATTTGGTAACCACAGTTCAAATGCACTCAGTCTTTTAGCTATATCACTCCTCCTTAGGGTTGGCATTCTCTTGAGTCCATTCCGATGCTGCCATGTATGAGGGTTGTCCTCCCGAACTATCAACGAGAGCCTCTATGAACAAGCTAGTCATTTAGTGTTCAATGAATTGAGCATTTACCACGAACAGCAGTGAGCCCAAATATCTTTCACTGCAGGGACCCAGTGCTGGGTCTTGCATGGCTGAGGTTGCAGATTCAGCTACAACTGTCTTTGGTGCTGTGGCTCTGCATGAGTGGGTGCAGACTGCGTATCAGGTAGTCATCAGTCTTGAAAAGATGTAGTCCTGAGCAGAAGGAAGGTAGGTGACATTTTTGGTGGGCCAATGGCAAATAGAGGCTGAGCACCTGTCCAAGTCTACAGCAATCAGAAAGATGCAGCCCCAACTGAGTTTAGGGTACTCTGGCAGTTGCAACCCTCATTTGGGCCTAGAGCAGTCACAGAGTTGCAGCCCCGACCAGGCCTTCAGCAACCATGCAGTGGAAAGGTCATAGTACCCACCAGAAACTGAAGTGTGAGACTAAGGAATCCACAGAGACCAACACTACTTATTCCTAGGTAGGGGTACAATACATAGTAGATAATGGCACACTGCGCAGGTCATGGTGGTGCACTGTTTGGAACATCCCTGATATGATGACCATAGACTATGTGTGTGGGATTTGTCAAATTGTTGACTGCTTGTTTTAGGTCTCTCGTGTTTTTGATTGACATCTAATGGATCAAGAAGTTAGCCCGATGTTGTTGTTTAACTTGTCTTAATTAGAAGGTGGAAAACCACTTACCTCAATATTTCCAAAGTTTTTTGCCATGGATTTTAAAAAGTTCATAAGCAATTAAAATGTTGCTGTCACTTTCGCTCAAAAAAACATTGGGTAGAGCCTGGTAGGGGTGATGCCCTTGACACGGTGCTCTAGGGCACCAACTTACCACTGAACAAGTACATAATGCGCCACTTGGATGTAATATGGCAAGAGGTTATCAGGGAGATCAATGAATAGTGAGAAATAAAACATAGTAGACGATGATTGGCTGGAGGCAATGCAGAGCCCCGGAGAAATAGCAATACGGGGCAAATTTCGATTAATCCAGTTACGTATTTTGCACAGAACGTACTACTCCTGTCAGTGGTCGAAGTGGGCGGGATCGGAAAGCCCCTACTTATTAAAATGTAAGCAATCCCTTCTTTTCTGTTTTTGGAAATGTGTCGCAGGACGGCAGAAATAGTGAAAGCTTATAGATAAGTCTCGGCCATTCATGGCCGTTCCGGGACGGGCGGGGTGGGCATAGAATGAAAATGACTCGGTCTCTCTTCCTTCTTGTCCAGGGAAGACAAGGACAGTGTCCGCTGCCGCTCTGCCGCTGGCAGCTGCCCCCATCTCTCTCACTTCTTCCTCTTATTGCCTCTCTTTCTGTGTGGCTCCTTCTCTGTTGCTAAAAACCGTGCCTTTAAGAAACTGCTCTTACTCTCTCTTCCCTTTATTTGTTCCCCTGTGAAATGGATCCAAAAAAAGAAAGAAATCCTTTTGCTGCAAATGTCTGTAATGTATTGAAGAGGCTTCTCATAAAGAATTTAGTAGTTCTTTATTTGTAGGCTGAAGATAAGCTGCGGGTACCAAGGGCCCATGTGCACGAAGACCTATAGAGTTCAAACAGGCACAACAGAGTTCCGAACTAGAACATGAAGGGATCCAATAGCCTTAATAATTCCAATTTACATAAAAATAGACCTAACAGAGAGGAAATAGTGACATAGCATGCCACAATGTCTTTTTCTGACATTTTTCTATTACAAAGGGCAGCCTCAGGGCAGAGAGAAAAAGGTTCAAAATACTAAAAATAACTAATAAAGCAAGTCAGAGTGGTCACAAAGTGGCCAGATTGGTTTTATTCACACCAAAACACATTAGGGCCTCTTTACAGAGTTTGCCAGTGAAGCGCCACTTTTGTTTTGTCGTCTTTCTTTAAACAACAGAGCATATTTACAAAGAAGTGGCAGAGCGCAGCGTTATCCTTCTTGGCTTAACGCCGCGCTCTGCCACTTCTGAAATGCAGGGCTGCACTGTATTTACGAAAATACAGTGCAGCCCTGCGTTTCTCCCTGCACTGGTGATAATTTCAGCTGCCTATCACCAACATAGTCACCCTTGCATCATAGTGAAAGGGTGCCTGCGTTGCGGTGGAATGATTGTTTATGTGCAGGAAGGTGTCCCTTCCCGCACATTAACAATCTTAAATGGCGATTTGTAACTTGTATTTGTGCTGCTTTGTGCAGCACAAATAGAAGTTGCAACTCGTCATTTTTTAAATGACTGTTTATGTGCAGGAAGGGACACCTTACTGTACATAAACAATCATGCATGGGATTTTGCTGTTTTTGTGTGTGCTGCACAATGCAGCACAAATGAAAACAGCAAAAACAAGGAGAAATAAAGCATTTCTCCTTCTTGCGCCCTGTTAACACCACGTTGTTTACATTTCACATGTTTTACTTAATCTTGCATTCCCTATGAGTAATTGATTTTCCCAAGATGTTATTACTTTTTTTTCAGGCAGCATATTACTTGTCTAGTGCATAATTTGAATTGAGTCACATCCAGGTGTTTATAGCGCAGCACAACTGGGTTATAGCTGAAGGCAGTGCGAGTTTCTCCCAGTGGATCGGTATGGTGTTCAGTGTAGGAGAGGATGTGGCACTATGGCCAGAGCTGCCGAATTTGGTACTGGGGAACCCAGTTCAGCCTTCATCACCACTCCACCAAACCACTCTCCTGAGGGAGTACATTCCCATGCTAGACCGTAGAAGGTCCAGCTAGACTGTAGAAGCCTGGGTGTCTTAGCACCAGAAAGTTGGCCCTAGCAGTGGCAAGTGTGGGTTATCCTTGAAGGCCTCTCCACTACAATCCATGCTGAAGTTCACCTCCAGTCTTGCGAACAGGCTTACGAAGCAACACACCCCAGAGTGACAGTAACTTGGTCATTGAGGTCACAGGACCCTTGAAGTCAGTCTGCCTCACTCACTGGTACCTCAATTGGCCTTGTTTCAGCAATAGTAGTGCAACTCATCAGGGATCAGCAATGCAGGATTTGCACGCACACCAAACTAAGTTTGCAAACTTCACGGCCTCTCTGCTCCATGCACAAGCACTTTTAACATGTGCTGCCTGCTTTGGGGCCAGTAGAATTATGCAGCAAGAGAATAAAATTATGCCACAGTGTTGACTAAATTATGCAGCAAACAAAAAGTCTGCAGCATAATGCGGTATATTTTCTGATACTTTATTATTTTGACATTTTTATACATACTAAAAGTCTCTGCAAGTATTTTGCATCGTTAGTACCAGTGTAACAGTCAAATGCAGCAGTGAGAAAGGTTACCAGTCAACCTTTGCAAAGGGCCCTCCACTTCGCAGTAACACAAGTCACATTTTTTTGTAACTTTTGATCGATTTGAGCTACAAACAATTTATTAGTTAAAATCATCAGATTATGCAGCAGATGGTGTAATATGTGGCAAATATGGCAGAGCCATAATTAGGTGGAAAACATTTCCAAACTGGGATATTTTGTCATTCATGTTTGAACTCTCTTGTGGAAAAAGGGAGGAGAAGTGCTGCTGACAGAAACTGCATGGCTCGGAGACAAATGGCTTGTACTTCCACTTTTAAGTGTATTTGGTTCATTCTGTGATTGGAAAAGTATCCCACTTTGTGAATACATTTTAATGTCAATAACTCATATTCAACCTTTAATAACCCTTGGTTGAATTAAATAATGTAATACGTTGTAAATGGTCAGTGAAATACCAAATACTAAAAATAGGGATGTTTTGATCTTTCTGGCCACACCTCTGACTCCGCCCACAGTCCCAGTCCATGGGTTATTCCCGCCCTCTGATTCTCCATCCACAGTTCCCCTACTTTATTTTCCCCACTCCGACCACTGTACTGACTCCTGTACACTTTTGCTTAGGATTGGGCGTGCAGACTCAGATCAATGCGTGAGGGGTTGTGGTCTACCCGGCCCGTTCTTTCACATTATATGGGAGTGTCCAGTGATACAGCGATATTAGTCAAGGGTGGCTGGTATGATGATGGGGGTGCTGAGCATACACATACAACCGGAGGCTTATACTGGGCGTCACTGGGGAGGATAGATGGCCAACACACACAAAAATCTGGCTAATACTAGCTGCTGGGGTTGCTAAACGCAACATTGCATGGCTATGGGGTGCACGTATGCCTCCCAAATTATCGGACTGGATGGCAGACATGGACTGGTGTCGCCTTGCGGAGAGGGTGGTGTATGAGAGCAGAGGCTGCCCTAAGAAGAAGGAAAAAATATGGAACCCCTGGGAGAAGAATAGAGCTTAAGAATAACGGGACTAGATGTGGGAGAAGGTGAATGCACAAAACGACTCTGGAGGTGATATGTTGAGCCGCTCAGGATGTATAAACCTTACTGGTCTGCACAAGGCAGTACCCTCCGCATGTTGTACTTTGTATTTTATATTTTGACATGATGTACTTTTATGATATTTTCCAAATATCGAATAAAGGTTTTTGATGATGATGATGACATGATATATGATGTGTATCTGACTGGAACCGTTTTCTTTTTTCTGTTCAATAAAAATATATACTTTGGTGAATAAGTGGGGTATAGTGATCTCTTCAGATCTATCACTAAATGAATCTTTTGTCCTGAATTTTTACAGGCTGTCCTGAATTTTTACAGTCACTGTCCAGAATTTGCCTCTATGCCAGATGGTCACCCTAATACGGGGTAGAATTACTCCATGCCACTTTCAAAAGTCTTAGGGAGCAAAAGGGCGGTGCATGTGTAGAGGCAGCAGGAGCAGAGCTTTAGAAATTAAACCTGTCACACTTCCCTTCCCCCCTCCTCCCCCTGTACTTACTCCAAACCTCCTGCTGCTGCAATAACCTCCAAATCAACACTTTCTAGGCCCTTCCCTCTTCTAGCTCTCTGGTATCCTTTTCAGTCCAACTAACAGACTAATACGTCCACCACTCAAATTGATTTCATATTTCACCCTACTAATTCACCACTAATCCTGTTTGGGTGCCGGAGTAGCATGCTACTCACCAAAAAGCGCTTTGATGCCTCATCAGGGGTGCCTAGCACTATACAAATGCAAACCCTTCCCTCTGCTATCCCTTCACTATCCTTTTTCAATCACAATAACAGACTCACACGTCCAACACTCAAAATAATTCCATAGTTCCCTATATCAATTCACCACTAATCCTTTTCGAGTTCCGAAAAAGCGTTCGACTCGCCCAAAAGTGCTTCGACGCCTCATCTGGGGGTAGTAAACGCTATTTAAATACAATTTCAATAACCGCAGCTCTAAAGTCACCACGGAGGACACGGAAACACTTTACTTTCCCACATAGTAACAAAACACAGAAAACACCTTACCATTCACACACCTCGAATGGTACAGCGTACAAGCCTCGATGTATGAGTACTAGGGGGTACAGAAAACCACATTGGAATAGCAACCGCTATATAAATGCTGCTACAATTTGCAAAGCCTGCCAGTGTCACCCATTTCAGACGTGTCCTCCTAATTCCGTGACGAGCCCCCTCGTGTCCTTGACCGCCCTGCGCATGAACAAAAAGCTCCTGGGCTGCCCCCCAAAATCACAAGTGAGCTCTTCTCATTATAACAACTGCTTCTCACTGAGTACTCCCTGTCACTAAACAGTAGGTTTCTCGCTTTTGTGACCCTCGCTTACCCTGTGGTCCTGCCATTCTCCACTCTGGTTTGCGGGATGCCTGCCTCTGCCTGGCCCGCCCACTGGAAAACATCTCCGGTCGCCATATTGGAAAGGGCAAATGCCCTACGTCTATACTGAAACAGTGATAAAAGAGAGATGGTTTCTGTCCTGAATATACTCGTACGTACTAAAAAAACGGGTTAGACCTGGTTTCTGTCCTGAATAATACTCGTATGTACTAAAAAAACGGGTTAGACCTTGTGTTCTAAAATGGGGCCCTGCCTGGGGTACTCCGGCTATATATCTATGAGGGAGACGGCTATGAGTAAGGATAGCTTTCGAAGTGGCACGTTTTACAGTGCATCTCTCCGAGTAGTCCTTATTGAAATGAAATGTCTCCAAATTCAATTGGAAAAACACTGGTGTTTGTTTTATTGTACACCAAGAATTGAAAACCATTTGCCCGTCTCTTGGTTTCGATAAAAAAAAGTCTTTAACAAAGTGGAAAAAAAACAGATTTTGGAACGCTAATTGTACCGTGATTGACGGGTAAGGGAGTCGAAATATGAATTACAATAGGTGGGGGGGGGAGAAACATCCGCCCCGGAAAAGATTATTCGGCTACCCCGGAAAAGACCGCCCCATCCCCACGCGGGTTGGCTGTCACTTCAGGCTCGTGCAAGGAGAGCCTAGTTTCTCGTGAGCCGCTTAGTTACTCGTAGTGAATGAAGATAGCGCTCTGCAATCCAGTTACAGGCGCAGGGAACTTCACAGGTGAAGACTGCGCTTCAGACGAAACGCAGCAGGGTTTCGGCAGCATCTTTTGAGCATCCCAGTCGCGGGCACAGCGAAGGGATCAGGTCAGTCGGTGCGTTTGGTCCATCCTAGTTACGAGTAGCTCCATTCCTAACTCATATGGGAAACTTGTAGCCCGCTAATGATCACCTGTGCATGGCTTACAGGAATTTTCCTTCGTGGCAGGTGTGTGCGAGATTTACATGTGAATGAAGGGTACAACCACAATGGGACCCAAATGACGAATGGAAATCAGGGATATATACATCTGTGACTCCACTTGGTTCAGAAACCGTACACAAACCTACAGAATAGAGGCACATATACCGATGCTTGAGCACCAGACATATGTCTTTATTAAGGAGTTTGGTAGAGCACTGTTTGTTGGCTTATATTTACTTCAGAGCGCCGGGTTGGATCAGAAATAATGGAAGTGAAGTTGGAGTTAAATAAGCTAAACAGAGTCTCCCCATCTGATATAATTCTTCACAACCACCAGAGAGTCAAATTCAATTATAATTAAATCGCAAAAGTTAACAACCGCTACAGAATAAGAGCCAACAATTTAATTCTGTAATTTGTGGGTGATAGTATAAATGAGATTTTTTTTTTACCTATATCTCTGCTCATCCTGCAGGATTGTGTTAGACCCCCAGTTCCACTTGTGTGTTTTGCAAATATAGGATTAGGGGATTAGAACTGAGGCAGGTCATTAAACTTTCCCTTAGACCTCATCATACTCTTTAGGTTTTATTTTTTGATAGTATAAATGACCATCACAGACTATTCTTTTTAAAATATTTTTGAATACTTTTATTTATACAAAAGGTATCATTAAACTATAACATTATTTGTATAAAGTGCTTTGACACAATACACCATGTTTTTTTTTTTTTTTACACATGTTGCTTCAATTTTCAAATTTATTTCCAGTAAAACAGGTTTTCTCTCTATGATACATTTGTCTTCCAAAAGTGCTATGCGATCTAAAAACTACAGCTGGCACATGTTCTGCGGTACATGTTCCTATACCAACTTTTTCAGGGCGCAAAATGTGAGATAGTGCTTGCTTATATTCAAAGTAACTTTATTTCTGAGCATCATCAGTGGCACCTTTTAATATTACTGTCTCCTACTAATTCTCATTGAGAACACGTCTGTTCAAAAAACACTTTATGATTCAATATGAGGGATAAGCATCCAATTACCATCTCACCTCAGTCGTTAAATAATAAAGCCTCTCTTCTCATATGAGAAAATGCAGCATGCGATGTGACAGAGCCCACATTTACATTTTGCACCCTGAAGAAGCAGCCATCGTTGTGTTATGTTATGTTAAAAGCTATTGTATAGCGCACGTACACCATGCGGTTTCATGGCGCTGATAAGGCAGAAAGAAGGTTGCAGGAAACTGAGGTTAAATGTTATATGATTGAACAATCAAACGGGTCTTAAGCAGTTTTCTGAACTGTGTGTAAGATGGAGTCAATCTCATCTCCACAGGGAGAGAGTTCCAGAACTGTGGGCCTAGGACGGCAAATCTAAGGCCTCCAAGTGTTTTACGTTTAAAAGCGGGAGTGGTCAACAGGTTTTGGTGAGAGGAACACAGATCCCGGGAGGGGATATATCTTTGAATCCTAGACGAAATAAAAGCAGGGCTGTTGCCGTGAAGAGCTTTAAAAATGGTGCATCCCAACTTGAAAGCACACCTTTTGGCCACGGGAAACCAGTAAGTATAAGTTTTTCATTATGGGTGTCACATGCTGCTATTTGGATTGGTGAAAAATGAGGCAGCTTGGTTTTGAACCAGCTGAAGACGTCTAAGTTGATAAGCAGGGATGCCGCAGTAAAGGGAGTTGGCATAGTCCAATTGGGAGATAACCAAGGTCAGAGCTTCCCTAGAGAGAAATCTACTATTCTTCCTTAGTCTCCGTAGTTGGAAGAAACTTGCAGAAACTACTGAGCCTATTTGAGCATTCATTGACAGATCGCTAGAGATCGCAATGCCTAGGCTTTTGGCATAGTCTGCAGGCTCCGGGGGGGTTACCTAGAGAAGATGGACAGAAATTGGAATGCCATGGGTTGGCAGAGCCACCTGTAAGAATCAGCTCAGTTTTGTCGGGGTTCAGCTCGAGTTGGTTGCGATTCATCCAGTCACTAATAAAGATCATGGACGATTGAAAGTGAATAACTGACGATGCTGACAAATTGATTTCAAACACCAATTGGAGGTCGTCAGCATAGTTGAATGTCCCAATCCTTTTTTCTTTCAAAGATCGAATTAGAGGGAGGAGATACAGATTATTATTATTGTTCCGCAATATACGTGTTGCATGTTGGCTGTATTTTTTAGGCCAGTGGTTCTTAACCGTTTGACCTCTATGGACCTCTGCTGAATCATTGTTAGAATTCGGGGACCCCCACTGAATCATTGTTGGATTTCGGGGACCCTGACTGAGTCATTACTGGAAACCGGGGACCGCTGTATCATCATTTTCGATGATTTGCACCATACAAAATACACAAACAGTACAGAAACAAGCATTCCCCAAATAAACATGAGAAATGATGAAATATTTTATGTAATTCACAAACAAATATATTAACATCCTATGTTCTGTTTGGTGCACTTGCACTGCGCCCATGAATCAATCTGAGGATACTAACGTACATTTTAGCCTCCAATTTCAAACTCCTTCAAATTTACAAAATGTTTAAAATTTTCAATTGTACATGTTGCTTCTTTATTTATACTCCCCTTATTAAGCTGTTATTATTATTTAATTTTCTTAGCAGTCGCGGACCCCCTGAGCAGGCTTAACTGACCCCCAGTGTTCTCTGACCACAAGCTAAGAATCACTGTTTTAGACTACATCCCACTTATATGTATAATTGAGAAAAGAAATGTTTTGACAAGAAATTATTTAAAAATTGAAATAACGTGTAAACGAAAATTGGTGTGTTAATGAAAGGAACTCTGAATAAATAATTGTCATTATTTTATTAGAACTTTTTCGAATGAATAAAAGAGTGTAAAATTATTTTTAAAAGATAATACTGATATTGTCCTTTATACGCCTCCTGCCACCCCCCACTTCCAAAATTACATTATTCAATTTTTGTATTTTATTTTGCAACTATTGTTAGATTTAGAAAGGCATCAGAAGTCTATATGTCGGTTGAGTTCAGAGTACGTGCAGGGTGAGTGATACACACTTGTATTAGTAGATGTCATTACATCCTAAAAAATCCCAGTATTGAGACAAATTTCAAAAGTAGTTTTAAATTTTTCCTGAAACATGTAATCGTGTGGATTTCCATAACCTTGAACCTCACACTCTGAAGATCTCTGACCTCTTTTCCTCATATTTCTGATAATTGAAGACGTTTTGGTATACTGGTGTACAGTAATCTTATTGTATTGTCCTGGGAAAGCCACAGAGATGTTAAAGTTTTTGTAGGTAGTGCCATGTGCCCGTAGCACAGTTTGCTTCATTTACAGCACAGAGACCCACACGTTTCATTCTTGCCTCGACGAGGCAAGTGAAGGAATTTCAGGGCATATTTCATACGGTCTTTGATATGTTCAGGAATTCTATCTGCTGGCTTTAGAATATTTGCAGGCTATTGGTGAGTTTCTTTGGGAGTTCGGAGTAGATGATCTTGCTATAATCCAGATGAGCCATTAAATAGGGCTCTTGTCAGCTAGACTTTGAAAGTGGGGTACGTTATTCCAAAGGTGGTGCTTGTAGTGCTCCAAGATAGTGATGAAGCCTCGAATCCACCATTATTGGTGCCTCATTTTCACTTGCATTGGCTGAACCATTGCACTGAGTTGCATGTCGCAGGTTATTCCCTCAGTGCCATGGTGTTCTGACCTGAATGGAGCAGCTGTACAGAGACATAGACCCCGGAAAGTGTTGGAAGCGCTGGTTGAGTGAGTTCCACCTCCCCACTGCATTCTGTAGAGACAACAAATAAAGTTGGTGTTAGCACACCCAGAACACCTCACAGCTCTAGCATGACCTAGATTATAGGGGGACAGCCGATTCTCCTCTATGCCCTGCAACTGAACCATGCACTCAGAGAGGCTGAAGGGATAGGAAATGTGCCTGTGACTAATTAGTGCCTGTGACTAATTATTTCAGGAAGAGTTAAAGTCCCATACATGCCAATACACCCAATCCATGCGGGAGTATCTCAGTATTTGAAGCCAAAAAAGGCTTTATTTTTACTGTCTCCCACCTGAAATTGCCTCTCTGTCAATATAAGTCAATGGGAGAAATACATTCTACCTATTTTTTTTAAGATCTACCTCTTTTCTTTAATAAACTTTTGGAATGTATGAAGTCCCATCCTCTTTGGGGGTACTTTGGGCATTGTACAGGCCATGGCTGTGCATAGCTACCAAGGTTTCGGAATGCTTATTTATGTGTGACATTTTCATAATTTCAGTGTAATTATGAGTGACATTCAATGACTAAGTGACACTTAATCGCAAGCAAAAATCAAGCAATGAAGACGATGGAAACATATAATATAATAAATTACACCCATTTAATCAACGAGAAAATCTAAGAAGATCTTAAAACTGCTACAAAGCACCAGAAATGGAAGGACACTAACCGACATGACACGCAGACTGCATGGTTACCAAGTTTTCAGAGGTATTATACGTTAGGCTTTCAAGGTTTCAGAGTGCTTATAAGTGACATTCAACCACTGTGTGACACTTAGTGACACTTTTTTGCCAGCAAAATCAAGCAACTAAGTCCATGGAAACAGATAAACATAAGAAATTACACTAATTTGAGCAAGGACAAGCTATAAAAAGAACTTGAAACTGCTGCAAAGCACCTGAATTGAAACAGCACTATCCTACTGCCCTTTGCAAGCTGATCTCACAGTTAAACGATTTTATACCCACAATCCAATCACATCCTACATGATTTTACACTTGTGATCACTGCAGCTGCTTGCAGAACCACGGACAAATTGCATGAATAGTGTAAAATTGTCAGACCATGTTTGGCTACGGAACACCTTATTGCACTTAGATCTGCAATCCAACTCCTTTTCTCATTGTACTCATTGATTCTAGTGCTTGGTCTGCAGTGTAACAGGCCACTTACCAACTCTGCTGGAAAAGTCCTGCCTCGGGCCGACACTGTACTAGTAGTTTCTAAGCTGCAGTGGGGAACTCGCACTGCTGACAGCTGCTCTGCACAGTTCTGCTCACAGACAGTGTTCTGCTTGAGTCAGTGGGGGAATCAATTGGGCAGTCTGTAGACATCGGTACTCTGAACAGGGGGCAGAAAGGGCAAATGCTCTGAGCAGTAGAAATTGCAATGAGTGAGCTTGTCCGTGACATGGTTTCTCAGACTGTGCTGTGTCTTTTAAAGATAAAAAACTGATCAAGTGATGAACAGAATGCAGAACAATGTCGTACATTCACCCCAGTACAGAGATCTGGGCCTAAATCCATTGTTTTTTTGCTCACCATGCCATTCAAGTTTGGACCCAGCCATATGCAAATCAGTCTTGACCCTGCACCCAATGGGAACAGTCCAGCCCGAACTGCTGGGCCAGGTCCTGCCTGGACTGGAAACAAGCATCCTAGGACCGGTTTCGGGCTTTCAGCCCTCATCAGCCAGGATAGCTTGACTCCATGGCATGGAGTGCACGGGACCCATGTCTGGGCATACCCGTCCCACTCAGGGTGACAAATACAAAAAGAACTATTTGGTCTGGACTGTTCCCATGAGGCACAGGGTCAAGACTGATTTGCGTATGGCTGGGTTCAAACTGGGGTGGTGTATTGAGCAAAAGAACGATGGATTTAACCCAGATCTTTGTACTGGGGGAGAATGTTTGATTTGTCAGCATTCCATCCATCATTTGTTTGCTGTAACACTTTTCACCCTAAGTGAGATGGGTATGCCCAGACGTGGGTCCCTTGCTCACTGTGCCACTGGATTCAAGCTAGCCTGGCTGATGAAGTGTGACATACCCTGAAAATGGTCCCTGGATGCTTGTTTCCTGTTCAGGAAGGATCTGGCCTGGCAGTTCGGTCTGGACTGTTCCCATGGGGCACAGGGTCAAGACTGATTTGCATATGGCTGGGTCCTAACTGGGGTGGCGTAGTGGGCAAAAGAACGAGAATTTAACCCAGATCTTTTGACTGGGGAGAATGTTTGATTTGTCAGCATTCCGTCCATCATTTGTTTGCTGTGTCTTTTAAAGATAGCACTAACCTTGACAGGAAACAGGTTGAGTTGATGCCAGGGTCGCACCGATGTCTTCCTGGGGGCCCTGCAGGACTTGTAAAAACCACCCTGCCTGATTCTAGTCATGCGCAACCATTTAACATCTAACCAGCACTGCCAACAAGGCCGGATCACACCATGTGGCCCTGAGGTGCCACTCTGGTGGCGCAACCAGGAAAAACAAAGCTGCCGCCTAGCCTGCAGTTCCGCCGCATAGGAGATGATGGTTGTTTATGTGGGACACACCTCTGTGATGGGTCACGTGAGGCCTCCGGGCTGAGTAGTGGCTTGATTCAGTGCAGCCCCCAGGCTGCAGCAGTGTAATACTTTTAGAAGTGAGTATGTAGCAGCCATGGCCTTCAAATTTGCAAATCAACTGTGAATGCAGGATCAGTCTCAGGCAGCACCACAGCACTCTGACAGCAGTGCACTTGCGCTGCTAATGTAGCCCCTCTTATCGGTCAGTGTGCATATGACTGACACACTCTTGTATGGCCTGTCGGGGCCGCCCCTGACACAACGCAAGGCTGCGTGATGACATGGATCTGGCTGCCAGACCCGGCACAGCTCTGTCCCAGTCCTCCCTGCCTGCCTGTATGCAGACACTCATGGCATGCTCCTGACAGTCCTGTCACTGCCGCCTGGCTACTGCAGTGCAGACTCTGGCCTCTGGCCGTCACTGCAGCCCTGCCACGGCTCTTCTCCCCAGCCCTCCTTGCCTGTTCCAACATTGACACTGTCTCACAGTAAGAGTCGCGAGCCGTGCTGCAGTGCAGTGGGATCTCGGCACCGCAGTCACCACAACTCTATACTACCTGCCTTTAATTTACCAAGGCTGAGCATGGGCAGCCGGTCAAGGTGCTAAAAATGCGGGCTAATGCATTTTAATGTGGTGATGCAGACCACCACATTAAAATACGTTAGTCTAACGCCTGATGCATGGTACTTGGCAGGACTGAAGGCTGTGATAAGCCTTTCCCACATAGCTCATCTCACTGTGGCAGCAGTCAAGAGCCTGAGTCCCCCCTGAGGAATATTGGCTGTGTTGAGTAGCACTATATAACACCACTGCTATTGTTAAAAAGAAATCAGAGGGGAGTGTCTGATCACCGTGAGGAAGAGGCACAGGAACAATCTGCAGCAGCTTCTCTGGGCCCATTAACCCTCTAAATAAGAGAACATGCTCTTTAAATCCGTCAACTCTCTCCACTCCCCACAAATATGATCAGAGGCCATAGAGCAGTTTGTGCAGGCCATTGAATTAACCAGAAAGAAATTTTCTTGGAGAGTACTACCTGTGGAATAGTTGTTTACTGTGCTGGAGTGGCAAATTGGTTAATTGCCACAGTGGCGAAGGCCTTGCTGGAGGCTAGTGATTAGAGAGACTGTGTGGTGGAGAACATCATGACAACGTATAGAAGACTGGCGATAAATCTCGGAAGGGATTAAATGTACTCGTATTGGAAATTGTGATCTGTCTCTCCAGAGGTGGTGGAGAAGATGATTGAAGAAATATTTTTGACCCCTATCGTGACATGATACAGGAGTAGGCCCGTGTATCGGGTGAAGTTTGCCTTCTTCCCACCATAAGTTTTAAAGTAGATGAAGAGGGTGGAGTTACAGTGGTGGTGGGTGGGACAAAGGTCACAGGACATACAATATGCAGTGCCGTGCAATGGGATAAAGAACAAGTAAGTTTCCTTGGAGTGGCACTGTTTTCTCTTGTTTCCTGCACTTTGCCCTGAGATCAGGAAAAGAAAGAGGTATGGATGAGAATGAAAAAGGAAGTGATTGACCTTCAAGTGGCAGGAGAACTGGGTCACTCAATGAAATTGAAGATTGGCTTTTAGTGTTACCTGCCTAATTTAATTGAATCACAGCTTTCAGGTGCTGCTGCCTTTGAAGGAAGATGTAGTGAGTGGTTGCTAGGGTGCAGCTGGTTATCTTAGCTTGGACCCCAAGCATTTCCCTGATAGGGACACAAGCAAGGATTGTCAGGTAGCTGGCTCCCCTACAAGTTGGGATGTTGTGGAATAATTATCTTTGTCTTTCTTCTTCATTCCTTTATCCAACTTTGTTCCTTCTTGGGGCACATGTGATCTTTACAGTCACTCTTGAGTTCTTGTGTGTTTACTAGTGTTTTGAAGTAAGGACAGACAGAAGGCAATGGATTAGAAAGGGTAAGTTGGTATTGGAAGTTATGGACATGTGCTCATGTTAGTTGGGTAATTTGGCTAAAAAGGAGGGGAAAGTTTGAAAAAGGAGTTGGGAGTTCAAAGTAGTCAGAAAGGTTTGGGATGAGTCCGAGAGAAGAGGGATTGGGACGAAGATTGAAGGGAGTAGATTTATTTTTTACAATAAAAACTGAAATTAACACACACAGCTGCTGCTACCACCACCACCACATTAAGTTTTATTGGCTGAAATATACCTTTCCGAATGCATACTCATCTGTACATAGAATAAATATTTACATGGCTTGATATGCACATGTATCTTCTGAACTATGCAAAAAATTTTTTAAAAATAATAACTGAACATATACATATATACTCATGACACTTAGTAAAGTTTTAGTAGCAAGCACAAATCCCTATATATATATATATATATATATAATCTCTCAAAACATCAGTACCAGGGCCGATCGAGCACAAAAGCAGGTGCGGACTCAAAACAAGTCTTTTGCTTAAATTAAACGATTTATTTTCTTTGTGCTGCCCATGACGCGTTTCGGCCACGTCCTGTGGCCTTGATCACATGACCACGCTACGTTTGTGAATTCAATAAATAGTAAAAAAAAAAGTGACTGACAGCAATACTAGTCATGAAAGACAGACTGTAAAGATAGTAATAAGTGCCTTAGCTTTCAGTTTTTTTGATCTTGTAAAATGCAAAGTGCATAGCTAAAAAAATTACTAGATCAAAAACAATCAAATTAATTTACAACATGAGCAAATAAACATAGACCTAATCGTAATACTTGTACATATCAGATTTCATTACCCTAGGCATATTTTAAACATCATTATATGCATAGTGGAAAAACATTGTATCGCTCCAACTTGCAATGCTACATATATGAAATATGGGTATATATCTATATGATTAGAATCCGCCTCTATTAGAAACAGATTGGCTAAAGTGCAATTGCATATTGATATAATAAACCAATATATAACATAATCTATCAGAAATATATATATATATATTTTTTTTTAATAACTGCTCAAATGCTGGTAATGAAAACATATTACCTAAATTCATGATAAAGGTCATATTGCACATAATCTCTGTTACAGTCAAACTAATTGTCAATATTAAAGTGCTATTGTTCAAAAGTTCAACCAGTGAAAAGTGCTGTATTTAAAGTGCTTTACATTATGTGCCGCTGAGGCCTAACAATAGTGAGGACCAAAAAACAAAACACTGATCATAAACAAGTATAGCAGCTGAAGAAAAATATATGTATATAGTATAAACCACAGTCAACCGAAGTCTGGGCTCGTCATAATGTAATAGTATGACCCTAATTTTTGACACTTGTCAAAAGCCAAGGTGAAAGAGTATTCACATGGAGTGAACGCAAGGTCAGATTATAAATATTTATGCAAATCCTCGCCAATATTCAAACCCAGTGGGTACTTAGTGTCTAATTCCATAATATATTTGGATTCCAATTTGCGAAGAGCTTTTTCACTGTTGCCTCCTCTTTTATTTTCCTGCACTGCATCGATAACTAAGTATTTAATACAGCTCAACTCGTTGTTATGGCCAGATTTGAAATGCCTTGCTACTGGGTACAAAGGATCCGAGTTAACTATCGTACGCAAATGCTGCAGCATCCTTGAATGTACATGCAGCTTAGTGCTGCCAATGTAGTGTAAACCACAATTACAATCCAATATGTATACAGCATGGTCAGTTCTACACGTGTAATGCCCCTTGAGCTCTAAAATTTCAGAAGAAAATGCTGTGCAGTAGGAGGTGGTGTTATTTCCAAATTTGCATGCACGACGTGTTACATTTAAAAAAATCTTGCTTAGGAGATAACAGCTGGGTTTATTGTCAATTTCAGAACTAGTTTTTACTAATTCACTACATTAAAAAGGCTTTGCGAAAGGTGAAGTTGGGTCTGCCTTGTAACACTTGACGTAGGGTGGCATCAGTGAGTAAAATTGACCATTGCTGGTTAATGATAGATTTGATGTTGGTGGCCTGCTTATTTTATTTATTTATTTTTAAGGTTTTATATAGTGCAAACAAGACCCTTGTGGGTATCAGAGCGCTTTACATGTCAGATGTTGGAAACTGGTATAAGCATAAAATAGTACAAGTATAGGTGATTCAGATAAAATGTGCTCAATAATACAGACTAGTAATTAAAATACAGTAGTAAGTAAGTAATTCACGTGAGTTTAGCCATGAGAATAGCTTTTTGAAGGAGGCAGTGGAAGGGTTCAGTCTTGTTTCTGTGGGCAAAGCATTCCAGATCCTGGTAGCCATTCCAGAGAAGGACCGGTTGTACGTTTTTTTCTTGGCAAATCGTTGTGGTTTCAGTAGAAGATTCTTGGAGCTCCTGTAGGGTTTTTTACCAGCGGAGAGTACCAGTTTCTGCGCTAGATAGTTTGGAGAATTGTGGTGTAAGGCTTTGTGCGTCATACATGTGATTTTCAGATGAATTCTAGCTTCAAACGGTAGCCAGTTGAGTGCTCTGAGGTCTGGAGAGATGTGAGAGGTTCTTTTTGAGCCTGTGATGAGTCTCACAGCTGAATTGATAGCGGCTCTTAGCGGGGCTGTCATCGATCTGGGGAGGCCGCATAGGGTTACAGCCCCATATTCCACTCTTGGATTACTAGGGCTTGAACTGCTTGTTTTGAAGTCGTTTGCTGGCAGGAAGGGTTTCAGTTTTCGCAGGGTGTTCATGTAGAAGTTTGCTCCTTTTGTGGAGGCGTTGATATGCTTCTGCATCTTTAGGTTTCTCTTCTGTGTCACACCTAGCGATTTTGCTGATTCAACCATGAGAGGTTGCCCTTTGAGTGCTGTTAGGTGCTTCATCCAGTCAAGGATGTTGGATGATTTGTTTTTGGGGGGGGGGGGGGGGGGGGGGGGGGCGAGTAAGAGGAACTCTGTTTTGAGGGAGTTTAGTTTAAAATGGTTTTCGGCCAACCATGTTTGAATTTTTTTGTAGCGTTGTGTTGAGAGATTGGATGTCCTCCAGTGAGTGGATCTTGATGTAGAGTTGGGTGTCGTCTGCATTACTATATGTGGTGACAAATCTTATTGGAGGTTTGTTGCTTTATACTTTGTCAGTTTCTGTTGCTGTTTTTGTAGCTCCCATTGTACTGCTGGCATGCAATAAAACATTCCTATCTTTGTTATTCGCTTTCTTCATGGCATTCTTGAGTTTGTTTGGCTTGTAGCCCCTTTCCATGAATCTAAATTTGGCTTCTTGCTGCTGTTGAATAAGATCCTTCTCTGTGTTACAGGCCCTACAAATACTGAGAAATTCCCCATACGGAATGCTCGTGATAGTATGCTGCGGATTAAAGCTTTGTGCATGCAATACTGAATTGCCAGCTGTCGGTTTTCTAAATAGACATGTTTCAATTTTACCATTTCCAATGATAACTTTTACATAAAAACATTCGTAGTGTTATTGTCAATGTATGCAATAATCTCAAGGTTCAAACCGTTTACATTAATTTCTTTTACAAATAATTCTGCTGTTGTTCCTTTCCATATAACAAATACATTGTCTATAAATCTCCACCACTTTACCACATGTGAAACCCAGTCTGTGTTATGTACAACCTTGAGGACCCGCTCTTCCCATCAGCCTACATGAAGACATGCATAGCTGGGGGAAAAGCAAGCCTCCATAGCCACACCTCTCAGTTGTTGAAATATATTGTTGTCAAACAGAAAAAAGTTATTGTCTAAATATATATATATATATATATATATATATATATACACACACACCCATATGTGCATAGAAGAAGCAATATTTACATATATACATGGTCTGATATATACATGTATCTTGTGGTGTAATAGAATTTTTTTTTCTCCTTATATTAATGTATCTGCTTATAACGGGAAGCACGGCTCAGTATACGTTTACACGTGAATAACAACAACCTCCTCTCCCTACAGTGAGAAGCATAGTTAGTCATGTCTAAGGATGTATGCGCTTTATTATATATATATCCCAATAAACGGAATTCCAATCGCACTCTCGGAACAAAGACACACCAGGAAATCACCGGAGTAAAGCAACCATAAGGGGGCTTATTAATTTCATAAACCCGCCGTGACGCGTTTCACCCGTGGACGGGCTTGTGTGAACAAGCCCGTCCTCGGGTGAAACGCGTCACGGCGGGTTTAACACAAACATGTTAACAGTGTCCCGCATCATGAAATACTGTGTACCGAAATTTACCACCAAGGTACCAAATACAAAGAGAGCGAATATCAAATAGTAGTGCATGTTACACCGTTAGTCCTCCATAGGTAAGTCAAACCGTGCAGTTTAGAATTTTCACTTAACCAATGTGCAGAGAACAGATGTGGGTCCAAAGGTAATTGTCAAACATGCAGGACACCACGACTGAAGCAGATCCATAGTGAGGCAATTGAAGAGAGCATCCAAATTGTGCATAACATTAATCATGAAGTACAAAAGCTAATTAGATTATAATTAAGCATAATGAGTATGGAATGTAATAGTTAAATGAGTACTAATGGTACAAGTAATAAAACTTCACTTTTGCTAAACATAAGAATAGGTCAATATGATACATGCCCAAATACACTGAAACGTTCTATATGAAAAAGTAAACAAATAAGCATATTTGGCAGATGTCTAATAGTTTGGTCTGTTGTGCGTTGTATAGTATCTAAACTCCTATAAATGATCAAGGGCAACTCACTGGGAGGAGGGTATCCTCATGAACCTGGGAATTAGAAAATGCTTTCTCCTTGTGCCTTTCAGTCTGTTGAAAAGATGGACTCTGTAGGACCTAAGGCACTGAATAAGAAATAACTATCGTGAGTCCAAAGCACAGTGGATATAACACAAGGGGTCAATTGTCGGTGAGTCAAAATCCTAACCAGTTATATGATACTAAATGACTAAAATGCTCGCTCAGCATCCTATTAGTACATGAAAAGAGACGTGTACACAAGCCGTACCAACAATGCAAGAAATAAAATCCCATCAATGCATGAAGCCGGTAGATTGGCTATTTGAGCTGAGCATATGACCCCAACTCTACAATAAGTTTTTAGATCGACCAACACTTGATTTAAATGCCGACTCCTTAGAAGGATACAGAAAGTCACCCATTCCTTTTCATTACTATGTCTGTCTGTTTTGCACCAGGTCATGCTGTTTTTCTATTTACCCAATGTATATTTGTTTGTGATACCCCTGACCTTGTTAAGTAGCTGATCGCCTGTATAGATAGGTTGGGCTATAGGTAGGCATTTATTGGAAAACTGAGGTCTAGACTACCAATGTGGTATTACTGCAATCTGAATTATCTGTAACATGGCTATATTTAATTCCAGGATGCATGAATATCAGAGTATTTCAAGTAATACCCTAAACTTGTCTGTAGAAAGGGTGAATTACTGGGGGATCAGAGTACCACACTAGAGTCCCATGGTAATTCTGCATTTCGCATCTGGGAATTTCACCATATTTCTGTTACTGAAAATACCACCTGGCTTGTTAGGTCTTGCCTAGCATTGCAGCACGCATGCGCTGCTTGCTCTGTGAGACATATTGTGGATGAGGAGATTTCAGACGGGGACTTGAAGCCCCGCCCCTCATTTTTATTGGCTGACGTCATCGTTTATGTAAAACGGTGGCCTCCGATTGAAACTGAGTCTTTTTGGTTTCCGCCCTTTCTCCGTTTCGTCCAGTCCATCCGGACTGGATCGTCTTCTTTTCGGCTGTCATGAATCAAGTTCTTATCTTAAGCGGGCGTGTAAGTGTGATCACATCTGTTTTACTCAGCCGTGTGTTTATTTTTGCATCGCGCTGTCACTTAAAGTGAAAGCGTGATGCAAATATAGAAGCAGCTGCCTTTCCGAAATGGCGAGCGCTTGTTGAGTTAACTGTTGGAGTAAAGTAGACACTAACAAGGATTTCAGCTGAAAATACCCACTGCCCAGGCAGTTGACACTTAGTTGTAATTAGCATTTTAACACTTCGGGGTAACGGTACCCCGTGCCAAATGACTTGTAATTGAAGTAGGTTTGCGCACGACAGGCCTGTCAATCAGCCACAGGCGACTGACAAAACTGCGCTGGGTAAGCCAGCGTTGCCTGCTGAGGGTCGGGCCTGCCCTGCTGTACCTGGCAGCCCGTGTGGGTGTGTGCTCAAAGCGGAGCACCGCCACGGTGCATCCCAGGCCTCCGCCTCCTCCGCTCATTACGCCGCAGCCTGCTCCGGGGGCGGAAGTGTGGCTCCCCCAGCACACACACACTCCAGCGGGCGGTAGACAGCACGGAGCCGGTATCGGGCTGCCCGCAACCTCCGGGTACCTCGAGTTGCCTCCAATCGGAGACTGAGGACACGGCGGCAGGACGAGGTTCCCTTGCCAGGAGGCGGCACGAGTGTGCTTCTCGGAGCCTCTCTGGCCACTCTGGATTGTGACAGAGCCCCTTCGGAAGCTGCCCGGACCGATGCAACTTTGCGTAAGGTTTAGAGGAAAAGGAGGGGCTGATGCCTGACATCTGAAGTATTGGTGGAGGGGGTGCTGCTGGTCTGTGCCCCCACACTGAATCACCCAGCAGTCCCAACCCCCAGCTCAGATGGGAAAAGGTTCACCAATCACACACTCTGCGATTGTCGGCATTTTCCCTTGGCCACCCCGGGGGCGTGGATCTTGTACCTACGCAACCCCCAGCCCCCGCCTCGCAGAAGAAACCATTCCCTGCATCAGAGGCCCCACCCTTTGACAGGAACCGCAGCAGCTCCGCCAGCCAGCGCAGCCAGACACTGCCCCCCCCCCGTCTGTTTACCCTTTTAAAAAAAATTTATTAAAATTAGGGCAGAACAAAGTCACATAAATGAACACATATTTGCATTTCGCTGGTACATTTTCTTAAGCCAGTGTGCATATCATTGTTACATCTAGTACAGGACAGATCACACCCATTGACCCATGTACACCGCTTCATCCCCTCCCCATTTCAGTTTGAGATGTCCTCACTCGGCAACTCTGGTGGTTCACAGATAAATCCCCATTATTTGTTCCAGGCTCCCCACACTTTCCCCCATTTCTGGGGACAACCTCGGTTAACATATGTAGTCTTCTTTGCTACCATGGCTTCATCCATGTCCATACACCAGGCCTTGATCGTTGGTGGGCATCTGGAGCCCCACAACCTAGCTATATTTCTTTTGGCGACCATCATTCCCAAAGTTGCCCAGTCCTGTGCTGGATGGTTTAAATCATTGGGTTCCCATATATTTAAAAAACATCTTTTAGGTTCTGGCGCCACCGACACCTCCTCCGTCTGCGATATGGTCCGCATCAGTGCCACCCAGTATGGCATGATCTTCGGACATTGCCATATAGTGTGGTAAAATGTCCCCTCCTCCCCACATTCCCGCAGACAATACGGATGGGAGATATTCCCCATTTTATGTAAGGTTAATCTAGTGTAATATACACGGTGTAGTATCTTTAATTGTATGAGCCTCAATCTCGAGGGTATTGCAACTTCCTGTGGTGATGAGAGTGCTAACTGTCTGTTTCGTCAAGTTCCCCAAGGTCCACGGACCATTTGACCTTCAGTGCCTGCGTTGGGTCAGGTAGGTTATTAATTAATTTACGGTAAGTAAAAGAGGTGGCTTTTTTCGTCATGTAGTCAGTGAGAAGTCTATCCTCTAGGGGAGAAGCCTCCGGTGTTTTGCGGTATAGCTGCCTGTAGTGCATGTCTAATCTGCATGTACCTGAATTGTTCAGAAGGGGCTAGTTCGTATTGGTCCTGTAGGCGTTCGAATTCGATCACTCCGCCCTTAACCCATAGGTCGCCTACCGTAGAAATGCCTATTGCGTCCCAGTTATTGAATCCTTTACTATTTCTAAGTCTTCCCAACCGCTGTGTATCCCAGAGTGGAGTAAGTTGCGTAATAACCCCCTGCCATCCCAGTTTTTTATGTGCCGAGTACCATATGTTAACTGTATGTGCTGTCGGGCCAATCAGTGGGTTAGATCGTTTTTTATTGTATAAGGCCGTCATGACTCCTCCATCTCCTAATATATATCTGTCCGCCTGAAACGCAGGGTCGGCCTGCGGGGCGTGGATCCATTGATCGATTATTTTTAACTGTGCTGCTCAATAGTACAGTTGTATGTTTGGTAGCGCTATACCCCCATCATACCAGCTCCTAACCAGCTTTTCCATTGCAATACGCACTGGCTTGTTTCCCCACAATAACCTAGAGACCTCTGTCGCTATTGCTTTAAAATAGCTCGCTGGTACCGGAAACGGAGTATTTTCTAAGGCATAGAGAAACCGTGGAAGAGCCATCATTTTAAAGAGTGCTGCTTTCCCAAGCAGCGTCAAGGGTAATGCGTGCCAGTGCGTTGTATCCCGTTTTAGACGGTCCAGGGGGGGTATTAGACTTTTTAAAATAAAGTCTTCAGGCCTAGGCGTCACATAGATACCCAAATACTTGAAGCACTCTGTCGTGATTAGGAGATCGCACTCTTTAGGAAGTTGCGGTGGTAGACCAGATAGTATAAATAAGACCGATTTGGGCCAGTTAATAGTATAGCCCGATACTCTCCCATAGTTTTCACAAACGTTCAGTAGTACCATAATGGAACGTCTGGGGGAGGCCAAGTATAGCAAAATGTCATCTGCATACAATGAGATGCGGTCCTCCCATCCCACCGCCCATTTGAGTCCCCTGATGGTCGGTTCCCACCTGATCAAGGCTGCCAGCGGTTTCAGCACCAGGGCAAACAACAAGGGGGATAAGGGGCAGCCCTGGCGAGTTCCACGTCCCAATGGGAAGTCCTCTGACATGTGACCATTAGCTGTGACATGTGCCAGCGGTTTCGAGTATAGCAGGCGTACCCATGCACAGAATTTAGGGCCGAAGCCCAGATACCTAAGGACCGCAAATAAGAAGGGCCACTCTACCATGTCAAACGCTATACGGGCGTATAACGAAAGAATAACAGCTGGTTCTTGGATATAGGGAATACGGGCCAACACCCCATGAAGGCGCCTCAGGTTAAGAGCCGTGTTGCGACCTGGCATAAAACCCGATTGGTCTGGGTGTATTAGGGCTGTCCTGTGCGGGGTTAACCGAGTTGCCAAAAGTTTTGCGAGTATTTTAGCTTCAGCATTAAGCAATGATATTGGGCGATATGAGGTGTATTTCTCAGGAGGTTTCCCAGGTTTCGGGATTGCCACAATGGTGGCCGTTCTTTGGTCCCGCGGGAGTTCTCCCGCATCTAGACTTTCGTTATACATTTTTAATAGGTGGGGGAGAGTGTTCCCGCCATCCTCTTATAGTACTCAATGGGTATGCCGTTAGGCCCTACCGCTTTCCCCGACTGTAGGGACTCGATCGCTAATTGCAATTCGTCCGCCGTGAGGTCCGCTTCAAGCGTGCTGTTCCCCTCAGGTGTTAATGTGGGCATTTTGATATCTTTGAGGTAAGCTTGTGCCTCCTCAACAGTGTTGGTCGACGAGGGTGCATAGACCTGGGCAAAGTACCTGGCCAGGCCGTTTACAATTTCTTGAGGGTCTGAGACCACTACCCCCTCTCGAGTTTTAATCTGCGCTATCCAGCTCCCTGCTCGTTCTTTTTTTGTCAAGCCAGGCCAGAAGCTTACCCGCCTTATCTCCAATTTCGTATATCTTATGTTGTGTATTCTTTAACTTGTACTTCGTCATCTCTTTTAGGTATTCTCTGTATTCTTGTTGCTTAACACTCAGGGATTGGGACGTTTCCAGCATCGGGTGTTGTGTATGACGGTCCTCGGCCTGATGCAAACTCAATTCCATGTCAAGTAACTCCCGTCGCTTTTCGCGTGTATGACCTACTATGGATGTAATGGCTTGCCCACGGATAACAGTTTTATAGGGCTCCCAAAGGGTGGCTGAAGATGAGGCTATCATTGTATTTTCTTTAAAGTAGTGTTGCGTCGCAGTGTTGATGTTTTTAAGGATTTGGGGATTATTTAAATATCCTGGGTGCATGGGGTAAATGCGTCGTCTAACCATGTGATGGCACGTGTATGTTAGTAGCACTGGGGAATGATCTGATCTCCCTCTGGGTCTGATCTCTATGTCCACTACGTTCTGCAGGATGTCCGCAGACGTCAAGAAGTAATCTATCCTTGAGAGGCTATTATGTACTCTGATTGATAAGTGAACTGTCTTGTCGTGGGGTGACGGCATCTCCAGGCATCCAGGAGACCAAGGGCTTCTAGAAAACTCTCTATGTGAGATAGTCTGCTGGTGTGGGGTTTGGGAGGATGTCGGTCAAGAGTCCCGTTGATTGCAGCATTGAGGTCTCCCCCAATTATCATTTCTCCCTCTGGGAGAGCAAGCAGAAATTTACTGAGCGCTGATAGGGCCACAGCGTGGAGCGCTGGAGGGATATACACTGACACCACATTAAAGGACCTTCCCTCCCACTGACATGCTATAGCCGCGAAGCGGCCCTGGTCATCTGTCCACTTTTGGTTAATGATCAGCGGGAACTGTTTTCTTACCAGGATACCTACTCCCCGTGATCCGGAAGAAAACTCAGAGTGTACAATCATTTTAAAACCAAACCGATCCAGCGCTTTACAGGTCGTTCCCGTTAAGTGTGTTTCCTGTAAGAGGGCAATCACTGGCGCACACCGTTTCTAATATTGCAAAACTAGACCTCTTTTAATCTTATCCCCTAGCCCACGGACATTCCATGTAACCAATGATAAAGGGACAATTGGGCCCACTGGGGACGTTAGTGACCCTTGAGTGATCCTGAACCATTATTCCTATCATACTTGAAGGATGCAGTCAGTGCCATAGATCGTCTGCATTTCCTGTAACCAGCACCTCTAAACCAATTTGCATCCAATGCCCTTAAAAAATTAATAACCAATAATATCCAATATTGTATTAACAACCCTGTCCCCCCACCTGCCTCCCTGCTTGACGGACCCATAACTACCCGCCACCCCAACAGTGCAGAGTGCTTAGTACCCTTCCCCCGATACCATAACTTGGGGGTGAGAGCAATCGTCCGCTGTCCTCGGAGACCCATTGTTCCCTCTGCAGTAGTAGCGATCTCGTCTCCCTCTCTGATAGTTCATGTACATTAAGCGATGGAGAAGCCTGACTTCCCTCCATCGGGTTCTTCTCGTCGCAGTAGTCACTCCCTCAAACCCTTGTATGAGGAAGCCTCGGCGTCATTACAGTGGAGTTGTAGAGAATCTGGTAGACTGATCGAATTCTAGATTTCAGCCGTTCATCATATTTAGGCCGTGATTGCCATGGTATTGCAGTTCGTTCCCTCCCTATTTCAGCAATGAATGTCACCTTCTCCTGCAGTCGTCTACTCTAGTCCCTCTCGCTCTTCGGCTTGCTCACGGTGGTTGTGACCTCCTGTCCGGCGCTCTGAACGTGGAGTTTTACGCCAACCCTCCAGCCACTCCTGGGCGTCTTCTGGCGCTAGAAAGAACCATGCTTTGCCTTCGGCTTCCACCCTTAACTTCGCAGGGAACAGCATTGAGTACTTGATCCCACGTTCGCGGAGTGTTTTTTTTTTTACTTCAAGAAATCCGCTGCGCTGCTTCGTAACTGCTGCAGTGTTTAAAAATACGAGCCAGGATAGGGCGTGGAGGGTCCCCAGGTTTGGGTCGGCCCCCTCGTACTCAGTGTGCCCGTTCCACGAAGAAGTAATTGGAGAGGCCCCGTGGGTGGAGAAGATTTGTAATAAGATCCTCAACAAACAGGTCAAGGGCTGGGCCCCCTTTCTGTTCCGGCACACCTATAAGGCGTATGTTATTCCGTCTTGATCGCCCTTCCTGGTCCTCCAGTTTAGCAGCCAACAGTTTATTATCTGCTGTGAGCTGTTGCATTTGCTGGTTAAGCGTGGTCGTGTCGTTAGTTAGGGTGGTTGCCGTGACCTCCACCTCCGATACTCTGGTGGACATTTTGTTAAGATCAGCCCGGATTAGTGAGAGTTCTGCTGAGAGGGATCCAATGCGAGAGTCTAGGGACATGTGTACTTTATTCAGTGTGGTCATAATATCTTGCAGTGTCACTTCTTGGGTTTCTCCCGTGGTTGTACTTGGTCCCGGCGTTACATCGTGATTCACAGGATCCGGCTGCGATTTTGTATAGGCGGACTTTTCCAGCTTCGCCTGGCTCGGCCCCTTCGTATTTCTGCCGCTCATTGTCGCGTTGGGGGTATGTTCGCACAGGTGGAGCGTTCAGGAGTGGTAGTCACCGCCGCCTGCCAGAGGGCTGTCGCAGCCCAAGCGGCCTGTCTGGTTTCCCACCCTGCTCCTCCTGTATTATGCTGCTTGAAGTGTCTTAGGTCTGGCCCTGTCTATGGGACCCACTGTTCTCGCACTCTTCTAGAATGATCTTTGGTTCGGAATCAGTTCATCATATCTGGGGACGGCCCCCTCTTCAGATAATATGGCGTCGTGCACTGCGCTGTGGTGCCCTCTACAGTGGGGGCCACGTTCGGTATGCAAACTCACCCCCAAACTAGTGCTTTGCCGTTGGGCCGCTGCCTGGAGACGATGCGTGCCTGAACCAAGCGCGGTCAGTTCTCCCCGGCACTATCCGCAACACAGGTAAAAGAGCACCATAGACTGAAGCCATGCGCAGGCAAGAGAGGGCCTTTGCATTAGGCACTTTAAGGTTCTATGAGGCTCTGCTGTAAGACCTAATAAACATGTGTGAATGGGGCTTTAAGGCAACGCGATGTCGTTTGCGTTGTGTAAGCAGCTGGTGTCTGTTATATACAGGAGCCGTACCTGGGCAGCACAGCGATCTGATGCGTTACAGTTACATTGCCGTCCTGACCTCTGAGGGCCGCTGGAGCGCAGCGGCGGTATGGCGGCCTGCCTGTTTGCCAGGGTTTCAAATACGCCTTCTTCGGCAATGGCGGGAGGCGCGTCTGGTCCGCCCCCCTCTCCGTCCACGCAGGTGTTCTTCTTTGCACCGCCTCGTTGAGAGAGAAGCACCCCCTCCGGTTCGCTGCCAGCGGGGGGGGGGGGGGGGGCCTCTCCCGGTCGTCTCCAGTTCATCACACTCTGCGCCCTCCCTCGTGCAGCACTTCGCGCCCCCGCAGCCGGCTCCTTCTGAACTTTACTCCCCGGCTCTCCTCGCCAGGGTAGGCCCCTCGTCGGCTCCGTGCCTTCTATGCCGTCTGAGCCTTCCGTTCAGCCTCGGACCGGGAGGAACGGGCGCCCAGGGATCTCCGCCACCGCAGGCTGTAATATTTTGAGAGGGAGCCGCCGGATAGATGATCGGATGTATTAGGAGGGTTCCTCGGATCACGGAGCCTCCCTAGGCTGCGGCCATTTTCTACGGCTGCTAGCCACGCCCTCTGTTTTCCTTTTTTAATAGAATGTTTGGATCAAACACTTGAAAGGAAATGAAAGCCATTTGAAACCTCTTCTCCTCTCCTACATCTTGCAAGGAAATGATCACCTGCTTTCAGAGGACTCGTGCCCCGCCAGTAGAGCCACCGAGGCAGGTCTCTGTATCTCCTGGCAACACAGCCTCTTACTGCTCATTTATTGGAGACCCAGATTTGCTTCCTCTCAGAGGAATTTGTACCTGATATAAGTTTGCACCCCCTGGGCTTGCGGATGAGGACATGGGAAATGGAGCTCTGTCCCGTTTTGGCAACCTGGGTCACTGCAGCCCAGCGTCAAGCCCAAAGCTTGGGAGCAAAAATCGACCCAGCAACAACCACAGGCACCCCCACCTCACCCTCCACAGGCCCCCACATCCTCCTCGCCGGTGGCCAAACACCAGCAACAGGTGCTTATCTGTCCAGGACACAGCTTCAAAAAAGTGACCCTGACCAAGCCGACATTCTGTCACCACTGCACGGACTTCATCTGGGGGCTGGCGGGCTACCAGTGCGAAGGTATGGCATGATGCTTCTACAGCAGGTCTCGACAGGCCTGCCAGTTGCTTATTACAGGAATTACCATGACAGGGGATATCTCTTATCAGGTGGTCTCTGCAAAGATGTAGTGCCATGTTCGACTTGGAGAACATTCACAAGTTACCCCGGATAAATCTGTGGTATTTGAAATGTATAAGATTTTCTTTAAACCTGGCTCCTAGGCACGTCACCAGACCTCTTCACGTAATATATCGGTGGCACCGCTCAACTTCCCATGAGGGCAGCTAAAAAAGTGCAAATTAATTGCACACTGCTCTACAGGGCTCCCAGTTACTCTGCAGTTCCCAAATTTCCAATTCATTAGCCGGGTACGGTAATTGTAAAAATGTGTGACGTCAGCACGACCGTGACCCCGTGTTCATTTATTGGAAAAGTGGGGAGTGATCTAATGCTCGATCAAGTCACAGGTTCGACGATTATATTAGCCGAACACCCATAAAGTCTGTTTGTCCTCATGCCAATTTGCTAATCGTGACAGTTTAAAGAGCTAAGCAAATTAGTGGCCTGCTCTGTGATCTTGGGCCTGATCTTGTAAGAGAGGTTAGGTCATTTTTGTAAAAAAAAAAAAAAAAAAGTGCCATTGGACTAGAGTGAGTTTGGACGAGTGTTGTAATGATGTGAGGAAGATTACTGACATTTGTACAATAATGGGCTTTTGTCAAATTGACCTCAAATAGTTTCGTAATTTTATGCGGTTTCACTGACACAGTTCATTCTGTACCTTTCACTAGTTTTGGTGTTTTCCATGTATGCCTATGATTTTCGTGCACTACTGCTTTCTGTGGTTCACTGATATGTGAGTAATGTTTGTTTATACAAGCACTGCTTTGCCTCTGAAAAGAGGCCAGACAAACTGTAGTAGAGGTGGGCGGAGAGGTTTTGTGAGACATCAGGCGATTCATTTTAGTCCCATGTATGACTGGACTGTTGTGAGCCGTATGACTGGACTGTTATGAGACTCATACTTTTTATGTACGATTTATATATTCTCTTTTTACATTTTATACATAAACATGTTGATTGTTGGTTATGGCCCTTTCTAGGGTTTTTACCTGCACGAGCTACACAGTGTGCTGATTGCTGGCAGTGTACACAACATATTTTTCCAGTTGACAATAAGAGCACATATCAGTTTAAGACTAATGCAAAATGTACTGTCACTAGTGCAAAAATGCTCAGGGAAAGTGCCTCACACTGGAGAAATGTATGTGATCAAGACCACTATGAGGTGCCCTACTACCTCTGACAGCAACTGAAACGCTAATGCACTGCAACCCTCTCATCTACGTATGATCTTGGTGTCCATGTTAGAAGCAACAATTGATACCCAGAGTGTATCTTGTTTTAAGTTTTATCTGCAGTGATAGTGATATCACACCTATATCTGCAGTGATGGTGACCTCACACCTGTAACTGCAGTCATAATAATCTCACACCTATCTGAAGTAATGGTGATCTCACACCTATATCTGCAGTAATAGTGATCTCACACCTATATGTGCAGTGATAGTGATCTGATACCTATATCTGCAGTGATCGTGATCTCACAGCAATATCTGCAGAAATGGTGATATCACACCAATATCGACAGTAAAAGAAATCTAATATCCAGAGTCCTTGTTACAGAATGGGTGAGTATATGTAATAGCTACTCAAAGTACTTATTACACAATGCATGGGTATATGTAATATCGACTCAGAGTCCTTATTCCAAAATGGGTGGGTATTAACATTTTATAGGCATTATATTTATGTTGTTTATGGTGTAAAAAATCCAGTACCATTTACAATACCAATAACTCGCACTAGTACAAATGCAATAGATTTTGCAGTTACAAAAAGTAAGCTATTGCCATTTTGCATTACAGCATTTGCTTAATGTTTCATGAAGGGAAAAAAATGTCATTTACAATGCAAATAGCTCAAAATAATGTTATTGCGAGACCTATTGCACTGTATATGCATGTATTTTTTTTAGAGCTGCCATAAAGGGAGTTACCAGCTGAATCTGCAATTGCTCCCAACTCGGAATGAGGGCCTGAGTACAGTTACACAAATGTTGTAAAATACCCAGAGTTGGAGGGAAGGCTGAGAAGAAACTGTATTAATCAGTCTGATTCTTGCGGATTCCTGAATAAAATTTGCTTTTCTTTCCTGAACATTCTACACAGGAAAGATGTCGCATGTTGATAAACTTTTGGGTGCTTCTCCAAACTGGTACTGCACCCGATCCAGTGATGCTGCCAATGGCATATTTGGATTTGGAGCACGGAACTCTGTCTTCCTCGTGTATATCGCCCCCCCTGAGCCGCGCCTACATGGTAAGGACTGCATGCTTACATGATTTTGGACCTGTGTACTAATACTGTATGCATCATACTTGTCACTCTGGGACTACTTGCATCTTGCCTCTATCAGAGACTGAACCTATACTCGCAATATAACGGATAGTAAGAAAGTCATTTTCAGGCTATTGGTTTAAGAGAAGCTAGAGTCCTGATGCAACCTTGTCAATAATAAAGCAAATTAGTCCCTGGGCTTTAGAAATTATGGTCCATACAAATATTGATCCAAATTTAGTGCAATGTTTGACTTAATGATGGAGTGGAAAGGGAGCATGGCCTGGCAAGGTGGCCGCTCAGATGCTCTGAGCCCGAGCTCCGCTGCCCCAGTCTCTAATCCTCTGTAATCCTACCTGTAGATACACTTAAATGCCGGTGAACCGGGTTGGCTGAACTCCGGTAACATACCCGTACCTTGTGATATTTTTCCTGTAAAGCTCGAAGAGCGGTCAATGGTGGTGTGGCTCAAAGGCCGCGTGACTGGTTGAATCGCCTACGGGGCCCAGCGGTGTAGCAGAGGGACATGGAGGTACCGGTGAGAGTCAGTATGGCTATTGCGGTTAAAGGAGTGCCTGCACACCAGGGGCAGTCCTGGATCTGCATGGTGTGTAATTTTGCCGCAGGAGTGGCCAGAAACAGCGGAGGTGGTCCGCACTTGTTGGGTTGCTGGAGTAACGGATCGACCCTAGGAGACTGTAAGACGCAGAGGCTCAGACTCTCAACGTCATCAGTGGCATAGAGGAGGCTGCAGCTTCCACACATGACCTGGTGAGCCTTCTGGGGAATATGGCAGGAGCTGGTGTGAAAGCACTCCTGTGCGTCCCGACCTTGGTGTGTCCACAGGGGGGCAGGTAATGCTGGGATTGCAGTGCAGCAGCTGCAAATCTCCCCGTGTGCCTGGGTCCGGCGAAAGCGGGAAGTGTGGAGGAAATGGGGCATGCAGTGGAGTCCTAGGCAAGCGAATGGACCCCGCAGGATCAAGAAGCTGTTGCTCTCAATTCCAATCATGGGGAAAGATAAGACGGCCAAGGGACAGCAGAGTAAAACTATTACTCAATATGTCCTACTGCAGGTCCCGCCAAAGCGTAGCACCCGTGAAATGCGGCCCCCACCGCCAGAAACAGAGGAGAAACCTTCAAGACTGGCCTTACTGGAGGCGATTCAGGGGTCCTGCACAACCCTGCAGAGGTTGATAGACACGGTGGCATTAGAAGTGGGCCTCCTGCGCTGTGACCTCCATAAAGGTGTGGAGAGGGTGATGGTAGTGGAGCAATTGATCATCGGCTTGGGTACGGATGTCACCACCCTTAAGGAACAAGTTGCACAGCTTACAGTCACTACCAAGATACTGGAGAAAAGGGCTGAGGAAGATGAAGGCAGGCCACGCCGCAATAACCTGCAACTGGTGGGGTTCCCCAATGAGCGGAGGGGTGTCTGCTTAGGATTTCTTTGAAGATTGGATTCCCCACACCTTTCAACCTCAGTGCTTATCACATATGTTTGCGGTTGAGAGAGCGCACTGGGACTTAGTGATGAGAGCTCTGCCGGTTGCCTCCCCGAGAGCATTGATTGCGAGGATTTTTAATCATCTTATCACAGACTGTATCCATATTGCGCCCCTTGCGGAGGGGGTGCTGAAGTTTGAAAAACACAGTTTTGGCTATTTTCCCGAATTACACCCACATGGTGCAGACCCACAGGGAAAAACAAAGTTCTTTGAGAAGCCTGAGGATGTCTGGGCATGGCTTGAGCAATGGGACAAGGTGCCGCCTCGCCAACAAGTTTCATTGAGCACACCCGAGGGAGGCGATTTGGGAGACAAGTCTGCCGAAGTAAATCACAGGATCAGTCTTCGAATAGGAGCTGCGCTGCATCTCGAATTGTTGTGCAGGACGATGGTACTTTGGCAGCAGAGCAGATGGACTGTACTGACTCACTCTGAGCTCATGGAGGAGGCAACGAGGGTCCTTATCCGCCTCCATGAGAGGCTGCCAGTATCCAATCTGAGTGAGACTGCACATTAACATTTGTGGGATGCAACCATTGTGGACCTGGTGCTTAAGTACATTTTGCTGTTGGGAGGGACAAGGTGCAGCGGTATGGCACAGGCATCAGAGTAGCTCAGGTGTGGGTGAACTAAGGTTGTTGGTATGTGTTTTCCCAGGAGAGGATTGGGGGGGTTAAACATGGAGGGGTGTTTTATTTTCGTTATGGTACAAGCTATCTTGTAGGGTACTCAGCAAGTGCACACATTACAAACATGCAGGAAGGGGTAGAAGCCAGATTCAGGGTGGCGGGAGAGATTGTCTCAAGGAGCTTGGGGTCAGCTGGTGTGTTTATCAAAGCAGTACAAAAGGGGGTGGTGATGGACGTAGCATCAGAACCAATCAAACACTCACACCCAGTCAACAGATCTGGGTTTGATCCATCACCGTTCTTTAGCCCACTCTGCCACCCCAGTTCAGACATGGCCATATGCAAATCAGTCTGACCCTGTGCCTCATGGGAACAGTCCAGCCCGAACTGCCAAGCCATGCCTTCCCTGGACCGGAAACAAGCTTCCTAGGACCGGTTTCTGGCATTTCAGCCGTCTTCAGCCAGGCTTGCTTGAATCCAGTGACAAAGTGAGCAAGGGACTCACGTCTGAGCATACCCTGCCAACTTATGGCGAACAAAGCAGTACAAAAGGGGGTGGTGATGGACGTAGCATCAGAACCAATCAAACACTCACACCCAGTCAACAGATCTGGGTTTGATCCATCACCGTTCTTTAGCCCACTCTGCCACCCCTGGCTGGGTTCAAACTGGAATGGCATGGTGAGCAAAAAAACGATGGATTTAGGCCCAGATCTCTGTACTGGGGTGAATGTATGACATTGTTCTGCATTCTGTCCATCAATTGTTGTTTTTGCATTTGTCACCCCGAGTGGGAAGGGTATGCTCAGACGTGAGTCCCGTGCTCTCCATGCCACTGGAATCAAGCTATCCTGGCTGACGAGGGCTGAAAGCCCGAAACCGGTCCTAGGATGCTTGTTTCCAGCCAGGGAGGACCTGGCTTGGCAGTTCGGGCTGGACTGTTCCCATGGGGCACAGGGTCAAGACTGATTTGCATATGGCTGGGTTCAAACTGGAATGGCATGGTGAGCAAAAAAACGATGGATTTAGGCCCAGATCTCTGTACTGGGGTGAATGTATTACATTGTTCTGCATTCTGTCCATCAATTGTTGTTTTTGCAGGTGTGTTTATCAAGTCAGATGTGCACCTATAAGATAATCACATGGAACATCCAAGGCCTGGGGAGTTGTTTGAAATAGCACACGGTGCTCTCTTACTTAAAGCATTCTGGGGTGAGTGTAGCTTGTTTGTAGGAAACAACAAATTGAGGAAAAAGTTGAGAGGCCAATTGATATCTTCCACATATTCATCATAAGCCCGAGGAGTGGTCGTGTGGGTGGCCTCGGGGTACTTTTCAAGCTGCTCTCTCGGAAGCTGATCCGAGTAGGCATTACTTCCATGTGCAGGGAACTTTGGATAGTGTGGATATAACTATACTAAATGTATATGCCCCCAACATGGATGATAAGGAGTTTTTTCCACTCCTGCACACGCTCCTGATGATGATATGAGTTGGGGACTTCAAGTGCATCCTTTACACAGATATGAACAGATGGCCCCGCGCATGCCCACAAAGTCTAATATGACCGAGACATTGGCTGCAGTTATGCACAACCTCAAGCGAAGGACATCTGGAGGGAAATGTACCCAGCTAAAAAGGAGTATTCCTGATGCTCCACTATCCATGGCACCTAGAGCAGGCTGGATCGACCCCAGGGACTGCTGAAATATGGTCCGACATACAAACAGCTACTGATCTGGACAGATATTTGTCGGATCACTCCCCTCTCCTCCTGGAGTGAGGAGGAGTAGTGTTCCAGGCGAGATGGGGAATCTGGAGATTGCCCTGTTAGATGCACTATACAGGCAGATACCGGGGAGGGCCATTACTGAGTACCTAATGTGTAACTGGAGTTTTACGGGTAGTAGAAGTACCAAATAGAAGGTGCTAAAGGCGGTTTTCCAAGGGGAGTGTGTGGTATCAAACGGCAACTTAGGAAGAGCTAGGGGACATTGAGAGGAGGTTAATGAAGGCCCAGTGAGGGAAGACGGATGCGGGGAATTCAGGTGAAACCATAGTGGCTCTTCGGAGATGACTGGGAGACACCTGGGATAGACGTGACAGGCTTACACGACTGGAATACAGACAGTGTTTACATCGAGAAGGGGTCAAAGCAAGTAAGCTGCTGGCCTGGCTGTTCAGACGTTAAGTGAACAGGGCACCTATTGTAGCAGGATGGGTCGCTGGCCACGTCCCAGATGGTCATTAATGATACTCTGGGGAACACCTGGGTGAGCTGTATGGGAAGGGAGAGGAGTTGGATGTCACGTTGGTGAAGAGGTGCCTTGACCAGGTGGACCTGCCGGTCTTTCCTTGCTTGATGAGGGAGGACCTGGAGGCTGAGATCACTCTTGAGGAGTTGAATGAGGCAATAGGTAATATGAATAGGGGGAAGCGATCGCTTTCTGGTGGAAGTTTACCAGGAGTATGTGGCACAGTTGGTGGACCCATGGTTGGAGGTGTTTCAGGAGGCGAGGGAGGGGGGTTGCCTATATCCCACCCTCAGAGAGTGAGTAATCTGTATGGTTTCAAAGCCAGGGGATGATGAGAGGAGTCCTTCATCCTATAAACCTCTCACCATGCTTAATGTGGACTACAAAGTACTATGTAAGATCTTAGCTGAAAGGTTGAGGTGGTGGTGGGATCCCTGGTGCATGAAGATCAATGTGGCTTTATGCAAGGGCGCAGCACAGCCCTTAATTTATGTTGGCTAGCGCATGTGATGAACTCATTGAGACAGAGTGAAGAAGATTTGGTATTGGCGCACATATTCTCTGACGGGGGAATTACTACTGATCTAGATAAAGTAAATGCACGATCAGCCACCCTACCACCACAAGCTGTCACCATGCTACGATCCTTCTTGGGCATGGCAAGCTATTGTTCAAGATGCATTTGTGACTTTGCTGCAATGAGTGCCCCAATGAGAGACCTGTCTAAGCAAAACACCTAGTTCCGATGGTCCTCTGAATGCGACCAAAGCTTCAAAAGGATAAGGCACGCTATTGACAGTGCCACTGAGATTGCTTAATTTGATCTTAAATTGCACACTGAGATCACTGTTGATGCAAGCCCCGTAAGGCTGGGAGCAATCCTGGCTCAGCATAATGGATTCCCACATGCTCAGAGACACATAGTGGTGTTTACCAGCCGAAGTCTGTCTGGCACAGAACGTGCCTATTCCCAGACAGAAAAGGAGATTCTGGCTGTGGAGTGTGCCTGCAAACACTTGCATGCGTTTCTTTATGACAAGCATTTCATGATTGTTGAAGACCACCAAGCATTGCTCACCATATTCGTAAGCCCAAAAGTTAAGATGTCCCCTCGCATTGAGAGGTGGGGGTTTGCGTTTTATAGGAGTACGACTATACAATTGTGCATAAGCCACGCAAGAACCAAAATACTGCAGATTACTTCTCACGAGTACCCTTACATCGGCACAGCTCGACCTTGAAAACAGCTGAAGAGTACATCAACTTCATTCTAAGATCCAGCACGCCAGCGGCTTTATCCATTGAATAGATTGTTGCTGCTGCAAATGCTGATAAATACATGCTTGCCCTTAAAGACATCATTTCAGCGCAGTCATGGAGACCGTGTTCAACCTCTAAGCGAAGATGCTGAATTTTAAAAGTTCAAGAAAGTACAGGTGGACTGTTTGTCAAAAAAAGAAGGCATAGTGCTAAGAGGCTCACAAATCGTCGTCCTGAGAGTCTCAGACAGCTAGTCATTGAACTCGCTCACGAAGGACATCGTGACATTGTCAACACTAAAAGAGTCCTGAAGTATCGAGTGTGGTTCCTGCGCTTGGACAAGAGAGTTGAGAAGGAACTAAAGGAGTGCCACCTATGTAATTGCTTTTGCCCTAAAGTGACCCAGCATCCCCTAACCATATCTGATCTTACTGCACATGTGTGGGAAAGGGTGGCTGTTGATTTTTTGGGGCCCATAGCGAATGGACATAATCTCATGGTAGTCGTCCATGAGTATTCTCGTTTTCTTCTGGTGGAAGAAATATCAACACATGGCAAGGTCATTGAGCAGCTAATGACAATGTAAGCAAAGCTGTTAATTTTCTTTTTTGAAGTAAATGCAGTTTAACTTAATTTACTAATTATCTCATGTTAATAAAGCAGTCCAAAATTGTAGTCTGTTCAGTGCGTGCACAGTAAAAGGACCAGAGCCTTCTGTATAAGGTTATAGTCTGTGTGCTATAACCATTGCAAATAGACTATTCATTGTAACTGACAGGAGGCAAGTAACATTTCTTTTGAATTCAGTAGTGTTTATTATATTGTCTTCTGCTGTTTGTTTCCCAGTGAGCTGCAGCATAGTCCATTGGAGCCATAGCAAGAAAATTATTTTCTTCCCCTGTAGAAGATGATAGTTAGTTTACCACTAGAAAATATAATCCGACTACCAGTGCATTAGGAGCACGGCTGAGGAAGCTAATGGAAGTCAGTGGAGGGAATGATTCATTGATGAGAGGGAGGGCTTTACTAATATTCCTACTTCTCTCCTAGCAAAATTGCCCCGCTAACTCTGGAGCTTCAATTAACTACTGAATATTAACAGGTTTTGCAGTTTCACCAAGAAACCTATAAATATTGGTGGGTTTATCTGTTTCTCTTCTCCCTAGCAAAGGTCCTCTAAAGAGTATATGAGTGCTTGCTAACTGATTTGAGTACAGTAGAAGTCTGAAACCTGATGGTTACTGTATCTTCAGACACACTTGTCAGCTGTTTCCCCTTCAAGAAATTCTGCATGTCTAGGTCGTCTGACAATCTGGCCTTATTAGGTCGAAGTCAGCAAGGAGTGTAGGCTTAACCTGCTACGAAAAGTTCTCTCATTTCTGGCTTTGTGATAGTGACAAAAACACATCCTTTAGATTCTATTTGAGCTTGCCACCAAATAAAATTGTCCTGTACTATACTTATTCTAATATAGCTGCGATTGATGCTTACTTCCAGCCCCTCCTGTGTTTCTGAAGGCAGTGATCTTGAACTAAATGTCATTATGCTAGTTTTTCCTTAGAAAATCTTTACATTGAGAAGGCATCTCATACTTGTCTTATGATTTTGGGGGCTGGAATACCACATCTAGAAAAGACTACTTTTCAGGGCGTTCATGCACTTGGTCTCCGTGGTGAAGGAGGATACCTAAAAGTCCTGGATGCGAAATAAGTCTGAAGACATTTGCTGCTCAGAAAGCAGCTGCCCATAATGCAAGACGGACGGCATACCCCATAACATTTGCCTTACATTGGTCTAGAGCATGCACTCTTGCAAACTATTTCCCAGGGGCCAAAAAGTATAGTCTGTGGTATGACCGAGGGCCACACTGATAACAGTATGGTAGGACTAGAGGAACGGGGGTGTTATTTGAGTATATGGAGTGTGATCTGTGTACACGGTGTGAACTGTGAGCAATGGAGTTATTTCGAGGGTTTCATTCTATACTGCTCCTAAATTAGACCCCAACTCCCTAGAAGAGACTGAAAATAGATTTGAAAGTACTGTGTTAGGCTGTATCTGATTTGTTATCCCTCTACCACAACCTGGAGTAAGCCCTCTTTGCTAGCTATCTCCAATTTGGCAAGTAAAGTGTTCAAAGGAAGAAACTTGTTTATTAAATTTGAGTCAAATGCAACCTTAGGCCTTACAATCTCCTAATGCCTTTAGTTGCCTATCGGTAGACATTAGGAGTACTTATAAACAGGAGGCAAGTTTTATAAAAAAACGAATCTTGACTAAGACTGAGTTGGGCAAACACAAACACCCGCCCTCCTCTGCTAGATGTGGTCCAGTGGGAAAGTTTTAGCCATGGCCCTAGGAGACTTGACGTTTGTTCCTGGCTTTACCACTTGGCCAAATATGTTGGTTGTTGTGAACTCTGTTTTAAATGTCTGTGCAAGGTCCACAACACAGTGTAATTTTTTGGATGAGAATAGTCCCTCAGTCTCAACATCGGAATTACTTACACACCAATTGTTGTGTAATGGCCAAGAGGGAAACTATGGAATCAAAAGAAATGGCTTTTATTAATCCTGGCTGCCACTTCTGACAATTTGTCGGAACAAACACCTTCTGAGCATGTTGCTTCACTCTTTGTTTATCAGAGATGCTAAGAACATAAATCAAACTAAACACTGGTAGTATGTGACCCAACAATAATTTGATTTAACAGATGGGGAGAGAACACCCAGTCTCATTGCCCACTCATTAAAATGTGATGCAGTGAGAAAGTAATGGACCTAGAAAGAAGGAGTCCTGCCCTGTGGTGGTGTTATTCCTGCTTGACAAATTGTTTGATTATGGTCAAATCATTTTCTTCCGATGCCTCTGTGCCCTTATTTGCTATTATGTGGTAAAAGTGGGCGAACCACTGAAGACCTGAGCCAAGCTCAAGCCAGATGTCTGGTTCTGGGTCAGCTTGTTGTTCTCTTGGATGCTTGATCCCTAAAGAACCCCACCCTTCATATGGCTTCTGTCAAGCCCTCAAGCGCCAAAGTCCTGCACTAGGAATTAAAGACAAAGCATGAACTTTGTATGTATATTGAGACAGAGAAAGAGATTGACATCTAATTTCCTACCAGACTGCATAGCTGTCTGGTTGTGAAATACTTCCTGGGGACATTCTAAAAGCTGACCTAGGAATTAATTCCACCCATTAGTTATCAATAGCTTTGTGTTTTGTCACACTCACTTGCATTCTATTTGTTTGATTTATTTGTTTTAGCACCTTGAGCATCTCTTTGCCCATCGAGCTAATTACCATCGCTCTGATTGACTCCTTCAATTCTTCCACTAGTGCGCATTTTTCAGGAATTCATTTTTTTGTGGGCATTCCATTCCTCCATGAGAGTGCATGATATTTTTTGCAGTCATGTCTGTTTTATGCTTGTCTCTTCCCTGCACTCTGTCCTCTCAAGCTCAGTGTGCTTCTCTGCCCCCTCACGTCCACATTGTGTTGCTCATGGTCTTCTATCTCCCTTACCCATATTGCTCTCTCGCTTCCTATGTGCTTCTCCGATGCCGCCATGTTGTTTATTTTATCAAACAGTAAAGACAGGGTAATCTTATCCAAAAAGATTTTAGGGCTAAGCAGCTGTTTCACAGGCACACATAATGATCCTAGTCAGATAGCTGCTGACTGTGGCTGCCTGCAATCACACACACTTCTTTTTTTCTTTTTTTAACTCTTTGGCACATCTTTTTTTATTTATTTACCTGCTAATCCAGTTTCTCTCAGTTAATAAAAAGATTACCCATGCATTTTGCAGATCTGTGCATGTGTGGTGCCCACGCCTACAAAATTACATGGCCGCTGCATCATAGCACTTTTTTAGTTTGTATTTCTCTTTAGTCCTGCTGTAAACCATTTGCAAAGCTAATAGTTCCAAAAGCAAGATCTATTGGCATTGCCAGTGCTTGTCTTGGTTAGCATATACAAGAGCACATTGAAAAATAAGGGGTCATCATGCGTGCTCTACAAAAGCTTCTAAAGATTGAATAATAGACTAGAATGTTGGCATATATAATATAGGCTACAAAGAAGATGCACGTGACAACTGACTTGCCTCTTGGATCACTAATGGCATTGTCATCAAATGAGGGAGAGAATTAATGTTTCTAGGTTCGTGTTTGAAATCTACCACTTCTAATAAATGCCACTCAATGCAGTCATATAGTGTGATGTATGTATGTGAAACACAAAGGAGAGTATTTCCCATCTCTGGACATAGATTACCTGTAAGGCATATATTATACACCATTACGTTCGAGATACTGAGAATACTTAAATTGTGAGACAAAAGTGTGTATACTGCTTATGCTTTTGCACATACTTGACTGACAGATGTTTGTCATTCCTGAGAATCACAGTCATAAGCCATGTACATCCTAGACTGAGGTGACCGTGTACCCGATAGAGCAAGCATCCTGATACTCTGGGAGTCCGGATTGATGGTAAATAGATCCAGACTGAAGTACTGTATGAAAGAATCAACAACTGCTCCATACTTTTGATCTCACTCACCCATGGCAGCCTTTCCATACAAAAGCACTATATGTTTTTGTCACTTTCTTTGCTGTTCATCTTGGGTTATGCAGGTATGCTTTCTGTGTGGTAACGGGGTTTTTAATATGGTATGATTGTGTGACCTCACCTTGTAGTACACCTACCAAACTTCTTGGACTCTTAGGTTTTGTTTGTCAAACTTTCAGCTCAAGCCCAAGTAGCTATTTTTCTTACCAGGAAGGCTTTTACAAAGGAACAAGGGTAAAGCATTTAAACACCACCAAAACCATTGAAGAAGAAATCAGCAAGACCCTACAGAAATCCGACACCAATTAATAAAAATAGACGATTTTTAGATGGCACAACAAAAAAGATTTACTGGAGATGTAGAATTTACAAGGTATGGTAAATCAACGAATTTGACACTTGGAAACGTTTTCACTAAAAAGTTTAGACTAGGTGTAATGTGGTCACTTGGAGTCACTGTAGGTGACCAACTTCGTTAGGGAGCCAGTCAAGGGGGCCAGCAGGGTCTTCGGAAACAGTTACATCAGTAGGTGAAGCAGTCTTCAGTGAGGTCCATGCACTTTTTATCCTTTGCAATGCTTTCCTATGGAAGCGGTCCTGATGCAAGTGATGAAGGATGTGTAAGATGCTCAAAGAGTGCTTTGGATGTGATGCAGTTGATGAGTGTCTTGATACGACGACTCCTATGAGGGGGTGAGGTTACCCTGATCATATCGTAGTCATTTTGGTGCCGGCAGAAGTCCAGTCGCCACAGGACTACCGGTCACCCAGTATCGCGTTCATCGGCCAATCGGTCCTGGATCGATAATTCGTTCTATTTATGTCACAGCTGCACTCTGACGACAATCCCTGCCTCAGTAAACTCAGCTGCAACTTTGTGCGTTGGGTCCATGTCCCTGGTGCTCAGGGCAGCAGGTGACGGTGGTTTGAAGACTTTGAGCTACCAACGTGCCCCAATATGCTTTTTCAGCTGTTGTCCCTGTGCTGTGAACAGGAGGCCTGTCAGCTGGCCCTTGGTGTCTCTTGACTTTGGCTGGGCTCTGGAGACGACTTCTCCTTGAGCAGGGCACAGTCTAGCCACCAGTTGCAGCAGATTCAATCCATGTCGGTGCAGCAGATTCAGTCCATGTCGGTGCAGCGTCTCTTTGCCGGGAACTTGGTGCAGCAGGGCAGTCCTTCCTTGGTGGTACTTCTAGTCCAGTTGAGATCAGAGTTCGGGGTGCCAGGGTTGCCCTACTTATGCTCTGAAAATGAAATGCTGTTCGGGCAGTATTCACTTTGTAGCAAATGAATTGCCAGGTTCTCTCTCAAGTGTTACCAATTTGCACTTCAAAAGCAGCTTCTCCTTTGAAGCTGACCATTTGGGCCAACACCCATGAAGCTTCCTGCAGGAGGGATGTGACACTTCCTTCCAGAGTAGACCCCTTTTGCATCCTTTCCTAAGAGTTGTTAGCACGTCTCCCCAGGAGGGCAGACAGCTGTCTCCATGACAGGATCCCTTATGCAACTGTTATGGGAACAGGGAACTAAAGGCAACAAAGTGTCAAATTTGCTAAAGTTGCACACTGCAGCTGGTTACATTAATTTCGACTTGAGAATCAAGTCCGGCTTAATGTAACAAGTTGTTTCATGGATGACCCACTTTTGTCACACCGTTCCAGAGTTAGCATGGCTGAGGGGTCCGCGTGTGACTCTCTACTTGTCAATTGGGCGACAAAGCCTTTTCAGAGTAAAAACAACTTTTCACATTTTTAGTATCAGAACATGTAAAATACATGTTCTGCCAGTGAGATATGTTGCACCCTGCTTTAGGACTCGATAGGCATGTCATAGGAATGACTTGCATGTATACCAGATGGCAAAGTCGGGCTAGCAGTTTTAAAATGCTCTTCCAGCCTGCAAATGTTGGGCTGGGCATCTCGTTTTACTCGTGTCACACCCAGGGTGGCTCAACCAGTGCTGCGGCCCCCGGGGGTGGTAACCCCCTAACTTGCATGCCCTGGGTACCATTTGCTAGGGACATGTAGGCAAGTTAATTTAGCATTTTGGGTTTGAGCAGTTCGACAAACCTCTTGAAGGGTAAGGGAGCAGGCACTGAGGTCTGGTTAGCAGGCCTTAGTGGACTCTCAAAATGGAAAAACCAGCAGCATCAGTCCAAAAATGCGGGGCGACCATGAAAAAAGAGGCATTTCCTTATACTTTGCCGGCGTTTGATGTTTGGCTGTCGTACAGTGACAGTGCGGAGATTAGTGTTGTCCTTGACTTTCTCTTGAAAGTGTTAGTCATGTACTGACACCAGACATATTTTATGGGATCCTTAGACTTCATCTCTGGTTTTCATATGCGCCTTCATTTTGAGTGGAGGTGATGCTGAAGGATTCATTATTTTTTTATTAATGATCAAAAACAACTTTATGAAAAGAATTGCTTCAAATATCTGCCTCCTATTGTCTGTTGCTGGTTGAAATAATATATATTCTCTGTCATAGAATCTTCATTATCATTCATAAAAACTGAATTGTATTGCCCAACATGCGACATCCCAGAGCATGTTTATAACTGACAGAAAATATATCTCTGATTACATTAAAGACAATGTGTATGTAAATGTAACATTGTCTTACTATTTACTATTATTGTTTTCTTGTCTAATGACAAAATCACGTAGAAGTCTCCTGTGTGCAAAACAGCAATAACAGAGTTAGAAGAAATGAATTGGTGAACGTGTGCTGTTTAATAGTGGAATATAAGACCACTTATTAAAAAATGGATAGAATAAATATAAATTAAAACATTGAAAACTTGGTTAAATGCTGAAAGCAGTTTTGCAGCCTAAGCCACTTTAAATGTCTTCCCTCTTAAAAAAATAAATAAAAGAATGTTAATTGTTTTCATAGACGTGCATTATGCGTGAAAGGAAAAACTCTTATGGCCCACCACAGTTCCAGCTTGCAGCACTGGCATAACGAAACTTGAGGGGGCCACCTTGCAAGGTATGTTGAGGGCCCGCCTCTGAACTTGATCAGGAGGTCTACAGTCAGAGTATTGTGCCGAGGGGGCCCCCTGGAGCTCCCCCCCCGTACCGCGCGGGCCCGTGTTATGCCACTTGCTTGTAGCACAGTGACAACCTTCCAGTTTTCCTTTCCAGGCTTTATGAGTAGGATCCCAGATCATAGCAATACTTTTGAAACTTACCGGCTGGGGACACCTGCTGTTCCACATATCCTCACAGTGTTTTGTCACATTTGGATTATGTTATGTGGTGGTAATAGTGTTTTTCATAAACATGATGTCTCTAAACGGTAAAGTGTTAACCATTGCTGGTTGAGGGTAAGCAGCAGTTTAGGTTTTTTAACAAACGCTTTTGGGGTTAGGTGATAATAGGATCATGGAGAAGCTGTGCTACCACCCAAGTCCTTCTGGCCTCCTCTGATAGCTCAAAACAGCCCCTACTATTTTTTCCCCCCAATATTTTTTCTACCTCTCATGAATTTGACTCTTGACTTCCTATATAGGACCTTGACATGTAGAAGGGTACTCGAGGAGTCCATGGTACCAAGGGGAGAACTTTTGAGGATGAGAGGCTGCATTTTAAGACCAGAATGTGGTGTGCACCTGCATTGTCAGAAAACCTTGGCACAATCTATCCAGTTGAACAAGCGAGTGGGCTACAATGTCATTGTGCCAGTTACCTGGACTGTGAACAGTAGTGGGCACCATGTGAGGATGTAGGTGTTAGTCATCACACAATACCATTAAATGGCAATGCAAATAGAAGAGAGCTCCACAAGGCTTGCCTCCAAAAGACCTATATCACCCGAAGGCTCTTCACTAGAGGACACAATGCCAATGGTTAACACTGTTGGAGAGAGTTTTGTTACCTTGCATTTTGATGATCTGGGACCCTCATTTAGTTATTTATCCAAACGCAAGTTACTGAGGTCCACACACATAACTGCCAACTACATCAAAGAGCTGTGCATTTGTATGGCTGCAAGTAGAAAACTACACCTCCTAGATAAAGAGGCAAGCAAACACAAGGCCATAAAGGGGACACCTGAAAGTCCACAAAATAACGAATGCTCAAACTCCTTCTCGGTTGAGCAGGGAGGAGATTAATTGACTCCCAAGGGGAGTATGTGGTCTGCACCAGAATAAAGCTTTTCAAGCAGTAATTGCCTGTATTTTTTTTTTTCTCTTTTTGGCCGGAGAAGGAGAGGAGGTCTGAAAATATTGTTTTTTCAACTACATTGACGTACCACAGTGAAGCACAGTCTGGCAGGCCGGTAAACAACGTTTACCACAAATCTTTTTCCCCGCAGGGAATCACAACGCGGTCGTTACAACGACCACGTTGTGTTTCTGCATACCATTACTCCGCAAGTCAGAACAACGACTTGCGGAGGGAGGTGGGGGGTGTTGAATTTAAAATCCAACACCTTCCTTATTGTCCGCACAGACTGGAGTTGGAATAGTAAATTATGCTATTCTAACATCCAGCGCCCCCCCTCCGCAAGACTTGCGGATTAATGGTATGCGGAATCACAACGCGGTCGTATTAACGACCGCATTGTGATTCCCTGCAGGGAAAAAGACTGCGGGATAAGAACGTACAGTCTGGCATGCCTGAAAAAGCCCAGCAGGGAGCAACAAAGTCTTCTCCAACAAATACTTTATTGGCAGATGGGCACCCAAAGTCTGTTTTAAGCATACGTGTAAGGGACCCATCCAGTAGCTATATAGCACAGTACTCTGAGGGAAAGCTAATTAATCGATCCATGGCTGTCTGGTGTGTGAGTCCAGCAGAGATTGCTTCAGATCAAATGATTGTCAGGAGTGAACCTCTGGAGACTTGACATCCTTGACCTGGGAGATCAGCGACAATATCTAGATAACACTGGATGATTGAGCTCTGAAACTAACAGCCTGAATCCTTTTCCTTGAGAAGCATCAGAGTAATCCTACAGGAAAAGGGGTCTAGAAGGAAAACATCCACATGAGAGGATTCCTGAAAGGGCCCATGTGGAAAGACATTGAGGTATATGCAGGCCATATTAAAACAAACAGGAAACCAGCCCATCCGGATCAAACATGTACACTGACTGGGCATAATGAACCCTAAGAGCAATATCCTTCCTATTTTAATCCTCGGAAAACATCATGAGGAATGCTACAAAAGCATTATTTTGAACCCAGCAATGGTGGGGTACAATGGGTCACAAGTGTAGATCTTTCATGGCTTTTCCCTGGTCATAATACTGAAGAAAACCCAGAACCTGTAAGGGAGTTTCTGAGTAATGTGTCATTAAAATATGGGGCCACTCATTCTGTCTCCTTTTTACATGGAAGAGCAAGTCACTGGAAGAGGTATGTGATATTCTGCACCTTGATAAAGAAGGCTTTGCAGAAACAAAAGCTGACCTCTCGAACTACCAGCTTGGAAAAGTGACCTGGTGGCAGAAGTTATCACGTTTAAGTAATAAATAACAAGAGCTTGGACGAGGAGGAGATATTCTGACAGAAGAAGGACCATCATGCACCTACAAGTTAGTGAAGAGGAGGTGGACCGATGATCCTCTAAATTGGAATAGAGGCAGGTACACAAAGAGTCCATTTGATTTTTATGAAGGGGATCTAATTGGGTACCACACTGGTGAGTGAGTTGCTGTGGACAGATAAACCAGTCAAGTAGTCTGTGGCAGAAGCAGAGAAGAGGAAGGGGTGCAAAATTGATCCGTCTCTCATTGTTTCCTATTGTGGTAGGAGAGAGTGCAGGTGTTTTTAGGAGAGAGTGTAAGTGCAACAGAGGTAATGTTCAGTAGCGTATCGGGTGGCGGGCCAGGCCGGGATGTGAAAACAAAAAAACTGAAAAAAAGTACCATCCACGTTGCCTCGGTCTCCCTGGGGCCGGAACAGGAAGCAGCCAGGCTCCCTCCCCTAAGCCATTCACAATGTTGCAATGAAGTGTTGTGGTTGGTCTGAGCGCCGTGGATCGGCGCTCCGCCAAGGAATGGGAGCCTCAGCATGTTCTCCATGCAGGCTGTAAAGCAGCCTGCATGGAGAACATATGAAGTGCGCATTACTGTTTGATGGGCCTGAGAGGGCCGGCCAAACAGTCATTGCGCACTTGGAGTGGGTAAACTCCTCCTCCCCTGCTCTGAGAGTAGAGCAGCCCGCCCCACAAAGCTGCACAGCGGGAACAAATACTGTGATAATAATCTCGAGTTATAATTTTATTTGTTCTTTCTTTCACTGCTTTGCAGCAGTGGGGCGACGCTCCTCCGCCTTAGCGGAGGAGTGGACACTTGAATGGTTTTAGTAGTGGGCATGGTTATAATGCAGCTAACCATGTGTTTGTTTTTTTATTATCTTGGGTTGTGACTGGGCTGTTAAGAGGTGGGTTAAAAGGTGAGGGGCAGTTGAGAGAGGTATGTTGCCTTTTACATAAAATTCCTGTGAATGGTATAGTGGAAGAAAAATGGATTTAATGAAGAGGTTGACTGATGCCCATCCCAGGGAGCCTTTTAGCCTACTAAACAAAAAATCATATTTGTGGCATGTGTAGCTATAGATAAACATGCTTTGCAAACTCCTGTCATATAGCGTTGTGCTCAGATGTACGCAACTTGTTTTTCTTCGAAGAAGACTTCGAATCATGATGCATAGCGACTCCACCTATTACTGTTAATGTGCATGGGCATCCACTCCATTGCTAGATTGTTTTTTTTTTTTTCACTGTTGGGGTTGGCTGTGCTTGAACGGAGCTCTGGGTTGACGCCTCTCAGTGTTCGTCTCGGTTGCCTTCGAGCCTTCTGTACCTGTAGGGAAAGAGATACCATTATCTGCAGAATCTTCAGTGTGACCGCGACCTCTGTTGGCATAGGTGGACCGGGCTGTTCTCAACGGCCCTTTGGGGTCTGTGCCCTTCAGGACCTTCAGCCTCCATCTTTGATACTCAAGAATACGATCATCAAAATGGAAAGGACCCCTTTCCATTACTGCCCACAGTGTAGAGCTAGCTAAGTACCCATGGACGGACCTCCATCAAGTTTTCAACCTCTCTCTGTTCCCTGAGCACAACAAAGCTTCCTGCGTAACCTGCCTCGCCTTCCCCTCAAAAAAGGCTCCGAGGTACGGAAGAGAATCGTGTGTTGCTCGACGTAGCATGGATCAGCAACAAGGGGACTGTACTTACGAACTCTTCAGGGACGGCAACATGAAGGAAGGATAACAACCAGAACACTCGGCCAAGCAGGGCGCCCACTTCATCCCAGTGCCAAGCTCGCAATCTGAGATGGAAGAACCGCAGGTTTCTGAAGTCCATTGGACGAAGATGCCAATCTTGAGTATTACCAGCACTACATGCCACAAACAGATGCTTACATGGTAAGTAACATTTCCTTTCATATTTGTTGCCCATGGTTGAGGGTTCAATGCTCCACCAAAGCACTTGGCGGTGAGATTGATGTTGGTTAGTAATTTACATTTAGGTAGTCACCCCTCACAGTGCTAGCGTTACATGCCCTAAATGGGGCCAGAATTGGTTCCTCCACATGGCTGTACATGCCATTAACCCCTTGAGTGCCCATGACGAGATGGTCTCGTCATGGGCCGCGGTTGCGCTGTGCCCATGACGAGACTATCTCGTCATGAGCCCCGCCCGCTAATGAAACGCCCGGCACAGGGCGTGGAAAGGGCGGGGCACACAAGGGGTTAATGAGTGCCTGATTGGGCCGAACTTAGTTATGTGTGAGCTTTTCCTGGTACCAGTGAACAGTCAGCAGGTTGGAAGGCTGGCCCTATTATATCCGCTTATTGATGCTTGGTGACACAGACAACCACTCAAGGTGGAATACTCATTCAGCCCTGAAATACAAAAAAGCTATCGAAGGATAGACACTATCTTGCTATACAAGAGCCTCCTGATTACTAGGTCACCAGGAAATTCCCCCGAGGGCCGTGTATACTGACTGGTCTCACATCACTCAACTTGGCACTTTCAGAGGACTACTGGCCACTGAATAACTACTCCTGTTTTTCAAGAGGAACGGGGGAATTGGAATTGACATGGAGAAAACATCTGATGATCTGGCTCAGTGGACTTCCGTCTATATTCAAGAAACAAATGTGAGTTGATGCCTTCTCGATGTAACTATTCCCTTCTCTTTTGCTTCTGTGATAAACTATTACTTCCTTTACCTTATTCACTAGGCTTCATAAGACTCGACTGACCTTCAGTTTCCACTTAAGCAGCTTCAAGGATAAAAACAACTACAGCTATTCTATGCCAAATAGTTTTCATAGAAAATAAGACTTCTTGTTAAGCCATCCTTACCTAATTCTTAATACATAACTTGTTGATTCGAAATGTAAATGTACCATGACCAGACCACATTGATTCAAAATGTAAATGTACCATGACCAGACCACATTCAAAGAATTCATACAAGCTCAATTACACCGGCCTGAATGTTTCAGACTTTCTTTCCAGAAGAAACACAAACGGTGTTCACAAAATTATTCAACCATAAAGTTCATCTTTTAGTGTCTTAAGCATGTCCCAACATCAAAAAGTGTATAATGTTCAAGTAGCTCCCAGTTCCTCTTCACAGTTTTCGAATGTCCTTGTTAATTACAAGGCAACCTGAATTCCTTCTGCTATCTCCAAGCAGTCTGAAGAGTCTGACAGGGGAGATCTCCCAAATTCTTCTACTTCGAGACGGAACTTGGCACCTGGAATTTGGATGTGCCTGTTTAAAACACACAGCCTTTTATTTCCTGACTCGGTAACCTTCTCTAGATTCACGCAAACAGAGAGGCATTAGATGTCCTGTTCCCTCACCAAGAAGCCTTACCGGGTCAAGACTCTTCATGCTATATCCACACCATTCTTCTGGTTTCATCCAGCACAACATCTGGTCATAACAGAATTTTGGGGAAGTAGAGAAAGGGCCCTTGAGTCTTTCGATCGATACATGAAAAAAGTATTTAGGAGCAAAATGTGCTATATATATATATATATATATATATATATATATATATATATATATATATATATATATAACCTCATTCCATATTTTGTGATACAAATTTGAATGTTATGTATGTTTTTGTATTAAACATAAAATATAGAAAGAAAATGTTGACTTTCCATAGGCATAGTTTTGTATATTTTATTGCTCTCCATTGTCTAAATCTATAAATAAATAAAAAATTCCAAGATTCCGCATGTGGACTGAGATATTCAGGGTTTGTGGACTCAATAAAAATCCACATGATGACTGACTGGTGTTACTGGGAAGTAACTTTTCTTAGTTATTAATGCACTATTGTCCTTTCCTTGAGAATATAGGCAGCAGACTTTGAAAGATAATTTTACAACCTGCTGAAATTCTGGCTCAGCAGACCCACACATGAGCAGACGTTTATGAAAGTAAATGATTCTGCTCCTTGTCTGAAGCAGAAACTGATGCAGTGTTCTTCCAAACTGACATCGTAAATGAGCTCCAGATCACTACAGAGTGCTTGATCCTAACTGAGGTACTGGGTGTCCTGATGTAGGGTACATGCATTCGAACATTAGATTTGGCACTTCGCCTGACTGATCATCTACCTTTAGTCGGCACCATGTACAGACTGGCAGTTTGCCAATTTTAGAAACTCACTCCATTTTGTTCATAATTTCAGGAGAGTTGGTCGGCCACACTGACAGGGTGTCTGGTTTCACCTTCTGCCACTACCCTGGCCAGACCCATCTGTGCGCCAGCAGCTCTGATGATAGGAGCATTAAAATCTGGGACACGGTGACCAAGAGTGTCCTTGCAGAGCACAGCCAGCACCAGGTATGTGGACAAGTGTTTTATTAAGTGTGATTTTTCTGTGTCAGTTTCTGCGATCTATGATTGGTGCATGTCACTAGTATATTGTTCTAGTTCTCTCAAATTGTTCGAAACACGATTATAAGCAAATGGATTGTGCCAAACCAACTTCCTCCTAATGTGTATTTCATTTGATAGCTCTTTATTTCGTGTATACTTTATTAATTTGGACCAGAGTTCCTTTACGCTGTGAGGCCCTACCTAGCCTCAGTATGACAAAGGCACTTGATCATGACGTGTCCCCCACTAACATTTATCTCTATTGTTGGCGGGGGCAGGGGTGGTTAAGATTTTAATATGAGTAGCATCCCATTTGTGGTGGTATATCATGGGTCACCTGCAATTTCTATAATGTATTTTTCTTTTTAATTTTTTTTTTAATGGTTTTACACTTTAAGTAAGTTGATATTTCCAGTGAGGGCAGTTGCAACAAACATTACACATTCTCAACACAGTATTACAGCTTTGACTTAGTAAAATACCATCAATGCCAACCTGGAATGAATAAAAGCAGCCCCTGACGTGTTTCGCTATCATTATAATTATTTGCATAGTTTATGCTGCTCTCTATCCCTGAAAGGCTATTGTTTTGACTTGTACGAGTTGCTCACTTGTGACTGGACAAAGTGAAATCTATCTGAACAGCTATAATGATAGCGAAACACGTGTCGAGGGTTGCTTTTATTCATTCTAGGTTGGCTTGGATGTTTTTTTACCAATCCAAAGCTGTAATACTGTCCCTCGAGTGGTAAAAGGCTTTTGTTATTTTCCAGCTTGGTGTGGCTGGCAATGTGCTAATTCTATGCTTAAAGATTTTCCTGTAGAAAAGGTAAAATACTTTTCCCCTTTTTATCCCAGCATGGATGGTAATGTGCTTATCCTATGCTTAAAAACTTTAAGAGAAAAGCAGAGATTTGAGGCGGGCTAATTCTGAGTGTAGCTGGTGTTGAAGGGTGCGCTATATGGGAGCCTCTCTCCACCGCATCTTGGGGACTACCCAGAGTTCGTGCTCTCTTTTTTTGCATATATATATATGTATGTATGTGTGTATGCGTGTGTATATATATCTATATCAATCTTTTACATGTGTTGATCATTGATGCCAGGCAATTGGTATTTGTAGAGTGCAACATTCATCCCAAAGGACATCACGGCGCTAGGAGAGCATACAATGCGGTGTAAAGAAAAGGGTATTTGGTTGCAGCATGGGGTATTCTTAAATATTGACTAATTGACTTAGTATCTGGAAAATAAGAAGGTTTTAAGCTTCTTTCTAAAAAGCAGATATTTGTCTGTCAATCGTAAGTCAAGTGGACGGTCATTCCATTGAACAGCAGCCAGTTTAGAAAAGGAGCGGTCTCCCATCCTAACTCTGGTGGTGCGTTTAACCTTTGCTAGGGCCTGATGGCGTGACCTCCGGTTACGTGACGGAACATGGAATGCCATTTTGTCTTGCAAAATGTGTGGGCCATTCTTATGCAAAGTTCTGTGAGCATGGCAGAGGGGCTTGAATTTGGCTCTTTGGCGCACTGACAGCCAGTGTAGCTCCTTCAGGATGTCAGACGCTGAGCAGTATCTGCTTTTATTACAGATCAGTCTGACAGCTGCTTTTTGGACTACCTGCAGGCGAGAAAAGAGGTACTCAGGCATGCCCACATAAAGTGCATTCCCGTAGTCTAGTCTGCTCAGAAAAAGGGCTTGAGTGACCGTTTTTCTGCAGTTCAGCGGAATCCAAGGGAAAAGCCTGCAGAATAGTTTCAGTGTGGCAAATCTTTTTCCGCATAACGCATAACGTACGCACTTGGTCCTGCATGGCTAGAGCATTGTCGAATAGAATGCCCAAATTTTTAGCAACTCACTTGGGTTTGGGGCGGTTCCCAGCGCTTGGGGCCACCAACTGCTGTCCCAGATGGAGTCCGCACCCCCGAAGAGCAAAATCTCTGATTTTCCAGCATTTAGCTTTAGACAGTGATCTGTCATTCAAGTTGCGATTTCGGTGAGGCAATTCATTAGGTTGCTTTTAGTATCAGTGTCAGCACATTTGTCATCAAGAGGGATCAATAATTGTGTGTCATTGGCAATGTGAGAAAGTGGCTCTGTATATACTGTTCCCAAATAGGTACAGGGTGTACAGAGTCCACAGTCCCCAGAGGTTTGGCAGAGGCTAAAGTTAGATATAACCTTACTCTCTAAAGTGGTAGCTTGGTCGAGCAGTAATGCAGTATCAGAGGACAGTGCAAAGCATTTGTTGCACACACTCAGCCAGCAAATGGTCTCACACACTCAATAACTGAACTCTAGGCCAATGGTTTATATATAAAAAATATATGCTTGTTTTATTTTAGAACCAACAATTGGAATTAAAATATACTTTCTCTGAATGAGATGCTTTAAATAAATACTTTTGCAATATGCAATTGACTTTTGTAAACAGTAACAAGTGGTTGCAATAGGCAACACTATTTTAAACACAATAATGCATTGAGTTCAATGGAAGTTTCATGTTATTTGCCACAGATTACTTTTAGGATTACTTTTGGAATTCCAGGACTGGATCCTAGATTCAGTCCTGGGTCAGTTCTTGGAATCAAGTGATGAAAGTCGACTTAATTACTGTGATGATTTTTAGACAATATTTTGCTATTTTAAAAGTTGACACTTAGAAAATATTTCATAGAAAACAGTCAATGATTCCCTATGGCAGAAAATTCAAGTTACAGGTATAGTATGTTCTTGTTACTTTTGTAATCCAGTACTGGGTGCCTAGACTCAGTACTAGGACCTTTATCCAAAACAGGTAAGTAATTACGTTTTCAGATATTATACGATTTTTAAAGAATATTTAAAGATTGCAGAAATTGACACTTAGAAGAAATTTCACAGAAAAACAGTCAATGATTTCCTATGGAAGCAAATTGGGTTACTGGTAAGTACAGTTGTAAGTAGTTTTCAGAGTCAGTGCTGGGCACCAAGATCCAGCACTGGGAGCTCACCTAAGGGCAGATGAGTATGTTCGTTTTCGTTATTTGGCTGATTTTTGGTGAATATTTTTAGTTTTGAAAAGTCCACACTTTTTCAGGGAAACACCAGTCAATGTTACCCTATGAAGAAAATTGAGTTATCGGTTTAAAGGTAAGTACTCGACTGGCAGAGTTGAGGTTCTGGGCATAGACTCGGGGGTACCCCAGGGTCAGGTGGGTACAGTTGGTTCACTCCCAGCGGCACCAGGGCGGCCGGGTGCAGAGAGAGTTAGGCCCAGTGTTATCCTATGAGGGATAGGGGGGGCCTTGGTTGGTGGCTGCTGACTAGCAGGCCACGCGGCTGTGGGAGCTGGGCTCCTGGTCACTTACTCAGGGCAAGTGGGGTAGTGGATAGGTGTAGAGGTTGCACTGCCAGGGCCACTCTGGCGGCTGAGTGCAGGGTGCTTTTGAGCCTTCGGGCGCTCAATTGATTTCAATGGGAAATCTCCGGTTTAGAAAAAGACTGCAAGCTCGGGGACGAGGATTCTTCAGGTGCCACCACCACTTCGAGAGGTAAGTTGGGTAGTTGGAGGATAGGTAGGTACCCTGGGATTGGGCAAAGGGGGCCGCGGGGCGCCGGGTGCAGGGGTGCCTTTTGGTGTCGGGAAATCTTACCCTCTGTTGATCGCGGTTGGGTGGGCATCTTGTTCTGAGGCTGAAGGCTTCTTCAGGAGTGTCGAGGGAGGTGCTTGGGTGCCGGACTCGGGGTCACAGTCGCCGTGGGGTCGTCCTCGTGGTCTTTGTTCACTCCGGCACAGGCCCGGCTTGGCTGGTGCAGAGTGTGCTGGGTTCGCGGTTCCGGGCTGCTGCCAGGGATTGGAAGTAGATTTTGAGTAGAGCCTCTACTCATGGGAGTCCCAGGTGGCTTAGAGTCAAAAGGTAGCCAGGTCCTCCGGGGTTTGTGAAGTTGCTGGCCACAAGAGATGCCGGGTTGGAGCAGGAGCAGGTTCAAGGGTCGACAGGCTGGTAGGGCTGGGGCCTAAGCAGTTTGTGTCTTCCTCTTCTTAGCAGCTGCAGGGCAGGTCTTCTTTCTTCTAGCTCTTCTTCGGATTTTGGAATCTGGGGAAGGAAGGTTCAGGGTGCCCCTAAATACTAGATTTAGGGGCGTTACAGGTAGGTGAAGGGCAGGGACCAATGGATCCCTGTCCTGGGGTGGGTACACCCCCTATCCTGCCTCTCTCCTGTGGGAGGGGGGCAGTAGCCTAGTCCTGATAGGGTAGGGCTTCCCATCTTCAAGATGGCGAGATCTCGGAGATGTGCTTCACCTCGCCTCCCCCACCTGAGGGGTGGGGTTGGCAGGCTGGCACATCCCCTGTCCTTATTTGGGGTTTCCGGACAAGCTTCCCGCCAGAGTGAGGGGTTGCAGTGGCCTGGGGAAGCTCACAGAGGTGGCATGCCTTTGAAGCTTCCCCCTGCCCATCCTGGGGGAGAAGATTTAGCACCTCGCTTAGGATGTGCATTGTTGCAGGCCCAGGAGAGCAGGGGCTCTCCTACCCAGGGGTCCAGCAACATGTCTGCTGTGTGGCAGCCTAGGCAGCCTCAGAACAGGCGTGGATTGTAGGTTAGGTTTTAGGGGGCATCTCTAAGATGCCCCCTGGGGTGCTTGATACATTAATTCCCACACTGGCATCAGTGTGAGTTTAATGTGCTGAGACGTTTGATACCAAACTTTTCAGTCTTCAGTGTTGCCATTATGGTGCTGTGGAGTTCGTGTTTTGATGAGCTCTCAGCACCATGCATTCTTAAATGGCAGCACTGCACTTACAGTGCCCAGGAATGGACCTGGGTACTTTAGGGGCACAGGGCATCTGCTCCTGTGCCCACACCATTGGCATAGGGCACCCAGTTAGAGGGGTGGCTGATATATGCCATGGCAGTGTAGGTAATGGGCATAGCACACAGGGATGTGTGCCATGTCGACTCTTTGTTTTGTCTTGCACCCAGACACCCAGCCTGCAAGGGCAGTGTGTGTGTGTGTAAGGGTACAAGGCCTCTAAGGGTGGCACAATGAGTGCTGCAGCCCTTAGAGGCCTTCCCTGGTCACAAGGCTTTGGGTACCTAGGGTACCATTTACCAGGGGCTGACATGTGGCCAGGGTTTGCCAATTTGGGTTTTGTGTGTTTAGGGAAGGAACATAGGCCCTGGGCACCTGATTGGCAGGAGTCCAGGGCACACTCAGTCAAAGTACATTCTGCAAAAAGTGGGGGCATACCATGCAAGAAAGATGGCACTTTCTCACAATTGGCGTATGAGCAGATGTCAAAGCCCCATTTCCTACTGATTGCTGCTAGGGATGAGACACACGCTTTAAAAAGAGTGGGGCTTAGAGAAGCTCCCTGTGGGACTCCATGTTTGATACTTCTTGGTTTTGAGAACCATGGCCCATTTGAATTTTTTGGGTTCTGTTTTTCAGGAAGGATGCGAACCATGAGAGGACTTTCGAATGTAATCCTTTTTCGTGGAGAATTCGTATTAGGTTGTTATGGGATATGGTATCAAAAGCCGCAGTAGGATCCAAAATGATCAGTGCTACGGCTCTGCATTGATCCACTAAGGATCTGATGTTGACGGATACAGCAAGTAATGTGGCCTCGGTGCTGTTGTTGGCTCTGAAACCAGTCTGGGAGGGCTCCAGGAGGTTATTGGTTTCAAGAAAGGTGGTGAGTTGTTTTTAACCAATCTCTCCAAGACCTTAGATAGATATGGTAGCTGCGAGATAGGTCGGTAGTTTGCTGGGTCGTAAATTTCTATGCCTGTTTTTTTTTTTTTTTTTTTTTTTAGTAGAGGAAAAACCACAGTTTCCTTCCATATGGTTGGGAAAAAGGCTAGCTCCAATAATTGATTAAAAATGTTGGTGACATGGGATCATATAACTGATACCAATCGAGAGAAGATGAAGTGTGGACAAGGACCGAGTGGCGATCCTGCCTTGACCTCAATCATAGCTTCTGCTACCTGGTCTTCTGAGACGGGGGCCAGAATGGCTAGATGGGCCTGAGCCAGAGGATGGGGTGTCAGAGTTTCCCAGTCTATATTATTTCCCTCGGGCTGATTGTTAAAGGATGCATAGATTTTGGTCACTTTATCGCTGATTTTTTTTTAGTTTTTCTTTGCGTTTTTTAGGGCAATGTGGTAGCTTTTCAGCTCGGCTAGGTAGCTCTGTCTGTCCTTGCTGTCCTTTGACAGTCTCCATTTGTGTTCCCGGGTTCTACACTTTCTTTTCATTAGTTTTAATTCTAATGAGTACCACTTCTCGGATCAAGCTTTATTTTTAAATGTACTGTCTAGTTTAGGGGCGTACTGATAAAGTGCTTTTTCAATTTCTTTTTGCAGATGCTTAGCTTCTGCTTGAATGGAATTAGTGTAAGGCGTATCAGGGTTGTATTGCGAGAAGTGTGAGGTAAACCAGTCGCGGGTGATTCGGTTCCAAGCTCTTTTCCCTGATAGAAACCCTGGTTTTGCCTGGAATAGTTTATCTGGTAGGCTGAAAGAGAAGGAGATTAGGGAATGGTCAGTCCAAGGTAACAATTTGATATCATGGACGTTGGTGTGGTCTCGATGTTAGAGAAAAGTAGATCCAGTGTGTGTCCAGCCATGTGGGTTGGTCCTTCGATCCACTGAACTAGTTGCATTATTGCCATATCATTTTCCAGATGCTTGGCCCCCCGGTTACTGGAGTTTTCATAGTGAATGTAAAAGTCACCAATAGCTACAAAGTGTTTCTGTTTTAAGCAGAGAGGGAGAAGATGAGATAGCAAGTTTGTGCTGAAGTCTAGATGATGGCCGGTAGGGTTGTAAATAACAGCCCCTCCGAATAGTTTGTGTTCACCTTTGGACACCGAGAAAGCTAGAGTCTCATGCGTGCCTATCTGGGTAACTGCCTCAGGAATACAGGTAAGGTGCTCTTCATAAAAACATGGCTGTGCCCCCTCCCTCCTTCCCACTTTCTATCTCGTTTTAATAATTTGTAGACTGTTGGTAGAGCTATGGCAATATCGGGGGTGTTGTCGTCTAGCCATGTTTCAGTAATGAATGCTAGATCTGGGTTTAGGTCATTTAAGGTCTCCCAGATGTCAATACAGTGTTTGGGTATTGATCCAAAGTTAAAGTAAATACAGGTCACGAGGAGGCTGTTAGAGTTGGTATCATTCTCTGTAGGTTGGGCATATGTTACTTGATGACCGCCCCATTTGAAGTGGCAACATGAGAACAGGCCTTCCAGATCACTAGGAGATTATTTCACACAAAGCATGCTGGGTTTCAGTGAATCTGCCAGGTCCAAAAGCATTTTTCTTGAGTAGGTGTGATGTGGTATTTGATTTGGCGTTAAAGGACCAGGGTCTCTGGCGCCTGGGCCTGTTCAGGCGCGGACGAGCGCAGGCAGGGTTGCCTTTGGTGTGCCATTGGGGCACTCTGCGGCCCCATATTTGTAGTGTGGCATGGTTGAGCTAGATTGTTCCTCCTCCCCCAGCGCTGCTACCGGTGACTTCCGGTTTTGCGCTGAAGCTACGTGGCAGTTTCGTGCCCTCCTGATGCTGGTAGGTGCACTTTCCCAATCCAATTCAAACAGTACAGTTATAAAAATGCTAGTAATGCCTGTTAAAAAAATGTGCAAACTGTGCAGTTTAAAAACTGTTAAAAGCCTAATCCAAATAATTTTGTTAGGGTGAGGCAGAGTATGCGATCCTCAATATGACCTAACCCCTGTTAGGTCCCTGTCAGGCTACATAATGAAGATAATTAGGGCTTCTCACATAACGGGCAAGTACATATGTCGCCAGGGATAACTCAAGCACATTTTCAGTGTGCCAGCAAAGCATTGATAAAGATCTTTTATTCAGTATTTTGCATGTAGTTTAAATCTCTAATGCAGCAATTGGGAACTGTTACAAAGGTTTCTAATAACTGCTGTGTTGTTTGTTTCTCTACATATTAGAGTTACAGTTTATTGGTCATTCAGACTAGACTGAAAACACTGTTGGTTTTAATAACATGAAAAATATTCCCTGTAAAGTTTTTTGCTCCCCTAGATGTCTGTACGGCATGCATTCTTTCTTTTGTCAAATTAGCTTTTATTTCTTAGCAGGCCTATTTGAGTGACGATAATCCGCCTGTGTTTTCCTGCCATTTATGCTCAATGTTTGCAGCAGATTTCCCAAAGTGACTTTGATCACCTAAATGTCCAAAAAGCCAATGTGGGTTAATTTTCATTTAGAATGGCCTTTTTATGATAGGGAAAGTCTTATTTTTATAATGGCACACTTTCTATTTGATTTATTGTATACAAAGTGCAGTAATTACTTTAAAAACCTGTAGTGCCGGACCCTACCTATATTTAACAATGACGCACGCTACGGATATAGCAGCCATTAAGAATCATTGGCTTGTGGTCTCTTCCACTTGACATCAAAAAGAGTACCCCGGTGATGGTCTGCATGCATGTAAGCAATGCAAATTCAAGTGGACTTATAATTGTCGGAGCATCTCCTGAGAAATAAGAGAGTCCACTGTCTCTTCATTTTACTGAGTAAGTGATAACCTCTTTGCCAAATAATTGCAAGTTGTTCAAAATAAAGCATTGTGTATACTTACTTCTTAATAGCATGGTTAGCTACGGAGAATATACTATTGAGAGAGAGCGAGAGAGAGGATATTAAGCGACAAGCACAAGGTGCTTTTTACATGAGCAGTCAGTGCTGTGTGTGTGTGCATGTATGTATATGTCTGTGTGTGTGTGTGTGTGTGTGTGTGTGTGTGTGTGTGTGTGTGTGTGTGTGTATTAAAAAGAAGCAGCACTCTCCACACCAGCCACACTCTAGATCTGCTCACCTCAAATGTCTGCTTTTCTATCAAAGTCTTTAAGCATAGATTAGCACAGTGCCATCCACGCTGAGATAGAAAGAGACAAAGTCTTTTGCCATTTTTACAACAAAGTCTTTAAGCATAGGACTAGCGCAGTGTTGTTTTAACTTATACTGGGTGCTCCCTTATGTCTTGACAAAGCTACACCTCTCTGAAGAGCTCTAAGTAGAGCGAAACACTGTTTCAGGGGTTGCTTTTACTCATTTCAGGTTGGCTTGGTTAGTATTTTACCAATTCAAATCTGTAATATTGTGCCAGTAGTGGTAAACGGCTTTTGTCATTTTGCAGCTTAGCATGGACAGCACTGTGCTGTCTTCTAAGCCCCAATGGGACATCCAAGTCTCGAAACCTGATGCAGTACGATGTGGCTGGGTCCCTTGCATGGGAGGATGCGAACGATCAATGGTAACATCTGTCACACAGTTAAAGTCGCCCCCCAATATGAGAGAACCTGTTAGACATTGGGCCACAGAGGCAGAGAAAGACTCCAGGAAACTGGCCTGGTCCTGGTTGGGAGCATAAACACTACCTACAGTCACCTCCCGTCCTGCCGTCTACCCACAAGTAAGGCGTACATCCCCTCTGAATCCAGCCACGTGCGTGCAGGGGACTCCAGGTTTCACCCAAATCAAGACCCCTCTGGAAAAGGCGGTGGTCGCGAAAACCTGCCCCGCCACCTCTTCTGTACCCTCCCAGCCTCCTCCTTATTAAGATGTGTCTCCTGGAGGAAAGCTATGTGCACGTCCCTGCGCCAAAGGTAGGAGTATACGTTATGGCGTTTGGCCATTGATCCCATACCATGGATGTACCACGTGAGGAACCTGTCATGCAACAAGAATGACACAGGAGGCCCGGGGTCTTTCTGAGGTATCAGTTTTATTATGTATGTCCAATATGGAGGGGCGATTGGTTGGGCTGGTGGTCTGGTCCATCTTCTCTGGTGTCCAGGCCAGGGTCTTCGGTCTGTCTCTCTTACTGGTCTTCCCCTCGGGAAACAGAATGGAGAGGCTATTAATAACAGGTCTGTTTGTGTCCTAACTGGTTATTTAGGGCTGTTACTCCCACCCCTTTATTGTGCAGTAAAGGTACCTTATTTCATTATCCGTTTTGCCTCACACGGTATAGGGTAAGTGAGGGGGACTCGCCCACGTGAGGAAAGGGAAAAGCACGGAGAGATGAACTCCTCTCTCCATTTCCGTGGGACCTTCTTTGCCAATCCCGATTCGCCTCGCACTCCACTCGGTTGTGCCCTTCAAGAAAACTGCTTAACCCAACGTGCCCTGTTATACCCTCACAGGACACCTAGTCAGGTGCTCTATAATCGCAGCCCCTTAGCGTACCAGACACACCACCTGGGTGAACACCGAACCCCTCAGTAACCCTCCGACAGTGCAAGTCACTTGCCTGAAACCGTGACCCTGCAAAGGGGTCACAGCTGCCTCGTCCTCAGGGCCTTCCCGCAGGTCGACCTCTCTCTCTCTCGGCTGGTCTTGTCCTTCCCTCTCTCCGGGGGCTGGCATCTTCTTCTCTCGGTCTTCAAGAGTTCGCTTCTCCTCCCGTCTCCGTGGCTGTCACCTTTGACTCTCCGGTCTCTCCTCCCTCGATGTCAGCTTCTCCTTGCTCCTCCTCTTCTACCCCGTGTCCTCTTCCGGGTTCTCGGTCCGCCTCCCGACAGCCGGCAGCATGTTCTCTGTGGTGCCCCCGGGGCCTCCAGGAACCGCCCCCGTAGTTGCTCCGTCACAGAACCTATGGTGTTAGTTATGCCTGCCATTTCCACAGGAACCCTCTCCTTAGTGAACCCCCCCTCCCACGCCTGCGTCCCAGTGTATGCACCCCCACCAAGTCATGGTAGACCAGGACCGGAGACCACCCTCAGTAACTCAGCAACACCCCAAAGATTCGAACTGGTACAGAGTCTGGGCTGCCTCAGATAACGTTGTCAGCTGTGTGGCGTCACCACCGGCATCTTCACACTGTTGCAGGATGTGTCAAGTGTCAACGTCCCTAGTGTCCTTCGAGGAATGAGCTGCCGTCTCAGGGATGGGGCTCCTACCCTGCATCAGCGCCGCCACTGCTTGCAGAGCTTCCGCCCTCTCCCTTTCGGTTTGGGAAGAGGTCGGTTTCTTGGAAGCTCCCCTCCGGGAGCATCGCGAGAAACGCTTCCCAAGCTCCGCCGGTTTCCTCAAATCAGCTCTAGGACCTGCAGGCTGGGAGGCCCCAGTCCTGTAGGCCTCGATCCAGTTACATGCCTCACCTGGGCTCCCACAGAAATGAGTGTTGCCGTCTAACACAATCTGCTGCCAGGCCGGGAACATCAAGGAATGCTGCCGGCCCTCCTCCCTCAGCGCCCTTTTAACCTCCAGAAATGAGGCCCATTTCCATTGCACCTCCAGAGTATAGTCTGGGAAGAGGGAAACCTTACTGTTGTCAACTGTGTAGGGACCCTCTGCACGTACCTTCCGTAAGACAAGATCTCTGTCCTGGAAATGGAGCAAACGGGCCACCACCGGCTGTGGAGGACGCCCGGGCGCCGGGGGCCTGGCCCGAACTCTGTGGGCATTTTCAAGAGTGTAGAAGGGCGACAAGCCCTCAGGCTCCACCACAGAGCGCAGCCATTGCTCCAGGTAGGCCACCATGTCATTGCTCTCGATTCCCAGCGGCAGGCCCAAAATCCAGACATTATTCGGTCGGTTGCGTCCCTCTGCGTCTTCAGCTCTCCGTTCCAGGACACCCACCATATCCATGAGGGCTCCTACATGCTGTTCCAAGTTCTTTTGGGCTGGGGCTATCTCAGAAATGCTGGCCTCGGTTCCTTTCACCCTCTCGGAGAGCTTCTTTTGTTCCTCACGCAAAAGACCCAGCCCCACTGCCACTGTGCTGATGTCTTGGTGGAGGGTGGCCTTCGTGTCTGCTAGAGCCTCCAATATCTTGCCCAGTTGCTGCTGGATTGGAGCTTCCATAGCAGTTTGCGACTGTTCCTGGGCACTATCGTCCGGGTCCTGCGTGGCTTCGGCCTCTCGACCTCTGGGCTTGCCCATGGCACCAACTCACCCCTAACCGGCGGGCCGCGCCTAGGAGGAGACTCAATCAAGCAACCAGCGCTGTGGTCCCACACCACATATTGGGGCTCGAGCACACCACCCTCAGAGGGGCACCAGTGCTTCCGCTAAAACAGGCGCTCCGCTGCAGGGCCTGGCAAGATGAGCGCTCCCGCACTCACATGCTAACCTTGACTCTAGTTGGGCCCAGTCTCGTATCCATGTGCTGGGTCCAACCCTATCACCTCCAGGTGATGAGACACCCCCCTGCCAGTCACTGCTCAATCCAGGGAGCCATTGTTCTTGCCCGGCAATGTCCACCTTACCTGGGGCAGCGTCTATCACAATGTGCAGGCAAGGGTACCCCTACGCCCCATGAGGCGAGCGTACAGTTCAGGCGGCCTCAGGCAGTCCCCGCAAACAAGGGTCAGCAGCAAGGCCATCCGAGTCTCAGGCTCTCATCTAGAGAGGAACCCCCCGGTCTGCACGCACTCATCAGGGGTCTCCTTCGCCCAGTCTCCGGAGCAGATGGGGTCTCCAATGCACGTCACCCCGGCTCAGCCAGCAGGGACACCAGGCACTGCCACATTAAAGGGGGTAAAGAAAGTGGGCAGCAACCGCACGCTAGTTTCTGAGCCCCGATATAGGCCCGATCATCCGCGCTAGCTCTCAACAAACTCCCCAGGCAGGCCGGATGCACGGGCCAGACGGTCGCCACCCCTCCTTCATCCACTCAGCCACATCGAGTAGCGCCTTGGTAACTCACCGGCCCATATGGAGTTTCAGCCCCCATAGCAACTGACGTGCTCATCTCACAGGGCTCGGCCAGTGCCCATGCGGCTTCTCGGTCAAGTAGAGGGGCCCCCCTCCACCACGGGAGCGGTGTGCACGCCCAGCGCCACCGAAGTTTAATCGCTCTCAGGCTGCCATGTTGCCTGCTACACCTCTCAGCAGCCGTCAGGAGCTCAGAGCAGCCACATCAGCCTGGGGGGGTCGCCCAGCCACAGAAACAAGCCTCCAGCTTCCTGGCACCGTTGGGCACAGTTTGTAGGCGCTCCCCAGCGTCAAGAGAAGTGCTAATATGTGTCGGGCCGGCGCGGAGCTCCAAGCTCACGCGTCCGCCATGCTCGGCTCCTTGGCCACGCCCCCTTGGGAGCCATAAGACAAACATAAGATTTGTAGATAGGTAAAAAGTAAATTATGGTAGGTGTTTCGCATAAGGGTTCTGAGTGACATCATAGACAACTTGAGCATCGGTCTTGTTGTGTATTTGATGTTACTCAGAACCCCTTGGTGAAAAACAGCCTAGTAATTAACTATTACCCATCTATAATTTTCTATATTAAACACTGGTGAGACCCAGTGTGTAGTTATAGCTAGGTCAGAGTTTCCATTTAAAAGGCATCTTTTGTTTTGTTAATAACTTTGGTGCTCTTCAACAAATCTATGTAAAACAGTCCTGTAAAAAACATGTCCTCCCCTTTGGGTTCAAGACACGTTTTGTGCAGACCTGTCAAGCGGTGTTTGGGAAAAGAAAGGGGGGGCTGGGGGTGTGGAGATCTCGAAAGTGACATTTCATAGTTTATCTCCTATAAGATTTTTCACTCCTCTGTACAAAAAATATGGCTGGATGTAATTACACTGAACTTGGCATGAAACTAGAACTTTACTAGAAGAAATAACTTCTTGGTTTTGTGTAAATAACTTCAGTAGTTTTCAAGAAAATAGTGTTTTAGAACCGTTCTGGTCTCCGCATTAATAGGTTAAATTTTAGAGAGACCTAGACCTCCACGAGTCTACCGTGGATTTGTGAATATACTTTATAAATAAAAGCACGCCACTGGACTAGGGATCTGCTTCTCCTGTGATCCATGGCAAATCTACAATTTGGGAAGCAGACTTACAAATCCACTGTGTCCGCAAATAAATTCACAAGCAGTGCAACAAGAACAGGTGTTTATTGGGGCTCACAGCAAGACAGTCGCAGTACCAATCCGACATTCAAAATCAAAGCTGAACAATCTACTGTAGAAGCTTTACAAAAGTGAACAAGGCTACTGTTTTCAAGGAAAGGCAGTGAGCACTGGGGCCCATGGGGTGGAAAACGCAGATGGCACAGGCAATACAATACAAGAAACACTAGGAACAGTATCGGTAATAAACACACAATGCAGGACACTGGGAACAATATAAGGAATCCCTAAATGCAACACATTTCCTTCTTTGACACTGAAATAAAACAATCTTGGAAAATTATATCTTTGCACAGAATGTAACTGGGATAAAAACAAATTAAAGATAATCTTTCAAATATCCAGGTCTCCAAGTGATTCTATGACTTCTCCTGAATCCACTGTTTTCAAGTGGTTCTGAAACCTTAGACTCCAGAAAAATGACTTCCTCAATGGAGTTTGTGGAGTCAAATAGTGAAAAGAAAACAAAAATCAGTAAATTGATGATAAACTGGTTGTAAAGTAGAAGGCACAATGCAGTCCTGAAACATAAACATTCTAATTTTCTTCATCAGGAACCTCATTACCAACAAACAGTTGTTTTTAGACAAGGCTACCCTGGATAAACGTCACCGCTTACCATTCTCCAACTTCACTACAGATTTGGTTCTGTTCACAACCTTTTGAGGAGGCATACATTTAGATATCCCCCTTATCTCTGAAACAAGGGTATTTCACTCTGACAAAGTCACCAATATGAACTTTAGAACCAAATTTCTTGTCATATCATTCTTTCATTTGGTTTCATTTTCCCTACACATTAGCTTTTGCTTGCACATGGACATCTTTATCAATGCATTGTTGCTTGTATTTAGCTAACCATGCCGGATTTATGTAAGAAAACGTTCTGTTTCTTAGCAAAGCAAAAGGTGCAAATCTAGTAGTTGGATGAGGAGTTAAATGATTATTGGCACATTTTCTGCAATAACACGCTGCCTGTTCACCTTCACTAATCTTATTTATTCTTTCCACAAAACCATTGGAATTTGGAGAATAAAGGGGTGTGTGTTTGTGATTTAATGTTGTGTTTGTCAAGTGAGTTTAGCATTTTGTATGAAACAAATTGAACACCATTATCTGAGATGATAGTTTTGGGGAAACCATCCCTGCAAAAACATTCATGCAAGAACTCCAACACACATTCAGTTTTAGTCACAGCTACTAACTCCCGTTTAGAATAAAAACCCAACAATACAATTATATGTTTTTGTGGTCCTTCAACAGATGAAATGGTCCAAAAAAATCAATACCTACAAGCTCTCATGGTCTTTCCGGATAAGCAATGGGTTGCAAAGGTGTGGAACTGATCTTCAAAGATTTATCAGAATTACTACAGAGTGAGCAATTCTTAATTGTAGATGTAATCATGGAGTCCATATAAAGCCACCAGAATCTAGCTCTGACTAGTTGTTTAGTATTTGTTCCATCTATATGTCCTTTATGTTCCACACCAATAATTATAGACCTAACACTATCAGGAGGAACAAATGCATCGCCTTTAATAACTAAATCTCCTTCCAGAGACAATTATTTCACTTTCCAGAAAACTTGCAAATCACTAGTGAGTGATCCTTCCCTAGGCCATTTACTTACAATCAGATACTTGACATGCAAGAGAATGGTGCCGTTAATCATGGCTTCTTTCCATTCGCTCTCAGAAATGTGAACATGATCAGATGCAAGAATGTTAAACATTTGGTACAGTACAATGTTCTATGGAATCTTTCATTCCTTCATTGATTTTTACAAGGTAACGTAGAAAGGCAATCTGCTCTGATATTATCCTTGCCAGAAATTAACTGAACCTCAAAACTGAACTCCTGTAACTTTGCTAAAATGCGAATCAACCTGGAAGTGGCCAAACTCATCTCATTGCTTGGCAGTAAGGACATGAGCAGTTTGTGATCTATTCTAATAATGAAGCGTTTGCTCCACAAGTATGTATTTAAGTGTTCAATACCGTATATGCATCCCAAAGCATCTCTTTCAATGGTAGAGTAATATTTTTCAGCCTCGGGCAAAGCTCTTGATGCATAGGCGATAGTGGGTTCACGATTCTTTTTTTTTTTTTTTTACTTAGTTTGAGAAAGAACAGTCCCTAAGCCAATCCAACTGGCATCTTCACTAACTATGTTATGTTAAAGGAACTTCTAAAGCGCACGTACACCAGACCGTTTCATGAAACTGGAGTCCAAGGGACACTACCGCTTTAGTGATTTAGTCATATGCCTGGCAGAGGAGCCAGGTCTTTAAAGGTTTCCTGAACTGAAAGTAGGTCAGTGATCTGATGTCCAAAGTCAGAGAATTCCAGAATTGAGGGGCCAAGACTGCAAATCTTAGTCCCCCAAACGTCTCACAATGCAAACTTCATCTTCTGACAAAGGAGTAAGTGCTGGGGCAGCTAAAATTAAATCTTGTATCAATTCCTCAGACCAAATAAATGTATTTTATTTTTAAATAATGTCCACATGGATACAGTATGTGAATAGAAATGAGGAACAAATCTTGAATAGTCCTCACAAAGACCTAAAATGATGACAATTGTTCCCTCAATTTTGGGTATAGGAATTTCTTTGATGGCCTTGAGAAGAACCTCTATGGGACTTGTACCTTTACAAGAAATAGAATGCCCAAGATATAAAGAGTCATACCTCTTTCTTGTAGAATAGATAGCACTCTAGAAAGCATGCTATTATTTTCATCAATGGTAGCAGCAAAAATGATGATGGTGCCTTGAAATGCTGCTACCCCTTCCATGCTAACAAATAAGGAATCCATTAAACTTTGAAATATTGATGGAGCAGAAGTTAATCCAAATGGCATTCGTAAATAACAAAATGCCCTGAATGGTGTTACAAATGTGGTGAAGTGTTTGCAATTATCAGTTAGTTCACTCTGATGGGATGCTGCACTGAGGTCTAATGTGGTGAAAAATAAATTGGCTTCTCTAGTTTTAGCAAATATTTCCTGTATTTTTGGGAGTGGATGACAGCCTACGGGGTTCAACTTATTGAGGGACCTTAAATCAGTGCACAATCTTATCTCTTGTTGTTTTTTTAACTAAAACAATAGGAGATACCCACTGTGATGATTCATTTGGTTGAAAGACTTTCCTTACACAAATGATCTAATAAAGAAGAGCGTTCCTTACAAATAGACATGAGTACATTCCTCATTTTTGTGATTGACCGGTATGGCATTTTTAACTAATTTAATTTCATGGGAAAACCCTTTTGCCTTTCCCAATTTGTTGTTGAAAATATCAGTAAATTGACTTAATATGACCTCAACAGGTTGAGATATTGTCAAACATAAAATGGATGTATCGTTGCCAGGTTTCCCCCGTATCCCTGATGTCTTCATCCTAATAAATGTTGTTTTTTAGGAGAACGTAAATTTTACCCTGACACAAGTTATGTTTAAACTAAAGGTCAGAAACCGAAAATCCTATCAAGTCAATATTGTTCCATCAACCTTGAAAAAGCCATATATCTAGTTCAAATAAAGACATATTAACCCAGTTTTTGGCAAAATACACATCAGTAATGACAGTGCGTGGAGATCTAGAGTCAGCTAAAACTGTAGTTTGCACTTTATCAATCACATTGAGGAGGAATAAAAGGCTCTAAATCAATATTTTTCACTAAATCCAAATTGCATTCAATAATAGAAATGTTTTTTGAAGTTCTGTGGTTTTGAAACCAGTCTCCTGCCTGAGTTTTTTTTTTCTGACGATCTTGTTGATAAGAAGTGGTGAGTATCATATTAACAGATATCTGTTTATCTTCATCATCAACATCGTGAATCAATTAAATATTTTTAAACCCATTGTTACAAACCAATGCAAAATGCAATCTTCTTGCACTGCAGGCATTCCTTCCCTATAGCTGGGCAAAGTTAAGAATTAATGAGTGTATGGTCCACATCTGTAACATTTACATAGAGAACCAGAAGCTTTTGCAGATTTCTCACTCAATTCATTTAGACCTTTGGCTGATTGTCTTTTGACGTATCTCCATTTTCATCAGATGGATTCTTGTGTTTGATTATGCAAACTTCTTCATTAATATTTTTGTTTTCAGACCTTTGATAGAACGCATGGCAGTCTCAGCATGTTTCGCAATATCAATGGATTGTGATAGCTAAAAAGTTGTTCATGTATTTTTCTGCTTTAGCAATGTACAACAATTTGATCACTGATATACAGATCAAGAGTTCCGTCAAATTCACATTGAGAAGCTTAAATCCATAAAGCTACAACATGAGTATCAATTGGTTCATGACTTGTATAGAATTTGTCTTTCCATTACAGTGTGTGGTTTTTTCTTGAACTGTATTTTCAGCCTGTCAATTGCTTCTGATTATTCATTGTAATCACCAGGCTATGACCCTGGGGAAGGCTGACAAGGAGGTAAATCCTCAAATATTTAGCTTCTTTCCTAAGTAAGTTCACTAATAATGTTTTTTTTCTTTCCACGCTAACATTTTTACCATCCATTGCAATTAAGTAATTGTCAAAAAAATGTATCCAAGAGGTTCATCTCGTACATGGTTCCTCAGGAATATCCAACAACATGGTAGGCGGATCTCTGCATATTAAGTACAAAAAGATGAAGGGCCAAAACAGACCCAAAGCACAGGATAAAGCAGTGCGTTATTGCAGAATTTTCTAAACTGGCTGTAAGAATGTGTTGGTTAACCAAAAAAAAGTAAATACAAATATCTCGCTGTACAGCTTTAAGTGGAAGAATTTGCTGAGCAAAAAGATGAAAGATTAAAATCCTTTCTCCATTATATTATGTGCCCAGTAGGTGGCAGTGCACACAAAATTAATAATGCTCAGACGTGAACAAATGCAGTTTCTTTAATGTTCATATTATCGATCGAGTCTTTATAGACAACTTTCGTTACACTTGCGCCATCAAATATATATACACGCACACGCACACACACACACTCTCTCTCTCTCTCTCTTTCTTTCTTTCTTTCTTTCTTTCTTTCTTTCTTTCTTTCTTTCTTTCTTTCTTTCTTTCTTTCTTACTTTTTCTCTGTCCAAAAACGAAGACACACTCGAAAGCAGTAATTCTTCTGAATTCATTAATAACAGATTGATTAAGGAGGTAATGGCTCCGAAAGGGTCAGGCACAGAAAGAAAATCAGGACTGCAAATGCTGGTCTACCTGTTAAATAATTCGGAAGAATTACTGCATTCGAGTGCGTCTTTGTTTTTGGACAGCAAAACGGGCATAAATCACAGCAGTCCAAGCCGTGGAGGTATGCACCACCGTCGAAATAAGGTTGCTTCGCAGGGGTTTGAACTGGTGCAACTCCACAAGTGGCACAGCAGGGTCGAAAAATCAAACCATGCAACTGTTTTTCTGAGGCCCACTGGAGGATTGTAAATATGGATTTTATAAACTGCAATCATGTAGAACCTACCGAAAGGTAAAAATGGTCTGCCAACAAACTACGAAATTCAGCAAGCTTTGAAATATACTCACCTATGAGGCCCCCCAGAGGGCAATAAACTAATTAGCATGCAACTTGGGTAATGTTTGGGAGCATCTGTAAGATTTCATTCAGCAAGCCTTTGATTAAGGAGGTGATGGCTCCGAAAGGGTCAGGCACCGAAAGAAAATCAGGAATGCAAATGCTGGTTTCCCTATTATTAAAGAATTCAGAAGAATTACTGCTTTCGAGTGCATCATCGTTTTTGGACAGCAAAAGAGGCATACAAATGCTCTTGCTTGCTAGAAGCGGGGTGCAATTGCTTTGACAAAGAGTGCAGCTCCCGATCTGTAAAAGCAATGACTGCTCCCCCAGGAGACGGCAGGGACCATATATATATATATATATATATATATATATATATATATATATATATATTCACTGAAAAAACCATAGGTTTCAGACATGTTATAGTTAGCGGAAATTTTACTGATAAAAAAACCAATGAAATTCCCCCGTTATAGTTAGTGCAGGCAACTATAACTCACGCGACCGCAATCCTCTGCTGATGCTAATACTGTATTTAGACACTTATTTGCCCATGTCTTCTTCCATAAATTTTTAGCTATACATATATTACAAATATTTTTTTTTCATAAAGACACATATGTCATCAGCAGAAGATTGCGGTCGCGTGAGTTATAGTTGCCTGCACTAACTATAACGGGGGAATTTCATTGGTTTTTTATCAGTAAAATTTCCGCTAACTATAACATGTCTGAAACCTATGGTTTTTTCAGTGAATTTGCAAGGTTTTTTAAATGCTAATTCCTAACTATAACGTGTGTGAAACCTATGGTTTTTTCAGTGAATTTGTACGGTTTTTTAAATGCTAAGTTACTTTACGCCATTCGTGGCGTGCATGCCCACTTAACGCAGTTCGTTCCGTGCGCGCACGGTGCGCTTCGCGCACCGTGCGCGCACAGTGAGCACGCGGTGCGCTTCGCGCACCGCGCCCCCACTTTACGCAGTTAGTGCCGTACACGCAAGGTGGGCACGCAGTGTGCTACGCGCACCGCGTGCCCACGTTACGCACCATGCGCACATGGAGGACATATTATGCGCTTCCTTGTGATAGGTAATCTGTTAAATTTAATTTGTAAGTGATGACAATAATATGCCATGCACAGAGTGTTTTTTTTTTTTAATTAAAATTTTTAGCGTAAGCGCACCGTACGCGTACGGTAAGCGTAATCGGCGAAATTTTCCCAAAAAAAAAATTTACCGTTTTTGGCCTTGGGGGATCTTTGAGGACTCAACTAACATGGCTATGTGCATGGGCGCTGTCTAAACAGCCCCTTTATATGTTTTTTGCCTTTGTTTACAGCCCCCCCCTCAGAGTGCGAGAGAGAAAATGGCGGCCGCCGCTTCCTGGTTTCGACCGATTCGAATGTTTACTTAGATGTAACAGCCAATCAGAATCGCGCTCGCGCACGCCACCGTACGCGTACGGTAAGCTTACGGTAAGCGTACCGTAAGCTGGCTCAGATATATATATTGATTTAAAGGCTATTTTCTCAGAATCTACTGAACAGATTTACACCAAACCTACAAAAGGCACTTCCTTGACCTGAGGACTACCTCTCTGCCAAATTTCTAGTAATTCTGTTCAGCCGTTCGGGCTGTAGCCCTGTCTAAAGGTCCTATGGAAAAATGCATGGGAAAAACGCGTTTTGGGACCCCCCTTTTATCTCAGCCCCCGCTTGACGAATCCCCCCGAGACTTTCAGGGTAGGAGCGGAGCGTAGCGCCCCACCTATTTTGAGAAATTCGCGAGGATTCGTCGACCGGCGCCAAAGTTATTCAAAATAGAATGTTGCGGATTTCCTATGGAAACAGGGTCCTAACTATAACTACCTACTGGCGACCGCCAGTAGGTAATATATATATATATATATATATATATATATATATATATATATATATATATATATCTATCCGAAAGAGAAACCCCTATGGAAGACGCCAACAGGTAGATAAATACTTCATTTATTGAGGTGACAAACTGCAAGCAGGCACTCAGCGAGGGTACAGGCATCCGAAATAAAAGGCCAGCCAGACGCGTTTCAGGATATCACTCCTTTCTTCAGTGGCATTTGTTGAAGTGAAACGGTTTTCCCTGCACACTTAAATCATCGAAGTCCCCGCCCTTGTGGGCGTGGCCAATACTATGGCCTTGTGGATCTTGTAGTGCAAGAATGTTAAACTCAAGTGAGTCCGTACTTCAATACTTCACAAAATAATAAAGGCAAGTATTACCATGTGGGTGGATGCCAAGTCCTGTAAAAATGTCTGCGCTGCTTTAAAATGTCCTCATAGAAACTACCTCCCGTAACAAAGACTGCACCGTTGTGGCGCCATCACAGGTCCGCATCACACGGTGGGCTGTCTTCCGCGGCTGGGCTCAGCCGCTAACATCAATCCGAAAGAGAAACCCCTATGGAAGACGCCAACAGGTAGATAAACACTTCATTTATTGAGGTGACAAACTGCAAGCAGGCACTCAGCAAGGGTACAGGCATCCGAAATAAAAGGCAAGCCAGACGCGTTTCAGGATATCACTCGTTTCTTCAGTGCCATTTGTTGAAGTGAAACGGTTTTCCCTGCACACTTAAATCATAGAAGTCTCCACAGCGTCTGGCTTTTTATTTCGGATGCCTGTACCCTCGCTGAGTGCCTGCTTGCAGTTTGTCACCTCGATAAATGAAGTATTTATCTACCTGTTGGCGTCTTCCATAGGGGTTTCTCTTTCGGATTTATATATATATATATCCAGTTACCGCTGGGTACAAGGAAGACGACGAATAGACGCCACAGCCCCAAATCACAGGCGGACACGGACCTTCAATAAAGTGCTTAATTTATTTCGTTAGAGATGTCGTCTTGACGTTTCGGCTCAGCAGAGCCTTGTTCACATATATATCATATATATATATCCCTGGGATGAAGTTACCAAGCGAGGGGAGCTGCTAGGCTCCCCTCACTTTAATTGTAAAGTAAAAATCCCCCCAAAAAAGGCCGGGCCCCGGGGACAAAATAGTCAGGGGGTGGGCCTCCAGGCCTCCGTCCCCATTACAAAAATGCCTGGCCCCGGGGAATGGGGTCCTGGGGCCTAAATTGGCCCAGGAAAGGGGGACCAAGTGCACTCATTCTCGAATAAATGAAAATAATAGGAAGAGCGTTTTTTCGCAATAACTTTGGCGTTGTTTGACTAATCCTCGCAAACGTTTCTAAACTACTCCAATGCTCAATTCAGCGTATGTTTTGATAGTTTCAGGGTGATCCGTCAAGCTGGGGCCGAGAAAAAGGGGAATGGGGTGATCCGTCCAGTTGGGGCCCGAAAAAAACGGAAACTCTCAAAATGCGTTTTCCCCATGCTAATTTCCAAAGGAAAGTTAGACACAGCTACAGCCCGAACTGCTGAACGGAATTGCACAAAATAGTGTGCGAGTGGTTCTGTGGATGATGTCATCAGTGATGTCATTTGAGATCTCATCAGTGAGGTCACTGACCATGTCATGAGTGATGTAATTTGTGAGGTGATAAGCAGTGCATTGCGAGGGCGTAAGTTATAGTTAGCTCAGTTAACTATAACTGCTGAATTTCATTGGTTTTGTACAAGGGAAATCTGAGCCTAACTGGAAGGTCCCTGTAACCTTTTGGTTTTTTCATTCAATATATATTTATTTACTGGAAAAAAACAAATGTAATGTAAAGATCATAATTGTGATAATTTCCTTCATTGAATGCCAATTTCTAGAATGTTTTGTTGATTCAGCAAGAGATTCTCGTATGGTCTGTCAGAACTTGCTCTAGAATTTGAGAGAGTAAACGTTTATTGTAAGCTGCTTAACCCCTTCAGCGCTGCGCGGATTCCCCCGCGGTGCTGAAGGGTTCGAGCGCGGGCGGGGCCATGACGGAACGGTTCCGTCATGAGCACAGCTCAACCGATGCTCATGACGGAATCGTTCCGTCATGAGCATAGAAGGGGTTAATGAAAAGGTCGGTTGTGATTATATGTGGGGGATTCTCAGTTTTAGGCATTGCAATGCTTCTTGCTGGTGTGATTGAAGATTTGGCTGATTGGGTGAGGTAAATGTTACATATTCGATTTCTTGAGAGGTTTCCAATGGGTTGACTAAATTTGGTGAGTTCTGTTTATGACTGTAGGCTGGACTGAGAGGTTTGTTAGCCCTTGTAGTTTCAACCAGCTATTGTTGGTTTCTCTTGAAGTTTGGCTGTCTTTGATAGTTGCTGATGGTTGCGTGATAGTAGAGCATTGTTGCTGATTGTTTCTGATCAATGGATCTTCAATTGATTAATTGATCTGGACATATACTAATCTCTTAGCTATTACTCACTCACAGCCTGTCCCTCTCCCAAGCATGCACCTGTCTGCGAATTCGGACAAGCACAGATCTAGTCACAGCACGTATTATTTCCGGGCAGGGCATGTACTGCTTGTTTAGTAGCAGATGGCATACAACTGATCCGGTTGCATGCATAGGAAATGACAGTGGTTACCTGTCATGCCATGTATGTCATCAGTAGGTGTCTAGCAGAATATCCTGAAAAGTAATTTTCATTTATGAGTGGGGGCAAGTTATTCAAGCCTAGCCTTGCCTTGTACAGTTAAAATGCATCTTCTTCTCCTGGGGCAAGTGGCTTGGGGCTTGGTTTTAGATGGTACCTATGCATTTGGCATTAGCAGAGTTTGACATGGTTCATTACAGGTGGGGATCAGGGAGACTAGGAAGTCAAGTGCAGGATGCACTGTCCATGCTGCAGTCCCATGATAAACAAATAAGTTAAATCCATGTGGGTCTGATTTGACTTTTCCCTTTCATTCCTCCCACATTTCTAGACGTGTGTCTGTAGCTGCTTTGGATTTCTTGAACTCTTCAAAATTAAGCCCTTTTCAATTCGACAACCTCAATACTGCAAATCGAGAAATAATAACTATCTGCACTCCCCAATGAACTCAATGTGTTTCTGCCTTGGCTGCTGCGAGTGATCTCACCCAAAAGTGCCATAAGGGCCTGCAACACAATATGCTGAGACACTCCCACGCAGTTGTTCCAGAGCTAATCTTACGCAGTGTGCGGTGCTAGTTGTTGATTCAACCAATTGTATCTTCCTAGTCCTAAATGTATTTCTGTTTTTCAGCCAACTAATATGCTGATTGTCATACTGTGCCAAGAGAAATTTAGATTCAAGTTCTGGCTTCCGTTTCACATATCTGCTTGCTCTTCCTGCAGAATACCATCACAGCTGTGCACTGGTCGCCACTTGTCAAAGACCTGATTGTATCTGGGGATGAGAAAGGTGTTGTGGTTTGTCATTGGTACAAGCGTGAGGAGCCGCAGCGCCTTTTCCCAGAACCACGATCCATATTTTGCCTGACCTGCTCACCACACCATGAAAATTTGGTAGCTTTGGGGTAAGTGTCTCCTTCCTTCTTTCATTAACCCCTTGTTTAGAACCCTAATTCTGTTGTAATTATTGTGACTGAATGCAGAAGACTTTCTAATTTTTGCGTCCATATTTTTTTCTATGAAACCATTGTTGGATCGTTTGCCCCACGGCAGAAAAGCTCAGTTCTTTTGGACAGCAAATATTGGAAATAATGCCTCAGTATATAACTTATTCAGAAGATTGGGGAGATGCATTTTTTTCTGCAGTATTTTAGTGTTAGTGTATGTTTAGAGGGAGTCAGTTAGCCTGATGTGTAGTTAACGGCATTTAAGCATTTGGTGTTTTTTATTTTTGCTATGTTTTGTAAGTGTACTAGCGTTTTTTCAGGATAAAGAATTCCTTCCTTTGGTACCATTACACTGTCAAAAATATGTCTATAAGATCATGGACAGAGAAAGAAAGACTTTAGCCATGATTGACAATAAACACCGAACCGCCTCAAGAGCTAGGCTAAAAGCATTGAATAGAGATCCCAAGGAGAACCACTTCTCATGTGGTGAAGCCTGTCTTATGCATATCGCATGCAAACAGTGGCAATCGGGGTCACAGTTATGACCTCCTGCACTAATTTACCAGGGACAGCTTCAGTCGATTTTCCATCTTAGGCACAGATAAAACAGTATGTAGCCAATTACTTTAAGCTGTTGCTCCCAGGTATTAGCAATTTCAAGACTTGGATATGGGGACGACTACCACTCATGAATAAAAAAAAACTAAATATATATATATTATATATATCTCTCCACCCAACAGATTCTAGCATGCTGTTGGTGAGCAACACAAGGACATCATATAGAGCACGTCAGGAGACTACATTACATAGGTTTGTTGCATAAAGAAATATATTTGATCTGCCAGAAAGATGAAATAAGCAACAGTTTACTGTAAATTCACGGACACAGCACCAGGGACTTTCAAGCTACCTTAGTATCTTCCCCAGTGAAGTCTGCAGGTCCAGGGAAGTGGCAACATATTGTTTCAGGTTCTGTATGAGAGCCTAGGCACTACTGGTAAGTGTACCTTCACCAACAGTAAAAGTGGTCTATTGCACCCCTATACCAATCTGTTGTGTGACTGGTGCAGAGGTCTTCAAACTGTTTTGCTCTGAGCCCCCTCCAAGGAAAATGGCAAGACTTGCGGGAGCGGAAATGATAAGGCTGAGCACAGGGGGCTGGGAGTACGAGATCATTTCAGGGTTACTTTTCTGTAGTTCACATTCTGCTCTATATGTGAGCAGTATAAAAAAGCAAATATGTCATACAGAAATTGACCAAAAAACTCTACCCCAAATAATTAGGGTGTTGTGAGCACCTTACAGACCTGGGCCCCAAAGCAACTTTGCCTTACATTACCTGCTGCACTAATAATATCTGCATCCCTGAGTTGTAGGCTGCCTCTCTACCTCTGTCTTTCCCTCCATGCCTGGCCATCACTCCATTCCTGAAACAGACGGTCTGTCCCTTTCAGAAAAACTGAGCCCCCACATGTTTCCCCCACTTTGCAGGAATGTTTTCCCCAGCTTTAATGATAGCAAGGCCCTGTGCCTCTTTTGAAGAGTAAGACAGTCATGATTCTGATACACTGGGCCCCTCAACCCCCTGGGATCCTGTGCCACTTTACCTGCTGCACTAATGATAGCTGCTGCCTTGCGAAACACAGCCTCCTCAGCTCTTTGCTTAAAACATGAGCTAGATCTTGCACCATACCCATTCGGTCGTCACTCTGAGGCCCAAGCTAAGCTGTCTCCTCTGCCTCAATAGATTTATCTCCCTTGAGCCATTGGTAGGTGGCCAAAAACACTGGCACAGCAAGAGTCCTCGGTCGGGCCTAATGCAAACAAGGAAGGATAGTCGAGCAGCCATATTTGGTATTTAGTTGGCCCTTCACACCACTGGACCAAAGTGCCATTGCACCTGCAGCACCAATGATGCCTACAGCCCTACAAAACAGCCTTCGTTCTCTACCCACTACAGAGAGCTATTACTCCTAGGCATGATGCTCAGAGTAGACTGTCTGCCCATTTGTGTAATAAAAAAAAAAGGGGAACAAAGCCCCACATCTCTTTCCCCCCCCCCCCCCCCCCCCCCACACTTCGCTGGTGTTGGGGTCCCGTTCCATGTGCCACATGGGTGACCTGGGCCTTAATACTAGCAAGGAAAAAAGGCCTCCACTCCGTGCCAGAAAGATAGTCATCATTGGGGTGCAGTAGCCCCCTCACACCCTTTTTCCCAGTGCCACTACTCTGCTACATTAATGGTAGTGCTGGCCCTTTTATGATAACACAGCCCCATATGTTGCCTCCTTTCTCAGGTCATGTCTCTAAGAGTGAGCTGATCTGTCTATTTGTACATGGAAAAATGAGCTCCCAGATAGCACCCCTCCTATAGGCCATGTCTTTGATGTTATCCATTGATCCCGCTCTTTTCCTCTTCCTCCTGGGCTATTATTCTGAAGCCCAAGGGGTCCAGATGATCAGGGCTCTGCGTCTGGATTTGACCCTGCTGGCCACCCTTCAACTTACTTGAAAGGAATTGGGCTGGACCTGAGGGGACTGATGTGCTTATGTTTTTTGATTTCAGCATACCAATTCCCATACTTTTTGTTAAACAAAAAAAACAGCCATCCCTAAATGGTTAATGTGGATGTTGTGGTGCCTCTGGGTGAAATTGGAAGGCGAACGTGTGGGGCTCTCATATGTTGTGAAGCTAAGGGCAGGACAGAACAAGGTGCCTGCTGCCTGAAAGAAATGTAAATGTGTGCAATTGGTTAATCGCCAAATATAAAGGCTGTTTGAGACCCAGTAATAGCCTTAATAGATGGAGTCGCTTCAAGTTTCATGATGACAAGCGACATAAGGGTGTTGAATTCTGGAGAGTGATCTTTTAATGGATACTTATCAAAATGCTTGCACTAGGCACAGTCTGATTACCTATTACTAAAGACATGCTTTGAAAGCACTTGTTTGATCGTATACACTAAACTCAGAGCCACTGGAATTCTACGATTCTGTGGCTTTTTTCACATAAATATGATTCTGCCACATTTACCACATAAACCATCACCTGGTGCATAAGCTGCAGATTTCAGAAAAAAAACAGTTTGTAGCTCAAAAGGATCAAAAGTTACTAAAATGTGACATGTTCCCACGCAGTTAACTGGTCACCTTTCATTTGCTTGTTTCTGTATTTGGTAAACTGGTACTAATAAGGTAAAATCTTTGCCCAAATAGTATTATCATGTTTCAAAAGAACAAAATAATGAAGTAATAGTGTCAGAAAATATGCTGCATTATTAGCCTTTTCTTCTTGCATGGTTTCCTCAACACTGCCGCAGAATTTGGTGCTCCCCTGTCACATAATTCTAGTGTCTCTGACTAAACCATCCTGCAGCAGCCTATGTTATACTGTGTATACAGTTTTAAAATAATGATTTACATATGCACATTCACAGTGCTTTATGTTAGAGGCTGGGACCTGTAGCACTACATATGCACACACAAGCCCCTTTTCCCCACTGCGCCCACCAGGATTCAATTCTGTGACTCTTTGGCCTCCCCAGAGACATCTGCAATGATTGCATTAACAAATTGAGGTTTCATAAATACTCATTTGAAATTATTTTTCATTTCAGGTGTATGTTATTTTATCTGAGGATACCTGCAGGTGAAAAACAGAACACAATAGTTAAAGAATATTTTGTTCTTTTTATTAAATCATGTCTTTAACCTTGCCATGCACTTCAGCTGCTGCTTGTCAATGAAGACAGCTTGGAAACACAGAAAATACACAAATTCGTGCTTCCAGGTCATTTTCATTTACAAGTTCTTATTGAGGTATTGGCGCCCCCCTGGGAATCTGCCACGGCCCCCGGGGGGGGGGGGGCAAGCCCCACAGTTTGAAGACCTCTGGACTATTGGTTGGTATGGGGTACTTTTTCATCTGCACCTCTCGTTGAGAGCTGCCTGCCTGCCCTCCTATGCAGAATTGAATGAGTCCCCCATAACCAAGGCACTTCCCTTTCCTACATTGTTTGTTTGTGCGGTGTTATGTTTAATAGGATGTGTGTTGGACCAGGACATATAGGTTGAATGATGTCTATAGAAGTCAAGGTGTCGGCACAAGGTTGCGTTTTCCTGCTGGTTGCCTTATTTCCCGGATAATGCCATAACTTGCATTTCTTTAGTTCCTGTGCCTCTAATCTGAACTAGTTCTAGCCCATTCAGTCAACCAAGTTCCATGGGTGTCCTCGCAATATGAAAATCCTGACCACAACTGCCTGTTGTGAGATGCAGGCCATTAGTGTGTAGCACCCCCTGAGGGGCTCTGCTTCGGTATCCTGCTTCTGCTACCTAGAGTGCTCACTCTCACTGATGGACTCTTCCAATGATGCTGCCAAGTGCTCTATAATCCATAATTGCTGGCTTACTAGATGCCCACCATAGTTTGGACACAGACTACTGAGCTTATCTTTGAACCCCTGCATGACTTTTTCAAAATAGGGTGAGACCATATTCCTGTTTTTTTTTAGTTGGGGTGAGTAGTGGTCGGAGTCTGTGGATTTTACTATTTTGCGGCCTTTTTTATGGGAAACGGCCACACCGGCTCAAAGCCATAGATTTGTTTCACATTGCACCTAATAGGAGATTGGAGCGGAGGTAATGTATACATTGTATTTTTCTGCCTGACACTTCCAACTTTTTGGTTGAACTGACATAATTGAGCTATAGTGAACCCAAATTTGTATGAACACCCAGGCCTAATTCGATTTTCCAATAGAATTTTAGAGCGTAAACACTGTAAAAGTAGTGAATCGCAGCTTGGCACCTTCTGGTTTTTTGTATAGATCTTACTTTATAACTGCATTATTTTAGCTATTTGTAAAGAAGGATGTCGCTGTATTAGAAGTAACAGTACTGACTGTGCATTGAGTTTATTATGCAGTACGTGGAGTGTCAATATCTGATTTTTCTAACCTCAGCCTCCCCATACAGGTGACTGCTTTGTCAGTTTGTCTTTGCTAATTCTGGAGAGTTAAGTGGCCAAAGGCAATAATGTAGATATTCAGTTGGAGTGCACCATTAATGGTAGCTCTGGGACACCAGTGGTAAACGGCCGTACCCACCACACAGTACTGTCCAGTAATCATTGAGAGCATCACGATTACGAAAGCAGGCCCCATTACCTCGACAATGTAGTCAGATCATAGCCGGCAACCAACACTAGATTAGGAAAGCTTGGATCTTCTGTGTAATCTAACACTAGATTAGGAAAGCTTGGATCTTCTGTGTAATCTAACACTAGATTAGGAAAGCTTGGATCTTCTGTGTATCACTGATATCACCCCAGGACCCTTGTCTAAGTGCAGAAAAAAACGTACGTATCCGCAAACTACAATACTATAGCATACATTATTCTAAAGACAAGCATTAGCATCCAGAATGCACTGTCAGGAGTGCAAGGTACATCGCAAAATAAAGTGCAGTGTTGACGAGTCTCCAGATAGTCATCCACAAGCAGTTCAAGGGAGGGAAATAGGGTGCATATGGTGCATTCAGCAAAAGAAAAGCCTCAAGTGTGTGTTTTGAACACCTTTAAATTTGTAAATGAGCCTACAATGTAAGGTTATGAATTTCATAGTTTGGTCTCAAAACTTTCAACAAATGATCTTTTTCTCCTCGACCTGTGTGACTTGGTTACATCTCAGAGTCGTAAGATTATTATTCTGGTTTCATTGTAAAGATCTTGTTGGCTGATAAATCTGATTAAGTAACTATGCCTCAACTATGCCTCAACTATGTCAGCAACAGGTTACATTCCCTCACCCATCTCAACTTTGCATTCTTAATTGCTGTCTTGGTCTCTTCAGCGCTGTGAATTATGCAGTTTTGTGCATGCCTGCTGTTGAGGGAAGAGGATAGCCTCTGTGCATAAGAGAGCCGTGTCTCATATACAGTGCACCACTGGTACCCGTTTGATCAGTTGATACTTCTGAATCTTAGTATAGGTTGTCTTTTCTTTTTAAATGGTCTCATTGTGCCGAAATAATTTAGTTCAAGAATTCTCACTTTTCTGCTTCTGTATTTAGATATAAAGATGGGATGATTGCCATTATTGACATCAGCCGGAAAGGGGAAGTACTGTGCCGATTCCGTGGGCATGACGATGAGATACACTCCATAGCTTGGTGTCCAGTGCCAAGAGAAGAAGTATTGTATCAGCGTTCAGAGGATGGCGTGGGTAGGATGGACTATGTACTTGCACACCACAGTTCAACATGCAACATGCAACTGCTCCCAAGTGCCCCAAAACACCAGAAAGCAAAACAAAAATTCATATTATGATCTCTCCAAGGCTGAAAGATGACCCCCCACCCCCCTAGTTTGCCTTTTTATGCAACACTCATCAAAATTCCTTTCCTGACCCTATAAAGCTCCTCGCTTTTTGTAGATCACCGTTATGAGGGTTGCCTTGCTGCACAACCAGCCAGAGTGCTTGTTAACCTACACTAGCTGCTGCGCTCATGACCCCCAAACGGCCTTCACCACTACAGCTGAAAACTGTGATGGGGCTCTAGATAATTATTTAAAATAAGAGTACTATATGTTTGGGCAGGACATTCACTGCTGATGCTTTGTCCTATTTGCTAAATGGAGCAGCACTAAACACAGCGGGCCCCAGTGATAGTTTTAGAAGTGCTGCATTTTGGGAGGTCGAGTCGCATGTCTACATTTTCAATAAGTATTGGAGGAGAGAGTTCCCGACTGCTTTTATTCGGTGTTACAAGAGAATGGTCCGTGACTCATATTCGTAGAGAAATGTATTCTCTACGAATGAGTCATGGACCATTCTCTTGTATTCCCGTATTGCACCCAGGTCTGGTGACGATTCTTGGGTTACCCCATTATCTATAATGTTTATTCAGTGTTAGTTCAGTTTTCTTCTATTCAATGGGTGGCCGCTGTAAACACTACAATTTGGTCTACATAGCAATGTTGCATTGTTGGCAAAATGGTTAGCCTGTGCCTGTATAAATGTTGCAGTGTGTGCCAAGAAAACCTAGTGCTCACATGTCACACAAGGGTATCCTGGGCATTGCAAATATGCTTAAACAGGAAAACAAACACATGCATTATATTTTTTTTCCCTGGCAATCCCTTTTCACTTTGTTTCTATCTTCCCTTTTATGCTTCCAGATCCTGAGGTTACAAATGGGGATCTCCTGCCAGATGTAGAGAGCAAAGGCTGCTACCTAGCCTCTGGCAGCAAAGATCAGACTGTCCGTATCTGGAGCTTTGCTAAAGGCAAAGGTGAGTTTAGGCTTGGCAGAAGACTATGATCAGATGGTACAACGTAGAGAACAGACGTTTAGTACAAATGCTGCATACGTGACTTGTTACAATGGAATTCAGACTGAACACGTACACAGGGCAGGACAAGAAGATCTCCAAATAGAGTGCACATGGCAGATAAATGTGTATACCGACTGGGGAAGAGCGGGCACAGATGGGTGAAATCTGAGTAGAGAGGACGGGGCAGAAGCAAGGAGACTTTAGAGTGGGGAGTGAAAATATATCAAAGGGGAATACAGAATGAGCAGAAGTTATTAACTTTTAACATGGAGGCCTTCTGGTTCACTGTGTGGTCAAGCACGGACCGGCTTGTAAGGATTCATATCTAGGGTTGGGGTGCTTGGTTAGGAGGATAGATTAGGCTGAAATGTTAGCATGATGAAAGGTTGCATTTCTTATTCCCACTGAACATTTCACTGTTGCTTCCCTCTAGGGATGATGACTCTTAAACTGCCCTTCTTGAAGAGGCGGGGAGGGGGTGTTGACCCCATGGTGAAGGAGCGCATTTGGCTAACTGTCCATTGGCCTCGTGGGCGACCTACACAGATAGTCACCAGCTGCTTTGGGTAATGCTGCAGTCATTGTCCTTTCAGAATATCAACTGCTTTCCTTAAATCTATATAATATGTTTCTGTCAGCTTGGGATGATAAATAGCATTCGTGAGGGTTCTGTCTGTGTTTGTGCACACCTTGAGTGTTAAGGATGAGAATGCTGGCATTCAGATCCTGCACTGCAGAGAATACTGGTATGATTATAGCCTGTCCTTGAATAATTGACTTGTCTTGTTTGTTGGTTGGTTCATTTGCTTATGGTAATTATTTTGTTCTAGTAGTTTTTTTATAGTGCACTGAGACCACAAGTGGTTTTTATTTGCTTCCAAGAATCCTGCCCAAAATCAGCTCTAAAACAAAGGGAATGTGATGTCTACCTTTCCAAGTCACAGGGGGGCATCCTTTTCAAGGAGGGACAAATGAGACTATGTACATGCAGAATGAGATGACCAGCACAAAGGAATCTATCTGGGGAGGGTGGGGTTCAAGTGCACCCCAGCACTCACGAGTTCATTAGCAACACATACATACTACAGAACTCTTTTCCTAGGCGAAATCAATTGGGCATTCTCCCCACAGAGATACATTTAACAAGGTCTCTGCGCCTGAGTATAATCACAACACCACTTGCCACATAGACTTGTTTGAGAGAAGTAGCCACTTTCTCTCAAAAAGGTGTATACTTGGATGTCTCCCTTAAAGTAGAACCCTACTTCAAAAATGTTTCAGCATGAAATCCTTGAGATGCAGTGGACTTACATGATTTATTTATATTTATGTATTTATTTACAACATTTATTAAGTATGCTAATGCCTGGAGGCATGCATTTTTCTGCTTTGTTTGATGCAAAAGCTAGATTCAGGGTTGACTGACGTACTGTTGGAAAAGTCAAGTTTTCAAGGCTTTCCTGAGACGCATGTAACTTGAGATGGCGCAAAGGTTGATGGGCAGAGAATTCAAGAGGGATGCCATCTAAAAGGATAAACCTTGACCAAACTTCCTGATCCAGGCAATTAGCAAAAGGAAGGCATAAGTAGAACTCGGATAGGATGCATGTGAATCATTTGAATAGTTGTTCAATGAAAGAGTATCTATTATTAGGAAAACTTTAAAACTGATGCGCATACCTTTGAACATAATGGGTGTAGGAAATCCACATTTTCTTTGTGGTCACCCCAGATTTTTTGCCTTTTGTTGGACCCTGTATTTTTGCTGGCTTTTGAACCCTATGCACGTTACCCCTACCTGTGCCTGTGCTCCCCTTTAAGTATATTCAAACTGGCATATTATTAATTGGTATAATTAGCTTACCTATAAGTCCCTAGTTGAACTCCTTCGTCATGTCCCGAACGACCCATGCCCTAGACGATTGGCCTACCTATGCCTCCTATGGTTGGGGCAGACCTCTGCCCAGATGCCTGCTTACCTACACCTTCTCTGTGCGGTGACGAGATGTGTGCTAATATGTAGCATAAACCTTCGAACCTCCTCTCTCCCAACCTGGAACCGACTGGCCACAACGCTTTCCGAATACGATATCCCCCGAACTGATCTAAAAATTCTGCAAAAAACTTCAAACATGGACTACTTAAAACCCATCCGGAAACCCTTATCTCAGACCCCTACTTCTCCATCAGAAAGGGTGTTACCATAAATGACCTAATCTTCTACACTAAACGTCATGCTCAATGGCGGAAGGCTATTTACTCTCTGCTCAAGATCTCCTCTTCCCTGAAAACGCCACATGGTTTAGATAGATCGATACGCCCTCCTGGGATTACAGAGCTGAAGCCACCATCTCCCTCTACAAAAATGGAACCATCCTTGTACAAGCCTCATACTGCAATCTATTGTTATTTGACAAATTTTTCCCCACCATCTTGAATAAAGTGGCTAACGGCAATTCGGCCCCCCCCCCACCCCGCGGAAGGGCAGGACCCCCAGTGGTCCCCCAGTCCTCGCAAACTCCATCCCCTACCTCGCCACCATCACCCTCTGCTCCCACATCTGCTCCGAAGGGCCACCTTCTACCTACCCTAACTCTTATTAACAACTCCCCTGCAATGCATGCAATGAACGAGCTTTGACAGCACAGTCATCACGCTAATCCTCTTGCCCCCCCACACTGTTAGCTAGTCCTAACTCCCCTAGCTCTATTGCAAACAGCACCGTCCTGATTCTCCCCAAGACACATTCCTCCAGCCCAACACACAATCCCATCAGGCTCCTACCGGCCTCCAGGGGTCTCTATCCCTCAGTCCCCGCCTACCCTATCCTACCCATCCTTCCGAGCTTGTAGCTCCATTTCCCAGAATCCCTTCCCTTGTGGCACATTCAGTCGTCTACCGCCCTACTATCCCCTGACCTCACTAGCTCCTCCCCTATCCTACCAATCCCTCCCAGCGTGTAGCTCCATTTTCCAGAATCTCTTCCCGCTGGGCACATTCAGTCTCCACCCGCCCTACTTTTCCCCCGACTTCACTAGCTCTCTCCCGCTCCAGGGTCCCATGGACATAGCCTCCCAATCCCATCCACACACCTCACTGGAAGGCCGTCTGAGCGAGATAGCACTCTGCCTACAACAACTTAAGACAAAGGTCCGTAGTCTACTACATATCACTGAGGCTTTGTCTGTTATCTACAGATTAAGCTGCGCCACCACAAAAAAATCACCATCTCCACACGCTCCCTGATTGCGGGTGTACAGGGCTACCTCCTCCCCCACCCCCCAAGCCCCCCCCCCACCCCCCAACGACCCTGCTCCTCGCCCCTCCAGATGCAGAGCCTCCCTGTCTGATACGGATATTCATTTCCTCCTAGATTCTTATGTTCCAGCACATCCCCCCCACCATAGCAAACTTGCAACAAATTGAATCCATCCCCACAAATCCCTTCAGGGAACCTAGGCCAAACACCAGAACCTTAAATGAGAACAACCTCATGAGAGTCACCACCACTCTACCCACACCAACAGACACCATCGTTAGTCGCAAATGCATGCTCCTAAATTGTAGATCGGCAGCTAAACACGCTGCGTACATTGCCAATCTCACCCTGGCGCAGGATCTTGACCTTGTAATGTTTACGGAAACCTGTCTAAATGACTCAGCTGCACCCATCCTTTTAATACCTCCCAACTATGATATCATTAGGTTAGACAGATCCTGTGGTCAAGGTGGGGGCATCTCATGGTTACATCGTAACAATCTTACAGTGAAAGTACTACAGACTGACCTCCTGCCGTCCTGTGAATACCTATGCATTGAAGTGACTGGTGGCAACAATCACTCCTACAAACTGCACACGTTTTACCACCCCCCTCGCGACAACCTTCCCTTCACAGAACAGATCATGGACATAATCTTAGCAAATGCGGACTTCCATGGCTCTCAGATCTTCCTGGGAGATCTCAACCTCCATTGGAATTATGTAAATGACGTGGTGGTCAATAGCCTTAAATCCTTCCTACTTGAACTCAACCTAATACAAATCTGTGACAGCCCCACTGATATCAAAGGAGCTACCTTAGATCTTGTCATTGGTTAGCCCAACTCCATCCTCCTGGACTCGATCCTCTCATGAGATTGGACAGACCACTATTGCATCACCTTCCGTATCCTGGAATCGGTAAGAACAAGTAAAGCCCAGCCAAAGAACCCAAAACAGTTGAAAAGATGCCTACGGAACATCAACCCGCAAGATCTGACCGCTCTCTGTGATAACATCCTGTACCCGCATCCCCCCGCCCCTCCCCCCCCCCCCCCCCCCCCCCCCCCCCCCCCCCCCCCCCCATCGAAGATGTCTGATGTCCACGACCTTACGGCCCACTATAACCACGCAATGCTGAACGTACTAGACTTGGTTGCTCCACTACAGCTTAAAAGAATGTCCTCTAAACTCTCCAAACCATGGTTTACTGATAGTCTCGATTCCGAAAGAAGAAACCTAAGACTTGCCTAAAGGCTGTGCCGGTCCTATCCCTCCCTTGAGCATCTTTACCACCTAAGATTCCTGAGAAGCATTTATAATAAACGCATCAGATGATCGAAGGCCACCTTTTTCAGAACTCAGCTAGACCAAGCAAAAAACTGCGCAAAAAAACAGTTTGAACTCATCAAGTCCCAAGCCAATAGTCATCCGAACTCTGCATCACTGGGTCAAGGGCCTATTTGCGAAAAATTCTCACATTTCTTCACAGACAAGACTAATAAGATTGAAACTGAATTACGATCTGCCTGTGACCACCTGTCGATCAGTCCACTGACCTCCCTCTGTCCACCTGGCGTGAATATCATTGTCCTTGTGCAACCCTACCTCCCCAAAAACAATGCATCCTTGAGTCTGTTCCAAACCTTGGATGACTGCACTATACGCTAAACGCTGTTGACTTCCAACCACTACAGCGACCCGCTGCCATCGAAACTTTTCCCGGAAGTTAGATCCTCCTTACGAACATTGTGGACTTCGATCGTCATGGTGCTATTCCAGATTGCCTAAAATCTGGTCAAGTTACCCCGATTCTAAGAAAACCAACTGATGATCCCATGGACCTTCACAACTTTCGCCCAATCTCCAACATCCCCACCTTGGCAAAGCTCCTGGAGAAATGTGTGCTTACCCAACTCTACAACCACATTGACCCTTTCCAACTCCTGGACCAATGCCAATCTTGTTTTCGCCCGGGCCATAGCACAGAGTCGGCTCTAACGCACATTGTCGATGATGCGTTAAGAATTCTGGACCACAATGAATTGTGCCTACTGATCCTTCTTGACCTTTCGTCAGCATTTGATACTGTCAAACACGATAACCTAATTGACCTCCTGGAACACAGGATGGGGCTGTCTGGGCCTGTGCTTAACTGGTTCTCTTCGTTCCTCCCGAATAGATCCCAAAGCTTTAAGGTGAACCAATCCCTGTCCCAGCCTGCATCGGTTACGCTGGGGGTTCCCCAAGGTTCAGCACTCTCTCCTGCGCTCTTTAACTTGTTCATGGAGCCTCTAACAGAAATTCTGAAATCATCCAGCAATTCACTATCACATGTTTGCGGACGATACTCAACTATACCTAAAGATCGCCTCCCCTGGAGACATTCAGTCCCTCAACTCAGTCCTGCTGGAAACCCAAAGCTGGCTGACACGTAACCATCTGAAACTAAATGCTCTAAAAACAGAATTTCTCCTAATCTCACTTCACAAGCAATCTCCGGTCATTGAACAATGGTTGAATCAGCTTACTGCTCTTCACTTGGTATTATATTAGACAAAAGTCTGAACATGCAAAAGCACATCCGTTCCCTCACCAAAGGAGTGAATTCAGCATCCTAAGGAAGCTCAAACCCTTTCTCCCTGCTCATGACCTAAAGGTTGCAGTGCAAGCATTAGTGATCGCAAAGCTGGACTGTGGCAACGCTTTGTGGCTTGCCCTGAGTGAAAACGGCTCCTCTTAGGGTGGCCCTCAATTCTGCTGCTAGGCTCTTAACTGGCACTAAAAAATACAACCACATCTCTCCGAACCTGCTGGCCCTGAAATGGCTCCCATATGAAGCTTGGATACAGCTGAAAATTGCATGCATGGCACACAAAGCCATCCACTTCAAGACCCTGTTGTACCTTGCTCAGAAACTGGAGCTTTCATGTGTTTCAAGAGCCTCCAGAAGTGCCAGCACCTCTTACTCAAATCACAAAAATTCAAGAAAATAAAAGACCTGTAATCGAGCATTCTCAGGTATGGCGCCAAGGATCTGGAATTCTGGAATTCCCCCCCAAAGTCAGGATGATCCCTTCCACTGTCCTCTTCAAAATAGAAGTTAAAGGGCTCTTGATGAAGAAATATCTGCCTCAGTCTGACTTCCCCACTTGACTTTGGGGCTATAGACGCTGTTTTGTGGCCCAGCGGCTGGGCTCACGAGAATGTTGGACATTTTAAGGCTATGTACTTTTTGGCTATGTTGAATATTTGTTTGCATGTACCCGTCCTGCTGCATAATCTGTAAAGTACTCTGATACCCTCGGTGGTCATGTTCGCGCTATATAAAACTTTCTAAATAAATAAATAGTATATGGTACCAGATGTACGCTGGGGCTGGAAGTTAAATGCCACTAATAGACTGCAGCACCTAGTTTGCATCTGCTTCAGTGGCAGTAGAAACAGGGCTTCAGGCCTACCCGTGTAACCTGACTGTTGTATTGCAAAAAACTGCATCTTGACCTGTCAGAATAAACCCTTTTGAAAGAATAAAATCTCAGTTTTAGGTATTAATAAGTCAGCCCTTGTGGCCCACAAAGGAAGCTGCATGGTATTTAAAAATAGGTCATCTAGGAATTTAACGTAGCATTCAAAAGCTATTTTTCACTGTGGCAGGTATAGCTGTGTGATGTAGAAATTCATAATCCGGATTAAAATCCTAAAACTGTATCTCGGGAATGAGACGAGCTAGAAAAATAATTAAACAACCATTTTAATTAGTTCAGAAATATCCAATTCAGTGGTTCAATCAGATTAATAATTAAAGTTAAGGAGAAATAACCTCTAGAAAGTTACTTTTTTCCTGCCTGAAATTTCTGGAGGTTAATTTGCATTTACTCTAAAACGTCACCCAACTAGGGATAAGCATTTGAATAGGTGTGAAACGGGTATTAAATGTCCACCAAGAGCAAACAATAGTCTGACATTAATGTGCAGCGATGAACATATAATATGACGGGTGGGGGCTATGAGCACCCTTTTAACATTCCCGTGTCAAATACTGCTTGACATGTCTGCTGGGTTTAAATATAACATATTGGGGCAGAGGACAGGAAGACAAGATACATTTTGTGTATCCACTGTCTGGTTGCTGAAGAACCTGCTTTGGCCTACTAGACTTCTGTCTTTGGGTTTTACATATAAGACTGGGGGCACACTTAAAAGAAAGACAACTGGATGGAAAGACACTTTTTGTGTGTTTACTGTCTGTTTGCTAATAAACCCTACTTTGTCCTTTGTCCTACAAGATAAATGTTAGTTTGAGAAGGACACTAGGATTACCATAGTACCCTGCCCACGCACCCCTTCAACCCTCCGAGCCCAAGTCAAGTGTGGCTGAAGAACACCTTCTAGAGCTGAGTAAGAACCAAAGAGGACTGGACCTGCTGTCTGTGACCTAAGAGGAGCCCTGAACCTGCTACCTCTTGTACCCAGGACAAAGATGTGACTCCAAGGGTTGTAAGGTTGACCTCCTATTTCAAACTACAGATATCCAACAAGCTAGAAGCAGGCTTTCCTGAAACTGCTCAGCTTACCAGTGTCGTCCAAGGCCCAGACGACCCTGCTGTTTGCCTCTTCCTGACAACCTGTGAGCCTCTAAGGGCCTCCTCTGAGGTCCCGGGGGCTTTAGATATGTGCTCCTGTGGTTGATTGGGACTTAAAGGACTAACGACCCCATTTATAGTTTGACGGAGAGGAGTACCCATACCCCGGTGCCAAACTGAAGATCTGCCTGTCTCATTTAGAGACGGGAGGACCTTTAGTATACCAGCGACGGAGACTATTCTGTCTCTGCTGCCAACATACACTGCTGGCAGCCTCTTAAAGTAAGGGCCATCGGAGGCACGGCCATTTGTCTTTCCACCCTATTCAGAGTGGGCAGACAAATGCCCTGTTTTCACCGTCTGTCACCACCAGGTAACACCTGAAGGTAAGGGACAGTGAAAACTTTAGACGGACCTCCACGCCACAAAATAAAACTCATGTGACGAGGGGCTGATCATTTTTTTTTTTTTCCAAAAAGAAAATCCCGCTTTGAGATTTTCTTTTTGAGGGAAAAAAAATTACGGCTTGCCACGCCTCTCCATAACCTTAGATGAGCCATCAGTCAAACTTTAATTGCATATACAGGAATCACCATGACTGCGGTTCCTGTAAATGCAAGAGATGTCTGCTGGGCTAGCGGACATCTCAAAATTTGGTGGGAGGCTACTCCCTCAGAGTGACTTTACTCCCATCGCCTTGAGTAAATACCTGTCCCCCTAATTCTATTTCGGAATCGGAGGCTCTGATTATGCTTCTCTTTCTTTACTCTTTAATTTTTAGCAGGCAATCAAATGTAAACTTTTAAAACACTACATTTTCCATGACCACCATAGTTGCATGTCCCAACCATAGACGCAACAGCCCTATATAACCCTCATGTTGCTATACAGCTCTCTTTCTATGCTGCTTCGCAGCCAGTTAAGTACATTTCCTCATATTTGTGTTTTTATGAAGACCGCGTTTATGCTGTTTCTAGTTATCATAATATGATTGTAGTATCTTATACGGTTTGTGATATTATTGGTTTTACTACCAATCGTTTTTTGTATGTTTACACAAGTGGCCTCCCCGCTGCGCTTGCACTTCTTTTGCCATTAAGATATTTGTATTTGTGGTCTGCTCTGTTTAACACTAGCATGGCATGCGCACATTCAAAGGAGTGGTTTTCTCCACCCGAAGCGCTTTCATCTAGTGGAGGGGGAGAATGGACACGCAGATGCCTTCCGCGCAGTCCTCTTTTTATGTCTGCAGCTGGGCTCCTAGTGTGCAAGTGCGAAGGCTGTATAATTCGAGCTTGTGCTTATGGGCTTATCTAACATGTGGCGACGAGTTTTCTCTCTGCCTAAGCCCGTTCTGCTGCTCCCTGGCGACGCCCTGAATTAAATATAATTCAGCAGGGTTGGAAAATTACATCAGGCTCTGCCTAGAGTACTGCAGGTCCTCCCTCCACATTTTATTACTACTTTGGCACTGACTTGGCCTGCTTGTGGTGGTATAGATTTTCTTCACTCCCCCTGATTGCTCCAGTTGGTTGGTCTCAGCAACAACTATTTATGTCAATACTTCACCTCCTGAAGCTCTTGAATATTGGCTTGCCAAGCCCTGACTATATATGAGTATTTAGATATGGAGAGCTATTATGATGACCTTAAGGGGTCTTTGGAGCATAACCAATTGGAGGCGCTGGATCCTGGGTTGCAACAGTCTGTTAAGGCTCTAGTTAAGTCCATTGGCCCCTTAAATGACACTTATGTGGCTTTCGCACAACAACAGGGTTGGATCCCTGCACCCCCATTTATGATTGCAAGTGACCCTTCTGCCACTCAAGACAGCCTAGCACTAAAACCCCTAAGGGGCCCCACACTGAGGCTTTTAAAAAATTATTGGACTCCATGTCTAGAGATCACCCCTATAGTGCTCGTCCTCTCCACTCTCCGGCCCCAACCCCGATCCAAAATGATACGGGTTCCACTTCCTCCCAGAGCTCAGACCGTGACCACAAACCTGGCTCAAGTAAGCGTAAGCTCAGATTACGACACGCCAATGTCCAAAAGCAGCCTAAGGTACTTACCTTTCAACCAGGGGTTATTATTCATCCAAGATCTGCTGTCTGGCTACCCCTGCAAGAAGTTGCAGACTATGTGCAATCACATATTCGCCAGGGTTTTGACAAAGATGTCAAAGCACGCCTACACTCTGAATGCCCCAGGTCAGACCTGCCTGACAAAGTGACAGAAACCCCTGAAGTTGACCCCACGTTAGTGACTTTTCTAAAGAAGTACTCTAAGGATCTTAAGAAGGGCCTAGATCGTGCCTGGCGCTACTGTCAGGATAAGCTGTTAGATATGTCAAGCTCACATACTAAGATCCTGGAATTGGCATCCCAAGTGAAAGGAGTAAGCGAAACTCATAGACCCTGACATCTTGGTTAGCTGGGCCTAGTGGGCTGTGTCTGCGAGATTTCAGCGACTGGAGGCTTCATCCAAAAGTCTTTCATGTGCTTCACAGCCGTTGGAGGCTGTTCTCAGTAGACCTTTTTGCATTTCACCTCAGTCATCAACGTCCAACCTTTTTCAGTTGGCTCTTGGATCCAGAAGCCCAAGCCACAGATGCATTTCTCCAGGACTGGCCCTCTCCCTAGGCTATGCCATTCCCCATTTACTGATGATTCCTGGGGTTCTTGCACAATTGAGATGCCAGAAAGCAGCATTGATCTGAGTGACCCTGCTCTGGAGAGCACAAGCTTCGGTTTCCTGTGATTCTGGAACTGACTTGCGCTTCCCCGGAGCTGATCCCCCTACCTTTGCAATCGCCTTGTGGATCTAGTGGGTCATCCACATCCACTGATCCTGTTACAACACCTTTCTCTGGTGGCTTGGAAGATTTCTGGGAAAAATTGAATCTTCCAGGCCTTTCACAGTAAGATAATGCTTTCATCAGTCAATCATGGTCTTCAGAAACACACCACAGATTTGCTTCGGCATGGAGGCGATTGTGTAATTAGTGCTGTGAACGAAGTGCAGATCCTATTGGAGCAGATTGTAGTTTGGTCATACATTTTTTGTTGTCACTATCCTTAGTGGGCATGGCTTACTGTTCAATGAACAATTTCAGATCTGCTATTTCGGCAGGTCTCCTTCCGGTTAATGGTAAGCCCATTGGCAAATATCCAGTGGCATGTGTAAGTTATTGCGAGGGATTAGAATGGTGAAACCACTTAAACCAAAGCATTCTGTCCTTTGGGATGTTAACGTGGTTCTGCGTTTTTTGGAATCCCAATAAATACCAGTCTAGGAAACAACTGTAGGCCAAATTGACTATGCTCTTGTCTCTAATTTCATGGAAGAGAGTATATGACGTGCGAACTCTTGATGTAGCTGGGAGATTTTTTTTGCCAAAAGGAGTTACATTTTTCTATTTCCAGTCGGACAATATGCAATTCCAGGTCCGTATCCTACCCGGCTTTTCCGGATAACTGTAAGCTTGCCTTAAATGTCTGAATATCTGAAATCGTATGAGGTGAGTACTGCTGAGTTTCATACTGATATGATGGGTCAATTTCTGATTACAATACAGAAGTCTTTTAGACCTATGTCAGCTGCAGCATTGCCTTGATGGATGTGTTGGTTGTTATCTGAAGCGGGCATTGATACCTCTGTCTTTGGTGCTCACTCCGCTGGAGGGGTGATGGCTTCTAAACCATTTGCTTTAGGATCACGCTTGGAAGACATCTTAAGAGCAGTTGGTTGGTCATCTGAATCCACATTTAAGTCATTCTACTGAAAACCAATTGTTGATGTCACTTCTGTGGTGGTGGCTTCGCTTTAACCAAACATAATCCGAACCTCTGGACCTGTCCTAGAATAAAAAACATTCTAGCATTCACAACAATAATTTTCAATTCTATTAAGGACCTGGAGGTGAGAATTATCCCACCCGGTCATTTGCACATATTGATATTGGAATAGATTATGTGATGTGTGTATTTTCCCTCCCTGATAATGTTGATTTTTTTTTTTTGTATATGGGCCAGTATTTACGTCTTTGGTGTATCATATTTCTCCTAGAGAATGAGGACAAGTGATTCTTGTCAAGTAGATGTTCAGTCTTTCTGGAAGTGTTTTTCAATGGTGACGGAGTTCTTAGTGGGATGATGTTCTCCAAGCTGTTGGAAGCAGAGGACTTCCTATTCTTGGACTCAAGACATTTGAGTCCGGCTCCTGTTGAGCCAGTTTTGATTCTGTTGGTGATCCTTCTTCTTAGGGTCTCGGACTGTTAAACTGTTTTGCTGGTTTTGAGGCAAAGAGAGAAAGCTGTACAGCAACACGAGGGTTTATAGAGCCGCGGGCTCTGTAGTTGGGACATGTGACTACGGTGGTCATCGGAAATGTAGTGTTTAAAAAGTTTACATTTGATTGACTGCTGAAAATGAAAGAGTAATGAAAGAGAAGCATAATCTCACCTCCGGGTCCCTAGTAGCATTAAAAAAAATTTGATGTGAATGCCAGAATTTGTTATACTTAAATCCGACCCATAGTCAGAAGGTGAAATCTTTGACAAGGACGAACCTGGTTGGCGTATTGACCGACGCTCCATCGCAGTCAGCCTTTACTGTGACCATTGACTATCATTTGGTTAAAAAAAAAACAACATTTAAGTTCATGCATGATCACAAGAATAAAATCCATAAAATATGATTTTATTGTTGTGATTATGCATAAACTTTTATGTTTTTTATAAAACCAAATAAAGAAATTGATTGATTGATCATCATTGGTACTTGGTGCTTTTTGGAGCTATTCCTACTTAAAATTAAAAAAATTTAAATCTCAAGTTCCCATTATTGGATTTTTGTCATTTTGGTGCCATTATTTTTATTAATGTTTACTCTTTTTATTCAGTTTGAGGGTTTTTTTTGTGTTTGTTTTGCATTTTGATTACTGTTTTTGGTACTGCATAAAAAATTTACACATTTCTTTAAGTTAAACCTGTCGCTCTGTGCTATAGCTACCAGGGGGTTGAGTTCAGGTTAATTTACTGATTTTAAGGGTTGACCCTGTGATTATTCCTTGAGGTGGTTAGTTACCCACCCCAAATAAAAGTCCAATTTCTTAGAATGGGTTTATGAACTGATAACTAGTGTAGTTTCTTCAAGTGAATGGTAGTTGGAGATGTGGGATGTAGTTTATTCCATAAACCAGCTGCAACATTTTGTACCAAATGGAGTGAGGTAAATGTACAGGCTGAAAGACCTAAATAAAGGGCATTAGCATAGCCCAGAGAAGAGCCATCAATGGCCTGAATGACAGTGAACCCTAAGTGATTTGAAACCAAAGGAAGAATTTTCTTGGAGCAAGCAGAGGCGCACCAATGTTTTTGTTCTTGTATTCATTTGGGCTGCAAATTATAGTCTCTAATCAATGACAAAACCCAGGTTCCTTACCACCAAGAAGGTGGCGGGCAGATTCTCAAAGATGCAGGCTAAATGTATGTAGACCAAAAACAGGATCGCTTGTTTATCACTTTTATTTATCATGCCTCTAGGCCGCAGTGACTGAGGCAGTCCATTAAGAAGCAAATTGCTAAGTCTATGATTGAACCTGTATATTGTGATCTGTCCGGCCTTTAAGAAAACTACACACACCAACCCAAATTGTGCATTTATGGTAACAAAATACTGTCCAGTTCTAGGCTCTGGGAAAAAAAAGCCCTGCTGCTAAAATCCTGGCTTGGAAGAAGGAGTTTTCTTAGTGAGAGGAGCACCAAAGGCTTTTGAACAAGAGGACAAATGACAAGCTCAGGCTGACTGAAGTCTGCATGGAGGAAGTCTCTGGATATTGAGCTACAGCCTCCCATGGAGTCAGAGTAGAGAACCGGCAGCTGCAAGACCTATGGGTCATTCTAATACAGTCCTTCCAGGACTACAAATATGGTGACCCTGCATTGTCACTGACTGTACTGGTGCCCTTGGAAGGATGTCTGCCAAATTTCAGTTCAGCTGGGATGGAGTTTTCCTTTTGACACCATGTACTAGAGTATTGTTTCTTGCAGTAGCCGTTTGAGCCGTCTCCTAGCTATAACCATTTAGTACTTATCTGAGATTACAATTCTTGCTGGCCACTGACACTTAGTCTCAATTCCAATCCAAGTTATTGACTAGAATTTCAGAAGGCCGTTGAACAACCGTTGTTTTCCCTTTCAAATAATTATGGCATTTGCTCCTAGTATAAAGAAAATAATCTGCTGTCTTTCACGTAAACACTATAAGCGTTTTGCACGTAAACACTATAAGCGTTTTGCACGTAAACACTATAATGTTTTTGGAAGTTATATTTTTAACTGTGGTATTTTGCCAGTATATAATCAAAGATGTGGTCCTTTTGGAAGTAATAGCACTCACTGGATGTTGAGTTTGGGTGTAATTTACTGTCTAAATTTCAAGCCCACCACATCTCTGCCACCTTCTAGAGTAACTCTGGACTACTCTACTTAAGTATTCTTAGCAAGTAATGTGGGGTTAACTAGGCCATTATGAAGGAGTGCAAAGTCAATTCCTTTGTGGCTTCAAGGTGCTCGTGGAAAAACACTTCTTACGCACAGATACTGCCCATTTTCCACTCATTTTCTGTGTGTCTTCTGGTTGGCCATTACTCTCTTCAGCATAGATTGGCAATCAGTGTTTGTGTGTGTCTGTGAAGGTTTCGTTTTGGGTTTTCACTTGGGTATGTCGTCTGACAGAAAATGATTGCATGGGAATACTGTTTGCATTTGTTAATTTGTTACTGGATTCATCATGTTTGTGCCTTCTGTAAAACCATCATTTTTCTCACAGGGGTGAGCTGCTTCTCTGGGACTTGACCAAGTCTGGTAAGCAGAAATGGTCACTTCTGGGCTCTTCAACAGAAGGGCAGAACCACTCGCGAATAGTTTTCAATCTCTGCTCATTGCAAACTGAAGAAGGCCGGGAACTGTTGCTCTCCATCTCCCTGGACAGAGAAGTAAGAAAACATCCACTTAACATCTGTTCGCCTCCTGTCAACATTTTAAAATTGTAGCCCCTTTTTTCAAAGTAAACATTTTCTTCACAGGTTGGAATTTTGCTCTTGAAAAGGGTGATTAAACTTACTCCCCATATTTTGTGGTTTCATCTGTTAAACAATGTATTATTTCTTAGTTGAGAAGAAATTCAAGGATGGATTTGACTAAAATGATTCAACAAGTTCAGGCTCAAGACTAAATTGGCACATGATATCCAAGCCTAAAAGACACAGACATGATTCCTTACCTTCTGCAGCACTCTTTCTAATGGATACTTTATCTAACCACAGATTCCTCACCTTGTGAATATTCCCCTAGGCAGCAGACCAGATCCAGCAATTCAAAAGCAGTACTCATGGGCTCTGGTTGGCGGCCTCTTGCAGGTCCGCATCACTAGGCGACTAAAGTGACTATGAAGCTAAAATGAACTTTTAGAGTTTGAATACTGCTATCTCACTCCCTCTTCTTAGTCAAAATCTTAACTCCCAATCTCACATGATGCGTTTGGCTTTTAGGAGCACCTGTACTTAAAATGTAGCCACCTTTTCAATGGTCTTCGGTAGTATTTGGATTTTGGTTATTTATCAGTAGGTCGTTCACTTTATTGGATCTAGAGATCATTCGTTTTTCTCTTACAGGAGGCCAGGTCTAACAAAAACTAGAACTAACCCAATCTGAATTGAACTGTTCAGGTAGTTTGTAATCAAAGACAGAAACCCCTCACTTCTTTCATTGATTATAATATGAGAACAAGAGTCTACAGTCCTTCATAATAACTTACTTTGTTCCTCATGACCATGTAAAATAAGAACAGAGGTCATATGATGATGTTTTAGAAATCTTCCCTGAATCCTGCTATCAGGAAGTTCTTGTCAGGTTGGCATTTTATGAGCTGACTTCTACTGCCTAATTTTATGATTTTGTTTCTCAGAAATAGTGATGGCTTCAGTTAATCTCTGGTCACTTCTGAGGATGTCTGATGCACCGCTTGTACTGTGCAATTGTGCTATGCTTGTTGGTTCATTGAGTAATAAAGGGCCATATGTACAAACAATAGTAAGGGCGTTTACCAAATACGATTTGTTTTGCTATTTGGTATTCGCTGTTACTAATGTACAAAGGGGTTATTTAGCCCCTATTCCTTAAACTGCGCGATTCGTTGCCATCACAGGGATGTTGGCCCGCTACGGTCAGCAGACCACCATGTCTGTGATTTGTTTTTAAATAAAGCAATTTTTCTTTTTTTTCTTTTTTTTTTTAGATGTAGCCCATTTTCCTTAAAGAAAAACAGGATGTGTTTAAAAAGAAAAAAAATTAACTTTTATTTCATTTTTTAAGAGTAGGCAGGGACCTGCTCCTTTTTCAAGCATTCTCATTTGCGAATAGGTTACCACCAACTTTGAGTTGGCGGTAAAGTGCGAATGTTTAACGACCGCATTTCGGTCGCAAAATATTTATACATACCGATGTGAATTTGTATTTGGAACAGATGCCCTAAACACGCCCCTTCAAAATACCAATTCACAAACCCAAATTGTGATACTCTGTTTCTGAATCGCAATTTGGGCTTTTGAACATTTAGAAATGCCTTTTAGCATTTGCAAACAACCCGATTCTGGACATTTGCAACCAAAAAAGACTTTGTACATCTAGCCCAAAGTCATATTGATCTCCTGGATGGGCCACTCCTTATCTCTTAGGCATGATTATTTCCCCATCCCCTCTGCAACTGTCATCCTAGGCATATTATCAGTTTATCATTTTCCATTTCCAGCATAAGTCTTTGTTGATTGCACATTCTGTGCTATTTCAGTTTCTTAAAGGCGCCCCTTTTAAAGACCTTGCAATAATAAAATGCTGAGAGGCCCTGTCCTGATTTAAACCTGTGACCACCTGCTTAAATCATTAAGCTCCCAGATGGCCATTTTTGTACTGTGAACACTAGACTACAAAATAATACAATGAAATACCAAGCTTTGTCAAAGCCTGTAGCTCTGGCATTGGATGCCAGTCTTTTGGCTTTGTCATGGCTTTTGCAAACCTTTATTGTTGGAGAAACTGCATGGTCCTCGTCAATGTAAAGAAATTAGTGTATGACATTTCCCTTTGTGTAATTAAATTTCTGAAAAATTACGTGAAATGGAAATCTGGTATTTAGTGCTAGATTTAAGTGCAAAATGCCTCCTTATGACTATTCTGGACGCAAGGTTGCATTTTGCGCAGAACAACCCACCTAAAAATAGAAGTTCCGGGAACAACACAACGCTCACATACTTGTCATTGGCAGCGTTCCCTGCTTCTACTATATGAATTTTACACAAACGGTCGTAAATTGCATGACCAGGCTTCATTGCATAATTTTTGGGGAATTTCATGTAGCATGTATAACGTGAAATGCCGTAAATTATGTAAGATTAGGACTGTGCAGTGAAAATTTTACTTGGGGCTAAAGAAAACCTTTAACATTTTGTGGCGTGGAAGACCCCGTTCGGAAACGTCCTCTATGACGTTTCCTAATGATTAGAAGGGGTAATCAATAGTCAGAGCAAAAAAATAATTCTGGTGGTAAAATAGTTAGTAATTAGGTCAAATGGATTACTATCACTTCTTACGAGACAGTGTGGTGTCCAAAGCCCTGGGCATGCAGCACAGTGCTTGCTAATGTCAAGGTTTAGGCTGTAGATTCTGACGTAGCCTGCCTCCTATGTACACTCTTTTTGTGCTGCATTGTAGAGATGCTACTGCTGATGGTTTCTAAAACCTTCTGTCTCCTCTGCTCATCCTGTTTTTGTGCTGAATATCTGTAACCTTGTGCCTCTTCCTAATGTTTCTTTCAACCCATGCTGAAGTTTTCTCAAGCCTTCTGCCTCCTTTACTTTTGTCCTGTCTGTAAAAACAATTTCTAAAGTTGGAGGACTCTTTCTGATTGTACTGAAGATTTCTTTGTATCTGCTGATTCTTTATTCTGCACACAGGTGAAGTGCTGGGATCTGTCTTCCTTGGAATGCTGCTGGACGCTTCCCTCACTTGGAGGATTTGTGTATAGCCTGGCCTTCTCCCCTGTGGATGTGGGTTGCCTCGCCATTGGTGGTGGGGACAGCATGATTCGGGTGTGGAACACATTGTCTATCCAGAATTCTTACGACGTCAAAACCTTGTGGCAGGGGATCAAGAATAAGGTCACAGCGGTAAGTCTGAGTTGCTCTCAAGGAATAAGATTCCGTGGGTATATCACTTCTTTCACAGAATTGGCTGAATGAGTTCTACAGAAGCATTGACCTCTGTGGAGGCCTGAATTTATGTGAGCATTGCCGGCTGCTACTTTTATCCCCTATTTGCTTATTGTTTTGGAAGGATACAGCCTGCACAGCAAGTGGAGCTTTCCAGATTCCGCAGTGTACTATATGTGTGATGACACATAAAACCTATCCTTGTGTGCAATGAGTGGTTCAATATCTGTAAAACTAATAAATTAAACAGCATTTGTAAAGTACCACGAGGGGTATCTGGCTGCTGCGTCTCAGTCGAAGAGCCAGGTCTTAAGTCTCTTTCTGAAGTCTGCCAGTGAGGAGGCTGTACGCAGCTGGAGGGGAAGGTCGTTACAGGTCTTGGCAGTAATGTACGAGAAGGAACGGCCACTGCTGCTGCTGTTGTGAAGGATGTGGGGCTGATGTGCGAGGGCAAGTGAAGAGAAGAACAAGTGTCTAGAGGATTGGTGGAAGTTCAGTCGAGGTCATGGAGGGCTTTGTAGATGTGCGTGAGGATCTTGAACTGGCATCTCTTCTGGATGGGGAGCCAGTGGAGGTCTCTCAGATGGGAGGTCCAGGATGAGGCTGGCTGCAGTGTTTTGTATGGTGTGAAGTTTTCTGAGGAGCTGGGTGGGTATACCGGCGTAGTGTGTATTACCGTAGGCGAGGCGGCTGGTAACGAGGGCCTGAGTGACAGTCTTTTTGGTGTTGGTAGGGATTCATCTGAAGATTCTGCGGATGATCCCAAGTGTGTTGAAGCAGGAGGAGGCGACTGTGTTGACTTGACATTTCATGGTCCACTGGCTGTCAAAGATGATGCTGAGGTTGCGTGCATTGTCGGTCAGTGTGGGTGTAAGTCCTAATTCTGCCGGTCACCAGCTGTGGAGTCATGCAGAGTTGTCCTTACCGAACATCAGTACTTCAGTTTTGTCAGAGTTGAGTTGAAGGCAGTTGTCTCATCCATTTGGCTACGTTGGTCATAGGATTGCAGAAGTTGGTTTTGGCATTTGAGGGATTCTCAATGAGCGAGATGAACAGTTGAGTGTTGCCTGTGTAGATTATGTTGAGTCAGTGGGATCTGACGACGTCTGTGAGCTGGGAGGGTGGCTATGTAGGTGTTGAACAGGGTGGGGCTGAGGGACGATCCTTGTGGTATGCCGCATATGATATCTTTGGGTGCGGAGGTGAAGGGAGGCAGTCGGATGCTCTGTGTTCGTGCTGTAAAGAAGAAGGCAATCCACTTGAGGGCGTCTTGCCTTTGTTGTGGAGTCTGTTGATAAGGGTGTTGTGGGAGACTGTGTCGAATGACGAATATTAACACGTGCTGCTGGACTTCACATGGTACTTTTTCTTTTTTTGTGTGTTTCTTTGATTTAACAATGCTCTAGTGAAGTCAAAACTTTTTTTTTACATTGACACTGGGCTTCAGTGGCTGGGAGCACCACTAAAAAATACAAAAAAAGTACCAAAACCCCCCCAAAATAACCCTCAAACACAGAGCTACATGCTCTCTGCTGGTTCAGTGACACCAAATGGTGGTATCTGTGCCTGGTAATGTTGCAGTAGTGTAACATCACAGGGTTAACTGAGAGCCAAACTCTTTCATTCAAACATGCTTACATGGTTGAGCATGCAGTTGAAATAATAGGTTATGGGAAAGTAAAGCGGATCACTGCTATTAATGCTCTTCAGGCACGGCTTGGAAGACTTCTTAAGTGACATCCTCTGGGAGTGCGAACTAAGTACTTCTCTTAGTGTGACTCCTGCTGGCCGGGACTGGGATTGTTAATGAAGTAACAGCTGAATTGAAGTACGCTAATACATTTTTTTATCAAAACTAAATGACTGAATATAGAGTTGAGGCTTGTAGGCAGCCTGTTGTCTGCTCTGTCCCAGGACTGAATGCAGTGTTTGTTTCTTCCAGCTCTCCTGGCACCCTTCAAGAGAAGGATGCTTGGCATTTGGGACTGAGGACGGCAAGGTTGGCATTTATGACACCTACTCCAACAAGTAAGGCTCCTTTCATTGTAGTATTCAAGCTTGTTGGAAGTTAGTTAAAACAATAAATTAATATTTGACAGACTTGTGATCTCGAGTGAGGAACTATGCTGCTGGTGGACTTCTCTATTCAGGACTAAAATGCACAGAGCATGTTTTCGTGCCCAGGCCCAGACCTTGTCCATTTCTGAACCATTAAAGTGACCTCTACTTCTACCCAATACAGTTCAGTGGTTTTGTTGACTTATCTCTCAAAAATGTTCAGTTTCCCTCACATAATTTATGATTCCCTCCATGTACGCCAAAGCCCATATGTTCCATGATTTTCTTCTTCTGTCACTATAATCAAATCAATGTGTCCTCCATCTGCAATGTCTACCTTTAGGCAACGCAGTAAATTCTCCCTTTCTGTTTCATAAAAACTGTACACCTTCAGCATACCAAGCTCTGTGCCAGTCTGCAAAGTAATGATAATATGTATGCTCATATGCCATTCCTACAACTTTTCGCACCCTTCACCCCCAAAAAAGGAGTGTTATTCCATCTGTAATAAAACTGAGTAGAAGTCTGCATGGGCTCTTGTTGCTTCACATCCAGTATTTCAATAATCATGGTTCATTGGCAACCATTGATACAGAGGATAAACTAGGGAGATTCACAGTGCCGGTTTTCAAGAAAACAAGATGCACTCTACATGATGCTAGTACGTAGGCTTTAGACAGAGGGCAACACAGCATTTTTGGTACTTTGTCATTATTTAAACACACAATCTCTGCTGTTTGGCACCAAATCTGAGGTCACAGTAGACACAGTGAGTTTAGTACTTGTGTTCAGAACCATACTGGTACTACTGCTACTCTTGCCAGGAATAAAACAAGTAACTAATGTGCATGTGGCAGTTTTGGTAGGGGCCTCTGGATGCTACAGTCTGGACATTTGCAAATTCTGTCTTGGGTACCTTCTTACTACATTGCCCTCAGTCGCTCTTACATTCTCAAGAATTTAGATGGCCTAGATACACCATTGTTTTATGCTTGCATGTATTAGATTTTAACTACAGATAAATGTGATTGTATGGTGTATTTTGGCTTTGGAATAAGTCTGGGTAATACAAGTAAAGAGACAGCTGCTCAAGATCAAGCAGGATGATTAGTTTTGTAGTTGCCATTCTGACACTCCAAGACATGCAGTGCTCCCCTCTGCATAATCCATTAATTCATTTGAGAGAATATGATGTCTGGTAGACATGTGTGTGCCTCACAGCAGGCTGATATCACCAAATATGTTTTGGAACTGAAGAGTATTGGATAACTCTGTTCTGTGGCAGTCACTGAAAACATACAGCAAGATATAGTATTTTCCCAAGATCAGAGCTCAGCTCAAGATGGCCTGGTATTCTAAAAAGGCTTGACTCAATTGAATCTGGTTTTGCTGCTCTTAAACATGCCAGCCTCCTTCCACTTTTACGGTCTCAAAATACCAGTCTGGTGCACACAATTATCTTTATCCTGGAAGCTTTCTTAAGATTGTGTTTATTCATCCATCTCACACAGACTGTGCCTCATGCCTTTTTTTACAGTACCAAAAACTATATTTCTTACAAAGACAGAGACCAGGCAACAGTGATCTGAAAATACTGCAAAAATATGTTTATTCCTAGTGCAACATTGATATTCTTTTGCCTCAAGGCACCGACAATCATCTCAAAATAAAAACTACAGTCAACTGGCTGGGTGCAGGGTTTCCCATCCTTCCCCTTGGTAGATTTCCCCAGCTCAGTCAAACTTACCCAGTGTTCCTTTTCCCCATGTTACCTTACTGTCACCTAGCAACTGACCTCTCCGACAGCACTGATCTGAATCATATATACATATCGAATGTCACCACTTCTCCCTGAAGAGTGTCTACCAGAACCCATCACTCATGCAAGCTCCTGAACAAAGGGATCTGCTGCCATTTATTCTGATGGTGCAAAACGTTTGAACTTTGGAAAAAAAGGTTTGGGGGCTGGCTGGAAGTTGGATAAAACTACCTTTACTATTACTGGGCTACTGGCTACTGCAACATGCACGTCAAAGATACCACTGACAAAGGGTTACTTAACTTTCACCATTCCTGGGAGCTCTCAACTTGGAGATTCTGAGCACCGGCCCCATCCACGAAGCAGGCCACACACTTGACGCTGTGTTGTGCTTGCCTGAATGGGTATCCTTTCAAGATCCAACTCCGCTCACCTAGATCAGTTTTAAGGGTTAAGGGAGACTGCAACAACAGTCACATCTAGTAAATCATGGGTCCAGGCCAGGTCGTGGAAAAATCTGATTGAAAAGGAATGGATGAATTTAACCCAAATCTCTTGACTGGGGGTGAATGTTTTGATGTGTTCAGCATTCCGTCCATCAATTGTGTGTCTTTTGCTTTGAAAAGGAATGGTAAGCCGAACATTTTGTCTACCGCTCCAAACATGTCTAATGATGATCTGGCGTGCAGCACTACACAAATTAATAGTTGGCTGTCCAGCATGCTTGATAAAATGATTCCAATTAAAGCTTTAATACCTTGTGGTTTAACATCCTTTTGCACTCACTCAAGAAGGAATAAAAACTCTAGGAATGGAGATGGAGGAAAAAGAACACAACCAAGGCTAAACTCCAGTGCAAGACAATTCTGAGAAATTCCTACAAAATATTAGGTGATCCAGGGCTGCTATTTCTCAGAATCCTTGGAGCAAAAAATCTGACGAAATAAGTTTTCAATTATACAAGCACACGCTGGCTGGCTCAGAGGCCATAAAAAAATTCAGTGAAACTTAACAGGACCTATGTGCCAACCTTTCCATCTTCTTTGCGGACATAGTCTAGAACCTAGTCAATATCCTTCCCCAGCTTTCCGTTGAGTCTGCCTAAGAAACTGCTAACTCCTGCCTAACTCCCAGTATTTTTTTTTCTCTCGTTAATGGCGAGCAAATTACGGACCTTCTGGTCTCTGTGTCTTTGTCATCTGCTCCGGACATATGCCCAGTCCACCAGTTAAAAAAGGTCAGTCTGGCCATCAATTTCTACTTTACAGATATCTCCAACATTTGGAAGAAGCCCCGATTACACCTTTCATAACGAAGCCTTATCTCGACCCTAAGATTAAGGCTAACTATTGTTCAATTTCACTGCTTCCTCTTTTTGTCAAGCTTAGGGAAACCTTGGTTAACAAGCACCTAGTCTCACATCTGTATACAAGTCACTGCCAGTATCCAATGCATTTGTGTGTTTGTAAGGGCCTTGTCTCCTGAGACCGTGCTGGTAAAGGCCACTCAAGATATTGGAGACATTCGGGATGAGGGGGGGGTGAGCATGCCCATCCTACTAGATCTGTCATTTGGCACCATCTCACACACTCTCCTTCTACGCTCCTTCTACGAAAGCTAGAATATGTAGGTTTCAGAGGCAAAATGCTGGCTGTTTTCTATATTTTTGTCAGACCGTACCCAAGTAGTCTCCCTTGCTAAGTTTAGATCTACTTCCAAAACCATCTCTACAGGTGTATCGTAAGGGTAAGTACTCAGCTCAATCCTCCTAAACCATTGTCTCCCCACCTGCTTAAATTCTTGAGTCTTTTGGTATCATCTGTTTGTATGCTGATGATACTGAAATGATCATCAGACTAGAGAAAGACCCTAAAGAGGCGGACAAAAACTTTAGAAGTTGTCTGTAAGAGGTTTCCAATAGGATAATTTCCAATTCCTTGATTCTTAACAAAGACAGATCAGAAACCTTGTTTTTTGGATCAACAGACTACGGGTCCCTGGAATGGTGGCCAGAATAATTTGGTACTGCCCCCTAACCTCAGCCCCAAATTCCAGTCGCCCACACTCGAAACCTGGGAGTCTGGTTTGACGCCAACTGTCTTTTAGAGAGTATATTAAAGTCACCTATTCAACGGGCTTTAAACTTCAGAAATTTGTTAGGACGCTCCTGTCCTTCCTCCTTACCAACTTAAGAAAAGACTTGGTGCTGGCCCTGATATTATCCTGAGTAGATTATTACATTTTCTCCATGCGAGTCTTCCTGAGTATCTTTTGCACAACCTACAACTGCTTCAAGTGCAGCTGACAGGCTGTTGCTAGGTTTAAAGAAGTCTTCGCCTATTTTCAGCGAACTTGTGAGATTGCTGTGGCTCCTGATTTGAAAGAGATGCCAATAAAAAGTATATAAACTACTATAATATCAAAAAGGTACATGAACCGTAATACAGGACTGGTTATATTTCCCTATCCCATCCCAAATGCCTAGTGGCGGACAAGACAAAAAGTTACTATAGATTTGGATAAGAAGGTCTCACCCAAGTAATGTGGCATGCTTCATCTCTGGCTACTTTATCCCACCCTGATAATATTGTACTACCACAGCCGACTCAATCTCTACTGTGAGGGAGTTTGTAAGATCTGTTAATGTCTGGATAAGACTGGGATCTAGTTAGATTTGAGAATACCTTAAGTTACACTACAAAGTGCCCATTATTAGGCAGTACCTTAGGTATGGTTAAAAGAATAAAATTAATTATATGTGGATGCTTAGGGTTACAATGACCCAAACATCCTTTTATTGCACCAACATGTTTCTGTCCTTCCGTGTGCCATATACTGGTCAGCAGCATTCATCAATGCTTTTAAAGGGATCCCTACTTCTGAAAGAAAGTGTGTAGATCACTCCAAGTAAGACAGGGACTTCCTATCTTCACAGATGTCATTTAACCGAGAATGAAATTCAACAACATTATCAGAGTTCATTGGTACTCGGAAACATGTTCTAATTGTAGCAATGTGTCATAAACACTCTTATATCCGCACATGACGAAGAAGTGACATTGCAAACATGCATATTGAGTGGTAGAAGTGGCAAATTCATGCTTTCCTTCATCTGTTTTAGCTTGTCCTTCTCAGGGTTTTCAATCACTTTATGTTTCGGCATGGAGTGGTGACACCTGTAAGTTTTTCAAGGACACCAGCCTAGTGGCATAGTATGACCCATCCCATTCGTGTGGTGAAAAATACACTGTATGCCTTGGGTATACATTACACCTCTTAAAAAATCCTCTATGATCCACAAATGGTAGATACTTGATTCCCTTTCGGCTATTACCAGCAGGGAAGGTTAGTTTAGGTCCTGATCTTGCCAAACTATAAAAATCAATCTCCCTACTGGGTCCAACTAGGACTACACACAATGTTGAAACAATGTGTCACCAATGAGTAACTAATGCCATTATCTATTTAAAAAGTGTATGACTGCAGAAGAAGCACCCTGTGCCAGACCATGAAGTGATTGAGATCGCTGAGTAGGGTAAGCTAAAGAAGATAAAGGAATGCATGGATTTGCAACTTCTACCATGCAATATGCATGTTGTTTGCTTGTGTTGTTTACAGTGTCACTTCCTTGTCACATGTGCTGATGTAAAAGTGTTTGACACATTGCTACCTTTAGAGGATGTTTCTGTACCAGTAAGCCCTGGCAATGTTGTTGAATTTCCATCCTAGGTTGGCTGATAACATTGGTGAAGGTTGTAAGTCCCTGTCTCAACTTGTGTGACATCTATACACTTTCTTATATAAATAGGGATCCCTTTGAAAGCCCCAACAAATGCTTGTAGGCACAATAAAAGCATGTTAGGGTCATTGTACTTCTAAGCATCCACATATAATTAATTTCATTCTTTTAATCATACCTAAGGCACCACCTAATGAAGGGCACTCATGTGGTATAACTTAAGGTATTTTAAATCCAACTGGATCCCGATCTTATCAAGACATTAACGTATCGTAAGAACTCCCTCATAGTAGAGGTTGTATCTGCCAGGGTAGTCCCATCTATAATAAATTTTTGTCTTGATTGCCACTAGGTGTTTGGGATAGGACAGGAAATATAACCTGTCCTGTACTACTGTTCACCGTACCTTTGTGATATTGAGTTTTCATTGGAGGAAGTAAATTGAATTCCTCTCCTTGTGTAAAATGTTAAGTACAGTATTTTGCACAATCGTTACCAGCACTCCCACCTCACCACCTACTTTGCCTGGTGTCTACCATCTCACAATTTAAGATCTTGTCTGGGTGGTTGTTCTGAAAACCAAAAAATGGGAGGACATGCTCGGTCAGTGATCACCGCCAAAATCTGGAACTCTTTCATTTGCTTTACGTACCCAATCTAATCTCAGATCTTTTAGGATAAACTTTCTTGTTCCTGAACAACATACAATTTACCGCCCTTCTCTCTATTCTATTCTATTCTGGGGTCCTCACAAACACAGCCTATTTCTGGGCTGTATTTCTGCTTCACTTTGTTTCCACTCTAGCACCAGGACACTTTGTTTCGGAAGTAACTGTTTAGCACTTTAAAAAAAATGCGTTAAATCAGTCAATCAATTAGTGATAAATACAGGCTCTCTGGACAGTGGGAGTCTTCTACACACCCGCCGTGCACAGAGTTTATAAAGGGCAGAAGTATTACTGAAGAGATTTCCTAATGGAGGCTGGGACCAGATTGTTTGGAAATTTATAGCACGCACAGATACTCAAAGAGTGAACCTGGTGGTAGGAAGGCAGAAAGTAACTATTTAGATAAAGATAAAGGTCTTGAGCCTTTGTCTGAAGAGTATGGGATCCTGAACACTACGGAGGTCAAAGGGGAGATGGTTCCAGGCTGAAGCTGCCCTGATGGCGAGAAAGCTCCCTCCAACTCTCTTAAGGCGAAATCTCAGAATGTGGGCGAGAAGTTGCGTGTCTGAACGCAGCGGCCTGGTAGGGGCATAAAACCTGAAGCGATTTCCCAGGTAAGCAGGGCCGTGTCCGTAAAGGGCAGAATGTACCAGGACAAGGGATTTAAACTTTACCCTTTCAATTACAGGCATCCAATGTAGATCACACAAGTGTTGTCTTACGTTGGTCTTTATGGGAATACTTGGAGATGTGCTGGACTGTGTGGAGAGTAGCTGATCCCCAAATTCCTTTAGGCTCTGCCGTCTGTAGGATGCCTGCATCTGAGCTAGTTTTAGAAAGACTCAGACCAAAACTCCCATAGATTTAGCTCCATCACTGTACAACTTTTATCTAGAGTAAACTTGGAGCATGGCTGCCCTGCCCTGTGCCAGTAGAATTCAGCATCTGATCTGCTCTTTTCTAGCCCATAAGAGACTGTCTTGTATTCACAATGTGCAGTTTGACTGTGTTCCATTAGCTGGAGCTCGTCGTCCTGTTTCTGGAGCTACTGAACCACTAAGGTTCCAGGAATATTGCAGTTTAAAGCCATGGTTGGACTGTAACACTAATGTCCAGATCCCACTTGGCGCTGGTGACATCGTTAAGGTCCAGTGCACTGACCTTATTTGGCCCTATATTTTGGTGTTCAAGATTTCACTTTGGGTGCTGACTCTATGTATATCCTCAATTTCAAGAGCTGGAAAACCAGTTGGTTCTTTGACTGGTCTATGTCTGAAAAGTTTTCTGGCTGGGTACAGACTACTGCATCGCCAATAGTCCTCTGTAATGGAAACTCTTGACACCATAAAATCCTCCATTAGCTTCACTTGTTTGTGTGTTCCTTTTGCTTCACTTGTTTGTGTGTTCCTTGTTGCTTGGTTGGTAGCTAGGAGGATGAGATTAAAGATATATTGGAAACCGTAACTGTGTGCCTCAGCCCTCTGACTTGTCCAGTTTACACCTAAACCAGAGACCATAGACAGAGGGTCAAACATATTTGGAAATGTTACATTTTATTTCCTTGTCCAGCATTTGACATGTTCACTGAGACTGTTCATAACAGTAAGATTCATCTGTCAGGTCGATTGTAAAGGCTAGATCTCACAATCACTGGCCTATATGATTATGTTGGATTTTTAAGGGGTAAAAAGATCATTAGATATCCCTAAACAGGAGAACAAAATAGCAAGCTAAAACCTTGCCTCACGGGTGGGGCTTTAAAAGATACTGTAGAATAGGAACATGTAAGGAAACAAATTACTTAGGGAGGCTTGACCCATTAGGCTATCAGTCTTAAAGACAGATTCTATATAGGGGTACCTAATGTCATTCTTGCTTTGATTTGACTTCAAGGTAGCCACCCTATACATGTCTGGAAGATGAGAGCAGCTGTGGCTTCACTGCTGGTAGAATAAAATGTAGGTTCACTAGGCAAAAGTAATAAAAAAAATAAAAATTGCCTCTTAAAGGAATGTTTATTTAAATGCGCTTTATGTATTGTGTAAAAAAAGAAAATGTTTTGGTAATCCAGTGTCTGTGCTTCTACAATCTTGTTCGGTCAAAAGCAGCAAAGCTGGCTACGGTTCCAGGTGACACTGTGCACCCACTGAACAGGTCCTATCTCTTCCAGGTGTTGTTTCCATACATCAGTTCTGGTTTAGGTCTGTATTTATTATGTCTTGAATGCTCCACTATGACTATTGTGTGTTACCACCCATCAGATGTGATGTCTCTCGTTTTCTCTTGTACACAGGCCACCACAGATTTCCAGCACGTACCACCGTAAGACTGTGTATTCCCTGGGATGGGGCCCCCCACTGCCTCCGCTCTCCTTTGGTGAGTTTAGCTGGTTTGAATGACAAGTTTTTAAGTGTGTAAATCCTGTAGTTCCATTCCCAAGTGTTGTTTTCTGGATAAGAATTAAAAGGCTGCATTTTAATCTACTAAATTAGAAAGATTGTACTTATCATTAAGGTATGCGCATATCCACAGGCTAGTCCTCAGATTACAATATGTTGGGTTCAAACTTGAGATAGCAAAGCAGTGTCAACCAAATGGTTACACACCTCCAGAATACCTCAAAACTTCAAAAGCATGACATGTCCCCAAGTTGCACATCTTACAGTTACATGCTTCCACTGTATATTGGCCTTGGCTTCCAGTTACACAGGTTTTAGAAACCTAGATTTCAAGTAGAAGATATGCCTCCGGTTGGTCTCCTGTGCTGCAGGCCTCTTGGCAACCTATAATGTACCCTTCTGTGAATATGTTTGTGTTTGTATAAAAGTGTCTAGAGAGTTTGGCCATAGCTGCATTACAGGTTTCTAGTCACATGTATACTTACTTGTGAGGGAAGTGATATGGAATCAGAGGCAGTACAAAAACAAATCAAGGAGATATTTGTATTGCCCTACGCTCGTATGGCCTGAGTACATAGTGAAAGAGGAACGTTTTTAGTAATGCATGGGCCATGTACTTGGATAACCACTATCGGTAGGAACAGGTACTCCAAGTCTTAAGGACACAAAGGTTGGCCTTGCACAGCTTTGTCCATATAGTTCACTTACTTAGCCAGAGGACTAGAACAATGTTTTTAAAGCATTTGTGCAGTGAAACCATTAGGAGTCAGTAAAGGGTAGGAAGGAAATACCAGAAGAACAAGCTCTGTAAAAGATAACAAAGTACAAATTCTACACAAAGCATAACTGACACTACACCCAAATCAGTCTAGGACCGGTGTATGGGCACACACTGTAGTCCCAAGTTCTCAATTGCAGATTACGCAGTGCTAGAGATTTTTAGAGAGTACATACAGATTAGCTAACAAAAATCTAGAAACACCTTGCAGGGGAATGAAGAATCACAGTACACTGGGAGGAGCTCAGTAAGGCCATAATCTATAAGCGAAACATGTTAGGTATTTTTGTGCAACATCCACTGTCCACTGTCCTTTTGTGCAAAGGACACTGCTAGTGATGACTGCTAACAATTTGTAACAATTCTACGAAATGCAGACTGGGAATATGAGCACAGAATGCAGCCTATCTCTTCAGAAAACTAGCATTAGCAAAGCCTTCTGAGGTCCTGTTGGAAAAGGGTCCAGCTGAAAGGGGACAAAGTAAGCCCGACTCTTTATAGAGGTACAGTAATGTTGACGGTAATCCTTCGAGGCAGAATATCTGAAGACAAAAAACATAAAAGGATATATTACTCTAAAGTCGACAAGTTTGAGAATAAGTTATACTAGCAACTCTGAGATAAAGCACATTTCCCGTTATCTCTGTTCTTTGCATGGACCAGCATCGACCTGATCTGGTTTGTTCCCTCACAGTTCAAGCTTGCCCCTTCTCTAGCATTGTCTAAGAGCCTGATCCAATATAATAGGCAGGGTCACCTCCTACTCTTGAGCTGTCCCATGGTGATTGCAATGAGGAATCTTTGCAGAGCTCTTCCACGACTCTTGATTTAATTAGTGATGTGGTGTTTGGGGCAGTAAGACTCAAAAAATGATATAGAGCTCTAAACGAGCACTGATCAAGGGGTGACTCGCTTTGAGTGCTGATCCTGTCCCTACTTGTGATTTGGCCTTGATAGATTAGAAAGTCTTACTGTGCTTTTATTTGGCTCTGTGCTCTCAACATCCCACCACCAAACTGGAGTGCTGTAATAAGAAGTGGTATGAACAAGCAAGGCTTGGGTCCGTAACTCCCTGGACTGGACCACTAATAATCAAACAACAAAATGAGGTGTCCAGGAAGACTGTTCGATCTACATCCGGATAAACCTTAGACCATTAATTCTAAAGTTTACAAGCTTTATTCAGCTTAATTTAGCTTTTACAAAAAGACATTCAAAACCAATTATACATGTCTTTAGAAAGAGTAACACATTGTTAGGTTACACATTCTCATCCAACATTAAAGTGCATGATCCAACATATATACACATGACAAAATCATAGATACAAAAAGACATAACATCAATAATCGTATGTACAAGCCAAAAACATTTGACCAGTCCTAATTTCAAATTCAAACACTAGGCGGACATTAACTCCTGGGAATACAAAAAATATACCAGTTGTTGTCAACACTATGAGGGAAAAACACTATTTAACCGATTCCCTCGTGGCACACCCCATCAAAAGTACCCGATTGCTAATTAGAAGTGGGGCATACGCCTCTCAATTGGTTTGTGAAACCCACGGTCTGCCTATGTTCTAATGAATAACTGCTATTGTTGCAGGAGGTGAAGGCGACAGGCCCTCTGTTACTTTGTACAGCTGCGGAGGAGAGGGGATAGTCTTCCAGCACAACCCCTGGAAACTAAGCGGAGAGGCCTTCGACATCAACAAACTAATCCAAGATACTAACAACATAAAGGTGCTGTGTGAGCAGTATATCCGTGGGGTACAATATGCAGGGGTGGAAAGCTAATTTGTGCATTTTACAAAAAAAGTTAATTATGTGAAACGTTTTACTTTCCATAATTTTAGTGTATATTACTGAATCCTAAAAAAGCAGTGAATGACTATCTGGTGCCAGATGCTCACTCTTGCCTAAGCACAGACAGTTGAATCAATTGATGTAACATGTCAGATAGCTGAAAAGCCTCAATTACTAAAAGAGACAAAACCTTTCTTTAACCCGAAAGGTAATAGATATGCCAGGTGATGTTGTTCTGTCACTAAACATAATGTTTGTTACCAGTAAAGATTATGCCTCTAGGGATGTTTTCCAAAGGCAAGATTTTGACATCACTCTGGCCGCAGGTTCTTTGAGATACTGTGGAAGAAGTAGTACGCCGATAGTAGTGTGACATTTGCTCCTACTCTCCCAGTAGCTCTGTGTACTCCTCCATATCCCAAGCTGGCCCTCTGGTGATGTACTTTACTGGATTTGATGCCTAAAGTAGTCATGAGAGGGACATCGAAGTGTGATAACGATCCTTGTCCTTGGAACATGGAATGTCCAAAATAAAACTTGCTGTTCAGAGATCTACTTTTGACAATCACAATTCTACTTCATAAACACATGTCTGTGGTGGGCTCTAGCCCCAAAGTACATGTGCATTCTCATATTGAGTCTGCAGTCACTGGGCACTGGTCAAGTAAATTTTTAGGCTAAAAGACCAGCTCCCCTCTCACCCTCTTCTTAGATCTGTTTGACCCTTTGTATGAGGCTGTGCAGCCACCGATTGAGTCCTCATTCTTTGAACCGGTTTCAAAACACATAGAATCCACTAGCTCACTCTGACATGCGCCAACTTTCAAATTGCAAAATCTCCTCCAGTGTGTAGCCTTCTTTGAGATATTGGTGAGCAGTAGAAATGTTCCCTTTTGGTTATTGCTAGGTATTCCAAATCACGGTGTTTAGTCTCACTTGAGCAGGTAGAAAGTTTATGAATTTTTTTGTAGTGTATTACATATGAATAAACCTTTTCTTGTGGGTGGTCATTGGTTTTTTTGTTGTCAGAGAAAATTGACAAAGAGTTTTCCGTGACTAGATCTCTACTCCGAATCTAGTATTTGGTACAAAGCAAACAAGTGGAAGGGAAGAAGGCTCTGAATGGAGACCCCACGCCATTAAAGGGGTGTGTTTCTCCATCTAAAGCAAGTATTGCTGCTAATATTCAACATCTGCAGCCGCTGAGGAGTGCCTATTCTTTTCACATGAATGTTGTTTTACTAGTAGGTTAACATATGTACTTTTTTCACTGTTTAAGCACAAGTTACCTGGGCGCACAGAACTGAACTGGAAACCTGACGGCTCTGTCTTGGCACTGGGCAACGAGGATGGGTATGTGTGGCAGTGACTGACCAGACTTATTATCCATCCTGTGCATTGGGAAAATAAAGGTTTATTCTGACATTTGTTTTTTATTCTAGATCCATCGAAGTCCTGCAGGTGCCAAATTTGAGGTTACTCTGCACCATACAGCAGCATCATAAACTGATAAATGCTGTAAGGTGGCATCACTCTCATGGAACACAGCCAGGGCTGGAATATATGCTTGCCTCCGGTTCCAACAATGCAGTTATTTATGTGCACAACCTAAAGACTGCCCTCGGTAAGTGTTCACATGATTTTGTTTCCCATCACAATCCATTTCTCATGGGTGGTTAAATGTACTAGTCCTTTTTCAGGAATACTGCATTCTCAGGGGTACATTACGTATTACGTTAGTCAGAACTGAGTGTTTGTAAGTCTTTTGTTGTATTTAGAGTAGTAAACCGAAACTTCTAAACCCAGGGTTCATTGGTGCGTACTACGTGTGTTTGTGAGCAATATGGTAATTAATGATTCTTAGTCCCGTGAGTGCATGTGGAGAAGAGCCTCTCCCCGTACCACCTTTAGTTGAAAGGGAATGTCCTCTCATTGTTTTATATTTCCATTTTTTTTCAAAGAGGAACTGTTTACTTGGTCATCAGTTCCTTCTAGGTACTCTCAAGATGAATAATACGTATGTACTGTCCATCATGCACTGACTGTTTCGGGTACTCAAAAAAAAAACTAGCATCGAGATCTCCAGATTTCAGACGGCATTGAGTACCACTCAACCGTAATCCGTGCATTTGCAGTTGTAGGCCAGTTAATATGCCTAATAAGCATATGTGAAATGAATCTACCTTAAAGGTAGCAATTCTGAATGACATTTGTAGAACCACTGGGCTTAACCCTCGTGGTGCCCATAAAATGTCAACTTACACCATTCTGGCCTTCTTTCAGGGAGGGCGCTTCAAATTTAGTGACTTGGGGGAGATCAAACCCTTCAGAAAGATGAGAGTTCCAGTATGCTAGACGTTCGTGTCTCACCAGATAGCTGTTTGGCTGGCAGAGCTTTGCCCCATGTTGGTCCCAGTTGGTAAAGAGGGTGGGCAACCAAGTCTATTCCATGTCCTGAGAATTTAAGTTTAACAGGGCCAGATAAGATGCACTGTTTCCAAAGCTATTGGGTCACTAATCTACTACATTATGGGGACAGAACTACTAACGTTGCTTTAAAACCTGAAACATTTGTGCTGCACTGCTCTTAAGCATTTTGGATTGTCGTCTTTTTTTCTGTAGTGGATTTGAAAGCCAAGGAGTCCATTGGAGATGTCCTCTGTTCTGTCTGAATATTAAACTGCAGAGACCAGGCTGTTTTACTTAGATGTTGAAACCAATATGTACCTTAATCAGCAGTCTACTGCCCCCTCATACCACAGAGGAAGGTTTTTTATTTTTCACCACAAGAAGTGAAGGCCTACTTGCCATCCCCTGTAAACATTGGATGGGGGGGAGGTATTGTGGTAGTGTACGTAGGGGTGGGGAGCGTAAGCTGTGCATTAGGGATGGGTCAGTGGAGTAGCTGAAATAAGTGGGCACATGGGGATGTAATACCAACAGGCCATGTGCTGATTGAATGTTGTCCATTGAAGATACAGTGTGTAAGCCTGTGCAAAATGCGGATTTTTCTGCATGTTGCCTTCTTCCTCAGTGGGCATGAGAACCTACAAGTTCTTTATACCTGGGTTCCTGGCCCAAACTATAGCGTTCTATTAAACTGTGAAACCGTTCCTCTCCACTGTACCTGAACATAGTCCTCCCCCATTCCTGTGTCCCACTGGGTGTTGCCTACCAAGAGACACCTGGCTAAGTATGTCTGGGGCCAATCCACAAAGTATTATGACTAGTTGGATGTTGCTCTTCCTGTGCCTCCCAGGCCATATCCCAGAAAAGAAATGAAAAAGCCTGGGATAGACTCACCGTCCTGGTTGGAGGAGCAGTCTTCCTAGCTGTAACCATTTCATTAATATCTGTGTCTAACTGTCTTTTAGCCACTGGCCATAAATTCTATTACCCAGTCTCTGCAGTCTCAAATTCATGTTTTTTTGGATTAAACACCCATAATTCCATTACACCAATATGACATCATCAAAGATACACAAAAAGAATGAGCTGAAGAAAAGTAAGTGTGTGTTTTTTTTTCTTTTTTTTACCTAGGTATATAGTTAGTACCTTGTTTCTATTCAAAAAGCATTTTTTCTTTTACCTATATATTTGGCACCGTTTGACGAATCTCCACAAACGTTTCAAAACTAATGGCCCACTCACTTCAGCTGATGTGTTGAACATTTCGGGTCGATTCGTCAAGCTGGAGCCGAGAAAAAGGGGGGGTCCCAAAACGAGTTTTCTCCATGTTAATTTCCATCGGAAACTTTAGACACGGCTACTACCCGAACTGCTGAACGGAATTACACCAAATTTGGCAAAAAATGTAGCTTTTGGTTCAGAAAGCACTCTTTTTGTTAAATGGTGTAAATCCGTACAGTAGTTCCTGAGAAATTTAAAAATGTCTCTGATATGCAACTGGGGACGTCGAGGATCGGCGAACCCTTCCGATCTCGAGCCTGCAATCTGATTGGCTACCAGCACTTCAAACCAGGAAGTGTTGGCAGCCATCTTATGACTGTTGAACTGTGTCACAAGAAAAAAGGTGAAAAAAACCTGAAAAAATAAGAAAAGGGGGCAGGGTAGAAACACCCTGACCCCCCCAGGCCTGCTCAGGGAGGCCCACATGGACCCCCAGGGCCATAAAAAGCATTTTAATTTTTGGCGGGATTCGCAGTGGATCAGCGAATCTGGCAAAATTGTTTTTTTAACCTCTTCTGTGCCCATGACGAGATAGTCTCGTCATGGAGCACGGTCGCGCTGTGCCCATGACGCCCACTAATGTAACTCCCGGCACAGGAGGGGGAAAGGGAGTGGCACTGAAGGGGTTAAACTGAAGCACGTCCTCCCTCGCTTGGTTTTCTTTAAGCCCCCAGGTGGGCCAGGTCCCGGGGGCAATCATGAAATGAGATGCCGGGGCCCTCCACCTCCCCGGGGCTTACAGATTGAATGCAGGGGGATCCACAGTCCCCCCACCCCCAGCCCCGGGGACCGCCTCCTCCCCGGGGCTTTATTGTGTAAAAGAAATCCATGGGGTGATCCTGCCCCCCACAAAGCCCTGGGGACCGCCACGTCCTGGGAGCTAATTATCTTAAATGTGGGGGGGCCACGACCTCTTGAAGCTAAATTCCTAAAGATACCTGGGGGGGCTTCAGCACCCCCCAGGAATCCCCGGGGACTGCCACCTGCCGGGAGATATATGTAGAAGTAAAGTGGGGGGCTCTAGTCCCCCCTACACATCCCTGGGGACCCTCACCTCCCAGGGGCTGAAATATTATTGGAGGGGGGCCGCATGGCCCCCCACGTGGAGCCATAAGTGGCCCTGGGGACTGCACACCCCCACCCCCAGGTCTCGCTCCAGCAGTGTCTCGGGATGCCCACCCCCGGGACATTGCAGTTTGCTACGGCTTGGTGGGAGCACTGCTCCTGCCAAGCCATAGCAAACTCTGGACTGCTTCATAGAAGGAGAGCAGGAAAAATGCTCTTGCTTCCATGAAGCGGAGCAGAATTGCTTTTGGGCAGAGGGAGCTGCACGTTTGTAGCTCCCTCTGCCCAAAAGCAATGCCGGCTCCCGCAGGAGGCGGGGAGCCGGCAGGGACCGTGGAGGCCTTGAAGTCGCAAACGTTGTTGCCATGCCCTGGGGGTCACCGGGGCAATATCGGTCCGGGTAAGGGGGCTGGGCAGGCCCACTTACCCAATTGTTTTTTTTTTTAAGGCCAGGCCCGGGGGATGGGGTCCCAGAGGCCGAAATTCACCTCAGAAGGGGGTCCGAGCGGCCCCCTCCAAATATTGAAAAATAACACTACAGGGCAGGCCCTGGGGGATTGGGCCCACCCGCCCTACCCCTTCCTTTAAAAAAAATAATAATAATGGGATGGGGTCTCTGGGGCAGAAATCAGCCTTGCGAGGGGGAGCCCCCCTCCCTTTTTATTACTCTTAAGAAATAACAAATGGGTCAGACCCTGGGGGATGGGGTCCCTGGGGCCCAATAGGGTAAAGAAAAGGGGTGGCCACACAGCCCCCTTCCTAAAATTAAAAAATGGAAGTCGGCATCTCATTTGAGATGTCATCAGTGATGTCATGAGTGATGTCACTGACCATGTCATGAGTGATGTAATATGAGACGTCATCAGCAGTGCATTGCGGGGCACGAGTTATAGTTAGCTCAGCTAACTATAACATGCTGAATTTCACAGGTTTTGTACTAGTGAAATGTCAGCCTAACTAGAACGTTCCTGTAACCTGTAGTTTTTTTAATTGAAATATATATCATATGGAAATTAATTGCCTCTCCTTCTTTACAGTTTGTACATTTTCAACCATGTATGCCAGGCAGAGCATTAAAAACCTTAAAACTGCAAAAGTACAATATTGGGTGTCATTCAAATAGTGGCACGCGAGTCTCTCTTGCAGTTCTTATGTTAAGAGCCCTCAACAGTGGTAAAAGCCATTTTTTATAGTTTATTCAAATAGGGTGCACAATAGAAGAAGCATTCTAGTTTCAACCACATCATGCTTGCATAAATAAGCAACGGATTTAGAGCTAGTGTTGGTCCATTTTCTAGTCACATCACCAGTTGTCAGAACTCCTAATCCAAGTCTTGCATAAAGTGATTGTGTATTGCCCTGATTACATGTTGGTAATCCTCATTGCTCTTAGTCCTACTTGTCCTCGACCCAGTCATTAAACAACATGAGGTGGTATCCAATCAAAGACCAGAAACAAAAGAGGAAACGTTTACTGTCCCCACCCACCCTCCTGTTAAGGGCTATAATAACTTAACCTTACCTTAGCACTACCTGAAATACCAAGCCACAAAAAGCTATCTAGAGGACTGGTGGGAAGTACTATTGTGCTGAGGACAAGTAGGACTAAGAGTAATGAGGATTACCGGCAAGTAGTCCGGGCGTTACCTCTATCCTTGATCCAGTCATAAAACAACATGAGGTATATCAAACCATACACCTCAAAAGATCAAGGGCTTTGTAATAACAACACATGAAAGAAGGTACAATATAGGATCACCCAAGTGAATTTAATGCCATACCCCAAAACCAAATAACCCAGTTCAGGAGGCACCACAGCCTGTTACACACCACTTACAAAATTCATGCGATTGGATTGAGTACAATTCAAACTATAATGCCTAATAAACATGAGTCCGTGTTCCACCCTTTCATAAATGGGTTGTGTCTGGCCACAATAGATGCTCCAAAAGACAGGGCAGATGCCCTGACTGAATCAAATGCGATATCCAAAATAAATTCAGTCTGTCTTTCCATTGATTCTAATAACTCTGGACAATGACCAGATTGTGACAATGACACTTTGTTAGTCATGAACAAAGTCTTAAAGTAAGACAACCATGATTGTGAAGCATATGTCCCATATATAGCCGAACGAATGGTGAGCTGGGACAGCATAAGTCTTCTTCAGTGAAGTCAATTTTCTTGTCTGCCTCGTCTTTAAGGACATTTTCTTCAGCCATTGACGAGTGCCCCACCAGACTGGCCACACGGACTGTTTCTGGGAGTTTATCCTCCATGTCTCTCCGTGGAGGAAGTTTTGACATTAAGCAAGGCACAAGAATATGTTCTGGATCCTTCCACTCATTCGAAAGACATTCCCTCACAAATGGATGATCTGCTTTCTAAATTGTGATAAGTGTTTGTAGATTTGCTGGCCACTTCTTCATCTGGAAATCCCTTGTTTCACTAATATGGGCAAGAATTGCCAGTAACATGTCTTCGGAAACATATTTCCCCTTATTGACCCTTATGCTCCATTGAGCCCATGGAAGACTCACCCGATGAATCAGAACTTAAAATATCTGAATATAGTTCCTGCACACCTCCAGACTGCGATCCCGCTTTCTTTTTAGCAGATAAAGTATCCAAATCGGCCTAGGGCACAACGGTTTTGCACAATAAACATTTGTGCCTTCACTTGGTGTCCTGCATCCGTCATTCTGGATTTCTGGAATGGTTTCCTGTTACGTATAATTGATGGTTGCTGCTACCATAGCTGGCACCGTGAGGCCAGTTACGGTGTTTTAGCAGCTCTCGTTAATAAATATATATATAATATTATCTACTGGCGGTCGCCAGTAGATAGTTATAGTTAGGACCGTGTTTCCATAGGAAATCCGCAACATTCTATTTGGAATAACTTTGGCGCCGGTCGACGAATCCTCGCGAAATTTTCAAAACTAATGGGGCGCTCCGCTCCGCTCCTACCCTGCAGGGTGTGCGCATAGTGAAAAACCAGAAAAAAAAATAAAAAATAAATACATAACTTAGCATTTAAAAAACCTTGCAAATTCACTGAAAAAACCATAGGTTTCACACATGTTATAGTTAGGAATTATCATTTACAAAACCTTGCAAATTCACTTAAAAAACCATAGGTTTCACACATGTTATAGTTAGCTGTACATTTCACTCGTGTTATAGTTACCTGATCTAACTATAACGTGGAATTTCATTGGTTTTTTACGAGTGAAATGTACAGCTAACTATAACATGTGTGAAACCTATGGTTTTTTAAGTGATATATATATATATATATATATATATATATATATATATATATATATATATATATATATATATATATATATATATATATATATATATATATATATTGCCGTTTTTATCGCTTCCCTAAATTTTCTGTAATCAGGGTAAGTTCGAACAGAAAGTAGCAGTTTATTCCATAGGGTGGGGGCCAAGTAGGAGAAGGTTCTTCCACCAAATCTAGATTTTTCGAATGCATGGGACCAACAGTAACTCCTTATCACTGGAATGCTAATTTCTAGTAGGATGATGGTGCTTAAGCCTCTGGCAACGGTACTTAGGACCTTTCTCCTGCAGAGCTTTGTAGGTTAAACAGCATATTTGAAATACTATGCTCTTCTTTACTGGTAGCCAGTGTAAAGATTTTAAAAGAGAAGTGGAGGGCTTTTTGGGTGGCCGGTTACAAATCAATGTGCGGCAATGTTTTGCACTACCTTTAATTTAGACAGTAGTGACTCATTGGCAGAATCCAATAATGCATTTGCATAATCTAGCCGAGTCGCAACAAGAGCCTGCACCAGGGTCTTTCTGGCTGTCAAGGGGAGGTATAGCAGGGCTTTCTTCTGTAAACGTAACATGTAGAAGCAGGTACCTTTTGTGGCTTGAACTTGTTTTTCATATGTTACTGATCTACCTTAACTCCAAGGATTTTCACTACCTTACTTGGGGTAAGGTCCTTGCCTAACTCTGGCGGCCGCCAATCCGGAGTCCAAAGATCTTGGGCTTTCCCAAACAAATGATCTCTGTTTTCCCTGGATTCAGTTAGAGAAAGTTATCCAGCATCCACCCTGTAATAGCCTTCATCCAGCCAAGAAGCCGTCCTTCACGATGTCAATGTCCAACTGTGTGTCATCCGCATATTACAGGATATTAAACCCATATGCTCTGATGACTTTGGCCAGGGGTGCCACATAAATGTTAAATAATATAGGGCTCAAGTTGAACCTTGGGGCTACCTCTCTGTCGACCAACCTGTGCTTGGATTTGAAAGCTCCCAGCGAGATGCTCTGCATTCTGTCTTTCAGGAAGGGGAACCAGGCCAGGGCAGACCCTGCTATACTAAACTCCTGTGGTCTTAGACATAGCTTAGTATGGGACACCGTATCGAATGCTGCAGATAGGTCTAAGAGCACGAGTATGGCTGGGATCTCAACATCCTGCAAGCACCTAATTAAGTCAGTTTAAACTGCATTTTACCCGACAATAGCCGTGCAGCATGTTAGGAATGCAGAAGTGAAGACTAGTTTTGGAACACGCCTGCGCACAATGTTCCAAGCAGCCTCACTGTCTTACCCTCTGCCACTGTGTGTGCTACTACTGCAGCCGTACACACTAAATCAAAGCCGTTCGGCAGCTAAGATTGCTTCAGTCCCGCGGGGAGTCCTTCTTCCCTGCTAAATGCCATGTACAATTACCTGCTGAGCGGGAATATGCCCACCCCCCGCTCCTCAGCTGAGATCCCAATTGAATCTGCCGAAAAAGGAGCGGAACTCCATAAACGTGTGCCAATGCCGCAGCTGGTGAGAAATGCCGACCAAGCAGACAGTTCTTCCGGCAGCATAAGATCATGGCTTACCTCATACCCTGAGTCCCAGGAGGCCGTACACGCATCCGGACTCCTATCGGTCCCACAGTGGCTTCAAGTGCAGTGCTCACAAAGCCCAGCAGAGGGAAAAAGCCTACAACAGCTTCATTGGAAGTGAAAGTCTGGCAGTCAACTGTGCGTCCCCCATATCCCATTGGCGACAGGAAACAAAACTGGAAGTGCTAAGGTAAGTGTAGATTATTATAGCCCCTAGCAGGAGGGTTGGTGGGATCAGTATGCATTTCCGGTTGTGTTTTCCTGTCTGTGATACTACCTCATGTTGTTTTATGACTTGGAGAAGGGACGTAGAGGTAATGAGGGGACATTCTCTATGGGAAAGGCACCCATCCCCTGTCTTTTTTTTACTGGCAAGATAAAGTTGACCTCTGGGCAGCATTAGTATAAATTCCATATTATAGTTCAGTCCATTCTCAGAACCTGAACTCAACTATCAGTATGACCCTTGCCTATAATGCATCACAGGAGAGCCAAATGCCTGAGAGGTCAAGAATTTAACAAAAGCATTTTACATGTTTAAACTAAGAAAGCTGAAACATTCAGATTCATCCTCATTGGACGTTTTGACAACTACTTGCTTCTCTGCTGCTCAGCAACTATCAGGATAGACTGCAACCATGCTTTACTTCTATTGATCTGCACTTGTTACACTTTAGATAGAGGGTGTACCTGTTTCCTTATGATTCTGACCGCCATCTCGGAGAAGCTAGTGAAGCCTTTTTTTATTCTTTTCATGAGTTTATTTTAACTGTGTTTTATTACTTTTTTATCCAGTATTCTCTTCCGGAAGGGGAGCTTCCTTAGACTGGAAGGAATGGTTGGACAGTTAAGCTTTTTCTTCCAGGTCCCCCACCCCAACTCTGGCATCACCATCATATCCAGCTCCTCCACCCGGTTTGTTCTGCCAATCCGTTATGTCATTCTGTTAGCCACACCCTCTGCCTTAGTGGTCTATAACTGTTGGACTGCAGCTTACCTGTGCTAGACCTGACCCCCTTGGAGGTTTTGGCAGCTACTTCCTACTCTGTTGCTAAGCAACCTTCTCATTAAACTCTGACCTTACTTTTTTGTATTGATCTACACTTGTAACTTTTTTGATAAAGGAGGTGCCTGGCTCCACACGATTCTGCCAACCATCTTGGAACGGCTAGTGAAGTTTTTTTATTCATTTTCTGAGTTTATTTTGACACTGTTGTCTTAGTTCTTTTCTTATTTTTCATTGCCCACTTCTTGCAGGGCCATCACCCTGGAATGGCTAAGATCTAGTTAGGATTTTCCAACCCCCTCCCTCCCCCAGTCCCCTTCCAAGTTTGTGCTCGTACGCAATTGTCATTCTTTTAGCCAACCCCTCATACATGGCAGGCTATATCTGTTGGACTAAAGCGCACCAGCAAAGGGTGTGCTCCCACTGTCATGCCATCTGTGCCCAGCACCAGGGATCCTGGTTCTGCAGCTTGTATTCAGTAGTCTGTTTTGCGGCTTAAAACTGTTTTAGCACTGATAAACTACCTAATCAATTAAATAGATTTAATCTCACCCTCTCACACTCTTACTTGTAATACCTTTGGTTTTCACTGCTCACCTGAAAGACCGTTAGCTTTGAGTCAATCAGTCTTCTAGTCTCCAAAAAGCACAAATAAAACCCTGTCTGGATTTCTAATGAATGCTAGATCTCGTGCTAAACATAATCTAGAAATGGGTGAATTTATTGATTCTTACCAACTAAACTTTTGTTGTATTATGGAAACATAATTTAGTAAAGCATTAGGCCCAGATATCGCCTCGGGCTTACCCAAAGTCTATTGTATGATCAGAAAGGATCACAAAAACGAAGTAGGAGTGGCCATCGAGCTTCAAAATACCATCTCTTGCACACTTATACATGATCCCTTTCCAGATGCTGAGGGCTAAAATTCTCTTTCAAAGGCAGTTCCATCTGTACCATCACTGGAACATTTATTTATCATCCTTCGGGCACAAATCAAAATTTTGTAATTGCATAACTGCTCTCATAGCACCATATATATTCTACCTTCATCTAGGTTCTCCCTATTAGGAAATGTCAACTTCCTTCCTTCAGAATATACTTATAATCATGATACTTGTAACTTATTGGAGTACAAGTCCACTCTAGGACTTAAATAAATAGAAACAGACCTGAGACACAGAGCAGGAGACATATAAGATGCAACCTCTTCTTCTAAGATCGACAGACCGTACCTCTAGTCCACTCGCTATTGATTATGCGGGTCCAGCATAAAGCAATTCTAGTTTTACATGCCCAACACAAATGCGCACATGATCTAAAATGACTGCTCCGAATTTCAAGGTAGCAATTGCCAAACAACTCCTCTCCCTCAGCCTGCTCCCCCCACCTCCTTATTTCCAACAGCATTAATGATACAGTGGACAATTTTAAGCATTGGGTTTTTCAGCCCTTAGTATTCTAGCTCGTTCGCTTACTGTACACCAGCAGCTCCTTGGTTTGCAGCTAGCTTAGTAATAGGCAAAAGACTGGAAAAGAAATGGAGGAACAACTTTGATCCAGGACTGAAAGAGCACTATTGTATTCAGATTAGCAAATATACACAGCTGATTTAAAACACTAAACCTGTTTCTCTTCACTAATTCAAAGGTAAACAAAATCCAACTCAACCTCTTCTCTATTATAACACAATTTAATAACCCTGAGGTCTGTATTCTCAAGATTCCTCCTTCTCTGTCACTTTGCAATAATTTTCCATTATTTTTAAAGGAGAAAGCCATTTACATTTCTGAAATACCCATAAGATGCCTGTCGAAACATCTCTTTACAGACGTCTCTTCTTAAATGGGTTCCACACTTAATTACTTTGATAATGTATCAGAACGAACTTTAGAACTTCTGACCACACAACTAAATCAGGATCCCCATCGGATCCCTGTTCTCCCTATGATTTTAAAGTAGCTGCATATATTATTTGCCCTGTTGTATCCCAAATCGGTAATCTCATGTGACCAAACAGAAATACTTCAGGATTGGATTAAAAAAGAAATTGCAAACTATTACCCCTTTATTAAAGAAGCCATCTGCTCACCCATGATAACTATCCAATTTCAGACCTATATCTTTACTATTTATGCCAACTAAGGATATTGGACAAGCAGTCAGAGTTCAGCTTCCTGAGTATGTGCACCCTCACGCTTTTCTTGATCCCTCCCTATCTGGTTTCAGAGAAGCTCACAGTACTGAGTTTGCCTTTCTTGCCATGATAGACGATCTGAGATTGATCCTGGATATCATCATGGCAGATTTGATCCTCCTAGACCTGTTGGCAGCATTCGGCTCAATCACTCATCCAGTCCTACTATTGAGGCTTAAGGAGTTTGGCATTTGTAAGAAAGCTTTCAGATGGTTAGTCTTTTCTTTTAGATAAATTGAGCTCCATGTTATTAAATATCTATATGTTTTCATTATCTTCCCTGGTAAGATCCTATGGCTTCAACCTGGTTTCCTGTGCCAATGAGACACAAATTATTGTGTCCATCTCAAAACAGTTTCACGATACAAGATCTAACTTTAGAAGTTGTATGCCTGCAGTAGTTGCAAGGATGAGGCTGAAAACTCTCAAGCAAAAATGACAGAAAACTGAAATTGTTGGCAATGTGTTGTGTGCCTGGTCTCTAGACTGATGAGTACAGAACTAGAGAAACTTACACTAATTAGACAAAGATTTGGGAGTGATTATTGACACCCCCTTAACATTCACCAAACAAAAATTGCTGTTGCTTCCTGTTTCTAAAGCTTAAAATCCAGATACCACTTTTCCCAATTGACCATTTCCTCCTGTAAAATCATAATCCAGGCCCTTATTTAACTGAGTATGGAACATGAAAACCCTAATGCACAAAATGGTCCACCCAAAAGACCCTACCAACTTGACGGACACATTTTCTCTTAATGTGCATAGTCGTACCCTTCGATCATCTGGTGGGCATCTGATACGCTGTAGACTTAAAGGTCGGTCTTTCTCCTACCTCGTGGCTAACCTGTAGAACTTTCTATCCTTTTGTGTAAGAGATGGGCAATCATCTTTTCGGAAAAAATGTAAAAAAGGTTATTCCAGCTGAAGCTTTAGCGCACTTCACTCCATTCTTAGATGAATCTGTAGGGCGACGATGCCCGTTAGGTAGATGTTCGCTGTAAAAATCATATTGATTGATTTATTCAAAATATTGTCTCTAGAGAATCTCTCATATTTCAAACAGCCCCATCTCGTTTTGTTCAGAGCCGTATCCTGTATGGTAGAAGTCTAAGCTGGGCATGATAAAGGCTCAATGTCCCCAACTCTTCATAAAGAAGTAGAGTGGGGGTAACGTCAGGAAGAGACAAAAGTGCTCTGAAGGCTGTGAAAGTGCAATCACTAAACTTGTGGTTAAAGGACTCCAAACTGGTCACTGTTGGACTCAAAATATTCCCTGTAGTTCTGATAAGTGTCCTCTGTCCCATATGTATATCTGCCAAACAAAAATCTTACAGGTCCTGAGATACACTTCCCTTAAGTTTGATACCCCCAAGTAAAATTGTCGGCACCTTCTTCATCTGGCACACAGTCCCCTTAGAGAGACTTGAGACCCGTTGAGCCACTTGTGATCCTGTTGTTGGAGTAGAAAATAGGGTTGATGGTGTGACCTCCTGTGTGTGTTGGTCCTTGGATGAACTGGGTGAGTCCAAGGTTGCTGGAGCTGTCAAGGAAGGCCGTGGAGTTACGGTCTGTGCTGTCTTCCAGGTGGAAATTGAGGTCCCTAAGGAGTTTGTAGTTGGTTGATCTGATGGAGAGGGGAGCAGTGAAGTCTGTGATGCAGTTGCAGAATTCCGCCCTGGGACAGTAGGCGAGGGTTCCCTTAAGGGTGGCATTGTAGTCAGTTTATATTTTGAAGTGGAAGTGTTTCATGAGGTCGGTGTTCGAATCCGTGGCGGTGGTGTGGCCAGTCCTGTTTTTGTAGATGATCGTGAGCCCTTCGCCTGGTTTGCGGCTTCGGTCTTGGTGTATGATTTTATAAACAGGTGGGGAGGCTGGGTTGAGCCATATTTCGGTCGGAAAGAGAAGGTCAGGTGTGTTGCTATTGAGGAGGTCCCAGATTTTGGTGGAGTGGTTCCCGAGGGATCGGACGTTGATGAGCATGGAAGTGCAGTTGGGTGTGGAGGGGTGGGGGTGGCGGCATGCGTCAGTTGTTCGGAGGTGGTGTGTCGCAGGTTGTTGAGCTCATGGAGGATGGCAGAGAAGTAGTGGCGGTGTTCATTGGTTCTGGTGGCGGGTGTGGTGTTGCACTGGATGGTCGTTGGGCCAGGGTTCCTGGCGCTGGGGGCAGACCGGGCACGGACGAGTGAAGATTAGCTTGCCTCTGTTACACTGCAGCCTGCATTAAGTAAGTCCTGAGGCGGGCAGGGCTTCTGTTAGCAGGAAGAACGGTGAGTGGGAAAACCCGGGCGTTAAATCCCAGGCAGCGGCGGTGTCACTTGGTCAAAAGTCGGCAACTAGATCAGGCTGGAACAAGCAGGAACTGGAGGCCACTGGAAAGTGGCAAGCTGGGTGCCCTGAATAACTACTGGAATGTGAAATAGTACACTATATTGTACAGGTGGTAAGCTGCACCATATGTTGCTTCCTGATATGTTCTCTTATGCAAGTGAGAATAGAAACTGAAAATGATCACGGTAAAGAATTCGCAAACCCCCTCATCCCCTTGGTTTCTATTGTGAGAGTGTCCGCGTTCTCTTGTTACTACTAACCTTCCAAATATCAAGAGTTGATCCAGACAATTGATCCCAGTAATGCATGGCAATATCTTCTCATTGGAATGTTGCAGCACATCCAATCTAGCAGAAGTGAGTAGAATTTTGCCTCCTCTCCCACTGCAGTTATAGCACACAAATGGCAATCTCTTTCTTGGATTTTCATAAATATAGCAAACTAAAAAGTTCACCTCCAGAGTAGGCGTACTATATTGTTTAACAACACCTAGCCTCTGGCATACTAGTTCCACACCGCCTTCCAATGACGTGCTGGCAAGGTTTGGGAAGCGACGTACAAACCAAGAAATTAGACTTAAATGCAGCAAAATGTGTGGCAATTGTCAACATAGTTATGCTAATATCCCATCACCCACTACGTTTTCTCACAAGAAGTTTCAGATTTTTTTTTACATTGATAAGATGTGTTAAATCTAAATTGAGGCTGGAAACAAATGTCATATTGGAGCCACTACCTGTGTCTAATGTTTTCTTCCCTGCAATCTTCCTTTTGCAGCGTCTATACTGGGTGTGCCTATTCAGCCATTTCACTTTGTTTCTCCCTATAACCCTCAACACACTAGAGAGTACAGTTCTTTATTCCAGATTCTGTTTATACTGAACGCTGACCTCAACCTTTGTAAGCTTTAGCCTTGCTAAAACCTTTCCAAATTTGGAACTCCCTTTTCACTCAACATGCTCGGAGTGTGTGCATTCTTATTATTTCCTGACAGGATTTATGTTTTCTTTTATTTAGAATGTCTTCTCTGTTCGGGAAGTACCTCAAGTGTAGTTGAAAGAAGGCTGAAAAGGACCTAAGAAGCCTTTGTATCTTGTTTCCCATACTCACATTTTCTTAACAAGTGTCCATGCTGTCTGACCTTTTCAAGAATGACAGGAAGGAGAGATCTGCTTTCATTGTCAACTGTAACAAAGGTGGCTGCTAGAATCACAATCCAAGCAGTCTTGTACCTCTGCTCTAACCAGCATGTCTGTTAGACTATTGTAGAAGGACATCCAGAAAGAGATCAGGACAGGAGTGTATGCTCCCATTTGGCATCGAGGTCCATGCCATTGAGAGCAGGAACGTTGGTAACCTGTTAGCTGCTAAGAGTTGGCTCAATTTTAAAGGGCACAACAAGGTCAAAGCCTTATTCGATGTTTTGTTATACCTTTCAGGATCTTGCATCACATAATTGACGGAAAGGAGTATTTTGGCCATTGATACATTGATCAATTAGAGCCGTGTTTAAAGGAGGTTGCCAACTGGATGGATTGTTTCTGTTTGAAACTTAATGGTAATAAAACTGAGGTGCTGGTGGTTGGTAACAATATGAACCACTGGACATTGCTTTGCTGACTGGGATCCCTGGGTAGTCTCCCCCCCAATCTAAACCTACAATTAAAAATCTGGGTTTCTCGGTGGATGAAAAGCTCACCTTTGAGACCCACGCCTTTGAACTGGCCTCCACATGTTTTGGTATCCTGGGGATGCTAAAGATTGTAGACCTCCTCCCACCGCCCTCTCACAAGATTCTAGTGCAGGCTCTGATTCTTTTGTGGCTTGACTATGGAAATACCTTGTACCTTGCATGCCAGATTCATGTGTTGAATAGACTTCAGTTAATCTAGAATACATCGGCGAAGCTGATACTGAAGATGCCAAAGATATCAATCAGTATCTAGCTCCCTGGCTGCCTTGCACTGGCTTCCAGTCAAACGCAGAGTCCAATTCAAATAGTTATGTATTGCCCACAAACCCTACCATAAAAAAGCTCTCAAATTTTGTTTGCTTTGATACGTGTCCAAACGATTTTTGAGCTCATCCTCACTACAATTAGCCCAATTACCTACAGATCAGAAAGTTGGGCGTGGCAGTCTATCTTTCTCTTTCCTTGTAACAAAACTATGGAATGATTTACCTATTACGATGAGGATTATGGAGGAAGAAGTCGTGTTAAAGAAACTATTAAAAACCTGGCTGTATGTTGATTAAAACCAAATAGTGCTCTGGTGCTTTACAGTGCTGGGAGGGCCCAGGAGATTAGCCATGTGTTCTATAATTACATTTGAATGTAACTGCATAGAATTTACCTCAATAGAGAATTAAACAATAGGTGAATTGTGGCTGGATCTGATTGAGAATATTCCAGGACTTAATCACCTACAATGGAAGTGACACCCCTTATGGTGGAAATGTTTAAATATTTTCCAACTTCTCACCATTCTTTTGCCGAGGTGTTTAGTCTTCATTGAATTACACCTATTCCAGTAGCTTTCTCAGCTTAACAGCTTCTAATCGCATCACCAGCAGTTGTTCTTCAGTCTGCTCCACCAGGGTTGTTCCATTGACTGCTACACCTCTGAGATTCAACTCTACTCAAGTAAGGTGTAGTTGTATTTCCTAAAAAAGATCAACTAATCGTCTGAGACATTGCTCTAAAGCATCATTGTTGCAGATGAAAGCACTCAGAGGTATTCTTGCAATCCATGGGCTTAAACTTTCAGAGCTATTGTTCGTATTTATCATCTTAAATGTCATTTTAACCAATACCTCACCGTATAATTTTTCCTGTTGATGACACCAACAGGTTTCATAAAGCTTTTTCTGAGAGGTGCAGCAAGACAAAATACCCCAATGTCTAATACACCCTCATTGACCTCAGTCTTTAAGGCACTTTACCATAGAGGTCATTCCAGACATATTTTATGATTAGTTCAATTGTTGATGGAGTCAGCAATGGAACTTTAACTCACATCAGCCTCCTCAAAAGCTTCACATTATCTCCTCCAGAAGAAGTATAAGTCTCTTGATTAAGCCTTTCTTTTCTTTAGAGCAGGTCCTCGGTCTGATGCAGTGTTTGTAGCAGCAGCTAAACAAGTCTCTGTCTCACAACCTGGGCTTTCGCACTCCCGCCAGACAAGTAAAAGAAGCTTGATTCAGCAGGAAGGAATGTTCATGGTGTTTCTGCCGCCCTAAAGCAGACAGTGCTACGACAATCGTGGAAGAGATACAACTGCTTTTTTGTAGATTGTATGCAGCAGTTTACAGATCACCTACCTAGAGAAAGATGTGCTGCCTTTCAAGAGGTCCTCAATGGAGGCATGATGCTCTTGAACAAAGTCATCTGCGTAGTTGCAGACTCTGCTAAGTAAGTTGCGCATGGACGTACGATAGGAAGATACTGCTGGTATCTATTGAAGTCCTGGAAAACAGATGTCCACTCTGTCATTCCCTGGTAACACTGTACATTACACTGAGCAGGAGATTCAGCACATCCACGCGGTCCCCTGCAGGCATAGTTCTTTCCGTTGTTCTGCCCTGTTTTCCTTTGCATTCCTTGCTCATATATGCTTGCAGTGTCCACTGCCCTCTGTCTCCGGTTTGCAGGCCTCCAGGCTTATTGTTGATACGCTTTCTGCCTTAGATGTTCATGTTTATGCTAAGGTTCTTGCAATCATGTTTAAACTCCTATTTTAGATGGAATACCCCTACTGTGATACAGGACTATAGTTGGTGCTGTTCTCCGCCAGTTGTGGGCACCCACCCTCCCATCTCACCATACTGTGAGCCTGTGAGATCTCCATGCTCGCCTACCCCCATTTCCCCCACCTACCTCTCAGCGCACCCGACCCCCAACCTCCCCCCTCCAACTCCGCCTCTTTCTCCTTTCGTCTCCAGCCCTTGGGCCTCGTGTGGAGGGTGTCATCTTGGAAGGCCCGCTACAGATGAGACCACTAAATGTCGCACCTACCACCCCCCATTGGGAAGACTGGCCCAAGCACCTACAGAATGACAACACGGACCCTTGACCGATCGTCATCTCCACCGCCCCAACCTCTGCAAAACGGTCCCCAGTGCAGGGCACCACTCTACACTATAAATGATACAAAATATCCACGGGTCTAGCGAGCCTGAACAGACCCTAGGCACAAGCAGAGACCTTTAATACTGTAATCGCAAATAATCCTTAAAAAGGAAAATCCTTTATAAAGGACGGATTCCCATCACTCACCGAAATGACATGTTTCTTCATCTGGGATCTCCTCCCTAGTGCAGGAATGTAGCGTTGCTAGGCTTTTCTAAAATCCAACAGCTGTGAAGAGTTGTGATGAATATGAGTGATGGGTGCAGTGCATGTGTGAGAAGTGAAGTGAAGATTGAAATTGGTTAACAAGAGAAAAATGTTTTATTCATTATCTCTTGATATCCAAATTAAAAACAGTGCAAATGCAGTTCTGAAATAATAACTGCATAAGTCAAGAAAAAAGGTCTACTTGTTTCAGCCATGTGGATTATGTGTAATCCTGGCCTTCCTCAGGATCTAAATGTATTATTGCTACTGTGTAGTGAATAAGTGGAAAAAAACGTACACAATAGAAGGTTGGAACAAATACAACCTCCTAACCTGATGTCTAGGTCCTCGGTGGATTACAGAATGCTGATGGCACCCGTAATTCACGAGAAAACAGCCTCACCTGGCGCCAGCTCAGGAAATGAGGCCCCGCTCTGTCCGTAGGTACCTCGGGCCACTTCTGAGCCGCATACGGAGGTGGGTATGCGGCTCAGAAGTGGCCTGAGGTACCAACGGACAGAGCGGGGTCTCATTGAGACAGTTTTCTCGTGAATTACGGGTGCCATCAGCAATCTGTAATCCACCGAGGACCTAGACATCAGGTTAGGAGGTTGTATTTGTTCCAACCTTATGTTGTGCTTTGTAAGTTTTTTTCACTTATTCACTACACAGTAGCAATAATACATTTAGGTCCTGAGGAAAGCCACATAATCCACATGGCTGAAACATGTAGACCTTGTTTCTGGATTTATGCAGTTATTATTTCAGAACTGCATTTGCACTGTTTTTAATTTGGATATCAAGAGATAATGAATAAAACTTTTTTCTCTTGTTAACCAATTTTAATCTTCACTTCACTTCTCACACTTATGCACTGCGCCCATCACTCATATTCATCATAACTCTTCACATCTGTTGGATTTTAGGAAATCCTAGCAACGCTACATTCCTTTGAACACATCCCTGAGTTCCTCCCTCTCAGTGAGGGGGTTGTAGCCCTTGGCTGCACTAGGTTTTACAACCAGGAGGGGATCCCAGATGATGAAGCATGTCACTTCGGTGAGTGATGGGAATCCGTCCTTTATAAAGGATATTCCTTTTTAAGGATTATTTGCGATTACAGTATTAAAGGTCTCTGCTTGTGCCTAGGGTCTGTTCAGGCTCGCTAGACCCGTGGATATTTTGTTGTGTTTATAGTTACTGTTGGGGAATATATCCATGCTTGCTCTTTAAACGTTCCCTTAGACCCCCTATCACTTTGTGTTTGTTTGTTTTTTCCACCACTCTAAACTCACTCCTTCAGCCTCCAGTCCATACATATTCCCACTCACTCTCACTCCCCCGTCCTGACTACAGAAGTCCACTGGTACCTCGTATGACCTCCACAACTGACCATCGGGAGTAATCCCTCTGTTCGCATGGCTTTGACCCGCTGGCGACACTTATTGCAGCCCCACCAGGCCTTACTGCTCCCCCCTCCCTTTCCAGCCTGCCGTAACCCCGATCGCCTCCGCAGTGCCCCAGCCTACATAGACCCATTTTAGATGAAGTTCTCACGCCATCACTGCCGCACATCAGGCCGGCTGATTGCACGAGTAGTGTAGGCCTATATCCGACCACCCCCTTCCGCGGACCATGTCTGATCAACTCCCAACCACGCCATGGCCATGCGACGCCTCACTGCGTCACACTCCGCGTCAGTGGACTGGCCGCTTTCTTTAAATTCAAGGAGACCTTCATTCCTGGCCTCTTAACACACCGACATAACTCTCAACCAAGAAACGCACCTCTCGGTAACTTAATCGGCCTGGGTAGGCAGGGCCATCTATATTTGTCACACGTCAGAAGGTTCCATACATGGGAGTCCCAGTGCAGACGCAACCGGGTCCTGATAACAGGAAGTGGCCATACGTATTCATAAATCCCTCCCCTGTGCAATACTCCAGACCTGGTCCGATGACACAGGGCAATAGTGTTTGCCAAACTTAGCCCCCACCGGCGATGAATTTGTCTTCCTTCCTGGTCTCCATCGACCCCTTACGGTGCTCCGCACTTCCCGTATGTTAGGAGGCAACTGGTAGCTTGCCCCGAACTCCGTGCTTTATCACACGGGCCCATGGATTCCCAAAACAATAGGGACAAGGCGCTCCTCCGTGACCTCCCCGGCCGTCAGGGCCTCCAAGACATTTGGCGACTTCTCTATTTCGCTGAGAGAGAATACGCATTCCTCTCTGCAGCTCACAGACCTCAATCTCTCCTGGAATACTTAATCTCCCAGCCAATAGTCTCCACGATGCTGAACTGTACTGTCCTTCCAGGCTCCCTCTCCGATCATGCGCCGGTTTGCCTATCCGGAATCCATGGCGCCTTATCACCGCGCACTTCAACGCCCTCGGGAGATTCAGCACATGAAACTGGAGGCAGAGACCCTAAGGGCCGTGGGGCTTGACGAAAAGGAATTTCGATAACATCAGTACAGGGCAGTATTTTTAGAAGAATTTAAACCCCAACATCAGCACCGATAATCACCGTAAAGGCAGGAAAGCTCTGAGCAGGTGGTAAATGTATGTGGGGACCTCTGGGTGGGGTGAGGGTTTGGGAGGGTGGTGATGGAAGTAGGGGAGAGCAGGGGAAGAGGTTTCCTGGCAGGGAGAGCATTTTGTTTCCCCATATGAAAAAAAAGGGGAATGAGGTCTTGCTGCTGCACCCAAAGCTTCATGTCACTTTTCCATCCTAAAGTACCAGTTCGAAAAAGTTGGTCTGGTTCTCCAACACTGAAAGAACGGGCGTGTGGAAAATAGGCCTGGGCTAAACTTCCGTTCCGTGCGCGGAAATTGCGATAATTTGACATTTTCGCGTTCCGCGGAGAGCGCGAAAATGTCAAAAGTTCCGCAATCCGTATTTTACCGGAATTTTTTTGCTTGCTCGTGCTGTAAAATAATACATTCTCGCGTGCGCGCGATCGCCTTACCTGAATCCCCGCGTTCGGCGACAAGTTTTCCCGATCCGGTCGCGTTCTCCACGAGATGTTGGATTGTTGGTAGCCATTTGCGCTGTCTCGCGACAGTTCGCGCCCGCATTAACGTTATTCGTCGCACGATCACGTCTTTCTTCTCGCGATCATGCACCGCGAGACAAGTGAAAACAAGATGGCCGCGCCCGCGAGCAACCGCATGGGTAAGTTGGCGAGCCGCGACCACGCAGAAAATACCGCGAACGGGCGGGAAAAAAACTTCCGCATCTTCGCGATATTTCCGCATGTTTGCGGAGATTTTTAACATTTTCGCGATAATTTGCGAAAGTGAATTTCGCAAATTCCGCCCACCCCTAGTGGAAAACCTACCAACCCCAAATCAGGTCGAACAAAATTTATTTCTGTAATTTTGCTCCACCTGACTGGAGTGGGCCGTCGTCTGGTAAATAGGGTTGGGCTTCACCTAGGCACGACTATTATGGTCCAGTTCGAATTGTGATGGGTTGACTCACAGCTCTGTCTAGCATTGATTCCTGCTTTGGGTAATGTTAACATGTTAGATGGAAGGACGGATCTCTCCTGGTCTAGTTTGCCCATGCCGTGTGCTGGACGCAAGAAAGCATACTTTCATTGAGGCCTAATCCTTTCAGTCTGAGACTGTTCATCATGAAGCGCCAGTGGAGCAAACGATATTATGTAGCTCCTTCTTTTTTTTTTTTTTTTTCAGAGGGCAGCTTGGAGACGCCTCCGACTATCACTGAGCCGTTCCGCACACTGTCAGGACACACCGCAAAGATAACTGGCCTGGCATGGAGTCCGCACCACGATGGAAAGCTGGTGTCCACTTGCTATGATGGCACTGCACAGGTGAGCAAAGTATTGTCCTTTGCAGACTTCTTACTGGATCAAATATCCTTCCTGCTTTATTTCCCGTCTGTCGGCACTTAGACCAGAAAGCTTGAAGTTGGCATTACTGGTACCTTTCCATCCCAAACTAATTATTTTGTCAATGAAATTCAGGATCTGCCCATTATGGTGCACAATTTTTTTTTATGTGCATCCGTAGTCTCAAGTAAAACAGTAGGTAGAGTCTTTGCTAAAGGTGCAAACTGTACCACCTGAAAAGCACAGTTTAAAGTTGATATGGGTGTTGCTTCCTTTTTCGGGTGTCACCCAAAACAGATTATCTTTTAAGAATCAAGGGAGGGCATTAAGATGCTGAAACTAAAACCACACAATCCTCACCTGCACTACTAAGGAATACTTTACTCTGGGTCACCTCAAATTCCAACTATTACCCTCTGTCACTCGGAGAACAACCGCTTCTCTTGGTCTGCAGCAGGCCATAGAATGTTGATTCAGGTCTTGGTGTAGGCTGCCTGTTGCAGACCAGGGTTGTGTGACATCTAGGATTAGGGGCTTGATGTATGGTATTTTTCATTTGCAAAAAGTTGTCGCAAGTTGCACAACAATTTTTTGCAAATGAACAGGAATTTTGCAACCCAACCTTTGTACTGATTAGTCATTTCACAAAATTCCAAATTGTATTGAGCTTTAATCCGACATAATCCATGCTGGGTCAGCAGACCACCATGTCTGTGATTACCATTCAGTCAATAAAAAAAAAAATGTAGCCTATTTCTCTCAATGGAAACAAGGCTGCATTTGGAAAGAAAAGTTTTTTTGTTTGTTTGAGTGTTGGTATTGGTCTGTGGACCAATGCCTACTCCTAAATAACCTTCTTATTTGTGAATTGGATAACACCTCCAATTAGGTGTAATCAAAAACGCAATGTTTTGCGAATGGATTTTGGTTGCAAAAACATTGCTACATGCCTAAATTAATCACTGTTTGGAAGGGACCCCTTAAACAATCGACATCCAATTAGCGATTCTTTATGAGTTTTACAATTCTGGTAACATGTTTCCCAACTAGGAAAATAGATTCAGTACATAACAAAAATCCATTTTGCACTTCGCAAACATTGTGAAGTTAGGAATCACGGGCTTTGCGCCCACAAAGTGGCTTTAGATTACCTAATCTTTACTGTGTGGAAATAGGGTATATGATATGGTGTGGTTGTGCAACCTCACTGTGTAATACACTTACCAGTCCATTTGGGACCATTGAGTTTTGCTTGTCAAACCTTCAGCTCACCCCCGGGTAGCTGTGCCTCTGAGCAGCAAGGCTTACACAAAGGAACAAGTATAAAGCATTTAAACAGCACCAAAGCAATTGAAGAAGAAGTTGGCAAACCATAAAGGTCCACTGGGGTTCTCTGAAGATATAGAATTCATAAGGTGTAGTAAATAAAGTTATTTTACTGAACCACGAACAAGCATTGGCAAATCCAACGAATTTGACACTTTGAAACGTTTTCACCAAAAAGTTTAGGCTAGTTGGAATGTGGTCACTTAGATTACCTTTAGCTGACCAGCTCCAGTAAGGAGCCTGTCCGAAGAACCAGCAAGGTCCTCAGAATCAGTCATCTCAGCAGGTGAGGCCGTCCTTGTAGGAAACTGTGTTTTTGTTGCAGTATCCCCCACCCCTCCACCCTTTTTGCCTGGTATTTGATGCAACTTTGACTGAAGTGCACTGGGTTCATGCTAACCAGGTCCCCAGTACCAGTGTTCTTTCCCCCAAAACAAGGCATCTGGTCACTTGATCCCCAAGGCCTTTAGTACCTCTGGAAGTCCCTAGTAAGTGGTACCCCAGGTACCTAGGGCATAGGCACTAAAAAGGGCCCCTAAAAACTGCAGCTTATCTTGTGCCACTCTAAGGGACCCTACACCAAACTCATACAGACTGCCACTGCAGGCTGAGTGGCAAGGTGCTCTAAAAAGTGAAAGCACGACATGGCACACATTTGTGTGTCAGGTTCCCTAACACTGCATCTACTATTTGTAAGTCACCCCTACAGCAGGCCTTACAGCCCTAAGGCAGTGTGCATTATATTACATGTGAGGCCATATCTGCATGAGCAGATATGCCCCATTGCTGACCAGTTCAATTACTAACAGTACAATTGAACAGGAAGCCATCATAAGGTATGTACTGGGCACTAGTCAAAACGAGTTTCCCAGCTACATAATGGCTTCACTGAAACCTATGGTGGTTGGTATCAAAAGCCTCGTATTAATAAACTCACACTTATTCCAGTGTTGGATTTATTAATACATGCACCCAGAGGGTACCTTAGAGGTAACCCCTGAAAGCTACCAGCCCCCTAGTGTTCTGGCTGACTGGTGTTGTCCAGCCTGCCCCACAGACTAGTTTCTGTCTCACCCCCGCCCACCTGGGTTGGGAGCCCTCGCTCTCAGGAGGTCAGGAACAATGCCTGCTCTGGAGAGAGGTGTTATCACCTCCTCCTTCAGGAAGGCTGGTAAATCAGCATATCAAGGCAGGAAGCTTCGGAGGCCTCTGCCTGCTTTGATATGCGACCCAAGACTTCCCCAGACAGGGGAATGCCACCCCCTGCCCTGTGCCCATCTGGTACCAGAACAGTCGGGAAAATTAGCTATGTAGGAGGCGTATTACATTGCCAAGCTGGACACACCTCTAGAGTGACCAGTTTGAAGTGAATGCAAAAGTCAAAATTCCACCATTTTCCGTGTGGGGGAATTAGCAATTCTGGGACAGGGTGATGCCCACTTCCCAAAAGAAGTGGTCTTCTAGGGGGTGTAGTGACCTCAGGGGTAAGTAGCCCATTGGCTACTACCCCTCACTCCCCTTAACACCCCTAAATTGAGTATTGAATGGACCCCCAGATACCTAGACTTCAGATTTCGACTGACAAAGACGACTGCTGACCCGAGAACCATGACTGACTTGGCTCCAACCCTGCCTGCTGCACCCGACCCTCGTGGAGCAACTGACTTGCCCTGCCATTGTGCAGACTCCAAGAAACCCAAAGAGTTGCCAGTGCTTTGCCAGTCACTAAAGAAACTCCCTTAGAGTCGAGGAGCTACATTCCTGCAGTCGCAGGCACCAAAGAAGCAACGTCCATTACAACGAACTGCCGCCTACGGGAACTACCGTCGGAGCCGCTGCCCAAGAAAAGGTAGCAGTGCTCCAATAGGTCAGATCCGTCCTCCCTCTGAATGTGGGGACTGACTGGAGCTCACAACACCCGCACTAACACTAATACCTGGGATACTGGACCCCTTGCTGCAGCCAGGGCTTGTTAAGTATCTTTATATATGTTTCAGCATCGTTCAGGTAAGTATGTTTCTAAATATAAATTATTTTCATTTAAAAAAGTGGGCTCTTAGTACAATTTCTGAATACTGCAATGTTATCTTATGGAAAGAAGAACAAGTTCTGCAAACAGGTATAGTACAGTGACGTACAAGACCAACCTTCAGGAGTTAAGGTGAGTAGTGGGCAAGGTCCAAGGCAGCACCACAGGACACTACCAGCGGCACAGGGGTAGCCGGGTGCAGGGTGCAAAACAGCGTCGGCAGCCCAATGTATTACAATGGAGATCAGTCACTGCATAAAGAGGCTGCAGGCTCTGGCCAGGATGCTAGTCTGGCTGAACCAGCAAGTGGGCTGAGGCCTTGCGATGGTCGGGGGACACCTTTGGTCTTCTTCTCCAAGGCTCAGGGGCAATGGGTGCAGGGGTGTCCTTAGAAGTTAGATTTTTTTCTTACCAGAGCAGTCGCAGTTGAAGTGGCTTGCGTGCAGAGGCTGCAGGTGAGGTCAGGGAGTCCAGGAGGGGTGAAATCATGATGGATCGATGTTTGGAGGGCTGGGAACCTTGTTGACACTGGTGGCCCACTTTAACTTGGAAACACAATAGTAGGCCCCTGGGTCTAATTCAGTGTTAAAGTTTTGGGGTATCACTTTCTTAAGACAATTCCCCTCACCCACCCTTAGATGGCATGCTTCATCATAGGGGATCTCCTCACACTACGAGCCTAGTTGTAGTGCAGGCTACAACCCCCTCACTGAGAGGGAGGAGCTCAGGGATGTTTTGATGTAGATGGTGAGGTGTACTAAACCTCTGGATGAGCAGGGTGTGGGGAGGGGGGTGGGTGACTAAGTGAAAGTGACTAAAATTAACTCTATGACATGCGTGACAATTTTAATATTAAATTCATAGGTCAGGATTAAAAGATACAACTAAGACAGAGGGAGATTTAATCTGTCAGAAAGTTGGGAAGGTCGACATGTTTTAGCCTAGCGCTCCCCGTAGAGATGCAGCGGCTTTCATCAGGACCAAAGTTTGTATAAAAAGTAAAGTGCCAATAACCACTTGGATTGCCTTGAAACAGTGGAAAAGTGTTTATACAAAACCAATAGGTGGAGTGCTGAATCACTCAAACGTAGATTATACTGGTCAGTAAGCTCCCCAAAATGTCGGGTGAGCACATAGATTCTTATAACCTCAGTATAAAAGACTGAAGGCGGCATCCAATGCCTTACTGGCAGATAAACGCAGCCTCAACGTAGCCCCGTACCTGTTCAACTTGGGCTGGAAGTGACTGGTGCAGTTGTGGTTTCGGGTGTCGCGTGTCTGATTTTGGCGGTTCCGGAAGACTCAAAGTCTTCTCTTTTGGAGTTTCTTTAGAACAGGTCCGCTGTTCAAGGGAGGTCTTAAGTCTTTTTGGAAGGATGGCAGTCCTCCCAGGTTTCTGGACTCAACAGCTGCAGTACATGTCGAGTTTGGTATAGTTTTCGATGAGGGATGCAGACAGGCTGACGGGGTTGGTACCAGGTCAGCTGCTTCTTCTCTCCTTTGGCGGCTCTTCAGTGCCCTTTCTCTTCTTAATTCATCAGGATTTGTTTCTCTGGTGCCATGGGCTTCACTAAAAACTGAATTTAAGTGAGTGTAGGTTAGTTGCCAATGGGCTGCTGACCCTTGGGGTCACTACGCCCCCTGTATTGCAACTTCCTGTGGGAAGCGGGCATACCCCTGTCCCAGAATTCCTAAGTATGCCATCACAAAGATGGTTACTTATGAAAAATTGTGTCCCCCTCACGGTAGCCCACCTTAGGGGTGGTACTAGCCTGGAGATGGCACGCCTACCTCACTAGCTAATTTTTCCACCTGTCCAGGAGCCCCTGGACTAAGGGGTCGGCTTCCTCTCCTATGAGGTGCATGTATTGGTAAATCCAACACTGGCATCCGTGTGGGCTTACCAATGTGAGATATTTGATACCAAACATCCCTATTTTCATTGAAAGGCATCATGTAGCTGGGAAACTTGTTTTCACCAATGTCCAGCACATGTTTTAAAATGGCTTCCCTGGCGACTTGTACTGGTAGTAAGAGGACTGGCCAGCACAGGGCAAATATGCTCATGCAGATATGCCCTCGTATATAATATTCATCACCCTGCCTTAGGGCTGTTAGGCCTGCTGTACGGGTGACTTACAAATATTGCATGCAGTGTTAAGGCACATTGCACATAGGGATGTGTGCCATGTGTTTTCACTTTTGTCTGCACGACGAAACGCAGGCTGCAATAGCAGCCCTGCATGTGCATGGTGGGGGGTCCTTTAGGGTGCCCAATTCTTGCTGCTTTCCCTAGGGGACCCTTTTCCGTACCTCAGGCCTTCGTTCCAGGGGTAACATTTACTAGGGACTTTAGGAGGGTGCGAAAGCTTTTGCCAATTGGGTATAACAATTAAACCTTTTTAGGGAAATAACACTGGTACTGGGGACCTGGTTAGCAGGAACACAGTACACCTCAGTCAAAGTTGCATCAAATACTAGGTAAAGGGGGGTGGGAGGGTACTGCAACAAAAACTCAGTTTAACAACACCCCTTCAACTTGCAAAAGACTCCAGGACCCGAATCCGACACCAAAAGACACCACTTCACCAAGCCCCACAGCCAGAGGAAAAGTGGACCAAAGATGTTCCCACGTGCCCTACAATCTCAAGGGTTTCTCCAGACTGGTCCCCCAGTCTCTGCTTGCAGCCTCTTTCCAACCAGACCATTCCCCATTTAAGTGAATGGGACACCTGACTACGTGAGACATCTCTGCACCCGGATGCCCCAGAGCCTCCTGAGGTGACCTGTTGGTGTGGCTTTGGACCTTGCCCCATACTAACCTTAAGTCTCAGAGAACAGTTCTATAAGTCACGAAGTGCCAGAATGCTGTACATGTTTTTCCCCTATAGGATAGCATTATCGCTCCCAAAAATTGCAGTAAGTATCCACTTTTGAGAATTGTAAAAATTCATAACACGAAAAGTACTTGCTTGATTTCGATGATCTTGGTATCTAAATTCATATAAAAGTATGTGTTGTTTTTATAAATTGGTGTTGGATTTCTTTTAGTGTGTGTCTCATTTACTGTCTGTGTGTGCAATAAATACTTAGCACTACCCTCTGATACACCTAACTGCTCGCCCACATTACCACAGAAGAGAGCTTTTGGTGTGTCATTTGTGCCCCTGTTATTCCTTTGGGGTTTGCCTGGACTCTTTCCACAGTGTACCTCATTTTGGTCAATTACATTAAGAGCCAGCTTCCTACAGTTTTCTGTCAGTACCAAGCACTTTTTATCCTTTGCAGGGCTTTCTTTTGGAAGTGGTCCTGATGCAAGGAATGAAGGATTCTGAAGATGCTCAAAGGATGCTGTCGATGCAGTGCAGTCGATGGGGGTCTTACTGCGAATTCTCCTCAGACCACAAAGGGGTTGAGGCGGCCCTGGTCACAGGGTCGACATCTCTCAAAGTCCTCTCGGTGCTAGCAGAAGACTGGGCTACCATTCGCCCAATATCTCGGTCACATGCCAGTGCTTCCTAGGTCAATAACTCATCTTCTGGGGGTCCCAGCTGCAGTCGGACGACACTCCCAGGCTCGGCGATCTCGGGTGCAACTTTGTGCATCAGGTCCCAGTCCCTGGTGCTGTATGGCAGGGGTTGTTGGCAGGTTGAAGACTTTGGGTTACCAACTTGCCCGAGCAGGCTTCTCAGCTGTTGTTTCCCTGTGCTGTGAACAGGAGACCAGCTCACTAACCCAATTAACTCTCATGGCTTTGACAGGGCTTGGAGATGAATTCTCCTTGAGCAGGACATGACAATCACAGTTCCTCTCCTTTGCTGGCCATTAGGTTCAGCAGGTGTAGTCTACGCCAATGCAGCCTCCCTTTCCTGTTTGCACAGAGCAGCAGGGCAATCCTTCTTTCAACCTCTTCCATTGCAGTCGAGATCTACTTCTGCACCAAAAATGTCCTCCGGGCAGGATGCAGTTGGTAGCCAATGGGCTACCAGGTCCCCCCCCCCCCCCCCACCTCCCCAACCTGATAACCACTGTCTGCGAGGTGTGGCATCAGGGCATCCCAAGATGCACCATTCTGTCCGCTTCCAATATGGCAGGACTTTATCCTGACATGTGGAGCTCCCTAGCCCGACCCAGAGGTGTGGCTACCAAGGGGGCTACACTCCCCTGGAAATTCGGTTTGACAGCTGGTTTCTACTCTCCTGTCCCAAGTGCCAGCATGTCTGTCTGAACAATGGAGCAGCCCTCTCCCAATTGTTACTCATTTTCCCTTCAAAGGTGGCTTCTCCTTTGAAGCCTGCCTTTTGTGCCAACACCCATGTGGATTCCTGCAGGAGGGTGGTGGCACCTCCTTCCAGAGTAGACCCCCATTGTATCCTTGAAGAATGGTGGTACCAAAATACCCTCTAAAACAGCCAAAGGGAACAGTTTAAAGTCTTCACATTTCTTTTTACTCGCAAAACTATTGATTCTAAAATTGAAGACAGAAAAGCCAGATGGTTGTAGACCTGGACGTGTATTATAACCTGAAAAAACAGCTGACGCATGTTTCGTCACAACAGTGACTTCTTCAAGGCTAGATTCATAGTCGATTAGTCATAAGTTATGATGGATTATTTGTAAGTTAAGACGCATCGCTGAGGAATCATTATGTTGTAGTGATTTCTGTTCTGAGTTCTTTTACTGGCCACAAAGGTCTGTCCTATAATGTAAGATATATCTTATATGATGTTGAACACTCCAAGTTAATTGAGGCAGAGAGAACCATGATAAGTTTCCTGCATCTGTTAAGCGTGTACTGTCGTCTGCGTAGTTTTGATGTCCCAGAAGTACAAGCTTGCTTCACAGGGCAGACCTTTGTGGCCAGTAACAGAACGGTAAGCCACCGATTTAAAATAAAAGGAGGACCGGTTTGGACACTTCATTCTATCCAGAATATTGAGAACGTGGAATTCACTACACCTTAATGATTCCTCAGCGATGCGTCTTGACTAACAAATAATCCCTCATAATTTATGATCAATCGACCGTGAATTTAGCCTTGAAGAAGTCACTGTTGTGACAAAGCACGTGTCTGCTGTTTTTCCTGGTTTTAATACACGTCACAGTCTACAATCATCTAGCTTCTGCCTTCAATTTTAGATTCAGTAGTTTTGCGAATACAAAGTAATGTGAAGACTTGAAACTGTTCCCTTTAACTGTTTTAGAGAGTGCTTTGGTACCACCATTCTTCATGTTTACACAGAAGTACTTGTACCAATGTTTTGTATGCGTCTAGGATAGTAGGATGCATTCTGTACCAATATAGCATCAATTTGATATATTCTGACATTTTCTTACAATTGATGCACTTGACATAAGATGTGCGGTCGACAATAACCACTACTACCTGTTGTAATTATCCCTATTGTATCCTTTTCTGGGAATCATGACTAAGGGCACAGGGACTCAATGCAACAATGTGGCAAATTTGCTAAAGTTTCACACTGCAATTTGTTACATAAATTTCGACCTGAGAATCAAGTCGACCTTAATGTAACTAGTTGGTTGATATTTTGGATGACCCACTTTGTTCTCAAAGCTCGGGAGGTAGCACAGCTGAGGGGTCAGCATTGAACTCTGCACTCGCTAATGGGGCAACCAAACTATTCCAGATCATGGGTACACCATGTCATCAGACCTGGGATCAAACTGCCTCAGTAACTGATGGTAGTTCCTTTGTTGCTGTTCTGTTATGGTGGAGAATAGTACTACTCCTTCCACACTTCCATCCTGGCAATTGGAGGCTAAGAGGTCAGGGAGCGGTTCACTCTCTTCTACCTCTCTGCCATCTGTCTCCATCAACACGATGAGGTCTGCCCTGTCATGGTGTAACTTGAGCCTGTTCATATGGATGTACCTTTGAGGGCTCCTGAGGGTACCAAAGTCCACCAAGTACGTGACTTCTCCCTTTTTCTCAATGATGGGGTATGGCCCGGTTCACTTGTCCTGCTGTGCCCTAGGTGCGACAAACCCCAAAACAGCACCAACTGTCCTGGCCGGTATTGACCCATAGAGGACGTCTGGTCATACCAGTGCCTCACAAGCTCCTGGCTGGCCTCCAGATTATTTGCCTTTTTCATATACTCAGCCATCCTGGATCGAAGGCCAAGCACATAGTCCACAATGTCCTCCTTGGGTCCGAGGGGTCTCTCCCAACCCTCTCTAACCGGGCTTAGTGGACCCCTTACAGGGTGTCCAAAAGAGTAGCTCAGAGGGACTAAAGCCAACTTCTTTTTGGAGGACCTCTCTGAAGGCAAAGAGTAGGCATGGCACAAGGACATCCCATCTCCTCCTGGGTGTCTCATGCAAACCCCGAATCATGCATATCAAGGTCTTGGAATCTCCTTGGGGATGGTAGGAGATGGTGAACTTAGAAGTCACACCACACTCCTCTCACTTGCCTTTCAGATTGGCAGACATTACATTTGTGCCCCTGACTGAGATTACCTCCTGAGGGAACCCAACTATGGTAAAGATTCCAAGGAGAGCTCTAGCCACTGCAGGGGCAGTGACTGTCCTAAGGGGAATAGCTTTGGCCTATCTTGGGGCATGGTCCACTGCCACCCAGATAAATGTATTCCCTGAGGCTGCTGGGGGGTGGGGGCGGTCTACGGGACCAACAATATCAATCCCCACACTCTCAAAGAAGTCCCAACCTCAGGAAGTGGTATCGGGGCAGCCTTTGGTTTCCCCTCTGCCTTGCCACTGATTTGGCAGGTGGGGCAGAAGCGCCAAAACTCCTTGACATTCTCAGACATCTGAGGCTAGAAAAAGTGATTGACCAGCCTCTCCCAGATCTTGGTCCGCCCCAGGTGTTCAGGTAAGGGAATATCATGGGACAGGTTAAGATGGAACTCCCTGTACAGCTGAGGGGCCACCAGTCTCCAGGATGTCCCTGGTTCGGGGTCCCTTGGTTCGCTGTGCATGAGTGCCTCTTTACAGTTTACTATATGGGTACCACTGGTATCCCCTTGTTCCTTTCTGTCAGCTGTCAGGGCAGGTTCTTGGTCCATTATTCAGCCCCTTCCTAGAGGGACCCTCTGTTTCATGGAGCTCTGCCAGCTCTGGCATGTTTCCAGAAGCAGTGTGTTTTGCAGGCACCAGGCCTTACCCCTGAGGCGCCCTCTGGACCTTTGGAGGCTGGGCGGCCTGCCTTCTTGTCCCTCTTCTTGGCTTTGGGGACCTGGTCTATAGTTTCTGCGCCTGGATCCCCTGACTGTTCTTCAGGGTATTCTGCCCTCTTGTTGTAACACACACCCATTCAGGTACACCCAGCATGGCTGCATGGGTCCTCCATTCTACTTCTGCCTAAGCAGAGGTTTCCATAACATTCCTCAGTAAGCAGTCTACAGAGATAGCAGGAGACACACCTACCTTCTTTGAGCCAGTAATTCCACCCGACTCAGTCAACCACAGCCATAGGGTGTGATTTTGTGACATTCTCAGCGTTGACAATCTTGTGCACCTCCTCTGTTAGGATCTGGTCTGCGTGAACAGGTTTAGCCATAACCATGGTCACTCTGGCATCTGTATCCCTCAGAGCCTTCACCTCCACTTCATTAATGTTTGGACAATGTTGGTATTTCTCCATACTTGGAGTCAAGTGAGCCAAAGGTTCAGTGTTCTCCCCACCCAGGGACACTATGGTGCCTCTGTGTTGGGTTCTTTAGGGGCATTATCCAAACCCATCCCTGTGCTGACCAAACCCTTGGACTGGTGACCAGTGTGTGCCTTTTTGGTGCACACTGCATCTCCCCACTTGTGTCCTGGCAAATTGCAGTCAAACACTACCCAGCCTTCAAGGGGAGAAACTCTTTTCCCTGATTCCCCTTTGAGTGGGAAGTGGCTCAGGGCTTCCCCACGTTTGCATCTTTGGGACCATCTTTCTTTTTATCCTTATCCCCTCCTTCCCAGAGGGGGGCCGGACCACCTTTCTTCTGTTCCCCTCCCAGGGACTTTTTGGGAACACTGGTATGAATCTGGTCTTCAGTGGTCATGCCCAGTTCCCTGGGGCTAGCCAGCTTAGAGTCAACCAGATGCTGGGCCAACTTCTCTGAGTGACAATTTGTCAAAATGTGCTCTTTAAAAATCCGATTGTAGAGTCCTTCAAATGTGCCTACTTTGTTGCCTGTAATCCAACCATCTACCATAACTGAATGTGAGAAAGTGCCATCTTTCTTGCATGGTATGCCCCCACCTTTTGCTGAATTGCTGATGTAGTTTGACTGAGTGTGCCCTGGGCTCCTGCCAATCAGGGACCCAGGGCCTGTGTTCCTTCCCTAAAACTGCATGAAGCCTAAACCCAATTGGCATCTCTGGCCACATGTCAGCCCCTGGTAAATGGTACCCTAGGTACCCAGGGCCTTGTGACCAGAGAAGACCCCTAAGGGCTGCAGCACTTATTGTACCACCCTTAGAGGCCCTGTGCCCTGACACACACACACTGCCTTTGCAGGCTGAGTGTCTTGGTACAGAACAAAACAGAGAGTCGTCATGGCACACATCCCTGTGTGCCATGCCCACAACACACACTGCCCTGGCATACCTCAGTCATCCCTCTAACTGGGTGCCCTATGCCAGTGGTGTGGGTACAGGTGCATGAGCCCTGTACCCCTACAGTACCGAGGTCCATTCCTGGGCACTGTAAGTGCAGTGCTGCCATTAAGAGTATATGGTGCTAGGAGGTCGTCAACACGAACTCTACAGCACCATGATTGCTACACTAAAGACTGAGAAGTTTGGTATCAAACTTCTCAGCACATTAAACCCACACTGATGCCAGTGTGGGATTTAATGTAAGATGCATGACAGAGGGCCCCCTGAACCTAACCTACAATCCACGTCCTGTCTGAGAGGCTGTCTAGGCTGCCACACAGCAGACATGTTGCTGGACCCCTGGGTAGAGAGTCATCCGCTCTTCTGGGCCTGCAACAATGCACATCCTGGGCGAGGTGCTAGGTCTCTTCCCCTAGGATGGGCAGGGGAAGGTTCAAAGGCAGGTCACTTACTGTACTCAGCAACGGTCCCCCACCGGTTCTGACCCCCACTCTGGCGGGGAGACTGGTGGGAAAGCCCAAGTGAGGAAAGGGGGTGTGCCAGCCTCTGCCAACCCCACCCCTCAGGTGGGGGAGGCGAGGTGAAGCACAACTCCGGGCTCTCGCCATCTTGAAGATGGGGAGCCCTACCCAATCAGGATTAGGCTCCTGCCCCCCTCCCACTGGAGAGTGGCAGGATAGGGGGTGTACCCACCCCAGGGAAGGGACCCATCGGTCCCTGACCTCTACCTACCTGTAACGCCCCTAAATTTAGTATTTAGTGGCTCCCTGAACCTTCCTTCCTCAGATCCCGAATCCAAAACAAACCAGAAGAAAGAAGCCCTGCAGTGCAGCTGCTAACAAGAGGACAACACCAACTGACTTGGCCCCAGCCCTAGAGGCCTGTTGACCCTCGAACCTGCTCCTGCTAAAACCCGGCATCTCCAGTGGTCAGCAACCTCAAAAACCCCGGAGGACCTGACTGCCTTGTAACTCTAAAAAGACTGGGACTCCCACGAGCAGTGGTTCTGCTCAAAGCAAGTAATAAGCCCCTGGTGCCAACCAGGAACCGCGACTCCTGCACACACTGCACCCGCCAAGCCTGGCCTGTGCCGGAGTGGACAGAGACCCCGAGGACGTCCCCCTGGCGACTGTGACCAAGAATCCAGCACCCAATGACCCACCTCGACGCTCCTGACGACGCCTGCAGCCTCAGAACCAGGGACCCCTCCAACTGCGACCAGCTGAGGGTAAGATTTCCCGTCGCGAAAAGACACCCCGGCACCCTGCGGCCCCCTGTGCCCAGCTCCTGGGTGCCTACCTAACATACAGTTTCACAACTTACCTCTCGAAGTGGTGGTCGCACCTGAAGAATCTCCGTCCCCAAGCTTGCAGCCATTGTTCGTTTTGTAGCTTCTCCATTGGAATCCATTGAGCGCCCAACGGCTCAAAAGCACCCTGCACCCAGCCGCCCGAGTGCCCCTGGGAGTGCAACCTCTGTCCTATTTTTCTTCCCCACTTGCTCTGAGCAAGTGACCAGGAGCCCAGCTCCCACAGCCGCGTGGCCTGCCTGCTAGCAGCCACAAACCAAGGGTCCCCTGCCCTCCATAGGCTAACATTGGGCCTAACTCTCTCTGCACCCGGCTGCCCCTGTGCCGCTGAGGGTGTAACAGCTGTACCTACCTGACCCTGGGAGAACCCCTGAGTCTATGCCCAGAACCTTAACTCTGCCAGTCGAGTACTTACCCAAAAGCCGATAACTCACTTTTTCTCCATAGGGTAACATTGACTGGTGTCACTTGGAAATTCTTTTAAGTGTCGAGTTTTGAAACTTTAAAATATTCACAAAAAATCAGCCGATCAACGAAAACGAAATTACTCACCTGCTATCAGGAGAGATCCCAGTGCTGGATCTTTGTGCCCAGCACTGACCCTGAAAACTAATCACAACCATACTTACCGATAACTTGATTTTCCTCCATAGGATAACATTGCCTGGTTTTTGCCAGAAATTCTTCTAAGTGTCGATTTATGAAACTTACAAATATTCCTTAAAAATCGCCTGTGTAACAAAAACGATTTCTTTCAACTGTGTACAGGAAATGCACCAGGGTTGAATCCAGGATCCAACCCTGAGTAAGAAAATCATACGTAAAGTAACTAATATCGCATTTACTTAAAAAGTCCCATTGAGCTCAATGTTATAATTGTGTTTGATTTGTGTTGCCTATTGCAACAACTGTAACTATTGCATTCAAAAGTCTATTGCCTATTGAAAGTATTTAACTAAAGCATATCATTCTGAGAAAGTTTATTTTGATATGTATTGTTGGTTCTAAAATAAAACAACTATATATTTTTATATACAAACCATTGGCCTAGAGTTCAGTTCGAGTGCGTGAGACCATTTGCTTACTGAGTGTGTACAACAAATGCTTTACACTGTCCTCTGATACTGCCTTACTGCTCGACCAAGCTACCACTTTAGAGAGTAAGGTTATATCTAACTTTAGCCTCTGCCAAACCTCCGGGGACTGTAGACTCTGTGCACACTGAACCTTACTTTGGTGCAGTATATACAGAGCCACCTTCTTACACTGAAGTGTTGTCAAAGTCTACCCATGTTTATGTTGCCCTGTCTTGTGTTGAGTTTCTGTCCATACTCTTCAGGAGTGAGGTCAAACAATTCAACAGGTGCTGCCTTCGTGTGGGCAGAATGCTGCTACCTCATCCTCAAGTGTAAGCAGTCTGTTCCTAACAACTACTGGCACTAACTCTCAGAGTAGTATCTCCCAGTGTTGTGTACCCACCATCATCTTGAGAGCTCTCATATGATGCCATTTTGTTTTCTGTGTAATCCCCCTGTACATTAATCGGGACAATCCCTTTGGACAGCATTACATTATGGAAACCTCTGTCAACCCCTCCGGTTACCATTCTGCTGCCACCATCTCTTTTGAGGTCAATCTCCAGTCTAGCCCTCCTCTTTTTCAGGGCCAGTCCTCTTTCAGCCAAGTGTTTAGCTCTTTCCTCTAGGTCCATTGCTGCCAGGATCACTTGCAGGGACTTCTGGATAGGGATAGGGCTAGTTTTAGAAGCCACCATTGCCCTGGTGTAGGGGAGCAGGCTCCCATGTGCTCCCCCAGCAAACAATTTCATCACTAGATGCTTTGCAACAACTTCCCATACTTTTTTTCACACCCCTTGAAAGAAAGGGTTTCCAATCCTTTGGAACAGTCCTTTTTGAAGTCTACAACATCTTAACAACTGCTTAGGAGGCATAACACGATTTTGTGTGTGTCCTGTCTAGGTGGGTTGTCAGTGTCTCAACTTCAATTACTGTATGGTACTGTTGAACACAAGTTCCGGATCCCACCACTAGACACTAATGTGAGGAAACTAGGTGTATTATGGGGTGTGGTTGTGCAACATCACAGTGTAATAGACTTACCAACTCATTTAGGGCCCTTGGAATTTGTTTGTCAAACCTTCAGCTCAACCCTGGGTAGCTGTGGCTCAGAGAAGCAAGGCTTATTCAAAGGAACAAGAGTAAAGCATTTAAACAGCACCAAAACAATTAAAGAAAAAATCAACAAGACACCAAAGAAATCCGACACCAATTTATAAAAAATAGACTCTAATTTTATGTATTTTAAGACCCCAAAATGAAAAAAAGATCCACTAGAGGGCTCCAGAGATTTACAAGCATTGGCAAATTCGACAAATTTGGCACTTAAAACCGTTTGCACCAAAATGTTTGGAATAGTTGGAATGCGGTCACTTACATTAACTTTAGGTGACCAGCTCCAGTAAGGAGCCAGTAAGGGGGACCAGCAAGGTCCTCGGAATCAGTTATCTCAGCAGGTGAGTCAGTCTTCAGTCAGTTCCATGCACGTTTATCCTTTTCAGGGCTTTCCTATGGAAGTTGTCCTCCTGCAAGGGATTAAGAATGCTGAAGATTCTCAAAGGATGCTGTGGATGTGATGCGTTCGACAGGGGCCTAGCTGCAATTACTTCTTGGCCCTTAAAAGGGGTGAGCCGTTCCTGGTCACCACTTGCCTACCAGTCACCCAGTATCGCGGTCACAGGCGAGTCCTTCTGGGTCAACAACTCATCCTCGGGGGAGAGGGGGGGTGGGGGTCCCAGCTGCACTAAGGCAGCACTCCCAGGCTTAGCGAAATTGGGTACAGCTGTGTTTGTCGGGTCCGTGGTGCTGCACAGTGGCGGTTAACGGTGGGTTGAAGACTTTGGTCTACCAACTTGCCCCAGCAGGCTTCTCAGCTGTTGGGTCCCTGTACTGTGAATAGGAGGCCAGCTCACTGACCCTTGGAGTCTCTTGGCTTTGTCTGGGCTCTCGAGATGACTTCTCCTCGAGCAGGACACAGCACTCACAGTCCCTCAACTTTGCTAGTCACCAGGTTCAGCAGGTGCAGTCCACGTCACTGCAGCCTCTCTTTGCTGGTTCCACAGTGGAGCAGCAGGGCAGCACTTCTTTGGTCCTCTTCCATTCCAGTAATCTGAATTAGCGGTGGCAAAGGTGCACTACGTATGCTCCAAAAATGCCCTCATGGCATGATGTGGTTGGTAGCCGATAGGCTACCAGGTTCCCTCCCACCTGATGACCACTTCCTGTGGTGTGGCACTTGGGTGAACAATTCTGCCCACTTCTAATTTACATGCCCTGGGTACCATTTACTATAGACTTACATGTAAGCTAGCTCAGCCAATTGGATAAAAGTCATTAGCAAAATTCGACATATTAGTTTAAGGGTAAGGGCACAGGTACTGAAGTCTGGTTAGCAGGCCTCAGTGCACTCTGAGTCGAAAGCTAGCAGCATCAGTCCAAAAACTTGGAAGTGACCATACAAATAGGGGCATTTTATTAAATTTATATTGGTGCAGTGCAATTTGGAGAAACTAGGTTTGTGCCAACCAAGTGGTGTAAAAATTGCATGGTTGCATCAGTCTGTTGGTGCATAATTTTACTGCACCCACGCACTTTTGGGTAATGTTGCCCATTGTATGCTATCCTGTTCTGCTTCTGAATGTCTGTTTTGTCTTACTAATTCAACAGTTTGGTAGCTTGGATACTTGCAGACTTTCTTACTCGCTCACAAATGCATCGATATGAACAATTTCCCTGCAAATAGACCCTGAAAGTCATGTGATATCCCCTGAGATACTGTTCTGGCTTCCCCACTTAACCCTACAAAAGAATATCCTGCAGCAAGACTGAGGTCTATTTATAATTAAATACTACAGAAAAAGCTGCTTTGGTAGAGTCCAGGTGATCTAAAAAAATAATCCTTTGTGGGACATCTGTGAGCATTTGAAGATTGTTTTTGATTTTATTTCTTCTTTTCCCTGTCTGAAGGTGTGGGACGTCCTGAAGGAGGAGCCACTATGTAACTACAGAGGCCACTGTGGTCGGCTTCTGTGTGTCCAGTGGTCTCCAGTGGATGCAGATTGTGTGTGGACTGGAGCTGATGACTTCTCTGTGCAGAAATGGCTTATCTCTAAGCAGGAGCACACTAGGCCACCACGAGGTCAGTATCGCCGGAAACAATTTGAGGCATTGTAAATCCTGTTACACTAGGTGGAGTGAATAGTCCTATATTTGTATAATAGAAAGTGCAGGTAGTCTGAGAACCTCACAGAAATGGTATGTTCTTTTTGTTGGTATTGTAACAAACAATCCGACCTTTGACAGTGCATTACAGCATATTTGATAGTTTGGGGCTGCCTTTCTACCTATAGTGAAGATTCCATCCTAGACCGTAATGTGATTCTGTTTGTTGAAATGTGCAGTCATTGTAGTAAAGAGTGGTGCATCTTTCAGGTGGGCGTGTCATCCTCGCTCATGTTTTTTATTTAAAGCATGTCTTCTCATTCAGTTGGCATGCCTATTATCCAGCAGATGTTTGTTAGCTGGAGGAAGCATGTGTTTGACTGTCATAGTAGCCAGTTAGCTGCATATTTGGGCAGTGCTGGGTGTATATTCAGGATTCTGTAGATCCATTCTGTTGGACAACAGTGTGTGGTTTATGTGTGAGAAGAGTGTTGTGCATGCAGCAATACTCAATTATGTGGTTTATCTCTGCTGTGTTGGGTTGAGTGTAGCATTCTATTTAAAGTGTCCTGGGATGTGTCTGAGAGATATTTGAATAGGCTGCTGTGAGCCTGTTAATACAAACCTATGCGGCATATGGTTACATGTTCGTTGAATATTTTACACTTTGTGCTTCCCAAAGAAAGCTAGAAGGTTCTAGCACCTCCTGGGCTAAAGTTTGAAGTGGAAAAGCATTTAAAGCGCCTATTCAAAGCACCTAGATGCTGAGTTTTTATTTAACATTGAGCTTTCTTACAATTGTTATCCTTTGTAGTGACTGTTTGCGTCACTATGGCCTTCCTTTCAGAAGCATTGTGGTTCTTCTTTCCGGAGTCAAATGATTAGAGGGACAAGCTAAAGGTTTTGGTATGTTGAGATTTGAGCTAAAGAAATGTGCTCCGGAATGCACCACTGTTCACTTTCCTAGAACCTAAACAAATACCCAAAGACCCCTTCACCTAAACAATTAAGTGCCATCACTACAAAATGGAGTTTGTTGGTGTGTCCCTGTTCTCTTCCAAGTGAAGTCCTGCTTTGACCCAATGTATGGCTACCAGTGTCCAGTTGAGGTGCATATTCAATATTACTAAAGGTCCGGTTGCCACTCGGCTTTGGAGCGGACAGTGGCTGGCTAGGTTTGCACAACCTAGAGTTCCCTTTTAAAATGATAATGGGGTAGCAGTTACTTTGTCTCAAAACCCACCTGGTGTGATAGTTGGCTACTGATCACAACATAGGGTCTGGACCGGAGATTTAAACTGATATTACAGGAACTATTTCTCCTAGGCATACAGTTCCAGTGATTGCAGAATCAGAGTGATGACTTGCCACAATAGAATCTGGACCTCAGGCCCTGGGTTTAAGTAAAGGTTTTGCTAGACATCTAGGGATGGTCAGAGAGGTAAATACAGGCACCCCATGGGTACAGGAAGGGCCATGGTGAAACATTCTCACCACACTAGCAGCCACCATTAAAGAAGACTGTAATTATAACTGCACTAAAGCTGGACATGAGATACATAACCAAACATTCTTAAAATGAACTCAAAACCCTGTCCAATAGGTCGGTCTCTTTCTATCCCCTCCCTGACTTCTAAACAATTTGGTGAATCAGGGTGCACTGCTGCAATAAAACATTCAATGCTAAAAGGAATTTTGAACATGCTTCAGTTTCAAATGGGTTCTTTGCAACAACCAATTATTCTTCTTAAAGCACCTTTCGTGCCCATAATGTTGACTGAGGAAAGAATAGAGCCTCGTACCGCAAACTAGTCCTGTCTCAGGGCTTCATTTTGTGATACCCACCACTTCGTAAATCCTGTCACCCTTCTCATGACAAGGGGTATAGGGTCTTATTTCACTAAAGGCTTGGCAGCACTCTTCCCCTCCATGCTATGTACCCTTCATCTCCCCTCCCCACTTACAGCATAGGTAGTTGGGGTATGGGAAAAAGAGAGGGTGGGAAGAGCAGCCTAAGCGGATCCTACCCCAAAGTTGTTAATGATTTCACTTGCGATCTGCCAGTTGGAATATAGCTAACAGCAAATCTTTGGACAGACTCTTTTTTTAACCTGGAGGCTTGAACAGTTTGCTCTGATAGGTTCTCTCCCCCAGAAATTTCCATCCGCCTAGCACCTTGCATAAAGTAAGATTTAAACTTAGCAAAACCCTTGACGCTTCACTAGTGGCTTAATACAAGGAAGGTACTATTCTGGGGCTCTGGTCCTATTGCAGTTAACGTTATCCATGTCTTCCTCATTTCTGCAAATGACGTTGAACTCCTCATCCCGGCCACAGTTTTTTCTGGATGCTTGTTATTTATCCCAGTGTAACCTCTGCATGTGATTTAGCCATAGATATGTGTTCTCTAGTGGATTGGTTCATAGTTTCTTTTTTTTAGGGTATTACTGCAAATGCATTACCCTTTAGGCCATATTGCAACAGGATACCATAGATAGTGAAAGCATTTCAAATTCAATTAGTCTATTTTGGGTGAATGGCTTTCTAACAGTTACTGGGCGAAAGAGGCCAGACGTTGCTTTGTTGTGTGTTTCTGACGGATACTTTTAACTGCAGATTCTTCCCCTTGTGAATACGTCCCAGGCGCCAGACTGGATCTGGAGATTTTTCTCAGCATTGCTCTTGTGCTCCCGCAGTTAGCGTTGTGCAGCTCTTTATCCACTGCGTCGCACCCCGGAAGTGACTCCAGGGACCACATGTGCCCCACCCTTGCGGGCGGACTACAGTTACTTTCTTTCTGCAACAACTGTCCTCTGGAAAAAAAAATCCTCTTCTAAAATCTTGATAACACATTTTAAGGTGGTAGTTAGGAGGGACTCCGAGATTACACAACACAGGGAAAGGATGCTATTCTTTAGTTGCTCGCAACTCCCACTTCTCCTGACCCAGTTTCAGGAGGCTCTCAACCCAAGATCATCATTTGCTTTGTTTTAACTAGGCAGATTGACTCCACGTCACTATGGTCTGCTTCGTGTATGTATTAGTCCGCATTCCCTCATGACACTGTGATTGTGTGCATATCTGTTGACTCTGGCAGCAGATGCATTATGAAACTTGGCTTAGCTTAAAGGTTCAGTTATTATCTGTGGCCTCCTTTTCATTTGATTTACTTGGGTACCCGACCTGTAAGCTGAGGCTCTATGCTATTGAACTAGCGGAACTTTTGCAGAGATAATTTCTGTGACAGTTGTACAGGTGACCCTCTCCGGAATTCTGTTCTCTTTAACTGCCTTGATGTGCTCAGATTAATGCTGCAAGCCAATTCATTGACTTTGACACACATTAACAAAGCATGACTTTTCACAGGGAAGAAAAGCACAGAGTTGGAGAAGAAACGTACTTTTCAGCCTAAGTCCAAAGCCAAGAAGAAGAAGAAGGTTGAGTCATCATCCGAGGTCATAAAAGAGCCAACAAACAGCAGCACAGAACAAGGAGGGAGCAAAGAAGGGACCGGCGAGGGCAAGGTAAGCCCGGTAGACAATGGCACATCGGATCGAGAAGAGGAGATGGAACCAGTGGATCATGGTGCCGCTCGATCCACCCCTCAGGAAGGTATGAAGGAGTGCTTCTGATTAATTATGCCCTTGACTCACACCCAGGGTACCGCAACCACATACACTACTCGTACAAAGCAGGTAGTACACCTTACAAAGCAGGTAATGCACCTTACTTCATGCACACACCTGAAATGGCACAAGCAGTAACTGGGCAAGTTCCCTATCATAGAACAGCTAAAACATAGGCAACAACTGAGCATTCTTACTTGGTAGGCCAAAAATGCCTCACATGCAGTAGCACTGCATTCTTCGCACTGTATAGCCACAACACTGGGTACATTCACAGATGGCATCCTCATTAAGAAATCTGTCCAACAATGGAAGCTTACCTCTTGCAAAGAACAAATGCATACATAATGGCAGATATGAATTGACAAATCACTGTATCTTTACTTTGATGTCAAGTTCAGTGTATAATCCGTTCTTGACCTATCACCAGAGAGAGATGCATGCAGGGAGGAGAGCAGAGTTTTGTATGCAGGTCCACCTTCTGATGGGATCTTCTTTTTTTAGGGGAGCGTAGAGGATAGTTTAATTTAAACCATTCATTCATTTAATTGTGAAATATTCTATACTTTTGCTAGAATCCTTTTTTAAGTTTACCATGGGCCTTTTATTCAGCTTCTAAACATTTAGGGTTTATTGTATCATTCTAGAGTCAAAGGATACAGCATTGCAGCTGGTTATTATGTCGGTGCCTGAAAAACCAACGCCGTCAGTGCCCCATAGAAGTGTCCCTACTAAGAAGGAGTCACTAAAAGAGGAGAGACGGAAGGAAAAGCCAGGTTTGTGCACAATGCTTGGGAGAGGCAGCGGGAGTGAAAGTAGGGGGTTGGAATGGATGTTACCCTGTGTGTGATGCGATGCGCAGGCATGAAAAGAGAAAGCAGGTGTGTACAGAGCTTGCCACCAGCTGATATAAACCAGGTATATCCCAAACATTAAAGACCGCAGGGTAAAAAACTAGAAATTAGGCCTTTTTGATCTATAGCACATGCAGGGGGAAACAAGTAGTAATGTGTGTATTTGTAGTGTGCATTGAAGCTGGTGACGTTAAGCAGATGTGTTTAATGCCTACCTGCACAGGGTCAATCAATCAATCATTTGTAGAGCGCACTACTCACCCGTGAGGGTCTCAAGGCACTGGGGGGGGCGCTATTGCTCGAACAGCCAGGTCTTGAGGAATCTCCTGAAGGTCAGTAGGTCCTGTGTCTGCCGCAGGTGGATGGGGAGGGTGTTCCAGGTCTTGGCGGCGAGGTGGGAGAATGATCTGATGCCGGCGGTCGTTCTGCGGATGCGTGGAACGAGGACGGGGTCGGCAGAGCGGAGCTGTCGGTTCGGGGTGTAGAAGGTGAGTCGGTAGTTGAGGTATGCTGGTCCGGTGTTGTGGAGTGCTTTGTGAGCGTGGGTGAGGAGCTTGAAGGTGATCCTCTTGTTGACAGGGAACCAGTGCAGGTCTCTCAGGTGGGCTGTGATGTGGCTGTGGATGTCGAGGATGAGGAGTGAAGAGGCGTTCTGTATGCGTTGGAGTCGTTTCTGGAGTTTGGCCGTGGTTCCCGGGTAGTGGGCGTTGCCGTAGTCCAGTCTGCTGCTGACGAGGGCCTGGGTGACTGTCTTTCTGGTTCCGGTGGGGATCCATCTGTAGATCATGCGGAGGGTGTTGAAGCAGGAGGATGAGATGGCGTTGACTTGTTGGGTCATTGATAGCGATGAGTTTAGGATGAACCCCAGGTTGCGTGCGTGGTCGGTGGGTGTCGGTGCGGCTCCCAGGGTGGTCGGGCACCAGTAGTCATCCCAGGTGGAGGGGGTGGAGGGGCGGATGAGGACCTCCGTCTTGTCTGAGTTCAGTTTCAGGCGACTGTTCTTCATCCATTGGGCGACGGCCTTCATTTCTTCGTGGAGGTTGGTTTTGGCGGTGGTGGGGGCCTTGCTGAGGGAGAGGATCAGCTGGGTGTCGTCGGCGTATGAGATGATATTGAGGTCGTGTGAAAGGACGTTGTCAGCTAGCGGGTGCCATGTAGACGTTGAAGAGTGTCGGCCTGAGGGATGATCCTTGGGGAACGCCGCAGATGATCTTGGCGGCTTCCGATCGGGGAAGACAGACCCTCTGGGTTCTGTTGGTGAGGAAGGAGGTGGTCCAGTCCAGGGCTTTGTCGTGGATCCCTGCGTGGTGGAGGCGTGTGCGTAGGGTGTGGTGGCAGACGGTGTCGAAGGCGGCGGAAAAGTCCAGGAGGATGAGGGCCACGGTTTTGCCGTTGTCCAGCATGGTCCTGATGTCGTCGGTGGCGGCGATGAGGGCAGTTTCGGTGCTGTGGTTGCTGCGGAATCCAGATTGGGACGAGTCCAGAACGTTGTTCTCTTCAAGGAAGCGTATTAGTTGCCTGTTGACAATTTTCTCGATGACTTTCGCCGGGAACAGGAGCAGGGAGATGGGCCGGAAGTTCTTGAGGTCGTTGAGGTACACCTTTGGTTTCTTGAGCAAGGCGTTGATCTCTGCATGCTTCCTGCTCTCCGGGAAGGTGGCGGTCTCAAAGGAGTTTTTGATGATCTTCCGGAGTTGGAGTGCGATGATGGAGCTTGCTTTGTTGAAGATGTGGTGCGGCCAGGGGTCGGATGGTGAGCCGGAGTGGATGGTGTTCATGATTTCGATGGTGTCGTCGTCGCTGACTTGGGTCCAGGAGAGCAGGAGGCCGGTGTGGCTGGGGGGTGGTGATTCTGAGGTGTCGGTGACTGTCGGGGGGTCTGGTTGTTGAAGCTGTCGTGGATGTCTGCGATCTTGCAGTGGAAGAAGGTGGCTAGGGAGTCACAGAGATCTAGCGACGGCAGGATGTCGTTGGAGTTGGAGCTGGGGTTGGAGAGTTCCTTCACGATGTTGAAGAGCTCTTTGCTGTTGTGTGCGTTGTTGTCGATGCGTTCCTTGAAGGAGGTCCTTTTGGCAGTTCGAATGAGTTAGTGATGCCTGCGGATGGCGCTCTTGTTGGCTGTGTAGTTGTCTGGTGTCTGTTCGAGGTGCCACTTCTTCTCGAGACTTCGGCAGGTCTGTTTGGATGCCTCGAGGTCGGCGGTGAACCAGATGGCTTTTCTGTCAGTGTGTCTGTTTGAGGGTTTCTTGATCGGTGCGAGAGTGTTGGCGAGGTCGTTGATCCATTGCCTGAGGCTGCTGGCAGCAGTGTCGGTGTCGGTTGTCGGGTTTCGGGCGAGGGTGGCGATTAGCTGGTCTTTGGTGACCTTGTTCCAGCTGCGGTGGGGGGTCCGTTGTGGGAGGAGGTGCGTGGTGGGTTTCTCGAAGGTGAAGTGGATGCAGCGGTGGTCGGTCCAGTGGAGTTCGGTGGTGTGGCAGAAGGTGACGTTGCTTGCGGAAAAGATGGGGTCGAGTGTGTGTCCGGCGGAATGGGTGGGAGACGTGACGAGCTGTTTGAGTCCGAGGTTGTCGAGCAGGGTGGTGGAGTTTCTGTCGTTGGTGTTCTCGAGGTGGAAGTTCAGGTCTCCAAGGAGGATGTAGTCCGTGGATGCGAGGGCGCACGTGCTGACGAGGTCGGCGATGGAGTCGCTGAAATGTGGCCGGGGTCCGGGGGGTCTGTATATGAGGGTTCCTCCGAGGGTGGTGTTGGGATCGTTGTGGATCTGGAAGTGGAGGTGTTCGGCGGTGCTGAGGGCGTCATCGGTGCTGGTTGAGATTCTGAGTGTGTTCCTGTGGACGATGGCGATTCCTACTCCGTTGGTGCGGTCCCTGTGGGTGATCTTGTAGCCGTCCGGGATGGCTATGGCGATGTCTGGCACTGAGGAGGTGTTCATCCAGGTTTCCGTCAGGAAGGCAACGTCCGGGGAGGCTGAATCAAGTAGGTTCCAGAGTTCAGTGGCGTGCTTGTGGACGGAGCGGGTGTTGAGTAGTATGCAGCTGAGGCGTTTGCGTCCTGCTACGGTGGGTGGGCGGTGGATCGGAGGCCAGTGAAGCAGCATTTCTGGCAGGAGAAGGGTCCGTGGGTGCGCTTTGGGGTGACCTGGAAGCAGGTAGATAAGCGGCCGGCATTGAGTGCGTGGAGGATGTTGGCGTCGTAGCAGCGTCGGGTGTCGTGGCGATCGCGAGGTCCAGGGGGTCTGGCGCTGGGAACGGAAGGGCGCAGACGGGCTTGCCTTTGGAACGCCCGCTTCGCGCGGCCGCCATAAGAAGGGGAGGTGGGAGGGAGGAGCAGCTGGGAGGCGGGCACGAATGGGCGAGTGAGGGGGGCGTGGCCGCAGGGAACGCAGCAGCAGGAAGGAGAAGGCTGAAACGCTGGGAGGGCTACGGGCGAAGGGGGAAAAACGGGCAGAGAAGGAGTACAAAAAAGGAGTACAAGCAGAAAACAGACTACAACAGTTTAATCAATCAATAGCAGAAAAAACAGACTACAGCAGTTTAATATAACAGCAGAACAGAATACAACAAAATGACAGACAAGTAAAACAGGCAGAGAAAAATAGAACAGAGCGCGCAGACAGATACTCACGGCTCACCACTGGGCTACCAGGGATGAGGCGCAGGCGGGAGTCTGCGGGTGGAGCAGGGCCTCGAACATTAATAGGAGGGTAGGACATTAATCATGTCATGCATTATACAGGTAATAAATTAATAACTAGGGGATATGCATTCGGGAAGAAATTAAATAAGTACATGCAATGTGTAGAGCTAGCAGATGCGAGCAACCAAGTTCTCTAATGTACATCCCAAGTAGAATATCTCCTCTGTGGCGGTGCGGTAATGTTATCCTATGGGGGATAAACGTACTGCATTTGGGCACTTTTCAGTGACTTACAGAACTGTTCTTCTGGACTTAAGGTGAGTATGGGGAAAGGTCCAAAGCAACTCCAACAGGTCACTTCAGGCGGCACTGGGGAAGCCGGGTGCAGAGGTGTGGTACAGCGTCAGGTACCCCATTCACTTCAATGGAGATCTGTTTGGTTAAAAAGAGGCTGCAAGTGTGGACTGGGGGCCAGTCTGTGGGAACCGACAGGCGGGCTCGTCCCTTGAGATGTTCGGGCACGTAGGGGCACTGTATAGGAAAGTGGGTTTCCGTTGCAGTAACCCCCCCACTTTTTGTCAGACTACTGATGCACTTTGGCTTGATGTGCCCTGGGTCCCTGCCAATCAGGTTCCCAGGGCCTGTGTTCTTTCCCCAACACTAACCCAATTGGCATCTCTAGCCACAGGTCAGCCCCTGGTAAATGGTACCAGGGGTAACCAGGGCACTGTGACCAGGGAAGACCTCTAAGGGCTGTAGCACTTATTGTGCCACCCTTAGAGGCCCTGTACCTTTACACACATACTGCCTTTGCATGCAGCATGTTTTGGTGTGGAACAAAGTGAAGAGTCGACATGGCACACATGCCTGTGTGCCATGCCTACAACCCACTGCCCTGGCATAGATCAGTCACCCCTCTAGCTGGGTGCCCTATACCAGTGGTGGGGATACAGGTGCATGAACCCTGTACCCTTAGAGGGTCTAAGTCCATTCTTAGACATTGTAAGTGCAATGCTGCCATTAAGTGTATATGGCGCTGGGAGCTTGTCATTACGAACTCCACAGCACCATAATGGCTACACTGAAAACTGTGAAGTTTGGTATCAAACTTCTCGGCACATTAAACCCACACTGATGCCAGTGTGAGATTTAATGAAACATGCACACAGAGAGCATCTTAGAGATGCCCCCAGAAAAGTGACCAGCCTCTGGTGGGTTCCATGACTGGAACACACCAGCCTGCCACCACAAGACATGTTTCTGGACCCCTAGGGTGGGAGCCTTCGCTCCCTGAGCCCAGAAACAAAGCCTTTGCTGAGCTGAGGTGTTCACACCTCCCCCAGGCCAGGAAGAGCCATCTGTGGCAGGGAAACTTCAAAGGCCTGGCAGCCTTTGTACTACGACCCCCCAGCTTCTCCTATCAGGAGCAGGCCCCCTTCCTGTCTCCCCTCGTTTTCGACAGGAAGACAGGTGGGAAAAACTAGCCAGCCCAGAAAGTGTGCCTACCTCTGCCAACTCCACCCCTCAGGTGGGGGAGGAGAGATGAAGCCCACTCAGGATTAGGGATTGTGCTCACTCCCCCACATAGAGTGAGCACACCAAGGGTGTAGTCACCCTAAGGTCAGTAGTCCATTGGCTACTGACCTAGTGACCCCTAAAAGCCCCCTAAATACAGTATTTAGGGGGCAGCCCTGAACCAAGAAAGCAGCCAAGAACCTGCAACAAGAAAAAAAGAAGGACCGAACAAAGACGCCCACTGACTTAGCCCCAGCCCTACCTGCCTGTCTCCACCTCGAACCTACTCCTGCGAAATCCCGGTGTGTCCTGCAGCCAGCAACCTCAAAACCCCGGAGGACCTGCCTGCCTTCAACCACAAAGACTTTGTCTCCCGTGAGCACCGGATTTGTACATCTGCAACCTCTGTCTCGAGCTCGAGTAGCCAAACACCACGAGGAGGTTTTCCCGGTGATCCTGACCCGAGATCCGGCAACCCCTGACCTGCCTCCAGCCGACGCCTGCAGCCTATATCCTGATGATCCCCCCCCCCCCCCCCCCCCCCCCAACCGCGACCAGGAGCTGGTAAGAACCTCCAACCCCAAAAGGCACCCCTGCACCCGACGCCCCGCGGGCCTTGGGTGGCCCAACCGACGGTGCCTAACCAACCCCCAACCTCCCAACTTACCTCTCGAAGTGGTGGTCACACCCAGAAGACCTTGGTCCCCAAGCCTGCAATGCCTTTGCAAACCGGAGGTTCCCCATAGCAAACAGGGTGCCCGATGTCAAAACAGCACCCTGCACCCGGCCACCCCAGTGCTCCTGAGGGTGCACCTTTGGTGCTACTTTGTTTCCCCATTTACCCTGAGCTAAAGTCTTGGAGCTTGGCTCCCACAACCAAGTGGCCTGCTCATCAGCAGCCACCAACTGGAGGCCCCCCTATCCCCTATTGGATAACATTGGGCCTCAACACTCTGCACCCGGCCGCCCTAGTGCCGCTGAGGGTGTAACAAGAGTGCATCACTGACAGTGGGGGACCCATGAGTCTGCCCCCAGAACCTCAACTCCCACTACCAAATACTTACCTCAAGAGCGATAACCATTTTTTCGTCCATAGGATAACATTGAATGTTTTTCTTGGAAAGGTTTCTAAGTGTGGAGTTTGAAAACCTAAAGAAATTCTTTAAAATTGCACTGTTTTACACAAACGATTCTACTTACCTGTTTACAGAAAACGTCCTAGTGTAGTATCTAGGTATACTACTCTGTGTAAGAAAAGTAATCCAAAAAGCAACTTACCTGGTATTTTATTGAAAAGCCCATTCACGTCTATGTACTGTATTTACAAAGTATTGCATTTCTCTGCAACCATAATGTAAGTCAGAACAAAGTGCATATGCAATTACAATTCATACTGTTTACAAACTGCATTACTACTGTAAAGTATTTATTGCTTACCTGTGCCAGACTTGCTTGGTTCTAGAAAATAAAAAAACTAAAAGAATAGTGTGTACAACAAATGCTTAACACTGTTCTCTGATACTACCTTACTGCTCGACCAAACTACCACAAATCGAGAGTGAGGTGCTATCTAACTTTACCTCTGCCTACCTTTGGGGTTCCACTGGGCTTTGTGCATACTGTACCTCGCTTTGGTATAGTATATACAGAGCCAGATTCCTACACACCGTTGGTCCACTTCTCCCCAGGCTTTGGGGCTCAGGTGCAGTGTTGTCTTTTGGCTTCAGTTCACGTGCTGGAGTCACTCGCAGTTAGAGGGGGCCTGCAGAAGGAGGTTCCAGGTGGTGACTGGAAGGCCAGTCTGGCCAGACCCACAAGAGACGACCCCAATCTTGGGTCAGAGGACCATGTGGACACTGTCACCTCCCTCAGACTTGGGCTCTTCCTGAGATAAGCTGCTACCATGGCTAGACATTTGGTAAAAACTCTTGGGGCTGTGGTAACCCCGAACGGAAGCACTTTGAACTGTTAATGTTGTCCACTCACCACAAACCTCCAGTATCGTCAGTGCACTGGGTGGATGCGTATCTGGAAGTAGGCGTCCTTCAGATCAAGCACGGACATGAAGTTACTTTGCTGGACTAGTGGCATGACGTCTTGTAGAGTCACCATATGGAGATGCTCCAACAGATATATTTGTTGAGGGGCCTGAGATCAAGATGGCATGGTGTCAAAATGAACATCCAACTGCACCGAGAGTATGTTGGGACAACTGTGCTATTTATTTCAGTCATTCCACCTCTGCCTTGGGTGTATAACAGATGCCTCCTGCAATGCATGCTAACAGGGGATGTCACAGGATAGCTTGCCCTTCCACAACATCCTCAGCGCATTATACTGGTAGTGACCCTCCCTCCTCACCCTACACCAATGGAATAGATACTTAACTCTCAGTAGGTGAAGAACCTGGTGTCTTCAGAGGGCCATACTACAGGAGCAAATTTGGGTGGGGGTGTCATGCTTGGCTACTACTCACCGGCCGGAGTGGTTCACGCATCCAGACTGAAACGTGGTGTTGCGGTATCGCACTGTGAGCAGAGGAGCAGTGCTATTCTAGTACGAGGACGTTGATCACTGCTCGGGCCGTAAAGCAAAGACCCTGCATGGCACCCACCCTCACCATTATAGCCTCTAATTGTCTGCACCTGAACCATCAGCTCATTGGCTTCTGGGGTTGGTTTATATCCTAGGCAGTATTTGCTGGGCTGCATTTGTGTAAATGTTTACACTCACTGCGCATGGGCAGGAAATGTTGCCTTGTCAAAGGGGAAGCCCAGGACAGCAATGTGAATTCGTTGGGCAGCAGGATTGGAAAGGATGGCACAAATTATCCTGGCGCCCAGAAATAAGTGCCATTGCCCACCACTGGCAAGCAATGGGCCAAAATATGCATGGAGTTTGGTCTTTTGTTCTTTAACATGTTTTTCAGATGAATAAAGCATTTGTTTTTACATGATTTCTTTTTCAACAGGTTTTATTGTATTTAAGTCACACACTGTTGACATTGGCCAGGGATCGCTTTCTGCATCGTCAATTAACAAATAAAATGTAACATTTACATTGTGGCAGTCAAGTAGTATCAATGACATCCGTTCTGAGCTCTCCCTTTCTAACTCCCCAGCCTCCCTCCCCGGTCCTTCCGGGTCATCTGCCCTCTGTCAGCTGAAGCATTTCCCAATGCCCTCTCCATAGGATCCCCAGGTGGAGTCTGTAACCGCAGTGTAGATTCTCCCGAGTCCGACCCAGGGTCTTAGAGTCTATCAGCTCGCGCCTCCCAGGCTCTGTATGCATTTGTTTACATGATTGTCAATATCTACTGTTGCTTGAATTTGAGTTCCCATAAACACCTGTCTAAGAAAGGCCAGGAATCTTGTTGTGACGGGACGTGCTGAGTTTAACTCATGGCATCTTACCACCGACTCCTGGCTTATTTCTAGGGTTTTTGTACAAACTGGATCATAATATTATACACAGAATTCTGTGATCCCTGTATAAACGGAAGTCACTCATTTCTTTACAATCGGCAGCCTGTGATTCACCAAGTTGCCGATTATATAAAAAGAAATATTCACGTCAGAACTCGACTCTTATAAAGTTATTACAGTCGAATTCTGACGTCACAATGCCTGATGCCAGAGCCAGCAGCCGGGGTGAAAGGCAGGTCAGGTCAGGTCATGGAGCATAATTAAAGCAGCTGTTTAAAGCAAAAAACAAAACATTGCTTTTCTTCTGCACAGTTTTAATAGCTTACAATGACGAGCAGAGAGAATGTTTATTTTCCCTTACAGAAAAGCTCATCAAATCTTTTTGCATGTTTCCACACGTTTGGAGCTACTGCAGCCTTTTTGTTTTTTCAAAAATGGACTTGTATTGAACTATTTCTAATATCTGTTTGCAACAAATATCGAATGGGCTTTTCATGGGTTTAATTTTGTACTACCAGCGCAAATGTGCTCGCTCTTTCGTAAGAAAGAGCTACGCACCAAGGTTTTAAGTGGTTTGTGGGAAAGATGATGGTTGGACCATGTATTTATTGGGATTAATTCCCCCCGGTGTAAATGATGAGTATATTTCAAGTCACAGAGGAGTTCCATAACCTTATAGAGGAACTCTGCCTTCGTCTTCATTCCTCTATATGGTTATGGAACTCCTCTGTGACTTGCACTATCCCTATAACGTACAGCAGGGGATACTTTATCCCTGATTTAATGCCATCATAATATTGATCAGATTTTATTTGTTTTTTATTTTTTATTCTTTTTATTGAATAAACAAAAACAAAGGCGGCAAAAACAAACAACAAATTGCAGTGCAGTCTCAATAATTTACCACATTTCCAGTGCCTTAGCACAGTATTCGCCATTGCGTTATATAGTACCAATAACTTAGTCTTGTATCTGATAAAATCCTTTGTGCTCCGAACATTATTCTCCCATGTGGTCCGCCGACAATGGGGAGGCATCGTTGAATGGTGTGCATCCCTCTACTTTCATTCCACGCACCCCAGATTCTAGTTCATTTTTGTGGGCAACCTCTGTTTTCATACATTACCCTCTCCGCTTGCATGCAGCAATCCATGTCACACTCCCAGTCCCCGATTTTAGGCTTAGCTACCCCCTTCCATGTTCTCGCTATCTTACGTTTTGCAACCATACAACCCAAGGAGACCCACACTCTCTCGGCTCTCGATAGGTCAGTTGCATCCCAGATATTAAGAAGACACAGGCGGGGTGAGACTTCCAAGGTTTTATGACAGGTGGAAGACAATGCTGATGTGACCCTCCCCCAATACGTCTGAAGAATCGGGCATTCCCACCACTGATGCAGGTAGGTGCCGTTTTGACCACATCCCCTAGGGCAAGCAGTGGAGCCCAGGATACCCACTTTAACAAACAACGAACTGGTGTAGTATGCTCTGTGCAGGAGTTTGAATTGGATACATTTAAAACGGGATCAGATTGCCACCTCCTGGGGGGGCGCCAAAGCCTCTTGCCAGTCTTCGTCGCTAATGTCCCCGATATCCTCCACCCATTTTGCACGAATTTTTCCCAACGTATCTGGTGTATTGTTTAGTATTTTCCTATATGTCAGTGAAATAGCCTTTTCTTGGAGGTAATCATCTAGGAGTCTATCCTCTAGGGGCGATGAGACCGGTAGGTCAGTGCTTTTGGGTATCGCCCTTTGTAGTGCATCACGGGCTTGGAGGTATCTAAAAGTTTCCCCGCTATGCAATTCCTAGTCGTGCTGGAGATCGCTGAAGGGGACCACCCTGCCTCCGGCCCACATGTCGCCCCCCTTCGAGAGACCGATCAAGTCCCACTTGTCAAATCCCGGATATTTCAATAACACTCCCAACTGGTGTGTGTCTAGCAAAGGGGTAACTTGTGTGATTCTAGCTTTCCACCCCAAAGCAGCCGTCGCTGTATGCCATATATCAATTGTGATGGAGGTTGGAGTGTATTTTCGTGCACATTTCCTCCCTCCATAAATTGCTCTGGGATAATTGCCAGGGAACGTATTGAGTCTATCCATCCTGTCGGCGGAATTTGTTAGATTTTTAGATTAAAAAATCTCCATGTTCATTAGATTCGTACACCCCAGTTCAGTCTGAGGAAAATAATCTGGAAATGTTTTCTCAGGATTCTGCTGACAGAGTGGACTCAAGAATGCATGTAATGACCATAATGCACTGAAATTTCACAAAAAAGAAAACACAGAGAAAAAAGTCCAATAAACGTAGAGACTGAAAATAAGCTAATGAAATGAGCTCTCATCGGCAGCCAAACTCCTTGACTGAGTGCAAAGTAGTCATGAAGCATGTTAAGTCTGAATAGTATACGAAATTGCGGAATCATTTAATAGCTTTTGCTGAAGAATGCACGCTACCATGGGCAGCTGTTGTGTGCGTAACAGAATCAACAAATAATGCATGATCTAAACCAAATCAAGCAGCCAGAAAAAGAGAATATTTATGGGTGAAGCATTAAGCTTATTAGGCTGTTAATTGAACAAATCCACAGCTACATTTCTCATTGCGACCTTCATAGGATAGTTAGAGATAATATGGCCATCCAAAGGACAATCTGCATGCTTCAGCTTTAAGAGGATTCTCCATCATTACAGCTCACTCAATTCAGTGGGTGAAGCCACAACCCACAGCGGTCACTGCCACTTTCATAGTACATTACACTTCCATTGAGTGGACAGACCCAAGCTCTCACTCCCTTTGCTGTAACACTAGTGGTTTCTGCACTCATTGGGCGACGACCGCCTTCAAATAATATCCACATCACTTCACAGGCCAATTTTTCCGTAGTCTCCACAGCAGCTGGCAATTCAGGGCTCGTTCGTTATGCTGTATAGGCACTTATCTAAAATCATGATTTCATTTGTGTAACTTGAATTTTCTTTTCTCTAGAGCCTACAGCGAAAAAGAAGAAGCCTCGATCTATGCTTCCCATCAGCACATCCATGGACCATCGGTCTAAGGAGGAGCAGCATATGGACTGTCTTGCTCTGGCAACATCTGTACACTGCAAAGGTAGGTCCGGCAGTGCCCCAAAAGGTACAGAGGGGACGTTCTGGAGCACTGTTTGAACACTTTGGATGTTTGGAACCTGTACAAGCTGCAGTTCTTGCAATACTAGAAGACTAGGCAGTGGTTCCCAAACTTTTTCGAACTGTGGCTCCCTTTATCTATTGACTGTTGTCCGTAGCGCCCCTCCCCTATTACTTTTTTTTCGGGTGAGGAGGATGTAATCCCAGCCTCTGCAGTACTTCCATTTTTCTTCTCTTTTGTCCGGTGATTGGTTCCTTGCTTACCAAGACATCCAGTGGATGTTCAAAAAACACAGGGGCATTCCACATCACAGGCAGACTGTGCTAAAGTGGCAGGTACACAAAAACCCAAACAGTAAATAAATAAATGAACCAGTTGGAGTTGCCACCTGACTGGTTTTCTATCAGCATCACCGGTATTTTGATGTACCAGCTGGTCCAAAAATTAACAAGACCACCCAAAGCTGGTATTTGTATGGCACTTATGATCTGTACGTACTTCATACAGCAAATATACCTTGAGACCACTTTTAAATGTATTCTAGAGCAGTGTTCATGATCTGTGACTAGTATTAACTGAAGTAAGCACCATTATGCAGTGCTGCTGCCTGTTGAGCCCTGTAGCTGACATAGGAGCAGTCCTTGTTCAGGAACTTTCTCAGCATGAACAGTAAAACCATCAGCGCTGTGCGCTCACCTTCAGCTGACGCTTGCTGATTCATGAGGCACACCTGTCAACTAATTCTACTATAGATGAGTGGGGGTTTATGCATACGCGTATGCCACCACATTCCAAAACTTTTACATAGTGGTGAATATTTGAAAGAATGGGGAGTGAGCGTCAGCAGGTTGAAGACTTCATTTTTGAAGCTAAGCCAACTGACAACGTAGTATTTTTTTTGTATTGGCAGGAAAGATTGTAACTCACACAGCATAGTTCTCCAGTCAATTAATACACCCAAAACCTCCACGAACACTCACAACTGAATGTGAAATGACCCCAAAGTTTGTTAGAAAAACATCCCATTTCTCAGGCATGCCAGCTCAAGGCTTCTCAGAGCACTCTTAGCTTCCAAGTGCAACAGAGAAGCAGATGCAAGAGCTTGGAAATGTTCCCCAGGTATCTCGAAATAATGAGAATTATTTTGCTTTTCATGCGCAAATAAAAAATAATATACAGTCTCACGCGATGTACTCCCCCGCCCCAATACCACCCGCCCCCATTTGCTAAGCACCACCATCATTCTAGTTTCTTTTATTGTTGAGCTGATTACTGGAACCAGCTGATTTTAAATGGGCGTTATTCTCCTGCTCTTATCAGCGCAGGGAGTGAATTAATATTTAATTGTGGGTTTCTTTCGTGGGGTTGAAATTGGCAGGTCCAGTGCTAGGTTTCAATGGAAGGACTGACTAGTCATAATCCTGAATGAACCGCACGGCGCTCACTCAGTGATCTGCAAATTAGCGGCATACATTATTAGGATATTATTGTGATGTGTAATTCTGAGGAAAGTTAAATTAGAATAAGCAGCTGCGCCCCTTTTCCAAGGCGCCTCTCTCCTTCGCATCCCACATTCTCTTTAAATGTGAGGACCATCACTCACTGCATGTCTTCGGATACACATGAAGGACCCGTTGTGGGAGTGAAGTCATTTGTTCAGAAAATGTACAAGAACTTTTAATCAAGCAATTTCACATTTATAATGATTATCCGATTTTCCTGGTAGAAGCCATAGCTACAGTCACTGCAGAAACGGGCCACAATAACGCTCGGCATCACTGTCCTGAATGTTTGTGCCTGGCTTGCAACACGTCACACGCTGGTCCAACCCATTCACGACGCTGACAGGTGCCGTTTCAGAAACTCCCCCGCAAGACATTCCTACTTGGCACATGTCGTTACTGGGGCCCGCAAATGCACATTTCCAAATATGCAACTACCATGTTTTAGAACGGAGGCGTACTGATCGAACCTGCTACCTTTCCCATACTCTCAAGAAGTGTGCGGCGCCCCTGGCGGCGCACCAGGGTGTCGCGGCGCACAGTTTGGGAACCACTAGACTAGGGTGCACATTAAACAGCTGTGCAGTATACAGAACAGCAGAATGGCCTGGAATGTATATGATGGCGAATACGCTGTGATGTATGTTGCAATTCTAGCTGCCTGCAGGGTGGCTGGCTGCCATTGATAACAGGCAACATTTTGTTATATTAACCCATAAATGATTGATGGTAGGATTCCATATTCAACGTTTCTCCTTTCCATCATCTCTGTGTAAATACAAATGGATGCTCGTCTATGTTTGAAGACCTTATCCCTGGCTGTTTGAAATATTTTTAACAGCACAACAAAGTTGTTCATTTTGGCATTGCCACAAGTAAGTACTAAAATACACATTGCCAGTTTTGCCGAGTTCCTGGTTCTTTTTTAAACAATTCTCATGCTATAAAAGTTTTAGAGAGATCACCTCCTAGAAGCCTGGTGGATCATAACCCCAAATCCCTGGTTACTTTGATTTATAAACAGTCCTAGGGCTGTTTGAGACTTTGGGTCCCGTTAGTGCCTATAGTCCCCCAGTGTCTGTCAACTAAAAATCTTTACACCAAATAGCTAGTTTCTGGATACATGCCCCTAAAATGTATTACCAAGTAATATAATAATAATAATAATCCACATTTGTAAAGCGCGAACAATTACCCATAAGGGTCTCTAGGCGCTGGGGGCCCTCGGGAAGATTAAGCAAGCTATTGCCCAGAGTCACATGGTGCTGGGCTAATCTGCTGCCGGAGCCGGGGATCGAACCGTGATCACCAGATTCCGGAGGCAGTCACCCTGGCCGTGGCGCCACACCTCTTCCCGGAGCATCATTGTGAGTGCTGACTCACTGCAGGCTTTGCTCCCTACAGGAAAACCTTAAAAGACTGCAAAAGGGCTCCCTGTCTGGTCTTGCTCTGAACTGACTGATGCTGGACACCACCTACTGGAAAGTTGCTAGGTTTATCCTTTTAGGTAGAAACCACATGTTTTGACCTTATTCTTGTCTGGGTGGCTCTTTAAAAAGAAATGGATGCTGGAAATTTCACCAAACCTGAAACCTAAGATTTTCTGCTTTGCACCTAGAGCTGTTTGGGCAGAGAGCCCTATGTACTTCATATCCCCCTATCTGGCAGGCATAAACCATTGATTAAGTCCATTTACAACGATTGTAGAAACATTCCTCAGACCAGACTGCCTGGTTTTAAGCCTTTAACTTCTTTGGTTGTACACAAATCAACAGTGAAAGTCAGTCTGTGTGGCAAAATGTTATTGTTGAGTGAAACAATAAGTGGTTTTCCATTTTAGCTCTCGTAGGATATTATGCCCTCACCTATAGTCTACACTGATTGACACCAAACTTGGCAGGAAAGTGGAACTTTTACTCAAATTGTGCTTGTTTTCTTGAGCGTTAATCCGTTCAGACGTTTTTGAGATATTTTGTCACTAAACAAAGGCTATGAGAGGATATTAAAGGGTTAACACATTCGTATTTCCCAGCCATCTAAACTCTAGGGTCCGTCACATTTTCAAATTTTAGCACAATGTGCTTGGCTGCATTGGGGCTGAAAAATGTTTTCGTTTTTTTTACCATCTTGAAACTCTTGAGTCTGCTCTCATTCATGAGTTTTGCTCTGTGTAATACATTTTTCACAGCCGTAGGTGACCATCTCCAAATGTGCTCCTTCCTAGGGCAGTGGTTTCCTCCCAAGCGTGGAGAAATCAAAAGCATCCCTTAAGAGTAATTTTTGGAGCAGGGCTCTTAAGTCAAAGCAGGCTTGTGAGCTTGTCTGCGGCCATTTTAGGTACTTAACTCTACCTCCATTTTGTGCCCGATTCAGCTACTCACGATTTTCAGGTACTATAAAAGAAAGAAAATATTTTTAAAAAATAAAATAAAAAGCACAAGCAAAGCCAAAGACCAAAGTCAGTGTCTGACTTAGACTGGAAGTCAAGAAGTGGGTTTGACCTTGGCTAAGTGCAGCGTAGGTTGGATGGCCATTGCGGTTTGAGCACAGAGTCTCGCCTCCAGCCGACCCGGTATGCAGCATAGTTTGAACTCCTGACCCTAGAGCAGTGGTTGAAAATAAAGTAAAATTAGAAGAAAAAATTAAAAGTAAGAAAATGAGTTATGTTTGAGGCTCAAACACACGAAAGCAATGAAATTCGCCTCTTACGCTTTGCAGTGCACACAACAAAACTCCCAGGCGCCCACCATACAAAAAAGACATTTTTTTCAACACTCCTCAACCTCCCAAACACACTATCACACGATCAGTGCGAATTTGTAGTTTGTGCTGGCGGATTTGCACAGCCCGCTCCGGGGAGTGGACGGGCTTGCGGTGCATCATGCGCGATCGTTGAGGGTCGTGTGCGCGATGGCAGGTTCGGACCGGTGGTCACGGAAATGCGGTCTCTGGGAGATTGTACAGCTCAGCGAGAGGAGTTGGCCTAACTGCTAGGGTGCTCGACCTCGGACCTGGGGAACTGGGTTCGAGTCTCGGTAATGACGCTGAACATCCTGTGATTCTGGGCAAATCACTTAATCTCCCGGTGCCTAACAAAGAATAAATTTGTGTCCTAGTGTAACTTAACTGGTGCTATGTAAAGCGCTCGGATACCTGATTGAATTCGTGTCAAGTTCGCGCTATATAAAACTCAGCAAAAAAAAAAAAAAAGTTAATTTGAGAACAACATGGTAAATGACGGTGAGTTATGTTGTGTTGATTGCAAAATGTTACTCTGATCCTCAAACATAACTCAGTTTTAACCTGAGTTTTTTTCCCCCCACTGTCGGTGACTATATCTATATCAGTATATATATATATATATATATGTGTGTGTAGTTATAGTTAGGATCATATTTCCATAGTAAAAGGGTTTTTTGGCTTGCCTATAACTTTGCCGCCATTTGACAAAGTTTCACGAATTTTTGCAAAGAAAAAGTGCATCGGTGATTCTTGTTGCACATGGAAAGTTGTGGGGGCTGAGAAAAATGGGGTTGAAAAAAGGGTGCGTTTGCAATTTTAATTCCCATAGGAACCTGTCAACCCGACTACAGCTCGAACCACTCAATGGAATTGCACCAAATTTGGCAAAAGAGTAGGTGGTGTTAAGCCGATTTGTGCTTTTTGTTATTTGGTGCAAATCCGTTCAGTGGTTGTTAAGAAATTTAAAAAGAAAAAGATAGTGATATCTTTTGTTGCGTAGCCTTCGAGACATGGCACTTGGCTTCACAGAGTCCAAAGGAAAAAAAAGTGGAAATAAAGAAAGTGGTAGGGTAGTGATAGCCATGGTCTTGGAGTCCCCCTAAGGCCCCGCCACGGCATAAAAGTATTAATATTTTTTTTAATCAATTTTGCCGCAAAATTGCAATATTCATAAATTTGCTGATTTTTTAAAAACATTTTTTATTTAAAAAGCAAGCTAGGGCTCCCACGGCATAAAAGCATTTTTTTAAAAAACAATTTTGCCGCAATATTCGTAAATTTGCTGATTTTTTAAAAAACATTTTGTATTTAAAAAGCAAGCTAGGGCTCCCGTGCTTGCTCTTAAATAATCCCCGGGTGGGCCAGGTCCTGGGGACATATCATAAATATAGGAGGCAGGAGCACGGGCCCCCCTCTGCTAGGGCTAATCAAAGCCCCGGGGACCGCCACCTCCTCGGGGCACTTTTTATTATGTATATATGCGGGCGGGCCCACTGGGCCCACCCGCAGCCCCGGGCACCACCACCTCCATGGGGCTAATTACAATAATATAGGGGGGGGGACCCCCTGCCCCGGGGACCACCACCTTCCCGGGGCTTCTTATATTGGGCTTGGGGGGAGTCTCACAGACCCCCGCCACCCCCGGGCACCAGCACCAACCTGGGGCAGGCCCTAAAAGAAGAAAGGAGGGTGCACGCAGCTCCTGCACCCCTGGAGCCATACATGGCCATGGGAACCACCACCCCCAGGGCGTGCTTCAGCAATTTCCCGGTTGCCCACCTCCAGGACATTGCAGTGTGCAATGGGCTGGTGGGAGCACCGCTTTGGCCAAGCCATAGCAAACAGTGCTCCGCTTTCAGCAAGCGAGAGCAGAAAATGCTCTCGCTTGCTGAAAGCGGAGCATGTCTGTTTCCCTGCCCGCTGTCAAACGAGCAGGGAAACAGACACATTGTTTTGAGATCCAGGGAGCATGTTAGCAGCTCCTGGGGTCTCAAAGAAATGCCGGCTCCTGCAGGAGGAGGGGAGCTGGGAGGGACCACGGGAGCCTTCAGGCTCCCCCGTGGTCCCCAATGTTGAAATTGTGGGTGCCCTTATAAAAAAAAAAGCTAGCAACTTGCCAGAGGCCCCGCCCCCTTTCTCAACCACTCTGCAAACGCTCCTTCTGACGCACTGCTGGTTGGCTGATGACGTCCCCTTGGCTGCTGAGGGTCCTCCTTAGGAGCCAACAAGACCTCCTGTTACCTCAATTAAGCCCCACACAGTGGGATTGCTGAGAGGTAGTTGGAGCACTCTACTGTGAGTCCCTGGGCATCCAAGGGGTAGGAGGGAGACCGGCTCAAGGGGCGTTGGTAAACTACCAGAGGGTGAGATAGCCAAGTGGACCAAAGGGAATACCGGGACACAATTAGGGGGTCCTGAACTATAGGTTGAAGTGGCAGATCTTGTGACGTTTCTGAGAGAGAGCTATTCACCCTGATAGCTGGATACCCCAGTACCAATGTGGCCTTGTAGCCTGGCACATTACTGCAGGTCTGAGTTATTTCCATACAGCGTACTGGTGCAGAGCGGCAGGTCTGCTATCCCCTGCTGCTCCTGCAACCCACTGAACTGTTGGACTGAGACACCCTTTAGTAAAGCCCCTTAGCAAAGTGCTGAGAGCTTGTGAACGTCTGACCACTCAACAGGGTAGGCGGATAGAGGAAGGTACAGAGATAACTTGTTTGAACCTTGAAGGGTGTTAAAGAATGGTGGAGAGAAGGGCATTTCTCAGGCTGGAGAAGATAAGGCTTTGTCACAGGATGGGAAAATATTACTAAAGTCTATAACGTTGGTACACAACAATCAGAAATCTGGAAAGGAAATGGGACAAGAAAATGGAAGACGTGTGCTCGTCTATCCTTAATCTGTGGCTTTGGTTGTGGTTTGTCTATAGGTTGGATAGGGTAGTGAGAAACAATATGAGGTGACAGTATTGGTATATTTATGTAGCACGAGTTCTTACTCAGCTTGTCGTTATTCTCCCTAAAATGGAAATTTAAACCTAAAAGGGTGTGCGTAGTGCTTAGCTTTTAACTTCACTGTGGCTGGAGAAATTGTTAAAGCACCAGAAGGCTATAATTTATGTCTCCAATTGCGATGCAATACTGGTTGGTTTGGGACACAGGTGGTAAGCAGCAGTACTGATATGGGATGCTGCTGAGTAACAACTAACTGCGCTTTGACTGACAGGCCTTGTTGCCGGTGTCAAAAATATTTGCAGACCTTGTACATCCTGTTTCCAAAACACCGAAACTCCCTTTGGTGATTTGAGTAGGTGGACACAGCCCACAAAGATGTTTTTGCATGCGAGAAAGTATTTCCCACAAGCTCTTCCCAAGGGAGGTGTACATGTTTCAAGCTGAAATCAAGCGACTTGGCCACAGATAGTATCTCAAGCTGCTAGTTGAACTCCATCTCATAGTCTGTCTGGGGAGAGATGCAACTCATCTCTGGCATACCAGCTCGTTAATACATGGTAGTACTCCATTTAACATAGGTTGATAGTTTAACCTTTGCCGCCATTGTCTTGTCTGCTGTTTTTTATGCTCAGGTGATGGCTTTTTTCTTGTATTTGCTCGGTGAATTTGAAAGAATGTAAAGAGGACACAAATCCCACATCCCTCAAAGGGAGTAATTTGTGAATTTGTTTGTCATGTTTCCAGTCTGGAATTTTCTAAGTGCTTTTTTCCCTCCCTCCGCCCCTTTTCTCTGTGTACATTTTCTGTATTTATCCTCTTACCGGTCTTTCGTGCTCACCCACTTTCTTCTTTTTTTTGCTTTTCTCCTTCTTGACCTCCCTTAATATCATCTTCTCTCCATCTTGTCTTTCCCTTTCCTTTGACTCCTATATTTTTCTCCTAACCCTCATAGATGCATGTGCAGCTGATTCTTCCGAGAGCAGGTCCCTGATGCACCTTGGCCTTTTTGCAGACCGCCCAGCACTTTACCGACTGATAGAAGCTGAAGGTAGGACCTTTTCAATGCTGCAGCTATCTGGCTTGCACAAAGCAGGCCCAGGGAGCAAAGGAGGGGTCGAAGGGGAATGAGAAGAGTGGGCTGCTTGCAACACAATCCTGATACAGACACCATTTTACTTTGGGACTGAAAGTTATTGAACTCTGTAGATCAGGTGTTCTCTGTTGTAGTCCATGACTATCTCCATCCACTATACTGAATTTGCAATACTTTTGTACAGGCCAGAGCCACCTGGAAAGTGGGCATCCAGAGTTGCATCACCAGCTCATGGTGTGGAAGGGCGATCTCAAGGCAGCGCTTCAGTTGGCAGCTGAGAGGGGAGAACTTACGGACCAGTTGCTGGCGATGTCCCCCACAGGTATGTTCATGAACCCCTCTTGTATTTTCCATTGAAGCATAGGCAGTAGTAGCTGTGGCTTTGGGTGAAGGGAGGTGGACTGTGCTTTGATTTGGGGGAAAGTGTGCTTTTCTTGGGTGGGGATTGTGCTTTGGGTTGGAGGGAACCAAGCTTTAGTTTGGTGCCAGGACTGCACTTTGGCTTTGTGGGGTTTGAGCTTTGTGTTGGGGGTTGGTGTGGGACCAAGTTTGTGTGGGGGGGAAGGAGGAGGAGGATTTTGTATGAGACTTTGAGTGGCAGTGGTTTGGGTTATGGGGCTGTACTTTAGGTTGGGGGATGAGCTTTAAATATGGGACAGAGATTTGGTTTGATTTTGTGGGATAGGTTTGGCTGAGCCAGATCTTATCGGTAGTGTATGAGTATTAGACTTTGTCAGTGCTTTGACTTTAAGGTTGGGTGCAGCAGTGTGGGGTGGTGCCTGCAGCTTGAGGACTTCCAAGTGGTTAAAGTTATTGGCTATTGGTTGCACTATGGGCAGAGAGTGATACGTTGTGCTTTTCTCTCATATTTTTCAGCTGGGTACAAGGTGTGGCTTTGGACGGTAGAAGCTTTTGTGAAGCAGCTTTGTTTCCAAGAACAGTATGTTAAGGCTGCCTCCCACCTCCTTTCCATTCACAAGGTTTATGAAGCCATAGCTCTACTTAAGGTGCATCAACACTACAGGTTGGTATTACTGATTTAAACGCAGACTATGCTTCATATTTCTTTGTATCAGAATTGGGCTGATACTACTACAATAGCGGCTGGTTTTGGGCATCTAAAGCTCTTTCTGAGTGCTTTACCTACCCAGTTTATAAGCTTGTTTGGTTTATGTTGTATTTCCTACCACTATGTCAGTGATTTCCCTCAGCCTGAGATCCAAAATGTGCCTTTATCAGAAAGATAAACAGACGTGCATTTATTAATAAAGGCTTGAATTTGTTTGATTTCATTTTATGGATCAATTCTGTTTGTTAAATGTTTTCTAAAACTTGTATAAAGTCACCACCTACATCTAGGAGGCTGGGCAGTAGTCGGAAATTAAAGATATAAAAGGTAAGGGGAAAAAAGGAAAAGAAGAAAAAATAATGTTCACCTCCCTCCCTCTCCCCCTCCCCATCTGTAGCTCATGATATGTGCCACTGCCATCTCCTCTTTAAGCCAATTCCAAGGTTATCTGATTCCTGTGTAAAGTAGTGTCCTTGCAGTGCTTGCTGGTCAATATGGAACTGCCAGATCCTTTAGGTAGAACTGGGCACTATATGTAGTAGCTTGAGTTAAGGGCGCCTACTGTCACCTACTCAGCGCCTAGATTTCCTCACGGTAGACGAGCAGGGCTCTGCAAATCCACCGTACACTACATTACAATTCCCAGAAACCAAGAGGACAGCAAGAGCAACATGCAGCCCAGTGCCCCGCCTCTCCAGGGGCCTTAACGGAGGTCCATGCTGGCACTATTTCCTCCAGGGGTGGCAGGCCAACATGACTGACAAATGGATCCTGCAGATTGTGTGCCGGGGCTATGTCTGTAGGGCAGCTGATAAAGGACCATTTGTTTATCTTACGTCAGGAAGTGCAGGCCCTTCTGGCCAAAAGGATCATAGAGAGGGTTCAGGCCTCAGAAGTAGAAACTGGCTGTTACTCTTGCAATTCCTTGTGCTGAAGGACAGAGGCCTTTGTCCTATTTTAAGATCTTTGCCCTCTCAATGCCTTCCTGCAAAAGGGACAAATTCAAGATAGTCGCGCTAGCCCAAGTCCTGTCTGGCCTGAACCTGCAGGACACTTAATTTAATGTCCTCTTCCTGCAGGCCCCCGGGTGCTCCCTGTTGTTCATGATGGGCCGGGAGCATTTTCTGTTAGCAGTGCTTCCCTTGTGGGAACACCAGTGCCCCTCGGGTGTTCACAGAACTGATGGTGGTCACAGCACATCTACAAAGGTTGGCGATATCAGTCTCCCTCCTAGCTCGACAACTTGCTGTTGAAGGACAGCTCACCCCAGGCTGTCGTCAACAACATCCAGACGACGGCTTCCACCTAACATCATTAGGGTTCACTAGCAGAATCTTCCTTTAATTGAAGCCATTCTGAATACAGTACGATTTCGTGCCTTTTCCCCAGATCAGAGTCTAGTACATTTGGGCTATGATGCTGCTGTTTCAGCCTCTGTACCGGTTCTCAATATGGATGACTATGAGGCTGCTTGGATTGTTGGCCTCCTGCTGGTGCCAGATGGCACATGCAGGCTCTACAGTGGGACCTGAATTTCCAGTGGACCCAACATATGGGAAATTTGCCAGACACTATCCAGATATAAGGGGAGACTGCAAAAGGTCTGCAGTGGCCGCGATTGAGTCAGTGGCAGCCCCCTCGCCTTATCCCACCCAGTGCTTAGTGTGATCACTATTAAGTTGGGGAGGCTATCCAGGTGGGCTGGAAATCAGAGGACTCTGGTCTCCAGCAAAGACTTGACGTCACATCAACTTATTATAGTTCAAGACGATTTGCTTGGTGTTTGTAAGAAAGTGGCTCTGTATATACTGTACCAAGGTAAGGTACAGGGCGCACAGAGTCCACAGTCCCCAGAGGTTTGGCAGAGGTTAAAGTTAGATATAACCTTACTCTCTAAATTGTAGCTTGGTCGAGCAGTAAGGCAGTATCAGAGGACAGTGTAAACCATTTGTTGTACACACTCAGTCAGCAAATGGTCTCACACACTCAAGAACTGAGCTCCTATTCCAATTATTTTGTATATAAAAATATATTGTTGTTTTATTTTAGAACGACAAGTAGTTATAATAATACTTTCTGAGAATGAGATGCTCTAGTTGGATACTTTCAAATAGCAATAGACCTTTAAATGCAGTAGTTACAGTTGTTGCAATAGGCAACACAATTATAACATTGAGCTCAATTGGAATTTTAAAGTAAAGACAATATCAATTACTTTGCATAGGTTTTTCTTACTGAGGGCTGGATCCTGGATTCAGCCCTGGTGCATCTCCTGTAAACAGTTGAAAGAAATCGTTTTTGTTACACAGGCGATTTTTAAGGAATATTTGTATGTTTCAAAAATCTGGCAAAAACCAGGCAATGTTATCCTATGGAGGAAAGTTTGGTTATCGGAAAATCACGGTTGTAATTGCTTTGCAGGGTCAGTGCCGGGCACAAAGATCCAGCACTGGTATCTCTCCTGATAACAGATGAGTAATTTCTTTTTCGTTGATCGGGTGATTTTTTGTGAATATTTTAAAGTTTTCAAAACTCAACACTTGGAATTTCTTCTAAGTGAAAACCAGTCAATGTTACCCTCTGGAGAAAAAGTGAGTTATCGGCTTTCAGGTAAGTACTCGACTGGCAGAGTTAAGGTTCTGGGCATAGACTCAGGGGTCTCCCAGGGTCAGGTAGGTACAGTTGTTACACCCTCAGCGGCAGCGGGGTGCAGAGAGAGTTAGGCCCAATGTTAGCCTATGGCGGGCAGGGGGCCCTTGGTTGGTGGCTACTAGCAGGCAGGCCACGCGGCTGTGGGAGCTGATCTCCTGGTCACTTACACAGAGCAAGTGGGGAAGTAGAATAGGACAGATGCTGCACTTCCAGTGGCACTCGGGCGGCTGGGTGCAGGGTGCTTTTGAGCCGTCGGGTGCTCAATGGAGAAGCTACAAGACGAACAAAGGCTGCAAGCTCGGGGACAGAGATTCTTCAGGTGCAACCACCACTTCGAGAGGTATGTTGGGAAGCTGTATGTTAGGTAGGCACCCAGGAGCTTAGCACAGGGGGCCTCAGGGCGCCGGCTGCAGGAGTGTCTTTTGGCGACGGGAAATCTTATCCTCTGCAGGTCGTGGTTGGGGGGGGGTCCCTGGAGTTGAGACTGCAGGCGTCGTCAGGAGCGTCAAGGAGGGTCCTTGGGTGCTGGATTCTTGGTCACAGTCGCCGGGGGAACGTCCTCGTGGTCTTTGTTCACTCGGGCACAGGCCAGGCTCGGCGGGTGCAGAGTGTGCTGGATTCGCGGTTCCTGGCTGGCACCAGGGGTTGTTGCTTGTTTGAGCAGAACCACTGCTTGTGGGAGTCCCAGTCTTTAGATGAGCAAGGCAGTCAGGTCCTCTGGGGTTTTCGAGGTTGCTGACCACTGGAGACGCCGGGGTTTAGCAGGAGCAGGTTAGAGGGTCGACAGGCCTGTAGGGCTGGGGCCAAGTCAGTTGGCGTTGTCCTCTTGTTAGCAGCTGCACGGCAGGTCTTCTTTCTTCTTGTTCTTCTTCTTGTTTCAAAATCTGGAAGGAAGGAAGGTTCAGGGTGCCCCTAAATACTAGATTTAGGGGTGTTACAGGTAGGTAGAGGTCAGGGACCAATGGGTCCCTTCCCTGGGGTGGGTACACCTCCTAGCCTGCCACTCTCCAGTGGGCGGGGTGCAGGAGCCTAGTCCTGATTGGGTAGGGCTCCCCATCCTCAAGATGGCAAGAGCCCTTAGTTGTGCTTCACCTTGCCTCCCCCACCTGAGGGATGGGGTTGGCAGAGGCTGGCACACCCCCTTTCCTCACTTAGGTTTTCCCACCGATCTTCCCGCCAGAGTGGGGGTCAGAACCGGTGGGGGCCAGTTGCTGAGTACAGCAAGTGGCCTGGAGAAGCTCACAAAGGCGGCATGCCTTTGAAGCTTCCCCTGCCCATCCTGGAGGAGGAGACCTAGCACCTCGCCCAGGATGTGCATTGTTGCTGGCCCACAAGAGCGGATGGCTCTCTACCCTGGGGTCCAGCAACATGTCTGCTGGGTGGCAGCCTAGGCAGCCTCTCAGTCAGGACGCTGGTTGTTAATTAGTTTCATGGGGCATCTCTAAGATGCCCTCTGTCGTGCATTTTACATTAAATCCCACTCTGGCATCAGTGTGGGTTTAATGTGCTGAGAAGTTTGATACCAAACTTCTCAGTCTTCAGTGTAGCCATCATGGTGCTGTGGAGTTCGTGATGACGACCTCCCAGCACCATATACTCCTAATGGCAGCACTGCACTTAGTGTCCAGGAATGGACCTGGGTACTGTAGGGGTACAGGGCTCATGCCCAGGGCACACTCAGTCAAAGTACATCAGTAATTCAGCAAAAAGTGGGGGCATACCATGCAAGAAAGATGGCACTTTCTCACAGTGTTGAAAGCTTTGCAGCCCACCATCAAAGGAAGGCTGGTGCAGATGCTCACTGACAACACCACCGCCATTTCGTACTGCAACAAGGAGGGCAGGGTGAGGTCCTGAACCCTGTGCAAGGCCCTGCACCTCTCGAACTGGCTGGACCAGAAAGGGATTTCTCTGGTGGTGAACTACATGGTGGTATCTTTAAATGCCAGCGCAAACTAACTCAGCCGCTGGTGCCTTGTGAATCACAAATGGCAGTTGCTCCTAGAGGTGGCTCAAGCCATCTTTCAGCAGTGGGGAGAGCCTTGGCTTGATCTTTTCACCACTGCCGAGAATGTGCACTGTCAGAACTTCTACGAGCTGGAGTTTCCAATATAGTTTTCACTCGTAAACTGGAGCTCAGGACTCCTCTATGCCTTCCCACCACTGCCTCTTCCACTCTGTGTTCTGAAGAATGGACCTAGACATCCTAATGGCACCAGATTGGCCAGGAGAGTGTGGTAACCAGAACGTCTGAATGTTCATCTATCCTCCAGCCAGGCTACCACTTCTGGAGGATCTTCTATCACACGATCAGGGTGTTTCACCTGGGGCTGCAAACCTGGCATCTTGATGTTTGGAAATTGTGCAGTGAAAGTTGAACTCCTTCAACTTGCTCCCTGAGGTCATCGATGTCATCTTGACAGTGAGGCGTCCCTCCAATAAATCAGTGTATGCCATCCATTGGGACAAATTTGTGGATTGGTGTGGCACTCAACAAATTGACACTTCACAGCCAAATTGTCTAAAGTTTTACTGTTTCTCCATTAAGGGCTTCTTATCGACTCTTTTGGCCTTTTTGCTGTTGCAGGATCAGTCTTTATTATTTAAATCACCAGTTATGATTTTTAAAAAAAAAAGGTTTTTAAACACTTGTTTCAACTGAAACCCAATTTGAGATGCCCAGTGGGACTTGAACTTGGTCCTTACATTCTTGATGTGCACCCCTTTTGAGCTATTGCACTGTTGTGTGTTGTGACCTCTGCCCTTTTAAGACAGTCTTTCTCATCCCCATAACATCATACCAAGGAACATTGAGTGGATAATCAGCTTTTTCTAGGCTTTTCCAGAAGGAAGAAACAGTGCAAAGATGTGCCATCTCCTGGTGGATTGTTCTCTTCTTAACGATGTGCTGTGCGCTGTCAAAAAAGCAGCCTCTAAAAGCTTATGTGCTCATTCCTCCAGGGCCAAAACTGCTACCACTGCGTTGGCAAGCGTAGCCGCTGTCCTGGATATCGTTCAGGTAGCCCAGAAGGTTTAGAAGCTCATTCCACCAGGGCCTAAGCTGCTACCACTGCCTGGTATGTGGAGTGCCTGTCCCGGAAATCTGTCAGGCAGCCACACGGGTACAGTACACACATTTACGAAGCACTGCTGCCTTGACAGTCAGGTCCGTAGAAAGGGGCATTTTGCTTGCTCAGTCCTGCAGCACTTTTTTTGTCTGAGCCCATTCACAGACCCACCACCTTAGGAGGTACTGCTATGGTATCTATTCACACAGTGAGGAATCTGCAGTTAGAAATATTCATCAGAAGAGCAAGTTACTTTCCTCCGATAAATATTTTTTTGATCGATACTCTCGCAGATTCCTCACCGATCATTCCAACTCGCTGTTCTGTGAACTGGACTCTTTTCCATCAAAGAAGTCTCACTCTAGAGATCTGCACACTGATCATACAAATTTGTTGATGGGCTCTGCTTCTGAGGACACGGACAGCCTAGAAAGCAATTGCTGTCAGTGTGCAAGGGTTGCGCTTATATGCAGCTCCACTTGTCACTTCTGGAGCGGAACTAGGTAGGCGCAGTGTAGCATGACACCACCTAGCGGCAGGCAGGAGAACTGCTGTGAATCTGTGGTTAAAGTATCTACCAGAATCATATGTACTGAAGGTAGGTAACTTGTTCATTTAAGCTTAGTGTTTTCAAGCCGTTTCATAAATTGAAGCCAGTGTTTTAAAAAATGTCTTGCTGCTCCAACCTCCCTACTGTTTTAGTGTGAAAGAGTAAAGGTACATTATTATTCAGCATGGAGCTAGCCAGTTTTTCTAAGTGTGTTTCCTAATCCAGGCCTCACGTCTGCATGTGTGTGTCCTGAAAGCCATTATCTCCTTCGAAAGTTTTTGTTGATTGGGTTACATGCTTCAATCTGCTGCACTATCATTCACACTGTTAAAGTTAGTTATTGGCATGATTAAGTGGCTTACAAGTGGTAAACATTCCAGGTCGTTGCAGGATTTAATAACAGCAGGGAGCCAGCCCTGTGTAAATTTCAGTGATGATATAACTGTATAAAGGCCAACTAAGTGTGTTATGTATGGGGAATAGGCCTCGCTTAGCATGACTTAAGCCAGAGCCTTTCTTATCTTAGTGCTTATTTTCCTAATGCCACTTCCAGACTCTGGGACCCTGGAAACCAGAGGAATTGAAATATGGGTATTGGTGCAGTCAGAAACTGTGGTCAGTTGCTTACAGATTGTGCTGATTTTCCTTTACAGTTCACTGGATTTTCTGTCCTTTGATAATGTGTGACAAGAAAATGTGTCCTTGGTACTATTATCTACTGCTCCTGCAGCAGTGGAGGCCGTGAGAGAAGAGTGGTAATCAGTGTGTAGATGTATTTACAGGGGGTCCTTCTATTCAGCCTTCGCCTTCTTTGTTTCCATTAGAGAAGCGATTGCAATCGCCAAAGCTAGGCTGCTACCAGAAGACCCCGCCCTGAAAGACCTTTATACTAGCTGGGCAGCAGTTCTGGAAAAGGATGGCCATTACTCCATGGCGGCTAAGTGGTACGTTCTGAAAGTTGATACACAATCTAGATGTGTGAAAAGTTGGGCACTTTGGGATATGTCTGTTTGTATCAGATGGTCAGGTGAACATCCCTTTTACTATGTACACCTCAAAGGACCAGACTGACTGAAAGCTGCACATTCTCCATTAAAAGTCTTGCAGTCCTCGCACTTATGGACCGCTCTCCCAGCACTAAACACTCATGGGCTCACACTCATGAAACCAAAGCCAACTTTCCACACTACAATATCCTCATGACTCACACTTGAACGGCAAGTTGAAATCCTTCTCCCTCTACCCACTTCTGCACCCCATTGGGATCAGACCTAATAACTCTAGTCTAAATCCAACCACATACAAATCTGTTGAATCCTCACTCACTACAATCTAAATACTAAGTCATGCAGTCTAGCGAGTTCCCCACATAAGACACTTAACTGTGCTCCTCCCCAGATGTAGAGCCTTATGGGCTCCCGAAACAATTTTGACAGGCTGAACTGAGCTTCACCTACTACTGCTTACTCATGCGCCCTTATTCACCAATGCCAGGGTAATTCTGTATAGTACTGGAACATCAGGCGTCCTACTCTCTGATGCCAATCAAGTGCTCCAAAGTGATAGTTTCCTTGGCCGTACTGTCACTCGCCGCAGGAAAATATCTGTCAGATACTACATCCTAACAAAAGTGGTGTGGCCGCCTGCAATGTTCAGCAATGAGACTTCCTTAATGTATGCCACCTAAGCTAGACAAATGCATTTGGTTAATCGAATCATAAATTAGCTGGGCTGTCATAAGCAATCACATACGTACCTTCTCATCACACCATACTGATACCATGCTGGCTCTGTGACTATGGGGCTCTAAATTCGCTGATGCCACACTAAAGTCAGTACAGCATTAAATCATCTTGGGCCCCACACTCACAACACTAAGTGGATTAATCCCAGTACCACAGTTTTAGTGCCCCTAAATTGCCAATACCTGGCTAGCTTCTCCATTTTATGACTCACTTGCTTGTGTCACTCCTTCAATATTGATTCGGTATTGCAGATTCTAAAGGAGAGAGAATAGTGATCTGCTGTGTGGTTGAAAAAGCTTTAAATGTCTCTGCCCTTAATACCCTATCATGTGACGTCAACAGGGGGCTTGTTTTTGTTTCCACAGCTACCTGGGTGCTGCTTCCCCCTATGATGCTGCAAAAGTGTTGGCCAAAAAAGGGGACCTAATCTCTCTCAAGGCTGCCTCTGAGCTGGCTCTGATTGTTGGGGAAAATGATCTCTCTACATCCTTCTCAATCCGTTGTGCCCAAGAGATGCTCTCGGTTAGAAATTGGGTGGGCGCACAAGAAGTCCTGCAACACCAGGAAGGTCTGCTGGTGAGTACACTCTTTTGAGACTGCATGTATAGGCCCTTGAGAAAGCACACTGCCGGTTAAAGATCCCTGTGAGTTAGCCTCTGCGAAGGCAACCACTAGAATGTTGCTAGAGAGCATTCTGTGTGCATCTGGCTGGGGGTGAGAAGACTGTGTTTACCCATGTTTCTCTTTTTGAGCAGAATCTGGTAGCGAATTGACTTTATCTGAAGCTGCCTCTCTTTCTACTGGTGAGCGCTCTTTGATTCTCTCTGCTTTAAGAGGACCCACTCTGTGCCTGTTCTTATGGGGAGGTGAGAGCCTTCAGCAGCATGCTTGTGTGTGTTTTTTTCGATTGTTTGCTGGTGAGGATCCTTCGTGTATATGCTGCTGAGTGCTCCTCTGTTACTTGTGTCGAAGACTCCTCCATCACAAGCGGTAAAGAACATTTTACTTTTTTGTGGTAGAGAGAATGATTTGGTCTCTCTTGCGATCAGAATTTTTCTTTCTCCATGCTGGAGAGGTCCAGCTCTTTTATTGTCTGTAATCACACCCGATCTGTGCGTTTTGATCATGCATTATCAGGCTCAGAGTTCCACACCATCTCAGTAATCACTCGCCATTGCTAGAATAATTATTTTAAGATAAGGCACTGTGTTCAGCCTACAGTCACATGCTATTTCTTTACTATCTCTGCATCACCATCTAATTCCTCTGTAGGATCTAGGGAAGTCCCTGGTTTAACAGTAGGTGCTGGCTGTGCTCAGTCTGTGTGGATCACATGAAATACTTTTTTTCTGTGAACAAGTACTGCCTCTGCAAACGTGATTTCCCGCCTTTCAGATGAAGTTTCTGAAATTATATAAAGTAACTGAAGTCATGCTTTGTTTCTTTATTCTCAGCTGTAAAGATGCACCATCACCAATCTGTGGTTAGTTTCCCTTGGAGTCGTACAAACTATTTTCTCTCACATCTGTCTACTTCTTGACATTCCAGGGACAAAGACTTGTTTTCTGCACAAGTGAGGTGCTGTACAGGCTTCTGAAGGAGGGATCTACATTGGAATGGAAGAGCCAGTCCCCACCCTGCCTGCACACATGGATAGTGAAGCAGGAAGAGATTTTTGCTGAGGCTTTGGCAAGTCTGTGGAAAAGTGAATTTGGTGTGAGTACTGAGGATCAGTTGAGAGCTGCAGCACTGCAGCTTTATGGCAAGGAACATCCACCAGCCACGATCAACACCAGCGCTAAACAGGTAATGTGGGTGTGATTCAATTATCTGTGGGGCACACTTTGTAGAGGCATTTCTTATTGAGAAAGACATTTCATGGTCTGCAGAGATGTGCCTGGAGTTGGTGATAAAAATAAAATCTCACATTCTGATTAATACTTGGCAAATGCCTCGCTTTTAGAATATCCCTAGGCACCAGACTTGATACGGAGGATTTTACAGCAATGCTGCTGTGCACCAAAAGGTAGCTTCATGTGACTCTGCACTGACTGTACAGCCCAGAAGTGATGGAGTAGAGCCACATATAAGCACTACCACTGTGTGCTGATGTCTGTTTCTTTCTTTCTGTGCCGCCCTTGACGCAGTTCTGGAGCTTTGCTCTGAACCTTGTCAGTCTTTCGACAACTCAAAATTTACCTCGGGCAATGTGCGAGAGATGATGTGGCCCCAAAAACAAGGTTAGAGCTGTACCATGAATGCAGTAAGAAGATGGTGTTCGCGGACCCTCACAACATGTCTTTGGTGCATGAGCTCTGGTCATACTCGAAGTTGTGACTAATTTGTCCTCATGTACCCAAAAGAGATCTAGGAGCAGGAGGCTAAACTCATCATAGCTGAACATAAGAAGAGGTCATGATCGACATACAAGTCCAGCTCCAGGTTGCAGGGCCACTCTCAATAACATTCAAGAGCCAGTCCTGCATGAAGTCCCGTTTTCACTCAGTCTTAAGGTAAGTTGAAGACACGCCATAAGCATAAGAAAGCCAAGCATGACTCAACCCTATCCCGCCACTGTTAATCAGGCGAGAAGGCACAAAGGCTACAAGCAAAAGATCATACCCCAAAAGCATCTTCTGGCTCAAATCCAGTCCTTCAACTGGTGCACCCTGAATTAACTGGGCCGCTGTCGGCCCTGCAGCAATTAGCAACCTTCAAGGAGGCCTTGCCACAGCATTTCCAGACACTTCTGGCTCCATCTGGTGGGCCTTAGGGCCCCAGGCCAGACTCCTATGGTGGTTGCAGAGCCACCGGCATACAACTTCATGCCTATGTAACAATGTGAGATTAGAATAAATCTATCAGTCACTATACAAAGTGACTCTAAGCCTTGACTACTACCTCAAGACCAGTAGTATAAGAGGTTAGAGACCTTATTCAGTTCGGACTTTGCTGCAGTTCAGGGTATTCAGAATGCTTCCCACAGAATAGGTGATGACGATTATGATAATGATGACTTTGGTCACAACCACCTGCTCTCTTCTCGGGTATCTAAGGTGGGCTTTACCTGGATTTACCAAATGCCCGTTGGCTAGATACTTTTACAGAGGCTTGAGCTGTACTGGCCACCTGGGCCACAAACAGAATAAAAAGTCTCTTTTTTAGTAGTTGTGCAAAGGGCAGAAGTGCTAGATTACAGTTGCCTACTTCTGCAACTGAGGCATATCTGTCAACTGAGATCCCAAAACCAGATTGTACCTTTTCCGACATTCAAGGAAGCTACCGCAAACACTCTTAATGGCCATCTCAAATAGGCTGTGCTCGGGCCCCACAGTCAGTCGAATCTGTAGTCTGGCAACATAGGTCCCTGGTGATCCCAATTTTTTGATAAAGCATTTTACGCCTGAAAGCCTTGTGCTACAAGTAAAGTCACTCCTAATGACTTTCCGACCAGTCCTTCGGATAGAGAGTAGTAATTTATTGACACCTTTGGAAAGAGAAGGTTGTCTTCTGCTACTTTAGCCATAAGATCCTTGTGCGCACTGTGCCTTCTGGCAGTTGCGGCCGGCATGCCTCGTGGGTGGGAGGGGCAGAAGGTGCGGGCGGGGAGGGGGGTTAATTTTAAATAAAATAAAAAATAGTTAAATTACCTACATTGGCCCGGTCCGGTCCTGCATCGTCCCACGTTGTCTCTGCTCCTCACAGGAAGCAGGCAGCCTCCCTCCCCTCCCCTAACCCAATCACAACGCTGCAATGGCAGCATTGTGATTGGCTGGGACGCTGACCACACAGGCGTCTATGGGGAGGTCATTTTCTCAATGTAGGCTGCATGCAGCCTACATGTAGAAGAGGGAGCGTGTGTATGACTGGTTTGGTCGGCCATGGGGCTGACCAAACAGTCAGCACCCTCAGAGTGGGCAAGCCACTCCTCCCCCCCTCCAAGAGCAGGAATACCCGCCCCCAACCAAACCCTTCTGCTTTCTTGCAGTGCGAGAAGCAGAAACATAAACTGGTATTTATAATAATAAATAGAAAGCTGTGAGGGCGGGGCTCCTCCGCCCACATGGAGGAGCCATTCCTGCCATCTTGGCAGGTCTACCCATGTTATTTGGGACATGGTCAGCAAGATCTTGCTAGCCACCCCAAAGGCTTAACTGATGCATAATGGCCAGCATGCTGGTTTTACATGCTGCCTTGGACACCACAGACTGTTGGCAGAGCTATTGGCATCCGTGTTTTGCCTAGACGCCACGTCTGAATTTGATCAGCCGGGTTTTCAGGAGCTGTCCAAGAATCTTTGAGGGATCCAGGTTGTTGGGAGAGATAATTGAGTCAGAGCTCAAACGACTTGAGGTCAATTTAGCCACAGAATGATCAGTGGAACTCTTTTAAAAAAAAATAATAATAATAATTTTCATTCATTCTCCATGAAGGTGGTTGGGACTTCCTCCATGTACAGCACTATTTCCCAATTTAATACAATAGACATTCAATCCGTGTTGACTGTCCGTTCCAAGTGGAAACTCTGGGCAACCTTGCCTCCCATCCAGCTGTCGCTAGCTGCACTGATTTTGGAAGCCTCTATACTCCTCCCACTTACCCCAGATCTTTCCCCAATTCCTCAGACACCCCCTACTTTGGAGCACCACTTTTTCAGCTGTGCAGCACCAGTCTAGATCCCCCATTCATTCTGCACCTCCCGGAGGCTGGTGTGCCCCCCATGCTCTCACTGCATTTCTCTTTGCCACTATACCTGCCAACATAAGCCATATCCTAGAATACTTGGGCCATCATTCTTCGCCCTTCACACACAGTATGTGCTATCTAGCCTCTAGTGAGACCTCCAGCTCCACCACTTTGGACATTATCTGTGTTACCTCCCTCCAATACTGCTGAATTTGGGAGCATGTCCAAAGTATGTGGAAAAAAGTACCCACTTCACCACATCCCTGTGTACAGAGATTGGTATTTGTGCGGCCTATACGGTGTAACAGTGCCCTTGAGGTGTAGGATACGTAATTGTATAAAGCAAAATCGTGCCCGAACTGCAACCTCACTAAGGCTTTCCCTAAGGCTCTGTTTCGCCTCCGTCCAGTCGTCGTCTTCACGTACCCCCAGCTCTGCCTCCCACATCTCCTGGAGAGCCCTCAGATCAGTGGAACTCTTTAACCTGCCGAGCAGTTGCCTCACAGTGTAGGAAGTTTCGGTGTTTTTCCAGGGGCCTAGCTTGCAGACCAGGCACCCCTCCCAACCTGTGTAGCAGCAGTAGACCCAGTACTTTAAGGGCAGAGATAGTGGTGGCAACTGGGGCCAATTCATCCAGCTGGGACAACTTTCCTCTAACTTTTGCTTCCCTATTGCAGCAGATGTTAAACTGCTTTAACTTGCCCTCCGGGGCCCATACTCAGCTGATGGAGTGTGGGATGTTGTATTTCCTCTCCTCAATGGCTGAAGGCCAATCACTTCAGACTGATTGGTCTTGTAAATCCTAAATCATTCATATGAGCTACGCCTTGACTTTTATTTCATCTTTCCCCATTTCTCCCGTTACTATGTCAGAGTAACTTTGAGTGGACCCTTCCACAATCTTACTGCAAGAAGTCCATGGTCTGCTAGCAAATGGTGCCATTAAGCAGGTTCCAGCTTCAGAGAGGAGAGGGCGCTGTTCAGACTACTTCCTCTGACTGGAGAAAGGCTTCTGGCTATTGAAAATCTTTCTGCAGAAAGACATTCAAAATGCTCACACTGATTCAGATTCTTTCTGCTCTGGACTCAGGAGACTGAATTGTGTCCCTGGACTTGCAGGACACATGTTTTCATACACCAGTCTTCCAGTCCCACAGGCATTATCTGCAGGTCACGGTGGGATTGGAACACTTACAATTTGCTGCACTCCCTCTGGTCTTACCTCGGGGGTCCGCAAACGTGATGGCAGTAGTTGCTGCCCACCTTCGGAACTCAGGGATTTATGTGTCTTGTACTTCAACAACTAGCTGCTCAAGGCAGGCTCCTCATAGTCAATCATAGACCACATATGGATGATGGACAACCTCCTGGTCTCTTTTGGGATTTTACATTGAGCTGAAGTCTCACCTGGGCCCCACACAGAGAATTCCCTTCAGTGGGGCCGTCCTAGACACAGAGGCGTTCATGGCTTTTCCACCACTGCAGCTAGTCCAGCACATTCAGATTATGACCCAATATTTCAGGCTTAATCCTGGGTTTTGGTGAGGATGTCCCTGAGGCTTCTAAGACTCCTAGCCATGTGCATCCTCCTCATCCCGAACGTTAGCAAGTATATGCAGACCCTGAAGTTTAACCCTATGTTCAGTGGGCCCAGTAACAGGGCTGCCTCTCCGACTCCATATCTCACAGGAGATGGCTCGATCTTCTGTGGTGTCAGTCAAGCACCAACCTGACATGGCCTCTCCCTTCCCCACTCAGAGCTTGCAATTGTAACAGGCTTATCACTGCTGGGTTGAGGTATGGTCGACTTGTGGAGGTGGGTATCAGAACCTCTGGTCTATGGCCAGATCCATTTGATTTAGAAAGCTTTCCTGTCATCCATCAATTGGAGGCGTATGCCAGTCCTTGTGGACAACACGACCACCATTGGTAACTGCAACAAACCGGGTGGAGTGGTGACCTGGATCCTGTGCCGGTAGGCCCTATGTTTGTGGAGGTAGCTGGACCACCAAGACATCTTTGAGGTACCCAACCACCTAGTTGGGTTTTTGAATGCTAGAGCAGACTAACTGAGCAAAGGTAATCTGGTGGATCATGGGTGGCATCTCCATCCAGAGGTAGCAAGGGACGCCTTTGATCAGTGGGGCATACCATTGTTAGATCGATTCTCTACTGCAGTGTCAAAAATACAGCACACTGGAGTTTCCTCCAGGAAGGTCACTGGGTGACTCATTCAGACTGCAATGGGACATGGGATTCCTGTATGCAATCCTGCCACAGCCTCACATTCTGGAGAAAGTCAGGACAGACAGAGCCCAAGTTATCTTAATAGCCCTGGATTGGGGTAGACCGTATGGTACTCAGATCTAGTTAGCACGAGTGTTTGCCCTTTAATCTGGCTACCACTTCAGAAGACCTTCTGCCTTAGCAACAGGAAAGGGTTCTGCACTCGAGTCTCCGCAACCTAATCATCGATGCACAGTGGTTGAGCAGCGGCAGTTAAATGAGTTCGATCTGCCAGCCACTCTAGACCCCTAAACCTTTCAACAAAGTCCATAAATGTAGGGCACAGGGACCACATTGTTACCTACTGTGGCGTTCTTCATATCAGCCCTCCGCAGATCAAACTTTCATATGTATAATAATGTTTGTTCTATTGTTGACCCAAAAAGACATTGCATTGGGCACAGTTAGGGTTATCTGTTGGCTCTTTCAGCCTTTTTGTGTTGATCAACCCTCTCTATTTAAATCACCTCTTGTTAGGCATTCTAATATAGGTCTGTCTCCCATGTTCCTCCTTACCCTCAAACACCCCCCACCCCCAGGTATTTGTTATCAAACAATGGGATTTGAGCGACGTGTTGCTATTTCTCATATACACACCTTTGGAGTGAGTGAACTGCAGGCAACAGCCAAACACCGCTTTCTTCCCAGACAAATGAGTGTTGAGGACTCAGGATGCCTTTTACCCGAGTTGTGACACCTTTTCACCTTGAGCAGTCCGCCACTCTGCAAATATTTTTTTGCACCAGAAGAGGACAAGATGTTCCATCCATTCACTCCCAAAGGGCTTTAAGTTTTTACCTTCACTGCATAAAAGAACATCATGTGGATGACGAGTTCTTTGTGGGATTTTCTGGAGAGAAGAAAGGGAAGGTGGTGCTGAAAAGCTCCCTGTCAAGATGAATTGTGCGCTGTGTCAAAGTCTGCTTTGTGCAGATCACAAATCAACTCCTGAATGCTTGCTGGCTCATTCCACAGGGGTCAAGGCTGTTTCCATGACATCGGCAAGGGGGTTGTCAGTTTTGTGCATCTGCCAATCTGCTACAAGGGAGTCAATGTACATATTCACGAAACGCTACTACCTTGACAGTCAGATCTGTGGGGAAGGCCATTTTGCCCACTTGGTCCTGCTAGATTTTTGAATTTCAATCCACTCCTCAGACCCTCCATCTTAGGGAGGTACTGAGGTACTTATTCCAAAGGTGAGGTGTTGAATCTGCGGTTAGAAGTATCCATCAGAAGAAGTTATTTACTTTCAGTATTGCTCTTTGTGGTGGTGACTCTATCTAATTGTAGATTTCTCACTACTCTCTCACCACTCCTTTCTGTGAAGTGAACTCTTGAACAACATAATAAGGTTCCAAGCTTGATTTTAGCATTCGGTCACATGTAATTTGTTTGAAATGCTACACACCAGAAGGCACGGAAGGAGAAAAATTATGGAACTAACGTCACCACGCAGGGATGAGGCTTGTATGCAGCTCTGCTCCATCACTTCTGGGTGGGACACAGCCACCTATTGACTTGGACGAGCATTGGTGTAAAATTCCCAAAATCCAGTCCGATTCCTGTGGGGAATCTAAAGCTGAGAAATGTACGGTAAGGAAGTGCTTCTTATGATGTGCTGTGCCCACGTTGTCTTGTGAAATAATGTGGAAAATTGGTTGCTTTTCTGAGGCAATGAAAGTATTTCCACCATTCAAGAAGTCATGCCTTCCGCATCTGAATTTGTTATCCAACAATGGATAGCTCATAAATTCACATCTCACGCTCTGAATTTTTCTCTGTAAAGATGGAAATCCCTGTTAAAATGTGATCGCAGTATTTAAGGAAAGCTCTAAAATTAACAGACTAGTATGTGTCGCCTATCGACATGGAATGCTTAAAACCCCTCGGCAGGACATTTCCTTGAGGTTTTCTCCCAAGTGACATATGAAGGAAATCTGTGAAGCAGATTCAAGCTTTTTTAAAGATTTCAGCTGGGCAAGGCATATTGGGAGAAAAATCTCGTTAGGGTTGTCTTAGTCTTACCTGCCAGATAAGAGACATTTAGAGGTTTTCTCTTTCTCCTCTCAGCTGCCCGTTAGTGCCTGTACCTGAGTTGCTGAGCCAGAAGAAAGTCTGTTTCAGTTGGTGAATTCCTTCCAAAGGTAAAAGTCTCTAATTAGAGGATCAGGGACACAGGACGGTATCCGTTTATTTGAGGGATGTATTCATTGTTTGTATTCAAACATGCTTCTCAAGAATGTGTACTCTTTTGAAGAAAAAAAAAAAAAGCTCACAGAAGAGACATTTTAGTTCTTAAGGATCATACCCATCTTTGAAATTGCCTGTCTGATGAGCAACAAACACAACTTTTCTGGCAGATACTAAAGAGAACGTTCTCGTAAACTTCGTTTCTGGGTGAAAGTTTGACCTTAGCGTGCTTTCTCAGAAATCTCTTGTCGACAGGACAGACAGCTGTTAAAAAGGAACCAAAATGTCTTTTGCTTTTAAAATTAACTATTTGCTCGTCAACTGTCTTCCTTCTCCGGACCCTCAGTATACCACATCTTCTATCACTGCCTTATAAATGACTTCTGTGTTAACAATACCTTTGGAAACTATTTCCACTTCAATATTTTTCAATGATTGATCTGTCAAAAAGTCTTTCATGACCACCTTCCAACTCATCAACTACCAGGAAGAATTCTATTTATTGACAATAACAGTGAAAGCAAATTCGACTGAGCTAATAAGGGAGTTGGATTATTAAATATTTAAATGCAAAGGAAATGAGAAGGATGCATGTTTCATTCATTGAAAACTAATTAATGAAAAGAGTCGACTATAAAAGTTATTACAATTAATTCAGTTAAATAAGTGACCTCCAGCAGTGAATCAGACAGACATAAATTGCACAAACGTAAGTCAGAATTTGTGGAACTAAAAAAGACAACATAAAAAAGAAAATACACGCTTGTAAGGATGCCGAACAGATGATTCAAGCAATAAAATGAGGGTTCCGGCCTCCTTGAAAAGGTGCAGTGTATCAAAGCAAATATATATCAAATGATCAAGATTTTTACAAGACGTACACCAGTATTGCTTGTATTGGATAGGGCAAAACAGTCAATTGCAAAAGCTTTGGGACTTTTCAAACAGGACGTTGGCGTTGAAAGCGAGTTTTATTTCTTATACCACCAGAGAAAAGTCAAATAAGGATTCATGCAAAGCAGTTTCCTTTCCATAATGTCGACATGTTTTGACCCTCTTGTGGCTTTATGGGCATTTCATCAGCAATATTACAGGGTTACACATATCCTAACTGCCCCTGTGATGCTCTTGGTAAGTCACTTCGCACTACAGCTTGGAAATCTTAAGGAGATAACCTCCAGAAAGTTTAAATGTCTCAAATGCTACTTATTTCCTGCCTGATAGACTTGAACAACGAGGTTAATAATCTTTGGCTACTAATATGTATGGATTTTAAACAATTCAAAGCATGTGAATATATGACAGATGCCAGGTTTGGAGCATTGTAATACAGGCAGTTATCGTTTTTGCTATCAATGCTGTTCATGTTTTGTTTACGTTTTGTATCTATATTTTTACTGCTTACAGTTGCTGTTTCATCTCTCATACGATGTGACCCTGGCAGTGCTCAACTCCCTAATTTCCATCTGGGATGAAGCAGTAAGAGCTTTCCTCAGGGTAGTGACACGGTGCTTTGATGCTGGACAATTCCACCTCATGCAGGAAATGTGCTCCCTTATTCTTCCTCAAGGTATGCATGGGTTAAAGGTGGGTGGAACACAGATGTCAAAGCTTATAGCTTCATTCGAAAACCAGAGAAATTAGTACTTCTCTGTCCAAAGATTTTCATTAATATTCATAAACGCTGAGTAGCCCACCCAAGCACGGGTCCATAACCCTTATATAGGTGAAGGGAAAAGACGCAAAAAAGACAATACAAAACAAGCATTGGCATAGCCAATAGGTCTCGACTTTGGGACCTTAGAAGTGTTTAGCCATGCAACACTTGCATAACTAAATACTTATAAGGTCCCAAAAGCGAGACCTATTGGCTATGCCAAGCAGCCGTGCGGCCGTGAAAGTGATCGCGATCATGATCCAACATCAAAGCGGCCGCGAAAGTGAAAGTAATCGCAGTAAAGCGCACATGCACTGTAGCTCTAGGCTGGCCTGGTAGCACTTTTTGGAGCCCTCTCAATAAGTCTCGCCAGACCAGCGCATGCGCTGGGTCAGGCGAGACCTAAAAAGTTAATCCTTTAAATGGGCATGACTTGCTTTCGGATTTAAAAAAAATAATTAAATTAAACAGTCAAATATTTTAAAATTCCATTATAAACTTGGAGGTTTCAAAATAAACATATAGCAGCGTTGCCGCTCTGAAACAACTCCTCTCATCATACTTTTAAATTAAGAAAAATTAAGTAAATTGTCATAGACATGCAGCCTAGCATAGAGAAAAAACTGTGTAGTAATTTAAATTTACATTTTTAGTATGTTGAATGTTTAATTCAAAGTGTTCTGTGAGCCACTATTCGAATATTTATGATTATTAATGAAGATACCCTTGAAAGAGAACTGGTGTTAGGGGCAAGTAACGTTTTCTTCTCTATTTCTTACCAGTGTGTGTTTGACACGCATACAGAGAATGCTGTAATTATTTGACATGTGAGCAAACCTCCACTTCTGCCACCCTCTCACAGTTTGAAGGTTATTTCTCTTGCTATTAGCCACCCTCTCACAGTTTGAAGGTTATTTCTCTTGCCATTAGCCCTGGGAAGGGTTGTCGACTATGTGAGAGGAAGAGAAGTGAAGTACCGCCGGTGGCTTTCTGTACACTTTTCTAGCATCTGATAACATGGCGGTATGCATACCTTACATTAGGAGGGGTACTGACAGCAAATGAAAACTTAATCTGAACACCTTATCTCAGAGGGCCTTATTTGGGTCTTCACAAATCACCTTCTGGATGTGTGTGACATCATCAAAGGTAGCTGTCTTGATACAGGGATCTGTTTCTGCAAAATTATCATCCCAGGTTGATACTTTTAACTTTCATTGTTTTTTTTATTTCAGGGTCTAAAGGTAAATCAATTTTACTTAGTACCTTACAATTACTTTAGTGCCATCAAGGTAAAATGTAGTACAGGAGAATGCTATCCAGCATCCTGACGAGTTACTCCTATCTGATAGATGCTTCTACTGCAGATTCCTTACCTTTGAATATCCCCAGACATCAGACTGGATTCGGTAGATTTTCAAGCAGTACCCCTGCGTACCGGTAGGTGGCGTCGTTCAGTTCTGCACCAGAAGTGACGTACGCTGTACCTTTATGGGCTCCAACTCGGCACGCTGATGTCATTTCTTACCTTTCCACACAATATAACGCTGATCCAGATTGAGCTACCCCTCATTCACTTTGTGATTGGTCTTTTTTGATTTTTTTGGACCATTTGTCTGGTGGGAGGATGTCTCCCAAGAAACTAGCTGGTTTCAAACCATGTAGGGTCTGACATGGGCAAATGTCAGTGACAGACCCCCACTTCGTATGTTTGCTGCAACTGTGACAGGACTCCAAGGCGTGTGAGATTTGCCGCAACATGCACCCGAAGGCGCTGAGGGAGCGATCCCTAAATCTCCTCGCTGCCCAACGCTCTGCTCCGCGACACTCAAGGTCACTTTCTTATTTGATGACCTGGGAATGTTCGTGGAGCCCGTCCCCGCATTCCTCATCTTACTGTAATTCATCGGAGAAGTCGATTAAGTCTCACAAGCAGAAGACGTCTTAGAAGCCCAAGCGTTCTTAGACTTCCTCATGTCTGTCAAAGTCATCTGACAAGATAAGGTAGCGTCGGCACTCCAGGTCCCGCGAGTCAGCATGGGTCTGAACTTGGGTCGGGTTCACGCGTTCTCAAATTTGCCTGAGTGACCCCTGCCTAGTTAAGGAGTTTTATGAGGCTATGCGCCTCATTTATGGATGTCTCGGCCCCTCTGAAGTACCTTCAGGCCCCGTGGGTGCGGGAGGGGCCCCTACTGGAACCACGTCAGTGGGTTCGTCCTCGCCTCAGTGCCAGTCTGGTCCCAAGGATCCCTCTGTGGATCTGGAGCTGAGCCGCATGCGAGACTGAGACCTTCCTCGGCACCTACTCCAGTCCCTTATGCAGTGCCATCTCTACCGTCATCCCCAGCTCTGATACGAAGCCAGATGGGCATTGTTCGACACCCCATCCGCCACAGACCGAGGACATCCTAATTGGATAGACCTGGAGAGGGATAAGTTTGGGAGGTGTCTATGGACCCTTTCGGAGAAAAACCAGTTGAGGAGGACAACTGGTATGAGGAACTGGTGTGGCTTCCCCTCCTGCTGTTGCCATGGAGGAATAAGCCTCTTTTGCTATGGTGGTGCGCAGGGTGGCTGAGTTTCCCGGACCTTGTCCTGCCCTCAGTGGCAGTCAAAACGAAGGTTTTGAGAGAGGTGCTTGAGCCGGCAGTTTCCACTTCAGAACCTTTACTCCCGTTTAATGACGATCTTAAGGACGTCCTATTGGAGTCTGGTCTAAGCCCTGCACAGGCGCTCCTGTGAATAGGACAATTGACCGCTGCCATCATCCCACTTCTGGGCATCCCAGTTTCCTTACCCAGCACCCCAACCTGTAGAGCTTGGTGGTCCAAGCATCCTCATCCCACCTTCACCCTGGTGTATTCCTGATCACTCCAGCTGATATGAAATCCAAAATGCTGGACACCTTCAGTAAGAAAATGTTCTCTTCCACCAGCTTGGCATTGCGGTCGGTGAACACTGCGTGCCATTGTTCCCAAACTCTATGGGAATTGTTGTGCAGGTGCTACCCATGGCCCCAGAAGAGGCACTAGCCATACTTTCACAGGTAGCTGTCGATGGGAATGATGCAGTAAAGTTCTCCATCAGATATGGGCTTGGCATGACTGACTTTACTAGGCAGAGCCATTTCATTTTAGGTGGCCCTTCAGGTCTACGTCTAGTTGAGAATATCTGATTTCAAAGGGGATGTCCACGCTTTCAGCATGGACATGCCCTTTGATGGCTGTTGCCTATTTGAAGACAAGACGGATTCAGCGCTAGCGTGCTTTAAGGACTGCAGAGCTCCAGCCAGGTCCTTGGGCTTGTCTATGGACCTGTGTCCACCTTAATCCGCCTTCCACTCCTTTCGTGACTACGGAAGGTGTCTCCATCCACGGCCATACCCTCCCAGGCATGCCCATACCCTCCCAGGCATGCCTATACCCTCCCTGGCATGCCCATACCCTCCCTGCCACTACGTTCAGCAGGCTTCAAAGCCTTTTCATGTCCGAAAGCAGGTCCTAGCAACCACGTGGGACAGGCCATCAGGCCAACCCCAGCCGCTGCCTTCAAGCCTCTTTAGTCGGACCTTGGACCATCATGGATACCCAGTGGAAGGCAGGAAGTGCCATCACATCCCCTACTGGCAGTCAGTAACAACAGACCAGTGGGTACTCCCTTCCCTTTGAGACATTCCCTCACATACAACCAGCTGACAGAGGACCATCCCTCCCTGCTCTATCAAGAAGTGCAGGCTCTCTTGTCCAAAGGAGCTATAGAGAGGGTGCCAGCATCAGAAGTAGGTCTTGGTTGCTGTTCTCCCTACTTTCTTGTGCCAAAGAAGGACGAAGGACTCTTTGCTGTCCTAGAACTGCACCTTCTCAACCTCTTCTTAAAAAAGGAGAGATTCAAAATGCTTACACTTGCCTAAGTGTTGTCTGCCTTAGATCCAGGAGAATGAATGTTGTGTTGGAATTACAGGACATTTATTTTCACATCCCAGTCTGCGGAAGTCAGGAATTTCAATCTTCCCCCTACATAAATGACTGGTTGTTGAAGGCAGGCTCCTCTCAGGCAGTCGTCTCCCACCTTCAGACTATGGCGATCCTACTGCGGCGCTGGACACAGTGCAGTTTCGGGCCCATCCTCCCGAGCGGGGAGTCCAGGATATTCAGGCTATGATACCAGTGTTTCAACCTCTATCCTGGATTTTGATGAGACTGATTCTGAGTCTGGTGGGCCTCCTGCATCCTGCTGTTAACATGCCCGCTGGCATGTGCGGGCTCTGCAGTAGGACCGGACTGCCCAATGGGTGCAGCATCAGGGGAATCTCTCCGACATGGTCCAAATCCCGGAGGGATCTGCTAAGGATCTGCAGTGGTGGCTAACGAACCACTATTGGGTCAGTGGCAGAATCCTTTCCGTTCCCCAACCAGAGGTGACTGTAGTGACAGATGTGTCACTTGTGGACTGTAGTGGCCACCTGGAAGAGGTGAAGATCAGAGGGCTCTGGTCTCCGGTGGAGTCCAAGCTTCACATAAACCTGTTGAAGCTTTGGGCGATCCGATTGGCATTAAAAGCCTTTCTTCCTTCAATCACGGAAAGACTGGTGCAGGTGTTTACGGACAACATCACTGCCATGTGGTACTGAAACAAAATGGGCAGGGTGGGGTCATGGACCCTGTGTCAAGAGGCCCTGTGCCATCTAGACATGGCTGGAACATCAGGGCGGCATTTCCCTGGTGATTCAACACCTGGCGGGCTCTCTGAACGCCAGTGTGCAAACTCAACCGAAGATGCCTTGCGATTCACGAATGACAGCTCCACCTAGAGGTGGTCCAAGGTCTCTTTTATCAGTGGGGAGAGCCATGGTTAGATCTGTTTGCCACTGCCAAAAACGCGCAGTGTCAGCAGTTCTGTATGCTATTTCCAAGGCGGCTTTCACTCGGAGGCGCTTTTCGTCTGAAGTGGAGTTCCGGCCTCCTGGATATCTTTCTGCCAATACAACTAGTGTCCAGAGTCCTCAAGAAGATCAGGAGCAACGGGGCCCAAGTCATTCTTGTGGTTCTGGATTGGGCACAGAGAGTCTGGTATCCCGAGCTATTGAGCATCACTATCGGTCTTCCAATAAGGCTACCTCTTTGGGAAGATCTTCTGTCACAGCAACAGAGTAGGGTCCTTCACCCAAACCTGGTGCACGCCACCTCCATGAGTGGAGATTGAGCATCGACAGTTGACCGCATTCGACCTTACTCCCAAAGTCTGTGATGTTATTCTGGCAGCCAGGCGCCCCTCCACCAAGACAGTATACGCCTGCCGTTGTGAAAAGTTTGTATCATTGTCTGCCTCTCACAATGTTGACCCCTTGTCTGCAACTCTATCATGAGTTCTTTTGTTTGCACTGTCTATGGCCCAGCAGGGCTTTGCTTTGGGCCCAATTAAGGGTTACCTGTCTGCCTTCGCAGCATTTTTGCAGCAGCCGGACAAACCTTCTCTCTTTAAGTCACCGGTTGTGGCTAGGTTTCTTAAAGGCCTGCTGCATATGTTTCCACCTAAGCTTTTTATTATGCCTCAGTAGGACCTCAACCTGTTCCTTACCTCTCCCCGTGTGTGCCCCCTTTGAGCCTCTACATATACATAATGTCCTCTTAGGCTGTTGGCCATCAAAACTGCTTTTTCAGTAGCAATAACATTGGCCACATGGGTCAGCGAACTCCAGGTGCTCTCGGCGCACCCTCCCTATACCACCTTTTACCTATACAAACTGGTCCTCCGAACACATGCCGCTTTCCTTTAGGCCATAACATCACCCTGCCTACCTTCTTTGCTCCTCCTCATCCCTCCAAAGAAGAGGAGGGACTCCACCGCCTGGATCCAACATGAACATTGTTTTTCTGCCTTGACCACACGAAGGAGTTCTTGGTGGAAGATAAACTCTAAGTGGGTTATATGGAAGCTAAAAAGGGGAAAAACACCTCTTGATGGATTTTCCTGTGTATTAAGATCATTCTACGCATTGGCCAACGAAACAGCCACCTGAGGGCTTGCTTGTTTACTCTACCAGAGCCAATGCAACGACCATTGTGTTAGCCATGGAGTTCCTCTCCTGGACATCTCAGCGACGTGGGCATTCCTGCACACCTTCACATATTACCTAGACAATCAGTTTTGTTGAAACAGGCACTTTGCCTGTTCGGTCCTGCAGGACTTTTTGATTTAATCGATTTCGAAGACCCGCCTCTAGGGATGTATTGCTTGGGTATCTATTTGAAAGTAAGGTATCTGTGGCTAGAAGTCTCTATCAAATGAACAAGCTACTTACCTCTATAAGCCTTAATTGGTAGAGAGACTTTCCAGCAGCAGATTCAATACCGACCTTCCCAACCTCCCCGCTCTGCTTACCTGGTTAGTTATGAGGGACACGCCCTTTCAGGGCCTTAGTCTTTTCCACACCAGTGATCCGTTCTTATGGTGGCTCTGCGCTCCTGGCGTAGAAAGTCACAAAAGTAACTGACATCAGTGCTCCGAGGTTGTGTCTATATAGGTACCGCACACGTCACTTCTGGCGCAGACGACGCAGACATTGCATGAACTGAATGATGCCACCTACCGGCGTGCCGGGGTACTGCTCAAATCTTCTGAATCCAATCTGACACCTGGGTATATTCAAAGGTTAGAAATCTGTGGCTAGATAGTCTCTACCAGATAAGGCGTTACTGGAGGTAAATAACTTCTTCTTTTCTGCCTTTTCCAAAAGCATACAGGTGTGCTCAGTTTTTTTAGGCCGGGCACACACACGTTTTATAATCCAAATAAATGCTTCTCCCTCATGTTCCCATCAACAAAAATTTATGCTAACCAATATTAGTAGTAAGCAATATTAGCATGCATTCGGCAAACAAAGTAAGTTTGTTTAGTAGCACATTTACCAAATTGAAAGCTGTCCAAATGTCAGCCAGTGAAGTGAATGCACTGATCACTATACTGCCTCAAAAAGTCACATAGTTCACATGTTTACTGCATGTCATGTGAGGGGGGTGTCTTTCAGAGCTCTGCCCTTATGTCATCAGATAGTCTGTTTTCCTGTTTTAATATCCAACATTCCCTAGAAGTCATGTACTGTACTCTACTGCATCCTTTAATGCTGATGAGTGTTGTTTCAGGGGGGTTTGGTCCAGGCAATTGTGTTCAGATCATAGTTAGACTTCAGAGGCAAAGAAATCTGATTACAGGACCTGTGCTACCTGTGGCCTCAAGAGGATGTACTGTGCGATCCTCACAAAGAGAGCCTGTAATGTGTGCACCATCATTATAATTATGCCACACTTCCTCAGCAAATATTGTCAGTGAGTAGGGAAAGAGGATGGCTTTAGCTCCTTAGTGAAGTACCCCCAAAAGATGCTGTCTCTTGTATGGCGGTTTCAGCGAGGAGTTCTGTCCCTGTGCCTTCCTTGAAGGCACAAAAAAGAAAATGTGAATTGAACATTTGTAAATCTTAAGTAAGTAACCTCGCCTGGAGAGCTGGCTTCCTGTTTCAAGGAACCTCTCACAAACCATCGAAAAACTTTGCAGGATCCTCAAGAAAAGGTTTTGAGTTCCCATTGCACTTACAGGATTAGCTATGCCCATTCTTCCTGGCCACACCTCACAGTAAAGTTACTTTTGAATCAGCCAAACTAGTTTTGGGAAACTGAAACAGAAAGTTCAGATGACAGCAATGGTGCAGAGGCTTTTGATGCCACCGATAGTCCCACACTGCGAAATATATGCCAGAGGAAAGGAAATGTGTTACAATTTCCAGAACACTGTCATAAGAAAAAAAGAAATTGAGTTAGGAGAGAGCCGCCATGCCTACCTGCAAGGGAAGGTACTTGGAATACGGATACTGTTATGTCTTTGAGGAACATCCTTATTACCAGGAACCTCGAATGATTTTGGTCCTGGCAGATTTTATAACAGCTTTACACAACATGCCATTTATGCTAATTCACCAGATCCACTACATCCCCAATGATCATGGCACCCCTTTAACCTCTTCTACCTGGCACTCTGCATGCTGAAGAAGGCACAACAGAAGGGGAGAGAGAATGAAGGGAAAGGTGTGTTTACCAATCATAAGGGCGGTGATCAATCTCTAAAGATACAGAGGCTGATGAAAAGCGGGCCCATTTGGCCCTCATCAAAGGGCAATCAACATCTGTCTGATTGGTCACCTGCCAACCTTGCTCCTGCAGAGTTCCATAGCCTGGCAGACTAAGCCTGAAAAGATTAGCTCTAGCATTCACAGCCCTGCCTGATTTGAGCTGGTGGTTGCCAGTGGATCCAACCGGCACACATTTTTGGTGACTGGCACTTATTTTAACTCCTTGTACATTTCTTCAAGAGAAAGAGAGGGAAAATACACAAAGAGGAAAGGAGAATGGGAAAGACCAAGAAATCACCACAAAGGGAGAAGTAGAAATCTGCAAGAGATAGATAAAGGGACAGGGAGCGTCTGGCAGTTGATTAAAGAGGTGTGCGGTGAATTCCAGTGTGTGGTGAACTCCAGATTACACAGCCTTGGTATTCTGAGCAGAGCTTTGAGCACCGGCATTTATTTTTCTACAAATTAACCACTGACTATTGGCCAAAAGAAACTAACAGTTTAAATATGATTCATCCTTGTGAGAAAGAAAAGAGGGGTCTGGCAATAAATTCATGAACAAACCATTGTTTTAGATGGTAACCCTACAAATGAGTCTTACAGATGCTTCAAGAGTGAGAATTTCTAACCGCATTAGACCTGCAGGATGTAGCCTTCACATCCATGCTCATCCAAAACACTTACTGCTCTTGGTTTCTCGGTGGCCTGGTGAAATTATGCTTTGTGTCCTTCTCACAATTCTGGAGGAAGGCAGAGCTGAATGGATTGGTAAGTAGAAGTCAATAAACTTAGCACGAGTAGTCCATTAGATCCCTTTTCTGCAGCGGGCCACCTACCTACCCTGCTCTTACCTAAATGGCTCTGCCTTTATTCAAAAGCATAGTCCGGACTTGTCAGGCTGTGTGTGTGTACATGGGAAAGAGAACTTTGACAAAGCCTGGCCGCACAGGACTATGTTCCTTAATCTTTTTGTTTTTTTAAATTAACTTTTGGGCAAAAATATCTGTTAGTCCCATTTGTCTTGAGGAAGAGGGATCCAGGGTGCCTTATTCTTTTTTCCAGACTACAACTTTGATTGCCCTATGGGATTTATGCTTTTCTTAGGTTAGCAGCTTAGAAGACATGTGAGTGCTACTTCATAATGTGTAGTAATTTCTGTTCTAACTAAGCTGAAATTCTGTTTTCTTTCTTGCATGCTAGGCTGTGATTTCCTTACAAGTGTTCTGGATGAGAGCAACGATCAGAGTATGGCTGCCTTGAGGAGTCTTCAGGCTTTCATCTCTTATGGACTACTTTACGAGCAATGGTGGAGTCAGCAGACTCCTGAAAATGAGCTGGAGATGGGTGTTAAAGCTGCACCCAGTCTTGAGAAACCGCATACCTCTGAATTGGATTCCAGTCCTGTACAGAACTGCCCTGATGAGGCAGAGGAGCATAAAGTTGTTGCCCCTTGTGATCACACCACTGTTGAACCAGACAGGTTGGATGCACCCGTAGCAGGCATGGTAGGTGGAATGCCTTTCACGGACATTAAAAATATTGAAGTTAATCTAAGTTACATGGACGTATCACATGTAGCTCTGGGAGAGGACAGTTCTGCCTCAGCAAGCAAATACATTGAAATTGAAGCAGCCAACACAGACATAAATGCATCTTGCCCAGAAGGCACACAGGCTGCAGCCAATGAGAGCATTGGTGAAGAAATGTGTGAGAATGAGTGCACTAAGGGACCCTTGGAAGACAACCTGCTTATCATACACCCTGATTGCAAAGTTGTAGAAGAAGGGCAGATTGACAGCACCTCAGCAGGCAAAGGGGATTACTTGCCTGTCACAGCCATTAGGAGCACATGTATAAAAGGAGAAATAGACAGCACTTTAGTTGGCAGCAGTGATGTGCAGCTTGCCCCAGTAACTGTAATGGATAGCACTTTAGCAGGCCGGACTAACAGCCTTCTTGTCACAGCCACTGAGAGCACAGAGACAGAAGCAGGCGATGCAGTGAGGTCCTTGGCAGGAGGGGGTGATTGTCCCGTTGATGTATTCACAAACGTGCAAGCAAGCAAAACTGCGCCTGCAGGTGCAGATATGGGAGTTTGGCACTCTGATGCTTTGAGTAAGGACCAAAGGACAGTTCTGGGCATAAAAGTCAGTGCGCAGCCCAGTTGTGAGAAGCCGCTGCAGTTGCAGGGCTGCAAAGTTCTGATTTCTGACCTCCATGCTGCATTCCAGAATGTGCAGAGAGAGGTTGCGTCTGTGCAGGAGATGTTTGCAGGCCTTATACAACAGCACCAGAGAAACCAACTTCAGACCTCTATACAGGAGAGCAGTTCAGAATCCGAACTTCCAGTCCAAGTGGCATCTGGTGCACAGCAGCCAAACACTCAGAGGTAGGTGATTGTGCGTATGGATAACTAATAGTACACAATGGGAAAAGATTGTTGCCAAAGGTAGGTTGGAGAGTGTATGTTTAGAATGAGTGTACTTGAGTATGTATGCAGCTGTTACACTGGTAATGGCACTTGGTAGAAAGTCGCTGGCAGACTCTAAATAAATAGTGTGGAGTATTATAGGTGGAAAAAGACAAAACTATGAGTTTGAAGCTGAACAGTGGGCAGAGCCCAGCAGTATGGGAATATGACACTGGTATGATGATAGGGGAGTTTCAAGAGCTTTAGTTTAAACCATAGGCGAGGTGTTATGAAGATCGCATCAGAAGTATGTAGATGGATGCAGGAAATGGACACAGGTTTAGGGAGCAGAACCAGGTGTTTGGAGGTGTGCAGTGGGAGTAGAACCAGTCATTGTGATCTGGTAAGGCAGCATAATCAAGCATATGAAGTTGGTGACAGAGTCGGTCGAGGTGTCATGGAGTGCGGGAGGGGATGCAGAAACAGAAGAAATTAACTGGACGGCAGACTAAGGATATAGCCAGGTATAGGGAGCCTGGGGACAGAACCGGGTGTTTGGACGTGGGGCCAGCATGCAGAATTAAGACTGGAGTTTGGGTGAGGGATACAGAAGATGTGAAGAGCTGGGGTGGGAGAATGGTGGAGAGGTTTCATAACCAGGAGTAAGATACATTTTGTGGCAGGATAAAGCCCATGGTAAGGAGCAAAGTGAGATAGAGCCAGGCACTCTCCACCTTGTGCGACCAACCTGAAATACAATGCTTGAATTGATAAGTCTGAGAAACATTGACTAGTGGATGATATACAAGTGAAAGTGAGGGTAGTTTGTGATATCTTCGATAAGTGGGGATGGAGAGGATTGGATAATAAAGTAGGGTAGGTGTGTAAGTTGGGGTTAGTGGGTGTCGAGAGTGGCCATAAGATCCAGTGACTAGAAATTGATACTGATAGGATAGTGAAGCACCATGTGAAGGGAAGCCTTCTGTGAAGGGAGTGGATGAGAACTTATATCTGTTTCCGAAGCTCATTTGTGTAGAATGCAAAATACAATCGGCTCTGGGTCAACTCCTTTCTAACGATTGGTTGTCCGTACTGTCTATCTCCGTTCAATGGCTTTCCTTCCTATTCTTGTGTTTGTCCTGCCCCTGAAGCATAGCTTCTTTGCATCAGTTCTAAGTGGAATACATTTATCCTTCCACTTCTGAAGCAGGGAGCTAGTTTTTCATTTGTTTTAGCACTCCATTGGAGGACAGCAATTCTTCTCTTCATATTACCTCATCCATCTTCCTCTTGTCCACTGCTCTCCCGCCCCTCCTGTTGCATTATTGTATATGCTTATCTTCCCCTCCCTCCGGTATTGCTTGTGTGAGTGCTCAGCAGCTGCTAGCCCATTCACTTCCCCGTCCTCCACTCTTCTCCCCGCGCATTATTTAGTTAACTTTTCAGTTTTTTCTATAAGAGCCCGGAAGCTGCCCTCTGGTGCCTGGCCGTTAGCTTTACTGTTGAAGCCCTTCTCAGCATTTGTCATTTAAAGGGGAGACCTTGTGGTTTTGCAATGTTGTACTTTGCTATTTTGCATTGTAGCTCTTTACTGTCTTAGGTTGGCCGATTTCTGTTTTTACTGACAGCCCAATCTCCGTTTCCACACCAGCATCAGTTCTATCTTTTTAGGTCTGTAAGGTGTGTAGTGAAAGTGCCATTTTATTTGTCATCTGTAAATATTCTTGCAGCTGGACGCATGCTTTAGTCGACCTGCTGTGGTTACTACTGTATTTGGAAGGCGTTGAGTAATAATTTTCGGAGGCAGTTTGGATGTAGTCAGTGTTAATCTAAAGGTGGGTGCGCCAGTGTGAGGGAGTTGTGGGTGTCACCAATATATTTGGACTTTGTGATCTAAATATGGTGGCTAGATGCACTTAGAGGTGGGTACGCCACTGAAGGATCAAGCCAGATGCTTCGTGCAGCTTGAGGTCCTCTTAAACCCTCATGCCAAAAACAAGAGGAGCTTTCATGTGGTTTCTGCCTGTCATCCACCCACTGCCCTCAAAACAAATCCAAAACCTTTGATGTTAAAAAAGAAATGAGATAGCCACGAAGTGACTGAATTGAATAATGTAAAACCAGACAACCCAGAATCAGTCCTGGCTTCCCAACTTGACCAAATAGTATGATCCTAGGCAAATATTTATTTCACTATCACTCCTTTTAATTTGTTCTCGTGTTTGAGAGCACCTCCAAATACATGAGTTCAGGATGTGCGCTGTACAAATAATTTTTGTTTGATTTAATGGTCTCTAATCTTGCGCCGTGTATAACGTCAGGCTTGCTTCTTAGTTCACTAATGGCATTGTCGTCAAGGCAGTGGCGGGGCAGGAATGTTTCTATGTTCATGTTTGAAAATTATCACTTTTAATAAATACCGCTGAATGCACTGATGTATTAAGGGGAAACGTATCTGCATGTTAAAAAAACACTTTTGTATAGACTTTAACATATTTCCACGCTTGGTGCATTGTTTACATGGCTTCTATTTTCAAGGCCCGTCTTGTGCATGGGCTCTTAGATCCAGAGTCGACCCTTGGCTCGACTCTCTTTCAATTTGTTGGCTCACCCATCTCTCTACATGCACTCCCTCGCCTGAAAATAAGTTGTGTGGTCGCCCACTGAGTGCTGAAGTAAGCAGGCTTCCCATGCTGCTGGGTGTCAAAAGCCTCAACACTGACATGAAGCCAAATGTTGTTTGAATTTAACAAAGTAGGTTTTATTTGTAAATGGGGTGGCTTTAACAGTGTCTAAAAAGTACAAATTGTAATTATTATTATTATACAGTAAGTTTGTGTGTGTATATATTTAATATGAAACCTATCATTAAAATGTACACATTCTGGACACTCGACTAATGCATCCGCTGCCAGGATATGTGCTCAACCTCCATCCCGAGGTCGACAAATATTGGGACCGTTAGGTTGAGTAGAAAAAAGAACACAGGTGTAAGTGTAGTTTATAAGACACTTTTTATGTTATTGTATAATTTACTCTGTTAACGTTTAAAAACGCATAAGTCATAATTGTACAGAATGTCCTGATCAGATTTGAATATTGCGTTTTTGAACCGCATCAACAGGTATTTTCTCTGTGCTTGAAGATTTTGCCTTAGGATAGTTACTACGCCGGTCCAGGTTTAATTCTCATACAAAAACCTGTACCACCTTTGTTAATAATGCCCCTCATTCAAACTTAGACTGTCCAAATCTGCCACCTGCCACTTGTCCTTATATCGTAGTTCTAACAGGTGTTCCCCCTTTAGTCCAAGGAGTGACAGAATCCTGGTCCTCTCTGCGAAACAAAGTGGTGGATTGGCTAGTCAAACAGACATTTCAACGTGCTTAATACCAATCAAATAATTATGGTACGGAGAGTCGCCTGGATCGGCCCTTCACAAAAAACCATCCAGGGAGACTGTATTATTGTCAACTTTAGTACCCCTAGAGCTGCTCGTTCCATCTTAGCACAAAGGGAAGACCTCTCGCCTCATACAACTGCAATCTTCTCTGTTCCGCTTGGTTTTTTCTATCGCCCGCATACCCACCCACCTAAAAAATCGAATGGCTCCATTTTAACGCAAAATAGATTTGATTCCTTGTCACTAATAGAGGAAGTAGATTGACAATCCACGACCTCAAAGCTCTCTAATATTCTAAAATCTGCGTTAGTAATCAATAATAAACTACGCCACCTAACCACCACACCTGAAAGAGAGTCCTCACCATTGAGCAATTCTTCATCTTCACTCCCTTATCAACTTCCCCCACCGTTTACACTCCCACAAGTTATCCCACATCTCTATTCAAATCCCACAGAAACTCAAACAAATCTATTAACCACAATCCATTTAGACTCAAAACTGATCCCCATTCCTGAAGATTCTCTCCCTGAACATAAAACTCATCCACCTATTCCATCAAAGAATCCAGAAAAACTTCCTGCCCTCTATCCAGTAAGTGTAATCTATTGGAACGTCGCAGGCCTTCACTCAAAATTTCATCATGAGGGTTGGCTAGCATTTGTAAGGCGGCACGACATCATCTGCCTGCAGGAAACTTGGGCACTTTCTCCTATTCATCTAAATGGCTACAGGACTTTTTTTTTCTCCTGCGCTTCCTTCACTCTCAGGACGGGCTAAGGGAGGTTTAGTGACTTATATTTCCAATCTAATTTCAGGACAATCCATCAGCGTACAAAAAACTGAGCCCAATTATCAGATTATATCCATAACCCTCAATAAACTTACTCACGTGCTGATAGTAAACTTCTATAACAACTTGCAAGATTTCCAACTGATTGGTTTGCTGAAAGAAATCCGTTCCTTCCTCCTAGAATATCACAATCAGCCCCAAGCGAAAAATCCCATCCTAATCTGGGGAGGAGATTTCAATTTATCAATATGCGAGAAAAACTATATTACCTGTGGCGTTATGGATCATAAAGAAACCCCCTCCACTCATTTCTCTCACTCTCCTAAAGGATCGCTGTTGAATAAAACTATGTCCTTGCTCCAACTAACTTTCTCTAATGAGCTATTAACTCCTAACATCAAGTTAAGCCCTACATATCACGGCAGAGGAGCTTCGACCTGTATAGACTTTATATTAATGTCACTTAGTGCAGTCAATCTAATCACCAACTTTATCACCCATGATTGCGCTTACAGCGACCATTTCCCTATTTCTATTACCTTGGAACTAACCGGTTGCACTACCCACGCAAAGAATTCCCTACACCAAGAAAACCTGACAATGAACAGACCAAATGACTATGCCTTAAAATGGTCTTGTATCGATCCTGAAAATTTTGGGGAAGAGACCGTAAAAGGGAACATGGCAGCTTTTACAACTTGTCTGGCTGAGTCCTCCTCACCTCACGAGGTCATAGCAAACTTCAAAATCATCATTATAGAGATAAACAAGGCTCTGACTATTTTCCCAAAAACCAAAAGGAAAACGAAAGTCAGCTGGTTCAATTCTATTTGCTCCAAGGCACACCTAGCACTTAAATCAGCTCTAAAGAGAGTTCCTAGAGATAAAACAGAGGTTTCCCTACGGAGGAAATTTTATAACAAGACTCTTAAGATCCGCAAGAAAAAACTCAAAGAAGAACTTTGGATTGCCCTACAAAACAGCTCTAAACTAAAGGACTCCTCAGCTTTCTGGGAGGTTATTAACTCTGCTTTCCTCTCAGGCCCAAAAGATCGTGGAACCGTAGATGTCACCATAACTGAGAATGTATGGATTGATCATTTTTCGCATATGTTCGGGCTTATAGATCCATCTTTGCCACCCCCAGGCCCCCCCCCCCGAACAGACCATATTAACCCCTAGTTATGCCTCTAATTTTCCCCCTTTAGATTTCACCCTGGCAGACATCACTTCAACTCTTAAAGCTAGCCGGGGAGGGAAGGCTCCAGGGCCGGATGGGGTTCCCGTGGACTTATATAAATCTAACACTGATCTATGGGCCCCCCTTCTACTCAGTGTGCTGGAAGCCACTAGTGAGACTGGACCAATGGACTCTTGGTCGGACTCCATTTTAGTTCCAATCTTTAAAGAGGGGGACCGCAACAACCCGTCTTGTTACCGACCCATCTCGTTACTTGATTCTTTGGGTAAAGTGGTGGGTCGTATTTTACTTGACCGGTTGCAATGTTGGACGGAACACAATAACATCATTTCCGACCTTCAATACGGTTTTAGGGAGGGCCTGGGTACCACCGAGCAGGTCCTAAACTTGGTCCTATTACGAGGGAAATATGTGAACGCGAAGGGAAGTAGCCTCTGCATGGCTTATGTTGACCTCTCTGCAGCGTTTGACTGCGTCTCGCATGTAAAATTATGGTCAATCTTGCTAGATATAGGGGTGGATAAGACCTTAGTCAACTATATTAGAGAACTCTACTCAAACCCTACTGCCAGAGTAAGGTTCGGTACAGGGGGCCAGTTATCCTCATCGTTCAGGGTAGAGCGGGGAGTTAGACAGGGCTGTGTCCTGGCTCCCTTTCTTTTTACCATCTATACCAACGGCCTGGAGGCAGCTATGTTGGAGGGGAGCCAGGACCTGCCTCAGATTAACAACCGCCCAATCCCCGCACTACTATATGCGGACGATGCGGTAATCCTCGCTCGTACCCCACTAGAATTACAACGCTCCCTAAACCGCTATTATAATTTCATGTCCAACCTAGAGCTAAAGATTAACCCAAATAAAACCTTTATTATGACCTCTGGTAAAAAACCACTAAAGGGATATGGTACTTACATTACTAACACAAAGATCGACCACACAACAACTTATCCCTACCTAGGAGTGGTGATAGACGAAAGGGGGACCTGGAAAAGGGAAATCGAGGCCAGAAACCTCCAGTTTTTGAAAGCTACAATGGCTCTAGTATCTTTCACCCAGAGACTCGGAAAGAGACCCCCTAAAGAAATTCTGGAAATTTTCCGCCCAAAGTGTATTACCACCGCCACTTATGGTGCGGGCATATGGGGATATGCTCAAGTGGATTCCATTCAAAAAACTGAAAACCGCTTTCTGAGATACTTATTATCAGTCCCCACTCTTCATCTACCTATTGCTGTCATCAAGAACTCGGTTTGCCATACATCACTGATTCCATCCGATTGCAACCGATTCTGTTGTGGCACCGCATTTGGACCTCGGACAAGCTGCTTTTTACCCAAGCAATCATCAAGGACTGCAAAAAACTGGAACACTCTCAAAAAATCCCCTGGTTACATTATGTTCAGAAATTCTTTAAGGATTTGGGCCGTCCTAACTTCTACGCAGCTCCCCAGGACATGGTAACGATCCCACGTAAGCTATTAAAGGCTGAATGTCTAAAACATCTTGACGATCTCCGTCTGGCCGTTGAAGCCAATAAACTTTCTGTTCAGCATTCTTTATTAATACAAACTTCTTATGAAATTGAGCCCTACTTAACCCTAAATTTCCCAACTTATGATGTTTTTCTACTCACCAGATTTAGATTTAATAATTTTCATCATCTTATCACTTTTCCCAATATTAATGACTGGTCAAGGGAGCTTTCTACCAGCCCTTGTGACGACATCTCCTCACAGTCCCTTCTACATGTTATTTTTTTCTGCAAGTTTTATTTTGAACCCAGAAAACGGTGGCTGAAACCCCTTTTGCTACAAATACCCCTACGTCAATGCCGCCCGGCCCTGCTAGCACTACAAATGTTGGACTCTCCTGTGACATGTTTTAACATTGCAAAGTTGTTAAAATTCTGCATAAGGCATCGAACAAATCTATAATTATATTTTGATCCTAGGATTGCCAGCTGCATTTTAACAAATTCTTAAAAAACCTGTGTCATAACTATTTTCTTAAATGAAAACTCAAATGAATTATGTTCTCAAACTAAGATATTTTGCACTTGACACGTTCTGTTATCTCTGTGTCTATTAACCTCCACACAGAATGAACAGTTTTTATGAAAACGTTGGTTTGTTAAAATCTTGAGTGTAATATTTATATTGATAAATCTTATTAACTATGTTGTATTTGTATTTTGCTTTTATGGTTGTGCTTCGCATTCCAAATAAAGCTTTTATTGAATTGAATATTGAATTGCATAAGTCATAATTGTACAGAATGTCCTGATCAGATTTGAATATTGCGTTTTTGAACCGCATCAACAGGTATTTTCTCTGTGCTTGAAGATTTTGCCTTAGGATAGTTACTACGCCGGTCCAGGTTTAATTCTCATACAAAAACCTGTACCACCTTTGTTAATAATGGCCCTCCGACATAGTCGACTCCAGGCACAAGCAAAGGTGTCTAGTAAACTCCAAGCGAGGCTTATTACTCAAAACGCGCCATTTTAAGCAATTTCATTAACACTCAGGGTTTAAGTTGAGCCGATGGTTACAGGTGTGGATCACCGGTACTCATTATTGGGGACTGGCACTTCTTTTTAGGCACTAGACATGGACACAGGGCAAGAGGGAGAAAACACAAAAGTGGGAGAGAAAGATAGATAAAAACAAAAACAGGAAATGAGGAGAAAGAGCAAGATGCTGAAATTTTGAGAAGGAAAGAAAGCAGGGATGAAGAGGAACGTAAGAGCAGTGCTTTACATGGACCAGTACTGTCCGGAGTACCGGCACTTTTTAATTTTGCGAGGGAGAGTACCGGCACTTCTCAGAAACAAGCAGGTACTCTGGTACAGAGTGCCTGCACTTCTATTTTTCCATGTCAAGCACTGCTTAAGAGTGATGTCTGGTGGTGGCTTGAAGATGCGGTTCAAGACTAGGTATTGGCACCCGACATTTTTGCTGCTGTCAATGTGCACAAGTGTGTGTACAATATGTGGCACTGGGTTCCGTGTGTGTGTGCACCCGTGTAGTAGGTCACTGAGTGCTTTGTGTGTGCATGCACTTACATGCAGTTCCATATCTGGGCATGATGAATGGGCACACTATATACTGTGCTCCAGGGTGCAGCTTGCCTGTGCTTTATATTGCGCATAACTCAGCACCTAACTCTGCATCCCTTCTTCACCTCACACAGGAACACTGAGCAAGAGGAGTCCCTGACCCTGCCATTGCTGATGAACAGTCTGGAGCAGGCCAAGCAGAAGCTGGCAGACTTTCCTGAGTCGGTGGCGGTGAGTGATCATCTGTGCAGAGATCTGTGAGCGAGTGAAGCCCTGTGCAAAGTTACTGGGATATGTGGGACGCCCCATGCAAAGGTCTCTGAGATCTGTGAGCGAGTGGCACCCTATGTAAAGATATCTGGGATTTGTGAGCGACGGGTGCCCCATGCTAAGATCTGTGAGCGTGTGACCCTCCTGTGCAGGACACTAGAGGAAGATCTACTTGGTGTGTGAATGGCAGTTGCAGTGGTCGGCTTACAAAAGTGACCACATGAAGGATGTCCAGCATTTTGCTGTTGGGCGTGTACGAAGAAAATAATGACTTCTTCGTGCTCCCAATCTTTAGATTTCAGCCGCACTCTTTACCTGAAGTATTCATGTGTGTCTGAAACTTCTTACTTCCTATAATCTGACAGATAACACTGAACGACCTCGGACCTGGGGGAACTGGGTTCGAGTCTCGGTAACGACGCTAAAACATCCTGTGATTCTGGGCAAATCACTTAATCTCCCCGTGCCTAACAAAAATAAATAAATTTTAAAAAAAAATGAATGTGTGTCCTCATGTAACGTAACTGGTGCTATGTAAAGCGCTCTGATACCTGGTTGGATTCAGGTCAAGTTTGCGCTATATAAAACTCTGCAAGAAAAACAACAACAAAAAAAACAGAATAAAACCGAGACAAGTGGATGCATATGATAAGATTCTTAGTTTTCCTCCCTGGTATGAGGAGGGGTTTTAAGGTGGAAGAGCAAATTTTCATTTGAATGACTTTCTAACTGCCAAGAATGCAATTGTTAAAAAAATATATATATGGTGCAAGAATGCAACTGTTAAAAAAAAAAAAATTGGTGTAAAATTGAGCAGATGTATCTAAATTTGTTCCCGCAATGAAAAAAAAGTTTCTGATGAAGAATCCAGATTGCTTTTCTACTCCCTAAGAAATCTCTTTATACTCAGCTTCCTAAAGGTTGGAATAAAATACTTCCACTTCAGAAATCTTATCGGGAGCACCATTTGAGTGTGGCGAGTGGTTTACATTAGAGACACAGAAAGCGTTTTTGCAGGGGGCCTAGCAGTACCCTCACAATCTCCAGATAAATGATGGATACAATAACGCAGAGCAAAATTCTTGCTAACTTAATGTTTTGCGAATGCTTTACCAATCTTACTGTGGTCATCTTAGTATTGGCAAGTGGCTGTGATATTTCTGGAGGAGAATTGACATGATCTTATCTCCTGCTAACTAGCTCTGGCTCCACAAGCTGCATTAATATCAGGGCCACTGAAATTATGTGGTTTTGCGCCTGTGGCATTTACCACATAATTGTGGATTTGCTGCATTTGCAACATAATTAATCCGTCATCTGATCATTAATCTGCAGATTTTAACCAAAAAAAAAGTCTTGCTCAAATGGATCAAAAGTTACTGAAAACGTTGCACCCTATCCTGCACAGTGGGAGATCCTTCGCAAAAGTTGACTGATCATCTTTCAGTTGCTTATTGCTGTGTTTGGTTGTCCAACCTTTTTTGTAAACCTTTGAGAGTCTATTCTAATATTAATATATCACCAGCATGTAGAAGGCAGGTCCTTTCCTCACCGCCTACCTTTAGAGTGCCTTGCCTGTGTGAGGAAAGAACTCTGGTAAATCAGATACATATAGGGAGATTAGCAAGGAGGCTAGAAGGCAACCTTGTTGTAGCCTATTTATTCTTAGAATCTTTGTTGAGCGGACTTGATTTCCTCCCTAAAGAACCTGACACCAGGTGGATGAGTAAAGGGCCACTATTAAGTGGCGTAGAGGTTGAGGGATTCCCAGGGTGGAGACGGTCTTCAAAGGGTGGGTCTGTTGACCATGTCAAAAGCAGTGGAGAAGTCAGTACATACTTTTCTGTGATAGCCTGGATTATTATAATATTATCCAGTGTGGCACAGTTTAACCTACAACCTGCTTGTTTCCTACGGAGAACGCTGGTGTCAACTTTCTACCCTTCCATATGTTCTAATCAGTGGTCGAACTGGGGGAAAAAAAGTAGGAGAACTGTGGGCGGAGAATCAGAGGGCAGGAATAACCCAAGGATTGGATCAGTGGGCGGAGTCGGAGGTGTGGCCGGAATGTGAAAACACCCCAATTTTTTGAATTTGTTTGGCATTTCACTAACCAGTTACAACTTATGGTATTTAATGCAACCACTAGATACACATGAATATTTAAGGTTTAAAATGAGTTATTGACATTAAAATACATTCCCAAAGTGAGATATGTTTCCAGTAACAGAATGTCCCAAATAAGCTAAATGTGGAAGCACAAAACATTTGTTTGCGAGCATTGGAGTTTGTCATCAGCACTTCGCCTCCCTTTTTCCACAAGACTAGTTAAAACATGAATGGTAAAATATTCTAGTTTGCAAATGTTTTCTATATAATGATGATGCTGCCATATTTGCCACATAATGCAACATCTGCTGTATAATCTGCCACTTTTAACTAATAAATTGTAGCTCAAACGGATCAAAAGTTACTAAAAATGTGACTTGTGTTGCTACGAAGTGGATGGCCCTTTGCAGAGGTTGACTGGTCACCTTTCTCACGTCTGCATTTGTATGTTACACTGGTACTAATAAGGCAAAATCTTTCCAGACTGTTAGCATGTGTAAATCAATTATACGTGTGTAAATCACTGTATAGGAAATGTTACATAAGACCAAGGACTACAAGGTGTTGGAGTCACATGCTAAAAACACTAGTAGGAAGTATAGTTTAATAGTGATTGGTGTGGAGAAACACAAACTAAGAATTTAAAATGTAATATAATGTTAGGGGTTCTCTTTAATAATCCGAATTGATTTCTATCCAAATGAACACTTTTTGCAACATTAGGATAATCAAAGACTGTTGGAAAAAAACATAAAGCTCTAATATTTACCTTGCAGTTTGTATGCAGCTCTTAGATGACAGTTAATCGTTCACTGTTCTATGTTAGGATTTTAACTTATAAACTGCAAGTAACAAAAGGATCTCTCTGGCCAAAGCAGTAACCCACTGACCTATTCACATTATGTGCTCTTTGTGCTCTGCATGTTACATGTTCTTTGCAGCTGGCACATCAACCCTCTGTGCTATCTCTCCATGAGTCAAATCTTCCACTAGACAAAACTCTGATCTCTCTCTAGGAAGAACATTAATCACCTGAGTTATCAAGACATTTCTATTGTTGCCGAAAATTGCTGGAGGCCAAAAAGGAGGCAGCAAGCCCTTTTAAAACCATAATATACTTGCAAACATAACACCCCACCCAAAGTCAGTGCCCGTTGCGGTCACTCTGAGGCCCTTCCAAGGGGGTCTGTGACCTCAGTGGTAGAGTCATTGTCGCCCTAGGGTGTGCTGCTTCATAGACCTGCCTGCAAGATTGGAGGCGAACTTCAGCATGGATTGTGGTGGACCGGCTTTCAAGGTTAACCCACACTTGCCACTGCTAGGGTCCACCTGCTGATGCTAAGACACCAGGGCTTCTAAGGTCTTGTGGGGCCTTCTAAGGTCTGGCACTGGAATGTGCTCCCTCAGGAAAGTGGTCTGGGGGACTGGTCATGAAGGCTGAACCTGGTTTCCCAGTTCCAAATTCAGCAATTGTGACCGTAGTGCCATATTCTCTCCCCCAACGAACACCATACTGCCCCACTGAGAGAAACTTGCACTGCCTTTAACTATAATCCAATTGTGACCAGCTATAAACACCTGGATGCAACTCAATTCAAAGTATGCTCTGGACAACAGCAATACGCTGCCTAATAAAAAAAGTAACAACATCCTGGAAAAAGCAAACACTCCTAGGGAATGCAAGAGAAAGTAAAACATGGGAATTGTAAGCAGGAACAACATGGTTACCTTAACGCTTTTACACTCACTATTCAGAAATCAGTGGGTGCTTTTGTCTGAAAAATTAAGGACAGGACCACAGGGCCCGAAAGAAACCCATTTCAATGTCCATTGCTTATATCCATACAAAACGTAAGCAGTGTGGTTTAAAAAGACCACATCCGTGAACACAGAGTCGCTGTACACATTTTGTTTTTCAATCCACCCATCAATCAGGCATTGCAGTACCTCCACGATTGGAGCACTTCCCCACCCAGGAAAAACAATGCTGTTCAAAGAAAGACAAGAAAACAATAGTAGAGCTTCACTGGCAAATGCTGTAAAGTGGCGCTACTGTGTTTTGGGGTGAATAAAACGAATCTGGCCACTTTACGACCACTCTGTCTTGCTTTATTTAGTTATGTATTTATTGTTCATATTTTGAACCTTTTATTCCTGAGGCTGCACTTTGAAAAAGAAAAATGTCAGAAAAAGACACATTTCCAGCAAAAGTGGTTTTCATTTTTGGATCCATTTCACAGAGGAACACATAAAGGAAAGGATGAAAGAGAGGGTGAGAACCGTTTCTTGCAGTCACGGTTTTCAGTAAGTGAGTAGGAGGGAGAGCAGAAGCGGACAGTGTCCGTGTCTACTCTGGGCAAGATAGAAAAGACAGACAGAGTCCTTTTCCTTCTCTGCTTCCCCGAACTGCCATGAACGTCAAGCCTTATCTATAGGCCTTGGCTATTTCTGCCGTCCTGGTAGGCAGGTTTCAAACAAAAAAGGTAGAGGAACGGAATCTATTGAAATAAAGAAGTAGGGGCAAGCTGTGTCCTGCCGATCCTGCCCACTTCGACGACTGGTTCAAATAGACTTTTAGCATAGATCTTTCCCACTACAACTAGGAGCGCTATTTGACTATGACTGCTGGGGGAAGCTCTGTTACCCTTTTTCTAAAGTGGGACGATATTAGTGCTTATCCAGGAAGGAGCAACTGTACATTCTGCACATAATAATATTCACAAATCTGAGGAAGGAATGAGGACCAAAGCAGAGCCTCTGTTTTTTAAAACCAAAATTGGTATCTCATCTAGCCCCATTGTGCGAGAGCATTGTGATTTCAAGTAGAACTTTTTATCGAAGCATGTTGGTTCATGTTCACAGAAGAAGTTGGCATTGCAAGCCTCCACCATGGAGCCTGCACCTGGGCTCTTATTGATGGTCGCATACAACTTTAAGTATTGTGCCCAGGTTGAGTTGAGGATAGATGAGGATGTTGCTACTTTTCTGGTTACACATACTTCAGCAACCAAGGACCAAAACTTCCTGATGATGTTAGAAATCACGGACTCTTTAGGGGCAGTCCATTTTAAATCCGCTTGTCTTTGCTTAGAGGCTGGTCTGAATCTATTTCTTTTTTTCTTTAGGTTCTAGATTCTTTTACCTCTTGCTTGGGAATGAAACACACATTGACACTGGTCTTCCTATTTATGACCCTATATGTATCTCTAATTTCTTTGGGATCCGGGCGGCAGTGTGATTGCAGGTTAGTTTGTGTAACTAAATTAGCCCTGGATGAGGCTGTTTTCTAACTTGCAAATGCTTCCATCTAGTGAGTACACTTTTCTAGAGAACTATAGGGCAAACACTTTAGATCTTCTTTGGTTTACTAAGTGAAGTATTTTAAGGCAGCCACTTTACCATCATCCTAGTGTGTACGCCCATTACATATGTTCAGAGAGACATGCTCCCTGTTGGTACCAGGCAAGTATTCCTCAACAGGAATATCTCATTTAAAGCATAATAAGTTATTATCACTCAATGAGTTATTGATGACCATAAAATTAGACTGTAGCCCAAATAGACTGTAAGAAACAGTTACATAATCAAAAATAACATGACATGCAATGTACTGGTTTGTGTAGTTAGCAGGAATGTAATTCTCAATTTCCCAATTAGAAATTAAACTGTCCTTGTTCCCCAAATATTTCAAAAGCATTTGCCCTCTTCCATCCAATTTACATGTGTCTGGAAAGGATGGACTCTGGATGTTCAGGGATTCCATTTTTTCAGTGTCTTCATAATCTTCCACTGCGAGTTGGATACCTTGGCATTCAGGTTCCCAACTAGGAGTACCAATGCCCCCTCAACCAAAGAAATGATTTGTGATAAACAAAAAAAAGTTTTGCTAGAGAATTATTCGTGAGGCCAGGTGGAATCTAAACATTCATCAGCAGAAATGTATGTTCAGCAGATGTTCCTTGAATCTTATACCTTGTACCAAATTAGAGACATGCATGAAACTAGAGTAATGCCATACATGCTCAGTGTTCAGTAGCGTCAAAATTACCCCACTCGAGTAGCCTCTACTCAAGGATGTATTGGGCAAATTAATTGTAATATATATTATTCTAAATAAACGCCAGAATGCCTCCATGTCGACTACATACACATAATATCAGCCTTCAGGCTGAAAAGAAGTGCCCATTTTTGTTCTATCATTTTATTTCAGGCCATGTTCGAGGAGATAAAGTTTAGGCCCATGTTAGGGTTCTGTGGGATAGCAGCTGATTGAAATGTAATGATTTAGCCAGCCATGGCCAGTTTCAAGACTCTTCCGATGGAGATACAGAGAGCAAATCATCCATGGGAGAGAGGGTCACCAGTCCCTGTGAAGGGATCAGGCTGACTACTGTGTTCTTCGCTTTCATGAGAGAAACTGTTTCCTTGGTGGCTAAGTTTGAGTTTGCGGCTGTATAACCACCTGCTCTTAAAGCGATTATATTACACAAGGGATGCAAAAGGGGGATGGCATTTATATCTCTACATAGAAAGTAATCTCAATTTTCCATAACGAGATTGGCTATGAAAAATATAAACAAACTGAATGTCACTACTATTTACCAATGCCAACATGTCAATTTCGGCAAAGTAGCTTAGCAACAATGAGATGTTCACTGCCCTGACATTCTCGTCTAACAGGATGATAAAGTGTAACGTGTAGAAATCATTCACCAGTTGACCATTAGGAAAATTACTGCTTATCGGGCTTTACTTAGAGGTATGTCGTTTGAGAAGTTAGTTTTTTAAACTGTTTGAGTTTTTTGGCACGAAGGGCTTAATGTACTTGCCTATGGGTTTAGCCCTGCTACAGGGGCGTCACTCTAACGCACCAGTTCCTTAAATATTGAGTCAACATTGGTATTAGTGAACTCTGGAACTTGTGTAGTTGTAAAAGGAGTGCCCCTTATGGCTACTGACTCTGACCGAGAGGAAGAGGCGTTAACAGGTACCAGGGGCATGATAGACCCACTGGGTTGATCAGCTCCTGAGTCTGCAAATTGAATTTTTCTGACACTCTTTTTACTTATTCGTCAAATTTTTCTGTTCCTTTTCCGAAGTCGAGACTTCTTGTTCCTTTTCCGAAGTCGAGACTTTTTGTTCCTTTTGGTTATTGAGGTGGTTGTATTGGAGGACTCAGATGTACTGCTGTTTTTCTCCAAGTGTCTTCTCTTTTATTTGCTAACTCAATTTCTTCTTCAGAAATATGTGAAACAAATGGATGGATGCAGCTAGTTCAACTTGAGTTTTATCTTCCGAATCTTTGAACAGGGATCTTGGTGAAGAGATTCTGTGAAAATTCTTCTTTGTTTCCTATTCTTCCTCTAAAGACCCTAGAAGAACAGTTTCCCTTTTTAGCATGAATAGAATTGACCATGCAGGTGGAAGGAAGTGACCCAACGGTTACCAGTGGAGAACCTTTCCTATTGGTACTAATATATATGCTGTCAGAGGGTACACTCTTTACTGCGGTGCTGCTAGCATAAATTTAATTTGCACAGCCCTTTGTTGGCTCATCTTTTACTCCAGTATTGGAACTTTCATAGATTCCCATGCTTGTATCATTCCCCGTCTTCGGAATGGGAGTCCCCGGTATACATAAAATAGCAATAGAAACCATTACCAAAACAGAACCTAGGCCTAGGCCCATTCTTGTTTTGCAACCTATCCACCTCTTTTTGTAAAAGAGACCAAAAAAGAACAACCACCAATCAGATTAGCCTCACCCCCTAGAACCCTCCTGAGAGAAGCTCAGAACCTCAGATTTTCTACCGCATGTTGTGCAAGGGAGTCTCCACTGAGCTCTGCTCAGTTTTTGTCCTAGAACTTGGATTCTTTTTCAGCAGTTTTTCCTTCAAATACTTCAGGATGTCAGATAAAGAGAAGAAGGCCCTCTTTAAAGCATGTGCTACCTGTGCTAAGAAGAGGTTATATATTGAAGACCAGCACAAGAACTGTATTTACTGTCTGTACCCAGACCATAAGGCTGCAGATTGTAAGATATGCCGCACTTTTTCTACCAAGACTTTGCGTGATCGTGAAGGGCGTCTTTTGACCTGGCTCCAGAAGCTGAAATCAAGAAAGGAGCCAGTGTCCAGTGACAGCGACAAAACATCTTCTGCGACCTCTTCCAGAAGGTCTGTAAAAAGGGATAGAGCTTCTCCTTCACCTTCTGAGAAACGCCCGGGTAAGGCCTTGAAAAAGACCTCTGATAGGTCTGAAGGGCTTAGTCCTGTCGAATCTCTTCACCAAGGTGTAAAGGAGAGGGAAGGACTATCAAAAGGAGTAAGTTCTGAGAGGAAATCCAGTTCTGTTCCTCCAACGTCTCCTCCTGCGGCTTTAAAGACCTTCAAAAAGCCATCATCATTGACTTCTGAGGTAAAATCATCAAAAAAAGACTCACTCATTGACGACGCCGTCATCGATTCCATCTACGAAAAAGCCTAAGGTACAGTCTTCTTCATCTTTCACCCTGTCGACGGGCTCGTAGACGGTGGTTTCTTCGTCACCAGTACTGACCCAGGGCTCTGTATCGACGAGTTCAACGCCGGTGGTAAATAGTGTCGTCAACGATGGTGTCGACGATGAAGACGTCGTCGAGGATGTCGACGATGAGTGTGACGACACCAACAATGTCGACGACGAAGAGGACCTCGCGATGATGACGGCTACGTCGACGACGGTAATTTCTTCGTTGACGATCCTTTCTTCGACGTCGGTAGTCCCGCTGACGGTGGAAAAAATTTCAATTTTGCTCAAGAAACGTCAAATCACACCGGAGATGACTTCGCCAAGGAGGGTGACTCCTTTACCTCCTGCACTTCTCCTTGAAGAAGAGGAATTGGATGAGGAGGAGGGACCTTTTGGCTATGCTAATAGTACTTCTCAGCTACATGTCAAATGCCAGTATACGGATTCTGAAAGGGAGTTTGAGGATTTTGAGCTGTATAGTCCTCCCTCTCAATATTAACAAGACTATCATCAGGAGATGGTCCAAATGCCCTCCTCCTTGCTAACAGACTTACAAGCTATGCTCTTGGATTACAGGAAAAGATTTGAAACACAGCCTCCTGTTCCAGTAGGAGTGCCGGTTATTGCTGTTCCTCCTGATCGTCCCATGGCCCCTCAAATACCACAGCCTCAGCCAATGTTGGAAGCGCAGGATGTTCCACCTGTTGCGCCTCCCGTCCAGGATGACACCTCTGACGACGAACAAGGCAATGTCACAATTCCAGATCCAGATGTAGAGTGGGATGACTATGTTATTCCGAATCCAGCTACTCCTGCTCCAGCACCTGTTGATTCCCCCCGGTGTATATAGGGGGTATCCATAACTTGATGGAGAAGGCTGCTAAAAGGTTCGACCTGCCCATGACCAAGGTGGAATCTGAGTGCTTCCTTTACGATTTTAAGGAACCTTATAAGAAATCGGTCCGGTCAATTCCAATTGTGGACCATGTTTGGGAGGAAGGTTTAAAGGCTATGCAAAATCCAGCCACGGTCATTCCAGTTTTACCTCGTCTGGAGAAGAAATATAAGGCTCCGGAGGGTAGCCCAGCCTGTTTAACCAGCAAGCCTAAACCGGACTCTGTCATCTCGCAGGCTGCTCAGAGAAAATCTAGAAATCATTCAGATCCCCTTACTACTCCTCCAGATAAAGAAGGCAGGCGTCTAGATAATGTGGGCAAAAGATTTTCTTCTATGTCCAGCCTACTGGTCAGAGCAGCTAATTCTTTGGCTATACTTGGATGATACGATCGCCAGATGTGGTGCGACCTGTCCCCCTATCTTGATCAGTTGCCGGAAGAAGGAAAGAAGGAAGCTAAAAAGATTCTCCAGGAAGGCGAGGTAACATCGGCAGAAATCATTGATTGCGCAATGGATATTGCAACGACTGCCTTTCGCTCCTTGGCTGGAGCGGCTGTCCTTCGCCGACAGGGCTGGTTGCGGGCCACTTGGTTCCGCCCGGAAGTCCAGAATAAAATCTTGGATCTGCCTTTTGATGGGGAAGCGTTGTTTGGGAAACATATAGATGATGCGCTCCAAGATATTAAGAAGGATACAGAAACAGCAAAATCCTTCGTGACTCTGTAATACCGCAAGTTCCCATTCAGAGGAGCGAGGGGAAGAGGTAACTCTTCATATAGGGGAGGTTACCAACAACGGTACTCCTTGTATGGTTCCCAGTCTCAATCCTACAAGCCGAATTACAACCAACGGCAGAATCAATCTTCTCTTCTTTCTCTCGCTCGAACAATAGAGGAAGGCAGGGTCGCCAGGGCAGAGACAATTCTAAGCGCCAATAGCGGCTTGGTGGCTCTGACTACTGCCCCCTCTCCTCCTGTGTCATCAGTGGGAGGCAGAGTTTCAGATTTCCTCCACAACTCGCAGCAAATAACATCAGACCGTTGGGTATTAAACATAATTCGTTACGGCCATATCCTGGAGTTTGTCCAACCACCACCATCCAAGCCCCCTCGCGCCACGGTATCGAATTATCTACGTCTGTTACGGTTAGAGGTACATCAAATGCTCCTCAAAGGAGCTATAGATCCGGTCCCTATCTCTCAAATGGGAAAGGGGTTTTACTCCCGGTTCTTCCTGATCCGGAAGACGTTAGAAAAGTGGCGCCCTATACTAGATCTGAGGGAGCTCAACACCTATCTCATCAAACAATCCTTTCGGATGGTTTCTCTACAAGACATCCTTCGACTTTTCAACTCAGGGGATTTCATGGCCACTCTGGATCTAGAGGACGCTTATTTTCATGAACCCGTTCACCCAGCTCACAGGAGGTTTCTACGCTTCACAGTAGCCAAGAGCCATTTTCAATTCAGAGTTCTTCTCTTTGGACTGCGATCTGCTCCTCGGATCTTCACAAAGGTATTAGCTCCGGTAGCAGCCTTTCTGCAGAAAGAAAAGCTTCAGGTCTTCCCTTACATGGACGACTGGTTGCTAAAAGCTCCTACCAAACAGGCGGCAGAGGAAACAGTCATAACGTGTACACGCCTGTTTGCCAATCTTGGTCTAACAATCAACGAACAGAAGTCTTCTCTCAGTCCGTCGAGGACAGCCAGATTTCTGGGAGCCATTCTAAACCCATCCGTAAAGAATGCTTTCCCGACCTTGGAGAGGCAAGAGAAGCTGAGGTCCATGGCTTCCCGACTGTTAACAAGAAGGTCACTTTCAGTTCGCCTCTACAAGTCCCTGCTGGGTTCCATCTCCTCATGCATACCCCTGATTCCTCACTGCAGATTAAGAATGCATCCACTCCAAGAAGTGTTAGACTTGCAGTGGCGCCAAGTCGACGGATCCTTCGACAACAAGATCTCAGTGACCGAGGCCATGAAAGAGGCCGCGTCATGGTGGATGACCAAAGAAAACATTTCTCAAGGTCTGTCCTTCAGGCTAGCCCCAGCTCCACACATAATAACTACGGACGCCTCTCTTCAAGGCTGGGGAGCAGTGTTACAAGATCTTCATGTAAGCGGCCGGTGGCAGCCTCAGCAGCGTCTGTTGCATATCAATCTGCTGGAGCTCAGGGCGATTCGCCTAGCCTTGCAAACCTTTCTTCCACAAATTCAACAGTCGACAGTTCTTATTCGTACGGACAATACGACGGCCATGCATTATATAAACAAAGAAGGAGGCACCAGATCTCGACTGTTGTCGCAAGAAGCCCAAGCAATCTGGGAGTGAGCAATTCAGCAAGAAATATCACTCCAAGTGGAACATCTTCCAGGTGTCCTCAACAAAGCAGCGGACATTCTCAGCAGACTGAAGTCTGTCAGCCACGAGTAGGAACTGGACAACTTCACTCTTCGGAAGGGTTTTCATAGATGGGGGAACACCTTCCATAGATCTCTTTGCCACTCCAGAGAACAGGAAATGCCGGTTCTATGCAAGCAGGATTCACCATCCGGGATCGTTGGGGAATGCGCTTTCGATGGCCTGGTAAGGCGCATTTGTTTACGCTTTTCCCCCCCCATTCCTCTGATCCCGAGACTTCTCAGGAAGCTCAAGGCAGAACCGTGCAGGATGATTCTGATATCCCCTGCGTGGCCCAGACAGTTTTGGTTCACAGAGCTTCACCTTCTCTCCCTGGACCTTCCTCTGCCCTTGCAGCCGATTCCTTCGCTGCTGACTATGTCCCAGGGCCACGTCTGGCATCCGGATCCTCAGTCACTTCAGCTCTCAGCATGGCTCCTGAGCAGCGAGAATTTCTTGGTCTGAATCTCTCAGCGTAATGTAAAGAGGTACTTTCTCAGGCAAGAGCCCCAAGTACAAATAAGACTTGCAGATTAAAATGGAAGCGTTTTTGTATCTGGTGTCTACACAATGGCCTCCATCCTTTTGAATCAGAGCCGCATGAAGTTCTTCCATACATTGTATCATTAGCAAAAGCGGGTCTGGCTCACTCTTCTATCAAAGTGCATCTGGTGGCAATTTCACGCTTCAGACGCACGTCTTCAGGCCCTTCCCTCTGGTCGGCAAGGATAGTTAAACAGTTTCTCAAGGGACTTTTCAGAATTTTCCCTCCAGTCAAGCCTCCGCCTCCTCTTTGGCATCTGAGCTTGGTTCTCACCCAGCTTATGAAGCCTCCTTTCAAACTGATTCACAAAGCAGAGTTGAAATTCCTCTCCTGGAAGGTAGCGCTTCTTCTAGCTTTGACTTCTGCGAGGCGTGTGGGAGAAATGCAGGCTCTCACCATTCAGGAACCCTTTCTACAGTTCAAAAGAGGAACAGTGGTACTACGTACTAACCCAAACTTCATTCCTAAAGTTCCTTCGGACTTTCATTTGAATGAGCCGGTAATTCTTAAGACTTTTTTCCCTCAACCGGCTACTCCAGCAGAGAAAGCACTTCACTCTCTGGACATTCAGTGGTGCTTAAAGTTCTATCTTCAACGAACTAAAGGCTTCAGAAAGTCTTCTCAAATGTTTGTGTCTTTTAGTGACCCTTGTAAGGGATTTCCCCTTTCCAAGCAGGGGATCGCTCGTTGGATCACTAATGCTATCCAATATTGTCACAAGGCAGCGGGCAAGCCCCTGGAAGGGCGAGTTCGTGCTCATTCCACAAGGGCGATTTCTTCTTCTACAGCCCTCTTTGCTGGTGTTCCTATCCGTGAGATCTGCCGTGCAGCGACCTGGAGCAGTACACATAAGTTTACAAAGCATTACTGCCTGGATTCTGCGACGCAGAGTGACACAGCAGTCGGTCTAGCAGTCCTGAGGAACCTCTTTCACTAGCGATGAGCTTTCCCTTTCATCCCTCCTTCCATGTTACTGTTTTATCAGCTCTAGCACATTTTTTAACCTTATGTGTTTGTTTCTGAAATTTCTAAGTATGTTGTTGACCATTGAGAATGTCTCCATGATTTGTTTACTATGGCTTTGTTCATAGTTTGATATTGGTAATGGTTCCAAAAGATGTGCTGATAACTGCTAGCTACTCTGATACACGCATGGGAATCTATGAAAGTTCCAGTACTGGAGTAAGAAAACAAGTTACTTACCTGTAACTTTGGTTCTCCAGTATTGGAAACTTTCATAGATTCCCATGCGACCCACCCGCCTCCCCTGGGAAAGTTCAGCCTCTACTATCTTCAGTGGTTTGGTTACACAACGGCTACGAAAATCTGAAGTTCAGAGCTTCTTTCAGGAGGGTTCTAGGGGGTGAGGCTAATCTGATTGGGTGTTCTTTTTTTTTTTTTGGTCTCTTTTACAAAAAGAGGTGGCTAGGTTGCAAAACAAGAAGGGGCCTAGGTTCTGTTTTGGTAATGGTTTCTATTGCTATTTTATGTATACCGGGGACTCCCATTCCGACGACGGGGAATGATACAAGCATGGGAATCTATGAAAGTTTCCAGGTAAGTAACTTGTTTTCTTCTTGCTGATAGACAATGAAGAACTGAGGAAAACGTCTTGGATACATGGTCGGAGTTTCCAATTGATTACTCTAACAATGCTAAATTAAGCTAAGGATCCTTTCCAAGGATTGGAGCGACTCCAAAACCTACACGTATTCTCCAAACAAGTTGCGTGAGGCTTGACACCCAAACTCTAGTTCTGGTGAGTGTTCAACAGCGACAGACTAACTGGGCAGTGGGTACTACTAAAGAGATTAAGCACAATTTTAGAAGCTTTTCTTGCAAAAACTTCTGACTCCGATCTTTTGTGGAATGAACCATCTGCCACTGTACCGTTTACCTGAAAGAGACCCATATTTACATCTAGTAAAGTATAGTCCAAAATAGACGGAGATCCCAAGACAGATTAGCTTTTCTTTACCACTACTGTTGCAGGGCTATTCTCAATGTTAACTAGTACCACCACTGGCGGGGGGAGGGGGGGGCTTATTTCCGTGTGCAGTCATCAAATGTGGAGGGACATCAGACTGAGTAACTTCCTCCTTTGACATATCCATTTTAGTTGTAACTTCATTGTTTTTTCGGCTGTAAAAAAGGAGCAAGGAGCTGGCCATGACAGTGGTGGTACCCGGACCTCCTACACCTATTGGAATGTCCACACAAGAGGCTGCCGTGCAGACCGGACCTACTGTCCAAGATGAACGGGAGCATTCATCACCCCAACTTTCCCTCGCTGAACTTGGCAGCATGGCTCCTGAGGTACTCCAGTATGGACACCTAGGACTTCCTCAGGACTACATGGGCATTTTGAAAGAAGCGAAAAAAGGCCTTCTACAAGACACTGTTATGCATTTAAATGGAAACTTTTCTATTTGTGGTGTTTATAGAATGTTTTTCAGCCTACCAAGGGGCAAGTGGAGGTAATTTTGCCCCATCTCCTCAACTTAGCCAGGTCAGGCCTAAAATTCTCTTCCATAAGGGTACACCTGGCAGCCATTACGGCATACAGGAGGTCTCCTTCTCAACCTTCTTTCTTTCAATTGCAAGTGGTGAAGGATTTCTTGCAAGGATTAAAGAAGGTTTACCCTCCTATCCAAACTCCTTCACCTCCCTGGGAGCTAAATCTGGTTCTGCCCAAACTCATGGCTCCCCCTTTTGAGCCTTTTCACAAAGTATCCCTCCAACACTTTACATGGAAGGCCACTTTTTTGGTAGCAATCACTTCTGCCCATAGGTTTAGTGAGATACAAGTGCTCTTTTCTAAGGAACTGTGCACGGTTTTTCACCAAAACAGAGTTGTTCGGAGGACCCGCCCCTCCTTCCTTCCGAAGGTGGTGTCCGACTTCCACGTTAACCAATCCATCTCGCTGCCTACCTTTTTTCCTAATCCCTCTACACCAACTGAGAGGTCGCTTCGTTCTCTAGACCTGAAAAGGGTTTTGAAATTCTACTTGGACAAGTCTAAAGCTATTAGGAAATCTGATCAACTGTTTGTAAAGGTTTCTAAGCGTTCCGTCTCCAGATGGATAGTGCCATGTATCATGCTATTTTATCAGTTGTCTCAGAAACCACTTGGTTCTATTCCCAAGGCTCATTCCACTAGAGGGGAAGGAAGCTACAGTAGCTTTTCTGTACAATGTGCCGATTGCTGAGATCTACAAAGCAGCCACTTGGAAATCAACACACAAAATTACGAGGCACTATTGTCTCGACTCGGATACCAGAGCAGACACTCATGTAGGCCAAGCATCCTTGAGAAATTTGTTTCAATGCTAAATCGGCCATGATAGTTTTGGTTGGTTCACTTCCCATATGTCTGCAGGGGGAGGATGGGCTTGCTACTCGATTCAGTGCTTATGACTATTGTCGAGGATCCCCTAGAATAGAAGGATAAGTTACTTGATGAGGATACCTCTGGAAGAGAACTAGCATTACAGGTAAGTAACTTATCCTTACATACCTTCTAAAGAATTATGGAAATTTGTTTGCAGTCATTTTAGCTGGAACTGAAGCCCACCAGGTGGAGGTTCCAGGTTACTTTTGGTTCCCCATAGTAGACCCCTCTCTTTTGCTACTTCAGTGGTAAAGTTACTTCAGCTTGGACCCAAGACTCGACAGATGAATTAGCTGTGAGTTGGTGTTGCTGACCCTCGCAGCAGGAATTTCCTACTTAGATGGCCAGTGGAATAACAACCAATCAAAGAGTCATTTTGGCAGGAAAGCATGGAATGAACTTGGGTGTTAACCCACTGCTCCTTCAGGCCCAAACTGAAGGAAGAGCCTTCTCACTCGACATAACTGTCAAGGGGGCTCCTGCAAGCCATTATAGGGCCGCCTTCCCTTGCCTCTCTTTTATGCCCTGCCTGTGCTGGACTGGTCACGCTCTCCTAGGCCATCCACAGCTTTGCCAACCCCTACCACCTTCACCAAACCAATCTGCAAAGCTCATCTGCCAGTAATCTCTACTGCTATTGCTGGGGTTTACCGAGGAGTCAAGATGACTGCTATCCCAGTCCGCCTCACCGCCAGCTAAGCGAACAGGAAGGCTGCGGAGAGAAGCAGGACTAGCAGCTGTGACCGGTCCATTGGGGCTGAGGGTCCACGCCCCTCCACCTTTTGCCCCTCACGAACATTGTCTATCAGGTTGAACAAAGGTCAGCCTGACAGACACTGTTCACTTTCAGTTCAGGCAGCCAGGAGCCAGACATGCACATTTAGAGTAGGCTCCTGACTGCCTGAGCTGAACTTTGCTGGGCTGAGGAAGTCACGGGACCCTGAGGCCCTCCCCTCAGTAACGATGGGTACGTCACTGATTGCCTCGCACCTGGACGCTTCAGTTTTTAGCCCTGAAGCACCCAGGGTCGAGTATCAATCAGTGACGCTTCATCACAGAGTGGGGTGGGGTCAGCAGTCTCACTGACCCCATCCCACTCTGTAATGTCGTTGGGACTGCTGTCTTCCCTCATTGGCTTTCCAGCCAATGAGGGAAGGCAGCAGTCCCAAGCCTTTTGGAACCGCTGAGGCAGAGCTGGCTGCAGGTAAGTGTGTGTTTTCTTTCTTTTTAAATTAATATTTGGTGCGTGCGTATATGTATGAATGTTTGGTAAAGAGTGTTGTGAATGGATGTGTGTGAGTGAATACATGGTTGTGAGTGTTATGTGTATGTGTGCAAGTTTGTGTCCCGTTCGCACCCCCACCCCTCCTCCCTCCAATACGTACCGTCGCCACTGAGGACTATGGTCCAAGGTGAGCTGGGACTGACGGTGGACAGGCGGATGGCTACAAAAAACAGACAGACCAGGCACCAGGACACCACAGCAGGGGCCAGCAAGGGCCAGCAGGCTCATTCGGCGGTTTTAGGAGACCACCAGCACCCGGAGTCAAGTAATGTGACATAACATAGGGTGAAAACAATCCACTATTAGAGTATCGTTCTACCAACCAGCCCTTAAATGACAAAATAATGGCATAAGTGTGAGAAAGTGCCCTCCTTCTTGCGTGGTATGCCCCCACTTTTTGCTGAATTGCTGATGTATTTTGACAGAGTGTGCCCTGGGCTCCTGCCAATCAGGTACCCAGGGCCTGTGTTCCTTCCCTAAAACTGCATTAAAGCCTAAACCCAATTGGCATCTCTGGCCACATGTCAGCCCCTGGTAAATGGTACCATAGGTACCCAGGGCACTGTGACCAGAGAAGGCCTCTAAGGGCTGCAGCACTTATTGTGCCACCCTTTGAGACCCTGTACCCTAACACACACACACTGCCTTTGCTGGCTGAGTGTCAGGGTGCAGAACCAAACAAAGAGACGACATGGCCCACATCCCTGTGTGCCATGCCCACAAACCACTGCCCTGACATACATCAGTCAACCCTCTAGCTGGGTGCCCTATGCCAGTGGTGAGGGTACAGGTGCATGAGCCCTGCTCCCCCTACAGTGCCCAGGTCCATTCCTGGGCCCTGTAAGTGCAGTGCTGCCATTAAGAGTATATGGTGCTGGGAGGTTGTCATTACGAACTCCACAGCACCATAATGGCTGCACTGAAGACTGGGAAGTTTGGTATCAAACTTCTCAGCACATTAAAACCACACTGGTGCCAGTGTGGGATTTAATGTAAAATGCACGACATAGGGCATCTTAGAGATACCCCCTGAAACTCGACCAACTCCCAGTGACCTGACTGAGTGGCTGCGCAGGCTGCCACCACCAGACATGTTTCTGGACCCCTGGGTCAAGAGCTTGCTGCTCTCGGAGGCCTGAAAAAATGCACATCCTGGGAAGAGGTGCCAAGCCTCCTCCCCCAGGATGGGCAGGGTTCACGAAGGAGAAGCTTCAAAGGCCTTTGTGAGCTTCTCCAGACCACTTGCTGTACTCAGCAACTGGTCCCCACTGGTTCTACCCCCCATTTTGGGCAGGAGACCCGGCAGGAAAAACAAAGTGAGGAAGAGAGGTGTGCCCACCTCTGCCAACTCCACCCGTAAGGTGGGTGAGGCGAGGTGAAGCACAATCTTGAGTCCCGCCATCTTGAGGATGGGGCAACCTAGCCAACCAGGGACAGGCTCCTGCCCCCCTCCCACTGGAGAGTGGCAGGATAGGGGGTGTACCCACCCCAGGGAAGGGACCCATTGGTCCCTGCCCTTTACCTGCCTGTAACGCCCCTAAATTTAGTATTTAGGTCACCCTGAACAATCCTTCCTCAGATCCAGCAACCACAAGAAAAGAAGAAGGACGAGAAGCTGTGCAGAGCTAACAAGAGGACGACGCCCACTGACTTGGCCCCAGCCCTACAGGCCTGTCTTCCCTCGAACCTGGTCCTGCAAAACCCCAGCGGCCAGCAACCTCAAAAACCCCGGAAGACCTGCCTGCATTTACTTTCCAAGCAGTTTCTCCCGTGAACACCGGACGTGTTTGAACTGCAGCTTCTGGTGCCAGCCAGGACCCGCGAATCCAGCACACTCTGCACCTGCCGAGCCCGGCCTGTGTTTGAGTGAACAAACACCACGAGGAGGTCCCCCCGGCGATCCTGACCCGAGATCCGGTGACCCTTGACCTGCCTCAAGCCTCCAGACGACGCTTGCATCCTCAATCCAGGAGACCCCCCCTTCACCGTGACCAGAGCGGGTAAGAAAATCTGACGTTCAAAGGCACCCCTGCACCTGTCGCCCCACGGCCTTGTGTGCTCAACCCAGTGGTGCCTAACTATCCCTCAACATCCCAACTTACCCCTCGAAGTGGTGGTCACTCCTGGAAGATCTTCGTCCCCGAGCCTGCTGGGTTTCTTTGTCCCGGAGAATCTCCATTGAATTCAACAGGGCTCCCGACCTCAAACTGCACCCGGCTGCCCTAGCGCCGCTGAGGGTGCCCCTTTAGTGCTAACTTGGTCCCCAACTTGCCCTGAGCTTAACCCTAGGAGCTTTGCTCCCACAACCTTGTGGCCTGCTTGCCAGCAGCCACCAACCAGAGCCCCCCTATCCTCCATAGGTTAACATTGGGCCTCAACACTCTGCACCCGGCGCCGTAGTGCCACTGGGGGGCAACAACAGTGCATCACTGACCCTGGGAGACCCGACTCTAACCCCAGAACCCTAACTCCGATTATTAAAAACGCATTTTCTCAACTGTCTTCAGGAAATGTCCTAGTGCTGAATCCAGGATCCAGCACTGAGTAAGGAAAAGTAACGATAACCTAACTTACCTGCTAAGCGAATTTCCTCCCATAGGATAACATTGGTGATTCTATGTGAAAAAGTTTCTAAGTGTCAACTTTTGAAATTCAATAATATTCCTTAAAAATCATACCTTTAACCAAAACGCTTTTACTCACCTGTTTTCAGTAAATTTCCCAGGGCTGAATCTAGGATCCAGTCCTGTGGTTAGAAAAGTAATCTGAAAAGTAACTAACTGCATTTTTCTTAAAAATCCCATTCAATTGAATGTACTATACCTGCAATATGTTGCAAACTGCTTTCTTAAACCTGTAATCAAAACCAGTACCAGTTATACTGCAATTCTGAACTGTGTTCAAACAAGTCAATTACTTCTGCAAAGTATTTATATGCTTACCTGTACCAGGCTTGCTTGGTTCTAGAAATAAAACAATATTTTTTTTATACAAAACAATTGGCCTAGAGTTCAGTTCTGGAGTGTGTGAGACCATTTGCTGACTGAGTGTTGACACCAGCAGGTTGCCGCACAAAGAAGACACTGAATGGCATGCTTACTACGCTAGAGGAATGAAACCCGCACATTTAAGCACCCTTTTGATGAGGGAGATTACTGGTCCATGGGAATCTGGCATCGAGGTCCCAGAAAAGGACGTCCAGCTACAACACTCCTTGATCCCTCTCCCTGAAGGGCACTGAACTGCCCCCTTCGAGACCAAATAAACTTTAAGAACGCCTCTAAGAGTCGAAGCAGAGATTGGGGATCTCTGAGGCTTCCAGCCTGGAGAGACTGGCAGAAAAACTCTATGCCAGACCGAAGAAGCTGTTCCTTCATCCAGAAACCAGCAAGATGTCAGCTAGGTTGCCCTCAGGAAAGCCATCGACCATGCACTGCTGCAATTCCCAAGAAACGAAGGCTAACTTTTGAGGAGGAGCTCACCTTCAATGCAACACTACACCCGGTGCTCAAGGGGCATAAGGAAAAGGCAACAAGACCTCCTCCCCAACCTCCCACACCCATGCATTCACCACCACCACCACTGCCTAAGCCACACGCGCCATCCCTCCACCTCTATCAGAATCTCCTGAGATGTCAGTTCGTTCTTTTTCTGACCCAGGCAAACCAATACAGGAAGGGGGACACGTATGACCAGCCTGCTGGGGAAAGCTGCGGAGATGACCCGTTGGATGACTACAATGTTAACCCTACGGATGATGAGATCTAGACCCTTAACCGGCCAAGACAGCTCTACTGGATGCTGCCACGGAGTATCCTACAGTTATTCAGAGAGCAGCCTGCCAACTGCAAGTCCTATCGGATGAAGACAACTTTTTCGTGGAGATCCTCTCCAAGACCAAACACACCTTCCAATTCCTAACAATGTTTAAGTCAGCCCCTGACAACTTTAAATACCTTGTCAGGGCTAGGGTGGTCATGCCATGGGTCAAGAAGCATTTAAGGCTTGTCCTAGTGACTCTTTTTACATCTGATGTCGGATCTTCCGGACTCCCTGGTGGTTTATACAGCACAAATGTAGCCTCCGCTCAGGAAATGTGAGACCCATCTGGCCGCCCCCTCCACACACAAAGATAAGAACAGCATGCGCCTCAATGTTGCTGGCAAGCGCATAGTGGTTGGTGCAAAAACCCAGTGACATATCGCCAACTAAGTTAGTCTTCTGTTGAGGCATGACCGCTTTCACTGGTCCAGCACCTCTCTGAGACATACAGAAAGTCCATGGGCACCTGGAAGTCTGCCCCTCCAAGTGGTACCTTTCGTCGACAGTGATACAAGGGTGGAAACAAGCCATGCCCTCTTGCCAGGCATCAACCTACCAGTGCCAAGAACGTGTCTTACACAAGTCCTAGTAAGCTAGACGATACTCAGGGGTTGGTTACAGGGGTGACAGTGGCAGGGAGAGAGTCGGCTCTGGTAAATAATCCTCTGCCCCAAGCACTGACTTGCCCACACTGATGATCACACAACATCTTAAGAGTGGAGACTAAATGATTTCCACTCTTACCTTAGATCAGTGGGTACTTAGAATTCCACACCACACCATCCCATCCAACAAACCAACATGTTCTCAACTCAGACCACCCCACTCTCCAAGAGGAAGAGGTTGAAGTGCTCCTCTAAAAGGGCGTAATACAGCCCATGCCCCCACATCAATGGGCCAAAGGCACTTACACGCTGTCCTTCCTCATTCATAAGAAGGATGGCTGACTCCGGCCCATTTTACACTTGTGCGCATTAAATCAGTACATCTTGTCCAAGCACTTCCATATGACCATGATGTAGGATGTCATCCTGCTGCTCCGCCAAGGGGTCTTCTTGACTGTGTTAAACCTCAAGGAAGCCTACTTCGAAAACCCCATCCACTCCACCCATACCATCAGTTTGTGTTAAGTGGGCAACACTACCATTTCACTTTCCACTTACCATGGCACCAAAGTTCTTTACGAAGTGTCTGGTTATTGTTGATGCTCATCTACACAGAGAAGGCATCCACATCTTCCCATACCTAGACGACTGGGTGATCAAGAGCATCAGCAGACAATACCTAGCATACACTCGGACAGCTCTAATCCTGCTTTACTGCCTAGATTCACTATAACTGCAAATAAGTTCCACCTTCAGCCCCAGCAGAGCCAGTCGTTTCTGGGCTCGATATTAAACACGGTTACAGGAAAAGCATACCCTAACCAGCAGAGTGTGATGGTATTCCAACAGCTGCTGCTGCTTTTTCAGTTCCACGTCCGCTGACTGTAAGAACTGTAATGAAGCTCTTGCGCAGATGGTGTCATCCAGAACTATCGTGCTGCTTGCCAGATTACACAGGTGCTCGGTCCAGTGGTGCCTCGCAAGGCAGTGGTCACAAGTGAAGGGTGGCTTGAAAGATCGAGTATTGATAAAGGCCAGCGCTTTCTGCAATGGTGAAATAAACTGTTGCTCAGCAAGCCTTTCTTAGGTCTTCTCCCAAAGTCACAGGAGACCATTAACACCAATGCATCTCTCACTGGGTGAGGTGCACATCTTGGTAATATGACTGTGCAAGGTACTTGAATCCCTCAGCACCAAGGTCGACACATCAACTATATAGAGCTGGAACGGTGTGTGCTAACAGATGAAGATGATGGTCAAGCTTTTCTGAGCTCCCTCCGTGACTTAACAAATCTGACATTCGTGGGGGCAATCCGCACCATTGCACAGATTTGGCCCCCAGGGGACCCTTCCTGCCCCCGTTTACCTCTGGAGGAGAGGAGGTGTGCAAGCCACGCCCACCCTGCAGTGGACGCCACGAGGACCAGGACGAAGCGAATACGGCCTGAGGCCTGTGGTGCTGCTAGATCGGGTGGTAGATCTTGGACTTGTTGCCGGAGGGTGTGGGGGGTTTGTTCCCTCCTCAATTTTCTCCACCAGCTGGTGGAGGTGCAGCACGCGAGTGGGCAAGAGGCGGCCGTGGAGGAGTGGACATGCCGGGCGGGCCGTTGCTGCCATGGCTGTCCTCCAGGACGCCATCCCAGGGAGGTGGAGAGCCTGTTGTTTTTGACACCGCATGCATCCCCATCGCCGGAGCAGAATACACCAGGTAGCCCGGTACGGCGAGACTCTCCCTGGAGTGTGAGAGGAGGTCCAGATGCAGAGGGCGAAAAGCCTGGCCTGCATTGAGAGACCTACTGCAGGGAGAGATGCAGCGGACCAAGAGAATAGTTGGAGGCCCCGTGGGACTAGCGGCTGCACATGCTCCTCAGGTGCTGCAGCGGTGAGATGGCTGACTGGAGAAGCGGGGTACCTGAGGAAACAGCGCACCTCCTAGGTGGACCCGGAGCAGGAGAAGCAAAAGGGGACGGATTGTGCTCCTATCTAACTCAGGAGATTACATGTACCCCCTCCAACCCACCCGCCCAATGCACCGAACTGCTAGAGCAGGATGGGACACTGACTCCCTGTGCCGGTTCCAACTGAGGGGACCCTTAAGTACACTACAAGGTAGGCGCATTGAGACCCGCTGTGCCCCCGACCTGAGGCCCAAAAAAGGGATCGGAGTGCCCCATGACAATTGAGCCCCACGTGAAGAAGGGACGACAAAGTCTAGACAAATTCACCAAACAGGCACCCTCAATTGGAGCGTCGGACAGCCAGTTCAGACAGGATGCACATTCAGCCTGAAGCTATATTGCAGGCCGTTAAGGAATCCAAATCGTCTTTAGGAAGTCTCATTGATGGAGTAGGTACGAAGGTCTCCTCCAATGCTATGACTTCCGAAATGTAGCTGACCGCATGACAGAGGTGAAGGCATGGGTCGCCTCAGCAGAAGACGAACTAAGATCCCTCAAAGACGGCCTCATAAAACTAAGTTCAGTGGTGCTGCAATTAGAGAAACTTGCAGAGTACGCTGATGGCCATTCTTAGAACAGTGTCCGACTGGAGAAGGTCCTGGAGAGGCTGGGTTGCTCTTCAGAACAGTATTTCACCTTTTGGTTCCACTCCTGGATACCAGAGGGGGCCCTTTCTCCCAGCCTCATCATTGAAAGGGTACATCAATCCATGGCCACCCGGCTGGCAGACCGCTACCAGGAGCTCCCCAGGCCAATTATTCTACGCCTTCTTAACTACGTTGATAGGCTATCTTTGGAGAGGCCCGTCACCAACAACTTGTGCTGCAAGACTAACAAGGTGATGCTTTTCCTGAACTATGCACTACAAATGCAGCAGCAACAACGGATCTCACGGAGGTGAAGCAGAAGTTGAGAGCGTTGCAAATAAACTATGTGCTGCGGTACCCAACCTGGCTAAGATGATTTACTAGGGAAAGACACATTTTCTTCGATGCTCCCGAGAAATCATGGCGATGGGCCACAGGAAAGCCACAGCTAAATGAAAGGTTCACCGCAGGGGCTCCCCCAGAACTAGTGAAGGGTCCTGCCGCCCAGGGCCAGCAGAGGCAGGCAATGTCCGTGACTAACCCTCACAGATGAGGCTGGTAGAGGCACACCAGGACTCTTCCCCTTCAGGAGAGAAGTATGACACTCTGCTGGACCAGAGTTCAATAGGCAGGGTGTACTATCACTGGACCCCCTGCCAGTCCCCACCAGACACTGCTCCAGAGGAGTGACCACTTTGATCAGCATAAAGAACCTTGAGGAGGGCAGGTGGGGGGAGGTTGGCCAGTGGAGAGCCACAAGCAAAGCTGTAGACTGAAAAGGCTAACATGCTGGGGGGAGAAGGCCCCTGAACATATGTGTTGAATAAACAAGAGTCATGGGGGGGGGGGGTATTCCCTTCACCAGTGTGTTTTTTTTCCCTACATTATATTGGGGAAGTTGTACTATGGAGCGGCAGATATTTCCACTGTAAAAGTGTGGGGAGGGGGCATTTGTCCACAGGTTACATTTACACCCTGACACATGAGACAGTTCTTTTAAGCTTACATTGTTGTGTTTGTTTTTTCACTTGATGTTTCAAACCACCCTGGAAACAGCTACAAGAGTAGCAGATACTAGGGGCGGGAAGAGTCCTGGCCCTGTTTATAACAGATGCATTAACTAGACAGTGGGCGCTCACCACACTCCAGGGTAAGAAGACAGACACCACCGAATGACCTCTTCAGCAGTGACCTCTTGTGCGAGGGAGGTAACCATCTCCAAATAAGATGATTCAATAGCCCCCGTACAGAACGAATAACACAACCCATCTCAGGATCCTATCGTGAAACGTTAACTACCTCCTGAATAAGATTAAAAGAGGGGTGGTCGAGGGGCGTGGCCAAGATGGCGACCTAGTCGGACGCACTGCCCGGAGGCTCCTCGCAGCGGATCCCCCCTCCCCGGTTCAATACCCACGAGATCCCCAATTAAGCTTCCCCAGGTCCGTGGCACAGCTTGGGCACACGGGACGCTGCCACCGAGAGCTGCTTGTCTGGTCCGGGACAGCGCGGTGACTCACCATCTGCCTGGCGCGTCCCGCGGAAGATGGCGCCTGAGCCGCGCTTGTCGCGGACCGTTGCCGCCGAGACTCCTCGTTAGCCCCGGGAGCTGGGGGACGCCGCCGGACCGGCTGAGATCGCCGAGGGAGGTGCCTGCTGCTTCAAGAGGACTGGTGGCTGGGCTCCGAACTCCGGGCGGCCTGAGGCGGAGGGCTGACGCCAGCGTGTTTGTGCCCGAGGCCAGGGGGCCTCCATCATCAGGTGATCACAACCAGGGGTGCCGCGGCGCCGAAAGCGAGAAGCGTACTGAGTGGTGGGCAGCGGCATCGATCCCAGTCCTGTTGCCCGGCCGGGGTCGGCGGTGGGTGCGCGCCTGCAGGCCCCGAGGGCGAGAGAGCGAGTGACGTGGGAGGACGGCGGGAAGGCCTGCGCCGGCGGAAGAAAGGCTTCAGTCCTGGTTAAGGGCAGACGGCGGTCGCTGGCCTGCATGGCGCGCCTGTTTATTTCGCGCACTGAGGCCCACTGGTAATGAGTTGGGTGGGCCCCTGCTGGGCCAGGAATAGCGACCTGGGACAGATCAGAGTGCGGGGGCCCTCTCTGCACGCTCGGCCCCGCTGGACGGGCTGCCTCCGCGGGCACCACGCGGCTCCCCCCCGGGACATTGGCAGCACGGTTTGAGGACGCATCAGGGGCCTGGGGCAGGTCCGGACCACATAATTGATGCTGGGGGTGCTTTACCGGACTGCGGGGCTGCTCTTCTGACGCCTGTTGAGCATGAGCGCTCGCCGCTGAGACGGCAGGAATAGCAAGGTGGGCGGCGTGGGCCCAAGAGCCAGCCAGCGCTGTTGGGACGCCCTGGTTTGCCTGTGGGACTCCTGGGGTGCCCTCTGGCCCCTGTTCTCCGCCTCGGCGGACACATCTGGACGCTTCGCTGCTGGGGGTCGGTCGGAGGATCCATGGAGGGGACACAGACAGGCGGAGGTGAAGATCGGGACCGATTGGGGACCAGGTCCGGCGACGGAGCAGCATCTCCTTGGGTAGCTGTACACATTAGCGCCCCCGAGCGGAGGGGCAGTGTGCGACTGGACGGCACCGGTGGGGGCCGCGCGATGGCGGGCGCGAGGAAGAAGGGGGAGAGAACACTCAAGGACATGCTTACCAAACCCTCTACATCGGGGGACACTGGGCTGGCGACCCAGTCCCACCCTGACCAGGAGCCGAGGGACATGCCTATCACTAGAGAGTTTATGGAGAAGCTCTTTAATACGCTACGAGACGACTTTCAGACTCTGAAACAGGAGGTTGCCGGCGAAGTCAGGGAAATACGCCGCGAGGTCGACGACCTGGGGGAGCGGGTAGCAGTCATTGAACACGGAGAACAATCCAGGGGCGAGGAAGTAGAGCTCCTACAGCAAGAAATTATCCGCCTCAAGGAGCAGCAGGTGGACCTCCAAGCGCACGCTGAGGATTTGGAGAATCGGTCAAGGCGCAACAACATTCGCGTCAGGGGGGTGCCGCTGAGAGACGAAGGAGCTGACGTCGCTGGATACCTTCGGGCCTCTTCAGGGACATTCTGGGGGAGCCTTTGGATTTCGAGATTCGTATTGACCGAGCACATAGGGTGGGAGTGGGGAGGCGGGCTTCGGCACCTCCTCCGGACATTCTGGGCTTCCTGCCGGACTACCAGCTGAAAGAACGCATACTCAGGGAGGCCCGGCTGAAGCAGCCTCTCCAATATCAGGGACGAACTGTGGCCCTCTTTCAGGATCTCGCTTCCCTCACCCTGCAGAAGAGGAAAGCATTCAAAGAGGTGACAGCCTATCTGAAAGATAAAGGGGTGCCGTACTCATGGGGACACCCCTTCCGCCTCATCTTCAAATGGAACGGCAAGGTGCAGCAGCTGCGCTCCCTCCAGGAGACTTGTGATCTGTTGGACCTAGCGCGCCGATGCCGGGTGACCTCCCCCAGCCCATCACAGCAAACGCCAGGGAACGGATGGTGGAGGGTTGGGGGCGGACGCTCACCCGTAGCTGCATCAAAGCCGGACGCAGGGGCTATGTCCCAGGAGAGGGCATCGGCCTTGGAGGCGGTACAGCGTGATACCTCGACCCTGGAGTGACGTTTGCAAGCACATGGGGATTCCACAGCAAGACAGTATAGCTGACCTGGGGAGGGGGGGGGAGCCGGGGCGGATGGGGCCACACGAAGACCCTACTCTTTCCTTTTTCCTCTCCATTTGCCGGCTTCTCTAGTGGGCGGGCACTGGACAATGATGGTTTATTGGGAGTGCTATGTTGGGGTTGGGGTTGGGGGGGGCAGGGTCAGCTGGGGCGAGGGTTGGGGTAGGAGGGGTATCGGGGGCTGGTTCGGGGGGTCGCCCTGGAGGAGATTTCGTTGGGGGTTGGGGGGGGAGGGCTGGCAGGGAGGGGACAGGGATGCAGCTACAGGGATGGGGGGGAGGGTGTTACCGGGGTGCTGCCAAGGGGAGAACATGGATAGAGGCGACATCTATGAGTGGGTGCTTCATGGCGGACTCCCTACGTTAGCTTCCCCCTTACATAAACTCCTATGGCTCAGTTGAACCACGCTCAGCGAACTAACACATTTACCCCTGCAACCCAGGTCCTCACTCTCAATGTGAAAGGGCTGAATAACCCCATCAAGAGGCGGGCGATCCTTAGCTATCTGGAGAACTCGGGGGCCTCGATCTGCCTATTGCAGGAAACACATCTGTTGTCTAAGGATTGGCACAGAATGCGATCTCGGGCATTCCCCCACCAATTCTACTCTTCCGGGCCGGATAAAAAGGGAGGTGTGGCTATATTATTGGCGAGGCACTTCCATGGCAAGCTCGGGGACAAAATAGCAGAGATAAAGGGGCGACTGTTGGCTTACAGGATTTGGGTGGGGGACACCCCTGTCATTATAGGTTCCCTCTACGCTCCCAACACTGGGCAGGAGCCCTTTCTTAAGGACTCCCTGTCGGAGGTACTCCGTTATCACAACAGGCATATTTTAATTGGTGGTGACCTCAACCTCGTCATGGACTCTTGACAGGACAGATCAGGACACCGACAGGGGGGCGCGGGTGCGTTATCAAGTGCAGGGCGGGATTGGCTACAGAGCAGGGGTCTGATAGATCTCTGGCGAGCAGCACACCCTCGCAGTACGCAATACTCCTTTTTCTCCCATGTACACCAAACATATGCTCGCCTTGACCACTTCATAGGGTCGTCCGATCTACACACCCTGGTCCGGACCCTTGAGATCGTCCCGGCCGCTCTCTCGGACCATGATGCCGTGACTGTGACTGTCGACATATGCCCTCGGCGTCATCCAAACGGGAGATGGCGACTCCGGGAGTCCCTGCTACAACGCCCAGACGTCACGCAGCAGGTTCTTAAATGCATCACTGATTACCTGAAGTCTAACGACACGCCTGACATTTCTCTGGCTACACTGTGGGGAGCCCTTAAAGCAGTGGTGAGAGGGGAATTAATCGCCATTTCCGCGGCTGACAACAAACTCCGCAAGGAAAAAAGAGAGATGTTGGCCGCTAAGGTGGCGGAACTCGAGAGAGTCCACAGCTGCACAGGGGCCCCGCGAATGTGGCGACAATTGAAATCGGCCAGAGCCCAATTGGCTAGCCTGGACCTTGATAGGGCGGAGTATGCCGCCCTGCGGCTTAAGCACTCCTACTACATAGGGGGGGACCAAACAGGGAAGCTCCTGGCGAGCAAACTCCGAGCCAGGGCTCAACGCTCCAAAATTGCTGCCCTCCACACCTCATCCGGAGAACGGGTTGAAGGCGATGAGCAGATCGCAGAAGCCCTTCGTGACTTTTACGCGAACCTGTACAGCAGAGATCCTACGCTCGACGATACAGGGGAAGTTTATCTTCACCAGGCAGCGGTGACTGCCCTTGGTGCGTCCGGGTCCACGGCGTTAGACGCACCCATCAGAGTGGAAGAAGTCATTAGCGCTATCTCCCGCCTCAAGCCGCTGAAGTCACCGGGGCCGGATGGGTTTTCCGCCGGCTTCTATAAAGCCTTCTGTCCATCCCTAGCTCCGATACTGACTCGCCTGTTTAACTCTTTCGAGGGCCCGGGTTCAATCCCTGCAGACATGCTAGCGGCCGATATTGTAGTTATTCCCAAGCCTGGGAAAGATCCTACTCAGTGCGCGGCATACCGTCCAATCTCCCTGCTCAATCTTGACTTAAAGCTTTTCACGGGTGTCTTGGCGGCCAGGTTGGGCCCGTGTCTGCCGGGCATAATCGAGCCGGACCAATCAGGTTTCATACCTAACAGACAAAGTAGCGATAACACCAAACGGTTAATGCATCTGATAGATAAAGCCCATTATATGGAACTAGATGCTGTCCTACTCTCTGTCGACGCTGAGAAGGCGTTCGACAGGGTAAATTGGGGCTTTCTGGACAGAACACTCGAGCGCTTTGGTATTGGGAACCGATTTCGAGCTTGGGTCGCCAGCTGCTACGATCAACCCCAGGCGACGATCCGGGTCAATGGGGTCAGCTCTCGGAAATTTGACATTCGGCGGGGCACTAGACAGGGGTGTCCTCTGTCCCCCTTGCTCTTTGCGCTATACATTGAACCCCTAGCGCAACGGATCAGAGACCACCCCAACATCTCGGGTATTCCCTTTGGGGGGGAGCGTCATACTGTTAATTTATATGCAGACGACATTCTAGCGACCCTGGATACACCCAGTCGGTCGGTCCCAGAGTTTTTGCAGGAGTTGACGGCGTTTGGCAAGGTCTCGGGATTTAAAGTCAATGTGGGGAAATCTATGCTGTTGCCACTAGGCCTGAACGAAGCTGCCGCTGGGGGCACGTTTCAGGGGTTCGGGGATCTGCAACCCCAAAAAGAGATCCCGTACTTGCGGATTACTCTTACCCCGTCCACTGACCAAACAGTTGCGCACAACTATTCTAACCTCCTCTCCCACATCACTCGGGATCTTCGCAGGTGGCAGGCTCATCCCTTGTCGCTGCTGGGCCGCGTAGCGGCGGTTAAAATGTCCATTCTGCCTAAAATACTATACGTATTTCAGACTATTCCGGTAGTGCCCCCCATGCGCTATATACGTTCATTGCAACAGGAGATACACCATTTTATCTGGGCTGGGAAACGTCCGAGGGTGCGTAGGGATTTGGCTTGCCGACCCCCGGATGACGGGGGCCTGGGTATTCCCATCTACTGACATACTTCAGAGCGACGCAACTTCGCTACCTCGTGGAGTGGAGTCGACCGGAATCGGAGAAGCGATGGCTTTTCCAGGACAGGGCGATGGCAGGCCTTTCTTTGTGGAAGGTACCTTTTCTGAACCCTTCGGATAGACCGAAGTACCTCAACAGATCTCCCATCACTCGCTCAGTACTACGAGTGTGGGACGCAGTGGCGACCCAACGGAACCTTACTTCCTTCCCGTCGCCACTCACACCCTTATTTGACAACCCGGACTTCCCCCCGGGCTTAGTTACACGGCCATTCCCACAATGGCGGGCTTCGGCCTGTAGATCTGCAGGACACCTCTTTGATCTCGACGGGTTCCTCTCGTACACGGAGTTGTCTACTTGGCATGGGATTAAGGACCCTAAAAGATTTCAATATTTCCAACTTCGCCATTGGCTCCTTCACCCCGACGTGCGCACTCTAGTTAGCAGACATCTAACGTCCTATGAGAAATGGCTATTATCAAAGCACTCTGACCGTCAACTGATTTCTGACTTATACCTATTGTTACGCCCACCGGCACCCCTGGAGCGTTCGGCGGGGCAGCAACGGTGGGAGACAGAACTGGGTAGGACCCTTTCGCTAAAGGAATGGCAACAGATTTATTATAGGGCGAATCACACGGCCAGGAACACAGCCAGCAGGGAAGCTGCAGTTAAAGTCGCTCTGTACTGGTACCTGACCCCGGCCAGACTGCATAAAATTAACCCAGATCGGAGTCCCACTTGCTGGAGGGGCTGCGACGAGGAGGGAACGCTGATGCGCGTCCTCTGGGACTGTAGGGAGGTGACAGGCTACTGGACAGCAGTCTTTAACGACATCGACACTTATTTTGAAACAGAAATTCCCCGCTTTCCTGCCTACGCCCTCCTAGGGTTGCCCAACTCACTCATCTTCCCATTGAAATCCATTCGGGGGAAACAAATGGGGCTAGTAATGGGTGCAGCGGTACACCATATCTTATCGCTCTGGGGCACGCAGACTCGCCCGACACACACTGGGTGGCTGCATAAGTTGTGGTATATTATTGGGATGGAACGGATACACGCCAATCTCACCCATTCCGCAGACTCCTTCCGTACTATCTGGCGTCCCATCCTTTCTTTGCTGGCGCAGGAATTTAACGAAGTCACATGCCCCAGATATCTCCGCTTGCTCAGACTTACTGACACCCCACAGTCCACGAATACAGCTTAGGCGACACCTCATTGATACGCTCTTACGACACAGCAGCACACCGGTAACGGGGAGGGAGGGGGGGGGGGGAGTTGGGTTAGGGTGGAGAGGGGAAAATAGGGGGGGGTCGGACCAGGCATAGACCGGTGCATGGCCCTTTCAATTTGACACCACGTACCGGGCCTAAGGTTGGACATTCTCTTCTCTTGGACACGATCCTCAGTACAAGGCCTCGGCTACGTAAATGTGGGCTACGCCACTACAACCACGTATGGGGCTGGTAGGCTGCGCATGGATGGTGGTGGGTCTATTCGCCTGTACGACTGCCTGTTTGAAACCAATAAATAAAGCTATTTTAAAAAAAAAAAAGAGGGGTGGTCTCACAATACATCAAGAGACAAGCTACGGATGTGGTGTTGCTCCACGAGACCCTCCTGGCCGGAAACCAGTGTCCCTGCCTTAACAGGAGACAATATACTGTATTGATCCACGCCAAATAGACCAGAAGATAGAGAGGGGTTGCAGTCCTAGCCAAAAAAATCCTCAGTTCCAAGTTGTGCAGACATGGCATGACCGTTGGGCAGATCTGTAGGTGTTTTGGACACTAGAGCCTGGATAACGTTATTGGTACCTCTACTAACCGCTGCACCCCCATCACCATCTTGCCTTCATAGGCAGGTGTTTGAGGCTCTGAGCCCAATCCTGCTGGAGACGGCCGCTGATATACACATAGTGGGTGAGCCAACACTTTAATGGACTGGTCCCCAAACACCCAACACTTGTGCAGAATCTGTCACTGCTAGCACAGTTTGCATGTGCAATGGGTCTCTTAGACACAATGAAGAAAGGTCCTACTCATTCTTCTCCAAGGGTCACAGATCATTCTCCAGATTACAAATTTGTACCAATGATGGAGTGCCCAGATAATATAGCAGTAGAATACCTATCCAGGGGCATTTCAGACCATGCTCCACTTAAACGTGTGCTCCGGGCTGGATCTGGGTCATGGGGGGCTACGTGGAGGCTTAACAGCTGGGACCTTCAGGACAGTGAGGTAGTGTTGCGAGCTCCAAATTGACTCTGAGCTTTACTTCCAGGAGAACAAGGACTCAGTCAGTTGCCCAGTACCCCTCTAGGAGACCTTTAAGACAGTACTTCGAGACAGAGCCCAAAGCATGGTTTCTCGCAAGAAACAATGCCTTAAGCTCGACCTACTAACACTAGAGCACCACATCCAGACCACTGGGACAGACTCTGCTGCGTCAGGGAACAGGGTGCAGCTTAACTGCTTGTAGGCCCTAACGAGGTAATACCACAACCTGACTCATGACTTGGCTAACCAACAGTTCCTAGCTAAACAATGAAGACTGTATGAGGCACGCACAAGATTGAACGGCAGCTGGCATGGCTCAGTAGACGGATAATTAGCGCCCAGATGAGTGGGAGAGTTGGAGACGCCAGACAATTTCCAGAATATGAATGATGAGGGCATAGTAGAGGGATTTGCACATTACTACCAAGAGCTTTATAGGCCCGGGCCCTGAACTGCGAGGCAGAAATAGATGCCTTCCAGGGGGAGCTAGACCTCCCACAACTTTCATTGAAGGATATGAGAACTCTAGATCAGGAAGAATCTCCCTAGAAGAATTAACCGAGGCACTAGGTCTGATGCAGTCTAAGAAGACTCAAGCCTCAAGGGCACCCCAGTGAAATTTTATTTTAAAAAATATATACTTTTCGGTATTGGGCCCTTACGCTCTTTCCATGTTCATAAAGTCCCTGAAGAGGTGGGAGCTCCCCTCAGACCTACATACGGCAATGACATTGGTGTTGCTCAAAACTGGAAAGCTTCCTAACAACTGTTCTTCATATAGGCTAATCTCCCTTCTGAACACAGAGGTAAAGATCCTGGCTAAAGCACTAGTGATCCGACTAGCGCAAGTTATCCCAAAGATAGTTCACTGGGAACAAATGGGGTTTATAACTCAAACAGCTACGCAACACAATTTCTGCCTTCTCCACTGTTGACTCAACTATCAAACGGACACACAGCTACCCTTGGTGATTGTATCTCTGGACGCGGAAAAGGCGTTTGAGTCCATACGGTGGTATAATCTCTTTCAGGTCTAGGCCAGGATGGGAATTGACCCGACTTTTTTGTCTCATAGTAGCACTCTTATACCACAGCCCGGTGGCAAGGTGAAAGGCACCTTCTCTGAGGAGTTTGGACTGGAGGGAAGACACAGAGGACACTCCAGGGAAGTTCCGTCTCGCTGCTCTTGTTTGTTGTGTGTCTGGAGCCTCTAGCCTGCTGACTGAGCATCAGAGGAGATGTGATGGGCTTTCCGTAAGTCACAGAAACACTAGAGAAAGTTTTCCTGTATGTGAACGATATATTATTGTACCTTTCCGACCCGGTTGTTTCCATCCCAGCAGTCCTTTTGGTGTTTTAGATATTTTGGGAAGTATGCGGGATACAAAATCAACTGGAATAAATCGGTACTATACCAAATGGCTGCATGGCCCTGGTAATATTGATCCCACCTCAGATGGTGACCATCAGAGAGGGTTTTTGCTACCTAGGGTTAGAAAAAAGGCATTCTAAACGGCGGTTCTTTGAAGAGAACAAGGAAGCAGCTTATCAGACCTTTTAGCAGGACGTCGACCACTGGAGGCAATTGCCTCAGCCGATCATGAGAAGAGCAGCTCTTTTTAAAACGATTACCCTGGACAAATTTCTGTATGTGATACAAAACACCCCATGGCCGATACCCAAATAATTTTTTAATAAAGTTGACAGTATGCTTCGGACCTTACTCTAAGGCGGGGGAACTCCGCAAGTTGCCCTCCGAACCCTGCAGAGAAACGTATATAATGAGGGCATCTCACTTACAGATCTTAGGGCATACTACTGGGCATCCCAACTCCAGGCAGCCAATAAGTGGTGCTTCATAACCCCGATCTGACCCAGTGACGCGACTTGAGAGGTCAGTCATGGAGTATACGTCCCATGTGCACTATATATATGGCACAAGATTCGGTTCACACTTACTTGGCCCCACAGAAAGTACCCTGGAGACCTGGGACAAAGCTGTCACCTATGGAGGTTTGAGAGATAGATAAACTCTCTGATGACCCCACACTGGATCGGGGACACACGGAAAGGGCTCCGAAGGCCTTGGAGAAAGACCCTTTGGGACTTGATAAGGATCTTAAAGCTCAATGAGCTGGGTGGGAAGGGAAGTGATTAAACCTTTCCAGGACCTACAGGCAGAATACTACCTGCAGGACACACACATTTTCTGATACATTCAAATACACCATGCCCTGCAAGCAGATGAAATACCGTGGAACACGCTGGATGACAGGAGCCCCCTAGAAAGTAGGATACTCTGGGATGAAATGCCCTCAAAAGCCATTTCATTAATGTATTGCACTCTCCTCAACAATAGGCCAGATAACATCTGTTCATTAAGAACTAAGTGAGAAACAGACCTGGGGCCTTGTGGACGACATTGACTGGGAAGCAGCACTTATGCACCCCCGGGAGGTGGCAATAAAAGTAAGCTTGATGTTCATACAGCTTAAGGTCCTTCACACGGTATATTAAAATAGATTGCGATTGTTCATAATGGGAAGGGCACAAATCCTCAACTGTCTACGATGTGGCGAGGATGTGGGCACCTTTATACATATTATTTGGTCATGTCCACTCATATAGGCATACTGGAGGGTCATAGTTGAAGAGCTAGCGGATGTTCCGGAAGCTGATACCCTTCCACGACACAGTTCTTAATTCTGGAACTAACGGGTAATGTAGACCTCCCCAGAATGCAACTCCTATTATGCGCCCTGGGTTTCTACATAGCAAAAAGAGACATAGTAAATGGGAAGCTGTAGTCCCCGAACAAACAACCCCCACAATAAGCCAGTGGGCGACCGGCTTGATGCGCTGCATGGAGGCAGAGAGGGTGGTTTATGAGGCATGGGGTTTCCCAAGGAAATTTCAGAAAGTGTGAGGACAATGGCAAGCCAACCATAATCTGGACTGGGAAATCCCAGCTTCTTGGACCGATCTACCATGCGATGGGTAGAGCTGAATAGCCAGAGATGATGGGAGGCTGAAATAGAGCTTGGACTCCAAGGGTCGGAAGGATAAAATAGGGAGGAGATCCAGCCTCCTAACCCCGCCGCTTCATTTGCAATAAATACGCTTGATGGCACTTGTATAAGACTACTCAGGTGATCTGGTAATTACTACATGTGAAATGGTGGTATGTTTCATATTGTTGTTTTTGCGAAAAACAAAAACTAATAAAAAGAACTAAAAACACTATAACTGTATGGAGCTGATGGCCATTCACCTAGCCCGTTAAACATTCTACAGGCTTGTCCACTGCAATGTTGTCCTCATAAAGATGAACACCATTACAGTCATTGGGAGGTATCCACCCTTCCCAGCTGTCAGCACAATCCTCCACAAAATCCATCTTCTAGCAGAAACCCTACTAGGGGTGGACGACGACTGTGCGGATCTGCTAAGCAGGACTTATCATCAAGGCCATGAGCAGGAATTTCACTGGCAAGTCCTCCACAGGTACTTCCAGTGGTGGGAACACCAGCCATCATCATGTTTGCCATCCCTAGAAAATGCAAATTTCCCAGTCTTAGCTTCCTGGTATCCACAGCCAAAATCCATAGGCTATGTACTATGGATGAACTGATTAGGGATATTTGCCTATGCTTTTTTAACTTTTCATATTTCCAAAGAAGGCATTGTAAGGTGGATTGTCTAGCGAATTGAGACTTGCTATGGCAAAGGCAAAACAGTCGCTGACCATAACCTTGTTACTCTAACCCTATCCTAACCCATCCCAATCCTAACACTGGCTCTATCACTAAACTTGATGCTTACTCTTAAACCAACCTGACCCTATCCTAATCTTGTCCCAAACCATGACTTTGACTTTAAAACTAAAACTCACTCTCTTTTCAACCTTAATCCTTACCCTATCATTTATCTTGTTATCCTAATTTTAATTAAATATTGCTTCCAATTTTTTTCAGTTAAATGACTTTTCAGCAAAATTCGTTTTTCCTGAAATGTACAGGATACAATGTTCTCCCCTTTAAACTGTCAGCCACGCTAATGTTCGCTTTACTACTGAAATACTGAGGTTAATTTTTACCATAATGTTTATATTTTAATTTTGCAGATAAGACTAGAAATATAAAACATGTGTAGTTGCTTGAAATACAGTGATGGGGCACTGCCCCTTCTGGCTAACGCGATTAATCTGATACATTTCCCCTGTTCCACCCTTCCTACCACCCAATCTCTACATCCCACCCCAAAGCATGTTCCTTTTACAAAATGTCCCATCCGCATCTCATTTAGCATAAATATCCACCGCTAGCACAATCCCTTCAGTTAGTCTCGGTTAGAGAGGGTATGCAACTTCTGGATGTTTGCCTCTATAGCGAAGCACTGGTTGCCAGCCATCCAGTATATTTTACTTTCTGTCACCGATTCAGGCTGTGGGACTTTCCCTAGTCCTTACATCCCATAGTTTGTTGTATCCATTCTCCAGAGTTGGAGGCTTTGGCCTCTTCTATCATTTAGCAGTAATCATTTTCGCTGTCAGTAATATCTGAAATGAGAGGACTTTTCCCCTAACTTGAGTCTGGTTTGAAAGACATGATTGTTTGCGGAGTTCCAGAACAGGGTAGCTCATGCTCTTTTATAGCAGGAAGTAAATATTTTTCAGTGTCCTTGTATGTGAACTGCAGTGTTCCTACATACACAAAGCCTTAAGTATCTACTTGTAGTTCCTGGAAATAAGTTAGTTTGTCTAGCATTATGTTCCATTCAATCCTTGTCTGCTCTTTTCCTGCTTTGAGGGGATGTGTTAGTCGTAGCAATGTCTTTCAAATCACCCCTTCACCCCCCACCCCTTCTCCGCCACATACAGAAACGTATCCTTTTGAGTTGTAGTTCTTATGTTCATTTCATTTGTTCATCTGCTTTCACTCATGGTCTGATTCTGGCCGACTGTTGTAATTGTGCAACTATTGTCATACATCACCTAGTTCCCTGACCTGGGAACTTGGATTGCTTTAATTGGGAGTTACCATACACCCACTCGTCCGTCTTCTGTCAGATTAAGGTGCTAACTAAAATCATAAACTCAATACATATAGGACGCAAGCAACTGGTTACTCCACTTTTGTTTTTTTCCACGCGGTTTACTTTCAAAATGTTGACAGTATTAAAGACTCAACGCCCCCTGAAGAAGTCCTTCTGATAAGGACGAAATGCGTCGGCTGTGTCATGATCACCCTGATCATGTTTTTAAAAAACTTCATTGAAATAAAGAAGAACTTTGGAAGAATACTTTTTGGACGTGGATTTTATAAACTTCTCGGTCTAAGCTCTATTGTGGTGCACCTGTGCTGTTGTTTTTAAATTGTTATATTCCTGTATTGGAATTACACTGTGACAGTGGGTGTTTGTCAGTGTGCACACACGTTTCTGGGTAGATCCAGATCACATCTATATAAGTTAGGGATAGCAAGTTAGGTGCTGAGGCCTATAGGGTTCAACTGTCCAGCCTCTTTTGACTACTAGGCCATTCGTACCCTGAGTCACCATTATGAAAGTCTTCAGGGATAGTCTTAATCTAGTTTGGGGTTCCTTCGTAGAGAGCCCAAGTTTCCTCCAGTCTCCACTCCTGTAATTTTGATAGGTACAGCCCCCTGTTCCCTTCTGAAAATGTTGTAGATCGCTTTTAGTAGGAGTGGATATGTGGTAAGCAATCATCTCGGCTTGTGGTGCTTGCAGCACTATTGTACTCATCCCAATCAGGAGAGCCAGGAAGACCTAAAGTAGCCTGGATACCACATTCATCTTTAGGGCTGCTCACCTTCCTACCCAAAAGATCTCACCACTTTCATACACACATGCACTGGTATATTTGCAGAATACTATGTTTGAGGCATATGAGCTGCAGATCACACCCTATGCATAGATCACCATCTGGTGTTGGGCCGGGATGTTTGCACTTGTTTTTGTCTTGGAAAAGTCTTTGGAAGTCACGAGATAGGTGACTCCTCCTTTGGATGATAGTGCACATGGGCATCGGCACCATCTTCAGATTGTTTTTCTCCGCCATCAGGCTTGGATGTGTTTCTCGCGCTCCAGTTCAGTACCGTTACCGATCCTACTTTCGACGCGCAGTCCTTCACCCTTCTCCGGTATTGTTTTCGATCGCGATCCCTAGTCGTCGCGCATCTCTTCAACATCGAAGTCCTCGATTCCGGTCATCAACAAAGGCCTTCGGGCCTACCTGGGCCTTGACTTTTGGCTCATGGAAAGGACTCTATTCAAGAAGTGTCCTCAATGTGGGTCGAAGTTCCCCCACACAGATCTGCCTGAGGTGTGTAACCTCTGCCTCTCTCCGGAGCACGAGGCCAGACACTTTCCAGCTTGTGCCTCTTTCAGCTCCAAAAAGACCATTCGAGATCGCCGAGCTCGACAAACAATGGCTCGCTCGTCGACCTCCAGCCCCGACGACGTCTTCCACAAGGGTGTTGATGTTCCAGAGCAAGTGCAGGCTGAAGAAGGACTCCTCAGCGCATCAAAAGCCGATGACTCCGACATCGAGGACATCACTCCTGGGCAGCAGGTCGTAAGTAGAGACGTCGACCCCGACCCCCACCACCGAAAAAGGCTTCGGTCACACCTTCACCTTCGGGCTCAGGTGCACATCGAGAAAGTGCTTCTCAAGCCCTACTTTCTGGCCTGGCAAAGTAGCCAACAACTAAGCCTTCCGGCCAATCGAGCTCAAGTCAGCCTACCGCCGGTGCTGAAACCCAAACAACACCGAAAAAGAACAGTCGTCCTCCGCCTCGGTGCCGACTACTGATTCCACATCCACGCACTCTGCACCGAAATCGACTACAACCGACCCCTCGACATCGGAACCGAGCAAAAAGCCGCTCCCGAAAGGTTCACACACTCAGCCTTCGGAACCGAAAAAGCCTCTGGAACCGAAAAAACGACCAGGCACGCACGCTCCTACAGAGACTTTAAAACCTCACGGGTCCAAGCCTAAAGAACACAAACCTGCCTCTGAGTCGGTGCCACGCAAGTCTTCGGAACCGAAAAAATCGGCACCAAAATTAACAGCCTCCAACAGAAGAGCTTTTTAAACCGGACCCCACCCAAAAAACTCTTCTAAGAGATCCAAAGACTGGTCAACTCATTCTTAGCTCCAAGAAACAACCACTGGACACGCCTACACCGGCTCCACCACCTAAAAAGAGAGATATTGCAACATCTCCTCTCAGGATCCCTTCTCCACCTTCTCCTCCTCCTCCTCCTCCTCCTCCTCCACCTCCCCCTCCCCCACCACACCACTCTCCTCCACCATCTCCTCCACCAGTGGACGATGATGATACCTCTGATCACACTGGGGACGATGCAGACGATGAGCCACTAGGGGATCCTAGCCCACCTTCTACCCCAGACCCCTGGGATGATTATAACACACCAGATGTCCCTAATGTCCCTAATCTATCCCTCTAGACCTTCCCCTCCAGAGGATGCCATGGGTTTCAACCAGCTAGTCCACAGAACTGCACAATACCAAGGGGTCGACTTACACACAGACCCCGTGGAGGAAGATTTCTTATTGGATACTTTTGATATCTCACAAAAGTCCACCTCCATCTTACCCATGTTGAAAGGGGTAGTTAAACAAGCACCAGAGGTGTTTAAAGATCCTGTTAGGGCAAGAGTTATTAACCCCAGGATTGAAAAGAAATATAAAGCTGCCCCAGCAGACCCAGCATACATCAAGGGCCACATACCGTTAGACTCCTTGGTAGTATCCAATGCCAGAAAGAGGGCTAATTCTCAAACCTCAGGAGATGCTCCACCTCCCGACAATGAGTCTAAACTCTTAGACGCCTTTGGTAAGCGCACAGCGTCACAAGCAGCTAACATATGGCGTATCACCAACACTCAAGCTTTGTTAGCGAGGTATGATAGGGCTCATTATGATGAGCTAGAGACCCTACTACAGCATCTTCCAGAAAATATAAAACTAAGGCTAACGACCTAATACGGGAGGGTAAGCTTATCACCAACACCTCTTATCTGCTGCGCTCTAGACGTAGCAGACACCGCCTCTCGAGCTATCAACACAAGTGTCCTGCCGCGTAGGCATGCTTGGCTACTCATTTCTGGTTTCAAACCTGAAGTCCAGACTGCCATTCTTAATCAGCCATTTGACCAGCAACTCCTACCCCCAAACTCGCAGGGGTTCTTTTTGCCAGGGTTTGTTTCCCCTGATCTTGCAGCACCGTACTTACTCTACAAACTCGACCCTTGGTGCGATATGTTTGAGCGCCATTCTTCCTTCACCAACTAAACCCTCCACGGAACCCATTTGACCAGCAACACTTGTTCGGACCTACCGTGGATTCATCTGTAGAAAAGATGAAGAAAGACACTGACACGGCTAAATCAATGGGAGCCTTGCAATCGCAAGCTCCCAGATGCTCCTTTCGTCGCTCCTCTTACAGGGGCACCTCTAGAGGCTACTCCTCAGACAACCCATCTACATCTTACAAAACTCCCAACCAAACTACATTCACCAGAGGTTACCAAAGAGGAGGCTACAGAGGCAATAGTAACAAGGGCAGAGGCAAGACCAACAATACCCGCTCTGCCTCCACCACTACCCAATTACTTCCCTCCGCTCCCCCCAGACCATTCCACTCTGGTCAGGGGAAGATTGCTACAGTTCCTTCCTGTCTGGAACAACAACACCACAGACAGGTGGGTGAGACAAATAGTTCAGTCAGGTTACTGTCTAGAACTCACATCGACCCCCCCCAAACATGCCACACAGACATTGCTCAATGTCACCAGAACACTTATCGCTCATAAAGTAGGAGGTAATCTCCCTCCTACAAAAACATGCAATAGAACCAGTTCCACTGCATCAACAAAACACAAGAGTTTACTCCTTGTACTTTCTCATTTCAAAGAAGGACGGGTCTCTGAGACCTATACTAGACCTCAGACCTCTAAACCTGTACATACACTCAGACCATTTTCACATGGTCACACTTCAACAGGTCCTTCCTCTTCTCTCACAAGGTGACTTCCTTGCCACTTTAGATCTCAAGGACGCCTACTTTCATATTCCCATTCACACCTCTCACAGGAAATATCTCAGGTTTGTAGTGGACGGTCAACACTATCAATTCAAGGTACTTCCTTTTCTGAGTCACCACAGCACCTAGAGTATTCACCTAGTGTCTGGCAATAGTCGCAGCTCATCTAAGAAGACAGCACATTCACGTCGTCCTGTTCTTGGACGATTGGATCATAAAAGCCAACTCATACAATCAGTGTGTACATCACACTCACACCACAATCCAGCTACTCCACGACTTGGGGTTCACAGTAAACCACGCAAAGTCTCACATACAACCGTCCCACATACAACAGTACCTAGGTGCCACAATAGACACCTCAAAAGCACTTGCATATCCCAGTCCAGCCAGGATAGCAAGTATACAAACACTCATAACCAAATTTCAGCCGCAACACTCTCTTCCAGTTCTAGTGTTCATGCAACTCATAGGGATGATGGCCTCTTGTATATTTATAGTACCTCACGCAAGACTCCAGATGCGCCCTTTGCAAGAATGCTTAGCACGTCAGTGGAACCAGGCGCAGGGTCAGCTGACAGATCTGGTGTTGGTGGACGGTCGCACTCATCGCTCTCTGCAATGGTGGAACACCAAGAACCTTTCCGAAGGGCGACCGTTCATCGAGCCAGTTCCACAGATTGTGCTAACAGCGGACGCATCCCTCTCAGGCTGGGGAGCTCATGTATTACATCACACCATGTAGGGCAGGTGGACTCCTCGCCAAAAGATACTCCACATCAATCACCTGGAATTACTAGCCATATTCCTGGCCTTAAAGTCATTCCAAAAACACGTATCAGGCAAGGCTGTCCTAGTCCGCACCGACAACATAACAGCCATGTACTACATACAGAAACAAGGTGGGACACACTCCCTACAGCTTTCCCAACTAGCGCAAAGCATGTGGAGATGGGCTATTCTTCAAAACATTTTTCTCCTAGCCCAACATGTCCCGGGAGCCCAGAACAATGTAGCCGATCTGTTAAGTCGTCAAACGCAACAGACTCACGAGTGGGAACTTCATCCACAAGTGCTTCAACCGTTTTTCCACATGTGGGGGCAACCAGAGATAGATCTCTTCGCCACACACGAAAACACCAAATGCCCAAGCTTCGCCGCCAGATATCCACACCCATTGTCCGAGGGCAATGCGATATGGATGAATTGGTCAGGCAGATTTGCATACGCTTTTCCGCCTCTCCCACTCATTCCACTGGTCGTGCACAAACTGCAGTAACATTCACGGACTCCCATCCTAGTTGCTCCAACATGGGCCACACAACCGTGGTACACCACATTACTGGAACTATCTGTAGTCCCGCACCAAAAACTACACCTGTCCCCAGGTCTCCTAACCCAGAACCGTGGAGAGATCAGACACCCGGACCCAGCACAGCTCAACCTAGCGGTCTGACTCCTAAGGTTCTAGAATTTAGTTGCCTTAACCTTCCCCGACTGTATGAATGTTATTAGAGAGGCTAGACGCCCCACCACTAGAGCCTGCTATGCAGCCAAGTGGAAAAGATTTGTGATATATTGTCACAACAACATCATCAATCCTTTAGATGTGTATATTCAACACATCATAGGTTATCTACTGCATCTCCACAGGTGTAACTTAGCATACACATCTATTAGATTACACCTCGCTGCCATATCAGCCTATTTACAAAATAGACAACACCTGTGCCTATTCAGAGTACCAGCCATCAAAGCGTTTATGGAAGGCCTCAAAAGAATAATTCCTCCCAGGGTTCCACCATCACCCGTGTGGAATTTGAACATTGTTCTCACAAGACTAATGGGCCCTCCATTCGAACCTCTGCACAAATGCGAGCTACAATTTCTAACATGGAAAGTCACTTTCCTAGTGGCCATTGCTTCCATTAGAAGAGTCAGTGAGCTACAGGCACTCACTATCCAAGAACCATTTTTACAACTACATCATAACAAAGTGGTTCTCAGAACTAATCCAAAATTCCTTCCTAAAGTTATTTCTCCCTTCCATCTCAACCAGTCTGTAGAACTGCCAGTGTTTTTCTCGCAACCACAGACAGTCGCAGAAAGAGCTCTTCACATTATATTGAAAGAACAAAACATTTTCACAAGACCAAACAACTTTTCGTGTCATTCTCACCACCACATAAAGGCAACCCCATATCAAAGTCTGGGATAGCAAGGTGGATTGTCAAATGCATACAAATTTGCTATCACAAAGCAAAACGTACATTATCTGTTCCTCCTAAAGCCCACTCTACACGAAAGATAGGGGCTTCAATGGCATTTTAGGGAACATTCCCCTAGATGACATCTGCAAAGCAGCTACATGGTCTACACCGCACATATTCACAATGCACCATTGTGTAGATGTGCAATCTAAACCGCAAGCTAGTGTGGGCCAGGCTGTACTCAAAACACTATTTCAAACTACTGCAACAGATACTGGTGGTTGCCGCTAGGGATGGGTACTGCTATACAATCTATGCATAGTGTGTAATCTGCAGCTCATATGCCTCAAATGGAAAATGCTACTTACCAGTATGCATCTGTTCTAGAGCTGCAGATCCACACACGCCCACCCACCTCCCCGGCTACCTTTATCTGTTCCAGTACTATCTTATTTAGATACAGCATACATGGGCATCTTATCTGTTTCTCACAAAACTCCATCATTTCCCTGCTGGCGAAAAACAATCTGAAGATGGAGCTGATGCCCATGCGCACTATCATCCAAAGGAGGAGTCACCTATCTCGTGACTTCCAAAGACTTTTCCAAGACAAAAACAAGTGCAAACATCCGGGCCCAACACCAGATACCGATCTATGCATAGTGTGTGGATCTGCAGCTCTACATGCCAAGAACAGATGCATACTGGTAAGTAGCATTTTCCTTACTTATGTGAATCTGCCTGTTGAATGGCGAGTTTAAGTTCGAAACCCAGTGACCTGGTTTGCTACATCTAACCAGCTGTGCCTATTTCACCAGTTCCTTGTTGACAGTAAAAAATAGAACTGTGCCTTGGCTTCAGGTTACATATAAAATATAAGCTAACCTTTGACGAATTCAATGCTAGTTTCCACTGCAGATGTGAATCTTTGAAAATTGTCTTATCTATGGACCTCTTAATAGGCAATCCAATACATTTTTTGTTGGGTAAAAACACCTAATCCAACTAATTTGAATGTTGCTAGTTTTTCAAATGTTTTGAAGTGTTCCATTTTACAGAGCTATTCTATCAATCTAATATTTACCTATTCTTTCATAATTAATTTTGGATATTTTCAGTTTGTATGTAAACGTTACAAAACGTATGTGAGGCATTTTCTTGGAGTCCGGAGGTAGTTCGGTAACTGTGAGAGTACTGGGCTCACCACAATGTCTCAGGGTCACCAGTGATATCACACTCCAATTACATACAGCATCCATTCCCTTTTGCACCTGAATCTAATCACCCACGTGCAGTTTTGTTATGTTTATGGCTGTTGTGCTTCACAGTAAACTATTGATGCCAATCCATGAACAAAAACAATTGTAGAATGTACAATAATTCCTTATTTAAGCAACAGTGTGCAGAAGAGAATGTGAAATTGAAAGCCCCGTATGAATAAGAAAATCAAAATCTATTCAGTGGTGTACTATGTAAAGAAAAGAGCAGAGAGTAGAAGCAGAGCATAAGGGAAGAGAAGTGCAGAAAGGAAGCTAGGGGCACGGTTGTGTCAGCTTAACGATCCTGGACAGCAGATCAGATGGTAGAAGGCAAACGTTAGGCTGGTGGATGAAGACCATAGGTTTATGTGAAAGTAGAGTTTGCGAAGTATTTGAGAAGAAATAGGAGGCCACTTGACACCTGGAAGAAGAGAAGAGGTAGAAAGAACCTAAACATTGATGAACAAAGCTGTAAATATCTGAAGCGCTGGAAGCGCTGATAGAGTAGGTAAGCCGAGCAAGATGTGTAGCAGTGTATTGCACAAATAGGAATGAAAAAGGCTCCTCAAACTAGAAAGAAAAGTGCGAAATGACATGGACAAACTACAGGAAATATCTCAACAGAAACTACTTGGTGGTAAAGTAGACTAGAAGTTCATGTAAAATGGTATAATGATGAAGGTGCAGGAAAGATAGGCAGTGGATCCTTTCAAAGCACCAGCCTCCCATCTCAACACTCTACTGGTGCTCAAATTGCCACGTCGCTCTTCAGCCTCAGCTGCCTTAAAATCACTGCATTGGCTACCTATCCATAAAAGAGTACTATTTAAGATACTCATCATTACTTTTAGAGCTTTTAGGGCATCAGGACCAAAATACTTAAAAGCCAGATTTACTCCCTATGTCACCTCAAGTCCCCTTCAGTCTTGATTATCAAATCTTTTAAAATCCACACGTTTAGATGTAAAACAAAGGGAGCGAGATCAGTAGCCGTACTTTGGGTTAAAGCATGGAATAATCTCCCCTGTCAGCTCTGTTTCATTCACTCAGACCCCTGCTGCAGAAAGTCGTTGAAAACCTGCATTTTTGGAGCCACAAATTCTCCTTGCTTCTCTTATTTAATGTACCTATAGTTGGGATAGCAGCATCCATCTGAGCACACTGTCTGTTTCTGCATAGCGCCAAGATACTCCTGCGTAGTGATAGTCGCGCTTTATAAATAATATATATACATACATACTTGAATCTACGTCTTATGTGCATGTTGCTTGCATTGTTCGCAGGCACTGGGGTGCTTAGAGGTGGTAAGCATTGTATTCTGCAATCTGCTGACATGGTGGTCTCTTGTGTCTTTGATCTTAGCTCTTCCCATTCCCGGATGTGCTTGAGAGCTGTTTGGTGCTGCTGCACATTGGATCTCAACACCCTTTGGATCTGCCAGATGATGTAAAGCAGGCGGCACTGGACATCCTGCGGAGGCACAGCAAGGCAGTGCCTGTTTACCACAACGCCTGCAAGAAGTTTCTTTCTGGAACATGCTAACTATCTTGAAGCTTGCAATGCATGTTTTGTCTCTTTCCCTGGAAATGTCATTTTGGGGTTCACCTGTTACTCCTTGGATCTATTCTGTGAACTGTGCACACTCATTGCCTGTGCCATCCTACAATACTTTTTCCCCCTTCCCAGTTTTACAGGTTCCTACCCATCGGTCATTTCTGTCTACCATCTTTTCTGTACCAGAAAGCTGAACAGTAACCTGTCTCCTATCACAATAATGTTACACAGAACAAAAACGGTCTGGTTCAATGTAAGATAATTTATTTTTTCTACACACCTGCGTGATAATAAATGATGCCTATTAATGTGCACATGCTCATGGCCAAGCAACTGTGAAATGATGGAATACTTTAATAAAGCCTGATTCCAATCTAATGTGTTCATTTTACAGCTGAGGAACTGAGGTACAGCGAGTGTGTGGTCTTGAACAAGTTACAGTAAAGTGGTTAGGATGGCACTTGAAACTTCTGACTTCAAATTAGTTCCTTTAAGGTAGGACCTTGCGAATGCTTCTGTGTAAAAGCTGGCATCTATATCCGATGTCTTGACAAAGAGAAGGGGAGATACTGGCAGCTCCCAAAGAATTCCTCCTTCAATCGCTTTAGTATGCAATCATGTGATCAACACCTAGGAGAAATGGTGTTCCAAGCAATTGTGGATATTTGGAAGTGCGTAAGCATGATGTTAAAAGATTTTTAATTTTCACAGTGCAAGAAGTGATTAACTAACTCTATGCTCTAACTAAATGCAAGAGTTCTAACCCGCATTTTGAGTAGTGAGGAAAACATGATTTCATTAATGTGTTTGCGTCTTACACACATTATTGCTGCTGCTGCTGCTACATTTTCCATACCTTTTTCTTATACAAGTTTCATTATTTTTGATTCGAGAAATGTGCCAGCAGTAGCTTTCACAACGTCAACAAAGTACAGTTTTCACTTCAACATTACACTTAATATCCTTCAGTAGAAGTCTTCATTGGCCCTACTTTCTGTTCTTTATTGAACTAATCATTACCTACATAACAACCCATCTTACCAAATTTCTCCTATGATGCTCTGTAGGGTACACCTATAGTGCCATTGTTAAAAGCACACCTTTCTTCAATGCCAGTTTTATTAAACTAACTACTTAAATCTAATTCATCCAATCTAACTATGTACATGACCCCTAGAAAAGAAAGATGTGAGGGGAAGGACAAGAATCGCCCCAAAATCAAATAGCACCACAACCCTGCGCACGCCGAACCAGGTTAATCCCTACAAGCAAATCTGTTCAGTCACGAGGAGTTCTTGTGCAAAGTATTCGTCTTCCGATCACTTTCATTATCGACTAGTAAAGTAGGTATTATGTCCCATGTGCTTGTGAACTCCAATTTACCCTCCCTTCTTTTGGTCTCTTGAAGTAGTATACATTCATTTCCTTCCCATACAATTAACTTCCTTTTCCAACCTTCATACCTAGGTCCTACTACAGATATCCGTTTCATCGCTACTTAGTTCTTGGCTGGCAGTAGTGCCAAATCTATAAACCTGGTTGTAGGTTTACAGTTTTTTGGGGTGTGGCTATACACCCATATGTCTCAGAGAAGGTTGTATGTCTATCAGTTGCTACATCAATAAGGCCAACGACCTCCTCCAATATGCAGCAAAATTTGAGCTGTCGCAAACCAAGTGATAATTGTCTGCCCACACCAAGGGCACGTAGCAGGTGCACTTGTGAAGCATTTATTAAGGCTAAGATAGGCCCTGTGAATATGGTAATAATGAGTCTGCTTAAAGTGCACGTTCCGTCAGAACTTGGGGGCATAAACCACCACATGTATCCAGTATTCTTCCCCAGGTGGTTTGTTCATATATTTCGGGCACTTATCCCAGAATAAATCCAAAAAGACATTAATGTGTTTCATCGGTGTGTGATACAATAGCATTATTGCCCTACAGCTGTCCGAGGTGGCATATATCATGTGGAGGCCCAGGTGAATGTTCTTTCAATGCTGCCACTACAAAACCATTCAACAGGAAATTTCCAGGAGATTTTATTAAATGTACTCATTAACTTCTTGTACCCCAAGAGTACGCCATCTCTAAAAAGGTGTCCCAATTCTTTACACACCATGTTCTATACTTAATTCAGCCCACCGTCCCCTGTAAGACAAAGCTTGCAGACAATTAAAAGGGCAATTATGTGTGTAGAGGACCAGCGTATGCGATTTTTGTAGACATCTGTTCCAGCAATATTTTACTCCCCGTCTTATGTTTCTCTTTTTAGGTCCAAGCAGGAGCCGTAGAATTTCCTTCACCATAGGTACAGAGCAATGCGCATTTGGGGCAATACCTTTATGCTCCACCACCCATCTTGCTACTTGCTTCAACTGCGCAGCTAAGTAATAAGTCTAAAAGTCTGTGGCTACAAAAATGAACCCCCCCCCCCCCCCCCCCTCATTTGGAGCGGAAACTCAGCTGAGGCTTCTCTGTCTGCCATAACCCCATGTCAATTTCTAGGCATGTCTATTTTGTAACCAAAGTATCTATTTCACGAAACTCCCCCGGGAATCGATATCAGCAGAGTAGTAAAATAATATCGGAAGAGTAGTAAAGTAAACAAGAGTTGGGAGAGAAGCACAATGTTGGCATTAGCTACTCTCCCATCACATTGACGGTGTTTTCCAGAAGGCTTTCTAAACTCTCTTTGCTGTAATGTCTGCTGTAATATTCCCATCTAGTAAATGATTATGATCTATACACACAGATCCCCAAGTACCATATGGATGTGGTTTCCCATTAGTGGTCTCTAAATAACTGCACCGTTGGTTTCCCTTCCTGTGGCTTCCGCACCTGAAACATGCTGGATTTATGATAGTTAATTTGTAATCCTAACAGGTCCCCAAATTTGTTCAAAACCTGCATGGCCATCTCAATATCCATATGGACACCTATAAGGAATAATAACACATCATCATCATATAGTGATATTTGATGAGATGTATGTCTTATCATTATTTTTCTATAAATATTCCCCTGTCTCTCACTATTCACCAGAGGATCTACCTCCAGGGTTAAAAGCAGAGGTGACAGTGAGCAGCCCTGCTTCGTACCCCTCTCCACTGCATATGAACCAGAAATGACTCACCCTGTTTTGACCGAAGCAGTAGGTGTCAATATTTATAATAGCATATAGATCATGCCATTCTAGGTTGTGAATGCTTTGTTTACATCTATTGGCAAAATTAGAACATCAGGATGTGCGTTCGTGGGGTATTCTAGGATTTTAGTCATCCTCCTTGTAGGAAGCTGGCTCTGCATATACTATACCAAAGTGAGGTATAGTGTGCATAAACTCCAGTGGATCCCCAGAGGTATAGTAAAGGCTAAAGTATATAATACCTTACTCTCTTGTGTGGTTGAGCAGTCAGGCTTATCAGGAGAGTAGTGTTAAGCATTTGTTGTACACACTCAAGCAAGAAATGTCACACACTCAAAAGACTGAATCCAGACCAACTGTTGTATAAAAAGTTATTTTGTTATTTTATTTCTAGAACCAAAATTCACTTAATAGCAGGTAAGTTAAGCTCTTCATACATTGTTACATTCAACAAGACAGCGAAGACTGGATTTGCAGGAACATTTAGATTACTTTTTGCAGTTGAGTAAATAGTTCAAAAATGCAGCCAGGTACTTTTCAATTACTTTTATATTACAGTTGTGGATTGGCATGATACATACTACCCACACAGTTTACACAACACAGGACACTTGTAAGCAGGTTAACTCCTGTGCAAGCAATAGATTACTGTTTGTGCAGTACAGGACAGTTCAACGCTTATTTTTATAATTTGTAAAGAAAAACCCACCATTTAGTCCTATGGGGAAAATGAAGTGTAGGTTACAGGTGAGTAAATCTGTTTTGGGACTGGAGCTTTGGGGGGCAGAACCAAGGTTCCCCAAGGTGCAGGTTGCCACTTAAAGGCCACCTTCGGCACTAGGGCGGCGGGTTGCAGAATGCAGGGTGCCAATGTTAACCAGTGGGACTAGAGGGCACCTTGGTTGGGAACTGCTCAATTGCATGCCACTCGGTCTTAAGAGCCAAGCTCCTAGGGTTAGGATCAGGGCAAAGGGGTCCCAAATTAGTACCAAGTCCACACCACCAGAGGCGCAGGGGCGGCCGAGTGCAGGGTGCTTGGGAGGTGTCAGAAGCCCAATGCAACCCAATAGAGGATGTCGGTCATGAAAAGGACTGCAGGGTGGCGCCCGAAGACTAGACAAAAGGAACCAATGACTGGAGGATGAAGTTGCTGGACACCAGGGCACAGTCGGTGGGGCAGCTCAAGTCACAGGGGCTGCGGATGCAGGGGTGTCCTTTCGCATCGGGTCCTTCTCACTGGTTCCGGTCGTGGTTGGGGGGACTATTCGATTGAGGCTGCAGGCATCAAGGTGAAGGTCAGTGGAGGCCGTCCAATGCTAGATCACCAGTCTGACCTCGCTGGGATGTTGAGCCACTTGAACTCGGGCCATGGGCGTCTGGTGCAGAGTAGTGAGGACTCGTGGATCCGGACGGATCTGAAGTACCTGGCTTGGGTTGGCATTGGACAAATCCGGTGTACACAGGAGATTGCAGTTCTTTGTGAAGGCAAAGCAGGTCTCCGGGTTCCTTGGAGACTGCTGGATGCAGGACACACCCGGTTCAGCTCGCAGGGGTTCAGAACAAGAGACAGGCTGGTAGGACTGGGCCAAGGCAGTTGTCGTTGTTGTCCTCCTCTTCTGCAGCACGGCTCTTCGGTCCTTCTTCTTCTTCTTGTCTCAAATCTGAAGAGGCAATTTTCAGGGGTGCCCCTAAATACTATATTTCAGGGTGTTAGAGGTGCGTGCAGGTTGGGGCCAAAATGGGTCCCTTCCTTGGGGTGTCTACACTCCCTAGTAAGCCACCCTCCACAGGGAGGGGGGCATAACCCTCTTCCAGATTGAGGGGTCCCCCCTTCTACAAGATGGCAGGGACTGCGATGTGTGCTTCACCTTGCCTCCCCCATCTGAGGGGTGGGGTTGGCAAAGGTGGGCACACGCACACCACCCTTCCTGGCTAGGTTGTCCCACTGGTTCTCGCTCCCAAAATGGGGATCAGAACTGTTGGGAGCCAGTTGCTGATAGCTGCAAAAGGCTGGGGGTAGCGAACAAAGTCGGTAGGCCTTTAAAGCTCCCTCTTCAAGGACCCTGCCCATCCTGGGGGAGGAGGCATGACACCTCTGCCCAGAATGTGCTGGACCCAGAGAGCGGAGCGCTTTACCCAGGGATCCAGAAACCTGTCTGGTGGTGGCCGATGGCTGGGAGCCAATCCGCAACCACACCGGAGTTGGTTTTTTTTCAGGCAACATCTCTTAAATCCAACACTGGCATGAGTGTGGGTTTGATGTGCTCGGACGTTTGATACCAAAACCTCCCAGATATCAGTAAAGCCAGCTGTGGAGCTTGTGTTGACAGATTCCCAGCCCATGTACTCAGAATGGCTTCACTGCACCTACAGTGTCTGTGAATGGCACAGGCACTGTAGGGGCATATTTCTCCTGCAGCTATACCCTCACCTGGACATGGTGCACCCTGCCTTTAGAGTTGGAAGGCCTGCTAGAGGGGTGACTTGGTGGGCATGGCATACAGGGATGTGTAAAATATAATCTCACAACAGGGTCTCTAGTGGAGGAATTATTACCATTTAATGTACCACTCCTAATGATCCTACTATATTGATATTATATGTAGCACAGCTGTTTGGCTGTGGGTCATATTGTAAGGTTAGTTATATCTGTTGAGTTAGTCGCATTTTTTGTTGTGTTGGTTCTGTTTTTAGATAACGTTAAAATGACAGACAATACAGGATTAGCATTTGATGATGATATGGTCCAGGCCATATTACAAACACCTAGCATCCTAGACACACACGTCTCTCAGACTCTTTCGAATACAGAGGAGTGGACGAAACTGAGTAATGTTAAAAAGCAACATGTCAGAACCATTCTGCATGCTGCCATATTAACAGAGTATCTGAGAGGTAATATAGCACCTCCAGGACTATTAGTGACTAATGTTCCAAGACTTTTCTTGGACAATAAAATCTTTGTCACTAATTGGTCCAAGATAGCATGGCGTTGTACAAGGGATTGGTTGGTCCTGATCATAAATACAGCTAAGGAAACGGCCGACCTTCTAGCTATTGAGATAACAACTTTGGAAAATCAATTAAAAACAGGAATTCAGATCACTGCGTATAAAAAGAAACTAGAAGAAATCTCTAAAAATCTGAATGAGATTAAGGAAGATCTTGTAAAGTTCAAAGTGAATAAACTGAAAAAGGATCTTGATAGGTTTACCCTAGAAAAGGTTTATCCCTACATCTCTGATGACTTTCAAACCAGCCTTAAAAAGAAAAAGGGAACGAGAGGCTTAAGAGGATGGCGTAGGGATACTGATGAATTGACTTCCAATTCAGATGAATGGAGTGATTCCAATGACTCCGACCCGGAATCGTCTAACTTTGTGAGACGAGGAAGGGGGAACATGCAAACATATCCCCCACATGCTCCGTGGTGGCCTCAACCATCTTGGCCATATCCATCTCCTTGACCCTTCATGCCTGGTCCCCCATTTGGTGGCCCTAATTACCCCCCTTTTTTTGGTCAGGCCAGAGGCAGAAGAGGACGGCGGAGAGGCAACAACAGAGGACGAGGGCCGGTCATCCAACAACAAGTGAGTTGGGACCCAGCGATAGAACAGAGAGTGACCCGGAGCATGACAGCATCCACAAGCGACCAGACTGCCTAGTGGTTAACCTTAGTTATAAGACACTTACAGATCTGGAACACACAGTTCTGTCTAAAGGACTGGGGTTTGTTCCTACGAATGTGGGGGATAATTTCATAGTCCATTAAGAACTAGCTGAGTTTTTTCGAAAAGTGCGACTACATTTCTTCTTTTCTAATTTAGGACAAGATGAAAGAAATACAACTCCTAATACTGGCTTGAAAAACAGATCCACTTTTTGCCTACATTACAACAAGTACCTTCAGAGGTGAATACCTTTGAGAAGGCAGTTCTTAAAACGTATGAAAATAGTTTACAGTCCCCCAAGCCTTTTTACTGTAATATCTCTAGGGAAGAAAGGAAATGTATTCAGAAATTGGGTAACAATATAAATGTTACTATAAAACCAGGTGATAAGGGCGGGGCTACTGTTCTTATGGATACAACATCTTACCGTAATGAATGTTTGAGACAGCTTAGTGACCCGAAGTTTTATACCTTGATTACACTAGATCCTACACCAAGACTACGAACACAAATTGGCACTCTAGTTAAAGAAGGCAGAGAACACAATTGGATCACTAAAAGTGAGGCTGACTTTTTAGTTCAGAAGGATGCTAAGATACCGGCATTTTACATTCTCCCAATAATACATAAATCACAGAGACCACCTCCAGGGAGACCGATAGTGTCCGGTATCGGCTCTATTCTTGAGCCGCTATCTAAGTTCCTAGACTTCTTCTTACGTCCTATAGTGGCAGAAATGCCGTCGTATTTGCAGGACACCAAACAAGTTTTATCTCTTTTGGAAACCATTTCTTTTGATCCTGCAGTAGAATTGATGGTCACATATGATGTGGAATCACTTTATACTAACATTCCACAGGATGACACTCTGGAAATTATTGAACAACTACTTGAGAGCCATCCTAGAGAAGATTCCACACCAAACTTTTTTGTAATGCAATGTGCCCGATTGGCACTTAAAGAAAAACTTTCAGGTTTGAAGGTGACCTGTACTGGCAAACGACTGGCACTTCGATGGGCAGCACGTGTGCCCCTAGTATGGCCAACCTTTACATGTACGGTTTTGAGACCAAGATCATTTTTGAGACCAACAATCCTTTTGCACAACGCCTTAAACTGTGGAGACAATACATAGATGATATCCTGGTCATCTGGGATGGTGACCAGGAGTCTCTAGACCGTTTCTCCCAATGGCTTAATATTCAAGACTCTAACTTGAGATTTACTGGTGAATCGAGTAACAGTGCTGTATCTTATTTAGATCTAAGATTATACCCTAAGAATGGGAAAATACATACTTAACTGAATCAGAAGCCTATGGCTAGGAATTCATTGTTGAGCTACTATAGTTTTCATCCACGAGCCTTACAATAGGTCAATTTTTAAGGTTACGCAGGAACTGTAGTGAGCTGTCACAATATAAGTTGCATGCAAAAAATCTGAGCGAAGAACTACTAGCTAGGCACTATCCCAGTAAGTTGATATCTGGGGCACAGAAGAGAGCTCGTAACAACCATCGGGAGGCTCTTCTTGAGTCACATGAAAAACCTGATAATAAAAGAATGGTCTGTGTGACTACTTTCAGCAATTTGTCTGATAATGTGAAAAAAGCAATTAATCAAGCTTGGCACATTCTAAATATTGGTAATCTATCCTTAGAAAGACCGTTGTTTGCCTTTAAGCGGAGTAGCAATCTTCGCAATTTATTGGTACATACAAGACCAAGAGTGGAGATAGAGGACAACAGACAGATGACACTTTGGGAGTCCACACGTGTTAGAGGACATTTTCCGTGTGGATCCTGTTCTGTTTGTCCCTTCACTAGTAAGATGACTCAAGTGGATTTGGGTCTCCAGACCCCATGGCTATTAAATACACATACTAATTGCAATACGAGTGGGGTCATATACATGATTAAATGTCCCTGTTTGCTGATCTATATTGGTATGACCACCAGGAAAGTTAAACTCAGGATGGTGGAGCACCGTAGTGCATTTCGGTGCAAAAAAACAAATACCAGAATGACTAAGCACTTCTTGGACCAAGCACATACTGCAGATGATTTCACTTGGACTATCATTGATAAACCCAAATATGACATCAATATGGGGCCTCAAAGATGGGTGTTCCGGTTGAAAAGCCAAATTTTGGGTTTAAACGATGATATACCTTGGAATATACTATAATCATGATGATCGTTTTGTGATCAGAGTTCGTAAATCTGTTCCGTGCCATTTTTAGAGTTACACTCCTGTATTCTATCCAAGTAGAGTGGTCCTCGTTTTTACACTTGTTATGTTATGTTATGTTATTTGTTTATTTCTATAGCGCACGGCTACTCAAAAAGAGTGTCCCGGCGCTTTAATGGAGAAAGAGACAATACTGCAACATAACAAACATAACACTAGATAAAACCAACGGAAAAAAGGGCAAGAGATTCACGGAGGACGGACTACTGAGTGAACAGCCACGTTTTAAGGCCTTTCCTAAAAGCCAGTAGGCTGGTGACTCCCCGCAGGGCCAGTGGTAAAGAGTTCCACAGCTGAGAAGCCAGCAGTCCAAAAGAGCGGCCTCCGAGGCGCGCTTTCTTTACCCGGGGGACAACAGCAAGATGCAGGACTTCCGACCTCAGAGACCTGGTTGGATGGTAAAAAACCAGTCTCTTATGGAGATACTTGGCTCCCTCCTGGTGAAGAGCTTTGTAGGCCAAGGTCAGCGCCTTAAAGGCGATCCTCTTGCGGATAGGAAGCCAGTGTAAAGTTGCCAGCAGGCCCGAGGCCCTGGAGCGCCTGCTAAGGCCAAAGACTGCCCTTGCAGCGGCATTCTGTACCACTTGAAGCCGCTGCAACAGATACTCTGGGAGGCCCAGGTAGAGAACATTAGAGTAATCCAACCTGGACCCAATCAGAGCCTGGGCAGTCAGCGCCCTGTGATCCACGGATAACAGAGGAAGAAACCTCCGCAACATCCTGAGGATGCCAAAGCAGATGCCCGATACCCCCAGGATCTGGGATTTCAAGGTAAGCCTGTTATCCATCTTCACCCCCAGATTCTTAGCAACCTGAGAGGAGCAGGACGGAGGGAACATATCCCGCGGCCACCAGGTCTGCCAATCTGGTTCTGTGTCGCACCCAAAGAAAAGTACTTCGGACTTGTCGGAATTGCACTTAAGGCTGTTTAGATGGAACCAGTGAAAAACAGCCCCAAGGCAATCCCGAATGCTCTCCCCATCGAAGTCACCTCCTCTCTTACAAGAGAAGAGGAGCTGGGTGTCGTCCGCATAGGATACGATCTGGGCACCATGCGACTCCACCAACGCCGCCTGGCATTTCTGCAGTGGCACCCACTACATCTATATAGGGTAGTTTATATGGTTACATTACCCGTCTTTACAGTAATTTTTGAATACTCGTTTAACATCCACATGGTCTTTTGTTGACCAGGCTGTAGGGTTTGGGATCCTGTTTAAGTCTGGTAGGCTGCCTTTCTACATATGTTATGGGCTACATTACTTAGTATTTCAACAAGTTATCTTTATTTTAGATTATGGCAATCTGCGATGTTTCACATTAGAATGACAGTAGGTACTCTGTGTGACTACATTACCCATGATGCAGTATTTTGGGATTAGAGACCAATAATTGCCGTTTTTTCCGAAGGTCCGGAAAACCCTTATTGAGGCAGGTAATTGGGAAGTGCCGTATATTGTATGAATATTAAGAGGAGGTGATGTGCGTTGATCATTTGGTTATACTTTATTTTATTTGATACTTTGTTGGATATCTCGCACGGGACATGAACCGGAAGTTGTTTTTTCGACTTCCGTCTCGAATCAGGGAAAACGCTTATATGGCGTGAGACGACAGCCAACGGTCCTCGCGCTCCTGATCATTAAATGCATAGCCCTATGTGCGGATATTCGGTGAGTGTATACCACCGTATTGGAGGAGTGTGTTGATACAAGATTGACGGACCACACGTTGTGAGCTTTGTAGTGTGGGGTTAACCGTCACGCATAGCTAGAGAGTAAAGAGGTTTGGAATGAGGAAGACTGACTGTGCCTGAAGTCAGCAGGTTTAGCCTAGACGCGCTGTAAGCTACGATTTAACCTCTGTCACTGTATACACGTTAGCGCCTAGACAGAGGTGTTGGAAGAAGATCAACGGACTACACGTTATGAGTTCTTAGTGTGGTTTATCGGCATGGATAGCCGGAGAGTAAAGGGGTTCACTGTGCCTTTAATCAGCGTGTATAGCATTAGACGCGTTGTAGACAACGACTCAATCTCTATCACTATGCACACGTTGTTGGCTAGATTGAGATATTGGCTTTTTATACACCTGTTTCAATACACCTGATGATGAATGAAAGAGAGATAGAACTGGGGAGATAGGATGATAGTCTAGATATTTTTCTAGACACGAGGTATGTTTAACGTCACTAAGAAGTTGGTTCCTTCATGACTTATGTGTACAATTCGATCCTACCTTAGGTACCGACACATTGATATGGACCTGAATTAGGTAGAAGAGGAGATTCTCATCTAATATTGGTGAGATGTTTTAATTATGTTTGTTGTCACAGTGGTGATGGTTGTTGGGACAGTATTTTCACCACTGGGGGACACGATGTTGGTCATCATGATGTGTTGTATGTATTTAATGAATTCTCTTTATACATTACAGAGAGAAGACCAGACTGCAGTTGGTCTGTTTTACTTACATACATGAAAAGATATAAGTATGGTTTTTTTCACTTTATAGCAGAATGACAAGACAGTGGTCCTGATGAATGCTATGAACTCTACGTCGCTTAGCAGAAACATGTTGACCTAGTCAGATAGGCAATATTGTTTACCCCTATCGTCACACTACTTTTTATTGACATCCATTGGGAATATTATTAAAGTTTGGTTCTCTTAGGAGATGTTTTTAAATCACTTTTGATTTGCACTCTGCCACTCAGTCACTGTTTCCATTGGTATAACAAAACACCTCGCGCTCCTCTCCATTGGAGAGTTGTAGCCCACATAGTGCACCTTGCGGGCACTATGTGCAAGAGGGAACCCAATGATGAAGCATGTCATCCTTGTGGTGAGTGAGGGTTCCCGTCTTTAAAAAACACATGCCTTATTTTAGATAATATAAACACATTGTGTTGTGAAACATACAAGTTATTCCCATTAGGTACCTGTTGTGAGCAGGATACAGGGATGTGTGCCATGTTAACTCTTTGGTTTGGTCTACATCAAAACACCTACTCTGCATTTCCGGGTGGGGGTGTTCAGGTGAGAGTTCTCCGAGGGTGGCATAATACATGCTGCAGCCCTCAGAGGCCTTCTCCAGTCACTAGGCTCTTGTTATCAGAGGTACCTTTTACAAGGGGCTTACAGGTGGCCCGAGGTGCGCCAATTGTGGGTACAAAGATACAGTTTTTAGGAAACGACACAGGTGCTTGGGCCTGGTTAGCAGAATCCCAGCACACACTCAGTCAAGTTGGTATCATGAATCTGGCAAAACGTTAGGGGATAACCATGCAAAAGGGGGCACTTTCCTACATTCCTTACATTCATTGTTGTATTCCTCCACAGGAAAAATCTATTCTGATCTGGATGGATGAGGTGCTGCATATACCGCAGAAACCTCTTAGCTAGTATTTCACTCACAATTTTATAATCAACGTTAAGCATCGACATTGGCCTATATGTAGGCTCATCTTTCTGGTCCCTGCCCTGTTTAAGCAAGGAAATCACGAATGTCTCTCTAGTTGTGTTAGGGAGACCACTGTCCTCTTCAGCCCTTTGATATGCTTTTATTAATTTAGGAGCTATCTGTTCTATGTACCCTGCATAAAACTCATGTGGTATGCCATCCGACCCCATAAATTTCCCTCTCTCCATCCCTTTCATTGATTTTATTTCTGCCTCAGTAAATTCATTCCCTTATTACTTAACTACCTCCCTCCAAGGACACCCTTGTTAATGGCACTTCTCCTATTACACTTCCATTCCCTGCCCCCCCCCCCCTTTCCACCGAGGATGTGCTGTATTACTGTGCAAACGTATAGTTTATCGCAGATTGAGAATGAATTTGCTCTTTTTGTTCAGTGTTGATCCATAGAATCTGTGAATCCCTTTTGTGTGTAATGACTAGCCAAGCTAGTAATGCACCAGCCTTGTCCCATTCATCTTGTGCTCTGATCATATGCCTTGTCCCATTCATCATGTCCTTGGATCATATGCTCCATATAATGAATGTAGTCTTTCTATTGGGCCTGCCAACATTCCCTTTCTGTCAGTAAGTGTGCTTGTGTTTCAGGGCATCCAGGGCACCACTTCTCAACCTCCCTTAGAACTCACTCTTGTTCCCCAAAACCACATACCTGTATGATGGTCAAACACCTGCTGTGTAGGCAATGCACTGCCAACAGATTACTGTTGTAAAATCCTCCCACACTGTTAGGACAGATGAAGCTGTTTGCACATCCTCTGCAAAGTAGGTACAAATGGCCTCTCCAATTATTTGTCTAATTGACTTATCCTCCAGAGAGTAAACCTTTAACCTCCATCTTAGTATTGCTGTTGTAGGATTACTCCCAGGATAATGTCAGAAGAAGGGAATTGCAATCTGACAGTGTTCTGACAATGTACTCCTTCTTTGCTACCTCAGTATGCATGTGGGGGGTTGTGCATAAATGTATCCAAGCGGGCATGGATATCGTGTAATATAGAATAGTAAGAGTAATCCCTAACCGTGGGTTGTGCAAACCTTAATCAATCCCCATTGCAACTCCAATTTCCTATCTAGTCTCACAGTGGATAAGCTGGGGCAGATGAGATCGATCCAATACTATGTTAGCCACACACATAAGATCACCCCCTGTGATCAAGGAATGTGGAATAAAGGAAGCTATCCGCCTGGAAATAGTTTCTAGGAACCCCAGCTTGTTTGTATTGGGAGCAAATAAATTAACTATGGTTAGATCTCTCCCGTCCAGTTTCCCTCCCACATTATATGTAGCAACCCTCCTTGTCTTTGTTCCTTGAAAGGGAATCCCTGGCCTAATCCAAATGAGCTCCTTCCCTTGCAAAAGCAGAATAATCGGTATTAAAGATGTTATCCTCCCCAGCGTTTCTGTAATGCCTTTCCTTATGAAACACAATCTGTGCCCTTCTTCTCTTCACATATGTTATATTATATCTATTGCACAAACTATAAAGGTTCCGTACATACCATGGTACAATTTTGATTTTAGGAATTTCACCACCCATACAAAAATTATTCAAAAGTTAGAAGCAATTGTGCACATGGTTCAAGAGGATATAGTCCACTTCCACCCCCTAAATTAATCCCCCTAGTATTCATCCATCTAAAAAATCTCCACCATGGCAGCATAAAAATGTTCCTACCACACCCCACCTAGGGCAGCGTAGCACCGTCCCCCTATCCAAACCTAGTATTGAACAATATCTGGATATGCCGTTAGAGTCCATCTAGGAATATCTACGACCAGCCAGTAGTGGTGCGGAGGAGCAGTAATGCACTATACTGCCAGGTCAGCCAGCACAGCACTGACTGTCTTGTACTTGTTATACTGTACCTCATCTGCTGAACCCACCGTGATACTGCGCAAGTTCATTTGCTTTTCAGAGTCTTGTTTTGAATCTGTCTCATGAATGATGTCTGATCCTGATCCATCTTCCCTGTCTTTTGGGCTTGACCTCTTGAAGGACTTCCTTATTGCACTCCAGTGATATTGTTTCTTTTGTTCTGTTGCAACTGCGATCTTAGTCTGCCAGTCCTGGGTGTGTCTCCGCTTGATGGAGTCTGTTTACTCCTTCTCATGTGGGTGTGCGGGATAACTTGGTTCCCTTATCAGTTATAATTCCTGATTTTGCTGGAAACTACATGGCAATTTTCTCCCCCATAGCACATAATTTTCACCTCACGTCAATGAAGGATGTTAGTTGCTGCTGCACCGCAGCAGTAAAGTCTTGGAATGTCATCCCTTTCCGATTTTCAACTGCATTCTCCCCTTTCTCCCTGCACTGGTTGCAATGTATAATCCTGGTCTCAGCAGTGGAGAAGCCTTACAATGACTGGGGCTGACAGGGGTGTCAAGTGGTGGAGATGGTTCTGTCCGGAATTCTGAGAGGTCACTGGCGCAAAGATGGGCAATAGTCTCTCAGGGGCCATCACTTGTTTCAGGCAGTTCTCTAGAAATTGAACCATACATTTCCCTTCAGTTATTTTAAAGAGGCCCGCTGACCTTATGTTATTCCTGCGGACATACCTTCTGCATCTTCAGCCCGATATTCCAGAGTGTGCACACTTTCAAAAAGAAAGAAAGACCACCTATTCTGGTTGGGTAGTTGTGTCAGTGTGGTCTCTAAATGCAGTTGGGTCTAGATGAAGGTGGGGGAATTCCTCCTTTTAGACCAACACAAACAAACATGCAGATCACATGTAAACAGAGGCCTTCCCTTAGAGTAGAATGTTGTCAAATTGGCATTCATATCCTCGGAAATTATCCTAGGCATGCTCAGTGTAACGTGTCCCTGTCATCATTCTACCACATATTTATGCTTGACAGAATCCTGCACACTTTTGCGGCCGGTGCAGTAAAACATACACAGGCAGTGTGTCACCATGGACTGGCAAGAGATTGCCAGAAGTGACCTGTATATTGCATGCATGTAGCATATTCGTGAACCCCCTGGTATATAGGGTGAAATCCATACTGTGACAGTAAAATCAAGGCATCACTGCCATGGTGCTCGTGGCAGTCCATTAGCCTTACAAGATGTAAATGAGACTATCACAAGTGTTTCAGTAATGTATGACTCAGTATAACAGTAACCGTGATTAAAAAAAACGCGGTATGACACACACACCACTGGTAAGCATACGTAACTGCATACCCCTCTATTCGGAATAGTTGGCCTCGCCGGCAATCACTGTGGTAATGAAGAGGAATCTCTGTGAATTCATTAAAACATTGAAAAATAGTTCGCTTGTGATGCCCCCGGCGCCCGTTTAAAAAAAGAAAAGAAAAATTACCTGAGTCCGTGTTAAGAGTCAGCAGGATGATACTCACAGTCACCCTCTTCTGTAGCAGCCCATTACCTGCCCCTCTGCTCGTGGATCGCCGGTAGTTTGGAGGAAGCCGGCTCGCCTAGTTATAGTCGCAAGTCAGTAAGAGAGCGGAAATGACGATAGAGGGGGCGTGGTAGGTTGGGGGTCAATGCGTGTTGGTGACACGCATATTCTTGCAGTATACTCCCAAAGTGGCTGCCATATTGAGATGGTGCCTCTTACTGTCAAAACAGGAGAAATGGAAGCTTGTGTGAGTTGTAATCAGTACACATCACTTATTACTTTGGGGGAAACCATATGCCGAGTGTTAGTCTCTGTAATAACAGTGTAGGTAAAATAGAATCACTGACAGAATATCGAAGGTCAGAATATCGACCTACAGAAATATCGACGCAAGAGTATCGAAATCAAGAATATCGACATCCTAGCTACATTATGGTAAGTACAAAAATATTGGAAAAAAATATCGGTCAAAAATATCGTTGTTAAAAATATCGTTTTTTATTTAAGTTAAAAAAAATAATGTAAAATAAAGTGAATAATACATATAATTAAAATAAACATAGTTAAAAATATTTCAAACTGTTTCAAAAATATAAGTAATATATATATTATGTAAAAATTAATTATACATATACTATATCTACTTATTAATATTTTTTAATAATTATTTTAATAACTTTTACATTGTTAAAACATATCTTATAAATTATAAATACATCTATACACATAAAACAATAATAAAAATAAAAATTAGATAAATATATAGAACAAATTACAAAAAAAAAAATATTTTTAATCTTTTTAAAATTAATTATATACTACATTAACAAAAATATTACAAAAAATATTAGATAGCGGAGGGAATAAAATTACTATTCCCACTCTAGGGAGTGCAACAGTATGGAAAGTGTTGGATAGCGTAGGGGTAAAAATTACTATTCCCACTCTAGGGAGTGCAAGAGTAGGGAAAGTGTTGGATAGCGTAGGGGTAAAAATTACTATTCCCACTCCAGTGAGTGCAACAGTAGGTAAAGTGTTGGATAGCGTAGGGGTAAAAATTACTATTCCCACTCCAGTGAGTGCAACAGTAGGGAAAGTGTTGGATAGCGTATGGGTTAAAATGACTATTCCCACTCCAGGGAGTGCAACAGTAGGAAAAGTGTTGGCTACCTTAGGGGTTAAAATTACTATTCCAACTCCAGTGAGTGTAACAGTGTGGAAAATGTAGGATAGCGTAGGGGTTAAATGAACATACTTATTATTTGAATAATTTTTGTATGATAAATAACATATTAATAATTAATTAACAAAAAAATTAATAATAAAGACCAATAAAATTTAATTAATATTTACTTAAATAACATTGAATTACTTCCCACCCTATTCCCCCATAAACACACAGCCCGCTACACACAAAAAATAACACAATTAATTTAATAATTAATTAATCAATGAATAAAAATTAATTACCAATGAGAAATTAACTAACAAAAAATTAATAATCAATACCAATTAAGAAAAATGTACTTAATTATAATAAATTACTTCCCACCATATTCCCCTATTAACCCACAACCCGCTACACATAATTGATAATTAAATTAATTGTGATTTTTTTTTAACAAAAATGAATTACCAATTAATAATAAATTTACAATAAATTAATAACAATATATTATAATAAAAACATTATAATTAATATAATTATAAATTAATCAATTAATAAAAATTAATTACCAGTTAATAATTAACAATACATTAATAATCAATAACAATAAATAAAAACACTAATTAATTATAATTAAATTACTTCCCACCCTATTCCCCTATAAACCTGCTCTGATACTAAAACGCAAAATTTACTTTAAAAAAAATACAAATTTCTAAACAATTAATACATATATTTTAAAATAATAAAAATACATTACAAAAAATGTTAAACATACATATAAACTACATAGTAAAATACATAACACTAATAAAAATATCGATATTAACAATATTTTTGCTAACGATATTACTTACTTCGATATTACTTACTTCGATATTACTTACTTCGATATTAATTACTTCGATATTACTTACTTCGATATTACTTACTTTGATATAAAAAAAAACGATATTACTTACCTTAAGGTCGATATTCTGGTCACCGATATTCTTGACATCTATATTCTGTCCCTACGATATTAAAAAATCGATGTTCGTGTAGGTCCATATTAAAAAAATCTATATTTTGCCTGCGCACCGGTAAAATAAAGGCAAAGGCAAGGCTCTGAACTAGCCACGGGTGGTGTATGCAGGGAATCCTGACTGCATGGCATACCCTGTATTGAACCGGGTAGCAGGTAACAGAGCATGTTGTGGTTATGAACTGTAACCCATACAGGTCACTCACTGCTAGGTAGGGGAAACATGTCCCGGGTTTTGGTCTTTGTTATGTGTGTTATGAGTGCAAATAGAGACAGCGGTTGGGCTCCAAGTTGGCCATGGTTGATATATGCTGAGAATCACTACTACATGGCATACTCTATGTGGGTGCCGGGTAGAGGGTAACAGAGCATGTCGTGGTTAAGACCTCTATATGTCATCTAAAAATAGTTTCCATGAAGGTCATCTAAACTATGGAGTACATAGGTACTGTAGGAATATAGGGTGTCTCCTCCCTGATTCCTAGTTTTAGTTTCTCTTATCTCACCTCACGGTACTTACGAAGCGCTCTTGGATCCATTAGGGACCAACATGAAGCCCGAAACATGTTGACCTAATTTCACTTTTCACTCACTTTCACGGATTTGAGAGCAGCAGGAAGACACTCATCCCTCCGCTTGCTTGAAGGAGGTGCTCCTCATCCCTTGTTTTTAACCTTATCTTCCGGACCACTGAATAAAACTTGATTTCTGGGTACTGTGAAGGTAATTTTAACTCACCCAATCTGATAGAGACATCTAGCCGCAGATTCCTTGACTTAGAATTATCCCCAGGCATCAGACTGGATCTGGAAAATTTTTGCAACAGCACCTCGCGCGACGGCGCCACACGACCCCGCCCTGACGTCGTCCACGGATGTGACGTCAGCGAGGTCATATATGTCCCTCCCGGCGCACTGACGTCAGTTTTCATTCTTTTCCTGGTGCAACGCGGATCCGGAGTAAGCGGTTCCTCTGGCCTGTTTTCAGGCCCCTTTTGACGCTGTTTGCGTCTGGAACAGTGTGCGATGCCGTCGGGCTTTAAAACGTGTGCCTACTGTTCGTGGCAAATGTTCGCGACAGACCCACACCTTATCTGCATGTGGTGCCTGGGTGAACAACACGACTCAACGGATTTCGACGCCAGCCAACAACTCGAGCCGAAGTCCCGGCGGGAGCGCCGGATGAAGCTACTTTCGGCTTGCCTGTTCCGGTCAGAGTCGTCACGGCCCCCGGCCTCCTCTTCGGCGGCAGGTCCCGGTAGCAGAGGGTTCCGTTTGCAGTGTCGGTCGCCGCCTGGTTCCCGTGTGCGTCCCTCGCCCGTCCCTGGTAAGTCCTGCCGCCAAGGTAATCGACCTCCCTTCCTCCTGTTGTAGGGGGCACTAGTTCCCGGACTTCTCTGGACCTGCCCTCCCCTATCCGCCATTTCCTGGTGCGTGGGCGACTCGGACCCAGATGGCTGCTTATGTCGCGGCCTTGCAGACCTCCCTTGGGTCCCCTCCTCTCCCTGGGGCGTCCCCGGACCCCCTGCTGCGTGCGGGGTCTCCGGTGGACTCACCAGTGGTTTCGCCCCCTGCGCAGTCTGAGCACCTTGCCACTGATGATGGAGGTATGGCTTCGTCAGGGCGCAGCGTGGCTGGGTCCCCCTCTTCATCCCATAGCACCCCTAACGCGTCGCATAGTCCAGTGGGGCTCCCTGTGGTGTCACAGGTGGTCGCTGGTACTCGCAGATCGTCCCCATCGGCCCTCCGGACAAGCGTCTGCCTTGTCGGAGGCCGAGACGGCGCCGGTCTGGTGCCATAGACTTGCCTCCCCGGCTCCAGCTCCTTACTTCGGAGCCGGAGCCTGTTGTGGTTGAGGCCAAGTCTGCGCCGGATGAGGCCGAGTCATCGCCGGCCGAGGACGCCCTGGCGCCGCCTCGACACCAGGTCGTTGACTCCTCTCTGGTAGGTCGGTGCCAGATCATCGACTCCTCTCCGGGGACAGTTCGGCGTCGCCCCGACGTCCGTTGACGCCGGATCCGTCCTTGCCTCTCTCCCCTCCCCCGCCTTGGAGTTTGTGGCTCCAGCGGACTCTCCGACTCCTCAAGAGCCCCTTCAGGACCCTCATTCGTCCATGGGGCTTCCTCCCTTTGGACATTGGCCTGCTCCTCATTTCATCGGACATTCCCCTTGGAGTGGGCGGCTCAGCTTATAGCCCTCACCCACGGATGAGTTACTCTCCACTCCTCGGAGGGCTACCGAGGCTGGTGTGGCCTTTGTGAGGGTTGTTTCTATGGCCGCCCGCATTCTGCGTATGCAGCCCCCTTCAGTTCCCCTGCCTGTTGACCCCCTGTTGGATGTTCTCCACCACGGTTCGGGGAATGTAGAGCCGCTTCTGCCTTTCGAAGCCTCCCTTTATGATGCCCTTCTGGAGACATGGGCTCGGCTGGCGTCGGGTGATCTGGTGGCTCGTTCCATCATGCATCGTCCCCGCCCTGTCCCGAACAATCCGGTTTGCTTGTTTGTTCATTCGGACGTTCAGGGGCTCGTTCTGCAAGCTGCCTTTCCTTCCTTGCCTCCGCTGTTGCTTCCTCCATCCCGGGAGTCTATATGGCTCGAGTCGTGGGGTCGTAATATTTTCGCCTCCACTAGTGTGGCTTTTCGCTCCCTCAATACAGTGTGTGTCTTGGCTCGGGCTACTTCTGTCCTTTGGGACTCTGCCGACTCTCTTATCTCTTCGACCTCTGAGGGCGCTCGTGCTGACCTCCTCCGTCATATCCGTGACGGATGTTACCTGGCAGAATTTACTATCCGATCGGCCCTGGATACTTCAGACTTCTTAGGCCAGGCTATGGCCGGTTCTGTTGCACTACGCCGCCATGCTTGGTTGCGGGATGCCGTCTTCCCGGAGAAAATTCGGGAGCGCCTTGTTGACCTGCCTTTTGATGAGGTCCTTTTGTTTGAAACCCACGCTGACTCAGCGCCTCCTTGCGGGCTTTTGCCCCCCCCCCCACCCCGCCCTCCCATAGGCTTGTACTTGGCAGGTCTCAGGTCATCCTACCCTGGGGTGGTTACCCCTCCTTCCTTTCATTCCGTGTCCACAAGTTGGACTGTGCGTTTTTGGGCTGACAGTAAGCCTCCTGTGGCGGTGTTCCACAGGTTGTTTGTGTCTTGACCTCTGACAGTGGATTACCCTAAGAGGTGTTCCCCTGTTTTTGGTTCTTTTTTCTTTTGGGGCATGATATACCCTAGGTGGGGTACCTGTATGCTATTGTGTAGCTCTGCTCCGCGCCAGGCAGGCGTGGAGGTCTCTTTGGGCTCCTCCCATCCCCTGGCGTCCTTCCCTTACCGTTTAGGGTGGTTTTCCATGTTGTGCCTTCTGGCACTGCCTCCCACAGGCCACAGGTTCCGCCCTGCTTGCACATTGTGTGTGTTTCTTACTCTTCTAGGGGTTTTTTTCTTGTTCTTCAGCCACTGTCTCTTGGGACGTCTTTTTCAGTGTGTTTCAACACTCTTCTTCCGAGGCTGCCACCCTGCCGCCAGTGCTTTCGGTGGGTTCCTGCTATAGCGCCCGCAGCTGCGTTGGTCTTGTGGCTCGCCCTTCCTATATATACCCGCATGCTGATGACCACTGGTCCTATATAACCGTTTTTCGGGGAGCAGTTCGGTGCCTTGTGCTCAGGTTTGCCATCGTTCTACACGGAGGCTTTCTTCTTTGGCATATTTTATAGTCAACTTCGGTGCCTTTTCATGCTGCTTTGGCAACAAGGGTTCCCATTGGTTCCGCTCCCTGGGATGATCCTCCTCTTTTAGATGCTCTTCTTCTTGGGGGTCTTGTCTGTCCCGTTCATGTACTAAACAATCCCTCTCTTCTGTGGGGGTGCTTTTCTCCTCCCAGTCGAAGGTGGTGGTTCCGGAGATCTGAGGTTGTTCTCCATGGCTCTGCGTGCACTTATTCATGGTTCTTATAGGCACCTTCGGTGACTCTGATGACACACACTTATCTAAGTCTGGTGTGCCTGCAGGACAGTTCCTCTTCTGGGGGTCGTCCAGGGTGCTGCGCCCTGCCTCTCTGTCTCTCTTTGGGTGCGTTCTTCCCGTTGGCCTTTAAGTTGCCTAGTTGGACAGTCCCTGAATCGTCGTAGCCACGCCACTTGCTTTGTCTCCGTAGCTGTCTGCTACGTGCATCTTCCTCGTTGTGGTCCGCCTCGGTGTGCTTCAGCGGGTTGCTGTCCGACCCTGTCGCTTTCCTGTGACTGAGTATTGCACTTGGCGTATCTAGTGTTTCATGCCTGCGCTCAGTCCCTGCCTCTTGCCCTCCGCTACCTGTCCAGCCTCCCTTGCATAGGCCCGCCAGTTAGGCTTGGGTTCTGTCACTCCATTTTGTCCTCTGGATCTTGGTTGGTGACTACATAGCGGCCATTTGGCTCTGGGAGTGGTTCTTCTTCCTTCCCTCATTATGAACTCTCTTCCGTTCTGGGATTGTGGCTTAATGCCGTTACTCCATCCCGTTTTCACATGGATGAGGTCTCGTGCCCTTCTGGTCGTCTTGTACTGCCTTTGCCTCCTTTTGTCTTTTGCTCTTCCAAGCTGCTTGGTCTGCTGATTGGATGCACTGCCACAGCTTTCCCCATTGTCCATCACCCTGTTGCCGGCTCGGTGCTCTCATGCACTTTCTGTTGTTCTGTTGCAGACCCACCTCCCCCTTGGGGTATTGCTGTGGTATCAATTCTAAGTTAAGGAATCTGCGGCTAGATGTCTCTATCAGATGTACGAGTTACTTACCTTCTGTAACGATGTATCTGGTAGAGACGTTGTCTAGCCCCAGATTCCTTAACGCCCACCCATCCTCCCCGTTCTGCGTGGACCTTTCCAGGTGGGGTTCTCCACCTTGCCTCCTTTCAGTTGGCCCTGGTCTTTATCTAGGGTGCTCAAGTTGGTGCGACCCTCTCAGACTTTGCCTTCTGCAGCCGCCTCCCTCAGGGTGGCTTCTCTTCCTGTGGAGTGGTGCTTTTCGCTTTCTCCTTCAACAGGAGATTAATTCTTCCCGTTCTCTGCATTCCTCCACTATGGTCCTTCCAGTGTGGGGTCTTCTCCTGTTCTTTTCCCTCCCTCCCTCCCTCCCTCCATTGGTTTAGGGTTTCTTGTCTCCTCTGCAGTCGCCTCTTTTAGGGTCTATTGGGCTGTGCCTCGGTCCTTCGTTCTCTACAGGGGAATGCGCCATTCCTTGTAATGTCACCTCGCAGTGGATTGTTGTTCTTCCTGTGCTCCGCCCTTGTTGGCCGGCACAGTTCTGCGTTGTAATGGCAGCCTTCCTGTTGTCTATCAGGACATTCTTCCCTTGTTACTCAGCCTCTGGGGAGGGTCTACGCCTCGCTTTGTGGGGTTGTTTCTCAGAGCGGTGCTCAGCCTTTACTTCTTGTTTTTTTAGTATACAGTGTCTAACACTGTCCTTTATGATGATGTTATGCACCATCCGATTTCTTTGTTTTACACACTGTTCCCATACTTTCACAGTTTTGTTGGTGGCTCCGCGTTGTGCCGCGGAAAGGTTTCTCCGAAGAAAACTGACGTCAGCGCGCCGGGAGGGACTTGTATGACCTCGCTGACGTCACATCCGTGGACAACGTCAGGGCGGGTTCGTGTGGTGCCGTCCCCCGGCACGCAGAGGTGCTGCTGCAAAACAATTCCGGATCCAGTCTGACGCCTGGCGATTTTTCTAAGTTAAGGCATCTGCGGCTAGATAACGTCCCTACCAGATACATCGTTACCGAAGGTAAGTAACTCGTACCTCACTTCCCTAGGCCCACACACCCACTTGCACAACTGCGGCGTCTCCTTAAAAAGATCTCTGATAAAGAACCCTCTTGCAGGGCCCGTGTGGGACAGCAGCTCCAACCCAACGAGGAGCAACGCCAATGATGAAGCATGACACTCGCAAGGGTGTGTGAGGGCACTACTTCTAAAAGGAGAAATTCCCCCACCTTCATCTAGACCCAACTGCATTTAGAGACCACACTGACACAACTACCCAACCAGAATAGGTTGTCTTTCTTTCTTTTAGGAACAGTTACCCCACAGTGAATACGACCTTAGTCCTTGGGAGCATCGGTACTGGACCTTTTCTTTTCCAATTAGCTCCCTGTCCCCCCTCTTTACGTTGTGTTGTGCACACTTCAGTCAGATCTTTCAGGGGCCCCTGTAGATCCTCAGTGACAGGTTTGAGATCAGATATCCCTAGTTCAGTTTGAGTAATCTGCTCCGCCATTCTTCGTTTGTCTTGCCATAATCGATGTTCTATTTGTTTGCAACTCTGGAATTTTATGGAACCACCATAGGTCTGTGCCATAGGTACCCACCATAACTGCTTTCATCCTGTTTACTTCAAGGTTTGCCTCCATCAGTTGTTTGCCGCAGAGGTACGCACCAATATTCTAACTAATGATGCATGCCATTTTATCTTTTCTTCTGCAACTTTTACACTAAAGGTTCACTTTAACTTGAGCTTTGTTTTGCTTGCATTGATGTTGTCTTCTTTTTTGACAGTAAGTTTCAGAATAAGTAGATGATTCATCAACAACTCTGAGATAAAAGCACGGAATCATCTGCAAGAACGACGATTGCTACTATTTCTCTTCAAAGCGTCGGTGTGTCTAAATTCAAGTAGAGAATGAAACTGTTTATGTACAAATTAAATGCAGTGGAGACAGTACACATCACTGATTTATGTGATGTTGATAGTGCATACTCCACCCTACCTATACCTAACCTTGGCTGATGTTTGCTGGTGCAGGCATGTCAAGGCCTCGAGCAGGTGCTAACACATTTCCTGCTCCTGCAGTGTACGCCACAGATGCTCAGTCAACGGAGTAGAAGGCTGTCATAGTTGTTCAAAAATTAAGGTACAAAGAGGGGTTTTTCAGTTAAATATAGTTTATGCATATCAGAAGGGTGCCTCCTAGCCTATTCTTTTTTTAGTCCGCCCTTTCCTGATCTGGCCTAAATTCCAATTAATTAATTTTTGGTTTTCGTCTAGGCTTATATTTGGTCCTGTAGGAGTTTTCCATACATTGTTCCCACCTCATCCAACAAGGCGGTCAAGTAATCATTTTCTGGATTGAAACGACTGCCTTTAATATAAATTATGAAAACTATTGTGCGCCTTCAGGAGCAGGGAATGTAACCACTACTATAAACTACATTGAAGATAGTAGTCAAGACCTTTGCCCGCAGCTGGACTCATGCACAGTAAACATTGGAATACTGTCAGGGCCAAGGTTCAGAAGCCTTTGGCTTTTTATTGTGAATTACAACAAAAACCTCTTTACATGTAAACTTCAGATACCCAAGTTCAGATTTGTCTCGCCTATCCATTGGAACATCAACTTAATTTGTGTTAATTGACCCCTGCTTGTCTAGACACCAGCTATCTTCTGTATTGTTACTCTTTTATAGGGCTATGAAATATTTCAGTCCCTCGTTTGCCCCAACTCCCAGTTCTAGGCCTAGGTTGCCACCCTTACAGCTCTCAGAATCTCAAGCTGTTCTCATGGATGAGGATTTTCTTCATCGTTCCCAAGCCCTAATTTGAATCTGCTGCTTCTTTCATTTCATTACATTCCCATACTCTCTCATACACCGTCTAGGGGCTTAATTCCCTTTTGGAGTTGGATGTCTGGACATTTCCAGACAACAGTCTTCTTCAAACAAGATTAGGTTATTTATGCTGTTACCTGGTGCACTATATTTGTTTGCGATGTAGATTAGAAGATCAGCTCTAGTAAACTCATTAGGTTTGTCCCTGCTTTATACCCTGCCCTGTTTCAGAATCACAATGCACAGCTTCTTTGACACGTCTTCAATATCCAGGCTGAGAGAATCTTGGTTTTCAACTCTCCACCTTACAACCATCTTATGTGAACTTAAAGCAAGTTTTATTTGGGGCCACCAGCTGCTCGTTAGTAGGGGCGGTATGCTTTCACCAAGGCAAAGACCTATAGACAACGTGCAGATCATGGTCACTTTCCATCTTGGACTGTATACGATGTATGTTACTGCATGCCACATTTCCACATTAATCAGTACATAACCAGTAATGTTCTTTCTATTGCCCGCACTGAACATGCTTCTAGATGGGGCATCTGACCTACTTTTCCCATTAAGCATACTCCATCTTCGTCAGCCATTGTTTTTATGAATTTGCCCCTTTTCCTATTACTACACCACAGCATATCAACCTCATGTAGACTACATATGCTTCCTGCCGCAGTCTGCTCCTTTTTCACTATTCTTTGATCTGGCCTAATGGTGATGTAAACATAAACTAGGATGATTAACTTTTCCAAGCCCTGGGACATTTCTCTTGAATCTGTTACAACTGTTTTGAGTATTGGTAGAGCAGATTCTTCTCCCTTGCACTCCCAGGGGGGTTATCCATGCATATTATAGATGCAACTTAAAGTGTGCCATCTCCTTTTAGTGTTAAACACTTATACACTGGCTGACAGAGTAATATAAACCCAGATCACAAAGACTCTGTTTGACCTCCCTTTTCTACACTTTGTTGGTGGTACACAAGGTGTGAAAACATTCATGGGGATCTCCTTTACAGCCAATGTCTCATGACAGCAACACATGTCAGATTTCTTTACACATGATAACTGTAAAAAAATTTGAGTTTTATCTGAGAGAGTAGGTACCCATCTCGGATAATAACCACAATTTTTGTCCTGGTAAACCCACAAAGTCACTAAATTAAACTGAGCTCAACCATTTGGTAGCTATGGCCAGAGTAGAAGGTTTGGCTCAGAGGCAATGTGTAAAGTATTTAGGCAGTAATAAACCAGCACAAAAAAGGTCAAAATGCAAAACAATACAAACCCCAAAATAAATTCGAAAAATTGAGTAAAATGTAATTTTAAAGAATGACACCAAAATGACAAACATCTCATAAGGGCAATCAGAGATAAGAATTTAAATTCCTTTTTTACGTAGAAATAGTTCCAGGAAGCACAAAGTGCCAATGATGAGCAATGGTTGAGTTAGATGAGGACCTAGGCCAAATGTAATGCTGACCGCGATGGAGCATGGTTTGGGCATACTAACCAGGTTCGTCCTGGTCAAAGATGACATCTTCTGACTTTAGTCCTTTATGTTCCAGACCATCACAGGAGTACAATATTAACCCTCCCAAGACCTCTTAGGGTGTCACTTAGAGACTCACAGGGTGGCAGGCAGAGGCCAACATGGGGGTCCAGTCCAGGTGACACTGGTCACTTGGGCAGTTGCAGGAAAAGGCCTCTTGTGACTACTTTTGTCACTATCGCTTTAACAGGAGGTCAGCCTTTGAATCTACTTCTTCGTCATGGATACCAGAAGGAGTGCTGGTCCAGTCTTCTAGGCTCGTGTCAGGTCTCAGACAGCATGTTCAGTCCTCTTCTGACCTTCCATAGGTCCAGGAGTGTTCTGAAGTAGGTGCCCGGAAATGCCACATTTGTGCCTGGTGTAAGGTAATGGGTGGGAACGACCTCTGGGAACGGCCTAACCAATGAGATAAAGGTTTCTTCGACTAATCCTACCCACTTCGACCACACCAAACTTAGGCTCAGAGGGCTGGGGGTGTGCAGGGTGTACTATGGTAATTTTAGGGTCCTCTCACATCTAACACTAAAATCCAGTTTGAGGCAGGTCCTGTACCCACAACAACCTCAGAGACAGATGTCTGTCAGAACGAAAGCTGTGTCTTCAGCAAACAAAGTAGATACACAAAAATTGTTTTGGCATCCTGTTTCCCTCCATTGAAATGTGCCCTAAGTATTCTATATAAACCCAGCAGACCTGCCAAACCGGCTTTGACACTAATGTCAAAAAGAGGCCCACAGTGATTGGAGGAGGCACGGCTGGGGGATCAAAAGAAGGGCCCTACCCAAGTGTCAGCTAATATTTGCCTATGACAGGGAGGCCTCATTGAAGTTCACCCCATGTATCCTGTGAAAAATCCCAGTAGACCTATCCAGCAGGATTTGACAGTCAAGCAGGATTTGTCACATTAAAAAAGTATGATCTCATAGACTTCTAGCTGCAAATTCCTTACCTTAGAATATTCCCCAGGCGTCAAACTGGATCTGGAAAAAGTTGGTGAGCAGTACCCCTGCACACCGATAGGTGGCGTCCTCTGCAGCGGAAGTGACGTGCCTGGTGCCCCTATGGACGCCACCCCAGCGAGCTGACACCGTTCTTTTCTTTCCTTGCCATTGAGTGCAGATCCGGAGATAGTTTGCCCCAAAGGACTTTGTCTGGTGTGCAGGATGTCCATCAGAAAGGCAGGTATTAAACCATGCAGAGTCTGTCACCATCAGATGTCAGTGACAGACCCGCACTTGGTTTGTCTCTGGTCTTGAGCAAGATCACAATGCCAAGACATGTGAGGAATGCAGCGCCATTCATCCCAAGGAGCTGAGGGAACAATCTCACAAACTCCTGGCCACCTACGTCGAACGACTCCGTGCTGCTCTAGATCTCAGTTGCAAGGAAGATCCCGAGATAGTTTGCAAAGCCATATCAGGCAATCCTCGTCCCATTCCAAGTCTAGGAAGTTGGGTTAGTCCCACAAGAAGAAGTCAAAGATGTCTTTGACTTTCCCCTACAAGTCTTCAGACAAGTCACTGGACTGTTGGCACTCGAGGCCTAGCTCTGTGGTGGAGCCTGCTCCTGGCCTTCTCTGTGCCTTCCTGAATTTCTGGAAGCCAGAGGGACCCCCACCCAACTTAAAGAAGTCCATGAGGCTATGCACCGCATTTTTAGGTGGCCCAAACCCTCTGGAGCACCCTTGGGCCCCACGGGTCCAGGAGGGTCTCTTTTTGGTCTTCTGCCTTTGGGATTGTCCTCTGTGCCAGTCGGGCCTCAAGGATCCATTGAAGAATGTGGTGTGGTGCCAGTCGAGGGACCTCACTTTCCCCAGCACCTGTTCCAGGCCAGGCGCCACCAGCGTGTAACTGTGATGCTGCCCCCATCATTCCTGACTCCGATATGGAGGCGAAAGGGCGTTGTCAGACGCCGACACGGAGCAGATGCCTCATATTGGAGCCAGTGTCTTATCCCTATGACAGGCCTGGATTGGGTGATGAGTGGGATAGGTCGGCGGACCCTTATGGTTATCAAACAGAAGATCCTGAGCACACCTGGTATGAGGATGTGGCGAATGCCAGTGGACTACAACTCTTCACACACTGGGCAGGTCTCCCCTACCATGGCTACAGAGGAGGATGCCTCATTTGCAATGGAGGCGCAGCGAGCGGCTGAGGTCTTGGGCGTTACGCTACCCTTAGTGGCAGTCAAGACGAACGTCTTGACGGAAGTGCTTCATCTGGGAGTTGCCCACACAGAACGATTACTCAAATTTATTGAAGTCCTTAATAATGCCCTACTCTGGGCCTGGTCCAAGCCCTGCACAGGATTTCCTGTGCATAGGACAATGGCCTGCCGCCATCGACCCGCCCCAGGAAACCCCAGTTGTCTCACCCAGCACCTCACCCTGGAAAGAGTGGTTGTCTAGACCTCCACTCCCAAAATTAACCCCGGCGCATTCCCTACTACTTAACTGGATAGGGAATCCAAAAGGTCAGATACCTTTGGTAAGAGGATTTTTTATTTTGCCAGTCTGGCAATGCGGTTGAGGAACACCGTGTGTCTCTTGGGCCGATACTCCCATACGATCTGGGACTCGACCCTCGAACCTGCTCCTGCTAAATCCCGGCACCTCCCATGGCCAGCAACCTCACACACCCCGGAGGACTGTTGCACAGGTGCTGCCCATGATCTCAGAGGAGGCCTGAGCAATACTCTTGCAGGCAATTGCTGATGGGAGGTGTGCCGCCAAATTCTTAAGGTGTGGGCTGGACCTGACAGACTGTACACAGTAGACTATTGTGCATAGGTTCCTGATAGGTCACTAGCACATGTTCCCACCAGCGCCTTTTATTATGCCCCAGTAGGACCTCAACCTAGTTCTCACTTTCCATATCTGCTCTCCTTTTGAGCCTCTCCACAACTGTCTACTCCGGCTTCTCAAAATGGCCTTTCTAGTGGCAATAACATCTACCAGAGGGTCTGTGAACTACAGGCACTCTCTGTGCATCCTCCATATCTTAGCGTCTACCCTGATAAACTGGTTCTTCGAACTAAAGCATCCTTTTTACTGAAGGTGGTTACTCCTTTCCATTAGACCAGTCCATCATTCTGCCTACCTTTTAGGCTCTGCCTCTTCACTCTAAAGAAGAGGAGAGACTCCACCGGCTGGATCCAAAACGAGAGTGGTGTTCTACCTTGATTGTACTCGTGAGTTCCGGGTGTACGATCAATTCTTTGTACAGTATGTCTAAGCCAAGAAAGAGAAGGCGGTGCAGAAGTGGACCATATCGTGATGGATAGTTCTCTGCATCAAAATCTGCTACGCATTAGCCAAAAAGCAACCCCCTGAGGGTTTGCGCACTCGCTTCACCAGAGCTAAAGCTGCGACCACTGCATTAGCTTCAAAGTTCCTGTTATGGATATATGTCAGGCAGCAATGTAGGTTTAACTACATACGTTTACGAAACACTACTGCCAAGACATTCAGGTCTGGCATGACAGTCACTTTGCCCGTTTGGTTCTACAGGACTTCTTAGTATAACCGTATCGCAATCCCTCCTCAGGGAGGAATTACTTGGGTATCTACACTAAAGTAAGGAACCGGCAACTAGAAGTCTCTATTAGATAAACAAGTTACTTACCTTCAGTTACGCCTTATATGGTAGAGGCTTTATCTAGCTGCAGATTCTTTGGTGACCCACTCATTCTCCCTGCTCTACGACCAGATTATAGAGTTAATCCCTAAAAGAGCCCTTGATTTGCACACCAGTGGTCAGTGTTCCTTGTAGCTCAGTGCTTCTAGTGTGGAAAGTTGCAATAGAAACTGGTGTCAGCACGTTGAGGTGGCTCCTATATAAGCACAGTACATGTCACTTCCGGCACAGACAAAGCCGTCGATGCCACGTAGAACTAAGCTATGCCACCTACAGGCGCAGGGGTATTGCTCAACAAAAGTTTCCAGATCCAGTCTGACGCCTGGGGAATAATCTGAGGTAAGGAATCTGCTGCTATGTAGAGTCTCTACCAGATAAGGTGTTATCAACAAGTTGGGAACAATGCACACTTGCTGTGTGTTGGATAAGGTTTGACTTCCTAAGAATGAATGTTAGGAATACTCATGAATGGCTAATTAAGGATGACAGGCTTTCTCTCTGTGGTTAATGGTCCTATTTGAGTCATATGCAAAAATAATCCAAAATGTTTGAAACGTTTTTGAAAGCGTGTTTATCAATTAGCCATTTTGTTGACAACAAACTCAATGGAGGAATGCTAGGCACACTGCTCGCTTGTTAAGTGCTGGATAAGGTTTAACCTCCTATGAATGAATGTATGTTGTGTTTACATGTTGAGAACATTTTTTATGTTCTGGTTATGGTATTTGGGAAATTAAGGACTGCTCACTTTAGTGGTGCAATAATTCTTAGGAACAACAAAGTAAGGATGATGTGCTCTCCGCTTTGCAGATGATAGCCCTATTAGCACTGGATGAAACTAAACATTTAAAATTGGCCAACAAGATTTTGAAACCTGTTTACCAAGTAGCCTTTATGGGTCCATAACGTTTTGGGAGTAAATTTGTTGTTATGTTGGGAACAATGGCCACTTCTTTATCCGGCTACTAGACATGAATTAACAACGTTGAGAAATTCTATATTAGGGATTATGATGTGTGAACTTTGTGAATTTATGACATTCTAGATTTGGTTCTATTCGAGTATTCACCGTTTTAAAATGGCCGACAGGTTGTGGGGGAACAATACCAAACTATTTTGAGTTTGTTGACTGCCTGTAAATATGAGGTAGGATGCCAATATAGTCTTCACTGTTCATGCGTCCCCACAAATGATACATACAAATAATTTTCTGTGGTGAGAAAAAAGAAAGAGGTTTCGGATTCATGCCTCACAGTGCTTTGTAGTAATGTTCGGCTAAACTGTATGGGGAATACAGTTAGGTATATCAATCTGTAATGGCCGAAACAATTGCATGGATATGTTTGAACTTGAAGGACTTTTCCTCACGTGAGTTTAATTTATGTTAATATCTTGGGTATTTAAATAGCGCCGAGTACAAATGTGTTTTTTGGGGGTTTTTTTGGCGTATACTGAAGATGCTGTGATATCGGATGGGACACTGGTAATTGTTCAGCGATATAGGACTTGCGTTTGTTGACTGCCGTTTCTCATAAAATTCAGAAGGATATATAAAATTGCTTGCCAGCTCTTAGGAGTGGGTCAGCTTGTATTTCTGGCTGTGGTGGGCTGTGGGCTTGATAATGTGTAGTTGCTTGCTTATCAGTTCAGTAAAACAGACTATAGATTTATATGAGATATTTTTGCAATTTTAATATCATGTGCTAGGGGACTGTAAGTGCTGGGATACAGCGATGCAGTCGTGCATGATTGGAGGCCAAGATAGAAATAATTACCGACCTATTGGAGTTGATTTTGCCTTGCTAGCCATGATAAATGGATTGCTCGATAATATGTGGCTGAAAGCTATGGTATTAAGATGAAAAATGTTGGTATATATGAGCGAGCATTGTAACCATAATTTCCTGTGCGATTCTGATCGTGTTAATATTCAAGTGTGTTTGTGTTTAAAGGGTGGAACATGTGACATATACTCATATTTTATTTTTTAGGGACTCATGTTTAAACAACTTTAATACCATTGTGAAATATGGTTATAAGGTACACCATTGCGATATGTTTGGTAAGCAAGAATTTATTTTGGGATATTATAGAACTGATCTAAAGAGATCTTTTCATGTACCACTAGTTAAAATCGAATACACGTTTGGTGCAGTATGCAATGGGGAAGACTAATGGTGGGTATTATTGCTCATATGTCTTTTACATGGGACATTGTTATAAGAGAAACTTTGATTTCTGGTGTCTTGTCCCTTAAGGCGAATATTTATCCTATATTTACAGATGAACCCAGCAGTATTGTGGAGTGTGCCAATGTTGGCCTTTCCTTTTGATATGTTTGGTATAATTGTGAAGTTTTTATTGGAGTGGTTACACTGTTTGTATAATATCTTTCTTGGAGTAACTTGTGTTCCCATCTCTGGAATTCTGTAACTACAATAAACCATCTCAAACGACTACTATTGACATACTGATCATGATTTAGGGTAAGCGGACTTTGAAAATGTGGATGTTTCACCACTGCAAGATATATATATAGATTTAAAATATCCTAACTCCTCCTCTCTGTTTTGCTAAGTTTTGCAGTTTTCTACTTTTGCCGGTTGATGCAAAGTAGACTCTGCCACCAGCTCCCCAACAATGTCCAACCTCCTGTTGATGTCTGAGTGTGATTGGCTATCTCTTGCAGAACCACATCTTGTGTGTTAAGCTTCACGGATTGCTATGTAACAATTGTTCCCAGAGTTCTCCACATTGATTTAAAAAATTTATATATAGATTTTACAGGGTGTTTGTCACATTGGATATTTATATGTTCTCTAGTATTTAGTAGCTTACCAGTCTCGCTTCGAGGTGAAAGGCAGAACTATGCAATTGCAACTTCCTCCTTTTTCAAATGGAGGGTGTGGTTTCAACAGTTATCAGCCTGGGCTGATTCTAAGTTGTCTACCCCAGGCAACAAGTCCCCAAGCCATGATTTCTCGCTTGGGCGTAAGTTGGCAACCAAAGTTCGCTACTGGTAGTCTCTCCAACTACCTACAAGTAGCTTTCCTGTGTGCAGCCATGCCTACTAAATTAGAAGACATTACTTAATTCATTTAATATATGTGTACCAAAATTGAAAAGCTTGCATTCAAGACGAAAATGTGTGTATTTCCATAACTCATAAGTTGATGTTTAGAGAACATGGTGGAATTTCCAAATTAAATTTAAAGCTGATATTTGAGTGATAAGTCTCCCTGGTGCTGCATGATTCATCACTAATATTATTACCTTGGTGGCAGGGGCCTGGCACCTATGTAGAGGCATTCCACATTGATAAAGCCACTTTTACATTACTGCTGGCAACCATGCCTGATGAACATAGGTGATCACTGCTCGCAACTTTGCATGTTATACCCACTAATGTAATCTTGTCTGATGTGGTCACCATGCAACATTAATATTAGTAGCTTGAGAAGATTTTCATCTAACATCTGTAGCTCTGATTTCATAAAAGGTTGGGGAACCCTGTCCTACAAGATCTATTTGGAGGAAAGGGAATAATCTGTTTAAAGGTTTCTTGCATGTTTCTACCAGCAAACAATCACATGCACTTCTGGAATTTGTAAACTCCATTGTCTCCTTGGTGGGCTTCCTCACATCTTCATCTATGGCATTGTGCTTTTCCACAGCTCACCACAGTACTATGCTTCTTTCATCTGGGTTAACACTATCTTTGCTCTTCTTGGCATAGCTACTTATGTTGGATGAGCTCTCTGATTTGAAGTAGCTGGGGATTTTATACGTAGTGATTGTTTTCAACTTCATTTTCATCGGGGTAGTTCAGATTTTTTGGGTTTGGGCCACAGTTGGCATACTTGGGGTGGTCTGGGGTAATATGAGCTGTTGCGCACCACTTTTATTCTGTATTTTTCATCCATTGTTACTTTATCTGCTGAGTTATGTTTTCCAGTGTTATTTGCAGTTTCTTTTGACAGCTCGTGAGCTGAGTTTGATTATCCTCGTACATCTGTGTACTTGGTACTGGGGCCAACTCTTCTTCAATGTTCTTTCTGTAGCTTTCTATAGGTGTTCTGAAGCTGGTATATTGGTATTAACCCTGATACTCTACAATGGCGACAGTTAGTAGCACCCACAGACACCAACAGCAACTAACATAGCCGGTGGGTGTGGTGGACAGACTGACCTGTGGTTGATGGGAAATCCAGTAGAGTATGATACAATTGATTTGGCAAGTTGTTTTGTAAATTTGATCTCCTCCTTCAAACTAATTTTAGACTCAAGGTTCCGTATAAAAACGAGGTTCACTCATTTGGTTTTTATTTAAATTGTTCAACTAATCCCCAGATTTAATTTCCTTTTAAGTGGCTCTTCTGGGTCACGAGCCTGAATTTGGATCACTTAAAAATTGCGAACTTTAGTAATACCGATAATAGCTGTAATTGTAGTGATTGAAGCACAAGTTTGCCTGCCTCTAGGTGCCCTTTAATTCCCAAGGTGGAACAGGAGTGTAGGTAGAACTCTACAGTTGTCCGTTTACTCGCCCCTCCACAAGGACTCATCACTCCATGCTCAACACTGCACATCATTCCCGTTCATCCTTTGTGGATCACGCAAGACTGCACAAGGTGGCTTACACCACAGATTTACTGAACTCTATTACATTCGGCACACTACCTTCTTCCCCGACAAGACCTCCTCTCCCTAAAAAAGCATAGGGCTAGGGGCATACGCCCACTACCTCAACCTACTATACCAAGGCACTCTCCTTTCTATGCCACTACCTCCACAAACTCACACACCACCTGAACAAGCAAGAGGTCAGTACATACATATTCAGCCGCTATGAGCCGTAAACACTCTGACGAGCCTGTAGTGCCCAGAGATGGGGATGAACCCTGGGAGGACTATGCAATTGTCCCTACAGTCTACCAAGACACAGAGACTTACCTCGCCAAACCATCTCTGCCTGGTGACACTACCTCTTACTACACGGTTATTCAAACAGTTAGTCATCACCACAAGTGGACACAACCTACAAGAGGAAGAGGATTTATTTGTAGAAGCACGTTCTAAGACTGAAAGAACGGTGATGTTTCTACCCATGCTAAAGTGCTTCTTAAACACTGCCCCAGATAACTTCAAAGATCCCATAAAGGCTAAAATAGTCACACCAAGGGTAGACCAAAAGTTCCAGGCCTCAGCCATTGACTTGCTCTACATGTGGGGCCAAGTCCCCCAGACTCTGTAGTTGTGCATACAGCACATAAGTGAGCCTAAGCACACAAGAAAACAGGTGATGCCTGTAGGAAAGTGCCCCTTTTTGCATGGTTTCCCCCCACTTTTTGCCTAATATTGATGCACTTTGACTGAGTGTGCCCTGGGTTCCTTCCAACCAGGTACCCAGGGCCTATGTTCTTTCCCTAAACTGTACTGTTGCAAAATCCAATTGGCAACAGTGGCCACACTCCCCCTCTCTCTCTCTCTCTGTCCCCCTCTTCCCCCCCCCCCCCCCCCAAGAACCCGGAGGCCTTGCCCTGCCTTCCCTACCAGACTTTGTCTCCTGTGAGCACCGGATTTGCTCACCCACAGACTCTGGCTCCGGCCAAATTTGTAAGTCTGCACCTGGCGCCCACGGCCCGAGTGGCCCAACACCACAAGGAGGTCTTCCCGGCAATCCTGACCTGGGATCTGGTGATCCCTGACCTACCTCAAGTCTCCAACTAATACCTGCAGCCCCTTTCTGGAGGATCCCTCCGACCGGAGCCGGTGAGAAAACCCCTGCACCCGACGTCCCACGGCCTTGGGTGGCCCAACTGACAGTGTCTCTGCATCCCAAGATGTCCCAACTTACATCTCCAACCAATGGTCGCCTCCAGAAGACCTTCGTCCCTGAGCCTGCAGTGTTTGTTGCAACTGGAGAATCCCCATTGAAACCAACAGGGCACCCGACGCCAAAACAGTACTCTACACCCAGCCACCCCTGCACCTCTCTGGGTGCACCTTGTGTGCTAAATCGAATCTCTCTTTACCCTTAGCCTACATCTAGGAGCTTTGCTCCCACAAACTTGTGGCCTGTTCGTGAGCAGTCACCAACATGAGGCACCCTATCCCGCATTGGATAACATTGGGCCTCAGCACTCTGCACCCTGCCGCCCTAGTGCCACTGAGGGTGTTTTGAGAGTGCATCCTTGACCCTGGGGGAACCATGGTTCTAAGAGTGCATCCTTGACCCTGGGGGAACGCTGGTTCTAACCCCAAAAAAACAACTCCCAAACCTAAGTACTTACCATTAAGTAAATAACATTATTTTCTCCCATAGGACTACATTGACTGATTTGTTTGTAAAAATTGTTGCAAATGTGGAGTTTGTTTGTATGAAACCTCAAGAAACTGCAAAAGTGCTAAAACGGATTTATTTACCTTTCCTCTAGGAAATGTCTGTGTGATATCTAGGCATATCACATGGAGTAGAGAAGTAACTTAATGTAATCTGAAAAGTTATTTGCAAAGTAATCTGTAAAGTAATTCAAACTGCTTTATAAACAAATGACTTACCTGTAACCAATCCACTTGCATTCAAATTGTATTTAAACTGCATTATTATTGCAAAGTATTATTATACTTAACTGTACCAGGCCTGGCTTGGTTCTAGAAAACAAAATACAACTAATGTTTTTATACAAACAAATTGGTCTGCGTTCAGTCTTTGAGTGTGTGAAGTCATTTCTTGCCTGATTGTGTACAATAAATGCTTAACACTACCCTCTGATAAGGCCTTACTGCTCGCCCACACTACCACAAATAGAGTGTAAGGTATTATCTACTTTTACCTCTGCCTACCTTTGGGGTTCCACTGGACTCTGTGCACACTATACTTTACTTTGGTATAGTATATACAGAGTCAGCTTTCTACAATGCCCCACCAATCGGACAAAGAGACTATGCGAGTCAATGCGGCCCGCAAACATGAAGCAGGCAAGTTACAATAGATATAATTGGGAAGAAACAGAGGAACTGATAAAACATCTCCTGGAAACCCTTAGAGAGGACAAGAGCCTGCGGCCAAGGGGAGGGTCATGTAAAATGCAAATATATCCACTATGCGCTAGACACAGCAGATACCACATCCGGAGTCATTAACACGAGCATCCTCTTATGCGTGGCTCCACAATTCAGGGTTCAAGCCTGAGGTACGTCAGTACCACCTCACTCTTCCATTTGATGGGGAGTATCTCGTCGTCCCTTACGTCGATGTGATGCTTGAAAAAATGTAAAAAGACTCAGAGATAGTGAGGTCCATGAGTGACCTCCAGGCTGCTACCCAGACAGTTGTTTTTCCCCAAAAAGCAGTCCAGAAGTGAGCAAAGACCACTCCCTGCAGTAAGGCCCAAGGCTGTCCGCACCGGCAGCAGTCCTCCCAAACAGCAAGGGTTACACCAGAGGGGGTGTTTAGTGGCAACAGCCACAGGAAAGGTAGCGGTGTCTCCAACAGGGTAACCTCTACTGCCAAACAATTCCCTCCCCCTGTTTGGAAGGAGCTCCCCACCAAGTGGTGGGTGCTCGCAGTATTAAGATAGGGTTACCGCATCAAGTTGCACACCACACCCCAATATTCCTCTATTCCCTCAGCAGATTCCAACTCTGGAAGTAGTAGTTCAGTACTCCTTGTGAAGGGCACATTACAGCTGGTGCCTTTACATTAACGAGGCAAAGGAGTGTACTACCGCTACTATTTGTCAAGGAGACTTCATGATGGCACTGGACCTAAAATATTCCTTTTGTAACTACCACCTCCATACTAGCACCGGTACTTCCACTTTGAACTGGTAGTGTTGTCCACTTACCACAAAGAACTGGCCTTTTGAATTACTACAGCTCCCAGAGTATTACAGAGTGGCTAGCGGTATTCAGGGCCGGACTGGCCGTAGCGGGCACCGGGCAGTCCCCCGGTGCGCCGCACGGGTGGGGGCCGGTTTTGGGCCGGTTTTGTTACAGGGCCGTTTTTGCAGCATATACAAAATCGGCCCTGTAACAAAATCGGCCAAAAACCGGCTCTAGCAAACAGCTCGACGGCTCCCCCAAGCCCGGGGGAGGGGGGTGGGGGAGCTTTGAACTATCAGTATTCTTGCCACAATCACACTTTGTGAAAGAAAGGGCCAGGCACACTCTAGACCTGAAAAGGGTGTTCATGTATTATATTGATAGAAACAATGTCCTTTCTTAAAACAAACCAACGTTTTGTGGCCTTTGCAAAAACTCGCAAGGAACACCTTATCTCTAAATAGGGCATTGCATGATGGATTAACTGATTCAAGATTTGCTATGCCGAGGCAAAGCAGGTGCTCATAATCGTCCCAAAGCACACTCCAGGCACTAAAAGGGTGCCTCCATGGCTTTCCTGGGTAGCGTCGCCCTAGCCAACACCTGCAAAGCTGTCACCTTGTTAACACCATACATGGATATTCTAGCATGCCAACAAGTGATGGTTGGCCAGACTGTGCTAAGAGTTTTGTTCCAAACATCTGCATCATCTGCTTGCTAGCCACAGTTTCTTAGGAAACTGTGTTACAGTTTATGCAGAGCTCATATATCTACAGCAACACATACTACGAATTAATAATGTTAACCGTAACCATCTGTTCGTAGCGTGTAGTGCTGTAGATTCACATGTGCCTAATCCTCCTCCTCACCGAAAGTGGTCGGTGATCACAAATGTCTAATAAATTGTTCTGTTGATTTTACCATCCATAATATGCATTATTCTTGTCTTTGACACTAATCTCAAATTATACTACTAACTTTCTGAGCAGAAAACAATCTGAAGTGGAGCCTGTATCCCTGTGCACTGTGGACTAGAGGAGTGGACTCTAAGGAACTTATGAGAGGGTTGCATCACATTTGCACCACACGAAGTGGTACATGCGTGACGCAAGCTTCTAAGTTAGATTATACAGCTACGCAAAGCCACATTGCGTGGCTTTGAATGGCTTAAAAAATCTGGAGTAAGGCAACGTAGACAAATAGCTGCGTTGCCTTACCCTGCGTAAAGGAAGTGTTCCATGGACATTGCGGTGGGTGTTTCGATGCGAAACCCATATTTTTTTACGCATTTCCAGATTTACCAAACCTGGTAAACTTGGGAATGTGCCAAAAAGATACGCCTCCACAGTTAAGGTGTAACGAGTAAAAATATGTTTATTTCTCCTCGTTTTTTCCCTCTTTCTATATGTGCTGCAGAATGCAGCACACATAAGAGGAAAATGCCTCTATGGATTGTTTTTGTGCTGCCTACAACGCAGGCACCCTTTTTTTAAATTTTTTTAAAAATATTTATTTATACTTTTTCAAAATACAAAGCAGGCAGACGTAAGTACAGACAGGGTATCATTACAACTGTGCAGATGGAACAAGTACAATAAACCAGCAAAGTAAGTCTGAGGGCCAATAAAACACAGTGAGCAAGTAATCCATACACCAAGTCGTCAGAGGCATCATAATGAGAGGAACCATGTAATACACATCATAGCAGAATTCAATTGTAGGATGAGTTCAGGGGGGGGGGGTGAGTAGGGTCGAGTAGCAGCTTGTAGAGGACTGGAGGGCTCAAGTGGGTGCCACCATGTCAGACTGTGTTTTGTTGAGGCTAGCAATAGGGTGTGTAAGCAAATATGTTGTGAGGGGTCCCCAACTGAATTGTCCCGAGGGCGGGAGGTTAGTGGGAGCAGGTCAGCAAACGCGTACATTTGGTCCTGCCAGAATACCATGTCCCGAACCCATTCCTTAAATTTAGGTGCCCGTCCCCGACCCCATCGGCACGCAATGCGCCGTTTGGCAAGAAGGAGACTGAATGAAACAAATTTTCTGTGTTTTACTGCTATGGTTGCGGTATAACCAAGACGAGAGAAAAGGGGAGTATGTGGGAGGCGTAGCAATGTCATCTGCTCCAGCGCTTCCAATACCTGGAACCAATACTCCTGCACAGCAGTGCAGTCCCACGCCAGGTGAAGGAAGTCAGCCCCTGTAGCTCACATCGGTCCCACCTATCATCATCCCGCAGCCTAAAGCGATGAAGTTTAGCTGGTGTATAATATGTACGGTGCAAGTATTTGTAATGAAGAATCTGGAGGCGGCTACTGGACGTGTTGGGTTCCGTTTGCTTGCAGCAATAGGTCCACTGCTCCTCAGTAATAGCTTGCTCCAGTTCTGCAGACCATTTATCCCTGGAAGTATATTGTGAGGTGCACTGAGTGGTGTATAGACAATGGTAAAAGGAAGAAACTAGATGAGGTGCTGCATCACTGGCCAATATTAGACTAAGTGTGGCAACCTCCGGAGGCTCTCGGGGGAAGGAAGGAGTATGTTCTTTGAATCCCTGCCGCAACTGGCTATATAAAAAGATGTCGAGGGGGGAGGGGGGGGTGGGGGTGATCGCGCGGAGAAGAGTTGTTGCAAGGTTTGGAATTTGCCTTGGAGGTAGAGGTTTCCCCAAGTCTTAATCCCATACTTAGGTAGAGTTTTCTTAAATACTCCTTCCTGAAGGACTGGCATTTTCGGGTGATATGTCAAGGGAAGCAAAGGCAAGTACAACATAGGGGCCCGAGTGCGTGCAACAATACACTGCCACGCCTTAACCGTACTGGTGATCGGAGACGAAGCCTCCGCACGCGCAGTGCTGGCAGTGAATATGGCGCCGTCTAAAGGAATGGGATCCGATAGCCAGTGTTCGGCGGCCACTTGAGGCATGTATCTGGGGGGTGGAACCAGAAGTGTGCGTAGTGGGCTTCCGCACAGGTGTAATAGCGTTCAAAATTAGGTATGTCGAACCCCCCTTGCGCTTAGTGTCGAGTGAGGATGTCCCACTGTACTCTGGGCTGTTTACCACCCCAAGTGAGACGGCTGAGTTCAATCCGGAGCATCGAAAAAAAGCTCATTGTGGAGGATTGCTTGATTTGAAGAGAGTTTAACTGCTGTGTTGCCTGTGTGGACGTGTTTTGGTGTGGTCCATGGATGACCATACTGGTGCTCTGCTATTTGGTCTCAGTGCCTGTGCTCGTAATGGTGGGAAGAGGAGTGAGGGACAGAACACAGCCATTTTATGATCTCATTAGGGCGCACCTGGGAGTGGCAGAGGAGCAGCAAATGATGTACTGGATATGGTCAGTCGGACAAAGCTATAAATTCCCCAGAGCAACAAGACCGCGTCCATTGGGCATGTACTGCATACAGCAGTCCTGGTCATTGATCATGAGAGTTCATCAGAAGCAACCCCAAGGCTTGTGAAAGAGACAATCTGCAAAGCATGTTGACTTTAAGGACTACCCAGGAGCTATACAGGCGGCTCAAATACAGCTCAATAAAATCAGGCCGGGAGACAGTGGCCATGTGCATGGACCAGTCACAGGGCGGTAAGGAACTGCCCTACAGCGTCGATCTTAGGAGTGCGAAGAGGACCATCCCATGTCATGCACTGGTAACGAGCAGACAGTCTAAGGCTCTAAACCCCTTGTGGCAGGGTGCCAGTACAAGGTAAGTACTGGATAGAGACCGGCATATGATTTACACTCAGCTTATACATGCCATAATGGCTTCACCCAACAGAGACTAAGGTCGTACCACAGGTGGCCAGTCGTCATTGTGTAAATGTTCTAAAGAGTCAGTTCAGTAGCGCCAAGGAATAACCTATTGGCTTCCATGGGGAGAAAGGCAGCTGTGGTGAAAGTTCTTTACACTATACCCATAGTCAATGGAGGGGCAGGCCCATGGGTATCCATTGGTTGAAGGTGGCAGAGTTCCAAGGTCACGATTAGGCGTGCAAGTATTAGAGCAGAAGAACCGAAGCACATGGTTGGTCACAGATCTAGAGGGGCTATTGGTCTTCATCTGGCCTCTATCGAAAAATGAGGTGACGCTTGGACAAGCACTGGATAGCAGCATCAAACGTGTGCTCTTTAGGGAACAGCACCCAGCAAATACTGATTGCAGGCTGTCAGAGCAGGTGCCACAAAGGATCCATCAAAGGGTAATAGAGGATACTACATACACTGGTTACATAGGGATACATCCAGGAGTGACTGAGTAGTCGCCCTCGGCATGCTTTTGGTTACAGGTGGCTATAATGCCTATACAGTTGTGGCAGATAGCCATCCTGTGATAACTATTGGCTTTAGGCAGCTGAGATAAATGCACCAGAGGATCCCTCCAGGAGCAGCAGATGAGCTGTCCAAGCAAACGCTGATTCCAGGGAGCCACAAAGGGTGTTTTTCATTGCCCATCAAGGAGGGCTTTCACTGGCTATGGGCATTTGGTATAAATGCCTTGCGGGGACCATCCTGGAGCTGTAGGTCAGTGCCTCATGGCACGCAAGCTCTAAACATTCCGAATAAAGCTCTATAGTGTCCATCTATGAGTGGTAGAGGAGGTGCAGCCCACACCGATAACCGGGAAGCACTGACAAAGGAGTAGCCTTTGTGATGGGGTACTTGCTCAGCAGGGGCCTCCGCAGGAAAGAGAGATGATTAGTCTTGGCGATGCATGGACATATATTTGGTTCCAGTGCTGCCTCAATACAATGGCCTTATAAGATGCAGTCTTTAGTAGCAATGGAAAAACCCTGCCAGGTAGCAAAAGGGGACAAAATGTATTCCCTGTGGTCCTGGACCCTTTTTTGGTGAGAAATATCTGCAAAATGTTAATTTCCGGTTTTACCACTCTTGCGAGGTATTTGTGTGTGCACTAATTCCATGTGGCTTAATCACACAGGTTTACCATATGGAATCAGCTCATGCTCCAATACTGCAGCCGTACGATGAATCCAGTGATCTCTGTGGACACTTGGGAGCTACGTGTACGCTGGGGCTTCTAAGTAGGCCTGGGCGGTGAACTTCACTCCATTCGCAGAGTTTTCTGCACTCCGCGGAGCTCGCGGAGTGCAGAAAACTCTGCGGAGTGTAGTGCTGCGAAGTTTTTTTCGTGCTCGCCAACAGTAAGTTGGCGAGCTTGAGCTGCCGCTCGGGTAGAATTTCTACTCAAGTGGCAGGAAGATCAGCTTGAACTGCCACTTGTGGAACTCTGCTGAGTTTTTTGTCACTTCATGGAGTTCTGCGAAGTGTAACTTCGCAACTCCACCCAGGCCTGCTTCTAAGCTCCTTTGTGGTTGGACAACTCCAGACCTCTTTGGTGTTCATGTTTATACCTATGAAATTTGAGATCTTCTCCCCTTGCTTATACTCCGTTTAGCATAGCCTTTGTGATGGTTCTTCTTTGAGCTGAGGTGGCAAATCTTTAGGGTCGTGAACTTCAACATTTAACAACTACTAGAAAATATCCCATACAGGCAGAAAGCTTGGGATTATCTCTCTGCTTATACTATATCTGTTTAGTGTTAAAACAATAGCTGTTTGAGAACATTAAATTAAATAATCGGACTACAAGCCCCTCCCTGAATTGTTTTGTGTTCGTGTTCTGCGTGCTTGCAGAGCTTTGCGAGTGCTAAGTGTCCGAGAACACTGTGTAGGGCTTGGCCCTTGGCTGTGGTTTTCTTATTCTATAGTGGCTTACATCTGCTTTGATTGCTGTCTATTAAACCCACACAAGATTACTGTTCTTATTGTTGGATTGTAGCTTGTTGTACATTATTTTGTTACATTGGTGTCTTGTGTTTAGAGCTGTGCTTTGCATGTTGATGTAAATATATTAAAAATTGGCGTCAGCTTGGAGCAGTGCGAGCTGTGATGTGACATGCCTCATTGAACACTGCCTGGCTTGTGTGGCACGTACCGGTACTCTTTTTGGCTACAATTCCCAGTACTCACATTGTCAATAATGGTAGATTCTCACACTGGAAGCTTGTCCATACTGGACGATTGTGATGAATACTTCTAGCTGCAGATTCCTTATTTTTTGGAATCCTTCCAGGTGCCAAACTGGATCAGGAAAACTATCTGCGGTAGCTCCTGTGCGATTGTAGGAGGTGCCATCAGATTATGCGACAGCTTTGTTCAACCTACAGAATTGTTGATCCAGAGCTGTTATAGCCCCCCCTTATGCACGCTGATGACCATTGCGCTTTGACAAAGATATGTAGCGCCACTCCCAACTTTTCCAATGTTTTAATGATTTCTCCCAAAATGTTTGTGACAGTGTGAAGAGTTGCCTCCTTTCAAAACCGTGGGGTTTAAGTCATGCTGTGCCTGTGGGACTCACTCAGACCTCTTCAATCAGTCTCACACACTTGCTTCATCTCTATCATTTCCATGGTAAATGTACCTTCATTATGTTCCCACTGCTGCTCACCAAAGTTTCCCGAGGAAACCCCCCTAGTTGTCTGATCAACATATTCAGCTCTCCTTCACCCTAACCTCCCTATCTCAGTCCTCTACACTCATCCTTCCTTCCTTTAACACTCTTTATCCTCCACTTTCATCTTTCCCCTCCCTTCTTCCTTAATCACAGCTATCCTTCCAGACCGCATCTCCTCTGTCCAAATTAGGCAGCGGCAATGTTATTGCATCAATCAAGCTGTGAGCTGATAGTGGCAGAAAAAGCTAAGCGTTCCCTATCTTTAGAAAAGACATGATTTTCTGTTGATGTAACTGATGTAAAGTGCAAGAAGAAACTGCTGAGGAAATGGGGGTGAGGGAAATAAACTAAGGTTTGGTCAAGCATGAAATCGAATTGCTTACCTGGAGAAGGACAATTGTACATGCATGTAGGCACATATTCCTCCAACAGGAGTTTGCATCTACCCCCATCATCAACACTTTAGTTTTCTTAAAATTTAGCTTGAGCCTGCGGCTCGACCTTTGCCATACGAAGTTGTAAAGCATCTCCCACTCTTCCTAATTGCAAGAGTAGTTGAATGTCATTGACACATATTCAGCAATGGTAGCCATGGTTCTCTTATGGAGGGACGCCTACACGTTGGTTGTGGTAGATAACAAAAGAAGCGAGTCAAGATAAGGTATCCCAATTTCTAGAAGAAGCGATCTAAAAAGCTGAAGTCGTGGGTATAAATTCTGCTCTGCACCTCAAGCAACCCCTTTGCCTGGGTAGTGTTGGAGAATCAGTTGAGTCCAAAAAGGTACAAAAGTCCTTAAGAACACATCCTTCTAAAATGTTGGCTACTGTTAGGAGCAGAGAGATATGGTGGCTGTTAGAAAGCATATTGGTGTAAGCTCTGAGGACTTATTTACAAGGCCAGTGCACCGCCAGTGCGTCACATTTTTGGAAGCACCATCAGTGCCCCATATTTACAAGGCCACATTAAGCCACCCTGTATGGCTTTTCATGGCCTTGTAAATAAGGCCCCCTTTCACGCATTACTCTGCGTGAAAGGGGCAATCCATGGATGTTACTGTGGCTGTTTCCACACAACATCCATGGAACCCAACACATTCCCAGATTTGCAATTTTTCGTAAACCTTGGAATGCGTCATATATCTACACCTCCCTAGGGTAAGGGCAACGAGAAGACATACCTTTATTTCTCCTAGTTTTTTTTTTTCTATGTGTGCTGAATAAGGTAGCACACATAGGAGGAAAACGCCATCAATAATGGTTTTTCTGCGGGAAGGCGTCCCTTCCTGCACAAAAACAATCACCCCTGAAACGCAGAGACCCTTCCACCATAGAGCAAGGGTGCCTACGTTGGCCCATGGCAGCCCAGTGTGCGCCAGCGCAGGGAAAAAGGACGGTAATGCGCTCTATCTTGTAGACACATATTTTAAAGGAATAAGGGAACCCAGGAGTCTGAAGGGGACCTGGCTGTAAGTATTTGTACAAGAACAATAGGTCCCTTACATCAGAAAAATTAATCTTGCAATTAACACAGAGAAACCATGTTACCTAGGTCTTTATAAATCCAAATGGATTATATATTGTTTATTTGAAAGATAAGGAAAACATAACAGTGGGACAGTATTCAGAAAAGAAGTGAGTTACTAAACTCAGGCATTTCAACAAACAGTGGTCAAAATGCACTTCAAGATTGGGCCATAACCATAAGTAAAACACCATTGCACATAATAATAAAAATGATACAGAAATAAACAAATATGTATCAAGGTCCTAAAGTCGATGGTGTTTCGACACTTAACATATAGTGGAATCATTATCAGGACACAAGTGATACCTGAGACAATTGCCTGCTGAGAAAAGGAAAAAAAAGTGAAAGAGAAGAAATAAAGGGGAGGAATTTTTTTTAAAAAAAAGAAAACAAGGATATGGATCAATTGAATCATGCAGAAGTGAGGCATGCATTGGCGATCACAGTAACGACTGCAGGCATGCTGCTATGTAAGAAGAGATCTGCTGATGTGATGGGTGACGTGCAACCTAAATGCAGGACAGTGCTGAATGACAGTCATGTCAATACCAATTAAAAGTAAAGAGGGGCCTAGAGCCCCACAGTGGTGAAATAAAAATAATAATAATTGCCAGGTAGTGCTGACTGTACGTCATGTCAATAACAATTGGGTATTAGGACTAACCTAGGGGCATATCAGCAACAACCGGCGATAATTATCGCTAAGCGCACTTGGTACTAGGATAATTATCGCCGGCTAGCGTGGGTTTTTATCGCTGAGATAGCGTGCTATTAGCAACGCTTATCTCAAAAGCGATAAAAATCCTCACGCTAACTGCCTAACGTGAGATTATCGCTGGAAACCCAGCGATAATCTCACGCAATGTGGAGTTAGCTTGCTGATAGGGACTCACAAACTTAGCCATGATATCCACCTTCCATAGGATATCATGGCTAAGTCAGTCCTGAAGCGGGCGTTAGGAAAGTAGCGATAACAGGGGTTATCGCTACTTTTCTTGCCGCTATGCTTCATAGCGTGGGGCTTGATGATAGGAGAAATGTCGCTTAGCGACATTTCTCCTGTCATGTCAGGTCAGGAAGGCCCACTTTGCATCTCATTAGAGAGGCAAAGCTGGGCGTTGGGAATTCCTGCGCTAATGCAAGGTTTCACGCGTTAGCGTGGCCTTGCTAATTAGGCGATAAAATTATCGGTGCTTTTCGGCCGAAAACGGCTGCAAAAGCAGCGATAATTCTATCGCCTCGCCTTGCTGCTATGCCCCCTAGTCTGGTAAGGCAAGGTCTGGAGCCCAACAGTGATGGAGTAAATTACCAGACCAATGTCAATTCTAAAGGAAGGAAAATCCAGGATTCAATGGCGGATGCCAGGTATTGCCGATGGAGAATAAATTACAAACAGACCTCTGTCATACTCTCATCTCAGCAAAAATAAGGGGTTTTTAGTAGATGGATCATCGGTCAACCATGGAATTGGCGAGGGCTGGATCGAGTCTGGAATTGATACGAACGCAACTTAAATTGCAGAACCATAAATGAAAAGTACTGAGTTAAAAAAAACACAAGCATCGCAGTTGTCTGATTGGGCGAGAAAGAACACTCCAATGGTGTGGGGAGTACACCTATAGTAGAAGTAGAGTGTCTGTTTGGGCTCTAAGCATCATGGCCATGCAGGACCTACAGGGAGATGTGTCGCGTGTGCCCTCACCCAATATCAGTGTGAATCCATATCAGTTCCAACGAGAATGCAGTGTCACTGCACATTAATGGGAAAAGGAGCATTCAAGAAGCGAAGACTTATCTATGTTTATGACGTCAACCACGCCTAGGGCGAAAGTGAAACTACAGAAGCTCTCGGTAGTGTAAGGATAGAGGACAATTGACATAGTTGTCACGATAGGGCGGCCATTGTTTTTTTTGTGTATTTTTTTTTGCATCTTTTATATAGCGCGAACTCAACCCGAAGGTATTGGAGCGCTTTACATGAGCACCGGTTTCGTTACACATTCAGGCACGGGGAGATTAAGTGATTTGCCCAGAATCACAGGAGGTGGATGCGACCTCGAGGCTCGAACCCTGGTTTCCAGCACCAAAGTCGGCAGTCTAGCCCACGGACCACATGTTAGAAGTAGAAGTCATAGGGACAGATATTGAGTCAGAAACAATTGCTTGGTCAATTTATAAAGGAACTGACCTTACAAAAGGTTGATCAAATACTAATAGCCCTTAACAGTGAATGTGTCAGAATAAATATTTTGTAGTATATTACACATTGAAGATAAAGTGGAAACAGTATTGCAGAGTAAGGCTCAGGGAACGGGAACAATAGAGACAATTGGCACAATAGTGTGGCCATGTTGGAAATGGAGGTCATAGGGACAGATGTTGGGAGTCAAGAACAGTTGCTCGGTCAATTTAGAAGGGAACATACTCTAAAAAAGGTTGATCCATTACTAATAAACATTAGAAATGAAAAATATCAGATTCAATCGTTTGTAGTATACTTCACATTAAGGGTAAAGTGGAAACAGTGATATAAAAAACATTATGGAATATACATACAAGTAGGAGACAAGCAAAAAGTATATATCCATTTACAAAGAGGAGAAGCAAATCAGATCGATACAGGATTGAACAGCATTCTTCCTGTACAAAAACAATCACCCATACAATGCAGACACCCTTCCACCATGGCACAAGGATGCCCATGTTGGCCCATGGCAGCCCATTGTGTGCCAGCATAGGGCAAAAGGCCAGCAATACGCTGTATCTTGTAGATACAGTGCATTCCTGCCTTTATCTTATGACGCACAGCAGTGCAGATGGAAGGCTTGCTGCGGTGCGCTGTGTCAAAATATTGTAACTTAAGCCCCAGGTTTTTGGATGATGGGGCAATTTTGCATAGTTGTTATCTGGGCAGGGCTAGTAGCTCTATACTCCCCTTTTATTCTGAGGGACACTCGCCTTTTAGTTCACTATGATGCTGCAAACTTTTCAATGTCACAAGGGTGAGGGGTTGTCACTCTCCGCTAATCGGACGCTAAGCTCTTGTTTTATAATTAAGGAAATGTGTTTTATGACTTGGGGTGCCGCTCGGAGTCAGTCCTCTGTTCGTGGGCTGCTTGAGGTTTCTTTATTTATCGGAGGAGGCTGCTGATTTGAATACTTGTGGGAGTGCTGACGACGGACAAACAGCTCATCCGGGACTGCGAGTACCGGCGGCCCCTGTGATTGCTGGACATTGGCCGCAGCTGGTGACTCTTCCCGGCCCCTCCCCCCTTTCCCATTACATCTACTTCACACCCACGCGTACGCGGGACGCGTCCGGGGCGTGTCCGGGGCGTGTCCCGGGCGAAGCCCGGGCCAAGGGCGGGCCCGTTGTAGCCCGTTTGAGACCGATAGAGACTGGACCGGGCCCTCCCTCTTGAAACTGCGGACCAAAACTGTATGGTATTATTAACTGTTATCATATTGTTACTGGCTATTGTAGGCTGGCTATCGTTGCACATAGGCAGACTGCAACAACTATTGGTGTGTAACTATTACGGTTTTAGTCTATCTGCTATTTAGTTGAATGGCCACTAAAGAGGGCAAGAACCATGTTTCCAATGGAACCCTTACGGGCACCCTAGATCATTTCATAGTGAGAGCAAATTCCGTGATCGACCAGGGCATCGTCCTCATGGAACGTAGAGTCTCGCAGGACCTTGCCCTGGCCAAGCGATCTTCGTTGGGCACTTTTGCTACTGCCCGTACCCCTAAAGCTTTAGAGGGTGCCCCTAATTGTGCTGGTGCTAAAAAAACTGTTTTGCCCCTTACCCAATTTATAGATGACACATCACACAGCGACCTCCTGAGCTGTGATGATCTGCCAGATACCCCGAGAGACCTATCGCCCCCAGTGACTAGACATGGACCGATTTTGCGAAATAAAAAGGATAAAACACTGGGGACGATTCCTAAAAATAAGCCCAAAGACTCCAATGTAACCAGAGTTAAACCTGGGGGAGCTAAATTAGCAAAACGCCGAAATAACATAGCACCTGAGGCCCCCATTACGGGCACTGAAGGCATCGGCAACAGTATCTTGCTCCCAGAGTCTTTACACCCAAAACCCCCTGGGGAATTTTCAGGACAGGTACATGCTTCTCTTACCTCATCGCCACAAGTAGATGGGGTTTCACAAACTCTGCAACTAGATACTTTGTTGCGCACCCTTCTAGGCCCTCTGGAAAAAAGGTTAGATAGCATAGTGACCCACCTTACAAAGCTTGAACAACAAATCAAGGGTATCTCTGGTAGTGCCAAGAATAACGTACGCCCTCAATGCTCTTGCAACTGTACTCCTAATAGTAGGACGGAGGGGGTAGTGACAGACGCTCTTTCTTCACGTTTAGACACCCGGGTACCTATTAACCCTCATGTTGTATCACAGGGAATACCCGCTAATATACCTAATCCCCCTCCTTCACAACACAAAGCTAGGCCTACTGTTAATCAGTACCCAGTTCACAATACCACAGGAACGGCCATACCTGCCAAACTTGGCGACATCGGGAGGATGGATCGAAAGGGAGGTAAGGGTGAGGCAAGTAGGCTTATTCCGAGACTTGATCTGCCCCCGGAAGCAAGCCCTTATCTGGTTGTTCTTACGGGGGTACCTGAAATTAACGATTTAAGCAGTGAGGATTTTATTTCCCTGAAAAATAAGACAATACAATGGCTTAGCTCTCACAGGCCCTTGCCTCCACACGTTAGAAGTGAGATTATTATGGTTAGAAGGGTGGGCTGGGTAGGGCCCACCCCTAAAACTATAAATGGCGATTGCGTCATAGTCAATTTCAGGGATCCAAGAACAGCAGATTATATCTGTAAGTGGGGACTACCTCGTCTAGATACTAAAATAGAAGTACGTCCCCTTATCTCTTTCTACCCTAATGAATTGTTGAGGCCACAGGAAAATGGCTGGACTTGCGTCCCATATTCACGTTGGGGAGGAGGTGGGAAGTCTATGCGTGATTCTTACGCCATGACACGGTCTTATATCCCCTGTTCAAACAGATATAGTCACCTGGATCAGGTGGACTGACTGGTCGGGTTCAACCAAGTAACTCAGGAGACCTATGAGAGCGAAACCATGGCTCGTGAGCCAAGTGAGCCACCAAGGGAAAGAAACCTGTCCTCTCGTATCCAGGGGACCCCCTCTTTCCCTATAGGGACTATTATTGGTTCCCCCCTAGAGAAAATTAGCCGCACTATCTGCGAGCAGCACCCCCCAGCCGACCCAGATAGTAACAGCGTTGCTTTAACGCAGCCTATTGAAATTCATCATCAGGGCTGTTCATCACACCCATTAGTCCCCCCACCACACACCACGAGTTACCCTGAGCATATGATCATCATATCATGGAATGTGGCGGGTTTGAAAAGTAAGTTGGCCTGCCCAGAATGGGGTAACTTTGTTGATATTTCTGATGTGATTATATTCCAGGAGACCTGGGCTAGGGAGGATGCTCATAGATTAGGGTGTGTGGCCTTTAATATTATGGCTCGTTGGGGAGGTAAAGGCCGCCCCTCCGGTGGTCTGACAACGTGGGTCGGTATACACCTGGGTTGTATGGCGGAATCGATCCAGACTAACTCGGACGATATTCTATGTGTCCTTATGACATGGCCCACCTCATATAAATTAGCAGTAGTTAATGTGTATTCTCGACCAACTGCTTTGGCAAAAGAATCCAACACCATTGGGGAACTATCAGTCTTTCTTGATTCTCTAAACCGTGATATTCAGGTTGTGATTGCAGGTGATTTCAACTGCCATTTTGAGCCCCTGCAAGGGCTGAACGAGGGGGCACTGATGGGAGAGGATGAGTTTTGGGGAATCCACCCTTGCAAGTCCGCTCCTGCTAAGGCATGGTCTCCATTGGCTTTGCAGATCATGACTTTAACTCTTCACAATTCGGTCAGGGCGGTGAATGGCAGGAAGCCTTCAGATATTCCCTCTAAGTGCACTTTTAATAAAAAAGATCACGAATCCCACTTAGACTATGTTTTGGTCGAGACTAGGATGTGGGCAAAGATAGTGGATCTGGAGGTATTGACTAGAACGGATAGTGATCATAACGCCCTGATGCTGAAGATGGAATTCCCTATCACCCTAAAAAGTCACTCTGAATTGACTGATGATCCTGGCCTCGTCATCACTAACAATAGGAGGCGGGTTAAGTGGGGGAATTTGCGAGAGAGGAGGGACGCACTCTCCAACCTATATACACTGATACTCCCCCTCCTTACAAAGGCAAGTGATATCTGGGCTCAAGGGTTGCACCTCGGTGCATCTGAGATCCTGCTTACTGTTCATCAGGATCTGGTGGACATTTTAGCAGGCATTTTTAACCCAATTGCTCCCCCTAACAAGTCTAGGATGCCCCGCTCCCCTTCCTGGTACAATGGTACTTGTAGGAGGATAAAAACTGACCTGATAAATGCCATTAAAGATGGCTCTGATAGGTCGACCATCCGCGCTCTCAGGTATTCCTATAAAGAAGTAACGAAACAGGCAAAAATAGATTGGGATTGGGAGAGATGGCAGAACTTAGCCTCCGCGCTTGCCAATAAGGAAGTGCGGCGTTTTTGGGCTATTGTGAACTCAGGGCATGCTGAACCCCGCAACGCGATTGAAGTCAATCTAGACGCGGGGGTGTGGGAAACCCACTTTAAATTTTTATATGCAGCAACTTCTGACCTAGACCATTTGCCTCTCCAAATACCTACACCTGGGGACGCTGAAATTTTGGAATTCTCCCTTGAGGAAGTTATTATTGCCCTTGGAAAATTGATGAGTGCTAAAGCACCAGGCATTGATAAACTCCCCGGGGATATGTTCAAAGAACAACCGATGATATGGGCGCCATATTTATGCGCTTTATTTAACACCATATTGCGCGGTGCAGAGGTTCCGGCCTCGTGGCTGGGAGCAGAGATTATTCCAATTTATAAAAAGGGCTCCCCTTTGCTCCCCGCTAACTACAGGCCCATCAGTCTCATTGATGTCCCCCAAAAAATATTTGCACGACTCATATTAGATCGTCTGCAGGAGTGGATCAATGAGAATGAAATTCTTTCACCTTACCAGGCAGGTTTCAGGAGCAAAACATCCACCATGGATCAGATCTTCCGTTTAATTATGCTCTATTGGAAGACTGTCCTAGTAGAGGGTGGCAGCCTCTACATGGTGTTTGTAGACCTCCGCTCAGCTTTCGATACTGTGCCTAGGGGGAAACTTTGGGCCGTTCTTCGTGATTTGGGAGTGCCCATTACACTACTGGGGATATTGGTGAGATTGCACACCAAGAATTTTGCACAGGTTAGGTGTGCGAGAGGAGGAGTATTGTCTGCTAGGTTCCCGGTGAACAAGGGAGTAAGGCAAGGGTGTGTCCTAGCCCCTACCTTGTTCTGTCTATATGTAAATGGGATGATATCTTACTTGGAAGCAGTGCCAAACAATGATGCACCTAGGTTGGCAGGCAAGAAAGTCGCGGCTATAATGTTTGCTGACGACACTCTTTTACTATCCAAGTCACCCATGGGAATACAGCGCATATTGAACGGCTTTAACAACTTTTGCTGTGACCATGGCCTACAGATCAACGTAGACAAAACTAAATATATGATATTTAATCCCTCATCCCACACCAGACCACCACCTATTCTGGACTCAGTTTCATTAGAGAGAGTCCAGACATTCCAATATTTAGGTGTTACACTGAGCGAAAACCTCTCCTGGGGATCTCACCTTGCCAAATCCCAACTCAAATTGACCCAAATTGCGGGGGGAATATTAAAAATGACCAATGCCTCACCATTTAGGCCCATAAGTCCAGGGCTTGAAATATACAAATCTAGAGCAAGAGCAGGGGCATTGTATGGAGGGGAACTATGGGGGCATGCCGCTAGACCTGAAATCACCAAAGTAGAGAACAGATTTTTGCGGCAGTTGCTGCTGCTTCCCCAAAGTACACCCCTTCTACCGCTAAGGCTCGATTTAGGTTTATTTCCCATCCAGGAGGAACTATCCATTAAACCCCTCAGGTTTTGGAGGAGGATATGGATCACTCCTGAACTCTTGCAGTACAGAAATGAACTACAAGAAATCCTGAGCTTAAGTAAGGCAGTGCATATACCCTGGCTCATCTATGTCAAACAAGAACTATTGACAATGTGCTTGGCAGATATGTGGCATAATCCGGCAAATGCCTGTAGTGAGATTTCAGGGAAATCACTTACAGAGTGCTATAGATCACGCTGTTGCAGTGTATGGCTGCATGATTCACAGAATGGCACTATGGTAAAATCTTTCCTAGAGATTAAATCTGTATATTCCTTTGAAAACTATTTAAATGTGATTTACCCTGTATTAGCTAGGAAGCTTTACATTCAATGGAGGTTTGGCTCCCTCCCAATAGCGAGCCTTACAAGCAAGTGGTCTATGTCTAGGGCTTCCCAGTGTCCAGGCTGCGGTGCTGACAAAGAGAATGAATGCCACATTTTGTTTTTCTGCCCTTTATACAGTAGAGCCCGGAAGCACTGGATTGTACCGATTTGTAGAAACTTGGGCTTCCGGAAATGCTCAGATGCATTAAGAATTTTTAAATCTGACACTGCAGGACATGTTGTGTTCGCCCTATCCAAGTATTTGCATGCCATTTGGATTAAAAGGAGTTTCTTAATTTCAAATAGTGGTTAGTAACATTGTTTTTACTGGATTTTGTAATTATAGATACTGTCCCAATGCTGTATCTTTTAAGTCAACTTTGATTTTATCTGTATCTTTTATGGCTGAAATATTGCCGAAATAAAGAATTTTTGTATTGTTTTATGACTCGACTACTCCATGTTCAATATCCTTTCATTTGACCAAAAACGACATGCTTTGACATTTAAGCTAACTGTGAATGCATGGGTACCTACACTCGGTCACTTTAATGACTCTTAATGGAACATTCACAGCATTGAAAACCATATAACAAACAACCTTTATTGCTGTGAGAATTCCACAGGGCTGTCACTCGGGTTCCCTCTACCTGCTGCGCCTTGGTATCCGCCGTACTATCCTCACCATGGCGGCCCAGTCCACGCGGAGACACTCCTCTGGGAAATGCAAGGCAGCCCCACAACTTAAACCTCCGGACAAGAGGTCATAGAGGCTTGACCTGGCGCAGTGGTTACCCGTCACTACAGAGTGGGACAGCTTTCTCTCTGCTACCAGCCCTGGTCGTCGATAATCCCTAGGTGCTGTTGGTGGCCGAAGCGGCCACTCTCACTACAACCGCGACACTCAGTCAGGGTTTCAGACGTGGGAAGGAGCAGCTCCTCCCACATTTCCCTCGCAGCTTTCCTAAACATTTCAGGGCTTTCAAGACCACCATCCGTCATGTCTACTGAAAAACGAAAGGAGCTAGGAACAGAGCCGTATTTCAGTAATACCGGTTGAATGGATTCCTCCTCTATCAAGAGTTCAACATGCTCTTTATGTCACAGGCCTTGGCAGCAGTTCAACACGATTGGTTATTGTGCTGCAGTGATGCCAGGACCACAGAAAAATCTTTCGGTTTACTGTGAGGGATCACACATAATAACACCTATCTGGATGGCTGCTTTTACAAGCAACCTCAGGGGAGTTTGTAGCATTAATCTTGTAATCCATCGATCCTGTGTTCAGCATAAACTTTCCAAAATTTTAGCTGTTAACGCCTAGAAGAATTCCGTTTATGGGGTTTTTATATAGTGCTGTATGTAATGGGGGGCGGGGGGGAGTGCAGGGGGGGTCTTCTGGAGTGTGAGTGCCCTGGAATGGTCTTTCCAGGCTTACCCAACCACTGCATGGTTGAAAGCAGTCGTGGGTCTTATGTTGGAAATAAACCTGTCAGTATTTCGTTTTCTGCACGCTTCGTTCGACAAGGGGCCTTGCTGGACATGCGTCTGGCTGGAGACTTCGCTCCTCCAGAAAAAAAGGTGGAGGCCTTCGATCTCTTTCCGGAGCACTGATCTATGAGAGCATCAGTGCTTAATTGTAAAAAACAGTGCCTGTGTCTTTGTTCGGAGGCCACTTCACCTTGCGCCAGCCATCGCTTCTGCCAGTACTGCCAATGACATGAACTACGCAACTGACCATCGCACTCCTACAAGTGAGACCATTCAGGCTATTCCAGGCCACCAAAAGCTATAACAATGACTTGGGTGACAGGCATTACTCCTTCTTAATGTATATTAAATTATTAAACAACTGTTGTTGTGCTTATTTCGAAATTAGACAAACAGTGTCACCATGTGGTGGACTATAACAACAGGAAACCACTGGCTCAAGTTAAGCACTGACAGCATGCTTTCTGGGACTGGAGGCATCCTTCAGTGGGGTGCCAAGTTGCGCATGTGATCCACAAATCCTCTCCTGGTGAACCACCAGGAATAGTTACTGGACTTCCAGTCCAAAACTATCCAGGTTCCCCCAAGTTGGTGTTCCTATGCTGCAACAGATTTGTGGAATGTACTTCCATATTCTGAATCCACAGGTGTTTTAGACTTGAATTACAGATTAGCATTCCACTGCAAGGATCTAACCATGAGCGCTCCATGAGATAGATCTGCACATCGCTCCACACACATTTGTTGGAGATGATGATTGTCTTGCTGGTACTAAAAGCCTTCCCGTCTTGCTGGTACTAAAAGGCAGTCATTGTACACAGACAGAGCACAGTCCTCTTTTGTATCTGAAACCAGGGAGACACTAACACGCTCGTAGTAAAACTATACAATTTCCTATTGGATTTTCTTTCTGCAGTCCCACATCCAGTGCTTAGTTTGTTAAAGTATAAGTCCAGGGCCCTCACCAGGAGGCCACTGCAGCTTGCACCACCCATTGCCTGCGCCAGTGCTGCCATTGACAGTACCACCATAACTACTAACCGTTACACTCCTACAATTCTGACTATTCTATGCCCCAAATACTAAAAGAACTGCTTTGGTAGTACGTATTAGTAATTTTCAACATATATTGAATTAATAAACATTTTAAAAATGCTGGTGGTGACAATTAAGGGCTGGTACCGAGCACCAGAAACCACTGGCTCAAATTAAGCACTGCCCACATCTCATTAATGTTCAGTTTGAGTCTCGCCCCATTAACATAGGCTCAACTAGTCAGGACTTGTTAGTGATATATTTGAACAGAAAATGAGATTTGTTTTTCCAGATCCTTAAGTGGTCAGGTGGTTCCTTCTTCCTCCTTCAACTCTTACTTCACTGGTTTCAAGAAAGTCAAGGAAGGCTTAGCATTAGGTTAGTGATCATTCTGTTTGCCTAATAGGGCTAATTATCAAGCATCCTGCTTATCCTTTAGAAAAAGGTAATTCAGCTTCCCTGCTGGCAATTTTTATCCATGGGTGAGGAGACTATCCTCTAAAACCACCCCCTTAAAATCACTCCTTGAGCACCTGGTAAAAAACAACCTTGGCCTCTCCTCTGATGACCTGATAGTTTCTGGAATTCCACCACCATATCTCAGTAGAAAGTAAACCACTTAGATTTTGCCACTTCGTCAAAACCAAAAGAGTCAATCCACTAACTTGCTGGGTAGATGATCTCTCTCTCTCTATTCATCCCAATGATAAATTATCCTCTCTTGACCACAGATGAAGATGACCTCCTGATATTGCTGGACCTTACAGCTGCCTTCGACACAGCAATCATCCCACCCTCATACTCACCTATAGTCTTGAATGGGATTCGCTGGCAATGTCCTTCACTGGTTCTTCTCCTACCTTACCACCCAACACCAGTTTGTTCACATTGGCACCTCAGGGTCACAAAAAATCCATTTCACTTGTGAAATTTCCCTGGGTTCCATACTGTCCCCCATCATCTTCAACCTTCACATGGAGTCGCTTGGTGCTGTACTTCCAGATAACAGCATCAGGATTTATCAATATGCTGATGGTACACAAACATGAACGTCTCCTCTGCTTCAGACATCCAATGCCTGTAACACTGCTTGCAGATCACCTAGAGCCTACATGAAGCTTAACCCAACCAAGAGCGAATTCCTGTTATTTGTTTAGAACACTGAATGCCAAGTCACATCAATTTAACCTAGACACCAACCTCACCAACAAAGAATGCATTGCCAAAAAAACATGTCTTGAAACCATCTCTCTTCTGAAGAAAGTCATGCCATAGCTTTCGTAAAGTTACTTCAGAACTGCTGTTGACGCCCCTGTAGCCTTGCATCTGGATGGTGGTAATGCTCTGCTCTAGGGCCTCCCGATATCACACTGGCACCCCTTAGAAGCATTATACAAATTGGAGTACGTCTGATCCAGGTACTGACGAAATATGATTGCATCTCCCCTTTCCGCATGAAACTGCATTTGCTCCCCTAGCTTGCTTGCAATATCTTCAAAATCAGATGCATAATTTACAAAGCCATCATGACCAGCATCTTTGCTTAGCTTTCAGACAAGCTCGCCTTCTATGATGGATCTAGGCACACCCGCAACCAGAACACTATCAGATTAAGTTGTTAAAAAAACTCAAGATCTCGAACAACATCCTTGTATCTATAAGGACTGCTACAGCGCTGCTACAGTTTATAAACATTTTGAAGACTCACCCCCTTCAAGAACTCGACATCACAATGCTTTAATCATCCACAACCCAGCTTCCACTCGTTGACTTTATTCTTGTCTTGGACCACGTACAGTGCTACACTACCTTTTGGCAAGGTAATGCTACAGAAATACCATATACATGCATAACAAAGTGAAGGTGTACAAGTACAAACATCTTCAGAGTGGACCCTGTCCCCTATTACCTGTGATAACAAGGCCTGCTGCCAGGCGGAACCCATTTGCTATTATGCAAGAGAACAAGCCTTTTGTAAACTATGGTCTTCTGCGGTGCAAAGCTGGATTCATTAAAAAAAAGAAAAAATCATAACTGATACAAAGGCATTGTGCAGCAATACAAGCTCGAGAGGCATCTCTGAGCAGTGCTTTTTCGTTGATGCAGGGTGGTGATGAGGACGCCTACCTACTTTGCCCCTGGTACTAGCTGAATTTACTCTATGGAGCCGATTTCTCTTGTTTCCTTCCCACTTCAGTGAAAAGATACAGCCTGTTAGCTTCTGAGTTCAATGCAGACTTCCAAGATGAGTTTTCCAAGAGGCAATGAAATTGCAAAAATCTCTGGGCCTTATTTATGAAAAGTGCTGCATCGCTTGAATACAGCAATGTGTCACTTTTCATTGCGCCCTCCTTGCGACATGATGGATGCGTCATATTTACTATATGACGCACCAAGTCGCAAGGCATGACAGATATATCAGTTTTACTGACTTATCTGTCAGCGCAAAAATGATGTATTGCTGGAGTTGTGTGCGTAAGGTTTTGACGCATTTGCGTCCTAGAAGTGGCACAGTGAAATCTCATACATTTCACTGCGTCACTTCTACAAGGTTTACTTGCATTGGAGTGCCCTCCCTGCATACATTATACCTTTACGCAGGTATAATGTAGCATAGGGGTTTACAAAGTGACGCATCTGCTTAGATGCATCACTTTGTAAATATGGCGCAACAGGGGACATGTTTTACGCCGTTGATGCGTCACAAAAAGTGACGCAACGGTGGCCCAAAACTGTCGCAAGGCCTCATAAATAAGGTCCTCTGTGTCTTACGCCTATCCCCAGTAGCTGGTTTTGCCAGTTGTGTCTAAAACGTTGTTGTATCCTGCCTATTGTATATTCCTATGTATGTCTTTACCCACTTCATGCCCTTCTAGTGGAATGCCTCGGCACTGTGATGCACTACGGAATGTTGGGTGCTGGTTGAAGATAAGCCACAGTTATGATGGGGCTGAGCTGCCTGCTGGCTGCTACTGGTGGGGCTTGTTCCAGGCTACTTAACAACTTACAATAAATCTTCATGAAATACCTCAACCAGTCTGGAATCCATTACTATATTTTATTGGCGACGATTTGATCTTACCTACACGTCAATTAAAGAACTCAATTTTCAAGAAAGCAAGATATTCAAACCTCATCTATCTTCAAGCAATGGCTCTGGCATCTGAGCCCCACAAGTGACCACCACACCGGTCGCCCCCTACCTGCACATGCCAGATTCTTCTTCAATATTTCATCAACTCCAGTGTTTTCTCAACAACTTCAACTTCAAGGAATATCTACACTACTTCAATCTCAACAGTACAACAGCAGCACCTCAAGAAGGAAGGTAACTGGTGGTTGCCTGAGTGTGTCTGCCGTATGTTGTATGGTGTTCAATTCTGCGCATATCAACCTCAACCAGACTCAAAATTTGCCAGTTCTTCCTGCCTGCGCTTCCTTGCTGCCTTCCAATTCCTGCTGCCTCCTAGTGCCTACTGCTCATACACTATTCCAAGAGGGAAGGTAAAAGCAAAGATTTATTTCTACAACTTATGGTGTATTTTCAAACTTCTGTGAATCTTTTCAATATCAAAGCTTCTTAGGGTGAGCAATGGATATTGTAATACATTATCCTGCTACCTCCCAGTTGCTACTGCTTGCTAGTTCCTGCTGCTCTTCAATACCTCAACATACAAAGTCTTCAAAACGTCCAGGCAAGTGTCACTGTGGTTAAATCTATTTGTCAATGTGTGATTGGTATTACCCTTTGGATGTGCCGTCTTTTGTCAGGACTAAATCTAGTAAGAACTTAAGGTCAGTGCTGGAGCGGCGTGGGCAGGACTTCATTTTCAATAAAGGAAAGACATTGTTCTTTTACATCATTATGCCTTCTACATGTGCATTTGTGGACTTCTGGGGTAAGCTTATTTTATTCATATTTGGGCCTCGGTTACCCCTCGACAGGATCCAAATCAACCCACCAGGTGATCCGGTACTTTTATTCAATATGGGGATGACTCAGGCCTGTGTTATGGATGTATTCCTTCAGTATGTTCCCATTTTTTTTTACGTTTGCGTCTCTGCCTCTATTTTCAAAGATCGTAGTTGAACAGCTGCCTGCCTTTTCAAATTTGTCTCAAGCGTGACATTCAGAGCGCGCGCAGCTCTACCCGCTTCGTAGAGTTCTCTCATGTCTCCATGGTTTCCTGTACGTTCTTTCTTCTTCGATGTTAATTGCTGCTTCCGGACGTCTACATACCTAGTTGTGCTGTGAGCTACCCGGCTCAGTGTCACGAACGTGGCGCCATCTTGGGGTTGGCGGATCCAGCAATTCCAGGCAGCTTTCATTATCAATGATGTACTTTTTCTATCTGTTCCTTGCCAACCACGTCAATAATGCTGATCGCGAGTTGAATGCTCTACACCATCGCGATGTGTGGGTCTTCTCTCCTGCATTGGTTGTTCCTACACGTCGTCCTAAGTGAGCCCCCTACATCCTCAAAGCTTGGGCATTGAAGTCATAAGTGAGTGCCTTTACGGAGTCAACGTTTGGGGAGTTATTTCTTATTCTGGACACCGGACTTTGTCCTCTGTTCCATTTTTCTGGGTAAGCTAAGTTGTCTCGCGGTGAGTATTCTGTTTGGACGCTCTCCAGTAGAGACGCTGGTTCTTCTCAGCTCAAATTGGTTCTTCCCAGCTCAAATTTTTCAAAGACATCTCCTCTAGTATTGTTCAAGTGAAGTTTCTCTCACATGTTTTCTAGAGCTTTGGCAAAGGCATGTACTTTGTCTTTTTATTTTCTCACGTTTCTAGCGCCGCTTTGTGGCATTTGTTTCACCTGCCATGCTGTCTCTCACGTTTACCATTTCTACTTTCTATTACAATTTTTATTTAGTTCAATATGCTCAATTTCAAATGGTAGAATTTTCCTGCTTGTGCATTGTTTTTACAGTTTTTGTTTTGTTTTGGTTTTTTAAAAATGGTAATTCAAGGTTAACCATTACATGACCTTGTCTTCAAGTGTCCGCTGTATGGTATCTATGCATTTCAATTTAGTTTATTGGGGTATTTATATACAACCCTAGTTACATGCTACAAGATTGTTACAAGATTTCAATTGCTCAGTCTTTTCAATTATGCAATTATCAATGTACTTGCATGTATTCAATTACTCAATTACCTCGATGAACATGCATGCTTGCAGCATTCCTTAGTAGGGAATGCACACCTCAATTTACGTATTAAGTTGCATGTATTCCAGTAGTATTCCCTTGTTGGGATTACTTTGTGTTGTACTTACTACTGTACTCACATTTCAAATGGTCACTCTCGACAGTTCAATTACTCGATTTTTCAATGTTTTTCAATGTGTGACCTTTATGAGGTTGTCAATTTTTGTTGGTGCCTCTCAACATTTAAATGTTTTTCAATCTTTGACCTTTTGAGGTTGTCGATATGGGGGCTCATCTCTTTCAATTCTTCAATGTTTATTCAATATAACCTTCACTAGGTTGTGGGGTTATTCTTCTCAATTTTTCAATATGTGGTTCTTTACGAGGTCGTCTCGATATGGGTTTTTCACTTTCTATTGCTCAATATGACCTGTTACTTTGTAATGCTTTTCCAAAGTTATCTATTTTGTTTTGTTGCTGTTTAACAGGGTAGTATGAAGGATCTTTTGTTCTTTCCTCTGCTTCTTTGTTTACTATTTCTATTTACTCAATACCTGTTTCCTTTCATACCTTTCCTGCTAGTGGGTGTGTCTGGAGAAGTTTTTGGGCTTATCTTTCTATTCTCTTTCTCGTTGTTTTATGGAGAAGGGAAGAAGAGTACCTATTTTTGTGTTTGTACTTTCCTTAAGTCTTATTGTTTTACATTATGCATTTTGCATTGTCTTGTGTTTACAGAGAAGGAGTGTGTCTGATCTTTATTCGTTCATTCCTTTTCTGTATTTTCTACCCCTCATGCTGTGCATTGCCTCCTGTCACATCTGTCTGGCCAGTGGGTGTGTCAGCAGGTAATGATCGGTACGCTCTCTCCTTCTCTTAGTTTCTATGCTTCCATGTTCATTGTTCTGTTGTGGAAGAAATGGAGGTATGTTGTATCCTGCCTATTGTATTTTCCTATGTATGCCTTTACCCACTTCATGCCCTTCTAGTGGAATGCCTCTGCACTGTGATGCACTACGGAATGTTGGGTGCTGGTTGAAGATAAGCCACAGTTATGATGAGGCTGAGCTGCCTGCTGGCTGCTCCTAGTGGGGCTTGTTCCAGGCTACTTAACAACTTACAATAAATCTTCATGAAATACCTCAACCAGTCTGGAGTCCATTACTACAAACGTTAAAACAATGTAATACATAAAAACAAGAATAGAATGTCCCTGAAACCAGCATGAACAAGGAAACAGCCCTCGCAAAACAAAGTGGGACAAAATGAAAAAAAGTCCCATAATTTAAATCATTTAGGCCCATATTTACAAATAAATCATGCATGCAGTGCAGCAAGTGAAGTTGCGGCGCTGCGTTGCATTAACAAGGAAGAACACCACTATACCTTGAAAGATGTGGTGCTGTCCTGCTCTCTTCCTGCGCTGGAGGACTTTATGCTGCCATGCCCCAACGACGACACCCTTGCACCATAGTTAAAGGGTGTCTTCATTGTGGACAGCATAGTTTTTGTGCAGGTAAGGGTGCCTTTCTGCACAAAAAATATGCTGAATAGCAATTGCTTCTTTGCTTGTGTACTGCAAAACGCAGCACACAAGCATAGAGGAAAAATATGAGAAATCTAAATAATTCTCCTCGTTATGCCAGCCTCAGGTAGGGGCACGGTGTTGGTGCAAATTCATGCCAAGAAGTCCTTGGAGATATGGATTTGCATCATAATTTGTGAGTGCATTAACGGGAACACCCAAGCACCACCATGGAATGCCTTTCTGACTCAATTAACGCAAGGCAGTACACTGCGCTGCGTTGCATTAATTTGAGTTATAATCCAATGCAAATCGTGATTTGTGTTGGATTGTAAATGCCAAGCCAACACTGCATCGGGTCTGCACTAAAAACGTAACACAAACCAGATGTAAAGTGCTTGCAAATTATGGCCCAAGTACTTACATTTAAAGGTACAGATTTGAACGCTCTAAACGTGAAAGCAGCATTACCATGGGTGCATCCTTTAAAGCCTGAGGGGAATTTTTACTATTATTTCACGCAATGTGACATAGCAAGGGAACTTACTGCACAGCGTTGCAGGAAAGGAAGAGACCAGGAATGCTCCCAGTACGCAAAGATATGGAACCTTCCTGGTCTGTCCTTGCGCTGGTGCATTGTGTGCCTTTAGTAAGTCTGGGATTGCATCATATTCCATGGGTGGATCCACGGGATCCCCCATGCCCACCCATGAAATGCAAGGCAGCACAAGCAACTGCGTTGCATTATATTTCTTTGCAAGGTCACACCAGGCAATGCAAATCGCCCCTAGTTATGTCAGGCATCGCAAATCGCCCCTTGCATGGCTTTTTAAATCTCAGTTAGGAACTTGCATTGCCTTGTATCATGCAAGGATAGCACAAGTCCTTAGTATATCTGGGCCTAAATGGCTGAGTCAATGTGTGAGCACTGGAATTATCAGCCGTAATCTGAGGTTTACAGTGGTTTCTTCGGTCAATACATTAACCCACTAGGTAAGGCGAATGCTGACATGACAGCCAGATTTCGTAATTCGTGCTCTGTCTGGAGAAGCTGTTTGCTGCTGATGTCTCAGTCCTATCAAGATTAGAACAGTGTATTGTGTACATGTAAAAGAAGGAGGGTTAGCAACACATGCCCCAGTCGATGGATGCACCTGTGCTGTGCTACTCTGGCCTAGCAGAAAACAAAGCACTCAGATATAAGTGTATTGGGCTCTTGGGAAGAGTTGCCACCCATTCGGTGTTCTGACCGATAATCTCTGACGTCAGATACTACTTCTGTCCCCTGTGGCAATGCTGCAAATTTGATGAAGCAGTATCCGAGGGCCAACTGATCTCTACCCACTCACTCCAATTAAACTTGGGACAGTAGGTTCCAGCTTCCACTCTGATAGGGGCTGAGGTAGATGCACCCATGCAGCCTGCCTCTGCTGCCACTCCAGGGCCGTCAAAGTCTGGGGTAGGGCACATTTTAACCTGCTCATTTAATCTCTCTGTATTGGTTTAACCCTGTCTAGATATCTAATGGCCAGTCAGCAGATGTCTATGAGAAAGCAACATGCACTCATTTTTCTGTAATTAGATTCTGCAAGCAAAAAGCCCATACCCACACCCTGGGCAAAAGAACACGTTACTTCAGTAATGCGCTTTCTGGTAGAGACTATATATAGCCACATATTCCTCACCTTTTGAATATTCCTCAGGCGTCAGACTGGATCCGTGGACAGGCTGGCAGTAAGGGACGCTTCTGCCAGAGCCACGAAAGGAACAATAGAAATGTTGTGGTTAGAGGGGTAGGGCAGAAAGGCCCAGAAAGCGAGCAGTGGCCCTACTCTGTTTAGAAAATTTGAGGGCTGAGTCGGCCTTGTCCCCAAACATGCCAGTCACATTAAAGGGCATGTCCGTCAGGGAGAACTGGGCATCACCAGAGAAGCCAGTTGAGCACAGCCACGCATGGCAGCGAATAGCAACTCTGGTACCTATGCCCCCCTGATGGAGCCAGTGGTCACATCACAACCATCTTGAATCACCTGAGATGGGACAGGGCAAATGTCCTCTGGCACACCAGTGTGGACATGTGCCACCAAGTCCCAAAGGCGCACGTCTAATGGCCCAACAATCCGGAGGCATTAACAGAGAGCAGGGTCTAACCTGTAGATGAAAAGAGGCATTTTCCAAACATTTCCACTTGTTTGGAGTCCCTACCAGGGTGAATGATAGGAGAAGTGTTTGAATTGGAACAGCTTGTTCCACAAGACTTTCAGGTGAAGGGTGCTGTGACAGAAAAGCTGGGTTGCCAGGAACAGAGCAATGGTACCTGGTGATCTGTATTGACTGGTGGGCCAGAACAAGACTTGGCCAAAGTATCCAAGAGGGTTTCTGTCAGAGCCTCATTGACAGAAGCAAAGGGCTCCAAGGAAGTCTGGCCCTCAGTACCTCTGTAAGAACATTAGTTTTCACCTCGAGGATGGGAAGCTGGAGGTCAAGGACCTCGGCTGCCCTACGAATGACCATAGCATAGGAAGCAATTTCTTTTGTGGCCATGTCCGCGAGGAGAGAAGAGCGCTGTCTCGGGGTAGGTGTCCAACCCACTAGCCTCCTGCAAGTTGTCATTCTGATAGGGCTGAGTTGAACTCATCACCTTGGTCTTAATCGTTATAAGAGTCGGTCCCAAAAAGGAGTGTAAAGAATTTTGCCTGCCTTGTGGTAAATCAAGTGCAGGAATGGACACCTCTGTCAGATTGGATGCAACGTCAGTCAAAGTCGAACTGGCATTGGAGAGGACAATTGGCACTACATCTTCAGGTGGTAAGGTTGGCATCAACATCAATATACTTGGGCCTGGAATGGTTTTTGGCACTGGGGTGGCGTCGGAACAGAAGCCGGAGGCAAGACTGGCTTAGAGGGACCAGCTGGTGCTGAGGGCAAACCTGCTGGTGGTATTACAGGTGGAAGACCTCTCGGCTCCTTGGGGCTCAAAGGCGTGCCGATGGAGTTGGTAGGAAATCAAAGAGCCGCAGTATAGTTGTGAGGAGCTCTTCAATCTGGCTGGGCATGGCGGAAGGCCCTAGAAACTCGGATTGTACCGGAACCAGCTGTGGAATCTGCTCCGAAGTCGGTCAACTTTGAGAGCGTAAACAAGAGGGTTGGCACCGCCCATGTGCTTGCTATGGGGAGTTGAGTGGCGTGAGGGAGCAGAACTCGGTTTCAATTTTTTCTGCTTCTTGTGCTTGCTTGAGGACTTCGAGCATGACAAAGTTGGCAGGGTATGCCCAGACGTGGGTCCCTTGCTCACTTTGCCACTGGATTCAAGATAGCCTGGCGGGTGTGGGTTATGAACCCCAAACCGGTCCCAGGATGCTTGTTTCCGGTCCAGGGAAGACATGGCTTGGTAGTTCGGGCTGGACTGTTCCCATGAGGCACAGGGTCAGACTGATTTGCATATGGCCATGTCTGAACTGGGGTGGTGGAGTGAGCTAAAGAAAGATGATGGATTAAACCCAGATCAGTTGACTGGGGGTGAGTGTTTGATTTGCTCAAACGCTCTGTCCATCATCCCCTTTGGTATCGCTTTGTTCGCCCTTAGTTGGCAGGGTATGCCCAGACGTGGGTCCCTTGCTCACTTTGCCACTGGATTCAAGTTAGCCTGGCTGATGAGGGTTATGAACCCGAAAACGGTCCCAGGATGCTTGTTTCCGGTCCAGGGAAGACATGGCTTGGCAGTTCGGGCTGGACTGTTCCCATGAGGCACAGGGTCAGACTGATTTGCATATGGCCATGTCTGATCTGGGGTGGTGGAGTGGGCTAAAGAATGATGAAGGATTAAACCCAGATCAGTTGACTGGGGATGAGTGTTTGATTTGCTCAAATGCTTCCATCATCCCCTTTGGTATCGCTTTGTTCGCCCTAAGTTGGCAGGGTATGCCCAGACGTGGGTCCGTTGCTCACTTTGCCACTGGATTCAAGTTAGCCTGGCTGATGAGGGTTATGAACCCGAAACTGGTCCCATGATGCTTGTTTCCGGTCCAGGGAAGACATGGCTTGGCAGTTCGGGCTGGACTGTTCCCATGATGCACAGGGTCAGACTGATTTGCATATGGCCATGTCTGAACTGGGGTGGTGGAGTGAGCTAAAGAATGATGATGGATTAAGCCCAGATCAGTTGACTGGGTGGAATGGAGCAGTCTTCCAGGGCTGATAGGGGAGACTACGATGCCATAATTGACAAATTAGATCGATCCTGGCCTCTGCTACCTGGCACACACTCCGTGACTAACGCTTGGGCACTAAAAGACTGAATGCATCACAGGTTGCTGGCAGACTTGGTATCCCAACACAAGAACATACTCTTATTACTCAGCCCCACACGGCCTATATGTGTGCATTGATCGAATAGTGGGCTCTACAGCATTTCACCCCATGATAGAGCATACAGAGTATCTTGCTTGCACACTCTCTGACCACAACCCCCTGCTGCTACGTCTAAAATGGGAGGCGCCTCGTTCGATGATTCCCACATGGAGCCTCCAATCGTCAGCCCTGGAGGATGCATCATTTCGGGGAAACAGTGGTTGCAGCTATGGCTGAATACATTTATCTCAATGAGGGATCGGCAGAAAATGCGCTCACGCAAAGGGAGATATATTAGGTGACCATCAGGGGTAGATGCCTGGGTATCAACTGGAACATACACAGGCACCTGGAGGTAGCGATGGGGTGGGCAGAGAGAGAGAGAGCTTATGCATTTGGAGGCAAATTGGGCAGCCAATCCAGAGAGTATAGCGTCTCTTGAGGCGAAACGTGATGAAGTGACAGAGTTACTGGAGTGCCTTAGATGCGTAAATTATACAGCACACTTAGCCAGAGTACATGCGCACTTGGATCAGCGGGCTATCTTCTAGAATAGCTCATACGACAAGAGCAGATATCTCAACCTATATCCTCCCTTCAAGAGGTCGCTGGTTGGCTACTCTACACATGAGCTAAATTACACGCGGAACTGCCGCACTACTATAAGGCCCTATAAACATCAAGAAACCCATTCAACGATATACAATTATCTGCCATTTTTTCTCGAGTCACGCTTCCGGTCCTGGACCAGGAACACATTTTAGAGCCGGAGGAACCTATCAATTCCATAAAATTGGGGTGGCGATACAGGCATTAGCCACAGGCAAAACCCCGGGCACTGACGGCCTCCCCTCTGACTATTACATAGCTTATGCACATGCAGTAACGTAGCGCCTGCAGCAGCTATACAACGCTGCATTCAACACAGGTTATATTTCCCCCTCAATGCGGGTGGCATGTCTCGTTTCCCTGCCCAATCCGGACAAAGATCCAGCTGAGCCCGGCTCATATCGTCCGTTAGCCTGGCTAAACACAGACTACAAAATATTGGCTAAGGTGCTTGCTGATCGTCTGGCCCTGCTGGAGCTGGCACCGGTGGGACCTGATCAGAATTGCTTTGTCCCAGCCTATAATGCGTCATTGAATCTCCGGCGCTTGCTTAGAGTCGCCACCTACTCTCCCCGGCATCAATCGCACTCTGGCTGCCCGGTCTTGGACCTGGAAAAGGCGTTTGATTCACTGGAGTGGGAATACCTCTTTGCGATACTCAACAAATTTGGAATTACGGCTGATTCCTCTGCCTGGTCCAGCTATTGTACACGCAACCAGCAGCTAGAGTGAAAACAGGCTACTACATCTCTGAATCCATACCGATCGGGCATGGCACTGGGCAGAGATTCCCCCTATTCTTACTGTTATTTGCTCTGGCAGTAGAGCCACTAGCTGCAATACTCAGAATGCAGTTAATAGAGTTGGGTATTCCCCTCGGTGACGAAACGCATGCAGTGTCTCTGTATGCGGACGATATCATGGTCTACCTCAAAGACATACGCTCCCTTCCACCTACACTAACTCACACACTTTCGACTTTTGCTGCATTATACGGGCTATGGTCATCTGGAACAAATCCTGCCTGTACCCTTTGAGCCAGGAGCACACAGACCCTGCACTCCGGTACAATGACAGGTGCATTCCTTGGCAGCCTGACACGTTTAGATATCTAGGAATCTGTGTTCATCACCACAGAAAGATCTGCTAGAGGGCACTCTAGGGAGAGCATTTACAGCGCTGCGTTCACAAATGTCCTTCTGGCGCACGCTCCCACTGTAAGTTGCGGGCCGAATTGCACTATTGAAGATGGTGGTGCTCCCCAGATTGCTCTATCACTTTACCAATCTTCCCACGTACATGGCACCAGCTCATTTCAGGAGATTCAAAACCATGATGAGGGGGTTCATCTGGAATAAATCCCGCTGTCGAGTGGCTCTTGTGAAACTTTACCTCTCCACCGATAAAGGCAGCCTTGCGGTTCCCAATATGTAACTATATTATCTGGCATCGCAACTTCAATGAGTGGCAAAGTGGATTGCAGGGTTACAACTGTGCTACTGCCACGGAGGGCTCAACTCGGTACTTTGATGACATACTCCGCATATTCCACCCATGCGCCAGGTGCAAACAGCCTGAGCAGCAACTGCTTAATGTCGCGTACAAAGCTTATAGCAGAAGTTTGTATATAACACGCGTGACAATTCATTATGCTCTGGCTTTGCCACTGCAGGGTACACCTCGCGGATGTGGCTCAGTGGCGGCTGCAGTACTGGCGACCTGGCTAACTGCTGGAGTGCAAACACTGGGAGATCTTTGCCAAGAAGGGGTACTTCTACCACACGAAGAGCTGACAGATGCGCATTGCCTACCGCCTGGTCCGTTTTTACAATATCACTCTCGTCTAGTGACACTCAGAGATAAATGGGGAGACATGAGTGCAGGACGACCTACACACCTTACCATACAATACTTGCATGTTAAGGGTAGTGGTAGACACATCACCAGATAGTTTGCAGAATCGTTCCGAATCCACACAGCACTATCAATAACACCTGTTAGACAGAAGTGGGAGGCAGAGAGGTGGTACCCTTTTACAGACAAGGAGTGGACAGGGGAGTTGCTTTGCCCCATACACATCCCGCATAACTCTCGTTTTAGACTTATCCAATATTATATACACCAGAGGGCCTACCTTACACCAGAAAAAAACAATAAGTTCTATGGGAGAACAGACATGGGTTGCCCAGATGTGTACCCCCATGAGCTGACTGACAACACATTTTTGTGGGCCTCTCCATCCTTGTACACTTACTGGCAACAAGTTTGCGATGCCCTAGTGATGTCTACGGGCTTCAGATTGCAAAACACTTGGGAGGAGTGTATACTACACCTCTACCCTAGAGGCAAAAAGCTAAACGTCACTTCACCTCCTTGACTTAGGCATGCTAGTTGCCAAACGACTCATTACAAAAACATGGAAGAAACCGGATCCCCGTGTAGTATCAGCGTGGAGTCAATCGTTGCTGATGTGGGCCAGGGCGGAAAGAAAAGCGCTTTGCGTAGAAGACATCCGTGGCCTTCGCAATTAACCTATCGCAGTAAACTGGGCAGTCATACTACAAGACTTTCAAGGGCTACAGACAGTCAGTGTGGGAACTCCTACCCCGACTAAACTTGGTGACTCTGCCAGCCATGACGGGGGGTGGAGTGTCACAGACGGATGTTCCCCCTGCTACATGGGTGGTCTGCAATGTTCAGCCCCCACCCTCCCCATGCCCACTCACTGTTATGCCGAGGCATTACAGTAGTGGGTGAAAGACTGTACTATGGCATGACCTGTAGATGCGTCCCACAGCATCATGCACACAGTACGTACCCACCCATGAAGAGCACTGCATTGGTTAACTGCAACTTACTCAACATGGATATGATACATCTGATCTCCCTAAGATTCACAGCTGCTGGAAAATGCTTGTCCATACCAAAGGGGATGATGGACGGAGCGTTTGAGCAAATCAAACACTCACCCCCAGTCAACTGATCTGGGTTTAATCCATCATCATTCTTTAGCTCACTCCACCACCCCAGTTCAGACATGGCCATATGCAAATCATTCTGACCCTGTGCCTCATGGGAACAGTCCAGCCCGAACTGCCAAGCCATGTCTTCCCTGGACCGGAAACAAGCTTGTCAACAGCTAGCTATACACATTACGCCGCACGCAATGCTTAATTGATATAGTACCGCGAAATCCAAGGGGGGCACCGTATCCCATAGACATCTCATAATATGTACTGAAGGGAAGTTGCTGACAAATACTCTGAAGTTATTGTTATTTCTGGTCAAACCTGTTATAATAAACATCTGTTTGGGAGAGTCTAATAAGGGCAACAAAAAAAAGCTGGTATTAATTATGGACATTGAAGAAACCTGCTGGAATGACACAATACACGGACAGATGCGGCAATGTTTAACCATGTATGTAACAAATCATTAGAGTGGGTCAATACTGTTAGCCTCCTGCAAAGCTGCAGGAACATTGTATACGTAACTGTGTGTAACTGCAACAAAATCTAAAACTCAATAAAAAGATGTTTAAACAAAAAAAAAAAAAGAGGCAGCAGATTGGTTTGTCTCCCAGTTTTGGGGCGTGTGCATTCACTTCACCAAGGACTGTGAAGAGATCCACCAAGAATATATTAAAGATCAGAGGAGCAAGGGCACAGCTGTTGTTTAAGCCCTGCTGATGTCTGTATTTTTCATGACAGAGATGTGAAATCCCCCAATTTTACTTGGAGGCAGGATTCTGAGTACAGGGTGACAATGCTTTTTAATAAGTGTCGTGGGATATTCCTCACTGCAAGCTTCTCACATAGTATGTTGCGTGGAACTGAATCAAAAGTCACTTTGAAGTCCACAAAGCAGGAATATAACAAGAATTTGTGTTTGATCGTCTTATCCACAAGTGATGCCAGTGCAAGACGATTTGCTGTGGTTTCCAAACCTTTTCTAAATCCTGTTGGGGAGGGTAGGTTGGACAATGTGATTTTCATCTGCCCACGACTCCACTTCTCCTAATAGGAGTCCCGCATAATATTTGGCCTTGTTGTCCTACAAGGAGATTTGTTGATAATTTCCCAGGTTAGAGGTCTTCCCTTCTTCATATATGGGGTTGAATTATCGCCCTGCTCCATGACTCCAGTACTAGTTCTGAGGACATACAATGATTAAATAAAGGTGTTAAAAGGGACACCTAATATTCCGGGTTATCTTTAAACAGTTGTTAAAGTAGGCCATTTGGTCCTGGGGCCCCTTTTCTTCCGCCACTAGTGATTACATCAATGACCTGTTTGCAGGAATAACCTGCGAATTATGTGGATGGAGGGATACAGGAGTCTGTGCTTTGCCGATTCAGAAGTTCAGTGTCCACGCCGCTTTCTGCCCCAGGGATTCCTGCCGCTATGAGCTGTGTGCTTTGGGGGGTTGAATGTGCCATTTTTGTGGAGGATTCAACCTCAGAGATTCCTGTTGCTGTCAGATTTTTGTGCACCATTGCATGCGTACTTTGGACCATGATGATATGTTTTTCCCATTGCCGCGCTGCTATGTTTGCAGAGATTGTCACTGGATGATCTTGTTGGCTTCTGTTCACAATCCCTCCACACCTTTTCACGTTTCTTGATTTACTGGCAAAGACGAGAGTCCCCCAGTAGTTATAGGCAGCACGTCTAAGTACCCATATTTCCTTCTTGTATAAATTCAGAGTGGCTGCAATTTTTTATTCTAAGCCCGTCTCAGCTGGATGACTTAAGGGTTTCAAACCGTTTGCATAATTCCTTTTTAAATGGCCCTTACATGTGGCGGGATCTTGCAGTAAATGTTCTGTTTCGAAAGAGAGCATGTGCTCTCCGTGACCGAGAGGGAAACGCCTCAATCTGAATTTTGGCTACCAACTACCAGGCTGTACTTGGGGTCAGACCAGTTGAAGTCGGGTTTTCTATGGACTGGCAGCAGTGCTCCTCAAAGTCCTTTGCTGAGATGCGTTTTCATTTTAGTCTCTTTAGACTACTGGTTGGTGACACTGAGCCCAAGTCAAGGCATTTTCCCAGGAACAGGCATTTAATACTTAATCACAGGGTTTGTGGATTATAGTCGCTTTCTGGCCAAACATATATCTTGAAGGACTCCAAGTATCCAAACAGGGAAAGGCTCATGAAGGTGTAATCTATGATCGAGGAAGAATTCGGAGCCATGTAAGTTGGTGCCGAAGGCTGATCCTCACTTGCTCATCCATTCAGTGATCTATTGCCGACTTGCAAATACACACCCAGAATCTTCACCCCAAGACTGTTGCGTCTTTTAGTAGATGGCATCAGTTAATGGACGATATTCCAAATCAAACATAGTTGTTACTTTCCAAGTCAATTCCCGTACACCCAAGTGGACTAGTATAGCCTGGATATGTTTGATTTCAATGATAACGAGAAGGGGTTTGGGAGACCTGAATCCAGCTTGGGAATGATCTATCGTTTTGAGTGGGGGTGTGGGTCAATATAGATATTTATTACTATAAGAGCTGCCTTGAGATAGCACGCCAAGTTGGAAACTAGCACGACCATGATCCAGGGTTTGCGTAGTGCAATTTCTTCAGTGCCAACGTCCAGATCTGAGCCAATAAATGGCCAGGCCGCCTTTATGTCTGCCTTTTGCATTCGTTTTGATTGCAGATGAGAAAATCTCCAAATACCCGATAAGGGGGATTTAGGTTGTGTAGGAAGCTGGCTCTGTATATACTATAACAAAATGAGGTTTAGTGTGCACAGAGTCCAGCGGTATCCCAAAGGTAGGCAGAGGTAAAAGTAGATAGCACCTTACTCTCAATTTGTGGTAGTGTGGGCGAGCAGTAAGGCTTTATCAGAGGGTAGTGTTAAGCATTTGTTGTGCACACTCAATCAGCAAATGATGTCACACACTCAAAGACTGAACTCATTAAATGTTATTAAGTTATTGAACCAAGCCAAGCCTGGCACAGGTAAGTGAAATAAATGCTTTGCAATATATTATGTAGTGTTTACATGTGAATGCAAGTTCAAATGCCATTGTTTGAAATACAGGTAAGTCAAGGTATTGAAATTACCGTGCAGATTAGTTTTTAGTTATTTTTTAAATAACTTTTTCTACTCAGTGTGATATACCTAGATATCACACGGGGGCATTTCCTAGAGAAAAGGTAAGTAAAATCAGTTTTGCACAGTTGTTATTTTTCAGGTTTACATACAAATCAACTCCACACTGGTTCCTATGGAGAGAAATTAAGTTAACGGTTACCAGGTAAGTAATCAGTCTTTGGGGTTGAACTTCTGGGGTTAGAACAAGGGTTCCCCCAGGGTCAAGGATTTACTCTTGTTACACCCACGGCAGCACTAGGGCGGCCGGGTGCAGAGTGCTGAGGTCCAATGTCATACAAAGGGAGATAGGGGGTCTCCAGTTGGTGGCTGCTTACGAGCAGGCCTCCGGGTTGTGGGAGCAAAGCTCCCAGTGTTAGGCTCAGGGCAAAGGGGGATCCGATTTAGCACACAAAGTGCACCCGCAGCGGCGCAGGGGCGGCTGGGTGCAGGGTGCTGTTTTGGTGTCTGGTGCCCTGTTGTTTTCAATGGGCATTTTTTCGGTTTTGATTTACAGCCGCAAGCTCGGTCCAGGAAGACTTCCGGGAGGAACCAACGGCTGGGCAGGAGGTGGGAGGTCTCGGGGACGTAGGTGCACCTCGAGTTCTCTTCTCCAGGGTGCAGGGCGGCTGGATGCAGGGGTGTCTTTTGAGGTCGGATTTCACCTTACTGGGCCACTTGCGGTTGGGGGGAGTATCCGTGCAAAGGCTGCAGGCGGCGTCGGGGAGTCCTTGAGGGGTCAACCCACGGTGGACTCAGGCTCTGGAGCGCTAGGGAACCTTGCTGGGACCGGTGGACCACTCGAACTCTGGCCGTAGGCGACAGGTGCAGTGGTGGGTCCAGGCGTCGTGTGTCTTTGTCCTCAGCAGGCTCAGAGTCTGTCTTGGAGATCACAGGAGATCCGGTCTTTGTTGAAGGCAGTCAGTCCTCCCAGGGTTCTGGAGGTCACTGGCTGCAGGACAAGGTGACTTTTGGCGCAGGATCTCTGGAAACTGCAGACGGGCCGGTAGGGCTTGGTCCAAGTCATTTGTTCTCTGCAGTCTCCTCTGCTGGGCGTCTTCTTTCTTCCTTTTTCGTCTTAGTTTGAGGGAATCTGCCTTCTTGGTCCAGGGCTGCCCCCTAAATACTGTATTTAGGGGGCATTTTAGGGGTCTCGGGGTCAGTAGCCAATGGGCTACTGACCTTAGGGTGACTACACCCTTGGTCTGCTCACCCCACGTGTGGGAGAGAGCACAATCCCTAATCCTGATTGCGGAGTGCCTGCCATCTGCAAGATGGCGGGCACTGAAGAGTGGGCTTCACCTCGCCTCCCCCACCTGAAGGGTGAGGTTGGCAGAGGTGGGCACACCTTCTGGGCTGGCTAATTATTCCCACCTGTCTTCCCACCGAAAAGGAGGGGAGACAGGAAGGGGGCCTGCTCCTGATAGCAGGAGAGGCTGGGGGTCGCATTACGAAGGCTGTAAGGCCTTTGAAGCTCCCCTGCCACAGATGGCTCTTCCTGGCCTTGGGGAGGCTTTGTTTCAGGGCTCGGGAGTGAAGGCTCCCACCCCAGGGGTCCAGAAACATGTCTCATGGTGGCAGCTTTTGTGTACCAGTCAGGGAACCCAACAGAGGCTGGTCGTTTTTCAGGGGGCATCTAAGATGCCCTCTGAGTGCATTTTTTATTAAATCCCACACTGGCATCAGTGTGGGTTTAATATGCTGAGAAGTTTAATACCAAACTTCTCAGTTGTCATTGTAGCCATTATGGTGCTGTGGAGGTTGTAATGACAACCTCCCAGCACCATATACTCTTAATGGCAGCACTGCACCTACAATGTTTAAGAATGGACTTAGAAACTGTAGGGGTACAGGGCTCATGCACCTGTACCCTCACCACTGGTATAGGGCACCCAGCTAGAGGGGTGGCTGATCTATGCCAGGGCAGTGGGTAGTAGGCATGGCACACAGGGATGTGTGCCATGTCGACTCTTCACTTTGTTCTGCACCAAAACACGCAGCCTGCAAAGGCAGAGTGTGAGTGTTAAGGTACAGGGCCTGTAAGGATGTCACAATAAGTGCTGCAGCCCTTAGAGGCCTTCCCTGGTCAAGGTGCCCTGGATACTTGGGGTACCATTTACCAGGGACTGACCTGTGGCCAGGGTGCCAATTGGGTTTGGTACAGTTTTGGGGAAAGAATACAAGCCCTTGGAACCTGATTGGCAGGAACCCAGGGCACATCAAGTCAAAGTGCATCATTAGTTCTGGCAAAAAGTGTGTGGGGGGGTAACTGCAACAGAAACCCAGCTTCTCACAGGTTGTGCTCCATGTTTCCTACAGCATTTTTACATTGAACATGTGACTACTTCTACGTCATTGACTAAGTTGCTGAAACCTCTTATATTCCAGGAACATATCTTTAAGCCGGTGTAAGCGACGAGGTGTCTGGGCGCATGCCCCACGAGAGGTAATTTTCCTGTTTGTTTAATAAGGGCCGTAGGCAGCCACAACCAGTCTAATTCCATGTTACAAGTTTAACTCTGCTTGTAATGCCTCCCTGGCGTACTTTTTAGCCTTGTTTTTTAGGTCTCGCCTGAACCAGCACATGCGCTGCTCTGGCGAGACAATTAGTGGGTGGGTTTTAAAAAGCCGACCACAGCTTTTTGGGTGACTTAGAGCGTGAAGTTACATGCACAGTGACGAGCAGAGGCGCCATCTGACTTTCCTCTCTCATCATGGTGCACACACATCGCACACCACTCGCCAGACATGACGCTGCAGCTGCTTTCACTTTCGCACGCTAGAAGGGACGGCAACAGCGCACGATCGTGATCAGTTTCACTTTCACAGCCGCGCGACCGCGTCACTTTCACGGCCAATGCTTGTTTTCTCTTCATGTCCATTCTTATTCCTTTCTTGTGCCTCCCCTCCACTTACTCTCACTTCTTACACCGCTCTCCTACTCCCGCCATCTTGTTTATACCTTTCATTTTCTTACATCCTAAAACTCTCTCTCTCGCCATGCCGCCTTCTAATCCTTGTTTCCTCTCTTCTCCACTCCTCTCTATTTTTGCTCCATTTTTTTCTCCAGCTCTTTGTCTCTTTCCTCCTGTCACTGTCTTCTCTACGCTCTCCTCCTTTCATCCCTATCATTTCTCTCACACCTCTCTTCCTTTTCGCCCTCTTTTTACTCTCAGAACTCTTTCCATCCCTCACTTCTGCCCTTTCATTTGCTCTCCTCTCACACTCTCGTCCTTCTTTCCTTCGTAGCTGTGCGCTCTCCCTCACTTCTTCTGTTAACGTGGCTCCGTGGTTGGCAGCCTGCGGTTTCCCTCTGAACTCGTCTCAGAGCAGCAGCTGGAAGCTTGTGGTTAATTGCTGAGAAGTCCAGCTGCCTGAAGGCGCGATGCTTCGCTGTGCGCCCGAGTACGACGACAGCATCGCACACCGAGACATCGAGCCGGCACTCTCGCAGAAGGGCCCGCTGCTCAGACACAGATCGCTACAGAACCCTATGACTTGAGTCCCCCTTTGACCCGCTCCCGCGGCAGAATATCACAGGCGCATGTGCACCACGAACAGCATACCTACACCGAGTGGTGCTGAAATAGGTTTCAGAGAGGAGGTGTAACTGTGAATGTTACATCACTGAAGTAGCAGAGAATATAGCCAGAGCTGCAGATCTTGGAGCTGGGTGAGCCACTGAGTCTGAAACACGGCTCTAGCTCAGATCGAGGTCCTGTCAGAACCTCGAGCTCATAAAGAGCCAAGCTTTCATGTGGTTTCTGCCTGAATTCCTTCCTCTACCTGGAAGGAGGCGTTTGGGCCAGTGCTGCCTGCCTTTGAGACTGGGGAATGAGGCTGGAATATCGGCATCGGCTCAAAATCCTGTGATGCGGAGCAAATCGCGTAATCTCCCCATGTTTATAGGCAATGAATATGGCCATGTGAAATGTAATTGATGCTCGTCTATAGCGCTCCAATTTGCCATTTGAGTCGAGTTCACGCTATGTAAACAAGAATTAGCATAGCCAATAGGTCTCACCTTTGGGACCTTATAAGTGTTTAGCTATGCAACAGTTGATGTTGTTGCGCCAAAGATATTGTGCTGCATAACTAAATACTTATAATGTCCCAAAAGCGAGACCTATTGGCTATTCCAATGCTTGTTTGGACTGGCTTCTACTGAATTTCTCAGGATCAAGAAGGCTGTGTTTGGCAGCATCTGTTGTAGTTAGCTTTCGTAGCAAGTCTACAAAGATTTATTGGGTACGCTTCAGTGCAATACCTTGTTATCTTTCTTCCCCAGTTCTTGAAATTAGCCTTTTCATGCCACATTGAGGTCGCTTGTTCTGGTGTGGACAGTATTATGAAAGTTGGTTCCTTAGAATGTTTGTCTCTTGGCAAGAGGAAGGCAATTAATAGTATATCCATGCTGGTAAGATGTGCCAAGGGTGCATGACTTCCCAGTAGCTTCAGGATATATTTCCCCTGTTAAGAATGTCATGGGAGCCTCTTGAGACATATTCAGTATAGATAGCAATCTTGTTTCTAGATTGGTGAGTGTTGCCTGCACATTGAGATTGAGCTCTTGTTGATTGCATCTAGGGTTATTGGTTGTACAATCGCACCTAAACTCTGTGGGAGGTGTGAGGGTTCTCTGCAGGAGAGTTTTGAGCAAATGCCTGGTTGTTGAGGGGTTGCAGATCTTACGGCTTCATGATACTTGTAATTATCATTTTCCACTGTAATTTATGGGATCCCCCTATTATTCCAGGGTTTCTCTGCTGCGGTTATGACATTCCTCAATTTAGAGTGATGTGTTGTGGCAACGAGCTCTTCTTTTATTACAAAGGCTTGTCGATTGGTTTTTAGGATTTTTAGGGTTTTCTTTAATGTTAGGGGTGTAACATGCTTCGCTGCTGAGATGGTAGCATTGGTGACATCTGCCTCAAGCCTTAGCCACTCAAAGGATAGATGAGCTTGTGGAGACCTGTGCCTCCTGCAATATATCAGTTCCAATGGTGGGAGAAGAGTTTTGACTGTGCTGAGTGTTTTCGACTATTGAACCTGGAACGAGGGATGTGCTCTTCGGGGCTTTGTTCTTTTTCCCAAAGATTAGATATATTTTGTTGGCGGGTCTATTATCAACGGCTGTTGGCTGCCTAAATATCTTTTTATTTCTTGCCTTCCACAGTCTTTTGCACTCTCATTTCGTGGAAGGTTTCCATTGGGCAGGGTTTGTTGAGGGAAACATTGAGGAGCTTTCTCCTGAGGGGGCTGCAAAGTGCCATGAGCTCAGTACTCACCATTTGTTTGTGATTTTGTGGGTTTCTAGTTCTGGGGTTGCTGCAGTCACACACTTTCTAATATTCGCAGTGAGCCATGGCTCTGGTTCTGCGTGTATTTCTGTTATGCACAAAGTTTGCATGGGCCACACGTTGAGTGCAATGGTTAGGGAAGATTCCCAGGTTCAAAGTTTTATGTGCCCTCTGAAGCAATTGGGGTCATTGAAGCTATTGGGGGGCATATTTTGTCTCCCCACCTTGATGTTTTGACAATCTACAAAGGGGGTTGCAGTAAAACATGGAACTGAGGCAATGTTTTGAGCTGGTTTGGTGGGCTCTTCCACTGGCCTGCTTCCATCGCTATTGCTGTGCATTGAAAGCATTGTTTGCATTATTTGGATCTTTAGATCTGTTACAATGGATGCACGGACTTCTGGTAGAGTTGACAGTTTATTGAGAATTTGTGAGCCGGCACATGTTCCTAGTTCTGGAGGCTCATAGAGATCTGGAGTAGATGATCCTTGAACTTGCAAACTGAAGTTGTTAAGCTTGTCTAGCTTATCGGCTATCTCTGACACAAACACCCAAAGGGTGTTTGAGATCTACTTGAACTTCAAATTTTCGGAATTAAATTTGAGTGACTGAACGTTGGAATAATGCGTGGTCAACATTGCGGGCCGCTGGTGGGTTTTGGTAGATTATGGGAGTTGTTGGTTGTACTCCCTGTACCCAAAGGTTGGGTGATGACATTGGAGCCATCTGAGAGTTTTTCACACTTGCTCTCTGCGCGATCCAGCTGCTTGACTACCGATCTGATGCAAGGCCCCCTTTGCACCCTGAGGGGGTCAAAATGCTCATCTTTGGCCATTCCACTTTGGTTTGGGGTGTTACTATGCTTAACAGTCTTTCATGTGATAGTGTTGGTGTAAAATGATGAGACTGGTTCGAAGAAACTTGAGTATTGAGAGGGGGTGACAAATCCTCACAGGATTCCGGGATTGAAAATTATGGGCCCCCTATGCTGACAAAATACACCAAATGAGAAGTGTGCTTACAGGCGTGCTTTGGTGTTTTAGTCCCCTCTGTCAGACACCTTAGTGATCCTTGGGTCTTGCTGGTGCTTTCTATGTGTTCTGTGTGTTTCCCACACAGCCTGTTTTTATGTCTTTGCCCCCTTCCTGCATCTGAAATCAAGTCTCAGGTGGCAGTACACCGTTGATGCCCCAATTAATTACCGGTAATCTTCTTTACTCCGAGTCCTGGTCTTCCTGGATGCAGTCCTTACGCAGGAGTTTCTCCATTCTTCTGATTGGAAGAAGCTGGCTGCAGTTTGGGCAGCTCTGTTTCATTTCCTCCCTTCCATCAGGGGTCGAGGAGTGTGTGTCCAGATGAACAATCAGGTCACAAGGTCTTAAGTTTGCCATCGGGGGGGGGGGGGTGATTCCCTCTCTCTTTGAGATACTTCTCCTTTCTGAAAGAACCAATTCCCTAGCTGAAACCCTAAAAGTTCCCTCAAGATGGCCCCATTACCCTAGTGCCACCACAAAAGGGAGGAACTAAAAAAAGTACTTCTTGTAGCACACCACGCCAAAAAGACAAAAGTAAAACAGAAAATAGTCAACCGCCATGCCGGGGCAGGACTCAGGACTGTATCCAGGAAGACCAGGACTTGGAGTAATGAAGATCACTGATAAGTAACTGGGGCATTACCTCCCGATCCTTCTTCCTTGATGCAGTCCTTATGTATGAGACAATATCCAAGCAAACTAGTGACTATATCCAGACACCAAGGGGGATATGTACAATAGAAGTGGCAGAGTGAGGCATTAGCCGTCATGGCTTAACGCCTCACTCTGCCACTTCAGAAACACAAGGCTGCACCATATTTACAACGATATGCGTTTCCCCCTGCGATGGCGCTACACTTAGCAGTGTAGCGCCAACGCAGGCACCCTTGCACCATAGTGCAAGGGTGTCTGCGTGCAGGGGAGGATTGTTTATGTGTAGGAAGGTGTTTCTTCCTGCACATAAACAATCCTGAAATGCCCTTTTGTCACTTTCATGTGTGCTGCTTAATGCAGCACACATGAAAGTCCCAAATGGCCTTTTTTTAAAGATTGTTTATGTACAGGAAGGGGCACCTTCCTGTACATAAACAAACCATGGCATTTTGCTTTTTTCATGTGTGCGGCACATGTGCAAGGGTCGCTCGCCTTATGATTATTTTTGCTGTATCGGCCACCCTTGGGGCAGATCGGCCTTATGCTTTTAGGCCCACCTGCCCCCCACCAGCTTGACTGGTGGATTGTGTGGACTGGTGCATTATTTGCATATGTGATTGTAATGTTTTATTTCTCCTTTTTATTCTGATGCAAAGCTTTTGGTTCTTGTTTGCGGTTTCGGCAGTGATTGATCTGCAGGTTGCATAGTTGCATGTATTTGGTAAGAAAAACATTTTTGTTTTGTTTACTCCACATGAGTATTATTGTCATGCGTGAATGAGTTTTTTGTAAGTGGTGTCATAATAGCAGCGTATTTATTTTATGTTTTGAGTGTGAAATTCTTTTTGGATTTGTGCACGATGTGTGTTGCGTTGTCTTATGTGTAATTTTCTTTTCTTTTTTAGTGGGATATTGTTGGTCCTTGCTGTGTCGGTGCGGAGTAGGTGGTGGTGAGTCTAGCCGTTTCTGGCAAGTGAGTGGTATCGTTTTCGAGTATATAGGTCTTTGTAATAAAGCCAATGTTTGTTTTTGTTGACTTGTTTGACAAGTTACCTTTATTAGTAAGCATTATGGCTAGCCATGGAATTGCTGCTCACCAGGTGGTTGGTATGCTTTTTGAATCTTCCTCTGACCATGATTATGAGACTGACAGTGCGTCTGAGGCAGATGAGGAAGTGCAAGATTCTGGCAGTGAGTTTTCTGTCCACAAGGAATCATCTGATGATGAAGCTATTCTTAATGCGGATGAAGTGCCTGTTTTAGAAAAGGACACTGATGTGCCAATGGTGCAGCAAAAGGCATCTGGGTTGCAGCCTGGGGATGCAAGGCTAGTGCTGGACTCTGGTTTGATCCAAACATGGTGCAGCCGATGTTGCCTGCCTTTAGTTGTGATGCAAGGTGTAGAGTGAATTGTCAATTTATTTTTGCCTATACAGTTTTATCAGTTGCTTATGGATGATGTATTTTTGGCTGAGATTATTGAGCAGACTACTTTGTATGCTGAACAGTATTTGAGGGACAACAGTGTCAGACTGAGGCCCCACTCTAGAGCTACCCGGTGGACTCCCACAAATCAGGATGAGATGAAGTTTTTGGATTTAACTTTTCTGATGGGCTTGATGAGGAAGCCGGACATGGCTTCATAGAGGTCTACCAGTCCCTTGATGGCAATGGTCATATTTCCTGCAATTATGAGTTGTGATCGGTATTTACTTTTGCTTCGGTTGCTGCATTTTGTTGATCATGCTTCGGCGTTGCCACAAGATCACCCTGAGAGTGACCGTCTTTTTAAGATTCGGCCTGTCCTTGATCACTTTGTAGATCGATTTTCACAGATCTGTACTCCAGGAAAGAAATAGCTGTTGCTGAGTCTTTGGTCCTGTTCAAGGGCCGTTTGGTTTTTAGGCAGTACATTCCTAGCAAGAGGGCATGTTATGGAATTAAGATGTATATGTTGTCTGAGAGTAGGACAGGATATGTCTATAATCTCCAGCTGTACAGTGGCAGGGTTTCTACTATTGACCCCCCCCCCCCCGCTGTTCATCCATTCTAAGAGTTTCAAAGAAAATTGTGTGGGAACTTGCTAGAGGACTTTTTAACAAAGGTCACCATTTGTCCCTAGATATGGTCTACACTACTGTGTAATTGTTAAAGGAGTTGTTCAAAGTGGACACTCTTATGGCACAATCCGCTCTAACTGTAAAGGTTACCCAAAAGAGCTTATTTGCAAAAAGCTTCACAGGGGACAGTGCAGTGCCCTGCACAGTGATGAACTGCTAGCTGTGAAATTTGTGGACAGGAGGGATGTCTATATGCTGACTACCATCCATGATGAAAGTACTTCACCTGTGACTGTTTGGGGTCAGGTTGCTGAAGTCCGCAAACCTGTGTGCATTATAGACTACAATAAGCACATGGGTGGTGTAGAGTAGATCAGATGTTGGTACCTTATGCGGCTGTTCGTAAGGCTTACATTTGATATAAGAAGTTGGCCATCCATCTTTTCAACTTAGCAACTTTTAATGCTTTTGTTGTGTTCTTCAGCATCAAGGATGACTTTTGTTCAGTTTCAGGAGTCTGTGATAGGAAGCCTTGTTGTACTGGAACAGGCAAGTGTTCCTAGAGTTGGAGTGGTGGAGGATGTGGCTAGATTGAAAGATCGCCACTTTCCCGATTGAATTCCTCCCACGCCCCAAAAAAACAATCCCTGTAAGAGATGTAGTGTCTGTTTGCGAAGTGGTATGCGGAAGTAGAGTCATATGCACTGTGCTGATTGTCCTTCTAATCCTGGGCTGTGAGTGTCCACATGTTTCAGATTGTATCGCACTCAAAAGAGTTTTTGGAACCAACCGTCCCAAAATAGTGAACTGCCTGGTCTGTATTGTTTTATATTTGTAGTTCTGTTTCACAGTTGTCATTAGAATTATGTATTTAGTTACCGCTGTTGTGTTTGTAGTTATAGTTTTGTATCTAGTTCCAAATGGTTTGTGTTTTCTTTCTTGTTAAAAAAATAATTGATGACAGTGTGCGTGGAATGGCGTTTGGCATGGCGGTGTGCATGGACTGGCACTTGACTGGCAGTGTGCGTGTGGCTGGCCCTTTACTGGCAGTGTGCGAGGACTGGCGTTTGGCTAGCGGTGTGCGTGGACTGGCGCTTGACTGGCGGTGTGCATGGGGTGGCATTTGGCTAGCGGTGTGCTTGGACTGGCGCTTGACTGGCGGTGTGCGTGGGCTGGCACTTGACTGGCAGTGAGCGTGGATTGGCATTTAGCTGGCAGTATGCGAGGACTGGCGTTAGGCTAGCGGTGTGTGTGGACTGCCGCTTGACTGGCGGTGTGCGTGGGCTTGTGCTTGGCTGGCAGTGTGCATGGACTGGCGTTTAGCTGACGGTGTGTGAGTGGTGACTTGCTGCTGGCCATTACACACACTGATGGCTAAACACCAGTGCACACACTATGTCAAACGCCAGCCGGTGTGATTGCTGTGTCAGTCATGTGGGCGTATGAAAGTAATGAGCCCTTGAATGGTGCTGTGTGTTGATGTGAATGTTGTAATGTGCTGGACCCGCAGCTGGTGTGGTGAAGGTGTGTGTCAAGTATGAAAGGTGCGTGAATGGCCTGTAAAGAGGTTGGTGCCTTGACGTGCCTTTACAGCTTATGAGCTACGAGTCATTGGTTCAGGTGTTGAACCTTTTAATTATTAACAATGCATTTCCTTTTTGGGGAATCTCTGGTTAATAAAATATACATTTTGAACCTTTCACTCGCCCTCGTGCCAAATCCAACCGGTGTGTGTGTGTGTGTGTGTTCTTGACGAAATGATGGATAGGCAGTAATATTTGTCTAGTCTGTCTTTCTGTGCTAAGGGGTAGTTTGTCTCTAGGAAAAATCTATCAACTTTAGATATTTTTGTAAGCTAAAAAAAATGGGAAGTACTGGTTGGTGTGCTTCTCATGGATCCCAGCAATCGTTTTTACCCACAATGCCATGCAAACCTCAAAAGGTGACTATAGTCACACATTATCCTTGCACTACTGTGTCATAATTTTCTGGTATCAGAAAAAAATACATTCTACCACCCAGTGTCCCCCCAGGTCTCCTGATAAAAATGGTACCTCAATTATGTGGGTGGGCCAAGTACCTGCGACAGGCAAGGACCCAAAGCCTTTTATGGAGCCATCACAATTACCTATCACAAAAAAAACTGGTTTTGCAAGGGGGCACCTGCGTTTTTGGTCCCGGGCTCGGCTGCAATCTGGGGAAACCTACCAAACCCACACATTTCTGAAAACTAGACGCCCGGGGGATTCCAGGGATGTGCGGCTTGTGTGGATCCCCCAAAGGTTTCCTACCCAGAATCCCCTGCAAACCTCAAATTTAGATGAAAAAAATAAAATGTTCCTCACATTTCTGTGTGGGATCACTGTGCCAACACAAATATCCTACCACACAGCATTTCCCTCACTTCTTGTGATGTTCCGTGACGCATGAGCCAGCTCCATATTTACGAGGCAGCACTAAGCCACATTTTTGGCTTAATGCTTCCTCGTAAATATAGTCCCCTATAACAGGTTTCTGCATTAAAGGGGCGTGCAATGAGTGTTGCTGGGGGCGTTCCCAGCAACATCCATGGCATTTTGACACTACCCCAGATTTACGAGAAATCGTAAATTTGAGGCAGCAACAAAAATTATGCCTCCCGGGCGAGGTGTAACGGAGGCACAACGAGGAGAAATATCTTTATTTATCCTCGTTTTTCCTTTTTCTATGGGTGCTGCAGAATACAGCACCCATAGAAAAAGGAAAAAGCCTCTTCTGATTGTTTTTGTGCAGGAAGGTTTTCCTTTCTGTACAAAAATACAATCACCCCCCCATGCAGGCACCATGGTGCAAATGTGCTTGCGTTGGCGCACGGCAGCCCATTGTGCGCCAGCGCAGGGGAAAAGAACAGGAATGCTGTTATACTTAGAAAAAGTTACAGGTGAAAACGTTGGCACAAATGGCAGTTGTTTTGAACTCAATTTCAATATATTTATTTGCAACTACACAAATGACCCCTTGCTGAAATCAGAATTGTCTACTTTTCAGAAATGTATAACTTTCTGGGATCCATTATTGCTTTCACACCCATTTCTACCACTAACTGGAACGAGAATATGAAAGCACAAAAAATAGCAAAAATAGGCTATGTCCCAGTAAAATGCCAAAACTGTGTAGAAAAGTTTGGTTTTCTGACAAACGTCTGCCTGTCCCAGAAAGCTGGAAAGATGGTGTTCCAGCACCACAAACCCTTTGTTGATACTATTTGCAGGAGAATAAAGAGACGCTTTCTTCTGCAGCACTTTTTCCCCATTAAAAAAAAATTGCTGTATTTTGGCTAATTTCTGGGTTCCCATCTGGGTAAATCAAAAACCCTGGGTCCTTTTAAAATCCTCATGATGTTGGAAGAAAAGGACGCAAATTTGCCATGAATACCTTGTGTGGACAAAACGTTACAGGGGCCTAAGCGAATAGACCAAAAAAGGCTTAGCGGGGGTGGAAGGCCTAGCAGCGAAAGATAGAAAGCAGAAGTGTCTTTGAATGCAGCAACTGGAATTGTAATCTTTGTTCCTGACAGTCATATGCTTGTCAACCAGTGTTTTCCAGGCATCTACGATGATAACTTTGTCGACGGTTGTAGCTTCCTAGTCTTTGGTGATTTCTTCGCAGAGGACTTTGTCAACGCATTGGTCTTCGCAGATCAGGTCTGTAAATGTTCGCTCGTCAACTGTAGTTGAGACCTTATTTGAAACTGACTTTGTGTTTTGTCGATGGTCTCTCAAGGAATGTTATCATCACAAACTGTTGCGGGTGCCATTTGGAGTTTTTGGTAGGGCTCTATTTTGACGGAGAGCCTTGAGAAGTTGATGCCGTGAGCTGGACACACGTTGGCCAAAGGACTGTCTCTTCAGAGCAGGGGCAGACGAGCTCTTGGGGAGGTGCTACAGAGGACACAGAAAAGAACTCGAGTAATTTGGTAGCGGTGTTTCAAATTTTCATTTGTTTTAGCTGACAAAGCACTTCTCTCTGTCATACCTCATGACTGCAGTCAGGAAGCGTTGCAGCCCCCTTAATCTTTAAGGACCTTAGTGCTAAAAGTTACACAGATGTCATATCTTGGCTTATAACCTGACTTCTGCAGACAGAAAATATATTTAATATGAGGGTCATAAGTAATGACCTACCTGGCCCTAGAGACGTCACATGGAATGAAGAGAGTTTTTGCACAGGAGGATACAGTCATCTCTCAGTATGAAATTATCACAGAAACTGTACCACAGCTCCGAGTGGTGAAATACAGCAACAGCCTCTGGTGATTTGAAGTGGAGATTCCAGTCAAAAATTCGGTAGTACAGCAGCTGAGTAGAGCTTAGAGGCTTTCCCGGTTGCCTGATACCAAGCAGTAGGAAATACTGACTTCGTTATTATGGCCCATGTAATACAATTATTTTATGAGGGATATGGCCCCAGAGTGTAGTAGAGTAGAGTGCTTTACAAAGCAGCACGATTAGTAGCCAACGTGTGAATATACAAAAGCATAAAATTACATTTACAGCGGAAACTCTAGGACAGCAAATGTGTACAAACTCAGAAGAGATCAGAAACAGCAGTACAATGGCGTGGGGTGGGTGTGCAGGGTGAGATACAATCTAGAAGGTAGAGTGTGAATATGTTGCGTTGAGACAATTTAGGAGATGCAACAACAAAGGAGCAAGTCTGACGTGCTAAAGTAACTAGATACATTATTATTTCTAATTAACATGTGAAAGAAGCTGGCTCTTTATTTGATATATCAAAATGAAATATACAGTGTAAAGAGTCCAGGGGTTCCCTTATGAGTGGGCAGGGATTTACTATGGCAATCCCCAAATGCTCTGTTAGCGGGTAGTGTGGTCGAGCAGCCTTAAGCTTAACACAGGAGTGCAAGACATCAGAAAATACAAACAATGGTCAATAAATATGACACGACTCAAGAAGGAGATCCACAATAATTTATCCAAAAAAATAGCAAGTATCTTTATATATGTTTAAGCATCTGCAGAAAATTGTTCCCGGAAGTACATTTTAAATGCTCTTCATTGCAGTTTCTGAATTCTATGTTAACCTAAGGGAGGAAAATCATACGTGGTTCACCAGTTCTTGTCAGTGACTTACGAGATCAGTGTCTGGGGTTAAAGATGAGTACAAGACAAAGTTCAAGGTAGCAACAACAGGTTACCTCACCTGGCACTAGGGCGGCCAGGTGCATTGGTGCTAACAGTGTCGCGTGCCCAATGCAAACCAATGGGAATCGGTCCGGTGATCAAGAGGCCAGCCCAGTGGAACCAATGGGTGGTTTTGATTCTTGCAATGTGGGGACACCTTTGGCCCTCTTTTCTTTGGGACTGGGCGTCCGGGTGCAGACGGTCTTTGGGGTGTCGGGTTTCCCTGTCCAGCAACACTCACGGTTGAGGAGGTCTGTCAACAGAGGCTTTAGGCGACGTTGGGGAGTTCACAAGGAGTCACTCCACAGTGGACTTGGTACCTTGAGGGCCTGGGGACCACGCTGGCACCAATGGCCCACTTCGATGCAAGGGGCAAAGGGGGGTTTGGGTGCAATGGTGCTTGGCGGTGTTGGATTTGGAGGGGCCAGAGTCCTCCTGGTCCTTCTTTTGCTGTCTGCAGGATGCTGGGGACAGTTCCACTGTCCCTCAGGAGGTTTTAGTTCCTGTGCGATAGCTGGCAGGTCTCCCGGTTTTTGGGGATGCAGCAGCTGCAGGACATGTCAACTTTTGGTGAAATAGGCGAAGTCAGCAGACAGGCTGGCAGGGTTGGTGCCAAGTCAGTTATAGGGTCTACTATATTTGCTATGCAACTCTTCTCATCTTTCTTCTTTTCCATTGCTTACTTTGTAAAATAATAAGTGACAGGGCCCTGACCAGGAGCAGCTTGCACCACACATTGCCCCTCTCAGTGCTGCAAATGACAGTATCAAAACAACTACTAACCATCTCCCTTGCCTGCAAGTGCGACAGTTCAGATTATTCCAGGTCCCCAAAGCTAAAGGAATGGCTGGAGAGGCAGGTATTAGTTATTTTTTATATAAATTGTATTCATAAACAACCGATGGTCTGCTCATCTCTAAATAAGATTGCAGCGCCACCATGTGGCAGACTGTCAAGTGTGGTATTTTAAGGACCAAGCACCAGAAACCAATTAAGTGCTGGTGAAAGCACAAAGAACCACTGGCTCAAATTAAGTACTGCTTCTTTCTTCAGGTCGTCAGGATCTGCTCTTCTGGCGCCAGGGTCTCCTCTACTCAATTTAGGGGGGTGTAGGGTAGTAGCCATAACCCTGTCCCAGAATTCCTAAGCATTCCATCACAAAGATGGATGCTTCTGAAAAATCGTGCCCACCTCAGTTCAGCCCACCTCAGAGGTCGTACGAGCCTGGGGGTAGCTGCCTAGCTAATTTTCCCACCTGCCCAGGTGCCAAGAAGGATCTGGACAGACACAGGGGGTAGGCTTCCTCTCCTGTAAGGAGAGCCAGATTCTCATTTCAAAGGTGGCAGTTCTTTGAAGCTTGCCGGCCTAAGAAGGATAATTAGCAGGTCATCCTGTTGGAGGGGTGTGATACCCTCTTCCTGGACAGCCTTTTGTTCTGGGTCTCCTGAGAGCAAAAGGCTCTAATCCTAGGAGATCAGAACAGTGGTTGGCAGGTTTTTAGGGGGCACCTCTAAGGTGCACTCTGTATGCATCTATTGGTAAATCCATCACTGGAATTAGTGCGGGTATTTAAAAATACGAGATGTTTGATACCAAACATCTCAATCTTCAGGTAAGCCATCATGTAACAGGTATGCCATCATGTAGCTGGGTGAACTCGTTTTCACCAGTGTCCAGGACATTTTTTTAAATGGCTTTCTGGTCACTTGTACTGACAGTAATAGGACTGGCCTGCACAGGGGCATATCTGCTGATGCAGGTATGCCCTAAATTTTAATATTCAGCACCCTGCCTTAGGGCTGTGAGGCCTGCTGTAGGGGATGACTTACAAATATTGCATGCAGTGTTAGGGGACATGGCTCACAGGGATGTGTGGCATGTCATGTTTTCACTTTTGCGTGCACCAAGACACGCTGCCTGCAATGGCAGCCTTTCATGTGCTTGGTGAGGGTTCCCTTAGTGTGGCACAATTCGTACTGCTGCCCTTAGGGACCCTCTTTAGTACCTCTGGCCCTAGGTACCAGGGATACCATTTACTAGAGACTTACAGAGAGTGATAAAGGTTGTGCCAATTGAAGGAACAATTGTACTGTTTTGGGAAAGAGCTCTAGCACTGGGGACCTGGTTAGCAATAACCCTGTGCACTTCCAGTCAAAATCGCATCAGCTACCAGGCAAAACGTGGTGGTGACCATATCAAAAAGGGCTACTTGCCTACAATGCGTTTTAGAAGCAACCTAAATCATTTTAAGAACATTCAAAGGAGTATAGAGCTTAGAGCGTATGCAATAGACATTTGGTATCGGACTTTCGCTACGATGGGGCTAGGTAGTCTGTTTTCTATGTTCATTTTAAGGGAATTTTTTACATTTGTCTGTATTTTACTTATTTAATTTTTTTGGACTGATATGCTAGCCTGAGAGAGTCAAGTGTTGGAGAACAGTACTTTGTGACTGCAACTTGTTTATGTTTTTTTTTTAATGCAACTGCAGTTGCATCCTGTTGACAAATGTCCTTCCAAACTGCAAATGAGAGGGGTGGGGGGACATGCATTTCACATTCCTTATTATTTTGGAATCAGAAAGGATTGCAAAAGCCTTTTTACAAGTTTGAAAGACTTGATCTACTTGTAAAAGGTTTGTGTACATTGTTAATAAAAAAAAAACATTTATGATTACAAATCACCCAATTTTGCAAATCAAAAGGTTTGCACCTGCAAAAAGTCTTTATACACTTGGCCCTTAGTTGCATTCCAAACAGCTTCCTCCCAGCCATACAAATGGCATAACGTATTAATGAATTTTATTAAGCCGTATTTGGTCAGTCTTCAGGAGACCCAGTTTTCATTGTGAGACTGAAGAAACGATGGGGTTTAAAAGGACAATGATAAAGTGCAATTGGTTATAGCCAATTATGAGCCTGCTGTTGGGATGAAAAACTTGTGGCATAGCTTTGTAAAGGTGTGTCTCTCTGCTTTTACATCTGGCTGGCTATGTGTACATTTCCTCCAGTGAGCATGATTATTATGGAATCTGACTGAGGAGGGTATTCCATTTTATTGGAGGCATCAAAACTGGGCTCTGATGACTTGGGGTAACCTAAACTGTACCCTCCTTTTTAAAGGATGGCAACTGCTCCCCTTTACCAAGGCTGTGTCTGGACGTACAGTGGTGGCAGCAGCATGATTCCAGTGTCGGCTGCTTCAGGTAAAGGTCTGTGCAACACCATGCAACTGGTGTCATGGTGCCCGTGACAAGCATGAAAGCCTGGCTTTGAGCTTCCCGATGTGTGCCTTGCTAAGTGAATTTGGCGGGTGGTTGGGGAAGAATAGGAGGAAAAAGAGAGCGAAAGAGAGATACATTGGGTGGTGGGAAAGCCCATCAGTTGCAGCTCTCCCGCTAGTCTGAAACATACACCTGCCCCTTTCATGTTCCGGATCCAGCTGCCAATCTAGCACCATTCTAAATTTCGTGAAAATGTCAGTATAAATGAGTCTCAGATGGGGCTGCATGACATGACCAGGAGATAATCGTGCTGGGATCCTGAACCTCCACTCCAAGACTGGAGGAGCCCATTAAAATTCAAAAGTGCAGTCACCTCTTTGGCCAAACATGGCCATGAGGGGAAGATATATACCAGCCCCTTTTGACCAATAAGTTGTTCTGCATTTCAGCTCAGAAGACCATGAACACTGATGTTGAAGAGAAGACAAAAAAAGCAACAAGTACAATTGGCGTTCCATTACTGCTCTCCCTCTCACTAGGCCTAAGTCCTGGGTAGACCTGGGGACTTCTTGCTTTAAGTTGTGGAAAAAAGAAACACTTGCCTACTTGGATAAATGGCAAGAATACCTTTGTAAAGAGTTGTTGACCTTCCTCATAGAGGACTGCCAAAGCAGAGCTGCTGAAAGCACCTGCCTGGGACTGATTTGGCAGACTAAATCTAAATCTATCCCCTAGACACAAGGTGGCCACCAAGTTAGCTGTTCGGAAGAAGAACCACCGAGCACATCTGGGTCCAGAAGAAGCTCCAAAGTCTTCAGCCATCAAGAAAGGTGACCCTGCTCTGACTCAGATATTTCCAGTGCACCGGGATGCCAGTACCTACTTTTCCAATCAACCTTGAGAAGTCCTTTGAAAATGTATTCTTGGTATCCTGTCCCATTGCAGAGAGGAGATCATCCCAGTTCCACTGCCAGTTAAAATATCTTTCTATCCCTTACAGTTCCATAGATATTGCTGATAAACCAAGTTAAAGCCATGGCCAGGAGTTCCTTCGCCTGGTAAGTAAACTAGGGACCAATTGATTGCCCAGTGTATGCTGTGGGTGCCTCCGCTACAGAAAAATCTGTACCACGACCAGCAAATCTGGAGATATAGGCCTCTTACTCCCTGTAGAACAAGTTAATTACCTTCAGTAACAATCTATCTGTACAAGACATATGTTAGTTATAGATTCCTTATCTTAGAATCACCCCCAGGCGTCAGACTGGATCCGGAGAATTTTTCTCTTAGCAGTACGCCCTGTGCGTCGGTAGGTGGCGTTGGTCGACTCTGAGTGCGTCGTGGTCGCCGGAATGATGTTGCGATGTCTACTTAGACACCGCCCCTGCGCGCTGACGTCAGTTCAGACACAACTTTCCACACCAGAAGCGCAGAGCCATGCAAGACACTGACCACTGGTGCACATAACTAGGGCCTTGGAAGGGAGTCTCTGTCCCTAGAAGTCAGAACGGGGAAGATGGGTGGGGCGGTAAGGAATCTAAAACTAACATATGTCTCTTACAGATACATCATTACCAAAGGTAAGTAATTTGTTCATCTGAAAGACTGTTAGTTATAGGTTCCTTACCTAAGAATAGATACCCCTGCAAGGCCAACCCCGGAGGTGGATTTGCGAACTAAGTTCACACCAGAAAATCCTGGAAAAATTGAACGGCCAAAAAAGCTGCATCTCCGGACTTCGCTGTATAGGCAATAATGTTTGGCAACATGTGCAGGGATGCCCAGGTGGCCGCCTGACAGATGTCAATGAGTGGGACTCCACTTTCCCAGGCAGTAGTAGCTGCCGTAGCCCTAGTGGAGAGGGCATGCAGTCCCACTGGAGCTTCCTTATTCGCTAGGGAATAGCAGATTTAATGCACAGGACAACCCATCGAGAGAAGCTGCGTTTTTGCACAGCCGGACCTTTCTTGGCGCTCACATAACCAACAAAGAGTTTATCATCGACCAGGAAATCTTTTGTGAGGTCTAGATAGAAAGACAGCGCACATTTTGGGTCCAGACAGTGGTCTCTCCTCTTCCTTGGAAGGGGTCGGAGGTGGGAAGAAGGTGGGCAAAGTCTGTCCTATATGGAAAGAGGTAACCACTTTTGGAAGAAAAGAGGGCCTTGTGAGAAGGACTAGGTTGTCCAGATGAACAGCAAGAAAGGGACGTTTTGAGGACAGAGCTCGAAGCTAACTCACTCTGCGAGCAGAGGTGATTGTGACACGGAAGGCAGTCTTCAGAGTAAGGAGTCTGATAAGGCAGTTATGTAGAGGCTTGAAAGAAGCATGCATAAGGTACATCAAGACAAGAATCAAGTCCCACTGGGGAATTATGAAAGGAGAAGGAGGAAACAAATGAGTAATGCAATTTAAAAATCTATTTACAATAGGGGACTTGAAAAGAGAAGGCTGATCAGGAAGGAAGAGAAAGGCAGATATGGCCGAAAGGTAGCCTTTGAGAGTGCCCAGGGCATAGTTCTGCTGGGCTAAAGAAAGGATGAACAAGAGTACCTCCGAAAGAGGGGCAAGAAAGGGATCCACAGCCTCTGCTGTGCACAATGCCACAAACTTGTTCCATCTACAGGCGTATACAAGCTTTGTTGAGGGACGCCTGGCTGCCAAGATGACATTACAGACTTCAGGTGGAAGGTCAAAAGCTGTCAACTGCCGCCGCTCAATATCCATGCAATGAGCTGGAGGCTGGACAGGTTCGGGTGGCGGACCATCCCTTGCTGCTGCAACAGAAGATCCTCCCGAAGAGGGGGGCGCTAGGTGGCATGCGAGCGGAATGGCCAACAGAGCGTGAGGCTCCCGCAGCCTGGTGCCGAAATCCTACAGCAGATCCTGCCCAGATGATCAGGCATGCCAACAACTGGCGGATCTGAGGTGCCCATACACCGAGGACAGAGCGGTGTGAATCTGGCATACCATCGTGCCGGAATGGGGCTGTAATCGGCAGCTACTGATCCTACCACAGAGTGGCCTGGAGCGTCTTGGAACTGGTGCACGGCACGGCCGGGTACGGCAGGGCCACGGTCTTCACGTGGCGTGCAGGCCCCTGCTTCTCACCGGGTGAGGATACAGCGGAGTGGTGAGTGCCTCAAAATTACAGCGCAGCGTACCAAAAGGTGTCAACTGCTGCAGCTGAAGGCGACTGCGGAATGTAGCGCCCGAGCGGCAGACGTGGTTAGAGAAAACCGTGCGGATGGCGGCTCGGCCATTAGCGGAAAAACCCTCGGTGTGACGCTGCTCTGTTTGTACAGACTCCGAGGGAGCAGCGCGCGCATCCAACTGGCTGGGACACCTGCCTTGAGGTCTCATAGCACTGAATGCACTGCAACGCATGAGATATAAATCAACATCCCAGGGAAATTAGAGGCAGTGGATAAAAGGTGAGGAGCCTCTGCGCCACACAGGGACAGCACGTGGGTTCTCGCATCCTACAACAGAGACACCTACCCCGGTACCAACACCAGGGGTCAGAGGCGATACCCAGGAGGGGTCATTGGACTCCATAGACACAGTAGTGGCAGGCACATTCATCAGCTGCTACTGATACTGCACAGACCTCGCACAGCGCAGGGACCACGTAATACAGAGGGGCAACCGGTCCATGCTTAACCGCACGCTGAGAGGGGCTTGGGATCCCATCTAAGCAGTGTCCAGCATTGCGCATACGCGGAATACAATAATGGGGACGCCAGATGCAAAGCAGCCATGACTTCATTTCGAGACTAATAAAAACACTCGGCTACACCTGACCATCGGAAGAAAATAACGCTGCAGCAAATTTGTCCCATGCATCCCCAGGCGACAACATGAAAGCCATATTGCTGGAGGTCAGGCAGGGCCTCACAACCATTGCCGACAAAATGGATGCCATGGACCCCATTGCCCGTAAAATTGATGGGCCATGTGGAACGAATAAAGGAGACTGAGCGCCGCATATTTGATGCAGAGGATGCGACTACCCATATACAAAGCACTGTAACTTCAATGGACAAAATATTGAAGATAATAGCTGCAAAAAACAAAGACATTGAAGCGAGAAGTCGCCAGAATAACATCAGAGTCGTAGGCATACCAGAAAGTGCAAATACAGGCAAAATGGAGGTATATATAGAGAAACTGTTGATGGCGGTAGTAGGGGCGGAATTACTATCCCCTCACTTTATAGTCGAAAGGGCACACCGCTCCTTGGGCCCTAGGCCTCCTCCTGGTGCAACACCGCGTCCCATCATAGCTCGCCTCAAACTACAGGGACCGTGATGTTGCCCTTCGAGTGGCAAGGGAAAAGAAACAACTGCACTATAAAGGGGTACCGTTCACCATATATCCCGATTTCACCCCTACCATGCAGGAAGAACAACGTAAATTCCTCCCAGTGAAGCAGAAGCAGAGGCAAACCCAAATTGACTATGCACTGTTATACCCTGCCCACCTCCTAATCACCTACCAAGGTAAACAAACCTTCTGTACAAAGCCCCAGCAAGCCGAAGATTTTCTGAAGCAACTAAGACGACAAAAAATGGCTTCGCATGCCCCCGATGACTCGGCGCGACTGGACTCCTCTGACCTGGACTGATGGACTCCACAGAAGGAGGCCGACACGACTGCGTTGTGGCCGGAAATACTCGGCTGCTGAGACACAGCCCTATGGGACATATTTTGATCTCGTTGATATGTAATGCATGTAAGAACTGGCAAATCTAGCCATGTAGCAGGCAACAAGTGACAATCGCCGCAAGGCACCCTCTTACCCTGGTGGGACTCGACAGAACCATCACACCACCCCGCAGAAGTCAGGGATACTGTGCGCCACTTAGATAAACTCCCCACTCGGGAGATCCCCATTACAGTCTACTATAAGTTGACTAACCTGCGCAACTGTGCGCACATTGTTACTGTGGTTTGCATCTGTGGGTATAGGGAGGGTGGAAGGACCGAAATTTCTGGCATGATTGTGATGCTTCAGTGGGTGGGGGAGGTTAGATGTTAAAGCTTTCGTACTGGTTATTATACAGACAGACTTCTGAATATGCTTATGCTCTTACTGTGATTTGCAACACCTCACACTGTGCTCGTAATGGCACAAATGGCAAGTGCGGTTGAATCATCGTCCGATCACCGATTGGGGATAATGTCATGGAATTGCAACCAACAGCATTATTGGATGAGGTGTTTCATAGCGAGCTAGGCGAGGAAATTCGTGAGTTCTTTCAGAGGAACAGGGGTTCTGTGGATGCTGTCGAAATAATATGGGAGGCCTTCAAAGTTATGATTAGAGGGTTCTGCATCTCCAAGAGCTTTGGAGTTCTCAGAGATATACAAGACACGCTGCGAAAATTGGAGAAAGAACTCAAAATGCTAGAGGGGCGGATGGCTGAGGGAGAGGAGGGACAAGCACAAAAAGAATTTCAGGAGAAACTGTCGGACTATACAGACACTGCTGTACGGGAGTCAAAATTCAGGGGAAAATACTGGGTGGCCCGGAAATACGGGGAAGGAGAGAGACCGGGGAAGGCCTTAGCGGAAATGATTAAGAGGCCTCGCTTCTCCAACCATAATACTAGAAATCACAGGGCCTGGAGGGGAGACGCACAGGGACACAGTGGACATATTAACAGCATTCACCGCACATTACTCCACACTGTATACATCACAGCACAGTGATAATTTCGAACTCGATAGTTTCCTAGGGGACGTGGCACTGGGTTGGCTAGAGGACAACCAAAGGGAGTTCCTGTGTGCTCCATTTGAATTGGACGAAATTCGTGAGGTGATAATGCAACAAAAGCCAGGCAAGGCTCCGGGCTTGGATGGCATTCCGCCGAATTTTATAAAACGTATATAGATATCCTGGCTCCTATACCGATGGAGCTGTATGAAGAATCCTTAAGAGTGCGGCATACTACCCCCATCGAAGAGAGAAGCACTAATCACGTCCCTTCGATTCGTGCAGACCACTATCGCTCCTAAACTGTGACACGAAAATATTAGCCAAGGTCATAGTGAATCAAGTAATCCTCCTGATGGAAAAACCCATGCTCCCTGACCAGTCAGGCTTCGTCCCTGGCCGTGCCACCACACATAATCTCCACACACTATTCTCCATTCTGCTGAACGTAGCGCCCGAGCTCCCCTTGGCTGCAGTTTTCTTAGATGCCACTAAGGCATTCGATTCAGTCGAATGGGACTACCTCCTTGGAATACTGCAACGCATGGGTTTCCCCCCTCTCTTTGTGTCCTGGATACAGTTACTGTACCAAAGTCCCACAGCCAAGGTGCTTATAAATGGCCGCTTGTCGCCAGCATTCCCCATCTCCAGAGGCACCAGACAAGGGTGCCCGTTATCTCCACTTTTATTTTCCCTCGCGATCGAGCCCCTGGCGTGTAAGCTGCACCAGCATCACCAGGAAAGGGCATTATGATGCAATCTGCGCCAAATCCTGATCTCCCTTTACACAGATGATTTGACACTCTATATAAGAGACCCCCAAAATAACCTTAATCCTTTGCTGCGAGAATTCATCGTTTTTGGGAAACTTTCCGGCGTTCAATATCAACTAGGGGAAGTCGCAGCTACTCCCCCTAACACCCGCGGTCGCTAAATTCCCCTTAGATCACCCGCTCGAATCGTGCGATGCAGATCTGCGATACCTGGGGATTCAAATTTCCGGGGACAGGGACGAACTGCTTCGCCTCAATTACGGAACTGCAATAGAACGCCTAACCAGTAATGTCCCACGCTGGATATCTTTACCCCGATCGATGGCCGGCAGCACTTCTTTGATAAAAATGGTGGTGCTCCCGCAATTCTTGTACCTCTTTATGAATATTCCCTATCATCCCGGGCGACACTTCTTCAAAAACTCCACACAGATCACATACACATCGACTGGGGCGGCAAGCAACCGTGGATACACTGGACGACATTCGTACGACCCTATGAGCAGGGGGGATTTGACATTCCGGACTTCGACCTCTATTTTGCGTGTGCACAGGCCCACTAGGCTTACTAATGGATCCACCCACCGACATACATGCCACAGGTTGTGGCGGAACACTGGTTAGTGGACCCTATATCTTTGGAAGGAATGATACACGCACCCCCCGGCACCCGAGACGTTGCACCAACCACTGTCACAGGCACAGTAGATGCATGGCATTATATTGTGGGCCTACTCGATGCTCCGGTATTCTATTCCTCACTGTTGCCCCTGTCCTATCACCCACGTATATCTCTACTACAAGAGAAGGGCTTTCGTAAAGTCTGCGAACGCATGCACATCACAAAATGGGGGGGGATCTATTTCGCAATGGTACATTTTGCTCACCCGATCAGTTTTTCCAAGGGACACAGCCCACCCCCCTAGATCTCTTTTTATATGTGCGGCTGCGACAGGGAACGCGATCCATAATCCCAGAATTTCCTCGAGAGCCTGCAAATTTTGAGCCGCTCCATCAAATGTTGGGGGTTACGAGTCCAAAGCACCTGGTATCCACCCTTTATCGTAATATCCGCGCCCGGCGTTCAGAGCCTGCCAACACTACACGCACACACTTGTCCACAGACCTGGGCAGTGAAATAACGGACGCACAATGGAAGTACTGTTGCTCACAAACTGCGCACATCTCCGCCAGCTGCAGACTGCGTATAATCTATTATAAGTTCCTCCAGCAGTCATACTATACCCTGGCAAAGACGTATAGGTATGGGTTAAGGGACACAGACCGTTCTGATAGATGTAACAGTCCAGGTGCCGGGTTCCTACATCCGTCCTGGGAATGTCCAAGGGTAATGGAATACTGGACGCAGGTCTTTGAGGCCCTGACAAGTATGACCTCCCTTCACACTAGACTATACCCCTCTACTTGCGCTCTTAGGTTACACCGAACGGATCCCTAAACCACACCGCCGTTACATTACTATCTCATTATTGTTAGCAAAGTGCAGAGTACCATGCAGGGGACGAGCTCACAAATTTAAGGAATGGTTTGATGATCTAATATACTGCCAGGAACAGCTCACTACACATGCGGAGACACTCCCCCGCACTTCTCGGCCTAAGGATATCTGGGGCCCCCTTAAGCAGTATCTCTTGGCGCAAGCTGCGAAATCTCCCTCCGGCACCCCTTCTGTAGCAGAACTGGACATTGCTAACAACCCCAAATATCCCACTTCCACAGCATAGGAGTGTGACGAGCAGGGTTCTGAACTCAGGCTGTTATTTGCTATATGGCATTGCTTGAAAATAGCACTGGTGGCTATGTCGTGCTATGAGGGATGGAAGATATGCATGCTATGTAGTGACTGGTCCCCACGAGTAATGTCAAGAAATGTCCGCAATGCTATGTGTTTGTGCCAGTCATGGAAGGATATGGTGTAATGTGACAACCCCATATAAAAGACTCCAGCCTTAACTCTGAAAGCGCAGTAAATGTGAGGCCAGTAAGATGAATATGTAATTATTATTTTTTGTTATGCTTATTCATGTAATCATTAACTCGAAGTCTGTAATGTATGATCATTATGCTGAAAAACAATAAAAGTTTAAAAGGAAAAAAAGATCCTCCCGAAGAGGCAGTCTAATCGGAGGATCAATGGCCATGCTCAAGAGCTCGGGGTACCAGACTCTTCGTGCACTTTCCGGAGCCACAGGAATGACGTGGGCCCGGTCGCGCTTGATCTTCTTTAGCACTCTGGGCAGAAGTGATACAGGAGGCCACAGTTCCACTCGTGACGTAAAGCATTGCCGAGCGAGTGCCGCCTTCGAAATTCCAACGTGCAGAACTGCTGACACTGCGCATTCTCTTCGGTGGCGAACAGATCTAAATGTGGCTATCCCCACTGCTGAAAGAGACCTTGCACCACCTCCAAGTGAAGACGCCATTCATGATCCATCATGCACCAACGGCTGAGCTCGTCCGCCCTGACATTCAGAGAACCTGCCAGCTGTTGAACCACCAGCGACATGGCCTGATGTTGCAGCCATGTCTAAAGTCCCTCTTGACATAGGGTCCACAACTCCACCCCGCCCTGTTTGTTGCAGTACCACATGGCAGTGGTGTCTGTGGACACCTGCACTACTCTTCCTGTGATAGAGGGAAAGAATGCCTTCAGTGCCAGACGAATCGCCCGGAGCTCCAAAAGGTTGATGTGGAGGCCGGAATCCGCCGGAGACCAGAGTCCTTGGATCTCCGTCTCTCCCATGTGGCCACCCGATCCCAGGAGTAACACATCGGTCACCACTGTCAGCTCTGGTTGAGGAAGGAGAGGGATCTGCCGCTGACCCAATCTTGGTTTGTTAACCACCACTGCAATTGATGCACAGTTCCTTCCGAGATCTGGACGAGGTCGGAAAGATTGCCCTGAGCCTGTGCCCACTGGAACTTCAGGTCCCACTGCAGAGCCCGTATGCGCCACCTGGCATGATCCACCAGCAGGATGCAGGAGACCATGAGGCCCAGCAGCGTCAGGGTCATTCTCACTTAAATCCTGGATAGAGGCTGAAACTTCGGTATCATAGCCCAAATATCGGAGACTCGCTGTTCGGGAGGATAAGCCCGAAACTGCGCCGTATCCAGAACTTCTGATGAAAAGGAGCTTCTGAGAAGGAGTCCGGTGTGATTTCGGCACGTTGATAGTGAACCCCAGCGAATGCAGGAGGTCCGCCATAGTCTGGAGGTGGGAGACGACAGCCTGGGGAGAGCTCGCCTTTAACAGCCAGTCGTCAAAGTAGGGGAAGACTGGAACTCCTGACCTGTGCAGAGGAGCTGCAACCACCGCTATCACTTTCGTGAACACCAGAGGGGCGCTGGCAAGGCCAAAGGGGAGCATGGTGAATTGAAAATTCTCATGGCCTACCGTGAACCGTAGGTAACGCCTTTGGGCTGGTAGGACAGGGATATGGAAATATTTGTTCTGCAAGTCCAAGTCTACCATCCAGCCTACGGGGTAGAGGGCAGACAGGACCTGAGCCAACTTGAGCATCTTGAACTTCTCCTTCCGGAGGAAGCGGTTGAGGGCCCTGAGGTCAAAGATAAGACACTGGCCTTTGTCCTTCATGGGTAACAAAGTATTGAGAGTAGCAACCAAAACCTACTTCTGGCACAGGGACCCTTTCCATAGTTCTCTTGGCCAAGAGAGCTACAAATTCCTGGCAGAGTAGGGCCAACTGATCCTCCGACAGGCGATGGAAGGATGGTGACATGGAGGGAGTAGTAGTCTTGGAGGGGCGGGAGTAGCCCCTTTGGACTATCTGCAAAACCCACCTGTCCAATGTGATAGTATGCCAGTGTGTGGGGGAGGGGGGGTGATGGCAAATTCTGCCACCCTCTGGTGGCCCTGAAAGGTCGGACTATGGTGTTTTGGAGGCTGCTCTGCAGGGGGGATATGGGTGGACTGGCCCGCCAGCAGGCCCCCAGACCCACGAGGACGCTGGGTCCCACGTCCGCAGTCACGCAAAGGCTGAGCAGCATGCGTGAACCGGTGGCTAGACTGGGCCGAACATGGTGGGGCACCCCTTCCGTAGCCACGAAAGGGGCAAAAAGCAGACGGTGTGGGATGAGAGGTCACTGCAAGGCCTACGGATCTGGCTGTAGCCCTAGAATCCTTAAAGCGCTCTAGAGCAGAGTCTGCCTTATCACCGAAAAGGAGACGGCCATCAAAGGGCATGTCCAGTAAGGTGGATTGGACATCTCCAGAAACACCAGACTGCCTCAACCAGTAGCCTCAGGGCTAATGACGTGGAAACCGTTCTGCCCAGTGAGTCGGCAGTATCCGGCACACATCTGATTGAGAATTGGGCTGAGTCTGTACCCTATGCCACTGCGTTGATGAACAGCCTGGGCCTCCTCCGAGGACTGTGGCAGCACTTGCGCAACCATATCCCACACTCTATGGGCATAACGACCCAAGAGGTATGCAGTATTCACAGACCGCAGTACTAACCTGGCGGAAGAAAGCATCTACTTCCCAAGATGGTCCAGCTTCTTGGATTCCTATCTGGGGGAGCAGTAGGGAATGCGATCTTAGAGAACGGGGCTTGGACCACCAAGCTCTCAGGGGTCAGGTGTTGGGAGAAGAAAAGTGGGTCGCCCGGGCAGTAGCATCGGGCAATCAACCTGTACACAGGAGCTCCTGTGCTGGGCTTGGACTAAGTGTCCTGAAGGACGTCTGTGAGGGCTTCATTGAAAGGCAGAAGGGGCTCAGAAGAAGCTGCCGCTGGTTGAAGCACCTCTGTCAGGAGGTTAGTCCTGACTGCCCTTGTAGGAAGCTCCAGGCCCAGGGCCTCAGCTGCCCTATGCAACACCACTGCATATGACTCTCCCTCCTCCGTAGCCACAGTAAGGGGAGAAAGCATGGCAAGGTCTGGGGAGGTATCCAGACCACTGGCGTCACTCAGGTCTTCGTCAGTCTGGCTCATCATGTTGGTCAGCTAAAGGGTCCACAGACCCCTACCAGTCCTCCTCACCCTCTTCTGGTTGCCAATCAGGCCTAAAAGGAACACCAGGGATGAACAGTGGCAAAAACATGCCCTTCGGCGCCGGTTCCGAAGTTGGTTTGGCGCCAAGTCCAAGTCGGGGGGAGGCTGGGGTCGGCACCGGTTAGGGGGCACAGCCGGGCGCGTCGGTGAAGGTACTGTGACGTCGATCCAGATCCAGGTCTGGATCCTCAGGGGCCCTTCGGCGCTGGGGCCAAAGCTGCCGGCATCGAAATCCCAGGACCAAGTCCTCGGGCCCGAAGGCACGCCGGCAGAGTCAGGCTGCCCAAAGATGCTGTGAATCACTTCGTAGAAAGCTTGAAGGTGGGCAGGGGATGCTCCATCACCGGGAAAAGGAGGGAAGCTAAGAGCCATCCCTGGAACAGGCTCCGAAGATGGAGCTGGAGAGCTTAGATGCTTCGGTTCCCACGTCGCGTCGGCCGAGGAGAAGGTAAAGAGCGGCACAGCTTTTTCGTCCTTCTGGTGCTTCGACTTTCCCGAAGAACACAAAGACTTGGATGATGAATGATGGTGGTGGCTCCGCGACCGGTCCAGAGACCTTCCTCTCGACCGGGACCTTGAGAGACGCGGAGCCGACTGCTGGGCCTCCAACAACTTTCGGGACTGCCCCCACAAAAACTTCAGATTCATGGCCCAGCAGTCAGAGCACGACTCCAGGCACCGAAGGCACATGAGGTGGGGGTCAGTAACTGACATCAGGGGGTTACAGGCCTCGCATAGCTTGAACCCGGTCGGTCAATGGGACACCCCTCGTACACCAGGAGTCGGAAGACTCAAAAAAGTATTCGACATAATACACGCTATGGTATTGCAGTATTGGTTATACATGAAAATGTTAATAAAAAGAGTTTTAAAAAAGTATTCGACAAAAGTCCAGAAAAAACGTAGTCAAAAAATGACTAAAGGGTTAGCTCTCTCCGGACCCGTGCAAGGCTGGCACAGAAAAAGAAAGAACGGACGTCAGCGCGCAGGGGCGGCGTCTAAGTAGACACCGTAATGTCATTCCGGTGACCACGACACCAAGAAATGCGCGCGGAGTCGACCATCACCACCTACCAATGCGCAGGGTTACTGCTAAGAGAAAAATTCTCCAGATCCAGTCTGACGACTGGGGGGGTAATTCTAAGGTAAGGAATCTAGAACCAACAGTCTCTTTCAGATACCAAAATCTAACATCTATGGTGAATGGCACTGTAGCCTGACATCGACATCTCAATATTCAAGTGACTACTGGACTTCAAACTGTGCCCTGAGCCCCAGCTCCCAAATCCCCCTGATCCTTGGACACCATGAGAAAGCCCCCAAAAAGAAACAGGCTTGCTTACTAAAAATGGTGGGCACTTCTTTTCTTTTTGCAAAGGATCCTTTAGGCATTTTTGAGCCTCTTAAATTTTGTAGAAGGTGCACAGGGTTCTTTTCTGAGCACATTCTAATCTCTGAAACAGAAAGAAACTAATATGTTTTGGCTTTGAAGCAAAATTTTTTTTTTGTTTTTTTTTTTTAAAACCTTTATTGACAGTTCTATCAAGAACAAGTATGGGCCTACAACCCCCCGGGGCCGGCCGCTAAGCAATCAGAGCAAAAACAGGCAAGTGTAAACACAGGCAGCACTTCGGGGAGCAGAATCGTAATGCTACTACCGTGAACAAAGTAGGTAGGGCACCAGGAGAAAAAGGTTTGAAGCAAAATTAATATGTAAAAAAAAAAAAGAGCTTGAAGTGACCCCTCGTACATCTGTATCGACTAAGTGCAGCGAACATTCCCCCATTAACAACATTAAGATAAAATTGATCATGAGGTTCAATGTTAAATAACACAACTAAATCGCCATAAACATGTTCGGAGTCAGATTTCTGTCCCAGAGAGCTAGACACTAGTGGTTCGGTTTGTATATCTGAGTTTAGTGTGTAGTCTTGAGTAAAGAACTGCCGGGAAATTCAAAATACTATGTGTCTTTTAATGAGTCACACTCTTCAAGAGTGTTAACCCACACTACCTCCAGGCCTAAGTCTTAGCTGCTTGACTGACTAGCGCGACAGTCAGGTGCTAAAAGAGAGTACTTGGTCATTCAATTTTGAGTGTAACAGGACTGTTAAAAAGGAGCAGATTGAAAATGTTGCCACAAAGTAGGACAGTGGATTCATGTTTACAATAAGGTTATGAAGATCGATTAATGATATATTATTCTGGCTGGATCCAAGGGTCATCTTTAATTTACAATACAATAGAATTTCCCAAATGCTATTACGGCAATATAAATATCATAATAAAACTGACAATGAACCAAAACGAATGAAAACCACAATGATGAATAACCAGCATAATTGATGGACAAATTTGATTTCCATGAGACCTGGATTAAGCAACAGCACAGCATTCAGGAGTTCACTTTTCATTGTATTAATGAACACAAAGATAATTCAGGCATGGATTTAATATTAATCATGCCATCGCCAAAATCCTCTGTGATAACTATAACAGTAACATTTATGCTGCATAGCTGGATCCTGGACGGTAATCATTTGATAGACAAAAAGTCTAGTTAATCTTTAATAAAATAACAGACCTGCACAAATAATAATTAAGGAACACATCATTATTAGCCTAAAAAGCGTTGAGCTAATGATTGGGTAAGATGTCCATTAAACTTGTAGAAGGCGGGCCACTTCTTTAGTCACATTTAAAAACAAATCCAAGAAAACAAACCACTCTGCATTATGAAACACTCATCCTGATAGAATTCCTTTGTATGCAAATAACAAAACATTCATAGCTGAAAGAAAGAATTCCCAAGTTAATCAATCATAGATTCATAAACTTCTCGAAAATTACCAGCTTTCAAATAATTTGTTGTGGTTCTTGCATTCCCAGTTAAGATAAAAGGACTCATGAATAAGGTATAATTCATTGGTTTAAAATGTTTAACCATACTTGGATATTCGACTACCGTTCCTGTCAAACTTTGCCATAATCTTTTACTACTAACCTTCACTCTATAGATTTTTTTTTTACAGTTAGCTATTTCCTTGTTATGGGAAATCAGACACATTCGAAAGCAGACAGACCAGATGGGATTCAAGAAGCCTTGCACAAACTTTTCTGTATAGCTCATTCACTTTGTTTTTGCAATAGATTTGCTAAGTTACGAATGAGGAGCAAATTTAAGACACTTTTCTATCCCAGTAACTTAAGTAGTACTGCAGGTGTTACGGACATGCATGTTGATGAAAAAAACAGCAACATTAATTCTAGCAAACCTGTTTACAACCATTGTATAATACACAGACAGTCTAAAACACACCTCTGTCCTTAGGGTGTGATGCCACAGTCAGGACATAGCCCAGTGGTTCCCAAACTGTGCGCCGTGGCTCCCTAGGGAACCGTGGAACCTAGCCAGGGGAGCTGCGCACCAAGCACCCTAATGCATTTAATGTTGAAGAGTCTTTGGGCTTCAGTTAAACTAATTAGACTCAAACGCATGATGTCGATTTGGAAGGGACACGTCTTAAGCTATAAACGTAGTGCTTAATTGATGGCATGTTGAGGGAGATGACCTGGATATCCCACTAGATCCCCACATTCCAACACTCCCAAAGTAAGCGGAAGATGCCTGATTAATTTTATTACACTAGTTAGTTTAATTTTTTTCCAAATGCATTTTTAACCAATGCAAGTTATCAGGAAAGTACAGTTGTCCTGTATGATAAACACACTAACTATTATTAAGTATTGACATTTGTACTTGAATCATAGATACTTCCACTACACATTTCTTGACAGGCGTGCTCTCTCCTTGAGCACAGGGAAGTAAAACACCACATTTTGTATAATGCAAACATTTGGAAGCAGATAGGAGGGACGTTTAAAACTTTTTTTCTTTTTTAAATCAGAGGAATTTATTTTACTTGCATTGATTTGGAGGCAATTTTAGGGAGGAGATACCAAAAGTAAAGCTATATGTGTAACAAGTCGTGAGTCACCCAGCTGAAACAGGTGTGTTGCCACGCATGACATGGGTAGAAATGGAATTGCCTGCAAATATTCTTCAAGTGCACAAACACTTTGGTAATGGGGCCTACATGCATGGGGTGCTATCTAGTACTGTAAATAGGATAAAAAAAGTTTGAGAGGTTACTCTAAAAAAGGCATGGCAAAGAAGTGTAACTAGGAATATTATATTAGAGGAGCCGCCTTAGTAATACTAAACACCCTGTGTATAGGATTATAATGCCTTCATCAGCTTCATCCAATTATTTTCAGGGAGCAAAATGCAAGTACTCCTGAGGGCGGGCTTACATCCAGCCCACCCTTCAAAAAAAGTAACAGTGGGGAGCCACGGGCAATGGCTAATGGGTCAAGGGAGCCGCGGGTCAAAAAGTTTAGGAACCACTGACCTAGCCATATGAACTGATTTTAAAATTACACGGTTTCAATTAAATTTAGAAATACGATCACTGCACTATCAACTAAGAGTCAGCAGAAAAAGTTACAAAGTTGCCATTAAAGTTAGTGCACATGCCAAAGAAGTTCCCCGGAGTATGGGTGGGCAATAAATTCCGCTCCACCAGCAGGGTTCGCAGTTCTGCCTGCTCTGCGTTATGCTTTTAACCTGGATTTCCAGCAAAACTCTTCCAACTGCCGGGGGCAGCTCGCCAACGTTAAGTTGATGAGTGAGAATTTCTGCCCTCTAGCACTATTTTTGGGCGCTAGAACAGCATCTCACGCAGCAGGTCACAACTGTTTGCGGGTAGAAAGCTGCCACTGGAGTAGAAAATCTACTCAAGCAGCAGCAAAGAAGCAGTGTCATGTTGTGCTGTTCGTGCTGATTTTGCAGCACGGAACAAGCTCTTGGCGCTAAAAATCAGCATGAGTAGTGAATTGGACTCCTCAATGGAGGAGTTTGAAGGTATTCAGGAGGCAAGCGGATTGGACACCACTCCTGAGTGGGAACTTTCTGAAAGACAGACTGTCCGCACGTACGTTCAGCACCCCGGCCAGATGATTCACCATCAAGCAAATCCGATGGTCCTGAGCCCAGGACCAGAGTCGCAAAGCCTCTCTGCAGAGACGGTACGACCCTACTCGTCCCTGCTTGTTGACATACCACATCGCGGTTGTGTTGTCCGTCAGGACATGAACCGACAGACCTCGAAGGGAAGGGAGAAAAGCCTTGAGCGACAAACGTATTGCCCGCAATTCTAGAAGATTGATATGAGACAAACTTTCCTCTGGAGACCAAAGACCCTTGATCTCCAGATCCCCCAGATGAGCACCCCACCCCAGGGTGGAGGCGTCCGTTATATGCGATGAAAGGTGAAGTAGATCTGTGTACCACACCCTTCTTGGCCAATCTGGGGTCATCAATATAACTTGGGCCCGGTCTTGGCGAATCTTCCTCAGAACCAGAGGAATCAAGGGTATGGGAGGAAACACGTAAAGGAGTTGTGAGCCCCAACTCAACTGAAACGCATCCCCGAAAGCCCCCTGCATCGGAAACTGGAGACTGCAGAATGACTAGCAATGCGCGTTCTCTTGAGTGGCAAACAGGTCCACCCGAGGGAGATACCTTCTTGGCCTATCCGGGGCGATCAATATAACTTAGGCCCGGTCTTGGTGAATCTTCCTCAGAACCAGAGGTATCAAAAGTATGGGAGGAAACTTTTTTCTTCGAGGTCTTCTCCGCCTCAAGAGCTGGCTCCTCACCATTTGGTGATAAAGAAGGCTGCGGAGCTTTTAGACTTACAGTTGCCTTCTGCAGAATATAAGCCGAACTTATTGACCGAGGTTCTTCATTCATTCGCCTTCCTCAGTTGTCAAGCCTCTGTTGCCTTTTAATGAGGCCATCTTGGATCCTATTATGGATGTTTGGCACAAGCCACTTTCTTCGCCTGCTGTTTCGAGGGCTGTAGCTAGAAGATATAGAGTAGCTCCAGGGAATCCGAGCTTCCTTTCTTCTCATTCATCTCCAGAGAGTTTGGTAGTGCAAGCATCCTGCTCCAAACAATCTTCGGGGACTTTTCCACAAGCTCCAGCTGACAGACTCAAAGAAAATTGGAACAGTCAGCTAAAAAGGTTCTCATCAGCTAGCATGTCACTGAAGTCAACTAATGCCACTTGTTTGTTGGGCCCCTACATTCATGCTTTAATGGACTCTGTAAAGCAATTGGCCCCCAAATTGCCTGATGAGGAGAAGGGTTGTTTCATGGAGTTCTTTCTGACGCTCAGGCGGCAGCTAGGCAGGTAATTCAGTCAGGCCTAGATACGGCTGATTCTGTGGCCAGAGTTATGGGTTCTTCCATAGCCACTAGAAGGCAGGCTTGGCTCCGCTCTTCTGGATTTTCACCTGATGTTCAGGCCACTCTGGTTGACTTACCCTTTGATGGGACAAAGCTTTTTGGAGAGCAAGCGGATTCTGCCTTAGAGGTTCAAGGATAGCAGAGCCACTGCGAAATCATTAGGATTGCAGACCCAGTCGAAGGGTTTTGGCTTCAGAAAGTATAGGGGTTTTGGGAGATCTTCCTTTCGGTCCTTCCGTCAACCTCAACAGCAGCAACAGCAACAAAATCCTCTCTATAAGTCCTATAGAGGAAGACAAAGGGGTCGACGTGGTTCTGGCCGCAATCTCTCCTCCTCCTCCTCAGCCTCCTCTGCTCCCAATGATGCTGCAGGGAATCAGCCCTAGATCCCCCATCCTGGATCATGTAGGGCCTGTTGGGGGTCGGGTGTCCCACTTTCTGCAAGGTTGGAAATTGGTCACGACAGATCTATGGGTTTTAAACCTTGTGGAGAATGGGTACGCCCTTCCCTTTCGGGAATTTCCTCCCCCTTACCCTCCTTGCCAAGGCTTTTGCTCAGAGGACCATCTACTTCTTCTACAGAAGGAGGTTCTTGCATTGCTTCAAAAAGGTGCGATAGAGGTGGTTCCAGAGCAGGAAAGGGGTCAGGGATGCTACTCCCGGTATTTCCTGATTCCCAAAAAGGACGGCAAATTGCGTCCGATTCTGGACCTCAGAGTCTTGAACTTTTACCTGAAGCAGGAGAAATTCAAGATGCTAACCCTTGCACAGGTTCTTCAGGCGTTGCAGCAAGAAGACTGGATGTGGTCGATCGACTTGCAGGAAGTATCTCCGTTTTACGGTTGGGTCGCAACACTACCAGTTTGCGGTCCTTCCGTTTGGTCTTACTACTGCACCTCGAGTCTTCACCAAGGTGATGGCGGTGGTGGCTGCCCATCTCAGGAGGTCGGGATTCCTTTTTTCCCCTACCTGGACGACTGGCTTCTGAAAGCAGAGTCGCCAGAGATGGTGCAACATCATCTGCAGGTAACATCTCATCTGTTATTCAACTTGGGTTTTTCAATGTGCCCAAATCTCACCTGGTGTCCTCTCAGCGCAACCTGTTCATAGGGGCGGTTCTGGACACTACTGTGTGTCGAGCATTACCTCCTCCTCAAAGAATTCTCGACATTCAGGAGATGATCCCTTTATTCCACAATGGAGCGGTTGTTCCAGTTCTGAAGGTCCTTTGCCTGCTTGGTCTGTTTGTCTCCTGCATTCGGTTTGTCAACCATGCACGCTGGCACATGAGGGTGCTCCAGAGGTGTCTCCGCAGGCAGTGGTATCAGCACAACGGGGATCTCAGGGAGTCAGTCCGGATCTCCAGAGAAGCTGCAGCGGACCTGTCTTGGTGGAGCGTGGAGGACAATCTGTCTCAAGGAAAGCCTTTTCATCTTCCTCCAACAGTGGCCACAGTGATAACGGATGCCTCCACCTTGGGGTGGAGTGCTCATCTGGGGGATCTGGAGATCAAGGGTCTTTGGTCTCCAGAGGAAAGATTGTCTCATATCAATCTTCTAGAATTGCGGGCGATACATTTGGCGCTCAAGGCTTTTCTCCCTTCCCTTCGCGGTCTGTCGGTTCAAGTCCTGACAGACACCACCGCGATGTGGTATGTCAACAAGCAGGGAGGAGTAGGGTCGTTCCGTCTCTGCAGAGAGGCTTTGTGACTCTGGTCCTGGGCTCAGGACCATCGGATTTGCTGGATGGTGAATCTTCTGGCCGGGGTGCTGAACGTACGTGCGGACAGTCTCAGTCGGCAGTTTTCCGCCGACCACGAGTGGAGGCTTCATCCAGAGGTAGTTCAGCACATCTTCCGGATGTGGAGGACTCCTCGGATGGACCGGTTTTCCACTCAAGAGAACGCGCATTTCCTGTCATTCTGCAGTCTCCAGTTTCCGATGCAGAGGGCGTTGGGGGACGTGTTTCAGTTGGGTTGGGGCTCACAACTCCTTTACGCGTTTCCTCCCATACCCTTGATTCCTCGGGTTCTGAGGAAGATTCGCCAAGACCGGGCCCAAGTTATATTGATCGCCCCGGATTGGCCAAGAAGGGTGTGGTACACAGATCTACTTCACCTTTCATTGCACCCTCCGCTCCGTCTCCCTCTCAGGGCAGACCTCCTCTTGCAGTCGGAGGGGCAGGTTCAACACCCCCACCTCCAGAGCCTGCACCTTCATGCCTGGAGATTGAACGGGGCAACCTGAGTTCTTTCTCTCTCCCACCAGACGTAGTGAATGTTATATTATCATCCAGGCGACACTCCACTAAGTCAATTTATTCCTATAAATGGTCTAAGTTTGTAAAATGGTGTGGAGAGAGATCCATTGACCCTTTAAAGGCCCACTTGTCTAATGTGCTTCAGTTTGCTCTTTCCTTGGCTCAGCAGGGTTGTGCTGTGGCCACGGTTAATGGCTATTTATCAGCCTTATCGGCTTTTCTGTGTCTTCCAGATCAGCCGTCGTTATTTAAATCTATTGTTTTAAGATTGATCAAAGGCCTTACTAATAGGTTTCCACCTACTCCCTTTGTAATGCCAGAGTGGGACCTTAATCTTGTTTTACCTTTTTTGATGGGGTCCCCTTTTGAGCCCCTTCATAGCTGTCCTTTGAGGCTGTTGTCCTTTAAAACGGTCTTTCTTGTAGCCATAACCTCGGCAAGGAGGGTGAGTGAGCTTCAAGCACTTAGTTAAAAAAAAACGTTTTTAACCTTAAATGCTGAAAGGATGGTCCTCAGGACCAGGGCTGCTTTCCTTCCTAAGGTAATTACTCCTTTTCATCTGGGGCAGTCCATTACTCTCCCTGTGTTTTATCCTCCCCCTCACCCTTCCAAGGAGGAGGAGAGACTTCACCGCTTGGACCCTAAAAGAGCAGAGCGCTTTTATTTGGACAGAACAAAAGATTTTCGTTTGGAAGATCAGCTCTTCGTTGGCTATATTGGACACTCAAAAGGCAAAGCTGTGCACAAGCGCGCTCTGTTCAGGTGGATCATCCTAACCATCAAGATCTGCTACGCCCTTGCTGGTAAGGTTCCTCCTGAGGGTTTTAGAGCTCATTCTACTACAGCTAAGTCTTCCACCTCTGCTTTGGCCAGGAGTGTTCCAGTTGCAGACATTTGTAAGGCCGCGACTTGGGCCTCCCTCCATACTTTTGCAAAGCATTATTGCTTAGATTCTAAGATGAGGAGGGAGGGCCATTTTGCGCGCTCTGTCTTGCAGGACTTTTTGGTATAGGAAAGGTGGACACCCTCCTCCGGGAATGGGACTGCTGTGGGAATCTATTCACAAGGTGAGGAATCCACTGGCAGATGTATCCATCAGAAGTACAAGTTACTTACCTTCGGTAACGCTTTTTCTGGTGGATACAGTATCAGCCTGTGGATTCCTCACTGTCCCACCCGGCTCCCCGTTATCCACCTTTGTATACCTAAAAAGATCCCTTTTTTGGCTGGTTGTTTATTCATTGTATTTTCTATCTAGTACATTTATGGGAAATGTGGTAAATAATTTAATTACCGGGACTTAATTTGGTACAGAAACATAATAAAACAGCTCAGTAAATAAGAGGCAGAATCCGTGGTATTAGAGGTTCGGAATGGGCTTTATTCCAATGATCGATTATAATCGGTTGCTCCAAGTTCCGTCACCACGAAGGTTCAGGAAGTGAAGTACATACATGATTGACAAGAAATGACTTTTATAGAACATACAATACAATGAAGCGAATGCGGTAGGCGTAACAATTGATAAGGAAGATGACGATTCACCTGCGTAACCGAAAATGGGCGTAATGAGGAGTAAAAAGGAACATAATTGGTTATGATGTCATATATAGGTGGATCTATAAGATTATACTTGGCATAGATGCGTGCGCAGCAGCATGACGTGTGATTGACGTGCAACTAGGGGGTGAAGGGGGCTTGACATTTAGCTCTACATGTGGAGACAAGAAGTCTGGAGGGTCAAGTCAACCTAATCCCAAATCATATCTAACATCCCATGTTTAAAGAACTATGTTATCCACAAAGGGAAGTCTCTTGGACAAAATCTATTCTATACTGACTGTGTGTGCGTGCACAAGCGTCTAAGTGTCTAAGTGTCTATATGAGATGCAAGGGGCAGAAACCTTCCATGGTAACAGGGCTATGAATTACTTGCATGAGGACAGAGAAGCCGAGCCTTTGCTCGGTAGCTGGAAGAATGTTTACTTAAACTACTAGACAGGAATGCATCGGGCAGGGAACGGAGCAGATAATTTCGAAGGTGAAATACAGGTTTTGGCAGGCAGCAGGCTTATGTCAGGCTTCGTGAGCCGCGCAGAGAATGAGGCAAAGTTCATGGTCACAGTTGCAGGCTCAGACTGGAGCTTTCAGAGGCAGAAGGCAAGAAGAGTTCGATGACAGAATCAGGGCCTACTTGCCTGGACTGTAAAATGGCATAAGTGAACCATATAAAGCCGGTGGCCTTTCATACTTAAGAATGGAATATCCGGCCTATTCATGGCGGATCTGACAAAGGACATGTTGGCGGTGGACGCACATGTGTTTGCGTCTTCATAACTAGAACTGGAGGGAACATACATGTACTTGTGATTCATACATGGAACCGTTGGGGTCCAAGATAGGGGACATAACTGATCAGAAAAATCCATATTTCCACATTCCCTCCTTGTCCCCTACTTGCCCGTTAAGAGATATCAATCTTCATCAATCCATTGATCTGTTCATATAACATCATTTGTTCTTCTTTCTTCTTTCGTGACGAATGAATTCTTGGTGGTGGAATACACGATGTGGCACACAGACCACAGATCGCTGGTCCACATTGTAGACATAGACAGCAACTGAATAGTATGAGAAGGCCAATACCTAGGAAAGATAGGACCTTCCATCCAAAGGTAGATAATATACTCCAAAACCAACCGGACCAAGTCCAGGTGCCTGGGTTCTGGTGTATCTGGCTTACAATCTTATGAAGGCGAGTTATGGCCTTATATACAGATGGCGAATTTTCTGGTATGAAAATGCAACAGCTTGATCCGATGACCCTACAAGCTCCGCCCCTATCAGCCAGGATGACGTCAAGGACAAGACGATTTTGAAGCACAACAATCCGCATAGCAGACTGCTCTTCTGTTAAATTGCCTAAAGCGGAAATAGTTTCATTCACTACTGCTTCAAGGGTTCTAGTTAATCTACGTATCAGCTTACTATTAGTAACAGTACCTATATAGGGAAAGAGACCTTTATTGAAATCTGTGTATTTTTCCCATGCTGTTTCAGTGTAATCGACTATTGGGAGATCTCTCCTTACTCTACTATTTACTAAATGAATATTTCTGTGATAATCAGGAGGAGCTAAAAAAACTGGTGGCAAAAGGAATCCAATATAGCAAGTACCGTCCCAGTCTAGAGGCAAACGTACATATGCCGTCTGACCACATATGTAATAGGAATGGCGGGAAGCTCTAAATGTGGACTTGCCTTGATCACTAAACTCTACTACAGTCGTGCATTTACTATGGCCCATATGTATGGAACCATTTTTCCTTACACATAGTTCACCCTTTACTGGAAATATTGACATAGCGGGCAAAATTGGAGTAGCTTCGGATTCGACATTTAGGATCATAAGATTAAGCGTGAAATTACCTAATCCATACACTTCGTTTTCTAGATCAGTTCCTGTTCTCTGGGGAAGTCCCTCCTTGTTGGGGTAGCAGACCTTAAGTAAAATTAAGTTCAAATTTCCCCATACCCAGTTATCTTGATAAACTGCAGAATTCGAATCTAGAGAATTAATTAAACTAAACCATGCTCCACAGGAGCCGTTGTGTGTGAACGGGTATGGAAAGAGAGGTAAAATTCCTTTATAATTCTGATAGGGAGGGAGTCGGCCACATATCCAACAATTTGTAGCATTGCTAACCTGATGGGAGTGATGTAACATACTAATAAAAGTGTTATTGCGCAGCGCAAATCTATAAGACAACTCAAGCGGAGATAATTCACTAAAAGAATGTTCAGCAGTAACATTGTAAACAGGTCTAGAAATAGGATAATATATGTGCAACAATATACTTGCAGTAATTATTAAAAGACTCAAGAAAAACAAAATTAATAACGTCATTATGCAATGGCTACGCAATGATTTACAGTACGCATGTCGCTTCAACATTTTTCGCGATTTTCCATGATTCAGGTCTAAGGGATACATGTCGGAGACAGATTCAACCGCTTCACCTTGGAGAGGACTTAAACAATCAAATCGTCCGACGGTTTAGGCCTGAGTTTCAGTTTATAAAGTTCCTGACTGTTGGCCTCAGCCAAAGGTAGTTTTGAGTCAATGGGTGAAGACACACGAGGTGGGCTATTCACATCCGAAGGAAGTCCATGAAATTTCTTGATATGACTTGAATGCACCCATCCTTTTCTGCCTTCGATCTTCACGGCTGTCCTTGTGGTGAGCAGGACCAATTTGGGTGATCTCCACCTGGGCTCCAGCTGAGTCTTTCGGTCGAAATTCCTCACAAGAACGAGGTCCCCCGGAACTACGTCAAGGGGTTTCACCTCAGTGTTGTCGGGAAAGGTTGCAGCTACCTGTGAACGACAAGATTGTAGTGCAGACATCAAGGAAGCTAAGTAATCTGTCAGCATATTACAGTCAATATCAGTTATTTTTCGTGGCATAGGCGTCCCCCACATATTTGGTGGTCTGCCGAAGATCACTTCATACGGGGATAGCCCTGTTCGAGAGTGTGCTACCATTCTTGTGTAAAAGAGTGCAACTGGTAGTGCTACTACCCAGTCGACACCTTTCTCCCTGCATATTTTGGACAATCTAATTTTCAGGGTCTGATTATGTCTTTCTACGAGACCTGCTGCCTCAGGGTGTCGGACACAGTGGAATTTCCACTGATAACCTAACAAAAGTGAAACATGTTTCATTAATTCGGATGAGAACGGCTGGCCGTTATCTGAGTGAACAACACGTGGTAAACCGTATCGTGGGAAGAATTCTCGAACCAACTGTTTGGCAGTAGTCGGGGCAGTGTAATCTGAAACCGGGTATGCCTCCGTCCAACGGGAAAGAGCACAAACAACTACGAGAACGTATTTGAATCCTCGACATCGTTCCATCTGGATATAATCCATCTGGAGGACTTCAAAAGGGTGATCAGGAGGATGAAATCCACCCTGTTCTACGGGAACGCTTTTTCCTGGGTTGAACTGGCAACAGATCATACAGGTACGGACCTTTTGTTTGGCTGCTGCTCGTAAATGTTTATTGAACCAAATGTGTTGAATGCTATCTAGCATAGCTTTTTCTCCTAGATGTGCTGGACTATGTATAGTGTTAATTATAACTTGGACCATTGAATCAGGAAGGAACCACACAGACTTTTCCTTCATAATCCATCCTTGATCCGTTTGGATCCCTCCTAATTCGGTCCATTTCTTTATTTCATCTGGTGTAGCATGTGTCTGGATGTCAATTACGTCAAAAGTAGGATCTTTAACTGTCATACAATGTGTCGGCGTCGGGACTATTATCTTTGTCATGTCGGATGTTTGTGTTTGAGCAGTCTGTTTAGCTGTTCTGTCGGCTAGATCATTGCCTTGAGAAATGATATCAGTGACTTTCGTATGAGCTTTACATTTCATAATTGATATTGCAGTCGGTAGATGTATCGCATCTAATAAAGCATGAATGAGGGGTCCGTGCTGAATGTGGGCACCGTGGGAAGTTAAATAACCTCTCTCTCGCCACAGCACGCCGAAGTCATGTACAACTCCGAATGCATAACGTGAATCAGTGTATATGTTGACTTTTTTACTTGTGGCTTGAATACAGGCTTGTGTCAGAGCGATGAGCTCTGCGGCTTGAGCTGACAAAGTATTTATATGATTTGTTTCAATGACTTCAGTATCTGTTGTGACTGCGTAAGCAGCCACTAACTCTCCTGTATTTGTTCTCATACATGAACCATCTACATACAATGTCAGGTCTGGATCTGACAATGGGACATCGGTTAAGTCTTGTCTGGGTTTCGTCGTTATAGTAATAACTTCAATACAGTCATGGGCTAGTGGGTCTGTTCCGATTACTGGCAAAAGTGTGGCAGGATTCAATGTGTTACAGCGTCTGATTTCTATATGTGGCTGGAACAATGTAAGTTCGTACCCTGTAAGTCGCGCTATAGTCAAGTGTTGTGTTTGCGTTCTATTTACAAGAACCTCTACTGCATGTGGTACTTGAACTGTCAATGGATGTCCTAACACTATGGCATCGCTTTGTCTTATTGCTAAAGCTGTCGCTGCCACTGATTTCAGGCACGCAGGCAGAGCCTGAGCTACTGGATCTAATGTACTAGAAAAATAAGCACATGGTTTGTGTGCTCCTGCTTGTTCCTGTGTGAGTACTGACAAGGCAGTACCTTCGCGCTCTGTAACAAAGAGTGTAAACTGTTTTCTGTAACATGGCGTTGCTAAAACAGGTGCTTGACATAAAGCTTTCTTTAGGCTTTCAAAAGCTTGTGTATGTTCCTGAGTCCAAGGGAGAACAGTCGATGTGGCTGCCTCCTGTGTTGTCAACTGAATGAGCGATTTTGCTAGAAATGCATATTGAGGGATCCACTGTCTACAGTATGAAGTGAGGCCTATGAAAGCCCGTACTTCCTTTTGTGTGTTAGGTATTGGCATGTTAGCTATTAACTGAATGCGGTCGGGTGTAAGCTGCCTTCCCTCCTTGGACAGCGAGTGTCCAAGATAAACAACTCGCTGGACACAGAATTGCAGCTTAGAAGGGGACACCTTGTGTCCCTTTTCAGCTAGAAATTGTAAAACTGTCAGTGATGCTTTCTCACATTCGGGTTCGCTTCTAGCGGTGATCAACAGATCATCGACATATTGAAGCAAGGCAGTGTTAACTGGCATGTGGATACTGTCAAGTTCTCGTTTCAGTGCTTGGCTATAGATGCTGGGGCTTTCTGTAAATCCTTGAGGTGCGCGTGAGAATTTAAAGCTACGTCCATTTAAACTAAATCCGAACAAATATTGGCTTTCCGGATCTATTGGGACGCTGAAAAAGGCGTTTTTAAGATCAATTACAGTAAAGAATGTTGCTTCGGAATCAATGGCTGTCAATAATGACGAGATATCAGGGACCACAGGGAATTGTGGCACAATGCACTTGTTTAATTCGCGCAGATCAATAACCAATCGATATACTGGCAGGGCCTTTGGATCTGTTCGTTTAAGAATCGGAATTATTGGTGAATTACATACATTGGAGTCTGTTTCCACAACCACTCCTTGGGCAATGAGCTCGTCAATGATTTGCAGCAAAGCCACTACAGCATCTGGGGGTAACTTGTATTGTCGCATTCGTGGTAGTACCACTCCTGCCTTTAATGTGACTCGATATGGTGTAATATTCATGCAACCAACATCAGTAGGGCCTTGTGCCCATAGATGTGTAGGTAAAGTCTGCAGTCGGGGATCCATGTCTCTAGATACATAGTGACCTTTAAAATCACGTAAAAACAATCTTACTCCTTCCGGAGAACAACATATTATGGCTCCTAGAGCTTTCAGTGTTTTTATTCCTAACAGATTTTCTGGACATGATTTAGTAAGCAATAAATCGGTAGTTCGGGTCAAAGGTCCTATCGTAAGTGGAAGAGGTTGTGACACTTCATTAACAATAGGTTTTCCTGAAAAACCAAGGGAAATATTCTGAGAGCCTGAGAGGGGTGCCCCTGGAACTTCACTACGTTTTATGGTCGTTCGACTTGCCCCTGTATCGAGTAAAAATTTTCTGTCTTGGCCTAACAATTCACTATGTACATAAGGTCCTTCTTGATCTACAGGGATCTCGATAAGGGGTAAGTCAACTTCCCTCTCTAGGCTGGTTCATGCGTATCGTTGGTAATCAGGATAGTCGTACTGTGCGGTCTGGTACAGTTGTCGTGTCGTGGTTTGTGTGGCAGCAACGGGCAGCGCTGGTGCAGCTGGCACAAACTGTACAGACTGTGGTGGAGCTGGCATGGACTGTGCGTGCTGCGGAGCTCCTTGTTCATTCTGATCCTGTCTAGGTGGCCGTGGTCTTTCTTTTGTATTACCTATGGCGATATTATGTTTCAAAACTGGACAATCGTGTACGTAATGACCTGGCTTTTTACAATAATTGCATGTCCCTTTTACAGGTCCTGCTGAATCACCGGAATGTGTCATACCCTTTTTATGTCCTTCAGCTGGAACTGTCTGAGAAACTAGCATTTTCATTTTTGTGTCTTTCATGCGTCTGTGTTCATGTTCTTGTTCCTCTCTAATTCTATTGTGATGGTACTGTAACATTTGTAACATTTGTGATGGAGTGTTACCTTGCCAGGTACTCTCGAATTTTAATACTCTATTCTTTACTTGGGGCAGGGCATTTTCTACTAATTTTGTTACAAACAGATGTGGGTATGATTCGCTACTTGCTTTTATGCCACTATTTATACCAAAACATTTTTCAAATCGGGCATAGTAATCACTAGTGTCTTCATCTTGCTTCTGTTTACAGGCTGAAATTGTACCCCAATCTTCCTTTTTCGTAGTTAATAAACGTGGCAGTACCTGTACTAATAAACCTGGTAGTGCTTTAGTTTTATCCCCAAGTCCTGCTCCTGCAGTTCGGGCCTTTTCTTCTGCTTCTAATACTGACCATTCTATCTTTTGGTCTCCTACCTCCCACTCTTTTTCCCTGAGTTTCTCATAAATGCCAGCAGGCATTAATACCTTTAATATTGTCATAATGTCGGGATAGGTATACTCTCCCATGAGTAACATGTCTTTAATTTCTCGGTGAAAACCCGCTGGATCTTTGTCATGACTGGGTACCACTTTCTTCATTTCTAACAATTCTATTTTTGATATGGGCGTGTATACAAATACGCGTTTAAACTCATTGTCCTCGCCCTTTATTGGGTGTACTTCTCGTAGAGGATTCTGTCTGTCCATGTAATACGTGGTTCTTTCCTTAATGGGTAGTGAAACATGTTCTGAACATACAAAAATAATGTATTGCTTTCTTGATTCTAGTATTTCTTTAATTAATTTAGTACCTGAACCTCTCCATCTATTCATGAGTAATTCAGTCAATATATCAGGTAAGGGACCAGGGTCCGAATGCTGACTCTGATATAGTATAAGGAGTTGTTGAATCATATAAATCCCAGCTAAACGCTGTTCATCTGGGGTGAGATTCAAAAATGTGCGTGCTACTGTATCATCACTATATTTTCCGGGACTGTCAACCCAATGGACAGCTGACCTGGCTAATTCTTGTTCATCCATAGAATCGAGAAAATGATAACCCCTTCGTTCTCGGAGTAATTTGTCAGCTGCTTGGAACGAATGCTCGTTAGACCTTATATGGACTATGGGTGTTGGGAAACTCCTGTTATTGTCTGGACATATCGGACGTATCGGGTCAATAAGACATCTATTACTATTACAAGATCTTCCTCTACCTACATAGGCTATAGTGTCTGACTGTCCTGTGGGCAGTCCTGATCCTTCTTCCTCGCTTTGTTCGAACTGGTCTACCGCTAATCTTTCTTCGTGTAGGCGTTCTATTTCTTTTCGGATCTTTCGGCACATGGCTATTATACAATTCTGCTTATCATGTCTTCCTTCTGATATATTCTGACTCCATCTGGTAAGAATTTGCATTGCTTCCGGGTCTACCCCTGGTCGGTCTTGATTTCTGATCACACAATTTATGAGGAAACGTAACAGTTCCCCCTGTATCTCCACTTTCTGATATTCCATAGCTCTGTTAATACATTCAGAATCTCGCCCTGTTTGAACAAAATGATATATATTATCTAGATGCGCAGTCATTCCTGGTAACTTCCCTAGATACACCGCGGCTCGTCTGATACGTAATGATGCCAGGGTCATTTCGTCCTCTTTGCCGGGCACAGGGTCATATCTACAATCTACAAGAAGTTCCTTAAGCGTGCGGGCATTTATGAGTTTGGGTGTACGTGAATGTCCTGACTCTTGAAAAGTAAGTTTATTTATTCTGGGTGGTGTAGAAAAAATGTTGCTAGTACCTCCCGTAGCCCCATCTGGGGTGTCGGGCGTGAAAGGATTCGTTGAACGCGATACAGCAACTATAGGTGTGGACACAGCTATAGAAGTATCTGCAGGGACAGATGTAGAAACAGATGTGCTTGCCGGAACTCGTTGCTGTAGAGATACGGGTACCGGATCTTGGCGTTGAACCTCCCTGACAGGCGGTCTATGTGGGGCGGAATTAGCATACTCGGGAGCTGCGTCATCTAAATATGAGGAAAGAAAAACATCTTCTGCGGTTCTAGGATGCCCCTTAGGATGTACCTTTATTGGAAATAATGAGGTTGGCAAGTCTTTCGGTATCTCTGGAGTAGCCTTAGGTAATCCTTCGGCCAGAAGGGGATACATACCATTCATAAGGGCATTTCTTTGTCTGTCTACTTGTTCTGATTTCACTCGGATACCTTCCTCAATTAATAGATTTTCTCGAACTTTATTTGAACTCTCTTTATTCTTCTCTTCCTGTCGGAGTGCTTTTTCTGTACGTCTATGAGATTCTTTACGCCATAACTCAACGGCATCTTTCTGTGACTGTCTGACTTTCCTTTTCCATAACTCTTCCTCGACTTTCATGATGCACTCTGCATCCCAGGTCCCCGCTGCGGGCCACCTCTGACTTTCTGGTAATTCCTTGGTGTAGTCTACCCATAAATCAAGAAATAATATAGCGTCTAAGCCATGTTTATGATACATGAAGTACCCTGGAGTGTCCCTAGGAGGAATAGGAACGGCTTCTTCGAGTACCCCTTTTCTTGTTGTGATCTGTCTTAATTTTGAAAAGAGCGGCATATTGAGAACTGATCTGATACTGGATTTAAAACAAAACTTAATACAGTAACCACGATAATGAACAGTCATTCACACCACAATATGCAGAACGTACTTAAAACATTTAACATTTAACATTTACCTGAACAATCAATAATGATGATGATCTAAGGAAAACTTAAATCACTAAACATAATACTCGACATTAACTGAATTATATACTTGATATACTGCTAAACAGTACAGATACACTGCTGAAACAGTGCAGACCGGATTTGTGTACCCAAACCCGTCTTGACCGGCACAAACTATGTGCACGTCAGAAAGCCTCCCCAGTAATGGTACTCACCGGGTAGCTCGGAAACGGAAGGCCTCGGAAACTGGACTGAACTTGAACCGGACTGGACTCGACTCGAACACTGCGGAGACTGGACTCGACTTGGGACTTCGGAAACTGGTGGGCCTCTGTATACCTTGGATCTTGCTCTCTCAGCTAGGCTCTGGTCGGGATACTTCGCACTTCTCACCGCCTCGTCTGGGTGTTGATCGCAGCCTCAGTCGCCCCCGCTTGACCGGAGGGAGATACAGGAAATCCTGCTGGTACGCGTTATTGTCCGTCCAGCTGTGGCAGGAGACAGGGCCTGCAACTCACCGCCGGCGCGTGAGATGAGAAAGTGTCCCTGTTCGGGCGCCATTCATGTGGTAAATAATTTAATTACCGGGACTTAATTTGGTACAGAAACATAATAAAACAGCTCAGTAAATAAGAGGCAGAATCCGTGGTATTAGAGGTTCGGAATGGGCTTTATTCCAATGATCGATTATAATCGGTTGCTCCAAGTTCCGTCACCACGAAGGTTCAGGAAGTGAAGTACATACATGATTGACAAGAAATGACTTTTATAGAACATACAATACAATGAAGCGAATGCGGTAGGCGTAACAATTGATAAGGAAGATGACGATTCACCTGCGTAACCGAAAATGGGCGTAATGAGGAGTAAAAAGGAACATAATTGGTTATGATGTCATATATAGGTGGATCTATAAGATTATACTTGGCATAGATGCGTGCGCAGCAGCATGACGTGTGATTGACGTGCAACTAGGGGGTGAAGGGGGCTTGACATTTAGCTCTACATGTGGAGACAAGAAGTCTGGAGGGTCAAGTCAACCTAATCCCAAATCATATCTAACATCCCATGTTTAAAGAACTATGTTATCCACAAAGGGAAGTCTCTTGGACAAAATCTATTCTATACTGACTGTGTGTGCGTGCACAAGCGTCTAAGTGTCTATATGAGATGCAAGGGGCAGAAACCTTCCATGGTAACAGGGCTATGAATTACTTGCATGAGGACAGAGAAGCCGAGCCTTTGCTCGGTAGCTGGAAGAATGTTTACTTAAACTACTAGACAGGAATGCATCGGGCAGGGAACGGAGCAGATAATTTCGAAGGTGAAATACAGGTTTTGGCAGGCAGCAGGCTTATGTCAGGCTTCGTGAGCCGCGCAGAGAATGAGGCAAAGTTCATGGTCACAGTTGCAGGCTCAGACTGGAGCTTTCAGAGGCAGAAGGCAAGAAGAGTTCGATGACAGAATCAGGGCCTACTTGCCTGGACTGTAAAATGGCATAAGTGAACCATATAAAGCCGGTGGCCTTTCATACTTAAGAATGGAATATCCGGCCTATTCATGGCGGATCTGACAAAGGACATGTTGGCGGTGGACGCACATGTGTTTGCGTCTTCATAACTAGAACTGGAGGGAACATACAGGTACTTGTGATTCATACATGGAACCGTTGGGGTCCAAGATAGGGGACATAACTGATCAGAAAAATCCATATTTCCACAGAAATGCTGATTTTTTTTGACTTTGTGCTGTATATATTGGTTCAAATGTTGTGTACTATGTATACTTGAGTCTGTGTCAGTCCACCTGTTCGCCTCGGAGGCATGGAAAAAATGGGTGGAACTGACGTCATCACGCCGACGTGGCTCTCTTATGGCTCCGGTGATGTCATACGGAGTCTTAACCGCCCAAACTGAATGCCATTGGACCCACAGGACCTGAAGGTGCACCGGATGGGAAGGCTGCTCTTTGGAAAAACTCCATACATTGCATTTAAAAAATGCGACGGATCCGCCCCTGGAGTCGGGAATTGAGGGTATGGATTCGAACCTGTATCCAGCCGGGGAGTAACTGGAGTCGGAGCAGACGGATCCTCTACCGGATCCACTGGTTCACCTTCAGGCACAGGAGAGAGTTCAGCATCCTGATCCGGCTCGGCGTCGGAAGCTGGTGAATCCCTCGGCACCAGAGACTGCGCCGGAGTTACCTTTGGCGAAGGCGATTTCTCCGGAGAGACACGAGGAGAAGGAGAAGGAGAGATCAAGTCCTTACTGCGACGTCGAGGTGAAGGCGACCTCGAAGCCCTACTCTTTGTAGACCGGCGCAGAGACTCATGCTTCCTCTTTTTCTTATGCCTTGTCGACTTTGACGAGTGCGAAGTAGACTACTCCGGCTTCGACTTGTCTCGCTTTCGACCGCTACCTTCCTTCTTCACCTCGACGGCGTGGAAAAAAGGGAACTGACGTCATGGCTCGCTTATGGCTCCAGTGACGTCATACGGAGTCGCGATCGGAGCCGTGGAATTATGACGTCCACGTCGGCGTGGAGAGCTAGGAAAAATTCAGTGGAATGCTGGCGCAGGGGATATTCACAAGGTGAGGAACCCACTGGCAGATGTATCCATCAGAAACCACCATTATTACCAGAAAAATATATTTATATATAGACAATATATATAGAATAGTTATAGCAATCAAATACTTAAGCTATTCAATACTGCAGTCAAAAATCAATCAATAGGGATTTGTGAAGCACGCTACTCACCCGTCAGGGTCTCATGGCACTGGGGGGTCTGGGCTGTCGTGCAGCTCAGTTTCATCCAAAGAGCCGAGTCTTGAGGCTCTTCCTGAATGCTTGCAGAGTGGGGGGGAGGGGATCGTCTGATGCGGAGGGGGGAGTTCGTTCCAGGTCTTGGCCGCGATGTAGGAGAAGGCTCTCCCTCCCGTCTGGCTCTGCGGATGCGCGGGATTTCGGCCAGGGCAAGGTTGGCGGAGCGGAGGTTTTTTCTTGGCTGCGTAGAAGGAGATTCTTTCGTTGAGGAATTGGGGTCCGGTGTTTTGGAGGGGTTTGTAGGTTTGGGTGAGCAGCTTGAAGGTCACTCTTTTCGACGGGGAGCCAATTGAGGTGTCACAGGTGTTGGGTGATGTGGTCTTGTCGTGTGATTCCAAGGACAAGTCTGGCTGCAGTGTTCTGGATGGTCTGGAGTTTACAAAGTAGAGATTTGATGATCCCGGCGTAGAGGGCGTTCCCATAGTCCAGTCTCCTGATTAGGAGTGCGTGGGTGACAGCCTTTCTGGATTTGGGGGGATCCATTTGAAGATCTTGCAGAGGATGCGGAGGGTATTGAAGCACAGGGATGAAACGGTGTTGATCTGTCGGTTCATGGTGAGGGAGGATTAGAGTATGATGCAGAGGTTGTGGGCGTGGTCCGTGGGTGTGGGAGGGATGCCGAGGGCGATGGGCCACCAGGTGTTGTCCCATGTGGAGGTGTGGATCCAAGGGTGAGGACTTCAGTTTTCTCCGAGTTGAGCTTCAGGCAGCTGCTGCTCATACAGGCTGCAACGTCTTTCATTCCTTCCTGGAAGCTATGTCTGGTGATGTCGGGTTCCTTGGTGAGGGAGAGGACGAGATGGGTGTCGTCGGGGTAGGATACTATGTTGAGTCCATGTTTTCTGATGATGGTGGCGAAGGGGGCCATGTAGATGTTGAAGAGCGTCGGGCTGAGCGAGGATCCTCCGGGTACTCAGCAGCAGATCTGTGTGGGTTCGGAGAGGAAGGACGGGAGTATGATTCTTTGAGTTTGGCCGGTGAGGAAGAAGCAGATCCAGTCTAGGGCGGTTTCCTGTATGCAGGCGTCGTGGAGTCTGGCGATAAGTTTGCGGTGGGAGACTTGTGTCGAAGGCTACTGAGAGGTCTAGTAGGATTAGGGCCGTCGTGTGGCCCTGGTCGAGGAGAGTGTGGATGTCATCTGTAGCGGCTAGGAGGGCAGTCTCGATGCTGTGGTTGCTGCTGAACCCGGATTGGGAGGTGTCGAGGACCGAGTTGGATTCTATGAAATTCGTGAGCTGGATGTTGACGATTTTATCATGGACTTGGCTGCGAAAGCGGGGGATAGAGATGGGTCTGTAGTTCTTGCAGTCCGTTGGGTCTGCGGAGGGCTTTTTGAGAAGGGGCGTGACTTCTGCGTGTTTCCATTCGTCGGGGAATGTGCCAGTTTCACAGGTAAAGTTGATAATTATGTCGTAGTTCAGGTGCTATGCGGCGGGCACATATCGGTGGGGGCTCCTGAGTGTATGCTCCTCATGGTCTTAGCGGTGTCTTCTGTGGAGACGGGTCCAAGTGGTGATGGTAGGCAGGCTGGCGTAGCCGGTGGCAGGTGTAGTGTCAGTGCCTTGGTTCTGTTAGTCGAAGTTGTCGTAGAGAGTCTTGATCTGATGGAAGTAGGAGCAGAGTTTGTTGCAGAGGTCCTGGGAGGGAGGGGCGTCTGAGGTTTCGCTGGGGGGTTTGGTGAATTCTTGTATGATGCTGAAGAGTTTTGTAGAGTTGCGGGAGTTAGAGAGGATTCTGTCCTGTATGAAGTTCCTCTTTGTGGATTTGATGCGTAGGTGGTGTTCTGTCATGGCAGTTTTGTAGGCGGTGCGTGCTTCAGAGGTTTTGCTGTTACTCCATGCTTTCTCGAGACGTTGGCACGTGCGTCTGGATTCTCGGAGATCGGTGGTGAACCAGGTGGCTTTCGTGGGGCTGTGTCTGTCGGAGTTCCGGATTGGGGCAAGCATGTTTGCGCATTCGGTGATCCATCTATGGAGTTCGTTGGCTGCCAAGTTGGCGTCAGTCGTAGTGGGTGGAGGAGCGCAGAAGAGGGTGGAGTTGAGGTGCTAATCGGTGACCTTGTTCCAGTGCCTGCGCAGGGGCGCGGTGTAGGCTTGTGTGTGGTGGGTTTCTAGAAGGAGAAATGGACGCAGTGGTGGTCCATCCAGAGGTGCTGCGTGGTGTGGGTGAAGCGGATGTTGTTTCCACCTGCGAAGAGGTGGTAAAGGGTGTATCCTGCCTTGTAGGTGGGGGTGGCAACGAGCTGTTTCAGTCCAATCTTGGCGAGATTGTCCAGGAGGGCGGTGGGGTTGGGGTGGCGGAGGTTGTCAAGGTGGAAATTCAGGACTCCGAGCAGTACGTAGTCCATGGAAACGAGGGTGTGGGGGTGATGAGGTCCGTGATGGTTGTGGTGCGTGGTCCAGGAGGTCTGTAGGCAAGGGTGCCGCGTAGAGTCGTTCTTGGAGTTGGTCTGGATCTGGAAATGGTGGTGTTCTATGGGGACGGGGAGTCATTCTTACAGGCTTTAGTCGGAGGGAGATTTTGTGTACAATGGCGAGTCCACCTCTAGGGTGGTTGGGGCAGTCCTTCCTCTGGATCTTGTACCCGTTGGGGATGGCGGTTGCGATGTCTGGTGTGGAGCTGGCGTTGGTCCAGGTCTCTGTGAAGAAGGCGACGTCAGCGACAGGGTGTCGAGGAGGTCCTTGATTTCTACAGCGTGTCTGTGTAGGGAGCCTATGTTGAGGAGGATGTATCTCAGGGGTTTGGGCTTGCTGGCATCCGGAGGGTTAGTGGGAGTCCGGAGATGGGTGAAGGTGTGGTAGCAGTGTCGGCAGGAAAACTGGCCATGGGTGGTGTTCGGCATCAGCAGATGTTTGTTCAGGGGTTGAATGCGTGGAGGACAGCTGAGTCGTAGTGGTGGGTGGTTGGAGAACCAGGGTCCCTGGCGCTGGTTGCGGACGGGCGCAGACAGGCAGTTGGGAGGCAGGATCGAAAACCGGCAAAGGGGGGGGAAGGGGGGGCAAAACAGGAAAATAAAAACAAGCTAGCAACAGGAAAACGGTACAAGAGAGACAAAAAGGCACAACCAGACAAAATGCCAACAGATAGACAAAAAAGGCAACAGACAGACAACAGGGCACAAATAGCCAAAAGCAGAAAGGCACAGATAGACCAAAAAGAGAAAAGCAACAGAAGGCTGGCAGAGCAGACCAGCAGAAGAGCAAGGCTCTCCCACTGCACCACCAGGGATGAGGCGCAAGGAGGAGCTTGTGGGTGCAGGAAGCCCTCGAACACCTACCTATAAGCAGAGAGGTGCTAGGGGCAGCGGTGCAAAGACGGAGCTGCACGTGGAGAGAGCAGTTTCCCTAACCACGAGGTCAGAGGTCTTGCTCCCAAATGAGCTCACTTCATTATGCTTTTCAACAGAAAGTGGGCACATCACTAAGAACATAGGCTAGTTAGAAAGCTGACTCTCATTACAAGCCATCCATCCATATTAATTCAAAAGCGTTACCTCTGAAATATAAAAAACAAAAATGGCAAAAATCACCAAATTCGAAGCATGGAAACACTTTAGATTAGCATCATATCTAATCAGATAGCCCATTCATGACATCAAAAGTAACCTGTCTGCATTTATCAGCATTTGTAGGTTTTTACCATTTCTAGTGCATCCTAGTATTTTTGCAACTCAGGGAGTGTGCCCTTGGGCCCTGTTCAGTGGTTTCTTGATTACACAGTACAACATTCATTGTTGTAAGGATGGAATAGGGAGAAGACTTCAAATAGTACTTCACATATGGTCAGATATTGGAAGACTTTTTAAAATACCATTAAAAGCTAAATATATACAATGGAGCAACCCTAGTTTGCAAGTGGTATTTTTGGACCATGACACAGAGGTCCCTGGAAATTGTTGGCCAGCTCTTTGATGAAGAAAATTCATGAGATTCAGACACTGAACTGCTCAGCCAAAAATCTACGGATCCAAACATGCAGTCTAAATATAACTGTAGCATTTAAGAGCAGTCTTTGACATACATTTCAATATATTATCAATGATGTTGGCATACAGGTGTAAGATTAAGTTTATCAAACATAATGGTATATACTAAACATAGATTAATATTTTGAGAATAATGCTGCACTTTTGGGAGCTACTATTAGCAAACCAGACAGCTAAGGGTTGAACACTCGATGTGGCATCTGGGTGATCTACAGGTCAAGAATTATATTCCCACGAGGAGAACAGTTAAATAGATAAATTGAGTACCATTAAATTAGTAATAATACAACTGCTATTTACAGTGTTTACAAAAAGTGAAAACTGCAGTATTAGGCACTATATAAAAGCAAAGTTTTATCAGATGAAGTTAGTGGTGGAGATCTGGTACATACATTTGCTTACTGTAACTCTCAACTGAAATGGGTAGAGGTCAGGAGGAATACTCTTTAACCAGTAACTTATTTGGGGTACAATATGCTGCTATCACTGTGAAGAAACAATCTAGAGGATCAAAGATAAGATTGCCACCTTCAAACTTATTTGGGCAAATTAGTAATTAAACAGAATCAATTTTCTTCCCTCAAAATGACATAATGTAACGTGCTGAACGGACATCACCTACTTTGCTGTAGCTAAAAGTAACAGACTCAGTTTTCTCCTTCACTCATCTTAACAAATGCTCAGAACAGATGCACGATTAGTGGGGTCAAGCGAAAGAAGGCAAAGTTGCAAAAGCTGGTTAAAAAAAATCTTTATTTTACATATTTAAAAACATAAATAATATATACAGACATTTTAAATACCACCTGCTACCCATGGGCCTCCTCTCTGTTTGCTTTAACAACGTCAGCTTGATAAAATATATAGATGTGCACCACTGATCGCTTGTCTCTTTTGTAACACAGGATGTGGTGTACATACAACATGGAGTAGTCCCACAAGGGATGCATGAGAACCTCCACTCAGAGGCAAGAAAACAAAATTAAAAACGTAGGACGTGCGGTTTACAAAAGTCATTGGTAAAAAAAGAACCCTCACTTTAAGATTATGGAGGCCTTAAACATGAGAACTTTGGCAACAGTTAATGAACCGCTCTATCTATGCAACCACTGCATATTAAAAATGGGAATGTACTTTTTGCTCTGAAAGCATTTTCGAAACAGCATTGAGAAAGAAAGTTAAGTTTTAAGGCCAAATCTTTTGTTTCAGTAAGTTGAACTATACTGTTAACGTGGTACAAACATGCTAAACAGTTGCAAGGAAAGCGGAGCATGAGTGTCAGTACTATGCAACAATTCCATGACACATAAGGCGGTGGTCCAGGGTGACGAAACAACGTAAAGAAAAAAACTCTTGAGACGCAGTCTCGCACCATTTCAAAATGCAGCGGCAGAAAACAAACTCAGAGGGCAGGAGAGATTTTTAATCTTCCACTAGTGCATCCCAAGTAAAATAAAATTAAGGGGTTCAAATTGTAAAACATTCCAGCAGCAGAAAAAAGTAAGAGGGATTTCCAAGTTAAAGATCGAGGTGACACTTTACGGAGGCCTTGCTTTATGGCAGAATCAATCGTGCGCACCTATAGTAAAAGGGTAACGGGGAGGGCGTTTATATTTACATTAAGGAATGTTGCCTTACAATGTCCTGCTGGTATAGGAGAGCAATGCAAGTCAAGTTGCTGACATTTGGAGTCTCACAAGTTGACGCCTTAGAGTGGGCTCCACTTTCAAAACCAAGTTCTTCCTGCAGATGCTTGATGTTAGCATAGGCGTCTGAGGAAGCTCCATTCTTTGGGTGTGAAGTGGCACCTGTAGAAAGCACAACGGCTGTCGAAGCACTGTCCTTGGCTACTGCTGCCCATTGTTTATTAAGGACAGGATGCTCATCTTTTCCTCTACCTCTTCATTGGACTTGGGCGCCACGCCAGTGCCTAGGCCGTACAACCTCCCACAGTACTTGGCATCATCAATGTGATCTTCGAAAAACAACTATTCAGAGGAGAGGAGTGCAAGAAGTTAGTGCCATCCACATGTGAGAAAACCAAGGTTACGAATGTCTAAGGCATAAAAAAACATTTTTTAAAAAGAGAAAAGGATTACAAGCAGCTTCTCTTGTCTGAAGAAATGGAGTGATAAAACCGCAAAATATGTCAGCTGGTGAGTGACACTAAATTATCCAATTAGCAATGCCCCTGGGTTCTCCCCATGTTATCTCTGTGGTATTAGTGCTCCATAATGTCTATCACAGGCCTATCTAAGGAGGATACTGTATGCATTAAATACCCTTTATTCATGACCTTTATTTAACATAACCTTGCTGTACAGTTTCTACTGCGCCATACAGGCCCAACCAACCTTGTCACATTGAGAAGCAACAATACTGCTAAGGATTTCTGCACCTATACTGAGAACATTAATTTCTGAAATCCCCCTCATCCATTTCCACTAAATTTTAAAAAGCGGTCTGTATTTTCTCCTGGATATCAACAAAATTGCAGATTTCATACCATCTGCAACGTACATGATTTTTTAAAGGTTTGTAAGACTACAAGATTAATCAGGTTTCATCAAAAGGAAACCTGATCAGAGCCCTTTAGCTATAATTATTTAAAATATTAGTAAAATTAAACGGGGTCATTTAGGACCACTAGGAACAACACTTCAAGAATTTGAGAAAAGATTGCCCTTACCCAAGCCACGCACTAAAATGCTAAGCGATAATGCTCTAGCAATTGTCAAAAGAAACTGTGAAAAGTAACAAACTTTTACGTCATTAAATGGTCTTTTAAGTTTTAAAAGGGCCACTTAGCCACATTAGAAAGTTTGATGGGTAACAGGATCCGAGCCCAGCACTCTAGACATCAGTCTCCTCTGATGTTACTATTCCCAAAACCTCAACCAAGATGAAGGAGCTATATTGTATGTCACTGTAAGATTTCATTGTGAGTGTCAACTGAACAATACTAGTCCGTCATTTCCATTCCACTGATGGGTGTTCTGCCAATCAGACATAACAGTGGAAAATGTAAAATAAGGTGACTCCACAGACTGCTGATGATCAATAAATACCTGGCAGCACCCCTTGCTCTACCCACCCCATTGCCTAACCAATTGCAACTCTCTACCCAGACTGAACAAACCACCTTATGACTATCCTTTAAAACCTGAGAAGTTTTGACACAACTATTGTTCTTCGTGTTATGGTGACTTACAAGTCTCTGATACCTATTAGAAGCCTGTTTAAAGGGTTTGGACAGGTATGTTTAAACAAATGGTTGTATTTTTCTGTTATAAATATTGCACCTGGTCTACAGACCACTGAGAGCAAGATGCCTGGTTTTTGTAAATGTGACACTTGGAAATGGGATTAAACTTAAATGATGCTTTTTTGGAATCCCTATAAACAAAGTTAACTATTCAGTTTAATTAATTTTCTCCCATTTCAAAGTGTTGCCTTTACACACAGCAGATATCTTGCTCCCAGGGGCTGGTACCAGTACAGTGCCATGTTTAGAACTGAAAATACATCAATTTCTTTTTTTAAGTGGGAGAGATTTAAAGTGTCCCATATCATGAACATTTTTGCAGAATGTTTTCTGCATTCTAAATAGCTCCCATTTAAAAAAACAATTTGTATTATATATGTAATAGTGCCACATATGATGAAAGGTATTCCAATGCCACAAGTACACAGGCTCTCAGTCACCAATACACATTTATACTATTCATACACACACGTTCACACAACCCCAAAGAACACACTCTCACTGACACACATGGCAGTCCGGTCATATTGCCCCTAGTCAAAGTATTTTGTTCAAACCATAGCATCTGGCTCTATGGACATTAGGTTTAAAGTCAATGGAGCTGGGTGTCTGGTAACAACTCTTGAGTTGCTTAGCCTTCAATAGCTCACAATGATTTTCACTGATCAGAAGTAGCTCTTACTACAGAATTGGTTGGAGACCCCCTGCTCTAGAATATGTGCTCCTGTTCCCCTGCGTGTTGACCCCCACCCCCTTTCCAGGGTCATCGTCACCCCAGTCAAACCCTCCTGCTAAAATTCCCCCTCAGCCCTGCCCAACTGATGACCATCTAAGGCAATCTGTTTTTTACTCCCGGTCAACAGCTCATACACAGTTTCTGGATTATGCATTCACGTAATCTAGTTTTTACTGGCCTCCTGGTTTGCGCTTTCCCTCAGATCTGAGTTCGTATTCTGGACTACAACCTTATGCTGTACATTGGTTTTAAATTGTGCCAATCATCTGGTATATCTGGAGATATCTCTGATCTGGCATAACCCCCACGACTAACAGGCATTGCCCAATTTGTTCATCCTTTTATGAATTGATATCCAGCTTTTTTTTAACCAGTATATAACCTGAATATTATTAAAACGAATAAATATGTTTAAAAAAAAAAAAAAAGAATTGGCGTACAATACAGAAATCCACTCGGTTAATCATTCAGTCGAGATTTATGATAATCTACCACACACTGAAGACTGTACTCAAAATTCCTAAATCCAGTCTATTTAAAACAAATTTGTGTTGGTACTGTAATCAAAACATAAACTTCCTTGTCCACCTAATGTTAAACTGCAACACATTTCTCCCCTTCTATTAAAATGTTCAGAGAGAACTCGAAAGATTTTATAGGCACCTACTGGCCCTAAAAGCCACCCAGTGAGTTTTTGGTAGGATCTTCTATTAAGAAGAACTGGCACTAAAAGAAAAACTTATTACTGCATGACCTTCTGAGAGTAATAAACGCAATGTTATGCCATTAAGAAAAACAGAAACAGTCATACCCCTCATGGTTGGTGTGGATCTACTACAAAAGGCACATGGACAACCTATCTTTGCTAAAGTGCAGCCGTGTATCAAATGGGGAAAAACTCCGAGATTGTCGGAATCACTATCTAGAGAAAGCAGTACAGGATGATGACAGTTCTGTAGTCCACCTGCAGAGGCTGCACCCATGCTTCACATATGAGCTTTCCTGTTTTTTACAACTCCTTCCAACTACTACCCACAATATTGTGTAGCAATATGGAATTCTTCACTACAGCTTTCAGATTCCAACATCTAAGTGCGCCGGGTATGCCCAGACGTGGGTCCCGTGCTCACTGTGCCATTGGAATCAAGTTATACTGGCTGATGAGGGGTGAAACCCTGCAACCGGTCCTAGGATGCTAGTTTCCAGTCCAGGGAGGACCTTGCTTGGCAGTTCGGGCTGGACTGTTCCCATGAGGCACAGGGTCAAGACTGATTAGCATATGGCCTGGTCTAAACTGGGGTGACATTGTGAGCAAAAGAATTATGGATTTCACCCAGATCTCTTGACTGGGGGTGAATGTTTGATTTGTTCTGCATTCCGTCCATCAATTGTGTGTCTAGAACATCCCCGCCACCAAGCTCTTAGGGACACTTTTCCTTCACCCTCCTATCTATTTTCATAGATAATTATTGCATGTATTCCCTGCCCAATGAGTCAATTGATTTTGTTTGCTAGGTTTCTATGATAGTTATGGTATTTGAATGGTATATGGAAAGCTTGTGACTGATCTACTCAGACCTGAAGAAATGCCATGAAACAATTAGTGATGTGAACTGGGACCTTTTTCGGGCATGTCTGAATTGTGTTTACTATATGAATGAAAAAGTGGAAATACACTTTAAAAAATAAACAAGAAAGGAAGAAGAGTATTGCTGCAGTTCACAATTGTCAGAAAATCCCAGTAACACTATAGGTAAGCAAGAGGCCTCACATTAATGTACCTCTTTCATTCGGAAGAAGGCCATCCCTGTAAGCAAGGAGTCAGAGCCTGCCTGGTGCTGACGGCCAATGCGCTGGAGGTCCAACTGGTCTGCCACCTCCTGGAGTCCCCCCTGGGAAAACATGAAAGAATTAAAACTTTTTTATGCCATCCAGACAATCAAGGAGCTTCAACATCCCGGTCCACAGCAAGTCAGAGAACAGGAACTACTGCTTGTCCACAAAGGCTTTTATACCTTTATGCATAGCCTGCCAAGGAGTCCAAACACCTGTCAATACTGTACACTGACAGGCAGCTTAAATGACAGCATACAGCCACATGACATTTATTAGGAGCACACAACGTGCTGACTTTCAATAATCATCTTTTACGACACCCATGACTGGGCCTCAAAGGAATTTCAAACCATTCTGCTACAAGTTTTTGTACCAGACAGTCACTATTCTTTTAATACAAATACATAAAAACTGCAAGTAAAGGTTTTTTCCAAATTGCTTGCTAAATAGCACACTGAGTTTCTTCCAAAGCCAGTGGCAGTTAATTAACGTCAGAAGAGAGCAAGCAACACGGTTAACGAATGCGATTAGGAAAAGAGTAGGGGGGAATGAGCACAGCCAAGTCAAAGCTAAGTTTCTACCCACAAAAGGTGTATTTGGTTGTAACAGCTCGAAAAACGGTAAATGTGATCTATAAAAAGAGGACGGGGCAGTGTCCTGAGTCTGCATTTAAATAACTAAAATTATTACAATAACAAGAAAAGAAGTACCTTAATAAAATGTGAAGTTAATGCTCCGAACAGTCTCTGTAGAAAGACACAAAGGACCTGGATTCGAAGAGACCCCCTAAAGTGGCCAACATTCCTACAAGTGGGAATTACTGATCCAGCTAGGATTGGTAATTCCTCCTGATTGCAAGTAACAATGCTTGGAGAATAAAAAAGAAAATGTTAAGCACCGATTCCTACAGGTTTCCCTCACATTCCAAAACATTTGCCCTGGGCAGATTTCAGCATGTAGTACTTGATGAATAAAGTGCAGGTGTAATGGGAGGACTGCAGTTTTACATACTATTGTAATAAGAGACAGAGGTCAACACACCAGAAGGAATAGGTTTTCATCCACAACCTCGATTAGATTTGTCCGGATTAAGATCATTAAAACTAAAATACTTTGCTTAGCAGAAAACTACATAGTGGTGCAAATCCATTAGAGTCCCTGCCAGAGGCCCCCGTCCACTAATTCCCTCAGAGACTCTCACTTCTGGCAGAAAAAACGATACAAACATGTCAATTCTTAAAAGTCTGATAAAGGGTGGCTCTGATCGATATTATGTAGTAAAACTAACCTATCACATAATGGATATTCAGTTCTTTCAGAGGTCTTCTTCTCCTCTGGATGAAAACAATACATCTAATCAAATATCCAAAGAAACCAACAGGGCAATTTTGGACTATGGTATGATAAAACTAAAATAAGCTTGTGCTCCATATGTCTCTTGGCCTCCCAGCCAGGCTCCCCAACCCATACAATTCCCAAAGGACAAGATCGCTCAGACCTTCAGATTTTTGCAGCTCTTCATCAGATACTTGACATCGTAGATGGATGGAAAGAAGAGATTCAGGATATGGAAGAACTCGTGCTCTTCTTCGGGCAACCGAGAGTCTGTCAGCAGTTTCACCATGTAGCCAAAATCATAGCCGCTAGCATACAGAGAAATAATGAACATAGCAGAACTATTAAAGACCACAGACAGAGGAAGTACACACAGTTCAAGGAATAAAACTGATGCAAATAATAGCAGGAACAGGCAATCTAAAACGTTTAACAGACTGCTACCAATAGGAAGGTCAGTGTGCCAAAGGTCAATTGATCCTTGCAATAGTAACTAGTACAAATACTCTAATAACATGAGTACCTGGTCTGAGTTTTTCGTTAAATGATTTTTTTGAAGCTTGACTGAAAGTTTGTAAGATTAACTGAAGAGAGTGAATTTGAATTCCATCTTTGTTTTGTCATTGTAAATGTAATTCCTGTTATTATAGATTGTGTAATAAGGTATTGTATGGGTGAAACTTGTTGGACATTTCATGTCTTTTAGATTTTGCGATGTAGCTACTATTGACACCACAATCAATATTCACTTTTTTTATTTATTTTGTTAGGAATTTTTCAATTTTTTTTTAACATATGTATAGCTAGAATCAAGTTGAGAACCATTTTATGACCTTATATTATTAATAAGCACAAACGTGTGAGTGTCGTACGTGTACTTTACTGGCAGACTTTGTACAAATTTCAAGAGCACGACACAAGCCATTGCATCTAGTATCAGCACACCATGCCGTCATCCAAACCCAGACTGCTCTCACCATCATTAATAAATTCATAAAAATGGCTTTTATAAAGACCATCCTTAGAATTTTAGGTTAGCCAAGCGGGGCTCATTTATAAAATAAAAAAAACTTTGCATTAAATGTACAACAAAACAAATAGGCTCCAGAATCTGACAAATGCTTTATATACATCCCATCTCACTAGGTATGAATCATCACATGCTATTGATGTAATAACCTAGCCCAAAAAAAAAAAACATGTCTGACACTGCAGTACGGCATTTAATTAAATAGCTATATTTTGCCATACTATAGGCAACTAAAATATACTACCACTAGATAGGGGAGGTACATTTGCCCTGTACAATCCATGATAGTCCTTACACTGCTCACAGATTTGATCAAACTTCTTATTATAGCTTCAGCTTGCATATGTAAGTGGTTCTGCCATTATGGACCAATCCATATGTTTACAGCAACTTTCAAAGATCGCATGATATAGATTTCCCTATAGGTAGGCAATGTCTTTTCGAGCTATCACCAAGCCAACATTAATGAATGTCCCATTAAGTTTGGAAACTGTTATCTCTCTCCACAAGACTCAACAGGGCCAGTTTCGCAGAAAGCCCAAAGGGAGTCCCTAAAATGTTTCAAATTCAGCATCTACCCCCCCTTCAAAATAACTGAAGGTGTGGCGTTCACAAATTTTACGAAATAATAAGGAAGCAGAACCTCAACCTCTCAGGCAAATTATTAAGTGGTCTTATGCACAACAGACATGGTGCAGTTTCTTTTAAACTGCGTCGACCTGAATCACGATCTAACAGTCCCAACTTTGTGGGATATGAGAGACTTGTAGCATTCCACTTCACTAAGCAATTCTTGCTCAGTTTCCAATCAGGACATCCCTGCTTCACTGGATGCACTGGAGTAAATCAGGTAGGAGAGTGTGGAATGACAGATCTGTGCTGCAAGTCCATTGTACTAACCCTTCTATCTTGGTGAAAGTAGATGTCCGATACCCATCATGGGTTGTTCCGTATGAAATATGAAAACCTAGTGAGGTCATTCTTTTTGTACAGCGCAGGACTATTCATCAGATGGAAATGGGGACCCACTTTAGTGCAACAGATCCAAGGTGGAAAGTTCAAGGTGAAGCACGGACCCAAATAGTGCAGTTTCGATATTTATTTAGCTCTCGCAGCAACCTCTGCAGCCATGACGTGATTTGACACTCTTGGTGTCTTGATCACATGACGCGCGCATCATGGGGAAGGAGAACCCAATAGCAATTCACAAAAGTAACCTTGACATGAAACTACAACATTGGTGGGAGAAAAAAAACTCAAATTATGAGGAAAGGAAGTATCTTACAACTGAGCATCCGATAATTGCAACAATTTACTTTCTCCCAAAGATACATACGCATCCCACGAAACCACCGGGGAGACCAATTATTTCCGCAAAAGGGTCACTACTAGATCCAATTGAAAATTTCATAGACAACTTTTTGGGTCCCTATGTAAAAGAATTGACATCGTATTAGCGAGACACCAAAGACCTGTTAAGAATTGTGCAAGAAATCACTTGGGTACCATCATACAAGTTAATCACAATGGGTGTGATCTCGTTATACACAAATATAAACAATGCAATTGGCTTAGCAGCGTGCAAGTACTTTCTAAAAGAACGAAATATACATTTTGCAAATCATAATACAATGATATTGGAAATGATTGAACTACGTTTACCACAAAATGGATTCATGTTCGGAGATGAAATTTATGTACAAAAGGATGGGACCGCAATGGGATTTTCCTTCAGTCCAAATTATGCGTGTCTCACAATGGGCTGGTGGGAACAAAAGGTGGCTTGGAACACGAACAATGACCAATATGTGGAGAAGATAATATCATGGATGAGATACATAGACGATCTCCTCATAATTTGGAATGGGTCAGAGGAAGAATTCGACGCATATTTTAACATCTTAAACACCACCACCACCACCACCAACCTGTATTTTACATACAACATCAGTAACAATAGAGTGATTTTCTTGGACACAGATTTATATAAGGAATAACATACTGCATACAACGTTGCACAGGAAGGAAACGGCAAGTAATGCAACGCTACATGCGGACAGTTTCCACCAAGCCACGTTAATCAAAAATATTCCATATGGTGAACTGCTCAGAATAAGACGGATATGTTCGGAGGAACATGAATGGCAGAAACATAGCAAATTGTCAATGATGAGATTCAAAAAAGAAAATATAACAAAAAAAAGGTACTAAGATCATGTCTTGAAAAGAACTGAAATTATAAAAAACAAGAAGCCACCACAAGACAAAGAAAAAGACGCAATCTGATAAATAACAACTTTTTCCACAGAATCAAAGGAGATTGGAAAGATAATACGGAAACATTGGAATATATTGTGCCTGGATTCCTCAATGGCTGAAATAGTGGGAAATCATCCGAAAATCAGCTATAGGAGAGCAAAAAACCTCAAAGATAATTTGGTACACAGCCACTTTGTAGCAGAGATAAAACAAAAGACTTGGCTAGATACGAAAGGCTTTTACAGATGCTCCACGTGTAAAGTCTGTCAAATCGCCCACAATACAAAAGACATCACAATGGCCAACAAAAAGAAGTGGAAAATAAACCAATTCATTAATTGCAAAAGCCAATATGTCATCTATATAATTGAGTGTCCCTGTCAACTTAAATAAGTGGGGAGAAGAGTATGCGAGTTGAAAAAACGTATCCTGGAACACGTAAGGGCAACAGTGAACAAGGATCGGAGCTATGCTGTTGCAGAACACATGGAGAAGTGCAACGAAGGGGACTGGAAACAATTGAGGTTCTATGCGGTGGAAATGGTCGATTGCCATGTGAGAGGTGGCAATCGAGAAAAAACTCAGACAAAAAGAATCTCGTCGCATATTATCGTTTAGAACTCTGGTACCTTATGGCCTTAATAAGGACGAAGAGTTGTACTCACACCTATAAAGAAATTGTATTTAGAAGAAATGGCATCATAAACTTTCGACATTACACCATTTTAAACTGTACAGCTTACCTTAGTTATGAATAACTATTAATTCTCTCTCTGATCGCAAAATTGTAGTCACTAATTAAGAACTTGGGCAACACAATCAGTTTTAGCAACACATAACCAACTGTCATTAGTGTCCACCTAATAGATATGGAACTAATGAAGAATGGGTTATACTAAGGGATCAATTGGCCCACTAGAGGGCTTAGAGCAAAAATAATAAGGATATAGGTGAATGAAAGACAGGATACATTTAGCATCCAGTAACCCAATACTAGTATTTTTGATAACCATTACCCACTAGAGGGAAGATAGTGTTAGTAAAAATAGGGATAACTGGTAAAAAAAATGGTCACTGTATATGTAGTCCCACTAGAGGGCTTACAGACACGTAATTTTAGAACTAACGTGAATTATCCTTTCTAAGTTTGCAATAAGCAACATAGAACCCACAGAAGGAGGAACACGCAATGAAAGTCAATAATATAGGAGTTGTTAAATCCTCCATATTTTCTTTACATTAATCAATTGTTTAATTTACATCAATGTTATTAATTGTAAATAATTAGGTGGACCGAAAAAACCACTTGCACAATCACATTATTTTGTACAGTCACCAATTTCAACTGCACTTATACACTGCACTACAAAAACCATAATGCAAAGCATGACCAGCCAGGATATGAGGTAACATCATGTGATGAACTTTTAAATGATGCACTGGTTGGAATGTTTGTACTACCCGTGACAAGGTCTGTGAACAGTCTGAAACACGTAGGGTTAAGAACCTCTCAGGCTATGCCTTTGCCTGAATAAATACAGAAACTGAACAACTTAATTACAGGTGAGTGCGTGTGGAAAGTTCTTGGATGGGAGCATTGGAAGATAATGTTTTAACGGCTGGCTCTGCCGTCTCCACTAACCGCACCGTTACAGAGCGCTGGATGCCCGAAAAAGAGCAGCTGCTGAGGAGAATATATATATCACACTTCACCTTGAACTTTCCACCTTGCCCAGAAAGTGTAGCACGGACCCAAATAGCGTAATTTCGATATTTATTTAGCACTCGCAGCAACCTCTGCAACCATTACGCGATTCAACACCCTTGGCGTCTTGATCACATGATGCGCACATCATGGGGAGGTGCATTTTAAACCATTTTTTGACAGCTTTTTTTCCGAGTGATTAAAGTGACAGTGCAGTAAAACAACATACAAGGTCCATACATAAAAAACAGATCACAGATAAATAAATATATCAAATGTGGCTCATGCTGGCTACGATGTATCAAATCACTGGTAAATGATGTTGTATTACAGGTTAAGGGTATAAATACCGCATAGATCTTGAATTTAAAACATTCCATTCAAATAGTTTAAAAATCGTAATGTCTGTTTATATATATATTTTATATACACACACACACACACGAGACACACACACATACTTCACTGTTAAAGAAAAAATGAAAAATAATTAAAAAGATAGCCCAAAAATTAATTACCTCGAGATTAATCCCAAATTAATTAGGAAGCAAAGCAGAGTCGGGAGAGGGACACCCCAACCTCATTCACAAGAAAAGACAGTAAATTACAAGCCACAGCCTTCACCCTGGCCCTAGAGAGTATATTTAGTAGAGAGCAAACAGAAAGCCAAGCCAAATGGCTTGATAGCTCTCCAAGGCTCGTATATATGGACAACCATGGTGGCGTCCAGTGTTCACAGCCATGGCCTCCAATACGTTTTGCCAAGCTTTCAAAGCCAGCCCAAATGCCATTTAAGACTGCACCCACATACACCCCTGGGGTCAACACCATCCTCTCCACACCACAGCTTACCATTGCATGACTCCTGGGTCAGCCAAAACAATGAAGAATCAGTTTCCAAGAGATTCCCTGATGGTTCCTCACCTGACACCAGAGGTACAGCAGGCGCTTTCCAATTTGTGGCCGACACTGCTCTCCCCCACTTACAGAGACTCTTTAGTCTGTGGGCCACAACAAATCCTTCTCCTCTTATCAGAGCCTGCTCGATGAGACTAAAGAAGAGCCATACCAGACGATATACTCTAGGTAAACACCATGCTTTCCTCACTGAATAATCATAGAACCCTGGGGAAAATGGGCTTACAGAGTGACAACACTGCCTCACTTCTTAATGAAGCCCAAGCCAGGCACCGAAATGTCATCCAAAGATCATACATACGACTCAGGCCAAATTTAAAGTTTGGCAAACAGAGTACTCGCCACAAACGTGGCTAAGTACCCTATCTGCCAAATGGTCAGTCCGCCTGCTATCGTTAGCTCTTACACTTAGCACCAGATGGATTACATGAGGCCTTTGGTACAAGTAATAAAGACTGTCCTCCCTATATAGAACAGACAGACAGAAGTACTTTTTTAGGTCTCGCCTAGCGAATGCAGCGCATGCGCTGCTCTCACGAGAACCTTTTGGAATCGATTCCGCCGAGGGCTTGCATGCACGCGTCTGCATGGACAAACATATCTTTTGGCAGTCTACGGCACCCCCCACACAGTCCTGCTCCCTGCTGACGAGAGGCAACTACCTCGAAACACGTGTCCAGGGATGGCATTTATTATTACACTTCGTAGCATAGGTGTACTCGCCGCTGCTACTCTATCATCCAGAATCCTATGGGGCTACTTGCTAAAGACCAGCGGAGTGCGACCCACGTGAAAATAATGTTTGAAGCTCCCTGAGCGATTGGCTGACGAGCCTGGAGTCTGCACCCGCGCGCCGCCACGAAAGGTACTTAAACCTCATATCTTTTGGCAGTCTACGGCACCCCCCACACAGTCCTGCTCCCTGCTGACGAGAGGCAACTACCTCGAAACACGTGTCCAGGGATGGCATTTATTATTACACTTCGTAGCATAGGTGTACTCGCCGCTGCTACTCTATCATCCAGAATCCTATGGGGCTACTTGCTAAAGACCAGCGGAGTGCGACCCACGTGAAAATAATGTTTGAAGCTCCCTGAGCGATTGGCTGACGAGCCTGGAGTCTGCACCCGCGCGCCGCCACGAAAGGTACTTAAACCTCATATCTTTTGGCAGTCTACGGCACACCCCCCACACAGTCCTGCTCCCGAGAGGCAACTACCTCGAAACACGTGTCCAGGGATGGCATTTATTATTACACTTCGTAGCATAGGTGTACTCGCCGCTGCTACTCTATCATCCAGAATCCTATGGGGCTACTTGCTAAAGACCAGCGGAGTGCGACCCACGTGAAAATAATGGCTGCGCCTGCCATTTGTCCATAGCAAACAACATGCGCGTGTCCGTAAGGACTGTGGACAGCCCGACGCCATTTTGGTGTCCTACAACAAAAATGCTGTTTCCTGTACGACGTGGAAGGTGTCCTAGCAACGAAAATGGCTGTTATTTATTTATTCTTAACCGGCACGTTTCTTAATAATGCCGCTTACACGGAGTTTGTATTTATTTTGTTGAAACGCGCGCCGTGTAACTTGGCGCCCATTTTTGTGTGTTTTTGTTGCTAAAAAGGCTGCTTTCAGTACGCAGCTTGCCGGGGTTTGAAGAGTTCGGAAGTACGCAGCTTGCTGCATTTTGGTGTTATAGCAATTGGAATGCCGTTTCCTGTACCGAGCTTGTCGTAGTTTGATGACTTCGTATTTATTTTGTTGAAACGCGCGCCGTTTAACTTGGCATTGGCATGCTACTCACTCTCTACCCCTCTACTACTCTACCCCTCTCCTCTACTACCCTAGCATACCCCTCTGCAACCCCTCTGCTACCTCTCTACCCCACTACCCTAATACCCCTCTACTACCCCATTACCCAACTACCCCTCTACCCCATTACCCAGCTACCCCTCTACTACCCCACTAACTCACTACCCCTCTACTACCTCACTACCCTAACACTACTACCCCTCTACTTCCCCACTACCCTACTACCCCACTACCGCCCCACTACCCAATTACCCCATTACCCCACTACCCCCCTATCGTACTACCATACTATCCCACCCCTCTACCCTACTACCCCGCTACTACCCACTACCCCTCCCCTACCCCTCCCCTCTACTACCCCACTACCCCCTACTACTCCACTACTACCCCTCTAGTACCCCTCTAGTACCCCTCTACTGCCCCACTACCCCTCTACTACCCCACTACCCCTCTACTGCCCCACTACCCCTCTACTACCCCACTACCCCTCTACTACCCCACTACCCCTCTACTACCCCACTACCCCTCTACTACCCCACTACTACCCCTCTACTACCCCACTACTACCCCACTACCCCTCTACTAACCCACTACTACCTCACTACCCTACTACCCCACTACCCTACTACCACTCTACTACCCCACTACCCCTCTACTACCCCACTACCCCCCTACTACCCCACTACCCCCCTACTATCCCTCTACTACCCCACTCCCCTCTACTACCCCACTACTACCCCTCTACTACCCCACTAACCCTCTACTACCCCTCTACTACCCCACTACCCTACTACCCCTCTACTACCCCCTACCCTACTACCCCACTACTACCCAAATACCCCCCACTACCCCCCTACTACCTGCCCTACTATCCCACTACTCTACTACCCCTCTATGACCCCACTACTACCCCTCTACCCCACTACTCCTCTACGACCCCACTACCCCTCTACTACCCCACTTCTATCCCACTACCCCCTACTATCCCTCTACTACCCCACTCCCCTCTACTACCCCACTACTACCCCTCTACTACCCCTCTACTACCCCTCTACCACCCCAATACCCTACTACCCCCTACCCTACTACCCCACTACTACCCAAATACCCCCCACTACCCCCCTACTACCTGCCCTATCCCACTACTCTACTACCCCTCTACGACCCCACTACTACCCCTCTACTACCCCCCACTACCCCTCTACCCCACTACTCCTCTACTACCCCACTACCCCACTACCCCTCTACTACCCCTCTACTATCCCACTACCCCTCTACTATCCCTCTACTACCCCACTCCCCCTCTACTACCCCACTCCCCCTCTACTACCCCCACTCCCCCTCTACTACCCCCACTCCCCTACTACCCCTCTACTACCCTACTACCCCTGTATTACCCCACTACTCTAATACCCCACTACTACCCCACTACCCCTCTAATTCCCTACTATCCCTCTATTACCCCCCTACTACCCCCTACTACCCCACTACTCCTCTACTACCCCAATACCCTACTACCCCTATACTACCCTACTACCCCTCTTCTACCCCACTAGCCCTCTACTACCCCCTACTTCCCCACTACTACCCCAATACTACCCCTCTACTACCCCAATACTACCCCTCTACTACCCCAATACTACCCCTCTACTACCCCACTACCCCTCTACTACCCCACTACCCCTCTACTACCCCACTACCCCTCTACTACCCTACTACCCCTCTACTACCCCAATACCCCACTACTACCCCAATACCCCTCTACTACCCCAATACCCCTCTCTACCTCTACACACACACACACACACACACACACACACGTCCTGCAAATGCTGTGTACGGTGGAATGATGTGATGATCGCTACTTGCCCATACAGGTTTGGACTTCTGCTTCTCATGTGCGACTGGTTATCTCTCGTTCAGAGAGCCCCATGTGTTAGGTTGTTGAAATTTGAATAAAGAAATGCATGAAAAAGAAACTGTATTTTAATGGTCCATCAGTAGGACACCACTTGTCATATATGGCATTTGCAGACTACAAATCACAACTCACAGCGAACCCAAAAGTAAAAAAAAAAAAAAGTAAAAAAAAACATTTTCTGCAAGGACTATTGGCGCTCTAGAACAGGAGAGAAGCTATCAGGCTAACCTTAAAAGGGAGCAGCATCACAAAATAAAATGATTGACTAATTGTTGAAACTTCAAACACTGACTCCCAGTCACAGATCTGGGTTTAATCCCTTGTTATTTTGCTTGCCATGTCATCCCAGTTTGGACCCAGCCAAATGCACATCGGTCTTGACCCTGCTCCCTGTGGGAACAGTCCAGCCCGAACTGCCAAGCCAGGTCCTCCCTGGACCTGAAACAAGCATCCTGGGACCGGTTTCGGGGTATCACTCCTAATCACCCAGGCTAGCTTGAATCTAGTGGTGCAGAGAGCAAGGGACCCATGTCTGAGCATACCCGTAGCCACTTAGGGCACACATAGCAACATTGCAAAATAAAATGATGGACAGAGTGTTGAAACTTTCCACTACTTGACCCAGCTCCCCATGGGAACAGTCCAGCCCCTCCCTGGATCTAAGTGGGAAGGGCATGCCCAGACATGGGTCCCGTGCTCACTGCGTCACTGGATTCAAGCTAGTCTGGCTGCTGAGGGGCGATACCACGAAACAAATCCAAGGATGCTTGTTTCTGGTCCAGAGAGGACCTGGCTTGGCAGTTCGGGCTGGACATTTCCCATGAGAAGCAGAGTCAAGACTAATTTGCATATGGATGGGTCTAAACTGGGGTGGCTTGGTAAGCAAAAAAATGGTGGATTAAACCCACATCTTGTGACTTGGGGTGAATGTTTGCATTGTTCAGCATTACGTCCATTATTTGTTCTTTTTTCTTTTAACCTTAAAAGGGAGCATGATCCTTGCCAGGTGACTAAGTAGATTATGCTTCTGAACCAAGCACAAGCATATTTGATAAAGTGATACTGGGCCAGTTCAGGAATTAAATCCAATTTAAACTATAGGCTTTTGTGAGCAAGTCCAAGGTATGCTCTTTCAATTACCAAAATACAGAAGCCTTTTTACTATGTAGTGCTTTCATAGTCTAGACTATTGCTAAGTTGGGGATCCCAAGAGTAATGAGCACCAGCTACCACCGCTATAAGCTTTCACATTCTTATGATTTTTTTCTGCTTTAAAGGGAAAAGGTACCCACAAATTAGAGGAGAAAATGGGGTGAAACACTGGTGGGGTTCTCTATTCTTTGTAAGCTCTACACCACTGATCTGCCAGGGGCCTTGAGCTAAAATAAAAGATTACATGAATGTAGTCCAGTTTCTACATTATAGGAACCTTTTTCACACACAAACGCTAGAATATTTTCCTCTACATTATGCAGACCCTGGAACACCTTTTTGCAAAGCTTTCTTCCATAGAAAAAATAGTAAATATTGTCTGTCCAGGTTAATGGAAACCTAGAAGAGCAAAAAAAGTAATCATATTGGTAAAATAGGACGACTTTGCAACTTCCAAGATGCAAGACTTTCTATAAACCAGATATACATAGGCGTGAAAATACCGGACATTGAAGGTAGAGAGAAAAGGAGCTGGTCTCGTGGATGCACCCCTTCACACAATCCCCTATACTGGCAGTTGCCTCACACAGCCAGTTCTGTTTTACAGATAAAAGGTAAAAAGTTTACAGATCATCGCACCGCCCACAGCTTTAAATGGCAGGGGCAGTAGGTGGGTCTCTTATGACTTCAATGAAGATTACTACATTGCAGAAACAGGACTACGGGTGCAAATCATTTTCATCTACATCGTTGGATCTTCATTGATAGTCAAAAGATGAAATACAGTAGCAAGCTAATTAAAAATGTATCTTTTGGCTAAAGGGCAAGAAGAGATTTAATAGGTAGCCGGAGTGTTAATCATATAGGAAAACACTTGAAAACATTTCTAAGCATTGTGTGGCCTACTCTGGCATATTCTCCACTATCCGTCTCTAGGTATTATTCCTTATTCTTGAGTATCCGAGTCTAGGTAGTAGTGTAGTGAATGTGTGGAGTGATCTCTATGTATCAACTATATAGATTTCTGAGATGGGCACATTTCTAATCTAAGCCATGGTAGCTGGTTTTCCTGTAATGGAATGGGCCTAGCAATGAATTGTTTGGAAGTACCTAGACCTGATGTGTCCAAGTAGCTAGACCTTGTCAGATGTGTCCGTAGTCAACAATAACACTAACATCTCATAGGAAGCGAACCTCAACAAATGCACCACAGCTGAATTCTTTGGAATACGAAAGTAACAGCAACCACGGACTCTTCAGGCTTTTTTAAATGCACAGGTTTATTTTGCAAAAACGCAGACGAAACACTAGAAGCCAGTATTGAGACTATTAATGGGAATACGGCACAAAACAACAAAAAAATGCTATGGGACAGACTCTGGAAATCAATAAAAACCGAAGAGAACAAGTGGTGGGAGGCAACCACATTGCAAAAATACGTAGAAGTCGGAAGAATACCAAGAGGATTACGTATTTTTATAACACCGACGTTCAATGACCCAGATCCAGAACTTGTTAATGAATGGGCGAGTAATAACCATCAGTGCTCAGTAAATATGCTTAAAATGTTGGTAAAATTTGCAAATAAAGAGGTTGAAAGACTTAGCTCAATAATTGAGGATACGACAACTAAAAACCCTGTGCGGACAGGAAGAATTTCTCAAAGAAATGGAGAAAATATACAGAAGTCTTGAAAAAATTGAAAATGACATAAAAATCAAAAAACAGCGTAAATTCCAACGCGATCTGGTTGACTATCAGAAAAGTCAAGTTTTGACCTTTGGAAAGAAATATGATCAACTCCGCACAAATACATCAGTCCCAAATACTATGAACCAGCAAGTTTCTGGTAATGATCTGGAGGATCACTCTAGTACTGACAATCAAACCGGAGAAAGTATTACAAGTGGAAGCGAATCCTCAGCTTTAGCAGACAACATTTCAGTAAAAAACAGCATTTTAAAAGAGTTCAGCCAGATGGCCAAAGGGAGAAATTCGGCCAACAGACAATTCGGGTTTCATGGTCGTGGACGAGGAAACAGAGGCGGAAGTAAGCCAAACACAATAGCGCCAACAGAATTCGAAAGCCCTGTGGGAAGCAGAACAAGGGGACAGATCAAGAAAAAATGATGGAGGAGAAAACAGTCATCAATCTGTCAGAAAGGACATGAAGCCCTATAGAGGTAGATCTTTTAACATTAGGACTTACTTTTTGTCCTTTTAATGACTTTAACTACACACAAAGTCGTATTGATTTATTCCATTTCACGCGGAAATTACGCATTAAGAAATGGTATGCCACCAAAATTACAGGTAACAGACATGAATGGGGAACCCCCAAGTGTAATAACAATGTCTGATGTTGAAACACTGCAGGCTATGAAAGTGTTGGCAGATGAAAGTCAAAACGATGATGATCTCTTTGCTAATTTAATACATGACAATGTCCCTCTAAATTTAAGTGCCAAAACAGGTTTTAAGCCTAAATCGATCTTTCTTCCCCAAATTAAGAATGAGGCGATCGATGTGTTTGAGAAGGGAGTCACACAGGAATTATCCAAGTTGGCCAAAAAGAAATATTACGGGTGGAAAAATGTTTCCAAACAGCAGATGAGTGCAATTGATAATTTAAAGAAAGACCACACCATTGTCATTAAAAAATCCGATAAAGGAGGGAATGTTGTTGTATTATCTAGACAGAAGTACATTGAAGAAGGGATGAGACAGTTAGCAGATAAGGAGAGTTACAACAGAATGGAATATGAAAATTCTGTCAAAGCATTTCAAAAACGTCTTACTGAATGGAAAGACAAAGAGTTATTAGACCAAGGGGAATATGGTTTCCTTCTGTGTAAATTTCCTAAACTTCCTGCTTTATACCTACTCCCCAAGATTCATAAAAACATGCAGAATCCCCCTGGGAGGCCAATAGTCTCATCGAGAGGGAGCTGCATGGAGAACACATCTAGATATGTTGATTTTTTTCTGCAGTCATTTGTCAAAGCGCTACCCTCGTATGTGAAGGATACGGGGGATTTTTTGAGACGCTTGGAAAAGTTTGATTGGAAAGAGGAATTCCCATTGTTGTCTTTGGATGTGATGAGTCTTTACACGTGCATTCCACACGAATTGGGGCTCCAGGCATGCAGACACTTTATGAATGAGAGATCTGTCTCGTACCTATTTCCCACAGAAATGATCATTGAAATGATGTCTATCTAAAACAAAAAAATGTCATGTTTGATAACAAAATCTACAAACAGACCCTCGGTACTTCGATGGGGACCTGCTTTGCGGGTCTCTATCTAAGGCACTGGGAGGAACCGATAGTGAGGAAATTGGATTTCTTCAGAGACAGAGTAGCACTTTGGGTACGTTATATTGACGATATTTTCTGTGTATGGAAGGGGAATGAAGGAGAGGCGAGCGAGTTTGTAGAGGTACTTAACACAAATGATTTCAATTTACGATTCACAAGTCAGTGGTCCAACAAAACCCTTGAATTCCTTGATCTGACACAGTACAAAAACAATAGGTTGGAAAGTTCACTGTTCAGGAAAACCACTGCAGGGAATAGCGTACTCCACGCAAAGAGCTGTCATCCGCATTCCCTCATTGACAGTATTCCTCTTGGAGAACTTCTACATGCCAAACGTAACTGCAGCACGCTTGAAAGTTATGAGAAGGAGGAAATCATTATGACACAAAGATTCCTTGAGAGAGGTTACTCAAGATCAGTAATCAACAAGGCCAGAGCAGAAGTAAGGGATAAAACTAGAGCCTCACTACTGGTAGAAAAAAACGACAGGGAAGAAGATTTGAAAATCAGATTCATCACCACTTTCAGTAGACAGGCATGTGATGTAAGGAAAAGTCTTACCAAATTCTGGCCAGTGTTACATACTGATAAAGATCTTGTCAGTAAAGTAGGGATACTGCCCCAGATTACTTTCAGAAAAGCTAAATCCCTGAAGGACACACTCTGTAGAGCAGTGGAACCAGTTGAAATAAGAAGTCTGGGAATATAGGGGTTTTATCCATGCGAGTAATTGTAAGGCATGCAAAAACAGCACACACAAGAAAGAATGCAAACTCTAACCAGATTCCAAACCTTTTCAGATAACGAAACATACATTTTGTAACACTGAATTTGCAGTGTATGCCTTATTCTGCCCGTGCAAAAAAGCATATATCGGCAGTACTATACATAAGGCAAAGAAAAGGGTATTGGAGCATTTGCGTGCAATAAAAAATGGTGACAAGCAATACCCCATGGCAAGACATTTTCAAAGTCACCATGGGCTAAACAACGCCCTGTTAAATTTCTGTGTATTAGACTCGATACGACTTAATGAAAGAGGTGGCAACAGAGTGCAAGATCTTAGACGCCTCGAGTCTAAATTAATTATACAGTACAGGACTCTAGTTCCTATCGGACACAATTGTGATGAAGAAATGGAAGTTCATTTGGGTTAAGAGAGTACACCGTTTTGGATTTTGTGAGGTACTGTTAGTGTTGCGTATATCCCTATTATAGTTTGGAATAAATCCCTTAATTTGGAGATTTAGGAGAATAAAAGTAGTAAGTTTATTGTCTTTCATCCTGTCTTAGTCAAAGAACGAATTTTAATCAAGTATTTATTTAGTTATAAATCTGAGAAGTGTCTGTTATTGTGGTATAGTGTATCATGTCTATGTAGTTAAAATTATCGAGGACTCTGACTCCTCGATAATTAACCTAGCCTTTCCCCCAGAGTATGCTATTTTCACTTTAAATCGGACGACTAGAGGTGGAGGTATTGCGATGGCCACCAAGCGGTGTTATCCCTGCGAGTGGAAAGCCGCTGAACTTTTGGGGTGTGAGGGTGTCCTATTTAAAATAGCGTTTAGTCACCAGTTTACCTTCTCTGGGTTATTAATTTACCGGCCTCCGGGCTGTGACTCTGTTTTTAGGGCTGCTCTTCCTGAGTATATTAGCATAGAGGCACTAGGATGCGCAAATTTTAATGTTGTGGGAGATCTTAATCTCCATTTGGACTGCCCTTCTTTACCCTCTATTAGGAGCTTTTTGGCGGATCTTGAGGCTTTACAGCTCTCGCAGATGATTACTTTCCCCACACATAAAGGTGGTCATATTCTTGACCCGTTCTTCACAAATCTAGAAGGACTCAGAGTTCTTGGTTCCTCCCAGTTGGTCTGGACAGACCACATGCTGGTGAAAACGGCATGCTCTTTGTCTGACTCTCCTTTTCTATCTCAGGATAGACTTGTTCTTAAACGACACTGGAACAAATTAAGACTGGAGGATTTTTACCATCAGCTCGAGAAGGTTCCTTTAGGTCCGCTCACCGAGGTCGATTGTGGATACGACTCCTTCTGTGAGTGGATATCTGGTGCCCTCGATTCTCGGATTCCTATGTGTTGGTCCAAGTGTCACCGGAAGGAGCCGAGCCCTTGGTATGACACTTCCTTGGCATCTCTTAAGAGGGCCTGTAGACAGGCCGAAAGATTATGGAGGAAGTCGTACGACCCAGATCTGAAAATATGTTATCTGGCTAAGGTCAAGATTTATCACAGGGCAGTGTGTCAAACTCGCGCTTCCTTTTATGCTCAACAGTTTCAGAACTCTGCCAATCCATCGAAACTTATTTTTAAAGTATTAAATGACTTGATGGCGAAGAGAGCAACTGCAGTGGAAATATGCTCGGACTCACATTGTGAGGGTTTGGCCTCTTTCTTCCATGAAAAAGTGCAAGCCATCTATCGCACTTTCCCAACGGGTTCCTTGATGCTAGAGCAGGTTGGTCGCACCTTAGGTGAGGGGGAATGTCTTTCCATCTTACCCCCCTTATCTCTGGAGGTGTTTGACTTTCTCAGTGCCAAAATCAAGTCTGGATCTCCGGCAGACCCGCTGAAACCGGCCCAACTCAAGACCCTGGCACCGGTTTGCCGTACCCCGGTGCTGTCCTTGATCAACCTGTCTCTCTATTCTGGAGTGGTTCCCGTTAGATGGAAGCAGGCAGTAGTCACGCCAATTCTGAAGAAAGCGACCCTTAACCCCCTTAAACCTGAAAGCTACCGCCCTATCTCCCTTGGGCCACGAAAATAGCGGAGGCCCATGTGAATGCCACTCTTACAGACCATCTTGGTAGGCTTAAAATTCTCGACCCTACCCAGAACGGGTTCCGTGCGGGTCACAGCACGGAGACGGCCCTTCTCTCGATGGTCGAGCATCTGCGGTCCGTGCTGGATTCCGGTCGGACGGCGGCACTACTGTTATTAGATCTTAGTGCCGCCTTCGACACGGTCTCGCACGGGATTCTGATTCGGCGTCTTGAGGAGGTGGGCGTTTCTGGCTCCGCCTTGCACTGGTTTCGTTCCTTCCTTACGGATAGGTCATTCCAGGTGGCGATCCCGCCCGGTAAGTCGTCATCCTACCCGCTAGACCAGGGAGTCCCACAGGGGTCTTCACTGAGTCCCACCCTTTTCAATCTGTATGCGAGACCGTTGGCTGCGGTCGTCAAGCGGTGGGGCCTGACCATGGTCTCTTACGCAGATGACACGCAGCTGGCGGTCACACTGAGTGGGGACTCAGACCTGGAGGCTCCCAGGTTCTGTGATGGTCTGCGGGAAGTGGCAAACTGGATGAATTCCAACTGTCTCCAGTTAAACACCAAGAAGACGGAGATTATGGTGGTTGTTAAACAGGTGGCTTTGTGGGATGACAAATGCTGGCCTTCGGAGTTGGGTGTGACTCCCCTGCCAGCGGCAGAGATAAAAAACTTGGGGGTGTGGCTTGATCCTTCTCTGAGTTTCATCTGTCATACCAAGAAGGTGGCGGCTTCTTGCTATGGCATCATCAGAGGACTTCGACCCATCCTCAAATTCTTTGATGCACCCACAAGACAGCTGGTGGTCCAAGCATCAGTGCTGTCCAGGCTGGACTATGCCAGCTCCCTACTGGCGGGGATAAACCAATCAGAATTTCTGCGGCTCCAGCGGGTTCAAAACGCTGCGGCCCGACTGGTGACAGTTCTGCCTAGGCGATGCTCGGTGTCCAATACTCTGCGCTCTCTCCACTGGCTCCCTGTGCAGCAGAGGATTAGATTTAAGGTTCTCTGCTTTGCATTTAAAATCCTAAAGGGTACTCCCCCACAAATCTTGGAGAAATTGCTGATCCCCTATGTCCCCTCTCGCACTCTTAGATCGCTAGGCCAGAACTTAGCAGTGGTCCCGCGTTTTAAGTTGAGCAGAATTGGTGGCCGCTCCTTTCGAGTCCTGGCAGCGAGTTGGTGGAATTCTCTTCCTCCACAAATCCGGGCCATCGATGAGCTCCTTCAGTTTAGACGGGCTATCAAGACCTTTTTATTTGTTTAGCTTATCTGTTGTGTCTCGTCTCCTTTTGTCCGCTTTTAGTGCTGTGTTGTGTTCACCTTCTCAAAGCGCTAGGACGCCCCTTTGCTGGGGCAGCTGTGCGCGGTACAAATAAAAATAACATAACAAAATGAATGTGTGATTACATTTATGTTTTTTTGTCCGTTTATTACAGAGAACAGAGAAGTCATCATTGGAAAAATGCAAATAAGCCAAAGTATCTGTGGATTGTTCCACGAAGGAAGGAAAGAGTAATACCGTTGAATGGTAGGACTGTTCCAGATTAAGGAGAATGTTGTGAAGAGGTTTTGACCCACTTGGGTTTAATTTAATGTCGAACGCATATTTGTTTATCGTGATTTCATTAATCAGTGATGAAGCAGTAAAATGATACTGCGTTAAAACTGTCAGAGATGCTTTCATAGATTGGAGCATAACATCTAACTATTTGATTCACTGTACATTACAAACGCGTTACGTTTTGTTCCTTATCATGCATTTAATGATGGTCAAATACACACTGGTATTAGTATAAAAGCTTTCCGACCAATAGATCATCATTTGAAAGATGGCAGCATTCGCCGACTTGCATTGCAATTGGAGTGAAGCAACTCCTGAGTATGAAGTCTGTTGTCTATGTCGTTGTATTTTTCACACGATCACATGTTTGCCTATTGTAACCACTGCACTCGTGAACAAGGGAGCAAGTCCCGAAACGCGTAGAGTGGGCCGTTTTTGCAAAATAAACCTGTGCATTTAAAAAAGCCTGAAGAGTCCGTGGTTGCTGTTACTTTCGTATTCCGAAGAATTCAGCTGTGGTGCATATATATATATTACCTACTGGCGGTCGCCAGTAGGTAGTTATAGTTAGGACCCCTTTTCCATAGGAAATCCGCAACATTCTATTTTGAATAACTTTGGCGCCGGTCGACGAATCCTCGCGAATTTCTCAAAATAGGTGGGGCGCTACGCTCCGCTCCTACCCTGAAAGTCTCGGGGGGATTCGTCAAGCGGGGGCTGAGATAAAAGGGGGGTCCCAAAACGCGTTTTTCCCATGCATTTTTCCATAGGACCTTTAGACAGGGCTACAGCCCGAACGGCTGAACAGAATTACTAGAAATTTGGCAGAGAGGTAGTCCCTAGGTCAAGGAAGTGCCTTTTGTAGGTTTGGTGTAAATCTGTTCAGTAGATTCTGAGAAAATAGCCTTTAAATCAATATATATATCTGAGCCAGCTTACGGTACGCTTACCGTAAGCTTACCGTACGCGTACGGTGGCGTGCGCGATTCTGATTGGCTCTTAGATCTTAGTAAACATTCGAATCGGCCGAAACCAGGAAGCGGCGGCCGCCATTTTCTCTCTCGCACTGAGAGTAAGGTTGTTTAATTAAAACCAATACACATGTAAAGGAGCTGTTTTGACAGCTCACACACACATAGCCATGATGAGGGAGTCCCCCATGACCCCCCAAGGCCAAAAAGGCCATTTTTATTTTTTCGCTAATTTCGCCGATTACGCTTACCGTACGCGTACGGTAAAAAATATATAAAAAAAAACACTATCCACACTCTCCCCACCCCCTGTGCTTTTGGTGGCCGCAGGCCACCAAATGTGCAGGGCTTATCAGAGGTGTAAAAAACCACAATATTTTCAACAAAAATAATCAAAGAAAAAATTATCCACACTCTCCACCCCGTGTGCAAATGGTGCCCGAAGCGCACCATTTGTGCATGGCTTATAAGCACCGTAAGCACAGTAAGCACCGCGTGCTTACTGTGCACGCACGGTGCGCGAAGCGCACCGTGCGCGCACGGAACGAACTGCGTTAAGTGGGCGCGCACGCCACGAATGGCGTAAAGTAACTTAGCATTTAAAAAACCGTACAAATTCACAGAAAAAACCATAGGTTTCACACACGTTATAGTTAGGAATTAGCATTTAAAAAACCTTGCAAATTCACTGAAAAAACCATAGGTTTCACACATGTTATAGTTAGCGGAAATTTTACTGATAAAAAACCAGTGAAATTCCCCCGTTATAGTTAGTGCAGGCAACTATAACTCACGCGACCGCAATCTTCTGCTGATGACATATGTGTCTTTATGAAAAAAAAATATTTGTAATATATGTATAGCTAAAAATTTATGGAAGAAGACATGGGCAAATAAGTGTCTAAATACAGTATTAGCATCAGCAGAGGATTGCGGTCGCGTGAGTTATAGTTGCCTACACTAACTATAACGGGGGAATTTCACTGGTTTTTTATCAGTAAAATTTCCGCTAACTATAACATGTGTGAAACCTATGGTTTTTTCAGTGAATATATATATATATACATACATATACACATACACATATACACACACACACACACACAATATCACTATATATAGACATACATAAATATGATCAAATGATGGGCTGATAAATCTAGACATTATCAAGTTGAGTTCCCAGGGTGGGGTGGGGGAGTAACAGCACGCGTCAGATTGATTCTTAGATGGCCTATGACAACTGCCATACATTTTGAGAAGGCTCAGAGAGCTGAATTTAGTCCGAATCGAAAGACAGTGTACTGATAATGACTTTCTCCCAATGTGAATCTCAGAAATTATCTGTGAAGAATTGAGACTGGAATTTGAACAATGCAAACGGTGGAGAGACTCTTGGGGGGAGGTACGTTTTAGTTTAGCAACTGATCTTTCACTTTCAATTTACCTAAAAAAAAAAGACAATATTCGAATCCACCCTGAAACCTTGATACCAGGGCATATGACCGATGAGAAGATGAACAAAATACTCTTGCTAAAGCCAATGCTGCTGAATAAAGGTCGTATTCGATAAACCCGGATGCCTCACCCTTGATTTCCTGTATTGGGATATGAGATTCTCAATCGAATTTTTTTATTTAAAAATATGACCTCACCAAGCACACAACAGCACCCCGCTCTTCGTAACTAGACAAAATACCACACTGTAATAACGCAACAATTGTTCATCTCAATTACAGAGTCTCATACTTCAAGCTGATCAAGGCACGTAATTTTCCCAGATGGCAGATACCCTGCACCCATTACGTCTAAGCACTAACACACACAATCAAACATACAGAAAGAACCCTTTCATCCACAGTCACACAACTGATTATCCAACTCAATCAGCCACAACTGAAACATAAGCCTAAAATAGAATCCTTCAGATGCAGACATTAAATGACAAATACAATGATACCCTACCAATAGCAGAGCACGAATTGAACCCATCTCTACAACATGGTATTTAAGGTGCTACAACATCTCTACAATCTTTCACCACCTTAGAATGAAGTATATGGAGGATGGTGTCAGACCACAGAAAGCCATGTGTGTGTGTGAAGCGCTTCTGAAGCCGAACCACTGCGTGCATTTTTTATTTTAATGCCATTCAAGCGTTGATAAACACTTCCTTTTAAGAATGTGTTCTTCAGATTAAGAATGACAAGATCAAGGATTAATATCAACTGGCCACAAAATGAGCTCTTATGTTTTAAAGTGTAAGCTTAAAGTTAACTTGTTTGAGTGTGATGTAAACATTTTTAAGATCAGGCTTCTGGTATCTGTTAATTCGTACTTAAAGAAAGGCCACAGTTCCAGGTTTCTGTGGGGATATCCTTTCAGAGGCCCCCTAAACATTTATAAAATTTTGTTTTGGGCAAATTAAGTCTTCTCCGAGGCTTTGGAATGCTCTTTCAGACACGTTTGAACGCTACCTAAATTAATCATCTCCCATTTTCTCGCTCTCAGAATAGTGCTGTTCTCTTCTATGCATTACATCTATACCATAATCAAGCCTCCAACCCGCTGTTCCCCTTGACTCCTTTCACACCCAGACCACCTCCCTTTCTTTATATGCTCTCTCAACATAGCTTCCCTTAAGTCTCTTACTTTGTCTCTGCTCTCCCCTTTTTCCTATCCAGAATACTTGTTGCACCACAGGTTATTTCACCAAGGGAATGAGAAGTTTTATACATTTATGATGGCGGTTCTGTTTGATTTTTAACATTGCTTTATTGTTGTATGTAGAATTCGCAGATACCCCAAGAGTGCGTTATAAGACTGTAAAAATGAATAACAGAAAAATGGCTGAAAAGAGGCTTGTTAATTTATCCTGAATCCAGAAAGGCCCGTGAAAATATATGACAATGAGGACATGATTGGGAGGTTTTTTTAATGGTACTCAGGGCCAGCTTTAGGGCAGTGCGACTGGCGTGGCCGCAGGTTGGCACCTGTGGATGGGGTGCCAACCTCAGGGGGGGGGCAACGGTGTTTAGCAATAATGTATGATTGGAGAGATATGGGGCACTTATGCCAGGTGGTAGTGAGAGAATCCGAGGAGGCGGTCATGGAGTGTGGGGGCGCCAAAAACTATTGTTGCACTGGGCGCCACCAGCGCCCTGATGGTACTTTTAGAACATGTGCCTCATGCCAGTTCATATTATTATGGGTATTACACATTTTCGTCTAACACAATATGAATTACATAAACCTATAACCATAATACATGTAAGCCCTGGTACTGTTGGTTGTGGAAAGAGGAACTGTGTGAACACTGTTGATTGTGGAATGAGGAACTATATGTGTGAAGACAATGTTTGACGTCCGTAACAGTATGCTGTAAAAAGAAATGTACTGTAAATAAAACTCTTACATGATCACATATCACCCTCAACATTAACGCACACAACACAGATACATACCTATGAAAGGACAGCCACTTGACATTGTCACAGAGAACGACTCCAGAGGTCATAAGGAGTTCAGCAAACCGCAAAGTGTCAATTCCCTCTTCTTCATGCTTCTGGAACTGCAGCCCCGAGTTAGCTAGGAGGTCGATGGAATCCTGAGAGTACATATCCTCACTGGGGAGTAAATGAGTCAGAAAAGGCAATAAGAATGGCCAGATAACATGAACAAATGCAGCTACAGTGTGTAGATCATGAAGGGCAAACATTTGTTGGGTTGATAGCCACTGTGCTATTGCGCAGGGATGTAAAGGTTTTGGGGGAATGAACAATAAGATATGGAGAAGATGTGACACTGTGAATGAAATAAGGGTGAGAGACAATGAGGAAGAGACTCACAGCTTGGGACCTCGTGGTTGGGCTATGTTTAAACACACAGGATTATTAACAAGAAGCCTGGGTCTGTGCTAGTAAGAAGGAGCACATGTTAAAAATCACGAAATTCGTTGAGCAACACCTGGGAGAAAGAACTTCTATTTGAAAGAAGGGAGGGACTTTGCAAGCAAGCGGTTTGGAGGCACAAGTATATTATGAACTTACAGGGGGCTGTGCAGCAGGGTCCAGTTCAAATTTACTGACAAAGGCATGTGCCTATGTCTACAAATGGAATAAATATCAAATTTTTTGTAACTCAACAAGATTAGGGTTTTTTGTTTTTGAAAATCGATCAAGTTTGTCTGCAACTTTAAATCGTGATATTTGTGAGCCTATGAGCTACTTGGGAGGACAAACACTTCAGCAACTCAAGCCCAAAGAGCTCAGTGTGTGCATTATACAAAGCAGATTCGAACTTACACAAAGCTTGGGATGCAACACTGATTTAGTAGCCAGAATTTATTGAGGAGGACAAGAACTTGGATAACAGAAAGAAATCTGTAGAGAATAAGGGAATATAAAGAATCTCACATTTTGAAAACACCAGTCCACAGACCCTGCAGATTAGAGTAGTGTGAAAAATAGAATTCCACTTTTGTCACCAGCTATTGTCACAATACATATTAGCCTCAAAATCTCAACCACCCTCTCCTCAGAAGCATTCACCGATAATGGTGAAAGCTTTAAAAAGAAGGGTCTAGACATTGAGGGGACTGTTACCACCCTCATCTTCCTTTTATCAGTGCAAGTAATGAAAGTGATACATTGACGTGTATCACGAGAAGCAAGTCTCTTGTTAGCTTTTTGTCACCTATAGGAGAGTTCACGACCATCAACAGCAACCAATAAAATTAATTATTCTCATTGGCAATTACTAAAAAAGTATATATATATATATATATATATATATATATATATATATATATATATATATATATATATATATATTCATATATACAAGTTCTCACTTGGAAGTAACAGCCAGCACATATAGTTGCCTTCCTCTGCTCCTGACTTACGTGAGGTTAAACCTGAAGTTGAACTGCCAGGTGTTGGTCCCAGGTGGATACTCTCCCTTCTCATTCATGAAAGTCAGACCGAGCTGGATGATTTTAAGCAAGTCCACGTTACAGCGCAGAAGCTGGTACTGATAGTCAATGGTGCTGCGGAATTCACCGATCGGCCTCACCACCACCCCAGGAAACTCTGTATCCTAAGGACAGCAATGAAAAGAACACTTACCACTGCAGAAAGGTTGAAAGAAAATTGAAGAACACAGCTCATCCATCTCCCTCAATTCAACTACCGTCCAACAATCAGAAAGTTAAGAAAAAAAAGCACTGCAACTAACCAAAATACGACTTAACCATGTTGCAATTAAAAGACAAGCAATTGCACAAACAAATTGATCTTAATAAGCTAGCCGCTCCACCCAGCCTTACAGAGAAAACCACTGTCCTACTTAAATATTAGCAATCACAATTAGATACTGTTAAAATAAGTGTCTATTTTAGTTACCGAATGGGAAAGGCCAAACCCTCTCATAGTCCTACCCAAAGCACGAGTACAAATTACTTCTTAAATCATTCAACAATGGCAAATTATGCCTAGAATGCAGACTATCCCCAAACCTGCACAGCACGAAACACATGACGGTCAACACTCTGAAGATGCAGCTAACAGTTCTTACCAATAAGTCATTTTAAAGAACTTTCGGGAAGAAGCACTTTCTAATCTTGACAGATAAGATCCGAAGGTGGTTGCCAAATAAACGGTGCTCTGATCACATAGCATGTTGATTTCTCAGTAATTTAGCATTTACCTACCAGATAATGCTGATTGCATGCTTACTGTGACCACACAATCTGTTGGCATCATACTTTCAAACTGCCCTTAATGCATACATTTGCCAGTGAATCAGATTCACTATATCGTCATTGTTGGCTCTCCCACGTCTCCATTACTAGTCTATCTGTGGATGAGCAGTGCTAGCGAAATCATTTACCACAACTGAGGGCTCTCATTTTAATCATGCATGCACAGGTTTGTGCTATTATCAATGCGCCTCACCTAAACCAGTTTTTCTTTAACCATAGGTCTTTCAATTTGAAGATGAGATTCCATGTTCCATACACTCCCTTTATCATCTAGCAGTTTCCAGACATGCGCCTTTGTTGTAGCTGGAACATTTTTGAGTTCTTATGTCAGATGGGCACTGCCATTTCCAGTTTAACACCTTTGCCAAGTTATTCTCTTCAGACTACACCTTGTTTTCTGCAGAGCGGTTTTCTTCAATATCTAACCCATAGCAGATTTAAATTGAGTGATAACCTGTAGACTGCCTTTTCTGCCTCTATGTGTAGTTCTGGCCAATAAATGTGATTCCTCGTACTTCCCCTTGTAACAGTTTGTTCTCATGTAGATAATGGGCTTTCCTTCACGAAGATTACAAAGCACACCCTACATTAGTTTTTATAACATGTGAAGAGTCAGTCCTCTTTCCATGACTGTTCCGCCCCACCAATGGGAAGACACTGTGCTGTATTTAAAGTCGAAACATGAATCCGTTTATTTGAACCCACACTGAGGAAGGCAGACACGCCGAAACGAGTCTGTGGGGTCTAATTCAATAAAAGAGAGCGGTATTAATCCTGCCTGAGTCTTGTGATGTCATTAAGTTAATATGCGGTGAACCTGAGCTGTGTCGGAGTCCGTTACATTTCAAGCGGGCTGTGGTGAAGGATATATATATATATATATATATATATATATATATATATATATATATATATATATATATATATATATATATATATTAGCATCTCCCAATACTGAACAACTCAAGTCTCTTTTCAGGGTACCAATGCTTAAAAAATAGTTATGTGTACCTTTCAGCCCGTGTCACATTTCTACTTGTAACAACTCTATCCAGAGGTACTTGAACAACCAGATCATCTGGTTCTTCCCCAACAAATAGACAGTCCTAGTTTGTGTTTTCTATATTACACGGGTCATTAGCAAATATATTTCAGATATACATCAACTCATTTATTTTATATTAATGACTATGCCAACATACATTCATGGTTTTCCACATCCTGCCGTCTTAAAGCCAGTCATGCAATGATCTTTTTTGCTCAGTCATTCAATCTTTGCTTGCTCCCAACTAAACTTACTAACTGCTCCGGAATCCTAATCCAATATGCTTAGATTTCGTTTATACAAAGAATGTTTGCAGCCCCAGCTTTTTTTTCCACCTACTGCATGACCAAATCCCACTGCTGAGGAGCCACAGGCCATGTCTTCCATTGGGTGAGGCCTGCTCACCATGGCGATGTAGCTGAACGTGCGCACCATCTCTCGGATTTTCCTCATTTCGTCTTCCAAGTTGACAGCCCACACCTCGCAGATAACTTGGGTGTTATCCACGATTGCAGCGGGCATGCTGGGGGCGTTGGCGGAAGGTGCAATGTTGGGAAGTTGATGGGACACCAGGACTGACCACCAAAAAAGAACGTACTGGGCTCGGAAGAAGGCCAATAAGGCTCAGTGTATGGCGGCCCAAGGACCGCTGCTGGAACCTGAAAAAAATGGAAACAAAACATCAAACCAGTCTGGCGCAAATTAACTGTCAGCGACAAACAGGTTGCTTTTCCAAATACAGGAAGAACCTGATTGGACTAAGATCAGTAAAGAAATGTCATAACTCCCATGGTTTCCCCAAGTCTCTGTCTAAAAAATGGTTCCACAAACTCCATAAAACTTTACCAAGCAACAGATCTCTGAGTGGAATATCCTTAAAGTGACAATGAAAAAATAAAACAATATTTTTCATATAGTGTCTACACTTATAGTTGTTACAGCATGCTAAATCTCTTTCTGCCAAGTTACCGGGACAGTTGTGAATACGTTTTAGTTATCTACACTTCGAGCCAGACTGCTACCAGTTACTGCATTTGGAAACAGGGTTTACTGCAGTTCAGTTATAGAAAATATACTGCATAGGAGAAGCATGTAAAATGTGTCAGCCAAAGGCACAGCAAGTGCATGTTCAGAAGGCAGTGTCCGGTCATATTGTTATAGTAGAATATAACCTTATATTAGGAAGGCATCCAGTACATTTCAGGGCATATTTCGTTTGAGTTCAGGTTCAAAGTGGTGTACAGTACACAATATTGGGTTAAATGAGTTATTGCTCAGTCTCGTATGAAGTCTTGCTCAGCCCTGTGTTACAGTCCAGTTTTAGATTATGTAGGGTATAGCCCTTTGCTCAAAGCGTTGCTGTTCAGTGAAGATAAATCTTGATCAGTACAGTAGTGACCACAGCATATTATGATCCAGATAAAAATCATAAGATATGCAGGACAGTTTGGTTTAATAGCCCTGGCATCTGTACAATAGGTTACTTATAGTTCAGTCTTAGGTGACCGTATCCACACAGAACAGACAGATGCTGAATCTGACATTAACCACGTTATGCAAACCGAGGGGCCCGGTAACAATTTTATTTTTTCACTATATAATTGTTTGCCCCAATTCATACCATCTATCTTATAATATACGGATGTATTTTCTAATGGTAACTGCAGAAGGTTAAGTGGGCATGAATAATTTCTGACTCCTGTATCAGCTACTGCCAATGGTTGTCCTTCTATTGGGTCCCGAATTGCCACTGTATACAACGCCGAGCTGGCATTAATGGGCAGCAGAATGCCTGTTGCAGAGGGGTGTGATAATTAAACGATTCTAACTGAATCTATGCACGTAACTTTGTTAACTAGAGTATTTAGCAGGCGACGCAATTTGGCCTGACGAATATTAACAGACAACTTTCACAATAGATATCAATTCCTATAGGATCACAGACCCCCTCTTGCAGAGTCTGCAAAATGAAAAGGGTAGCTAACCACCAACTGCAGCGATGGCACATGCATAGGCCCAGAAGCCTACGCTAGACTTTTATACCGGACATCGAGCATCCCGGTAATATCCAATACTCCATACTACTTTAAATGATTGCACAGCCCCAGACACACTAAGGGGCACCTCTAACCCCGTCCCTCAAAACAGAATGTCCAAAGGACTCATTCACATTTATTCGAAAAGTAAAAGTGCCCCTGCACTCATCTGAAGGTCTACGTGCCCCCTCGTACTCCAATGAAGGCCCAAGTGCCCTTCTGCACTGCCCTGTAGGACCCTTGCAAGTCTCTGAAAATCCAGGTTCCTCCCTTCACACTTCTGCACTTCTCTGAATGTCCAACTGTTCCCTGCACTCCTGTGTAGAGAAGTTCTAATTGGTATATAGTCTTCGAAATGTCCAACTGGACTCATCTATAGAACTCTGTATGCTCTCTCGAGCCCTAGTACACCCACCTAACCCAATTACGGTAAGTAAAAGTACAAGTGACACGCACATTTTTCTAAAGGTTCCCGAACCCATCCTACTCCTCCGAAAGCCCAAATGCAACATCCACTCCCGAATGTTCAAGTTGAATCTTAATTTTGTATGCTACTCGCCTACTAGCCTTACCATGTATTGTATATTTCTGACTGATATATACTTTGGTTGTCATGTAGGGATCTAGTACAACTGTAGAGCGCTTTAACACCTCTGAGTAATCACCAAGCCACATAAGGCTGCAAAAATAAAGTGCCCCCCCCCCCCAACTACTCTAAAGGTCCCAGTACGGAGGCCTGCTGAACATTTTCCCATTCTAAATAACCCAGTTGTCTTTTGCGTTCCTCTAAAGAACCGAGTAATCTCTACCCCTCCTCTTAAAGTCCTAGTGTCATCTGCCCTCCTCCTCTAAAGCCCCCTACTTACACGAATCGTTCGTGATTTCACCCTAATACCCGTTGTCCGTTGTTGATCTTTTAACGGATGTCATTTGTCTGTGAATTCAGCATTTCCGGGTCGCGTAACAACCAATCACACATTCTCGAAGTTGTATGGGCGGGGAAAACTATTGATGTGTAAAATGACCTTCGATTGGCGCATCGTCACTACCTCAGCCAATCCTAGTGCGCCGTCCAGAGTCCCGATATGCTGATTGGCTACAGAGACACTGAGTCTGTATTTATGCACGCATCTCTAGCTGATACAATGTGCGATAATCGGTGGGTGCTGCTGCCCATGCCTTTTTGGAGATTAGATACATTTTAGATGGAGAGGCAGACAAACGCTGAGCCCAGAACCAGGGATTACACCCTAGCCGTTCTCCTTCAGGGGCGTCGGAGACATTAATTGTCTGTGGGGCAGTCTTGAGAATTTTCCATTGACACTATACAAAGTGTTCGTGGTTAGCGAGCCGCAAGCTCCTTCTTATCCAACCGAATAACGCTAAAGTGAGATAGAAAGGCAGGTAGTTACAATTTGCAAGTATGCTTTAATTTTAACCTCATTCAGCAATAATGCAAGTTTGGACATGTGATGTGAAGCATAGGTTTTGTACTGGAGGTGTAGTGGTGAACACATTTACTACTATTTTGGTATGCTGTAAAGTGCAGTATGCTGCATAGTATGAAAAGTTGGGAGATAACAAAACGGTTCTCACATTTTATGCTTTGGCTCGAGGAGGCATACGTTTTTGGCACAAAATCCTGTCTACTCTCTCAGTAGATGGTGTAGGAAAGTGGCTCTGTATATACTGTTACCAAATAGGTACAGTGTGTACAGAGTCCCCAGTCCCCAGAGGTTTGGCAGAGGCTAAAGTTAGATATAACCTTACTTTCTAAAGTGGTAGCTTGGTCGAGCAGTAAGACAGTATCAGAGGACAGTGTAAAGCATTTGTTGTACACACTCAGTCAGCAAATGGTCTTACACACTCAAGAACTGAACTCTAGGCCAATGGTTTGTATAAAAAAGTATATGGTTGTTTTATTTTAGAACCAACAATAGGTATCAAAATCTACTTTCTCAGAATGAAATGCTTTAGTTAAATACTTTGCAATAAGCAATTGACTTTTAAATGCAATAGTTTGTTTGTTGCAATAGGGAACACAATTTCAAATACAATATTACATTGAGCTCAATGGGAATTTTAAGTTAAATGCAATTGATTACTTTCAGGATTACTTTTCTAACTCCAGGACAGGATCCTAGATTCAGTCCTGGAACAGTTCTTGGAAACAAGTGAGTAAATACGTTTTAGTTACTGTTGTGATTTTTAAGCAATATTTTGGTATTTTAAAAGTTGACACTTGGAAACTTTTTCTAGTCAAATTACTAATGTTATCCTATGGGAGGAAATTCACTTAGCAGGTAAGTGGGGTTATGGTTACTTTTTCGGGTTCAGTGTTGGATCCTGGATCCAGCACTAGTATACCACCTGTAAGCTGTTGATAGAATGCGTTTAGGTTATACAGGCGATTTTTAACGAATATTTGTAAGTTTGCAAAATCGACACTTAGAAGAAATTTCACAGAAAAACAGTAAATGGTTTCCTATGCGAGAAAGTTCAAGTTACCGGTAAAGTATGTTCTCGTTACTTTTGTAATCCAGTGCTGGGCTCCTAGGGTCAGTACTGGGACATCTATCTAAAACAGGTAATTAATTACGTTTTCACAGTTGGTCCAATTTTTAAAGAATGTTTGTAGTTTGCAAAAATCGACACTTAGAAGAAATTTCACAGAAAAACAGTCAGTGGTTTCCTACGGAAGAAAATTGAGTTAGCGGTAAGTATGGTTTGTAATTACTTTTCAGGGTCAGTGCTGGGCACCAAGATCCAGCACTGGGATCTCTCCTAATTGCAGGTGAGTATTTTCGATTTCGTTACTCGGTTGATTTTAGGTGAATATTTTAAAGTTTAGAAACTCCACACTTAGAAGAAATTTCATGTGAAACCAGTCAATGTTACCCTATGGAAGAAAAGTGAGTTATCAGCTTTTGGGTAAGTACTCGACTGGCAGAGTTAAGGTTCTGGGTATAGACTCAGGGGTCTCCCAGGGTCAGGTAAGTACAGTTGTTACACCCTCAGCGGCACAGGGGCAGCCGGGTACAGAGTGAGTTAGGCCCAATGTTATCCTATGGAAGGCAGGGGGCCCTTGGTTGGTGGCTGCTGACTAGCAGGCCACGCGGCTGTGGGAACTGGGCTCCTGGTCACTTGCTCAGGGCAAATGGGGAAGTAGGTAGGAGTAGAGGTTGCACAGCCAGGGGCACTCGGGCGGCTGGGTGCAGGGTGCTTTTGAGCTGTCGGGCGCTCAGTGGATTGCAATGGAGAAGCTCAAGAACGAACAAAGGCTGCAAGCTCGGGGACGAAGATGCTTCAGGTGCGACCACCACTTCGAGAGGTAAGTTGGGTAGTTGGATGATAGGTAGGTACCTAGGAGTTGGGCACAGGGGGGCTGCAGGGCGCCGGGGTGCCTTTTGGTGTCGGGAAACCTTAACTTCTGTTGATCGCGGTTGTGGGGGGGGTCCCTGTTTCTGAGGCTGCAGGCATCGTCGGGAGTGTCGATGTGGGTCCTTGGGTGTCGGATTCGGGCTCACAGTCGCCGGGGTGACGTCCTCAGGGTCTTTGTCCACTCCAGCACAGGCCAGGCTTGGCGGGTGCAGAGTGTGCAGGGTTCGCGGTTCCTGGCCGATGCCAGGGGTCAGTTACTTGCTTTGAGCAGTGTCACTGCTCGTGGGAGTCCCAGATGCTCAGAGTCACAAGGTAGCCAGGTCCTCCGGGATTTGTGAGGTTGCTGGCCATGGGAGAAGCCAGTATTTAGCAGGAGCAGGTTTGAGGGTCGACAGGCCGGTAGGGCTGGGGCCAAAGCAGTTGGTGTCTTCCTCTTGTTAGCAGCTGCATGGCAGGTCTTCTTTCTTCTTGATCTTCTTTGCTGTTTCGGAATCTGGATCTAAGGAAGGAAGGTTCAGGGTGCCCCTAAATACTAAATTCAGGGGCGTTACAGGTAGGTAAAGGGCAGGGACGACTGAGTCCCTGCCCTGAGTTGGGTACACCCCCTATCCTGCCACTCTCCTGTGGGAGGAGGGCAGTGGCCTAGTCCTGATTCGGTAGGGCTCCCCATCTTCAAGATGGCGAGAGCCTGGAGATGTGCTTCACCTCGCCTCCCCCACCTGAGGGGTGGGGTTGGCAGTGGCTGGCACACCCCCTGTCCTTCCTTGGGGTTTCCGGCCAGTCTTCCGCCAGAGTGGGGGTTTAGAACCGGTAGGGGCCAGTTGCTGAGTACAGCAAGTGGCCTGGAGAAGCTCACAAAGGCGGCATGCCTTTGAAGTTTCCCCTACCCATCCTGGGGGAGGAGACCTAGCACCTCGCCCAGGATGTGCATTGTTGCAGGCCCAGGAGAGCGGGAGGCTCTCTACCCAGGTGTCCAGCAACCTGTCTGCTGTGTGGCAGCCTAGGCAGCCCCTCAGACCAGACGTGGATTGTAGGTTAGGTTCAGGGGGCATCTCTAAGATGCCCTCTGTCGTGCATTGTACATTAAATACTCCACTGGCATCAGTGCGGGTTTAATGTGCTGAGAAGTTTGATACCAAACTTCTCAGTCTTCAGTGGGGCCATCATGGTGCTGTGGAGTTCGTGTTTGATGATCTCCCAGCACCATATACTCTTAAATGGCAGCACTGCACTTACAGTGCCCAGGAATGGACCTGGGTACTGTAGGGGTGCAGGGCTCATGCTCCAGTACCCACACCACTGGCATAGGGCACCCAGCTAGAGGGGTGGCGGATGTATGCCAGGGCAGTGTATGTTGTGGGCATGGCACATAGGGATGTGTGCCATGTCGACTTTGTTTTGTCCTATACCCAGACACTCTGCCTGCAAGGGCAGTGTGTTTGTGTCAGTGTACAGGGCCTCTAAGGGTGGCACAATAAGTGCTGCAGCCCTTAGAGGCATTCCCTGGTCACACGGCCCTGGGTACCTAGTGTACCATTCACCAGGGGCTGACATGTGGCCAGGGTTTGCCAATCTTGGGTTTTAGGTTTCAGCACAGTTTTTAGGGAAGGGACTTAGGCACACTCAGTCAAAGTACATTCAGCAATTCAGCAAAAAGTGGGGGCATACCATGCAAGAAAGATGGCACTTTCTCACAGATGGTGCTTTGCTTCAAAAACCATGGGTCATTGCACGGCAGAAGTATATTTGCCTCTCAGTGCTTTGTGGCAGCCTTTCTGAAGGAAAGTGGATTATTAGTATGGCTCCCTGTTTTCCGTTTTTACTGATTTTTACAGATAAATACAGACAGAAAACCATTCATTTTCCTGTCTTTTAAAAAAATAAATGTGGATAAAAACAGAAATTGGCCTTTTTTGAGATTCTAAATGCTGCCATTCATGACTGCCAGGCCAATAGATGTGCTTATTGACAGGTAAGATGTTAAAAAAAGAATGGAATTTCCGTAAAGAGTCTTCAACAGCAGTAGATATGCACAAACGTTAGACTAAAATGTTCGTGTTTTTTTTTTATAAGTGCATTGATTTATCATCTGTGGCTGTTCCTATCACTGGAATGCCCATTTATCGGTTAGCTAAAGATGGAAAAATACTAGTTTCAACTTCATTTATTCACAAAACCCCAAATAAATAAGGATAAATACAGATAACCGCAGCAAAAAATAAATATTGATAAATACAGACGGAAATGTCAAAAATATAAATACCATGAAACCGGGAGCCCTATTTATTAGTAGTGGTACGTATGCATCTACCGTTGGCAATAAGCCATTAACACAGTCCAGGGCTCAGATTAGGTCTCAGAAAATTATTTCCGTGCTCAACACTTGGTAGCTTGGCTCTGACCAGGCAGGCTTAACTTCAAAGACGTATGTAAAGCATTTAAAACACCAATTCAGTAAATAATTAAGACCCAACACACAATAAAAATCAAACACCAATTTATAAAAATAGGAAATATTTTTATCTTTAAAATGACACCATAACGAAATAAAATCCAATGTAGGGAACCGAAGAGAAACATTTTTTTAAAGAATAAACACTTTCTAGCACTTAGTCACCGTATGGAATCTTTCCCCAAAGTTGCTGCAAACTTTTCAAACTTCTAGAACTTCTTCCAGAAGTTCCTCTTGGGGGACCAAAGGGTCCAAAACACAATCCAAGGTTCTGGAACCTCCAAGATGGTCCTGGAAAGTTTGGGACCACAATTCCAACAATGCACCTGGCCAAAACCCTTGAAAGCCCACTCTTGGTGGAGTTGACGCAGGTGTGCTCTGTTAACCTGTAGCTTGCAGGGAGCCCACTCTTTATTCATCTTGACACAAGGTACATCCAAAGGGCTGTAGTTCCAGATAATGCAGCAGGTGCAGTCAGTCGGAATGCATGGCCTGATGGTGCAAATCAAGTTTCCAGCTTAGCATCCACTCGTTATTCCTCCAGAAGCAAGGTACATCCAAAGGGCTGTTGTTCCAGATAATGCAGCAGGTGCAGTCAGTCGGAATGCACGGCATTATGGTGCAAATCAAGTTTCTAGTTTGGCAATCCTTCTCTCAGTTTTAAGCAGCAGAGCTGAGAGGCTCTGCCCCTCTCAGAAACTTATTCTGTGTTCTCTAGGGGTCAAACAGAAGGGCATTCCTGACTAATAAGGCGCAGGGCAACTCCCCAGAGCAAGACCATTTCTTCCAAGGTGTGGTACAAAGGTTTCCCAGAAAGCACTTTTTTCTCCAAAATTCAATATGCCACCTAGGGGAGATCCTGGGTGTACCTAAAATGCCAAAATATGGTAGGTTATCAATTTATAAGTGCCCCTAACACCAAGGTCGAGTTAGGGTGCGTTTACATTTAGAAGCAGTTCTGTAACACAGGGTTGCTTTTAAAATGACCTCAGGCTCTCAGCAGTGCACACATGCAAGTGAAGAAAGGGCTTCTGGCATTTAAACTGTCATGCCCTATCGTATACTAGGGATTTAAAGGTAGCTTTAATTCCCCTGCCCTATTATGCACTAGGGCCTTATAGGGGAGGTCATGCCAATCACACGGGTACCCTAATCCATAGTGTAGTATATGTAGGTGTTTTCACTGTATTGTAAATGTGCTTTCAGCAGTGCACTGGCCCTGGGTCTGGTTAGGCAGAGCCCAGGGACAGTCATAGTCAGTTAAAACGAGTACCAGTCAGCAAAAAATGGGGGTTCCCAGGGCACAAGGAGGACTTCGCAACACTATCACACACTGCTTGTAACATTTTTTAAACTGATCATATTCACAATGCTTTCTCTCCGACTGGGACCTCATAGGTCTATAAACCCACAGGTCACTAGTCCCCAGTGCGCCAACCAGTTATATACACACACATTTATGAAATAATCAGTTTAGACAACTAAGCTTTCCTATCGGAACAGTGCATTTCCCACAGAATAGGCAAATCAATTTTTTGGGGGGTGGAATTTTATATAGCGCAATCTTGACCCAAAGGTATCGGGTATTAGAGCGCTTTACATAAGCACCAGTTTCGTTACAGACGGACACATTCACGGGGAGATTAAGTGATTTGCCCAGAATCACAGGATGTTGAGCATCGCTGCCGAGACTCAACCCTTGTTCCTCAGATTTTAGGTTAACCGCCCTAGTCCTTAGGCCACATCCTTTCCCCCTAAACATGCATTTATTTTTTATTTAAGGTATCTGCATAATATTTGTCAAGCAGGTATCACCCTGGGTCAGGGCCACAGGTATTATGTGGCAATGAGGACCAAATATTCAGCAATAAAACGCAAATTATATGGCACACCCTGAACTTGTGTATTTAAAGGTGCTTTCGTATGTGATAATTTACAAAAATAGCTTCTGTGAACTAAAATATTCACCTATTGCATTTTGGTCAAGCAAGGAAGCTAGGTTTGACCACAAATTTTCCAGTTTCACACTTTGCAATTCGCCAACTAGATGCGTATCTCTTTTTGACATCAAAGCTTAATGCTCTGTCTGTAATTATTGAACGATGAGATCAGAAACCGGATTTTGAATTGGACAATTTTACATAGCATAAACCTCATTCACGGGGATGACAGTTTTTCACAAGACACAGACTGACAACCAATTTTTTCCGGGATAGTGAGATTTGCTGATATTCACAGGATCTAGCACAGTAGGGAAGTCTATAAAACAACAGTAAAATAATTATCTTGTGTTCCCGTGCTGATATAGGAGGAGAGGGACAACAAAATAACCCTGCTATCTGTGGCGATGGGAGCCATCCCCAAGATAGGGACAATGTAGGTTGCACTGTAGTGGAGCTACCGCCGATCCCCCATGCCTAACAGGAAACCATGTAAACCATGCACATCGGAGCACATATGGAGGGGGTGTCATGCTGATGAATCCTCCCCAAGCTGGGAGTAGAACTCCACCAAGCCAGCAGGTTGATCAGCAGTGAGAGCGCTGGAAGGACAGGTGCTTCACAAGTGAGGAGGCAAGGCCTGGTGAATCCCCCATGCAGGGCAGTCAAGAGGAACCAGCAGTGCAGCAGAGCTGTAATGCGATTGACAGCAGTGCCTGAAGCGGAAATAGGACCGGCATGCGAAGGACAGAGCAGGGCAGAAGAAAAGTGACCTCGTCAGAGCTAGACCGACAGAGAGGGCATTGCCAAAGGCGGCTTGGTGAGTGACACCACCTGGGCACTTGACCGTGGCGTGAATCGTTGACTGGATCCTGGCAAATGAGAGATTGCTGGCCGGGAGAGCACCCTGAGGAGGTGTGGAGGCCTACTTGGGCACCGGGGAGCTTCTCTGGAGGTTCCCGAGCTTGAGGAACTTGGCGGGTGGTGCCTAGGTCTAAATGCACCACACTGCCTAACTTGGACTGTGCTGCAGCATTAATTGTCAGAGCCAAAGGTCGGGGAACACCCTTATAATCACCAGTCATGAGGAGAGCCGCGCATGGTCAACTGAGGGCCCTCTCATGTCAGCGAAGTGAGCGAACCCCCAGGTAAAGCGAATGTCAGTGGGCAGACTGAACCCAAAAATCACGAAGAAAGCAGAGGCGAGTATGCAGGAAATTTGTAAGCCTGTGACACAGTCATTGCTGAGGATTCTGGAAGGGGGTGTCCCCTAAGGAATGTTAAGCAGGACCTGTGTGCTGGCCCACGGACTTAATATTGAAGAATTACCATTTTGAATCATGAGAAGGATTGGTGAGACCCAAGGGAGAGGGAGCACCGACCCCTGGTGTGTGATACACATGCAGTGGCACTAGCAAGTGAGTGTGGCCTGACATGTTTGACCTCAAACACCGTCGCTGACACCGTTGCAGTCGTCAGGCCTGCAGTCTCCAAAGGGAAAGAAATGGTGGGCAACCCCTCTCCTGAGAGTAACAAAAGGATAATGTCCCACACGTTCAACCTACAATGGGATGGGGGATAAAGACATGTTTAACCAAACCTCAACATCTACTGGGCGGTAGGCCCCCTGGTGCATGCGGGTTCTACTCTACTCCAGAGGCACACGTATGTAAAGTAAAACAAATCTTGCATGTCAGTCAGTCATAATAACTTTATTTTGCTGCAAAACACGGCATAAAAAGTATTCTACAACAATCAATCATTAATAATAAAACATTATAAATACAATAAGCGCATTCCAATATAACTACAGTTAAATACAATACAATACAGGTAAATACAGTTAAAATCTAAAAAATAGAATAGTTCATGTTAAAATAGCAGGCAATTCATGAAAATGTAAACAATGTTGGCATCTTTCCACTTAATATATATATTGCATCCAAGCTACAAAATTAATCTTCTCCTTCTTATAGCAGACAAAAAGAACGAAGCGATACAGTAACAGAAAAAGGAGTTAGCTAATAACTGAAGATAATATAAAGGCGGGCAACACTGTTTAATTTTAAGTTTACGCATAAGCGATAGGATGAATCTCTTCCTTTCCTCAACATATAACTTACAGAAAAATAAAAAATGAAAGTCAGTCTGAGAGGATTGCGCGTCACATGGACAGGGTGAGAGGGCATCAATGGAATATGTAATAGCCAGATAACCTAGCATTAAGGGGTTATATTTCAAACTGAACCTCACTAGTTCATATCAATGTTGGAGATGCGAAACCAATGTCAGATATGAAAACACAGCGTGGTTTATATTCGGTGTTAATAGATATTGCTTAGCCATGATCTTGTTCCGATTGAGCTCCCACCTATATCTGGCCAACCAATCCAATAGTCGGCCTTTTAATTCATTTTTTGATATTGTCGGGCAAAGATTCGGACCCTTAAACAAATTATCTAGGTCAATTGCTCGGAAAATATTTTAACCATTGTATTTGAATTGCCCCGTCTAATATCAGGCAGTCTTCCTAGTGATTCTTTCTTCCAGATTGAGTGCCATAATTAAGACCGGAGCAATGCAGTTCAGATCTGTACTATAAGGTAGGGTAAGTTCAAGATGACAATTATAAGAGGAACAGGATTGCGGGAGGCCACCTAATCTTTTCAAAAAGCCATCCTCTATAGATTGCAATGTATAAACATCCGTTAGACCCCAGACAGCTGCCCCATATGAGGCAATGGAACCTACTTTTGCCTCGTAGATCTTTTTATTATGTTGATTGATTTTGATCCAAGTATTTTTATAAAATTAAAAAGGTTTCCAATGCTTTTTTCTATTAGGAGCCGTCTATTAATCACCATGTTTTGCCAATTATTTTCCCTATTAAACATGACTCCTAAATAATTAAAAGTGCCCACAACTTCCAGATTATGCCCCTCTATGAACATTCTAGGATATGTCTTACGCTTTGACCCTGCCACAAGTACAAAAGATTTAGATTCATTAACTCTTAAGGCCAAGTTGTCCATACATTTTGTATACTCCGCAATGAGTCTCTGCAGTGCATTGCCAGTACATGCCAGCAGCACTGCGTCATCTGCATACAGGAGTATTGGGACAAGGGATGAGCCAATCGAAGGGACGTCTGTAGTCGAGCCAACCTTGGCCAGTTCTACAGCATTTGTATATAATGAAAATAAAAAGCGGCCAAGAATACACCCGTCTAACTCCTCTAGTAATATTAAAGTGTCTTGTGCATTCGCCCTCTCTACCGTAACGGATGCAGGCCGTGGCGTCAGTGTACATCTCATGAATAACAATAATTATCGGCGACTCTATTCCCATTTCTTCCATAATTTTCTACAGCTTAGAGTGGACTACACAATCGAAAGCAGCCAATAAATCCATAAACGCCATGTAAAGGTGGCCTGCCTTAGCTGCCGTATATTTAGCAATGATCAGATTTAAATTAAGGCACTGATCAATAGTCTCCTTACCTTTCCTGAAGCCATATTGAGAGGGAATTATTATATTCCTTTCAGCGGCCCATTCCTCCAATCGATTCAAAATTAGCCGCCCCTTTAATTGAGCCGTACTATCCAATAACGATATTGGTCTGTAAAGTTTAGGATTTGCCTTATCCCCTGTTTTATAAAGCGGGATTATAACCGTCTTTTTCCACAACGATAAAACACCCGTATATGTTATAGTGTTAAAAACATTAGTGAGAAGTGGGGCCCAGAGATCCTTATTATCTAAAAAGAAATCTATTGGGACCCTATCAGGTCCAGATGCTTTTAATCTACTACACTGGTTCAAGGCATTGTTAATACCCTACAGGCTAAAAGGAGTAAGACCTCCTCTGGTAGATACGGGTGAGTCTATAGATAGATCAGTTATCTCTCCTGGTTTCCCAAACACTGTTTCAAATTGTGCCACCCAAGCCTCCTCAGTTACATATGTTTCTAGGGAGATTTCTAACTCTTCTTATAAGAAGGGGGCATTAATTATACTCCAAAAGCCCTTGCTATCCCTTAATGCTGCAGCTCTTTCTAACTTCTCCTACGTATCCTCCTTCAGCACACTCAGTCTAGCTGTTCTCGCTGCTTTATATGAGTGACGTAATGATCTCACCAAGTTAATATCTCTTGGACAAGTTCTCAAGGCAGCATGGAGTGTTTTTAAGGCTTTGAACAAGTGGCATCAAACCACGGAACTTCTCTACGATTGGTATGTATTTTCAGGCGAAGTAAACTCTCTTGTATTTCTATTAGAATATGCTAAAAGGCTTCTGTTATGATATTATCAGCTATATTTAACTCTATGCATTTTACTTTTTCCTGCCTCATTTTAACTACAATGCCCCAGCAAAGTTTTTAGTATCAACCTTTTCCCATTTCAAAGTGACCCGATTTTTTCTTCCAATATATGGTTTAAGTAAAGGATTCTTAGTGGATTTTTGATTTTGTCCATACACCATATGGCAAGTAATTGCAGCATGATCGCTAAAAGCATTGAAAGTTGCCTTAAATGTGGGAGAAATATACTCCAATGGATTTTGAGACCAATATATAATCAAGTACCGAGTAATAAGAACTAGTAGAAAACATGGAGTCTAATTGACCCGTTTTAGTAGCACATGAATTGATTATCTCAAGTCTAAGACTCATCAATAATCTGTTCAGAAAGTTCCCATATTCATTGTGATGGAAGTGAAGGAAACAATCCCTGTTACTGTCAGTCATAACGCATACAGTGGAAGCCATCTTCCTACAGTTGTGGGCATTCAAATCACCCAACCAGATTACAGCGAGGATATTATGGTGAGGTTTTATAAGTTGGCCAATATCCCTCTCCAAAGGTTCCAGTACTGTCGTCATATTACCTCCAAAGTTATTGTTATAGAAATTAATAAGAATCCAGTTCTGCCCTTTATGGCCCTCACATAAAAGAATATGGTAATAAAATCAACTATTCAAGAATTTTACTACCTTAAGCCTGATTGTATTAGCTACTAAAGTTATAATCCCCCCCACTATGACGGCCAGTATTAGAACACACAGCATGTGTCTGATAAGAGCAAAACCTATCAATATGGATGTTTTCAATTTCCCATGTTTCTTGAAAACATAAGATATCATACTGATTCACCAGAGCTAGCCAGTCAGGATTACTTATTTTCTGGCTGAAACCCGCTATTTTCCAAGAAATAATTCTTAGGGGGTGAGAATTACTTCCTACTAGATAGATTTTTTATTAAAGGGACCAGGCCACTTATTCCGGGAAGTTTTACTGAAGGTGTATTGAGTCAGTCACATGCGTCAAGATCTTGCAATGATGTATATCTGTTACTGACTGGTGTAACAGGGATTATCTGTACAAAATGAGAGTTAGAGGGAGGAATGAGGTTAGGGAGAGGACAAAAGGAGTTAGGGGACATCTCCCTAGAATATAGAGGAGTAATCATACTAGGCAGTTTATAAAAAAACAACGATGGAGCATTGGGTAATCTTCTCAACAATTCACCAACAAGTCGCTGGTTGTTAAAATTGATAACTATGCAATCCCCTCCTATTGTTTTAGTTGCAAACCCCACCCAGTTTGGCCATAATAAGGTGTTGATAGATACAGCTTAGCCTGGCCATATAAAATCCAGTCAGCCAATATAGGGATGTTGATTCTGACTGGGTGGGATTCAATACAGGAATATTGGCCAAAACACAAAGGGGGACGCTGCAGAGGGGAGAGCTAAAGTCTCTCCATGCTCAATCGGCTGGACTCGGTGAGAATTCAGATACCCCTGGTCATTAGTATCCCTTTCTCCTATGCACTCATTGTCCCCACTAGGGGCTAAACTTCTACCCATCCTTCCTATTTGACGCCCCTCCTCCCTTTCAGGTGAGTGGGGCTGTGATGGTTTAGGAATTAATACATTAGGTTTTAGCCTACCGTCAATCAAGGAGTTAGGGGCTTTGAGTTCTAGAAAGATTGGTTACATTTTACCAGATCTTACAGGCGCAATAGTCTATGGCAACAAAATGGTAGCAGCAAAGGGGGGCGGACGGGCAGATAATAACTGAGACTGTGATTGTATATAAGCACCCTCGTTAACCCCCCCCCACCCAAGTTCGGAACTACTTTCCCTCCTGGAAAGCAAGGATATGTTCTCCTCTATTTTAGTCAGTCTAATTATAATTGGTTGGAGGCGGGTTGAGAAAAGGAGTTGTCATTTTTAGCATAAATCGTCATTGAGAGTCGGTAAACTGGATCTGGAGACAGTACTTAAGAGTGTGTCCACCGATATGTCCGAATGGATATTCCCGTTAATTTTGGCGGGCTTACTCGTAGTAGGATTTTTGCCCTTTCACACTTTTGGGTATTCCCGTTAATTTTGGCGGGCTTACTCGTAGTAGGAGTTTTGCCCTTTCACACTTTCTTTTACCCGGTGGTTTCATGTCTGGGTTAGGATCAAGTTCAGGGACTTTAGAGAGGGCAGGCAAGGCAGGGGCAACCAGAGTTATATTACAGTTTAATGGATGTGCCCCCATCATTTAAAGTGAAATGGTATACCTCTTTGAATGAGAGGCGCCGCTCCGTCAGTTCAATCTCCTTTGAGAGCACATCCGCTGCCTCGTCAGGAAGGAGTCCAGTGTGTTAGTTATTGCAGCTCCTACCTCTATGGTTTTCGTTTTTCTCTTAGCCATACCGTAAATTAATAAAAATGTTATCTAAAAGACAGCACACACATGGGGGCATGGCCAAGATGGCGGAGTGATCGGACGCTCCTTGTTCGAGCTCCGTCTCTGCCAGGCCTATTAGCATCTTCATAGCACCCTTGTCCGCTTCTTAACAGCACCAGAGGCACTACTGAGCTGGGGACACCGAATGCAGGGAAGAGGGGAAGAGGTATCCTCTGCCATGACCCGGGACCGTCCCTTGCAGCGTGGAGCGGAGCTCGGGCCTCTAGAGGGTCACCATCTTGGGCCGTTGCTGGTGGCGGTGACTCCTAAGGGACATGCTGTGGGCAGCCAGAAGACTGGAGGATCTATCCCGGCGATCCCAATTGACGACCGCCTTTGCCCCGCCCGCTCTGTTCCGGAGGCACGGAACCAGGGGTACGGGCTGGCGGGACTGTCCCTGGAGAGTGCGTAGGAGACGCTGACCTGGATCCGGCTGCCCCGGTAATCATTCCTGTAGGAGGCTTTCATGTAACAGGCTGGGCATGGCCGGCGGAGTTTGTGGCCTGATCTGGCGCTCCTGGGGGGCTGTCTTGCTCCCGGCCACATCCAAGAGGCACTCGGAGTCGGCGGTGCTAACGCAGTAGTGCTGCGATACCAGCTGAGCTCAGGGCCACCACGGATCGCCTGAGGCGCGGTTTAAATGGACGGCCCGGCACTGAAGGACTTCCCCCTCTTGGATCTGACCGGTGAGGACTTGCGGCATATGAGGGGGCGGCTGTGGTTTATGCCCGGGGCCCAAGGAAGGAGGGGTTCGAGGCACGACCGGCACTATACCCCTGAAGGGTCTTGAAATAGTGAGGTTGATCTTAGTGGACCCATACATTCTTGTGGGATGCTCCACCGGGGGACACTTGGAGTACATTGAGGAGCCCCTGGGCGGCACAGTGAGACTGGCCCTACACAGTTGTACCCTCAGATGCTTAAGTGGAGGCATCCAGGATATGCCGAAGCGGTTCTCAGTGTGCCCCCCATAAAGTTGTATTAAGAGGGGACAGCTGTCGCCGGTCGCCTTCCCCAGAGGCACTGCCTGGGACTAACTACGTGTGTTGATGAACGAGAGCCTAACCAAAGTGATCTGAGTGTGATTGCAGGTCCATCCGCTCGCAAGGAACAGGCACGCCGGCTAATGGTTCCGGCCTAGTCGGTCATCCCCCGGAACATAGCAGCCTGCCTTGTCTGGTATAGCACTGCTTTGCTGCGGCCTAGATTCATGATATCATAGCTTGGGCCCTGGCTCTGTGGTCTCATTGCCCAGTGACATCGACCTCCAGTGCCTGCCTGCATTGCGATTAGGGACCCTGGGACTGCTCCAATAGCATAACACTTAGTAGAGGTCTGACTTGTATTGTGTACAGAGGTTCACATAGTGTCGCCACTGATAGGTGCCCGACGAATACAACTCAGGAGCTGCTTGCTCCCCTGCGGGGCTACTTCTACTACTGGCTTCCCTAGCCCTGATTCACTCGCCCTACTGCAAACGGCAGAGCGGGGATCATGGCGACTGCCAAGGCGAAAAAAGAGCGGTCTGTGCGTGACCTACTTTTGAAGAACACTGGGGATCAGCATTGCGATGGGCAGACCGGGGGAGATGATGGCCCCGATGTCGCATGACCTGTGAATTTTTGGAATCCCTGTTCGACTCTCTTCGGGAGGATATCCTGAAGGTGAAGACAGACTTGCAGTCCGATCTGAGAGAAGTTCGACGTGATATCGATGCGGTTGGAGAAAGGGTGGCCGCGCTGGAAGAAAGCTCTGTGTCCAAAGAGGAGGAATTTACGCTGCTTCAACAGGAGATTATCCGTTTGCAAGACCAACAACTTGATCTCCAATCGCATGCAGAGGACTTAGAGAACAGATCGCAGTGGAACAATATTTGTATCCGGCGGTCCCTACCGGCTTGGAAGGAACAGACCTAGAAGGCTACGTACAGGCCTTGTTTAGCGCGGTGATGGGCTCCCCTGGGGAAGATGTGATCAAAGTGGACTGTTGCCATTGAGTGGGCCCCCGTGTCAACCTAATCGCCCCCGCAGATATTTAAGTCTGCGTTCAGGACTTTAAAGTGAAGGAAGCCATCTTGAAAGCAGCACAAGCCACCCAATCGCTACAATTTAGAGACCACTCCCCACAATTATTTCAGGACCTAGTGGTGAGTACACTCCAGAAGAGAAGAGATTTTCGACCTGTGACAAGTCACTTGCGATCCACAGGAATTGCTTACTCTTGAGGTCACCCTTTCCACCTCATCTTTCGATATGAGGGCACACTACTTAACCTAACCCTCGATGACCAAGTGTTGCAGAGCTCCCCTTCTGGAGGGGGGGGTGGCCCACCTGGCCATTGACGCGGTTCCAGGACCGAGTTCACATTGGACCGCTTGCACCCGGATCCAGCTACCATCACCAAAGAAAGGTCAGCGGTGATTTGCTCACTCTCTGGCGCCGAGGGTGACATGGCTAATCCCTCCAGCTAAAGACTCTTGGGGCGTAGGGAATCTATGTGGCGATGGGCCTGGTGGGGATGGGGTCGGCTAAAAACATAATATTGGTAAGTGTCTCTTGCCTTCTTGGTTGCCCCCTCGTGTTTGGACTTGCCGTCGTTAATGGACTTTGAACACTCTTTCTTACTACATTTATTCATTTATTTTTTGCAATGTTGGGGTTCTTAATGTTTGGTTTGAGGTTCCCCTCTAGTGAGCCAATTCCTCAGCACTCTTTCACTTCGCCTACTCCTAGCAGATTGTCCCATATTCCACGAACCTCCTTCTTTCTCCTGTGGGTTCTGCACAGCGTGACTTTGGCTTGTCTAGATCTGTTTCTACTCACATGACTGATGAGACTAAAATAGTTAGCTTGAATGTGCGAGGTCTTAATAACCCTACCAAGAGAAAAGCGGTTCTATCTTTGTTAGAGCATTCCTTAGGGGGGATTTGTTTGCTTCAAGAGACTCACCTACTCCCAAAAGATACACACAGAATGCATGCTAGAGGGCTCCCACAGCAATTCTGGTCCTCGGGGAAGGGCAAGAGGGGGGTGGCCATTTTGTTTTCCAAGCACTTTCCTGGTACTGTTCTGGGGCCCGTAGCTGAAATCAAGGGTCGCTTACTGGCTCTTAGGGTACAAATAGATACATTCCATTTTACGGTGGCTTCGATCTACTCCCCCAATGAACACCAAAAGGCCTTCTTATTGGATGCCCTAGCTAAGGTACTACACTCCCCTTATGCAGCTGTTGTGGTGGGAGGAGATTTAAATGTGGTAATGGACTGTGATATAGACCGCTCTGGCCAGAGGGTTGGTAGTACGGGTGCCCTATCGGTGGGAGGCCGGAAATGGTTGGAAGATTGTGGATTGCATGATGTGTGTCAAGCCCTACACCCTGGGGAACGGGACTACACCTACTTCTCTGCGGCTCATAAGACCTATGCCTGGTTGGATCATTTCCTAGTTTCCCCCTCTGCCTGGGAACGTGCACAATCATCTACTATTGAGGCTCGATCGCTCTCAGACCAGGCACTCATAACATTGTCGATATCTATTTCTCTTTCCCATGGTAGGGCTCCTCAGTGGTGCCTCCGGGATACTATGCTGCTGTCTACAGCGATAGAGACTGCACTGAGGAATATCATTCGGAAGTACCGTTCCCTGAATGATGATGGCACCACAGCTCTGTCTTTGGTGTGGGAGGCACTGAAACTGGTACCCTGAGATGCTCTTTTAGCCAGGGCTGCATATGATAATAAAATGAGGAGAGATAAGAGGGTGGAGCTTGAGCTGAAGGTAAGCGAACTGGAGGCCATCCACAAACGTTCAGGTGCTCCGGGGTTCTGGAGACTGATTGAAAAAGAGCGGCTCTACCTCAAACGCTTGGATTTAGATAGGGCTGAACATGCGATAATACTTCTGAAGCATAAATACTACGTAGGGACTAATAGAGGGGGCCGTATGTTGGCGCATTGCTTACGCAGCAAACAACACGCACAAGCGGTTAAAATGATCCGCGGCATGGCAGAGGTGGAGGCCACCGAAGCTACCGGTATTGCAGATAGCTTTCGGACTTATTACTCGGATCTGTATGCACATGATGCTTCAATCTCCGTGGATCCGCTGGCCTACCTAGATGCGGCCGCGGTTACCCCCCTACCAGCTAGCAAAGCAGCCTCCCTTGATGAGCCTATCTGCCTTGAGGAAGTTGTCTCGGTGATATCGCGTTTGAAACCCCTTAAAGCACCTGGTCCAGACGGGTTCAGTGCCACCTTTTACAAGACTTTTTTTTCCGGAGCCAGCCCCCATACACACCCGACTGTTCAATTCCTTCACCGAGACGGGCACACTTACTGAAATAATGCTCCAAGCTGTGATTACAGTCATACTGAAACCGGGTAAGGACCCTGAACTCTGTAGTTCTTACCGCCCGATTTCTCTACTGAATATAGATGCTAAGCTGTTTGCTCGTGTTTTAGCCCACCATCTCAATTCCCTGATGACTGGCATCATAGACCCAGACCAAGTGGAATTTATACCAGGTCGACAGTGTGGTGATAACACCAAGCGCCTCTGCCATCTTATAGATAAAGTCCAACGCTCCCGCGAGGAGGTCTTGCTCTTCGTGGTGGATGCAGAGAAGGCTTTTGACAGGGTACATTAGCCCTATTTGTTTGCAACTCTGAAACGCTTTGGCATGGGCACACACTTTCGAAGCTGGATCGCAAGCATCTATAGTGCTTCAGTTAGAGTAATCGGGGTCAGCTCTGACGTATTTCACATTGTACGGGGCACAAGACAGGGGTGCCCTCCCTCACCCCTCTTGTTCGCCCTCTACATGGAGCCTTTTGCTCAATGACTTCGCAATAACCCTAGGGCTACAGGTATCCCCTTCGGGACAGAACAACACCTGATTAGTTTGTACGCGGATGATGTCATGTTTTCTATTAGTCACCCGATTGCCTCCCTTCCAGCTATAGTAGCAGATCTCCACTCATTCGGACAGGTTTCAGGCTTCTGGGTTAACTTAAACTCAAATCCTGAATCTGACTTCCAACATACACACAGAGAGGGCTTTGTGCTCCCAGTTAGACTTCAAATGGGTTGAGAAAGACCTGCCATACCTCGGCCTGGTGCTCAGTAGTAATTTGACGAAGACAGTTGAATCTAACTATTCTAAACTGCTTGATCTTATTCGGAAGAATTTGCTCCACAGGCAGCGACTCCCACTGTCATGGTTTGGCAGACTTGCTGCGGTAAAGATTAACATCCTCCCTAGAGCTCTATATATTTGTTAGACGCTTTCGCTAAAACCACCCCTTGACCTGCTTCCTAAGCTTCAAAGGAAGATTGAGCATTTCGTTTGGGGGACCATAAAACCAAGGTTGCAGAAACACCTCCTGCAACTATCAAAACGGGACGGAGGTCTCACGATACCCAATGTGACTCAATACTATCAGGCCGCTCAGTTGCGTTTCTTGGTGGAGTAGAATCGACCACTCACCGAAAAGCATTGGGTCTTTATGGACCAGACAGAGGTGGGAAGACACGTCTGGAGAGAGGTGTGGTTGCCTAGGTCTTATAGAGACTGGGGGCTGTATTCCTTCCCTGTCACCTGCCCAGCATTCCGGGTCTGGGATAAGGTAGTAATTTCCGCTGGCCTCACCACGTTCCCTTCTCCCCTAGCCCCCATTTTCTCAAAACCAGACTTTCCCCCAGGCATGGCTAAGGGTGCTGATAGGCGATGGGCGGAAGGTGGGTGTAAACGGCTCCGATATCTTTTTGACCACGAGGCTCTATTCCCTTTGCCCAACTTAAGGAGGATTATGGCTTGCTAGATCGGGACCAATACATCCACGTGCAAATACTACATTGGGTGCTTGATGCTGTGACAAGATCCCAGTCAAGCAGACCTATGCCCCCCTTCGAAAAATGGTTGTTCCTCAAGAAAGATGACAAAAGAATCATTTCAGAAATGTACTCTCATCTCTCATTGCAGCTGTACAAAGGTAAATCCCCAGGCCAGATACGATGGGAGGGGGAACTAGGCCGAACACTGTCTGAGAAGGAATGGAACGACATCTTTTAAAGAACACATCATACAGCATACACCATGGGGCACATAGAGACTTCTTATAAAATCATTTCCTATTGGTATTACACTCCTGCCCGAATACAGAAATGGAATCCTCAGTGTGATGACCTATGTTGCGGGGTTGTGGTAGCCCAGGCACACTACTTCATCTGCTATGGCAGTGCCCGAAACTCACTAGATATTGGGAGCGGATTTTGGACGAGGTTGATCGGGCCCTTGACACTAACATCCCCAGATTCCCCGCATATGCACTCTTGGGTCTACTGAATGCTCTAACATTCCCGCTTCGTTCTATAAAGGGTAGACAGATGACCCTGGCACTTAATGCCGAACATCGGGTATTATTGTCCAACTGGAACACGGACAGGGTTCCAGACCATCAACATTGGCTTCATCAACTGTGGAACTTACTGGGAATGGAGAGTTTGTCAATGGCAACTTCAGGGGACAAGTCTGACTACACTAGAGTATGGGCTCCTTTCATTTCCATCCTCATCCTCTCATGGAGTTTAGAGAATTGACTAGTCCAAAATACTTGCGTATATTAAGATTGATCTCGTCTGGTGAGGAGGAGGAAGATCCTGTATGGGGCACCTGATGATCATTGCGATTTGGCTACTTTCCCTTGTGTGCGCTTCATCCGAGACCGCAGGCTTGCTGAGAGGGGGTTGGGGGGGGGGAGGTTTTGTGGGATTGCGTTCTTTGTTTGGGTTTCTTTGTTGTTTGATGCTATAAGATGATGCTCAGCGACGGCTAACAGCTACCTTGATATAATGAAGATTATTGGGGGTAGTCCAACAAGACTTTTGGCGGTGTCTGATACAATTAAGGGGAGGTAAGGGGAGGACAGTGGCAGTGTCTCCCGACCCCGCTTGGCGTCAGGTAAACCTTTGTTAGAGCGGAGTACTTGAGCAGTCAGCATATGAAGTGTGTTACTGTGGATTAGTTTAATGCGATTTTAAAGTCACTTGCGGTGTAAATTTTAATTTGCTCGCTCAATTACAACCACTTTCACTCTGGGTTGTATTATATCAAAGTTGACTGCCTATTTGATCGTACCTGCACTGTAAGGGGCTCTGGGGGCCAGATTCTGTCTCAGCTCGGTGTTTCAGCCTGCCCGCCCTGGTCCGACTCGGTATCCAATACCGTTGAGCGGAGGGCGGGCAGACAAGAGCAAGACACGCCCAGCAACCCCGGAACAGTCGAGCGGTTAGCGCTCTAACAACACTCCACACAGGGCTATTTAGGCGGCGAGGAGGCCTGGTCATTTGCGGTAAGGGGAGGACAGTGGCAGTGTCTCCCGACCCCGCTTGGCGTCAGGTAAACCTTTGTTAGAGCGGAGTACTTGAGCAGTCAGCATATGAAGTGTGTTACTGTGGATTAGTTTAATACGATTTTAAAGTCACTTGCGGTGTAAATTTTAATTTGCTCGCTCAATTACAACCACTTTCACTCTGGGTTGTATTATATCAAAGTTGACTGCCTATTTGATCGTACCTGCACTGTAAGGGGCTCTGGGGGCCAGATTCTGTCTCAGCTCGGTGTTTCAGCCTGCCCGCCCTGGTCCGACTCGGTATCCAATACCGTTGAGCGGAGGGCGGGCAGACAAGAGCAAGACACGCCCAGCAACCCCGGAACAGTCGAGCAGTTAGCGCTCTAACAACACTCCACACAGGGCTATTTAGCCCCTCGTAGGCCATAGCGCGCAGCGGTTGCGCGCAGAGGGGCACCATTAACGGCGCCGAAGACAAGCCAAAGACCTGCCCGTCTGCGCCCGTCCGCGACAGGACGGGACCAGGGGCCATGGGGCCTATCATTATCGACCATCCACCATTGCCTAGTTTAAGGATGACCTATTCAGCACAGGTACTTTATGATATAGGCGGAAAAAACATCAATTACGAGAGTGTATGATGGGAAGGTGTCTCCTATTAGATGGCCCATTTTCTTGCCGTTACTGTCGAGCTCAGTTTGGCATACCTATTCATGAGACTTGTTCTAAAAAGAGTACTATTATTCATACCCACTCTGCTAACGCTAGTACGAATAGAAGTAAAACTTTCATTGGAAGTAAAAATTTACTTTGTAATATAAGGTCTCTTCCCAAACATACATCAGAAGTATGGGACTTAATTTCTACTAGTGAACCGGATTTTTGTTTCTTTACAGAAACCTGGCTCAAACCCCATTCTACTCCAGCCATTACATTAGCAATTCCTTCGGGCTATAAAATAATCAGGCTGGATCGCCCTATGAAAACAGGAGGAGGGATAGCAATTGTCCATAAACAAGAAATTCATTGTACCATCTTGGCTGAATTGAGCACTCCAGCTATCGAATTATTGGTTTTCAAATTCTATTATTCCCCTAAAAATATACAGATGGGTGCCTTAGTATATCGCCCCCCGGGTCCATGTATTAATTTCTCTAATATGTTAATTGAGATCCTTGCCCCATACATTAGTATTGACAGGGACTTCTTAATGGTAGGGGATTTTAACATACACAGTGACCAGAAAGACTGCAAAGAGGCACAGTCTGTACTAAACGATCTATCTGTACTTGGGCTAACTCAAATGAATTCTGGGCCAACACACCAGGCAGGGCACACATTAGATTTGATTTTAACAAATTTTCCTACAGTCATATGTTCACCCCCCATTCAAGTAAGTTGGACTGCATCGGGACCTGGCACGAGTTTATTGTGTATAATGCCTTGCTTGTGTTATTTATTTTAGGTTGTTCTAAAAAAGGAACCTTTGTTTTTTCCTGTACCAGAGCTGTGGACACTTCCATGTGTTGTACTTAATTGGCTGCCGAACCTCCGGGATGTCGGCTAAATAGCTGTGTTCCAGACTTACATAAATAAAGGTTTAAAAAAAAAAAAAAAAAAAAGTAAGTTGGACTGACCATTTTATTATTGAATTCTATACCTCACACCCTAATAATACTCCGCATAGACCAATTTCTCTTCCTTGTCATCGACGGCAATGGCATAAAGTTAATAAAGAAGTTTTCACTAGTAATTTCACAGAGCCCTCTGTTACAATGTCAGAGAATGTTGAAAGTGCCCTAAAGAAGCTGGAAACAGCAACCAGATTGGCCATAGATAACATAGCCCCTATAAAAAAAATTAAATCTCGGCCCGCCAATAAACAGGAAATCTGGTTCTCTAAAGACCTTAAAACGCTAAAACAAGCAGCTAGGAAGCTAGAGAAAAGATGGAGAACCTCCCATCTGGCGAGTGACAGAAAGCACTATTGGGACTCATTATCCATCTATCATAAAGCTAGCCGTAGTGCGAGAAAAATTCATATAACATCTCAAATTACGGCTGCAGGGAATTCTCCCAGGGTCCTTTATCAGGTGCTCCAATCGTTTGTCAAACCTGTAGCATGTGAAAGCTCCGAGCTGGCGTCTCAACAGCTCTGTGATGGAATATCATCTTTTTTCTCTAATAAAATCGATACTATTTATGAGAAAATTGTGGAGTCTAATAATGCCATGGCTACTGATACAGTTCTTGCTTTCCAAAACACGGAATTCAATCATGATATACATACCTTGGACACCTTTCCTCCCATCACTCATGAGGATCTATCTGTATTGGCCATGCAGATTAAAAGTGGCAGCCCGGATGATATTATTCCAGCCAGATTAATGCCCACTTTATTTGAAACACTATGTCCTACGATCGAAAAACTCGTCAATTTGTCTCTTAGCACAGGATCTGTCCCCAGAGAATGGAAACGTGCATTAGTTAGGCCTATTAGGAAAAATACCACCATTGCTTGGACCGAATTATCTAACCTAAGGCCAATCTCACTGTTACCTTTTCTGGGAAAACTTACAGAAAAGTATGTCAATAGACTCCTTTCCAGCTTTATCGAAACTGCTGGCGGCCTGGACCATTCTCAATCTGGGTTCAGGCCAAAACACAGCACTGAGTCTACCTTACTGTCTGTTATGGACGACCTGCATATGCTCCAAGACAAAGGCTACTCCGTGATCTTAGTGTTATTAGATCTGTCGGCAGCGTTCGACACCGTGTCACACAACATTCTTATTAACCGGTTGTCGAACGTAGGAATTAAGAACAAAGCCCTTGCCTGGCTGAGGAGCTTCCTTTCCGATCGCACCCAGACTGTCACCATGGGTACGTATCGCTCAGCGGAGGTAGAAGTTATGAAAGGGGTACCACAGGGCTCTTGTCTAAGCCCAACGCTTTTTAACATCTATGTGGCCCCCCTGGCAAGAGTGATGCGTAAATTTGGCTTCATCCCCGTGTCATATGCTGATGACACGCAGCTCCTCTTCCCTTTCAAGACTCTTACCACGGAATTGAGGAGCTCCTTCTCTGCAGGCATGGAAGCTGTAGCATGTTGGATGTCTACTAATTACTTACAGTGTAACGTCAACAAAACGGAGGTCATGTTGTTCGGAGAAGCCAAAATACTCTGGACACCAGACTGGTGGCCACCTGATCTAGGCGTAGTACCTGAGCCCAAACAGATCGTTAAAAACTTGGGGATTCGCCTTGACCAGGATCTGTCACTAAAACAACATACAAATTATGTCGCAGGCGTATGCTTCCATACTATCAGCCTGCTACGTAAAGTCTTTCCATTACTGCCGGACCTTTTCAGGAAGACTCTGGTGCAGGCCCTTGTTCTGAGTCGGATCGACTATTGCAACGGCCTGTTGCTTTCTGCAAATGAGGGAGTGTTGGACAGACTCCAGGTGATACAAAACACGGCGGCTCGCCTTGTCCTCAATGCCCCTCCAAGAACAGCATCAAAGCCACTTTTAGATAAATTACACTGGCTCTCAATCCGCCAAAGGATAAAATTTAAAACTTGCTGTCTGATACATAAGAGCATAAATAGACAAGGTCCACTATACCTGGAAAAGAAATTCATTCCGTACATTCCCTCCAGAACGCTCAGATCCAGTAATGGGCATCTACTGGTAGTGCCGCGTGCCAAGAAGGCCAGGCACGGAAATAAAGCTCTATCAGTATTGGGACCCAAACTGTGGAATTGCCTCCCTGTAACTATTCGTTCATGCTCTGAACACTTGATGTTTAGGAAACAACTTAAAACCTTGTTGTTCAAAAATGCGATTTAGCGACTCCCTCTTAATAAAGGATTAACTTGCCAAAAGCGCAGAGATACTCCACCTGGAGTCGATTCTAGCGCTATAAAAACCTGCAAATAAATAAAATAAATAAATTGAATTTTTGAGATATGTCTGATTCCCATGACCTCTAGATGACGCGGCCGGCCCTGGATGGGTTGTAGGCGGCTTGCTGTGTAACCTGTAATCGCACTCGAAACTTTCATGACTTGTTACTTGCACTTACTCTGTCTATGCCACCATTGCGGCCGGCCCGACAGGGTTGTAGGCGGCTTGCTGTGTATTGCTTTACTAAGTGTATTGTCAATAAAAAATATTTAATTCTAAAAGACAGCACACTCAAGTCGGATGTTAGAGGGATGGCCCAGCCCAGCCTCTTCCAGGCAATGACGGGTGTGGACAGGCCAGCCCTTTGCCCGGACGTCCCCGTGTGTGTCCTGCGCCGTGGGCCGGCGTTGCGCTTAAGAGCGCTCTACAATCACAGGGGGTGACGGGAAGCGTAGTCCCCCCCCCCATAGAGTCCACAATCCAGGCGCAAGCTCTCCCCTCCTGGGAAAATGCAGGAAAAGCTTGTCAGCGGCTATGAAGGCCGCGGGCCGGCGTCGCGCTTAAGAGCGCTCTCCAATCACAGGGGGACGGGTAGCATAGTATCCCCCTGCAGAGTCCACAATCCAGGCGCGAGCTCTCCCCTCCTGGGAAAATACAGGAAAAGCTTGTCAGGGGCTATTGCAAGTCATAAAGGGCTTGAAGAATGCTTTGCAGGTGAATATAAATGTGGTGGCATTGGATGTTGGACTACTGAGAGCGGGCCATAGGAAGCTGGTTGACCGTGTAGAGAACACTGAAATGTCCCTCACATAATTGTGACCCACTTTTAAAGAACTCCAAAAACGTGTCACAGTTGAGAGACAAGGTTCATAGGTTAAATATCAAAGCAGAGGATACGGACAGTTGTTCAGGATGGAAGAATATCCTCATAGTTGGAATACCCGAGTCCTCATAAGTTTCCAACTTAAAACTGTTCCTGGAACACTGGATTCTGGACAACGTTTTAGCAGTTAAAAATACAGCCTTCTTCTCTATTCTAAAGGGAGCATTGAGTTCCAGGATGGCTACCCTGGCAGGGCCTGGCCATGAGCTTTGGTGGTGTGCATATTTTATTACTGTTATAATAAACAACAGGAGCATAAACCCATAAACCTCGTTGAGACTGGGGTAATAGTGTAAGAAACAACAAATATTCTCAACTGGTATCATTCAACATAGACAGATAACTTGCATGTACAAGACATTACAGTTAGGATAAGGAAGTCTCTGAAAAAATTAAATTGAGAAAAGTCATATTGTATTAGATCAAAAAGTTTACAAAAAAGTTTACAGAGGGACATACAAAAATATAAATGAACAAGATAATGGAACAGTTGTAACAGCACTGTACGCAAAATCAATGAAGCATAAGGACAACTCGAACTTGTACTTGGTGCTTAAAGTGTACGTGACACGGAGACGGCGACGCAAGTGACAAGGTGAGATCAGCAGAGGACGGCGCAAAGTGAAGTGAAAGTGAAAATTGGAACAATATATACAAAGGTTCTGAATTCAATTTCTTACAGTAGAAGTAATTAAATATTAATTTTAAAGAACCATAAGGCCATCAATTAAGCTGAGAAGTCGATGGCGTTTCGATCCGATCAAATTAGGATCATCATCAGGACTGGGCTGTAATATTCAAAACAGTGCTGTACAAGAAAAAGAGGGAAGGGTGTGAGATGAGAGATAAGAAAAAAGACCAAGTCGTGGGATTGACTAGTCGCTAAAGGACAAGAAAGGCCCTAGTATTAGAGTCTTAGAGGAAAAGATCAGGGCCAGTCAAAGGGTGTTAATATCAAGTAATTAGAGTGCATGGGAAAAGGACCAAGTGAGGAAACAAGGTGGAGGGGGGGAGGGAAGGTAAGGGAAAGGGAGGTAGGGTAAGGTAAAGGAAAGACAAGGACATATGGTATGGGTTACCTGTAGACATGAATCAATCTTAAATAAGGAAAACCACTAGAGAGCAAGGTTCAGTGGAAGTCTGTAGAGAAAGGGGAAAATGTACACTAGCGATTAAAGAAAATCACAATTGGGAGGGACAAGGCTATAGTGGAAACAGAAAACGCCAAGTACCTGGACGTGGACCAATTGGACATGTTCCAGAGAAGGAAGAGCGTCGTGATTAAAGAGTTCTATAAAGACAAGGGAACCACAATTAACAAGGGGCGAATATAAGGAAGGGAGGCGTGGAAGGGTAATCTATGGTGGATGGAAAGTTAATAAAGGTTTTTAATTGCAGCAACCTCTAAGTCAGGAATAGAGAAAGTTCATACCTGAAAAAGCCGAGGGTAACACTCGTGATTAATGGGGGCAGCCAAAGCGCAATAAATGCAGCAATTCTAGAAAGGGGAACAACGGAAAAACGTCAGAAGGAACAGACAAATAGTGTGTCTGGAGGGGAGGGAACTGAGTTGTGAGACGGAAAGGGGTAAACTAGTACCTCAATTCAATAAATTCAACCTCATACTTAGTCGGCGCTATGGAAGCGCGAGGTATCCTGACAAACTGAAATAAACATAAAACAGGGTCAGACTTTAATGGAGTAAACCAACATACGGGGGATGGACAGGCCAGGAAACTAAAATTAAGGTGAATTACCTAGTTAATAGAGCGTCAGGGAAGGCATCTAAGTCACCCAGAGTCCGGCGTCCTGAGTAATGGACGGGAAGGAGTCAGAAAATCAATGCAGGAAAAGGGCGTGGCTACAACGTAAAGTTACGTCCGAGTGAGAGGTGAAGTAAATAGAAATGGAAAAAAGATCGGGGAGAGGAGCATGAAAGTGAAGAGGATAGTGCAACAATGTGGATCAGATTCATAAATAGAAAATTATAAAAGACCAGATGGTTGTACAATTAAAGGACTATAAATTTAAAAACAATACAAATAAGGGGCAATAATTTACGTAACAGGACATGTAAATAAGCAGTGCCAACATCGCCAGTTAAACCCAGGATAACAATCACAATGATCTTAGATAGTCAAATAACAAGGCATCAGTTATACATGAAAAATTAAATAACATATACAGTTATTCATAAATTATGAAAAGAAAGGGGGGGGAAAGCAAGGGAAAGGGACAGAATAGTAGAAAGTGCACTAAATGTAGTCAATGTTGGAGACAGAGGTAAGAAGATATGAGAATCTTTTAAAGACAGAGGCTTCAGAGCAGAATGGTACTATTCCATTCATCAATGGTATTCAACCCAGCATTCACAGAATTGCAAATGGTCATCCATGTGGATTCGCTTTTGTTAAGCAGTAATTTCATATTACCGCCTCTTTCGGGTAGTGTGGGCTGTTCAATCACTTGCCAAACAATATCTGTGGAATTGTGGCATTTTTCCAAGTAATGGCTCACCAATGGAGCAGTCAATATTTTGCAGTGTATTCGGCTTTTGTGTTGTATGATGCGCTGTTTTATCATTTGAGTTGTCTGTCCGATATAGGTAAGGTCACAAGGGCACCTAATTGCGTAGACCACATTGAGGAACCTACAGTTCGTCATGGTTTTAAGCATATAGGTTCTGGTGCCTGTTTTGAACTCCTTTATATTTTGTGTCAAGTCACAGACTGATCAGTTTTGGCATTTATAATGTCCAGTGATAGGGGGAAGACCCCAGGCCGAGGTAATGGTGTTGGTATCAGATGATTTGGTTGGCCAAGTTATAGCATGAACCAAATGTGTAGCTAGATTTTTACCCCGTTGGTAAGAAAAAAGGGGAAGTTCTTTAAAAGAGTCCAACTGTCTCAGTACAGACCAGTTTCGTTTGATGATTTTGGAGACCATATGGCTACGTGGACTGAATTTTGAGACAAATGGAATTCGCGACATGTTTTGTTTAGGTTGTGGAGTGAGAAGGACTTCACGTGGGCAGTACCACGCTCTTTTGCGTGCTCTGGTCAAAAGACGTTTGGGATATCCTCTATCTGCCAATTTTTGTAATAGGCCACAAAATCATCAAACGAAACTGGTCTGTACTCAGACAGTTGGACTCTTTTAAAGAACTTCCCCTTTTTTCTTACCAATGGGGTAAAAATCTAGCTACACATTTGGTTCATGCTATAACTTGGCCAACCAAATCATCTGATACCAACACCATTACCTCGGCCTGGGGCCTTACCCCTATTACTGGACATTATAAATGCCAAAACTGTTCAGTCTGTGACTTGACACAAAATACAAAGGAGTTCAAAACAGGCACCAGAACCTATATGCTTAAAACCATGACGAACTGTAGGTCCCTCAATGTGGTCTACGCAATTAGGTGCCCTTGTGACCTTACCTATATCGGACAGACAACTCAAATGATAAAACAGCTCATCATACAACACAACAGCCGAATACACTGCAAAATATTGACTGCTCCATTGGTGAGCCATTACTTGGAAAAAGGCCACAATTCCACAGATATTGTTTGGCAAGTGATTGAACATCCCACACTACCCGAAAGGGGCGGTAATATGAAATTACTGCTTAACAAAAGCGAATCCAAATGGATGACCATTTGCAATTCTGTGAACGCTGGGTTGAATACCATTGATGAATGGAATAGTACCATTCTGCTCTGAAGCCTCTGTCTTTAAAAGATTCTCATATCTTCTTACCTCTGTCTCCAACATTGACTACATTTAGTGCAGTTTCTACTATTCTGTCCCTTTCCCTTGCTTTCCCCCCCTTTCTTTTCATAATTTATGAATAACTGTATATGTTATTTAATTTTTCATGTATAACTGATGCCTTGTTATTTGACTATCTAAGAATTCTTTATTCCAGCTTTTTCGTCATTGTGATTGTTATCCTGGGTTTAACTGGCGATGTTGGCACTGCTTATTTACATGTCCTGTTACGTAAATTATTGCCCCTTATTTGTATTGTTTTTAAATTTATAGTCCTTTAATTGTACAACCATCTGGTCTTTTATAATTTTCTATTTATGAATCTGATCCACATTGTTGCACTATCCTCTTCACTTTCATGCTCCTCTCCCCGATCTTTTTTCCATTTCTATTTACTTCACCTCTCACTCGGACGTAACTTTATGTTGTAGCCACGCCCTTTTCCTGCATTGATTTTCTGACTCCTTCCCGTCCATTACTCAGGACGCCGGACTCTGGGTGACTTAGATGCCTTCCCTGACGCTCTATTAACTAGGTAATTCACCTTAATTTTTGTTTCCTGGCCTTTCCATCCCCCGTATGTTGGTTTACTCCATTAAAGTCTGACCCTGTTTTATTTTTATTTCAGTTTGTCAGGATACCTCGCGCTTCCATAGCGCCGACTAAGTATGAGGTTGAATTTATTGAATTGAGGTACTAGTTTACCCCTTTCCTTCTCACAACTCAGTTCCCTCCCCTCCAGACACACTATTTGTCTGTTCCTTCTGACGTTTTTCCGTTGTTTCCCTTTCTAGAATTGCTGCATTTATTGCGCTTTGGCTGCCCCCATTAATCACGAGTGTTACCCTCGGCTTTTTCAGGTATGAACTTTCTCTATTCCTGACTTAGAGGTTGCTGCAATTAACGACCTTTATTAACTTGCCATCCACCATAGATTACCCTTCCATGCCTCCCTTCCTTATATTCGCCCCTTGTTAATTGTGGTTCCCTTATCTTTATAGAACTCTTTAATCACGACGCTCTTCCTTCTCTGGAACATGTACAATTGGTCCACATCCAGGTACTTGGCGTTTTCTGTTTCCACTATAGCCTTGTCCCTCCCTATTGTGATTTTCTTTAACCGCTAGTGTACATTTTCCCCTTTCTCTACAGACTTCCACTGAACCTTGCTCTCTAGTGGTTTTCCTTATTTAAGATTGATTCATGTCTACAGGTAACCCATACCATATGTCCTTGTCTTTCCTTTACCTTTCCCTACCTCCCTTTCCCTTACCTTCCCTCCCCCCCCCCACCTTGTTTCCTCACTTGGTCCGTTTCCCATGCACTCTAATTACTTGATATTAACACCCTTTGACTGGCCCTGATCTTTTCCTCTGAGACTCTAATACTAGGGCCTTTCTTGTCCTTTAGCGACTAGTCCATCCCACGACTTGGTCTTTTTCCTTATCTCTCATCTCACACCCTTCCCTCTTTTTCTTGTACAGCACTGTTTTGAATATTACAGCCCAGTCCTGATGATGATCCTAATTTGATCGGATCGAAACGCCATCGACTTCTCAGCTTAATTGATGGCCTTATGGTTCTTTAAAATTAATATTTAATTACTTCTACTGTAAGAAATTGAATTCAGAACCTTTGTATATATTGTTCCAATTTTCACTTTCACTTCACTTTGTGTCGTCCTCTGCTGATCTCACCCTGTCACTTGCGTCGCCGTGTAACTTACACTTTAAGCACCAAGTACAAGTTCGGGTTGTCCTTATGCTTTATTGATTTTGCGTACAGTGCTGTTACAACTGTTCCATTATCTTGTTCATTTATATTTTTGTATGTCCCTCTGTAAACTTTTTTGTAAACTTTTTGATCTAATACAATATGACTTTTCTCAATTGAATTTTTTCAGAGTCTTCCTTATCCTAACTGTAATGTCTTGTACATGCAATTTATCTGTCTGTGTTGAATGATACCAGTTGAGACTATTTTATTACTGTGGCAGTCCTATCCTATTTTGCAGCTTGCCAGAACCAAAGGTCCTTGGCAAATCGAATTGGATGAAGGATTTGAGACAGTGGGCGACTGGTGAAGCAGACACTTTGACAGAGTTGCAAAGAAGGAAAGGGGACAGACGGAGTTATAGGAACACATACTTATTTGTCCTAGAGGCAAAGTCCAACACGAGGCCTCTTTAAGCAGGGCAGTGTGGTATAGGACCACTGCAGGATGTATGATTATTGACCCATGCACATATGGAGGAGGTTGGCAGGACCGAAGGGGGAAGGCAGGTTACACATGGGAGTGCAATCTGGGTAGGGCGGTAGTGAGACCATAGTCGATTTCCCTGTTATTTGCTTTATCTACACATAGAATCAGATGGAATGTGTTACACAATAGTTGCCTGTGATGATTGGGGAATGTGTAGAGGGGTAGCTCTGTTATGTTCATTATGGTTTACAAATAAGTTATGATCTTGGATGTTTAGGCATATTTGGATCATCATCTGACTTGCTGAAGAAACCTATATGCTACCCATACAGCAGTGGGTGGGAGTAATGCAAGGTGGGCCTTACCAGGCAGGAAAGTATGCTGGGCTACTAATAGTTGGCTTTGACTCTTAATGCCATAAATCCTGATGGAGTATGTATTTGTTGCATTGGATAATACAAGAGATTACAAAAATGTGAATAAATAACATTTAAAACAGTGGTAGTCGGGAGATTTCTTTCACTCCCACTTGTCCCCCTCACCTTGTCCCCTGTCTGTGTACCCCCATTCCAAAATCTGGATGGATATATCCACTATGTCTCCCACACTTCCGCACAGGTCTTCGGGTGATCATAGTGAGCTGTGCGAGGGTTGGAGTTGGTTACGCCCCCCACCAGGGTGGCCAAATTTCTGTAATTGCTTCGCAGGACAGTAGAACATCAGAAGATTTTTGGGTAGAGGGACCAGATACTGAGTCATGTAGCACATTTTAGGTTCTACATCTGGCCATCCGAAAAAGATAGAATTCGGCTGGGGATTGTTCTTATTTTTTTTTTTTTTTTTTTATATTTCTTTTTATTAAATCATTTCGACTGTAGTACATAAAGGACATATTAGCAGGCGACATCAATTCCAATCAGATTAGATTCCTACATTTCAGGAATAATTACAAGCATCTTTCCTGGCGGTTAGGGGGTTTCCATAGCCTGGGGGGGCATTGTTCTTATTGAGTGTAATTACTATCATTACTTTATTTGAGTTATACATTTCTCTACAACCTCCTGGCATAAATAATGACCATTCGCTATTGCAACTTTTTAGAGAAGATTAGAAAGCTAACAATTGCAATGTTTAAATGGAATGAAATAGTTTTAAGGCTTGAAACACCAATGGTAAATATTAGACTCTACCATACATACTGCCCAGTACCCCGCCCCCCCCACTGCCACAAAACCTAGACCAGTGGGTACTTTTAAGCCATGTAAATATGATACATCTAAGCTAAGTTTTACCACTTCACCTACATTTACTGGAAATAACGACTTGTGAAACTGGGCAGGCCCCGCAACACAGTAGCATTTTTCTAAAGGCAGATTATTTTCCTTTCCATCAGAATGACTGCCATCTTATCTATTGAGCTAGTAGAACTAGGGGCCACAGTTTTAAACTCTAGCTTCTCATTTGGCAAGATTGTGTAGACTTGGGCAGTCACTTTTTTAATATAGTCCTCTGCTCCTTTTTGGCCGGATTAGGAGTATTTAGAATCAGGGTAAAGTTGTTAGTAAGTATGTAATTCTAAAACACATGGACTGGGTTATATCTGCGGAGGGGATAAGTGTCCAATCTCCTGGTATATTCAACAAAATGCAATATGTTGGTAAATGTAACTGCTGTGCAGAAAGCAGCAGCTTGCTGCAGTCTCTGGTCTACTACGTGAACAAATGGTTCAATCCTAGGCAAATCATACTCCCTCTCTCTATCTGCTCACTGATCTGACAATATGTCAGCACTGAAACAGGCATAAGAGAAGAAATACACTCCAATGATTTACTTATGGACAGGTACGCAGCATGGTAGTCATTCATGCATTTGGGGCTGTTCATCTTCAATTGGCTGAATTTCCATCTCATTTTATGAATGCACCCCTGAACTGTATTGTGCTGCATTCTCTCCCTCCTAGCCACAGATAGCTACCTTGTTTATTTACAGCTCATAATGAGTTGACAGAGTGAGAGTAGATTGTCCTTTGAGAGGGTTAAAATGTGTGAGGAATCAAAATGTAGGACGATGGACAGGAAGAACTACATAATGTAGGACAGTTGGCAAACCTAGCCATGAGACAGCTAGTATGTTCACTGCTGACAGCTGGCCTGCCTTGTTGGCTGCTGCCCAAGTTCCTGGGGCTCTGACTGGACCGATGAATGCTTTGCAGAACATGGCAAGGCCCAGCAGAATAGAAGGTGATGGTTTGCTAAGATATGGTGTTTCTAGCATTTATTGACCACGGATATTTCTTTTGTCAGGGTTCCAGGCATAGATGGTTTCCATGGGGTCTGGGTGCCCAAAGGCAATAAACTGGGTGCAGTGCGTTTTGGAAATCTTGAGAGCAACTGGGCTGATGGAAACATGTCACACCAATATATTTTTAGCATCTATGCATGTAAAAGCTTCTCTCATTGGGTGTCAGCCCATCCCCCCGCTGTTTGGCTTGCTGTGAGATCACGCTGGGAATGAAGTTTTACAACAAACAAATGATGGACGGAATGCTGACAATGCAGACATTCTCCCCCAGTCAAGAGATCTGGGTTAAATCCATCGTTCTTTTGCCCACTACGCCACCCCAGTTCAGACATGGCCATATGCAATTCAGTCTTGACCCTGTGCCTCATGGGAACAGTCAAGCCCGAACTGCCAAGCCACGTCTTCCCTGGACCGGAATCAAGCATCCTAGGACCGGTTTCTGGCTATCAGCCGTCATCAGCCAGGATAGCTTGACTCCAGTGGCGTAGTGAGCACGGGTCCCACGTCTGGGAATACCCATCCCACTTAGAGCGAAAAGCGTTACAACAAACAAATGATGGACGGAATGAAGTTTGTCAGATTTATATCATTTTCCTCCCACAACATGGTAATTCCCTATAGTATCCCATATGCAGGAACATATCCCTATCTAGACTTGAACCTCAACTTTGTACTTCTGGGTCACCTGAGCATGGGGTACCACACATGTTTGGGTTTTCTATAGGTCCCCGGTGTCCACAGGTCTCCCCTGAACACGAAAGGAGTGCTCAGTGCACGCTTGGAATCTTTGGAAGCTTTTGTCCCTTGTTTGTTTGGGAAACAACTCAGTGCCATGAGGAAACATACAACAACCATATAGTGTTAACATGTATGCATTCTAAGTTTTCAATTGCTGGATGCCAGACCTCCCTCACTCTGATTGCCCTCATTGAATATGCATTTTTTTGCCATGATCTCCCATTAAACAAGTCTTTTTCCTCGGCCTCCTTCACTCAGGAAAATGTATGTTGGTCTGATGTATGTACTCACCAGCTATGTTCAATTTTAATGTTCACGGGGTCTAGTTTTTGTGGTAGTCGTGATATACACATCACAGTGATATTATAACTTTCGGCACTAATGTTTGGGACACATCTTTATTTTTTAAGACAAGATAGTTACCAATGATGAGAAAAGTGAGCATAGCTGGTGAGTACCAATCAGCAAGCTCGACTGGTGGTGCGCACGTGAGGTGCCATCTTGTCCTTTCACATATTTTTTGTAAAAGGGTAACACATAGATTGGGGTAACCTGTGTTTGACTCACTATTAAAGGTACACCCCTTTATATATAGGGGTTACGTGGGAATTGACTGTCATTTGCAAAATAATTTGTTTTAGAAAATTCAGGCAGTAAAGTGGAAGGACACTACCTCTGATAAAAGTGAGGAGTGGTAGGGAAAAAGAGTGATGGAATCCCCGCCTCCACTTATATGAACATCCTCAAGAAGAGGAGTCTTGAATGAACAGGTCTTTGTATTTATATTACATCTCAACAGCTCCCAGGGAGCAGAGTTCTTAAAGAAGTCTGAAGATGCTTCTTGGCATGTGCGCGCCCCTAGGAACTAGAAGACCGGTTTAAGCAACATCCTTTGATGGTCTAGAGGAGGGCAACAGCAAATCAGATGTACCAACATTCATGCAAAAATAATACATGACCTGTAGTCCGTTTTACCTCCTTGACGTACCCAGGCTGGATTAAAGTCTTTTAGTGGGAGCACAAGTAATCACATATACATTATCTGTCTGCACGTTTCCGAGTGTATGGCTTCCAGAAGATAGGGTTGAGGCTTCCCAGCAAGGTCAGTGGCATTTAGGGGGTGCATCATCACCGGGTTTCCTACTGTTAGAAGGTCTTGCTCCCTTGAGATCCCCTTAAGTTTCCGATAGATTGCTTTTTCCCAGATAGTGTATGGTACATCCCCAGCTTGTTGGACTGCTTCATCAATCTGTAGAGACACAATAGCACTTCTTACTAGGTTGTACCAAAGGTTACCTGGGGCCTCAAACATGAATTTGAAGTGGCTCTTTAATGAGGATGATAGAGCCTTCCTGGACTTGATATAGAATTTCACCATGGAGGCTTTACAATCTAATGATTGATTCACTAGGCCCAGTTCTAACCTTAACCTTGTACGATGTGTGTATCGCGGCTGTTGGAAGATTTTCCAGTAAGAGCTACAATGTATTAGCTCCAAGGCGGAGCCTAACACCCCTGGGTAAGTGTGGTGACCATATTGTAACACTAGAAGAAGTGTTGCCTTCAGTACCCCTAGGACGGAGGCCGCCGAAGTGCTACTTAATAGATGAATCAGTAGGCCAGCCCCATACGTGATGGTGGCACCCTTCTTTTTAAGAGCTCTCACTTGTTCCACCAATGTTCCATTTTCGCTGAACCACACGCCGAGGTAATTATATTTTCTTGTTGTGTTAATTATCTTACTATCCAAGTCATGCCACATTCTTTTTGTTCCAATATTCCCCAAAAATGAAAGACTTTTGTTTTTTCCTGGTTTACCTGGAGATAGTTGGTCAAATAGAATGTGTTCAGTGCATTTAATGGCCCATCGTATACCAGTTTTGGTATGCTCCATAATCACAATGTCATCCGCATACTGTATTGCAACACCGGTTGTTTGGAAATAGCATGCACTACTAATGAATTTATCACTGCAATTTCTTTCATTTAAACAAACAAAAAGTTTACATACTGTTAGATAACACTTGCAGTTATTGCAATTTACATTTATTAATGAACAGGGTTGTTTTTCAAAACGAATATATAGGTCACTCGTATAATTTAAGAGGCATATAACAATTCCTCAAATTCCAATGCGTTGAAGAAATTCCAAATTCTTTAACAAGCCCAATGCATTTCGGGATCACAGGTTCCCTTCTTCAGAGGCAACTAGAAACAAAGTAAGGAAACAGGGTAGGCTTGAAACCGATACAATTTTATATTCTCCAGTTAAAAGCAAATTAAAAAGTGAGAATCAAAAAAAATATATAAGTGAAACAAATAATGTGTAATCCAATGCAAAGTTTTAAAATCTTTCTTAGGAGGTTGAGTTAGGGTTCATGCAGTATGCTTTTGTGCAAGACAGGTTAACGTTTTCCTCTTTATAAAATGATAAAAATGTGAATGACTGAAGAAAGAATAGAATAGATGCCTACATACCAACCTTGTGTCAAAAAGAATACAGAACGTGATGGTGCTTAATGATATGCAAAGACCAGACTCCTGAATACGTAAACCGATCTATAATTTCCCAAGTGTAAACCACTGTTAAACAACTATTACCAAATAGAGAAGTGTGTCGGAGTGGCCAACGACCCATAAGCAGTAGACCACATAAATCACGTAAAAAATATTCAGTAGATTCCAATATGTAGATGCTACCTAAAGCCTTTACATCCTCTCTTACACGTGATAAACTGTATCAACAAAGAAACCAAATGTCATAATCATATGAAGAGCAAGATGTTGCTGCCATCAATCTCAATAGCTTAAAGAGTAAACGTACTTCTGTGACTTGCACATATGCTTCTGTATATTATCACGGTAAGTAGCTCTCTAAACTGTTGAGCCGAAATACTAACCCATTCTGCAAGTTGCATGAGATATAATTAAGGCATGTATCCTTGTGCTTCCTGACAATTCTGCTTGTGTTCAAATAAAGACGATGTTCCTTACCAACGTCAAAATAAGAGTTCAACAGCGTCTCTCCATTCAAAATAGTTAGATCTGTCAACAGGCAGCTGTGATTCTGTCGGTGCTGCTTATAGAAACGCGTTACATTGAGTGATGTGCATTTCCTAGCCATCATGATAAAAAAGGACTAGCAGTCTGTTTTGAAACAGCCTAATCTTCGCAAAAATCGTCGCCATCTTGAAGTAAAGATTCCATATTAGCTTTCTATGCGGTTTGGATAAAACTGATGTTGCTTTGCTTTCTGAAAGCTAATGCCTGCATAGAAGTTGTCTGAATCTTTAAAGAATTCCCACTAGTAAACATCCTACGTAATTATGTCACTGTGAATAGGTTGTGTTAAGAAATTGCAAATAGGCCTAAAGTTTCCACCATAGAGTTGCAAGTAAACCTAAAGTGTACTCCACGGAGTGGTGCTAATGTGCGTGCATTCAGATTGGAAAATATATAATTTTAATGCTCACTTTTTAACAAAGGATATAATATCACATTCAAGCATGAGTATTCTCAGAGCTAAAAACATATCATTCATAATGTGCTAAAACACTTCATCTGCTTATAGTGTCAGTCATGACAATTGAATATTACACCTGTATCGATTGTAAATGATGTGGTTTTTAATCAACTGGAAGCTGGTTTAGTTTTGATTGTGTTAACCTGTTATTAGAGAATCCTCTACTTGTGATATATGTATGAATGCTCCAGTGTTGCTGCTATGTGTGGTGTTACAAAAAATAACTGAATTCAACGTTTTTGTTTAGACCCTTAGGTGAAAGAGTATCAAACCCTTTAATTCAGTGTGTTTCCCTTTGGGACAACATTTTTGAATCGTTCACCCCAGTGGTGAGTCTCAGAACTTCTAGTACTTAAACCCTAATTTTTGCCAAGTTATGCTTGGGTTGGTAGATTGGAATTAAGATGTTGTGGATCATACTCTTATGTTCCGTGATTCGAAAAAAAAAAAAACTGTCTTGCCGATGTACATGAGTCCACAAGGACATTTGATTGAATAAATCATGTTGCTTGTGTTGCAATCCGCTGAATGTGTCTGTCCTGTCATTGGATGAGTAACTGTTTTTCCAGTTAGGACATTATTACAGTGCATACAATTAAAACATCTTTTCATGCCAACTCGTTCCTGTGTGGGGGTCTTACTTTGGGTTAATATTTCTTTTATATTTTTAGCTCTGGTGTATGCAAACAAAGGTGGCTTGTCGAATATGCCCCGTAACTCTCACTTCGACTGTAGTAGTTCCCATCTTTTGCAAATTATTTTTTTAAGGATGGATGAGCTGTTCAAATATCTTGTAACAATCACTATTTAGTCTGAATTCTTCCTAGTATATTTCTCAAGGAGTCTGTCACTGTCCATTGTCATGATTTTGGCTGCTCTGTTATCCAACAAGTCTTTTGGATACCCTCTTGCTTCATATAATATTTTGTGTTCTTCTATGGTTTTGGGGCATTTGGCTTGGTCAGAAGTTATTCTTTTGATACACATGAATTGAGGTCTGGGCAAATTCTTTAACAAAGATGGGGAATCGAAGCTTTGGTGTAAGAGACAATTGTTACGGTCTGTGCTTTTAGAAATACACTTGTTCCTTTCATCCTGCAATTCAATCTTAACATCCAAAAATGTTATATGGGAGTTACTAATTAGATGAGTGAATTTGATTCTTGGATTTTTGGATTGTAAATTGAGTATATTAGTTTCGAGACTTGCATTTGTTCCACTCCAGAACCAGAAAAATATAATTGATGTAGCAACCATATATGTTCATGCCAAATTTGGTCTCTGAAAATAAATTTGGCCTTAAAGGAATTGGCTAATGCTGGAGCCCCAGCAAATCCCATTGAAGTACCGTTTTGTTGTAAATAAAACTTGTCTCCCCATGTAAAATAACTATGATGGAAACAAAAATGAAGGATTTCTAGGAAGAACACTTTGTTCGCTTTGAGTTCAGGCTGTTGGAGTAATCCCCATTCATCTGATTCTAGCCCTTCCTGGTATGGAATAGAAGTATACAAAGATATTACATTGATGGTGCACAGCCACCAGTTTGTAAGTTGACTATATGAAAGCTCTTTTAGCTGTTTTAAAATATTAGTAGTATCCTGAACATATGAATTCTATTGTTGTACAAAGGGTTGCAGAAAGAAATCCTAGTACTTCCCCAGGGGTTCATGTAATGAACCGAAATCCTGAGACTATGGTTCTAAAAGGCGGGTCAGTGGAGTTTTTGCGGATTTTTCAGTAACATGTATAGCCGTGGTCTTCTTGGGAATTCTGTCATGAGAAATGATCTGGTGGTTGAACTAATCCAGTCCAATTTAACTGCTTTTTCTAGTGTTGTTGATAGGATGTTGGCAATCTCATTTGTAGGGTCAGTTTCCAATGCCAAGTAGGTTGTATCATCTAAGACATGTTCATTGACTTTGGATGTGTATTAACGCTGAACCATAACTACCAATGCCCCTCCTTTGTTCTTTGACTGAAATACTAAATCAGTGTTGTTTGACAACTTTTTTGTCCAGAGTTTTACATAGCACAAACTTAACCCGAAGGTATCAGAGTGCTTTACGTGAGCACCAGTTGCATTACAGAGGGACACATTAATTTTGTTAGGCACGGGGATATTAAGTGATTTGCCCAGAATCACAGGCCTTTTAGTGTCCCTATGTGAGAAAGTGCCATCTTTCTTGCATGGTATGCCCCCACTTTTTGCTGAATTGCTGAATGTACTTTGACTGAGTGTGCCCTGGACTCCTGCCAATCAGGTGCCCAGGGCCTATGTTCCTTCCCTAAAACACACAAAACCCAAATTGGCAAACCCTGGCCACATGTCAGCCCCTGGTAAATGGTACCATAGGTACCCAGGGCCTTGTGACCAGGAAAGGCCCCTAAGGGCTGCAGCGCTCATTGTGCCACCCTTAGGGGCCCTGTACCCTTACACACACACACTGCCTTTGCAGGCTGGGTGTCTGGGTGCAAGACAAAAACAAAGTCGACATGGCACACATCCCTGTGTGCCATGCCCATCACCTACACTGCCATGGCATACATCAGCCACCCCTCTAGCTGGGTGCCTTATGCCAATGGTGTGGGCACAGGAGCCCTGTGCCCCTACAGTACCCAGGTCTATTCCTGAGCACTGTAAGTGCAGTGCTGCCATTTAAGAGTACATGGTGCTGATAGATCGTCAAACACGAACTCCACAGCACCATAATGGCAACACTGAAGACTGAGAAGTATGGTACCAAACGTCTCAGCACATTAAACCCACACTGATGCCAGTGTGGGATTTAATGTACCAAGCACCCCAGAGGGCATCTTAGAGATGCCCCCTTAAACCTAACCTACAATCCACGTCTGCTCTGAGGCTGCTTAGGCTGCCACACAGCAGATATGTTGCTGGACCCCTGGGTGGGAGAGCCCCTGCTCTCCTGGGCCTGCAACAATGCACATCCTGGGCGAGGTGCTAAATCTCCTCCCCCTGGATGGGCAGGGGGAAGCTTCAAAGGCATGCCGCCTCAGTGAGCTTCCCCAGGCCACTGCAACCCCCCACTCTGGCGGGAAGCTTGGCCGGAAACCCCAAATAAGGACAGGGGATGTGCCAGCCTGCCAACCCCACCCCTCAGGTGGGGGAGGCGAGGTGAAGCACATCTCCGGGCTCTTGCCATATTGAAGATGGGAAGCCCTACCCTATCAGGACTAGGCTGCTGCCCCCCTCCCACAGTAGAGAGGCAGGATAGGGGGTGTACCCACCCCAGGACAGGGGCCCATTGGTCCCTGCCCTTCACCTACCTGTAACGCCCCTAAATCTAATATTTAGGGGCACCCTGAACCTTCCTTCCCCAGATTCCAGATTCCAAAATACAAAGAAGAGCAAGAAGAAAGAACACCTGCCCTGCAGCTGCTAAGAAGAGGAAGACACCAACTGCTTTGGCCCCAGCCCTACCGGCCTGTCGACCCTTGAACCTGCTCCTGCTCCAACCCAGCATCTCTTGTGGCCAGCAACCTCACAAACTCCAGAGGACCTGGCTACCTTTTGGCTCTAAGCCCCTGGGACTCCCATGAGTAGAGGCTCTACTCAAAACCTACCTCTAATCCCTGGCAGCAGCCCGGAACCGCGAACCCAGCACACTCTGCACTAGCCAAGCCTGGCCAGTGCCGGAGTGACCAAAGACCACGAGGACGACCCCACGGCGACTGTGACCCCAAGTCCGGCAACAGAGGGTAAGATTTCCCGACACCAAAAGGCACCCCTGCACACGGCGCCCCGCAGCCCCCTGTGCCCAATCCCGGGGTACCTACCTATCCTCCACTTACCCAACTTACCTCTCGAAGTGGTGGTGGCACCTGAAGAATCCTCGTCCCCGAGCTTGCAGTCTTTTTCTAAACCGGAGATTTCCTATTGAAATCAATTGAGCGCCCAAAGGCTCAAAAGCACCCTGCACCCAGCCGCCCGAGTGGCCCTGGCAGTGCAACCTCTACACCTACCTACTTCCCCACTTGCCCTGAGTAAGTAACCAGGAGCCCAGCTCCCACAGCCGCGTGGCTTGCTAGTCAGCAGCCACCAACCAAGGCCCCCCTATCCCTGATAGGATAACATTGGGCCTAACTCTCTCTGCACCCGGCCGCCCTAGAGTCGCTGAGGGTGAACCAACTGTACCTACCTGACCCTGGGGGGACCCCTGAGTCTATGCCCAGAACCTCAACTCTGCCAGTCGAGTACTTACCTTTAAACCGATAACTCTATTTTCTTCATAGGGTACATTGACTGGCTTTTTCCTGAAATTTCTTCTAAGTGTGGACTTTTCAAATCTTAAAATATTCACCAAAAATCAGCCGAGTAACGAAAACGAAAATACTCACCTGCGAGAGCCCGGAGTTGTGCTTCACCTCACCTCCCCCACCTGAGGGGTGGGGTTGGCAGAGGCTGGCACACCCCCTTTCCTCCCTTGGGTTTTCCCGCCGATCTTCCCGCTTGAGTGGGGGTCAGAACCAGTGGGGGCCATTTGCTGAGTACAGCAAGTGGATGGAGAAGCTCACAAAAGCGGCATGCCTTTCAAGCTTCCCCTGCCCATCCTGGGGGAGGAGGCCTAGCACCTCGCCCAGGATGTGCATTGTTGGAGACCCACGAGAGCAGATGGCTCTCTACCCAGGGGTCCAGCAACATGTCTGCTGGGTAGCAGCCTATGCAGCCTCTCAGTCAGGACATGGGTTGTTGGTTAGTTTCAGGGGGCTACTCTAAGTTACCCTCTTTCGTATATCTTACATTAAATCCCACACTGGCATCAGTGTGGGTTTAATGTGCTGAGAAGTTTGATACCAAACTTCTCAGTCTTCAGTTCAGCCATCATGGTGCTCTGGAGTTCGTGTTGACGATTTCCCAGCACCATATACTCTTAATGGCAGAACTGCACTTACAGTGCCCAGGAATGGACCTGGGTACTGTAGGGGTACAGCCGAGTAACGAAAACGAAAATACTCAACTGCTCTTAGGTGAGCTCCCAGTGCTGGATGTTGGTGCCCAGCACTGACTCTGAAAAATACTTACAACTGTACTTACCAGTAACCCAATTTTCTCCCATAGGAAATCATTGACTGTTTTTCTGTGAAATTTCCTTTAAGTGTCAATTCCTGCAATCTTTCAATATTCTTTAAAAATCGTATAATATCTGAAAACGTAATTACTTACCTGTTTTGGATAAAGGTCCCAGTACTGAGTCTAGGCACCCAGTACTGGATTACAAAAGTAACGAGAACATACTGTACCTTCAACTTGAATTTTCTTCCATAGGGAATCATTGACTGTTTTCTTTGAAATATTTTCTAAGTGTCAACTTTTAAAATAGCTAAATATTGTTTAAAAATCATCACAGTAATTAAGTCGACTTTCATCACTTGATTCTAAGTACTGACCCAGGACTGAATCTAGGATCCAGTCCTGGAGTCACAAAAGTTATCCTAAAAGTAATCTGTTGCAAATAACTTGAAATTTCCATTGAGCTCAATGCATTGTTGTGTTTAAAATAGAGTTGCCTATTGCAACCACTTGTAACTGTTTACAAAAGTCAATTGCATATTGCAAAACTATTTATATAAAGCAGATCATTCTGAGAAAGTATATTTTAAATCCAATTGTTGTTTCTAAAATAAAAGAAGCATATTTTTTTTATATATAAACCTTTGGCCTAGAGTTCAGTTATTGAGTGTGTGAGACCATTTGCTGACTGAGTGTGTACAACAAATGCTTTACACTGTCCTCTGATACTGCCTTACTGCTCGACCAAGCTACCACTTTAGAGAGTAAGGTTATATCTAACTTTAACTTCTGTCAACCCTGGGGGACTGTGGACTCTGTACACCCTGTACCTATTAAGGAACAGTATATACCGAGCAACTTTCTCACACCTGCTGAGACTGGAACCCGGTTCCCCAGCTTGAAGGGTGACCGCTCTAGCCATCAGGCTACATCCTCTCCTCAATGACCTTGTGATGTTATATTTTTTCTAAGACAAATTTGGTTGTTTGGGAGATTGGAACTTGATGTATTGAATGGCTTTTTTGACTAAGATCTCCAAAGTATCCAGTTTTGTGGGAGACCAGAGACACAAAAGTGCTTTTTGGGCTTAAATTTCAAATATACAGATTCTGCTTTGTTGAGAGTAAGAGGTACCACATTCTCAAAAAAAAATGCAGTAAAGGAAGGGTTTTCATAAATTTGTAGAGAGCTATTTGGCGTTGCAGTATGTTTTTGTTGGCCTATCACTATTGTTGGGGGTACCGTAGGCCCTAGTGATACGGGCCGTACACGCGTGAGTATGGCCCGTATCACTGTAGTGATGGTGCCCTAGGGGTACGTGTGAAAAGCGCCGTACCTGTGTGGGGATTTAAGATTTACAATGGGGACACATGAGGGACAAGTATTAGGGCCTAAATGCATGCTGGTTGTCATGGATACCGAGTTTCAAGTTCAAAATTTTACACCATGTGATCTGGAAAAATGAGTTGGCCACATTTAACAATGTTGCAAAGTGGTTGTTGACTTGACATGATGCTGCAAAATCGAAAGATGCAAAGGCTGTCACTGGTGTATGTTTAAAGGGATTGGAGGAAACGTAGGATGCAAATGAGTCTGACCAATCACTCTGTACTCCTGTATATGAAATAGGCCAGCAAGGCAGATATAAGGCAGGCAGAACGCATGAGAGGGCACTTGCCTGCACAACATGTCAGTCGATACCACTGCTGCTGTATTGTCTCCCTCTGGCACCATGTCAAGGACTGTGGAGAGGGCCCAGCCTTTCACCCAGGAGGAGAACGAGGCCCTGCTGGATGTGATCCTCCCACAGTTCCCCATGCTGTATGGTCGACCAGGGGAGCAGGTGAGTGCTGACTCCAGTACCTTTGCCTGTGCACCTTTATTGTGTCTGTCACTTCTGGCATTGTGGCCAGGTGTGACAGACATGCAATGTTGGGTGGAGTGTGTCCCAGGGGGAGGATGGCTTATGTCTCTCATGCAGGGCTTGATGTAGTTCATGTGTGCACTCCTCACTTGCATTGTGCTTACTGTGACATTCACTGCATAGTGCATGGCACATTCCGCCAGTCAAATCCTCTTGGGCATACTTGTTCTATTGTCCTGCGGTGATTCAGTGGTCACCCCGGTGTGACAGGTGACTGCACCCACAGATGTGTGTGAGAGTTGAGTGGAGCTGTGGTGAGAGTGGTGAGGGTGTCCAAATGATGTGTACGCCCCCTGGACATTGATGTGTGTGAATGTTTCTTGTCATGTGGATGAGTGTCTATGTGGAGTGTTGCACCACAGCTGCATGGAGGAGGCAACTGCTCAATCCATCTGATGTGTGAAGTAAGCCGTGCTGTGTGTCTGACTTGCTGAGCTAGCCCCACACCTGTGACCCCCCCCTGGCAAGTGGCACATATGCAGAGTGAGGTTTGCATCCGCTGTTGCCAATGGCAGGTCATTGATGTGTGCCTGTGTGTGTCTGTGTACTCTGCTGATGTTTCGTCAGTGGCCTGGCGCATGTGACTGCTTTGCGTTGCTGTCCATTAGCCTTGTGTTGCTTGGAATGCACAGTGTGTGCCATGATCAGGGATTGGTTCGCACCCCTCATGCCACCTGTGTACTTACTATGCCATGTAGTGCATTGCTGCGTCCCCAGTGGAAAAAGTCCCTATGACTAAGGTGCTATTACTTGCCAGCATACTATGCCCTGTTCTACAAATCTAAGATGTTCAACTGTGTGTCTCTGTGACATGGTGCAGGTGTAGTGATGTTGTCCCACTTTGTCATCCACACAGGTATCCCCCTACCACAAGGGGAAGATCTGGAAGGACGCCGTCAAGGCCGTGCAATCGGCGGAGGGTCCCTGTCGGCGCCTGCCACAAGTGAGGAAGAGATGGCAGGACATCCGGTGCTGGACCCGGAGGATCGCCCGGGTCATGCTGAAGGAGGAGGCTCCTCGCAAGCATGGCGGGCGCTGGCGCCTGACCCACCAAATGCGGCTAGTCCTGGCGGTGGTCTTCCCTGACCTGGATAGGCAGATACAGGAGTTACAGCAGCAGGAAGGGGGTAGGTACATGTGTGTTTGTTGTGTGTCGCCAGCTTTTGTTGCTGCTCAGTCGCCTGGAGACTCTGCCAGGGTACATATATGCAGTGCATATCCTGTTCCCCCACAGTCAACCTGTGCTGTTCTTCCTCCCTTCTCCTCCTTGACATGTGTTACCTGGTCTGTGTGTGATCACTATTGCACATGGTCATCTAGGCTGCCAGTTTATCAAGGTGCACACTGCTTTCAGCATCATGTGTGGGGGTGGTCTGCCTGTGCCCTGTACATTCATTAGGGGGTGCATATTTGTTGCCACTGATGCTGAGTCCCAACATAGGAGTGTGAGGTTTCAAATGAACAGACTTGCTGCATGCATTACCAATGTTGTGGCCTCAGACATGATGTGCATGAGTGGGATATATGCATAGTGCCGGGACGGTTGCTCCTGTAACAGTCAGCTCATTCCAGGACCATGGAGCAGTGTGCACACTACAGTCCCCTGTCACAGCCTGCCCTCCTACTCATGTGTGTCATCCAACACTGTGCACATTCACTGTGGGTTCATAATGGCTCTGCCTCTGTGGCATTATTCCCTGGCCTAGGTAGTAGTTTTCACATGTGTGATACATTTGCCCACTGGACAGGGATACAGCAGTTTGCTTGTGCATACTCACACTGGACAGTGCCTGTGTGGCTATTCACAACAATCTGTTGATGTTTGTTTGTGGCCAATATGTTTTGCTAGCCCTACAAGGTGATGTCGTGTTAATGAAGCTAGTTTTCAAGAACAGTTATTGTAACCCTGAATAAGAGCTCTCACTTCTTGATTGGTATCAGTCACATTGACTCAGGTATGGGTGGGTGTGTGCGGGAGGGGCGCACATGTTCAACCCTGATGTTTCATTGCCAGTTCTGACTTGTGTGTGATGATTCGCAGTACAGAAATTCATCGTGCAGTGCTCCGTGATGTTGGCCAGTGCTTGCTGTTGGTGCTTCATTGCCTGTGTCAGTTCTTGGCAATCATGTATCCTGCTTGGACATTTTTGGCACCTGTGTGTGGTTCAGATGCTACACAGTTGTGACTTTGTGTGCTGACATCTGTGGGTACATTCTGGCTTGCCATGAGGGGGAACCCACAGTACAGCTAGGCTTTTTTGCTAAACAATTGCAGGCCCATTAGCTTATGCATTGTCCTGGGTGTGGACATGTGTGCCACTCCAGATGACAGTCAGTAGGTCATATGTGTAGCCAACTGTGTGATCAGGTGACGGATAGCCATGTGACAAATGACATTATTCAAGTTGTTACTCTGGGAAAATGTCCATTGGCACTCACTACACCTGTCAACATGTCTCAATGTTTCATATGCTTGACCTTGTGGTTTGGTTGTGAAGAACAATGATGTGCCTGCATGACAGATGTCTCCCAGGGAAGTGCACAAGACACCACCTTTACACTTTCCAGGGACACGCTGGCACATTTTAAAGTAATGCACAGTTTGGACAACACTTGTTTGGAGTTCATACATATACATGTTCCCACAGTGTGCTAGCATTTGGGTTAGTCCTTGGTTGTTGCTGATACCAAATTACGAGTGTCAAGTCATCCAGCCACCCTGGTGCCATGTATATGTACTTACTGCTACGCCATTTCTGCCTAACAGTGGCTGATTTGAATGAGTCTGGCAGCTCAGACAATGACTGTGTACATGTAGTTTGGTGTGCACCTCCTTGTGTGACTTCTGCTATACAGACACATGTGTGTTGTGTTCACAGAGTGCCACATTCATACATGCTAGACATGTCCATTTTGTAAAGGGTTGTGATTCTCCAGGAGTCACAATGTATTTCTTTGGGGTGTCAAAAGTACTCACAGGTCTCTGAGTGTGGGGACACATTCTGCATTGGCAAGTGGTATTTGGCCTTGGGTGCGACAATACTGTTTGTTTCCCAGTGAACAAGAGGTGGCATGCCTTCATAGTCTTGCTGTGCTCAACTGATCCCAGACACTAGCTTCTCATGATCTTGTGAATTCAAGTTATTTGCTGTTGTGTCCTAATTTTCATTGTTTGCAAGTGGCATGGTGCGTCAAGCAACTGGGGAGTGCAGGGCTTACATATGTGGGGAGTATCCTAGATGTTACTCCTGATGCCTTTCCTGATATGCACTGTTGCCTATTTTGTTTGGACTCATGTGTCAGATGTATACAGGTGACTGATTTTTTCCTGTCTCTTCACCTTGCCCACAGCACCATCGGAGGACACCGAGGGAGACACCGGCACGGACGTGGAGGAGGGATCGATCAGTGGTGCCCGCACCCCCTGCCCCTGTCCCCCCTGCTGCCCTCACTGCCGAGTCTGTGGACATTCAGCGGCAGTTGCAAGTTGGGCAGACATTGATCCTGACTGTCCTCCATGGCCACACCAGACTGCTGACCCAGATGGTGTCGTACATGGAGGGCATGTCATCAGTGATGTCTGACCAACGGATGTTGCTGAGGTCCCTGGACTCGTCACTGACGGCAGTAGCGAGTCACCTACAGCGCTGCCTCCCCCCCTACCCCTGGCCCATCCACAAGTCCAACACCCATGCCTGTCCCAAGCACACCCAGACATCCACACACACGCACCCCACCAGACACAAGCAGCACACCACCACGTAAGGGCAAGCGCACACCTCCTGACACGCACACTCAGGGGGTAGCAGGCACACCCACTGGGTCTGGGGCACAAAGGCAGGCACGCAGCCACAGTCCTCATCCACATGACTCACTCCCCAGTTCCTCCGATGTCACTCCCCTTGGCTCCCCTGCCCCAGATTCGGAGAAGGAGGCGTACTTTGCTGGGCTGGGCCTCAGCCCCACTAGTTCACCTGGACGCAAACGGTCACGGCACTCCACGGGTAGGGGAGTTAAGTCCCCCAGCCCGTCCACCACCTCCCCCAGTAGCACTGCAACCCATCCCTCCGACCCCCCCCCCCCCTTCCTTGGGGCCTGTTGTGTCTCCGGGTGCAGGGGAGACGCTTGAAGAACTGGCAGAAGTGTGCAGCGCTGAGCTCGCCTCCACCTTTGGTGCTGCCCCACCCCCTGTAGTGGAGTCGTCCGTCCCTGCACCCACAACACCTACCCTTCCCCCTCCTGTCCCTGCGGTGGCTGGTCCTTCCCCACATGATGCCCCCCCCCCCAGTCGACGAAACACTCTTGTGATGTGCAGGCAAGCTAGGGGAGACGCATGGCCATGTGGCCCCCCCCAAGGACTGCTGATATGGACTGGCCATTGGCCTTTGTGAATAGTCTCGTTTACACATTATTATTTTCATGCTGAATAAAGCATTTTCTTTTTCTTTGGAAAAGTCTTGCATTTCAGGTATTGATGTTGATGCTGATGCTACAGGAGTTGGGGTTGTGGGCATGTGTTATGTTTCAGGGAAATGTTGTGGTCTGCTGCTCATGGGGTGGAACCTGGTATCTGCGTGCCATCACGCGATCTCTGCAAAGATTCTTTGTCGTGTATGCTCTTTGTGTTTGGAGACATTTTCCCAAGGGGTGTTCCTTCCTCTGTGGCACCTGACATCTCCCCTGCAGAGAGTTGCACAATTGTTGTGTTGCCCTGTGTCTACATGTCCTTTGTTGGTAATGGATCCCTTCAACTCTGGGCATGCCTGCTAAGCAATGTGTCCGGCTGCATCGTCTGTGCCATCCTTGGTACTCACTGTACTTGTGTATAGAGTATTTTGCCATGCCTTCATGGATAAATCGTCCCTTTTCCGCACAATGCATGTGAGTAATCCCAGCCTAGTACACATATGGTACTTGTTCTGCTGGGTATTTGAACACCTGACTCACAATTGTGGGCATTGTATCTGTGGGAACTCCACCCTATTCCTTCCATGACATACAACATCTTGGTGGCTAGCCCAGCACCTGAACATTCCTATCAGTCCTGGGATGTGCGTGACAGTGTGTGTTCTCTTTGGCTCTCTTAGTTTGTTAGGCAGTGACATGACTATACAGTCTTGTGGCATGATCTCAGTGTGTGTATTGTGCTGCATCTGCCAGGGGTGGGTATGCATGTGTTATTTGTCCTCACACCCACATGTGGTGTGTCATGCAGTGGGGGTAAGACCTCCTTCCTCCTGGGAGTGGGACAATGCTGTCAGTGATGTGTTGTTATGGCACTATCCTCATTGTCCTAAGTTAGGGATACGTACATTCACCCATGGGGCTCTGGTCATCTGATAATGATGTACACCCCCCCATGTCTCTGTCCACTGCTGGGGGTCCTCTGCACCCACCCCTCATATGCCTGGGCACTGCTGGGAGTGATAGGCACACACCCCTCATATGTCTGGGCACTGCTGGGAGTGATAGGCACACACCCCTCATATGTCTGGGCACTGCTGGGAGTGATAGGCACCCACCCCTCATATGTCTGGGCACAGCTGGGAGTCCTCTGCACCCACCTCTCATATGTCTGGGCACTGCTGGGAGCAGGCGCGTAGCTAGGGGGGGGGCGGTGGGGGCGGTCCGCCCCAGGCGGCACTATTTTTGGGGCGGCAGCCGCGCGGCACTGGTGGCCCATTGCGGCGGCCTTTATAATTTATTTGGGGACACTGACACTACTGTTACAGTAGTGTCAGTCAGTGTCCCCAAATAAATTATAAATGCCACCGCAATGGGCCACCAGTGCCGCGCGCGCGGCCCTCTTTGAAATGCAAGCGCATGCGCATCGCCACCACCTAGCATAGGCCCGTGACGTCACAAGACACGAGCGCTTCTGCAAGGTTGACAGCGATCCGGGCGGAGGTGGTGGCAGGCCGACGGAGCTGCAGGCAGAGAGGAGATACAATACAAATCTGCGAGTCTAGGTAAAGCGATGTACCGCCCTAGGCTCGAAGCAGTTAATTGTTCGGGGACGTGGACTACAGGCAGGGCAGAGACCAGAGGACCCTCCACGGCACTTTCTGAGAACACCGGGCGCCAGTAAGTGATGTTAGATAAAGGGGAGAGGATGTGGTCCGTCGGCCGGCCTAAACTGCCGCCTTTGGTGCTGGAAACCAGAGTTCGAGCCTCGAGGTCACCACACCAGGTGCTGGCTTCCTGGGGGCGCCGTGTTTGAAAGTTTATTATGCTTTTGAAGCACCTGCTGCAGCGTTTCTCCCCCCCCAATTACCAGGCCTCACATAAATGTCAAGATAACTCGTGTGATTAATTACCTTCCTGGCGAGAGATCAGCATTTTGTATAGTTGAGGTTTTGATTTAGGTGAAGTTAGTGCAGAGGGTTAATATTCCTGCTGCAAAGAACGTGTACCAAGTAGATTACAGAGTGCGTATGATGTAAACAGATCAGCAGGTTACTGCTTTCAAAAGAGACATCCTTTTGTTACTTGCAATTTATAACTAAAGTCCTCATATAGAACAGTGAGCTATTAACTTTCATCCTGGAACTGCATACAGACTGCAAAGTATACATTAATTAATGTTGCAAAAAGGGTTAATTTGGCTTGAAATCGATTCTTTTTTTTTTTTTTTTGTTTTTTAAAACCTTTATTTATGTCGGTCTGAAACACAGCTATTCAGCCGACATCCCGGAGGTTCGGCAGCCAATTAAGTACAACACATGGAAGTGTCCACAGCTCTGGTTCCAGAAAAACAAAGGTTCCTTTTTTTTAAAAACAACCTGAAAGTAAATAACACAAGCAAGGCAGTATACACAATGAACTCGTGCCAGTTCCCGGTGGGGGCGCGGCCCCATTCCCAAAGTCAGAACAAAGCCACCGGTCGGGTGGATGAGGGAGAAGCAGAGGCGCTAACATTCTAGCATATAATCATCATAAAAATCCCAAGTTGGAAGTGAAGCTAGGGGGAAAGTTGCTCCTCCAGCGGTTCAGTGGCCGGGGGCAGACATATATCAGCCCTATACTGGTTCCATCTCCCCAATATCTTATGCCATTTCTTAGGCCGCCCCCGGGCACTATACATCGTTTTCTCCCTAAACATGCTCCAGTCCATATTTTCCATCCATGCTTCCATAGCGGGAGGTCTCTGAGAACCCCACAGTCGTGCAATATCACGCTTCGCCACCATATTCCCTAGGGTCACCCATTGAGTCTGCACCGCATCATAGTCAGTAGGACCCCAGACATTCAAAAGACAGCGCCGTGCCTCTGGCAGCAGTGCAATACCCGTGACCTCCTGCATCACAACATGAATTCGCTTCCAGAACTCCGTGATCACACCACATTCCCATATGATATGTAGGAAGGTGCCCACCATCCCACAGCCCCTCTTACATAAGCCATCCTCGGAGAAACCCATATGGATCAGTCGGGCCCCGTGACATAGACTCTATGAAGTATCTTAAGCTGCACCAGCCTTAGTCGTGCCGGGATCGCGACCTCCTTAGGAGATGAGATGGCATACTGCCAGTCCTCATCATCCAGTTCAAGGCCGTCCCTAGTCCACTGATCACGCACCCCTAGGAGGAGGTCAGTCCGGACATTAACAAGCCTCTTGTAAATTAAGGAGATTGTACTCTCCGGCATATGGCCATCCAGGATCCGATCCTCCAAGGGAGAGGACTCAGGCACCGTCTCCCCCTCGACGAGGATGGACCGCAGAGCGTGGTGTACCTGTGCATACCGGAAATATTCCGTACCCTCCAACTCGTATTCCGTCCGTAGCTCGTCAAACGACTTCACTCGTCCCTTAACCAGCAGGTCCCCCACCCTGGATATCCCAATCAGGTCCCATTTCTCGAACCCCTTCGTGTGCCAAAGTTTCCCCAACATATCAGAGTCAAACAGCGGAGTAGTGAGGGTAAGCCTATCCTTCCAACCCAGTGAGTTCGTAACCGCCTTCCACACGTGCACCGCCATCTTGGTTGACCCCGTGAGGGACCCATCCGTTGACCTGGAGTAGAGTGCTCTGAAGTAATTACCCCCGCGCAGCAACCACCGATCCATAGCGAAGCCGGGGCTCTGCGCCGGACCGTAGACTCCATGATTGATCGCACTCAACTGGGTGGCCCAATAGTATCTTCTAATGTCAGGAAGCGCGATACCCCCATCGTACCACGGAAGGGTCAGCTTTGCAATAGCTATACGCGGTCGGCCATCCCACAGCAACGCGCACTGGAGGCTCTCGACCTCCCGAAAATAGCTGGCCGGGACCAGCTCCAGGGTATTCTGTAGGGCATAGAGAAAGCGGGGAAGAGACATCATTTTGAACAGCGCGGCGCGGCCTAGGAGGGAAAGCGGCAACCGCCGCCAACCCGCCACATCCCGCCGCAGGCGCGTCAATGGAGGGAGCAGGTTTCTCTCATATCGAACAATTGGATCGGTGGAGATATAGATCCCTAGATACAAAAAGCCCGCCTGGTGCCCCTCCCCAGCACGAACGGGCAGGACGACCTACCATTAACCGCAACCTTAGCCAAGGGTCCTTCATACAGTAGTCTCACCCAGCCAACAAAGCCAGGTCCAAAGCCGAATTTCGCAAGTGCAGCCCACAGATATGCCCACTCTAGCGTGTCAAAAGCCATCGTGGCGTCAGGTGCAGCCACAATGGTCGGCCCCCGCAGCGTCCCCGTCTTTGCGAGCACGCCGTGGAGGCGCCTAAGGTTCAACGCAGTGTTACGGTGCGGGATGAAACCGGATTGGTCCGGGTGGATCAGGTCCCCGATCACCCTGATCAAACGGTTGGCCAGTATTTTAGCGAGGATTTTCGGCTCGGCATTAAGTAGCGAAATCGGCCTATATGAGCTACATTTATTCCTGGGCTTGCCATCTTTGTGTATGACCACAATTGTCGCCAGGCGTTGGTCGAATGGAAGGCCTCCTATCTCCCGCGCCTCTACAAACATAGCTCGCAGATGTGGAGTGATCTTGTCCGGCCGGAGTTTATAGAACTCAATTGGCAGGCCATTTGGGCCCGAGGCCTTGCCAGGGCGCAGTGAACGAATAGCACCCGCGACTTCGTCAGCTGTGATGTCACCATCTAGATCTTCTCTGTCTATGTCAGAGAGGCAAGGCAGAGCCAGATCGCGCAGAAGTTCACACGAGTCCTCCACCGGCCTATCCGACACTGAGGTGTAGACCGTGCGGAAATAATCTGCAAAGCACTGGACTATGCCATCCGGCTCAGTAACAGTAACGCCACCCTCTGTTACTAGTTCTGGCACCACACGATTAACCCGCTCTTTTTTATCCAGCCACGCTATTAATTTCCCGGCCTTGTCCCCAACATCGTACAGTCGCCCCTGCTGCTCCCTACTCAGGGCTTTGGCCGCATTCGTCACCAGGGCCTTATACTCCGACTGCTTAAGGCTCAATTTATGCAGCGTTGCTGCCGTAACCTCCTCCTCCAAAACCAACTCTAGAGCGGCTATCTCCGCCTCAATCTGTGCGACCTCCGCATCCCTCCGACGTTTGGCTGCCGCTATCAAGGAAAGGGCCTCCCCTCTCAGCACAGTTTTAAACGCTTCCCACAAAGACACCGCAGACGTGACCGAGCCTAGATTTTCCTGGAAGTAGAGATCGACCGCCTTCAGCACCGCGCTACGAGTCCTAGGGTCACGGAGATACCAGGGGTTAATCGGAGCCACCCTGCCCACCACTCCTCGACCAACATCCATACAGATCCACACCGGCGAATGGTCAGAAATACCCCTAGCCATGTGCCTAGCCTCGGACACAAAGGAGGCGTGTGCAGCCAAAGTAAGTACACAATCAATTCTAGAGAGACTGCCATGCGCCCCAGAGTGGAAAGTGTACTGCCGCTGAGTGGGATGCAGCAGTCTCCAACAGTCAACCAGACCCAGGGTATGCACGAAGTCTGAAAGCCATTTCTGCGCCCCCCCAGAGCTTCTTGGCGGGTGTCTATCAAGCAATCCGGAGCCAACCGCATTAAAATTGCCACCCACCACCAACATCCCTTCTGGGAAATCCAACAGAGCCCTCCCCAGGTCAGCAAATGTGGAGGGCTGCAGCGCAGGAGGGACATAAACAGAAACCAAGACCAGCGTCCTGCCCTCCCACCTCCCCGCCACAGCCGCAAATCGCCCCCTTTCATCAACAGTGGTGGAGTCAACCTCAAACGGCAGTGAGGCCCTAACAAGTATTCCAGCCCCTCTAGAGCCCGAGGAGAACCCCGAGTGCGCAACGAATTTGTAGCCCTTCCTGTTGAGTGCGTAGCACATGTTACCTATCAAGTGCGTCTCTTGCAATAAAACTATTTCAGGGGAGCATCGCTTCAGAAATTGCAGGACAATCCCTCGCTTAATACGATCCCCTAAGCCGTTAACATTCCAACTGAGTATCTTTAAGCCCCTACCCCCATCCCGAAATGTAAGGAGACCTCCACCCCCCCCGTAGGACCGCACTCGAGCTACAGAAGCTTGCATCACTACGCCTTGCAAAACAAAAACCAACAAAAACCACCTCAACAACCCCATTCCACCCCCCACCCTGCACCCCTGCGTACGCTTAAGAAGCCCCCCCAACTTGCAGTGTGCCTGTCGCCCTATTCTAAAACTAGTCTACAAAAAGAACCCCAGAGGAGGGAAAAAGCTCCCTTCATACCCCCGCCACCCCCCGGGCTACTACCCTCCCGGAGAGACCGAAAACTGTGATTCACTGTCCTGGGCAAAGTCAAAATGATCTAGCACCAGAGTCCTCACTCTTGTTCATCACGGCCACCTTCTGCTCCACCAGCATGCTCCCCGCTAGTCCGTCGTTGGGGCAATGTGTCCAGCCAGTCTCCGACCATGTCCGGTGATTCAAAAAAGAAAGTCCGCTCTTCATACACCACACGCAATCTGGCCGGGAAGAGCATGGCGTACTTCAGTTCCATCCCTCTTAGCCTTCTCTTAACCGCCAGGAAGCTCTGCCTTTGCTTCTGCACCGCCTGGGTAAAGTCAGGATAAAAACTCACTGTGGTGTTCTGGAAAGTCATCGGGCCGGACACTCGTGATGCTTGTAGAATGGCGTCGCGGTCCCTGAAATTAAAGATCCTGGCGACAATCGGTCTCGGAGGAGCCCCCACCTTGGGCCTCCCACCAGGGACTCTGTGGGCCCGCTCAACAGTAAAGAACTTACTGAGGCCTTTGGGCGCCAGATGGTTTACCACCAAATCCTCTACGAACAGGTCCACCGACTGTTCCTCCGAGTTTTCCGGGACCCCAACAATGCGCACGTTGTTGCGCCGTGCCCGGCCTTCAAAGTCCTCCAGCCGTCGGGCAAAGAGGTCGTTTGCGGACCTCAAATTTCCGACTTCCAGCTGCAGGTCAGAGACATCTCCCAGGAGGCCAGAGGTTTTAAGGTCCAAGGATTGAACCCGTTCATTGGTTTTCCCCAGGTCTGCCCGAATCAAGTTGACGTCGATCGAGATTGTGTCCACTTTATGTGCCAGGGTCTCGAATTGCTGCCCGATAGAGGACTGCATCCCCTCGATGGCCCCCATGACATCCTGCAGGGTTAGTTCCGTAGCGGGGGGCAAACCATCTTTCAAGGCTTCCAGTGGCCGTCCCGATCCGCCCGGTGACCCCTTCTGCTGGGCATAACGATCCATGTTGTTGGTTTGGGTGTATCCTCCCCGCCTGGTGTTCTTGGGCTTCTGTTTTTCGGCTTCCGATTTGGCCGACATCGTGATCTGCTGCAGAGACAATCCCCTTGCCCATCCAGATAAGACAATGCAACAAGTGACCGGCGCGGCTCACTCCCAGGCCAGGGCGCGATGAAAACAGGAAAGCGAAAGCGAAGTGATGACACCGTCCTTCCGATGGCTCGCCCCTCACACGGCCGCTGTTGTTCAATTAGTGCTCGGGCACCGTGCCAGCGCAAGCCTCGGGCATCTTCCGGGGAGTAGGCCGCGAACTTCCGTGTAGCACAACTTCGGCCTCCGGTGGGCGATTTCAGCCCGGACAGTGACGATCACCTCAGCAACGGCTCGCCTCCAATATTCCGGGTATTAAAAACAGGATTCTACACAGGATATTTGCCGGAGGGAGCGAGGGTCTCGGGAGCTCTGAGCTCACGCGGCCATCTTGGTCACGCGCTAGGCTCCTCCTCCGATTGTTATTATTAAAGAAAACTCCCAACTATGCGGTTTCATTTTCGCCTCGGAGTTTGTGCTTCTCCACACCAAGCCCTCTTAAACTATACTGCCTATCAGTATGGATGACATGTGACTCCTACACTTTTAGTCCTTTGGCTTATGTAACATTTCCTACACTGATTTACACGCGTATGATTGATTGTCTCTGTGTAATGTGTGTGTGATGCAAAGTGCTCGGACACCCTACACTGGTATGAGTGGCGCTATAACTAATTCAGTGCATCTGAGAGAGTGTGGTTATGGAGACTTGGTCACTGTTAAAGGGTGCTAGCGAGAGATACCTGTGGTGGTGGAAGTGGTCATTGGGGGTGCGCCAACAAACATTGTCGCACAGGGCGCCACCAGCACTTAAGCCGGCCCTGGCTCTAATACCTTCGGGTCGAGTTTGCGCTATATAAATATGCAACAAAAACCAAAATGTCAAAGTACACAAGTTTTGTGAGTTCTGCTATAAGCACAGTTGCTCCAATGTGCTTCCGTGTTCACACTCCACTGAGTGGGGGTGAAGGAGGGTGTGTTTGTGATATGTTTATAGCTTCTTTAGTTTCTTGAATTAAACTTGCCATGGGTTTATGGTGAACCTGTGTGTCAGTGTTGAGCTGTGATATCTAGCAACCATATGCATGACGTTACACATTCTGCAGTAAACATGTGGTAGGTGCATAACATCTTGAAATAGTTTTTCACGTGTGATGCACTGGACAGTCCATGAACTGATTGGCTACAGACCGCCACTGTTTCACAGCCTAGCTAATGCATGCAGTAGATGATCCGAGGCCTGGTGATTGCGTGCGAGTGAGCAGGTGATTGTGTGCGAGCAGGTGATTGCTTGGAAGTGAGATCACAGAGAGCCATCACTGGGTCAGATCTGTGGAAGTTCTGCATGCTTTCACAGATACACAGCACCAAGTGACAATGGCTGTCTCTTCAAAGCACCAGCCATAGTCTGTGCCTACCTGCTCCACAGGGTTGTATGTGATTTCATAGGAAAACGGTTAAATGCCACATAAACTGACTGTTGGAAACTTTCGGGATGAATTGCATTCACCATTTCATAGAAACCGATGAATAGATTTAGCATGCTTATTGTTTAAGGTGTAAATCAAACCCTTCAGGATGTCATGATTGCAAAAAAAATCACAATATCAACACTTTTGTAAAAATGCCTCGCATTTTACAAAAGTGCCTGTGAAATTTTGATAATGCTTAAACTTTTGCCCTCCCCACCGCCCACTCGTGAGGTTGGATCACTGCATTGCTAAAATGTTTTAGTGGCGCAGGCCCTGCGTCTTCTGCAGCAAAGCAACTCTTTCTCTCCTCTTCAGCGCGAATATCCAAAACCAGCCTTACCCCAGCTAATCTAGCAGCAGAAGTAGGCTCCAGCCCCTGAAGGTGGGGCTAATATGTGCGTTCTCTCTCTTTAGTAATATAAAACCTGCGGGACTGTGAAACTGAATAGCTCCTCCGCACTTCTTTCTGGACTGATTAGTTATGTTTCAAAATGTGCACACACTGCACTACGATGCGGAAGGAGTGGGTGGAGGAGTGGTAATACGTCAGCAGCCAGCAAGAAGGCCCAGCAAGTTAAGACCTCTAGTTTTACCTGCAGGTCAGAAGTTTGAATCGCAGTAAAGTGGATCTTAGCCTTTCATCCTTTCAAGGTTGATAAACAGAGCACTCTGTAAGTAATTATAGAATATGTTATTTAATTTGAAAAAACATCCAATTTACTGTTATTGTAGTAATGCTTCAGGTGCCAATAACTCTTATTTATTTGAAGTTTTTGAAAAGTGCTCTTACAATTGTCCTTTCTCACATTCTCCATGTATCCAAGGCTGACATTCAGTTCTCCAGTGTGCAGCATTGAAGTAACAATTACCATGCAGCACTGTACCCTGCCTTCTCATCACACCTCATTCCACCCTGGCCCACTCCTTCCTGTCCCACCCTATACCACAACCCTACCCTGTCCCATCAAACCAAACCCCCACCATGCCCATCTCATCCCTTACCCTCACATCTCATTTCTTCCCTCACATCTCACCCCACCCCATCCCATTTGCATCAAATCCCACCTCACCATCTTCTCAATCCATCCCATCCGAACGCTACAAGATCAAACCCCAACCCCATCTACCCTCTCCTCATCTCATCACATCACCTCGCATCATAGCCCATCCCAAAGACCACCCCTTCCCTTTTACTTTCCAATCCCCTATCCCATTGCATTCCATCCCACCATTCTCCCATCTCTTTCCATCCACTTACATTCCATCCATTACACTTCAGTCACCATTGCATCTCCCTTCCCCACCCTCCCTTTTACCCATTTCATCCCATCTTCTCACGCCCCATCTCACTCACCTGATTCCAGGGGCGTAGCTAAGAGGGGGGCGGTCCGCCCCAGGCGGCACTATTTTTGGGGTGGCGGTCACGCAGCACTGGTGGCCCGTTGCGGCGGCCTTTATAATTTATTTGGGGAATCTGACACTACTGTTACAGTAGTGTCAGTGTCCCCAAATAAATTATAAAGGCCACTGCAATGGGCCACCAGTGCCACGCGCGCGGCCCTGTTTGAAGTACGAGCGCATGCGCACCGCCACCTGCTGCTTGCAACTGCTGCCTGCAGCGTACGCACGCCGCCATCACCACCTAGCATAGGCCCGTGACGTCGCACGAGCTTCTGCAAGGTTGACTGCACGCTGGGCGGAGGCGTCCGGGTTCATTGTGCGCGCCGCCTGGGGTCTGGTCTGGGTCGGGACACAAAATAGTGCTTGCGCTTCCTGTGGACGGCGCTGTGCAGCGGAGCTTGGGGTGCCTTGGCTTGGGGTCTCCTGGTGCTTGCGAGGACGGGACATTTAAACCTGGAGCACTGTTTGTGGAATGTAGCGTGAGGGGAGCTTCATTCAAACAGGTAAGCCCCGGCGCAGTTCTTGTCTATTAGGTTCCTCTTGTGAGAGAAATGGGGACAGAGACAGGAAACGTTTATCCTTGCACACAAAGGCTTTCTTCGTTACTTTTTAATATAATTATGTGAAATGGTGACAGGCTGTGCCCTTACAGCCCTAGATGATGCAGACTTGATACATACAACAGTGTATTCCTGGTGTACCTACATAGAAGTTTGATTCAAACTGTTTGAACGTCAATATTCAAGCTTAATTTGGGAAATTTTATAAAAAAAATAATGGAAACACAATTGTAAGCAGCTAAATATAAAACAAAATTGACAAGGACAGTCATTTTGATTTCTTTTTTTTTTTTAAGTGCAACGGTCTCTTAAAGCTTCGCTAATTCACACACAGCATAGGGACAGTATGGACAGCTGGTATGCAACGTTTCCAAACACACAGAGAAGAGGTTTAGCATGTGTAGCAGCAGTTCTGTTATGTTGACCTGCCAGATATGGTTCAGAGTTAGCCAATTACTTGGCCTCGGCACTTTATGCAGACATCAGTCTGCGTTTGTGATTCATCCGTCAGAGGTTTTCCAGTAGAGGAACTGAATCACATTAATGTGGGTGGCTGGCTTGGAAGACATTGGTTATCCTCATAGAGCTGTTCTATAAAGGGAGTTGGGGGGGGGAGGAGAGACTCTTGACACTTTCCAGCCTAACCTGTGTTAATGTTGAGTGTGTTTGGGGGTTCTGCATGGTGGTTCACAGTGGAGGTTAGGGCCTTGAATCCTTCCCCCTAATTAGTGTCAGCTATGGTAGTGTTGTTTGAACGTAATGCCATGTGCCCTTCTAAATGACACAGGTGGTTGATGTAAGAGTCATTCTAGTGCAATATTTGTGGATTTTATGTTTCTCATTTGGTATGCATTGTTCCTCATCTAGGTTCAAATTCAAACATTCCACCCTAGGTTCTTATTTGCCTGTATCCTTGTAGTTGGAACTGGCCTGTCTCTTGCCTTCATTGTCTCTGTTGTCTTGTTCTAGCCTTCCATTTCTACTCTGCCTGATGTTTCCCAGCCTAAAGCCGCTCAATATTGAGGTCTCTCTGTCTCCAAGGCCTATCTATTGCGTCTCCCGGTTCCTTTGTTTTACCTGTCCCACTAAAGTATGAGAGGCTCTCTTTCTCCAAACGCCATCCTGAAAGCATTAGTTCCCGAACCCCTCTTGTTCACTGGTTCCCTGTTCCCTAGTTGCTTAGACACCGTGCGGACAGATTGTCAGAAGGACAATCACATATCCAGGGATAGCTCAGCTGCTATTAAGGCATAGCTTTGCTCCCTGTAACTTGTTTGGGAATGCTCTGTTGTCTGGTGAGAGTAGCTCTGCTGACAAAAACCTTAAAGGATAGATTTGCTGTTTGTACTGAGTAAGAAATTAACCAGAAGAGCAAGGGATTGATCAGATGAATGGTACTAATCAGCTGCCTTTGACATGTGATGATAGCTGTGGTCACTGTGGCACGTAAGTAGTACTTTTGCTATCTGTGACATATGAGTGATACTTGTACTATAAGCGCTGAGTGTGGAATAAGTCTTCATCTGAGCAAGTGGTGGCTGTGCTGTTAGCGCCAGTTAGACATGTGGGCTATTGCACCTGTCTCTGGGTAAATGTCAGTCTGTACCCTGCCCTTATGTTGATGTCTTCTTGTAATTCTCCTCAGGAAACAGCAGGGATAAACTGACCTCTCTGCTTCCATTCTCTCATTGATACATTTACCTGCGAGCACAGGCAAGCCTTTCATCTCTCTCTTCCTAAATAATGCATTCATCTGTAGAGCCTAGAGTTCTAGAGAGAGTTGAATGTTGTGTGAGCTATTTACCTTAAGCATTTTGGCTTGTGAGAGGAAAGGAACACAAAAGATTGTGATACAAGATACAAGAGAAGAACCTGGTATTCTCTGATCCCAGGGCACCAGGGCCTAGGTTACGAGAGCTCCAGTTGTGATCGCAGGTTGCCAGTGTGATTGCTCCAGTTAGTCAGCAGTTGTCTAGGCGCATCCAGATCTGTGTCCACTAAGGTTATGAACCTTTTGAAATGCGTAAGGAATCTGATGAAGGGCTTTATTCCCGGATGTCTGTGAGTAGAGCGATACCAGTAGTAGCAAGCTACCACTGTCCAATGATTGAGCCGTGGACATTTTGAAACACATGCGTAAAAGCACACATAACTTACTTCATATCCGGACTTTTTTAAGTGGTTATTTTTCTCCAGACCTTGGTTCTGCCATGCCTACATTCGGGTCTGGGAGGCAGCTGAAGACGTGTGTTACAGGGACGTGTGTTACACAGCCTTGGCGTTCCATACTAGACACGTTATTATGATTTTACTGTTTTTGCGGACTTTTAACACTTGGTTACCATGAAAGTAATGTGAAAACAAAATTGCAGAAAAATGTAATGTTTCTTGTTTCTTCTGATTATTCACGGAGTCCCTGGATAGGGTTGAACATATTCCCATGGCCCCTACAGCTGTGTTTAAGGATTGTGATGACAATGTGTCTCCACTCCCTGTATTTTAGCTTTGGGCCCCCTGGGTAGGCTGTGCACCATGTGTGTGCTGAGGCTGCTCTGAAGGAGAGATGCACTATTACAAGCTGGCTTTGGGTCCCAGGGAGTTGGTTGCTGCTGCTTAGAAGTAATGACAGGGCGTGATCCCTGGTTGTTGCCATTGGGCCACTAGAGCGGGCTTTCTATCTGGTCTGTGTTGGCAAGGTTGTGGAGCTGACTGACCCCTTTGTGCTGAGTTTAGTTCTAAGGGCACACAGTGAGTCATTCCCTGTGAAAAATTAACTTGCTGTTTTTGAAAGATAAAGAATTACAGGCTTCAACACTGTTAAGTTGGCTCTGGGTCCTCAGAGCACATCACGTTTGTGCACGTCCCCACTGCTTTAATGGGGGGGACCATGATGTTTGGTCATTTATTGTCAGCTGTAAATGACGGATCCCCGAACAGTGTCATGTATGTGCATGTTTACATTGTGCTGAGGTGATTACCAGGTAATCGTTCATGCAGCTTTCTGATAGATGTCGCATGTGGTTTTCCTGAGTCCCCAGATAGATCATGCAGTCTGTGTGTCCTCCTTTGTACTGCCGGTCACTGGTGTATTCAACTGTGTAGCCTTGGACTGTGTCATGTATGTGCATGTAACTTGCATGATCGAGGTAACTATTGGCGGCGATACTACATGTCTCTCGGACCTCTTTCAAGTGCGTGCTGTCCTTTCTCCCCCCCCCCCACCGGGGCGGCAATCTGAGGGATAGCCCCGGGCGCCACAAGCTCTAGCTACGCCACTGGCTGGGAGTCCTCTGCACCCACCCCTCATATGTCTGGGCACTGCTGGGAGTGATAAGCACACACCCCTCATATGTCTGGGCACTGCTGGGGGTCCTCTGCACCCACCCCTCATATGTCTGGGCACTGCTGGGAGTGATAGGCACCCACCCCTCATATGTCTGGGCACTGCTGGGAGTGATAGGCACACACCCCTCATATGTCTGGGCACTGCTGGGAGTGATAGGCACCCACCCCTCATATGTCTGGGCACTGCTGGGGGTCCTCTGCACCCACCCCTCATATGTCTGGGCACTGCTGGGAGTGATAGGCACCCACACCTCATATGTCTGGGCACTGATGGGGGTCCTCTGCACCCACCCCTCATATGTCTGGGCACTGCTGGGAGTGATAGGCACCCACCCCTCATATGTCTGGACACTGCTGGGAGTCCTCTGCACCCTCCCCCATGTCTCTGTCCACTGCTGGGAGTCCTCTGCACCCACCCCTCATATGTCTGGGCACTGCTGGGAGTGATAGGCACACACCCCTCATATGTCTGGGCACTGCTGGGAGTGATAGGCACCCACCCCTCATATGTCTGGGCACTGCTGGGGGTCCTCTGCACCCACCCCTCATATGTCTGGACACTGCTGGGAGTGATAGGCACCCACACCTCATATGTCTGGGCACTGCTGGGGGTCCTCTGCACCCACCCCTCATATGTCTGGGCACTGCTGGGAGTGATAGGCACCTACTCCTCATATGTCTGGACACTGCTGGGAGTCGGGAGTCCTCTGCACCCACCCCCATGTCTCTGTCCACTGCTGGGAGTCCTCTGCACCCACCCCTCATATGTCTGGGCACTGCTGGGAGTGATAGGCACACACCCCTCATATGTCTGGGCACTGCTGGGAGTGATAGGCACCCACCCCTCATATGTCTGGGCACTGCTGGCAGTCCTCTGCACCCACCCCTCATATGTCTGGGCACTGCTGGGAGTGATAGGCACACACCCCTCATATGTCTGGGCACTGCTGGGAGTCCTCTGCACCCACCCCTCACATGTCTGGGCACTGCTGGGAGTCCTCTGCACCCACCCCTCATATGTCTGGGCACTGCTGGGAGTGATAGGCACAAACCCCTCATATGTCTGGGCACTGCTGGGGGTCCTCTGCACCCACCCCTCATATGTCTGGGCACTGCTGGGAGTGATAGGCACCCACCCCTCATATGTCTGGGCACTGCTGGGAGTGATAGGCACCCACCCCTCATATGTCTGGGCACTGCTGGGAGTCCTCTGCACCCACCCCTCATATGTCTGGGCACTGCTGGGAGTGATAGGCACCCACCCCTCATATGTCTGGGCACTGCTGGGAGTGATAGGCACACACCCCTCATATGTCTGGGCACTGCTGGGAGGGATGTATGACGTTACAACGCATGCCTTTACAACGCACTTTTTACAACGCAAATACCTTTACAACGCGTGTTGTTACAACGAATACTGTTACAACGCGATATAGTGTTATTAGTTGTAAAGTGATATTACAACGAAATCAAATATAACGCATACCTTTACAACGCATAAATATAGTGTTTTTTTTTTTTTTTTTTTAAATTTTGTAAAATAAAACCTGGCACGGGATGCAGAAAAATTAGGAGTTTTTGGGTGGGGAAGTGTTTTAAAATGTAGAGAAAAACGGAACGTTAATGTAATGAAATGCAAAGCATTTATTAAAATTAATACTCGAGTATTAAAATTAATACGCGAGTATTAAAAAATGCTCACATATTTTCAATTTTGACAAATTTACACACGCAACGATTTATTCAATATAATATACTTACAAAATATTGCTAATTCACTAAATAAGTATTCGTAAAAACAAAAATATGACATACACATAGTCGCCATTTTAAACATTGTAGTTCCCAAATTGTCCTACAACACTTTCCATGAAATTAATACCACAACACTACTTGCAAAATGGATGCCAAAACGGAACAAAAAATTGAAAACAACACATCTTAACATGCTTTTTTAAATTATACGTTTCCACAGTAATTAAAAGATTTTTTAAAAATATAACCAACGCTGTATTTCTTAAAATTAACTATGACACTTGCTAAAACGTATAAATACAACCAACACACCATTTTAAAATCAGTTGATTATCAACTCCCAGAGTGACCAGACGCCAAAAGCTGAACCTCTGACCTCTTCACCGAGATAAGACCCGACTCCATTTAAGAAGGATTATTTGCCGAAATACAAGTAAGTTTCTAAAACGAATAACAGAAATGTTTACTTGAAACATTTAAAACGCTGCACCTAATAAGTTTGAGTTTGCATTTTTAAATTAAAAAAAAGCACCAACCTATTACTATAGTTATGGAAACATATATCATTTAAAAAAACCACAACATATTTTAACATTACTACGATATAAAGTAAATTGTTTATTAAAGAAAAGGATTGTCAATTAATTTATAATATATATTATTTTTCAAACATCACAAAAATAATTATTTTTTTCTAAAAGACAACTTCTATAAACTGTGACGAAAACGACTACTTCAAAAAATAGCGTTTTGCAAAATGAGCCACACTACTCATCAAGAATAAATCGAAGGTATTTTCCTAAATTTTTGTAAACACTATTCTAAATTAGTAAAACGAAAAAACATTTTCTAATCCACACATAATTAATCTGTTTTTCACACAGAAATTCAATAACGAAAACAAAAATAAAACTTTCATCTTTGAAAATTCAAACGTCGATTTAGAAAGAAGGTAAATATTTTAAACATAAAATAACTGGTTTTTTTTGCTGTCTTCATGAATGCAAAAAGGATTGTGAAAGTGTAAAAAAGTGTAGAGGTTAAAATAATTCAGGTAACGTCATGAAGGTGCAGCAGCAGAGAAAATGTGGGATGTTGTAGAGCTATCAATTACGAGTTTAACTCCAGAAAGGTGCAACATTAGGGAAAGTGTAGGATGGTGTACGGTTAACAATTACTATTCTAACTCCAGGAAGGTGCAGCAGTAGTGAATGTGTGGGATACTGTAGGGGTAATAATTACTATTCTAACTCCAGTAAGGTGCAGCAGTAGGGAAAGTGTGGGATGGTGTAGGGGTAAAAATTACTATTCTAACTCCAAGTTGGTGCAGCAGTATGAAAATTGTAGTATAGTATTTATGTACAATAAAGTAAACTATCACTTATCCACAGAAATGTTAACATTTTTTACTGTATCACAAACATTACAATAAAAAATAGCATTTCCATTACTTTCTCTTTTTTCCAGATACTCACATAAATATTCTCAACACCAAATCCCAAGTTGAATCCCACAAGACCAGACAACAAAAAAGACCAGTAAAATTCGAGAAACCAGACTAAAACCAGACCAAGAAGAAAACACCTAAATCAAAAGGTAATTAAAATGAACACTCCAAAGTAGGAAAGCATTCAATTGGCAAAACTTGAAAAAACATATTCAAGAAAGCTGCAACAATACAGAAAGTGTGGGATAGTGTTGGGGTAACAATTACTATTGTAACTCCAGGTTGCTGCAGCAGTAGAAAATGTGTAGGATGGTATACAGGTATCAATGACTATTCTAACTCCATATATCTGCAGCAGCAGGGAAAGTGTGGGATGGTGTAGAGGGAACCTATTACTATTCTAACTCCAGGAAGGTGCAGCAGTAGTGAATGTGTGGGATACTGTAGGGGTAACAATTACTATTCTAACTCCAGGAAGGTGCAGCAGTAGGGAAAGTGTGGGATGGTGTAGAGGGAACCAATTACTATTCTAACTCCAGGAAGGTGCAGCAGTAGTGAAAGTGTGGGATACTGTAGGGGTAACAATTGCTATTCTAACTCTAGTAAGGTGCAGCAGTAGGGAATGTGTGGGATAGTGTAGGAGTAACAATTACTATTCTAACTCCAGGAAGGTGCAGCAGTAGAGAATGTGTGGGATACTGTAGAGGTAACAATTACTATTCTAACTCCTGGAAGGTGCAGCAGTAGTGAATGTGTGGGATACTGTAGGGGTAACAATTACTATTCTAACTCCAGGAAGGTGCAGCAGTAGGGAAAGTGTGGGATGGTGTAGGGGTAACAATTACTATTCTAACTCCAGGAAGGTAAAGCAATAGGGAAAGTGTGGGATAGTGTAGTGGCTGAATTTACTATTGTAGCTCCAAGGAGGTGGAACATTAGGGAAAGTGGAGGATAGTGTAAAGGCAGAATTTACTATTCTAACTCCCAGAAAGTGCAGCATTATGGATAATGTAGGATATTGTTCTTTGTTATTTGTCTTTTTATTCCACATAGTAAAATCAAACATATTTTCTTCACAGATGTCTACTCAGGAAACAGCTTCCTACATAAAATCCAGAAAAGGAAACAGATTACTAAAGCATGCTGGATACATATATTGTAAAGAAAGGATAAGTTTCCCAAGAAATCATTGGAGGTGTGTGCAATACTACTTATCCCATTGCAGTTGAAGAGCGGTTACCCTTGATGATATCATTATTAAGACAACAGATCATAACCACTCTGCCTCTGCAATGGAGATTGATGTAAGGGAAACCTTAAATGAAATGAAACAACTTGCAAGCACCTCCAATGATTCTACTGGATCCATTTTAAGAGAGGTTGCACAGCATCTCCCCAGTCATGTTGCTAGTAATATGCCTATAATTCCTAATTTGAGGCGAATTATACAAAGACAGAAGCAGGCAAGTAACACACAAACCACAACACCTCATACCTTTTCTGACATTATTATTCCACATGAACTTACTATTTCTTTTGCTGATGAACCTTTCCTTCTCCTTGACAACAAAAACCCTCAAAAACGCATTTTAATTTTTAGTACACCTCGCAACCTTGTTAAGTTGGAAAATAGTGAAATTTTGATGATGGATGGTACGTTTAAAAGTACACCCCATCCTTACACCCAAATTTACACTATACACGCTAAAATTAACCATAATGTGATCCCCTTAGTATATAGTTTGCTTCCTGATAAGACTACTGCAACCTACACTGAACTTTTATCAGTTATTAAAAATGAAACATCCAAAAGTCCTAGGAAAATAATTGTCGATTTTGAATTGAGCATGATCAATGTGATCAGTAAAACGTACACGGATACACAAATTCAGGGCTGTTTTTTTCATTTTTCCCAGGCATCCTGGCGTAAGTTACAGAAAACATCCCTGGTTGCAGAGTACACAACAGATAGAAAACTTCAATTTGAGTTAAAAAAATTAACAGCTCTTTGTTTTGTTCCTCCAGTAAGTGTAGACAAATACTACACTGCCATTGCAGAATCAGATTATTACAATGTAAATGAAGAGAAATTGGCACCCATCCTAAATTATTTTGAAGACACATGGATTGGGCACCTAAGCAGATCGGGTCGCAGGAGGAAGCCACGTTTCCATGTGGTGTGGTGGAACTGTTACACAAGCTATTTAGAGGGAGAAGCAAAAACAAATAATGCCATTGAGGGATGGCATAACTCCTTCAACCACACAATTGGCAAACCACACCCTAATTTCTACTCTTTTTTGGAAACTTTGAAGAAGGAGCAAAGTTTTCAAGAAATGAGACTTTCACAAACATTAACTGGTAGTCTAAACCCACGAGTTACACAAAAAACAAAGGAAATGTCTGAGAGACTTTTGGGTATTATGCAACAGTTTTCGTTGTGTGTGGCTCTAGACTACCTTGAAAATGTTGCTAACATTGTAAACTTCTAAATAACTTTTTCACCTTACTTTCCTGCTTTGCACTAAATTTAATGAAACAGTAATTACAATTGGCAATAACATTTTTCCAAAACATTTTTCCCAAATATACGTCGGGTCAGCCTTCCTTTTGTTGCCTTCTTTAAATTACCATGTTTTTTCGTTCCAAATTAATGCAGAAATGTACTTCTATTATTTAAAAATAGATCCAAATCTACCTCCTACGAAAACATATTCTCCCTATGTCAACCTGTGCTAGTTTCCTTTTTGCACCAGAAATAAAATCGTATTTCTTCTGACCAACCAATTCAAAATTCAACAATTACTACCTCCTACCAAACCATACTGTCACTACATCTGCCATAGTACTTTAACAAAACAACGGCAAAAATTTTTTTTTTTCTTTATAGTTTTTCTATCCAAAATATCACTAAAAAAAAAGCTTTTTTCCATATTAAATTAACCACATTTTACACTTTTTTTTAAAGCAAAACCAGCATTATTATTTCTTTTAAATACATTTTTCAATACAGCTTTTCGTAAACAAATACGTTGTATAAAACATTTATCTTATAATAATTTATCTTTATTTTGAAACCAATTGTAAACACAAATAACTTTTGACGATAACTTTTTCTGACCCGACATAGGCATACTCTAATTACACGATCGGCGACATGCTTTTTTATCAGTTTTACATTACATTCTTGAACCGCAACCTCTCCTTACCCTTTCTTTACAATATATGTATCCTTTTTTAACTTAACATGTATAAATAAAGTTTAAATTGTTTCCTACCTGGACGTAGATCAGCTTCCTGCTGCTTCCTCCGTCGATGCTCTTCAAAATGGCCGCTTACATTCACATTTACGTGCTTACGTAATCTGAAGCTGCAAAGATTGTTAACGGACTATTTATTTATATTATTTTTAGTATTACTTTTGTTATTTAATTAAATAAAATATTACTTCCAAAAAAATTTGTAAATATGTGAAAATATTTTTAAAAAAATGCTTTTTTTCTATATTTTTGAAATAAAAAAAATTCTTTACGAAACTATGTGAACAATTTTTTTATTAATGTATTTATTTTATCTATATATCTTAATTGTATGCTAATACTTGTAAAATAACGTAATTTTTTCCTTACCTGGATGCTTACTCCATTTCCTTGCAAAAGATCCCCTTTCTTCTTTTTTAACACCTTCCTTTTCAGTTCCGCGGGAGAAACAGCTTCATATATGGAAATAAATGAAGGACAATTTTTCCCATAGAAAACAATGCAAAAGCCTGGGACCTTTTTTATTAATAACAGTTGAAATTTTTTTTCAACTAATAATTATTTAAAAAAAATATATATATTTAACATTTATATTTTAATACATTTTAATAATTTTTAAACGATAGTATTCTTTTATTTATTTATTTTTTAATATTTATTTTAATACCTAAGTATTAAATTATTACCTTTACACTCCTTTTTATTCCAATTATTCCCACATTAAAATTAAATACCCAAATGTACTCAGTATATTGTAATATAAAAAAACTAGAGTATTAAATATTTTTATTTTTTTATTTTTATTTTCATTACCTAAGTATTAAATTATTACCTTTACACTACTTTTTTAAAATTTAAATATAATAAATAGTTATTCCCACATTAAAATTAAATTCCCAAATGTACTCAGTATATTGTAATATAAAAATACTAGAGTATTAATTTCTAAATTTGTTTGTTTCTTCAATATATTTATTTTAAAAGAATCTATATAATAATATTTAATACCTGAGTTTTAAAACATTCCTTTTTATATATTTGCTCACTTGTAATACTATTTGTTTCTATTAATAACACTTTCAATTTACCTCTCATTATTATTACTATTTTTTAAAATATTAATACTAAAGTATTATTTCTCAATACTTGAGTATTTTTACCATTTATTACTTTTAAATATTAATAAAACAACTTCACTAATTTTAAAAAATTTGTATTCAATAAATATAATAAATCAGAAATATAATTTAATAATATATATAATAATTTAAAAAAACATAACATAACAAAATAACATTGAAAAATAAATACTTGCGTTGTAAAGGTACTTGCGTTGTAAAGGTACTTGCGTTGTAAAAGCAGGCGTTGTAAAAGCATGCGTTGTAAATCCACTTGCGTTGTAAAAATCCCGTTGTAATGGTAGTGCGTTGTAAAAGTTGCGTTGTAAAGGTTGTTTACCGCTGGGAGTGATAGGCACCCACCCCTCATATGTCTGGGCACTGCTGGGGGTCCTCTGCACCCATCCACCCACCTGCGCCCTTGCTGTGGTACACTGCTGTCCTGGCCATACACCACCCCCAATTTACAGCTGATGTGCTGCACCAAGCCGTACACCTACATCTGTGGCGTGTGTACGCCTCGTATCCATCATGTATTGGGGCTGTAGGGGTATGCGTGTACGGACCGTACCCACGCCCCCAGAGCGTGGGTACGGTCCGTACACGGGTACCCCTACATCACCACTGCAATTTTGGTACGGCCCGTGACCATGCTCTGGGGGCGTGGGTACGGGCCATACCACCATTGTAGTGGTGATGTAGGGGTACGCGTGTACGGCCCGTACCCACGCTCTGGGGGCGTGGGTAGGGTCTATACACGCGTACCCCTACATCACCACTGCAATGGTGGTATGGCCCGTACCCATGCTCTGGGGGCGTGGGTACGGGCCGTACCACCATTGTAGTGGTGATGTAGGGATGCGCGTGTACGGACCGTACCCATGCTCTGGGGGCGTGGGTACAGTCCGTACACGCGTACCCCTACATCACCACTGCAATGGTGGTACGGCCCGTACCCACGCTCCCCAGAGCGTGGGTTCGGGCCGTACCACCATTGTGGCGGTGACGTAGGGGTACGCGTGGTACGGCCCGTACCCATGCTCTGGGGGCGTGGGTACGGGCCGTACCACCATTGTGGCAGTGACGTAGGGGTACGCGTGGTACGGCCCGTACCCACGCTCTGGGGGGCGTGGGTACGGGCCGTACCACCATTGTGGCAGTGACGTAGGGGTACGCATGGTACGGCCCGTACCCACGCTCTGGGGGGTTTGGGTACGGGCCGTACCATCATTGTGGCGGTGACATAGGGGTACGCGTGGTACGGCCCATACCCACGCTCTGGGGGGCGTGGGTACGTCCCGTACCACCATTGTGGTGGTGACGGGTACGCATCCATGTCCACTTCCGTTGTGGCGGGACGTGGGATTGGTGGACACGCTCCCCGAAGTGACCAGACCATGGAGGTAATTAATGTGCAGGATGTATTAGTAATTTGTGGGGTGTGGGTTATGTTTCCTGCCCCTTGCACACCCCCCCCTTTGTCCCTGGGGGTTGTTCTGACCTTCTGCGGCGTCTGCGTCGGTTTCTGAACACAAGGTGGTAGGCTATGAGGGCCGGGATGACACGTAGGTTGGGGTCCATCGCTGTCCGTCGCGTACTGGTGCTCCTTTTTCGCGTCGTCCTCAATTTCCCAGCAGTTTTTGGCTCCCGTAAAAAATGCTGCGTGCGGAGTGACGTCGGCACGAATCGTACTTGCTGGTCCGTAGAACGCTGCCTGACTCCGTCCGGACGTCGCGTATGCGGCGTCCAGAATCAGATTTGTATGTATGTTTTTGCCGGTCGATGTTTTTTATGACTCGTACGGAAATGGTATTTGTGTGCGAATCGTACTTGCGAGTTTGTAAGGTGTTTTTCCCGGGTACGAGTCGGACGGAAAAAACGCTCTGTACGACCATTCGTACCCGGGTTTTACCGGATCGGAATCGGCACCTTAATGTTGAATAGTATTATCGATATTTTTTGTGTACGTTATAATTATATTTGTAAGTCGATATTAGTGTTATCGATATTTTTGTTGTGTCTCTTTATAAAGTACATTTTTCGATATTATTGTTATCGATATGTTTGTAGTCAATATTTTTGTTCACAATATTTATTATGGCGATATTTAAATATCGATATTTGTGTAAAATCTTGTTTAAGTATAGGATGGCGATATTTTTGTATACAATATTTTTACATCGATATTTTGTACGCCGTGTTTTTGTTATCGATATTTAAACAGTGATCCTATATACATATATATATATATATATATATATATATATTCAATGAAAAAAACATATGTTTGAGGGATGTTATAGTTAGTCATACAAAACCAGAGAAATTCGACCTTTATAGTTAGTTGAGCTAACTATAACTCGCGCCCCCGCAATGCACTGCTGATGATGTCACATATTGCATTATTCATGACATGGTCAGTGACATCACTGATGACTTAACTGATGACATCTCAGATGACACCACTGATGACATCACTGATGACATCATCCACGTGAGAATCTGATGCACCTCCTCACACCCTAATATAACCTTTGATACACCCACTCTAAAATACAGATACAGACTACCATTTTCGAAACCATAAACACACCAATAGCAGTTACTACAGACCCACTCACTGCAGGAGCGTAACACAGGCCCCCGCAGCCCCCGCGGTGTGGGGGGGCCCCCCACGCTCCAGGGGCCCCCTCACTCTCAGCGCCTGCAAGCAAACCTCTTATAAAATGGTGCGCCTGCGCGCACGGCCTCCCCAAGTCCCCATAAATTAAACTGTGAGCGCATGCCCCGGTGACGGCCTCTAAGACTCCGAGTCTTCCCTCTCTTTCTGTCTCCCTCCTCAGTTAGTGAAAACCAAGACTTCAGGAAACAGGTATTACCTTCTCTTTCCTCCTTTCGTTTATTTGCTCCCCTGTGAAATGGATCTAAAAAAGAAAACATTTTTGCTGGAAACGTTGTCTTTTTCTGACACCAGTGCAGCCTCGGGGTGGAGAGAAATAAAACATTCCAAATGTAAAAAATAAATAACTAATTAAAGCAAGACAGAGTGGTTGCAAGGTGGCCAGATTGATTTGTTTAAACCTAAACACATTAGCGCCACTTTACAATGTTTGCCAGTGAATTGATACTTTTGTTTTCTCCCCTCTTTGAACAACATTGTTTTCCCTGTGTGGGAAAGTGCACCTTGCCTGGAGGTACTGAAATACCTGCTGGATGGGTGAATTGTAAAACAAAATGTGTACAGCGACTGTGGTGCCGATTACGATCCTGTGAAAACCGGGTACGAACCGTCAGACGGAGCATATTCTCCGTCCGACGCATACCCGGTCGTCAAAATTTACAAACATGGAATTACGATTCGCACGGGAACACCATTTCCGTACGAATCGTAAAAAACCCCGACCGAACAAAATAAACCTACAAATGCGATCCGGGAAGGCGCCAACCTGACGTCGGGACGCTCGCAGCCTGCCATTCACGAACCAGGAATTACGATTCGCACCGACGTCATCCCGCACGGTGAATATTTTCCGGCTGCCAAAAACTGCCGGGAAATCAGGACGACGCGAACAAGGACTACCAGTACGCGACGGACAGACAGGACGACGCAAACAAGGAGGACCAGTACGCGACGGACAGACAGGACGACGCGAACAAGGAGTACCAGTACGCGACGGACAGACAGGACGACGCGAACAAGGAGGACCAGTACGCGACGGACAGACAGGACGACGCGAACAAGGAGGACCCGTACGCGACGGACAGACATGGACCCGAACCTACGTGTCATCCCGGCCCTCATAGCAGTCGACCTCCTCTACAGGTTCGGACGCAGACGCCGCAGAAGGTCAGAACAACTAAGGGAGGGGGGAAAGTGGGGTGGGGTGGGGGTGGCAGGACCAGGGCAGGCCACAAACCCCCCACCAAAGTCACACAGCACACATGCCCTGGACATACCTGACTCCCATGCCCTGGTCACTACGAGGGGGTGGGGGCGTGTCCAGCTAAGCCAGCGACCGCCACAACGGAAGTCCGTCACGGCGCGAACCGGCAACACAACCAGACAGGTACGTCCCGTACCCACGCCTGAAGAGCGTGGGTACGAGTCGTACCACGCCCACACCCACGTCACCCCAACAATGGCGGGACGGCTCGTACCCACGTGGCAAAGGCCTGGGTACGGGCCGCACAAGCATGACATAGCGTGGGGACGGATATGTACGGACCCTACCCCCACCCCGTATGCATGGAGCGTACCCCCACCCCAACAGTGTAAGTACGACCCGTACCCACACCCACGTACGTATGGAGCGTACCCCCACCCCAACAGTGTAAGTGCGACCCGTACCCCCACCCGCGTACGCATGGAGCGTACCCCCACCCCAACAGTGTAAGTACGACACGTACCCCCACCCGCGTACGTATGGAGCGTACCCCCACCCCAACAGTGTAAGTAAGACACGTACCCCCACCCGCGTACGTATGGAGCGTACCCCCACCCCAACAGTGTAAGTACGACCCGTACCCCCACCCGCGTACGTATGGAGCGTACCCCCAACCCAACAGTGTAAGTACGACCCGTACCCACACTCGCGTACGTATGGAGCGTACCCCCACCCCAACAGTGTAAGTACGACCCGTACCCCCACCCGCATACGTATGGAGCGTACCCCCACCCCAACAGTGTAAGTACGACCCGTACCCCCACCCGCGTACGTATGGAGAGTACCCCCACCCCAACAGTGTAAGTACGACCCGTACCCCCACCCGCTTACCTATGGAGCGTACCCCCACCCCAACAGTGTAAGTACGACACGTACCCCCACCCGCGTACGTATGGAGCGTACCCCCACCCCAACAGTGTAAGTACGACCCGTACCCCCACCCGCGTACGTATGGAGCGTACCCCCACCCCAACAGTGTAAGTAAGACACATACCCTCACCTCGAATGCATGGAGCGTACCCCCACCCCAACAGTGTAAGTACGACACGTACCCCCACCTCGAATGCAAGGAGCGTACCCACATCCGTGTATGTCATGAGCGTACATATTGTGAAATTGGAAAGGTGGGTGCAGAGTCCTCCCAGCAGTGCCCTGAGACAGGAGGGGTGGGTGCATAGTCCTCCCAGCAGTGCCCTGAGACAGGAGGGGTGGGGGCCTATCACTCCCAGCAGTGCCCAGTCACAGGAGGGGTGGGTGCAGAGTCCTCCCAGCAGTGCCCTGAGACAGGAGGGGTGGGTGCAGAGTCCTCCCAGCAGTGCCCTGAGACAGGAGGGGTGGGTGCCTATCACTCCCAGCAGTGCCCTGAGACAGGAGGGGTGGGTGCAAAGTCCTCCCAGCAGTGCCCAGAGACAGGAGGGGTGTGTGCAGAGTCCTCCCAGCAGTGCCCAGAGGCAAGAGGGGTGTGTGCAGAGTCCTCCCAGCAGTGCCCAGAGGCAGGAGGGGTGTGTGCAGAGTCCTCCCAGCAGTGCCCAGAGACAGGAGGGGTGGGTGCCTATCACTCCCAGCAGTGCCCAGTCACAGGAGGGGTGGGTGCAGAGTCCTCCCAGCAGTGCCCTGAGACAGGAGGGGTGGGTGCAGAGTCCTCCCAGCAGTGCCCTGAGACAGGAGGGGTGGGTGCCTATCACTCCCAGCAGTGCCCTGAGACAGGAGGGGTGGGTGCAGAGTCCTCCCAGCAGTGCCCAGAGACAGGAGGGGTGGGTGCCTATCACTCCCAGCAGTGCCCAGTCACAGGAGGGGTGGGTGCAGAGTCCTCCCAGCAGTGCCCTGAGACAGGAGGGGTGGGTGCAGAGTCCTCCCAGCAGTGCCCAGAGACAGGAGGGGTGGGTGCCTATCACTCCCAGCAGTGCCCAGTCACAGGAGGGGTGGGTGCCTATCACTCCCAGCAGTGCCCTGAGACAGGAGGGGTGGGTGCAGAGTCCTCCCAGCAGTGCCGAGAGACAGGAGGGGTGTGTGCAGAGTCCTCCCAGCAGTGCCTAGAGGCAGGAGGGGTGTGTGCAGAGTCCTCCCAGCAGTGCCCAGAGGCAGGAGGGGTGTGTGCAGAGTCCTCCCAGCAGTGCCCAGAGACAGGAGGGGTGGGTGCCTATCACTCCCAGCAGTGCCCAGTCACAGGAGGGGTGGGTGCAGAGTCCTCCCAGCAGTGCCCTGAGACAGTAGGGGTGGGTGCAGAGTCCTCCCAGCAGTGCCCTGAGACAGGAGGGGTGTGTGCAGAGTCCTCCCAGCAGTGCCCAGAGACAGGAGGGGTGGGTGCCCATCACTCCCAGCAGTGCCCATGGAACGCAAAGGGTGGAGTAGTCACAGATACCATGCCCACAAATGTCAGTCAGGTGCACAAAGACCCTGCAGTACATGTACCACATGTGTGCGAGGCTGGGAGTATACGCATGCATAGCGCAGAAAAGAAAACATGTACACATGAAGTCATGTCAATAGGCCACATACACAAGTACAATGACTACCAAGGATGCCACGAATGATGCAGGTGGAGACATCGCTCAGCATGCATGTGCAAAGGTGAAGGACTACGTCACACACCCAGCTAATGGACACACAGCTCTGTGCTAAAGTCAGGGGACACCCTGCAGGGAAGAAGTCAGGGTACACAGAGGAAGGAATACACCTTGGGACAATTGCAACATGCAGCAACTGCTTACATGAATGGAGAAAGGTAGCTAACACCGTGTGATGGCACACAGATCCCAGGGTCCCCCCTATGAGCAGCACACTACTACATTTCCCACACACCCAACACATGACCAACACCCACAACCATGTAGCAGCCCCACCAACAGTAATGCCAGCAATGCAGGAGTGTTCCAAGGGCAAAAAATAAATAGCTTTATTCAGCATGAGCAAAAAACTAGTATGACCAATATTAACAAAGGCCATAGGGCAGTCCAGGAGTCCCAGCTGGATGGGGGACACAGTGGGATGCGTGTCCCCTAGCTTGCCTGCACAGTTACAATCCGTTGTCTTCCACAGGGGTGAGGGCATCATGTGGGGGGGAAGAAACAGGCACCGCAGGGACAGGAGGGTGAAGGGTAGGCGTCGTGGGTGCAGGGATGGAGGACTCCACCACAGGGGGTGGGGCAGGGCCAAAGGCGGAGGCCAGGATCTCGCTGCACACCTTAGCAAGGTCCTCCAGGGACTCCCCTGCACCCGAAGGAACCACAGGCCCCAAGGAGGGGGGGGGTCAGAGGGATGGGTCACAGCGCCACTGGGGGAGGGTGTGGACAGGGGGGGGGACTCAACCACCCTGACCGAGGACTTCCTTGACCACTTGCGTGGTGGCGTCACTGTGGGGCTCAGGGACAGAGCGGCCATGAAGGAGTCTTTGGGGGAGATGTGGCCAGGAGAGCTGAGGGGAGGGGATTTGGAGGGAGTGGATTGGGTGGAATGCGGACTCCCACTCTGGCTGCGTGTCACACGTTTGCCCCCCGACCCAGTGGGTGTGCCTACTGCACCCTGTGTGTGCGTGTCAGGAGGTGTGCGGCGGACCTTCCCTGCTGGTGTGGTGCCTGTGTCTGTTGTGGTGGGTGCATGCTTACGTCTGGGTGTATGTGGGACAGGCATGGGAGTGGGAATTGTGGAAGGAGCAGGGGTAGGGGGTGGGACGTAGCGCTGCAGGAGACCCACTGCTGCAGTCAGTGTGGAGTCTATGGACCTCAGCAAGTTGCGTTGGTCAGCCTGCGATGAATGAATGCCCTCCAAGTATGCCTCCATGTTGTTGAGGACCTGGCTGTGGCCATGGAGGACATTAAGGATCGCAGTCTGACCAATCTGCAACTGCCGCTGGATGTCCACAGACTCAGCATTGGCGGCAGCAGTGGAGACAGGGGCAGGGGGTGCGGTGCCTGGCAGGAAGGAGACATGTGGTGACCGGGCACGTTGGGAAGGGACACGAGCACGTGGGAGGTGGCTGATGCCAATGGAGGGGGCGGTGCCAGATGTAGGGCTGCTGTCAGATGGTGGTGCAGCCACCGCCCACTCGGAGAGATCATCCTCGGACCCGTCAGCTTCATACTCTGTTGTGCCAGTCGACAGGTCCCCGGGTTCACTCTCCTCCGCCTCAGTCCCACTCAAAGTGCCAGCCCCGATGTCACCGCTGGCACTGGTGCTCGGTCCCTCCGCGCCGTCTGTGTCCATGTCTCCCTCCGTGTCCCCCGACGATGCTGTGGGCAGGGTGAAGAGACAGAAATTAATCATACACCTGTATACATATGTCACATGAGTCAAATCTACGTAGGTTACAGTGCATAGCCTGAAACAAAGGATGAGTTACAACTACAAAACAAGGTACATACGTAGGCCCTGCAAGACACAGTTGTGTGACCCACCATGCCATGGAAAAACTATGGAGAGCATGACACAATAGCAAATGAGATGACATGGTATTCTGACTGAGGAGCAAGGCCCTGGGGACAATACAGCACTGCATCTGCACCACACAGCGTGGCAGGAAATTGGGATGAGCAGGGACCAAATCCAGGAACTAGAGGCACATGCAGCATAGGTAATACTGAGAACATGCCCACCCTGACTGGCACGCTGCACCTTGAGTGTATGTCCAGACAAACATTGCACACACTGGCCAGTCCGAGCAAGGAGATGACAGGTCTTGACATGTAGGCCATGCCCGCCCCACCCACCCCCTACATGAGACAAATCTGTGGAGACACAGGAAGCACTTACATCTCTTAGTCTGGGTGAAATACACATGGGATGCAACAATTCAAGATTGCACACCAAATACCCAAGGTGCGCCTGTCCTAATAATAATCTACAAATGGGCATCATCAGATGATTGCAACAAGACACACAGGCAATGGCCACCGTGAGTATGTACTTTGAAAATCAGGTCAGGCTGGACAGTGGACACTTGTAATACATCTCACGTCAAGAAACATGGTGCCAGGGGACAATGGCACAGAGCACAACCTATGCTGTAGACACAGAGATTGTCGACATTCTCGGATTACACACATGATACCTAGGAAAAGATGCCCCTGGGGACAGTAGTGGCCACACAACTCCATGCTCCTGAATGGGAATGACTGCAACACACGCTAACATCCCTGCACTATGCCTAACGCACACTCATGCACATCATGTCACAGGCCACCACATGGGACATGCCTGCTGGAAGGCCTGGCACTCGAGAGATTAACTCCCATGTCTGGACTCAGCATTAGTGCCAACTGACATGGAACCCACAAGTCCAGAACTGGACAGGGCACAGGCAAGGTCACAAAACCTGTTACACACCACCCCCACACATGATGCTGCAGGCATTGTACACTTGGAGAAGGTGTCAGGCTACATAACCTTGTGATGGAGTGACTACACACAGACCAGGGAACACATTGCAAGGAGGGGAAGGGAGGCAGGAGAGCACTGCAATACTGTGGGGAACAGGATCTGCACAGCACCATAAACCCTGGAAGTGTATCCATGGAACAGTGCACTTACAAATGCTGGTGAAACACAACAAACACACACATGTACCTACCCCCTTCCGGCTGCTGCATGTCCTGTAGACGCCTGTCCAAGTCAGGAAAGACCACCGCCAGCACACGTTTCTGGATGTGGGAGAGACGGCGGCGCCCGCGGTTCTTGTGGCTCTCAGGTGAGTCCCCCAGCAGGACCCGTGCGATCCTCCGCGTCCAGCACCGGATATCCTGCCAGCGTTTCCTCACCTGGGACAGGTGCCGCCTCCGATCATCCGCACTCCTCACGGCGCTGACGGCGTCCAGCCATATCTGCTCCTTGGCAGAGGCGTCTACCTGTGAGGATGAACAAGTGACACTACATCAATACACCTTGCACATGTCATGGGGACACAGATTAGAACACATTTGCTGTTTACAACAAGGCATAGTGTGCATCCAACGCATTGCAACTTTGTCATAGGGACATGATCCTGTGGGGGAAGGCCAAAAGCAGTACATGCCATTGAAAGGACACAGGTGGAATGAGGGCAACTACACAATCAATGAGCCAGGCTCACACTGTGCATCACACCCACCCCTCCTGTCTCAGGGCACTGCTGGGAGGACTCTGCACCCACCCCTCCTGTCTCAGGGCACTGCTGGGAGTGATAGGCCCCCACCCCTCCTGTCTCAGGGCACTGCTGGGAGGACTCTGCACCCACCCCTCCTGTCTCAGGGCACTGCTGGGAGTGATAGGCCCCCACCCCTCCTGTCTCAGGGCACTGCTGGGAGGACTCTGCACCCACCCCTCCTGTCTCAGGGCACTGCTGGGAGACATCAGGCATTCCCCCCCCTGAGACCCCCCCTACAGTACATAGCATGTGTGTCACACCTGGACACAATGGCAGAAGTCACAGTCACAAAAAAGGGACACAGTCTGTGGCAGTGGACACTGCACTCACCTGATAACCTGGTTGCCCATACAGCATGGGGTACCGTGGGAGGATCACATCCACCAAAGCCATGTTCTCCTCCAGGGTGAATGGCTGTGACCTCTCCACAGCCCTTGACATGGTTCCAGGGAATCAGTAGCAGCAGCTGGGTCGTGGAATACAGAGATGTGCAGGCAAGTGCTCCCTCATGGGACCTGGCTGCCTTATATCTGCCTTGCTGGCCCATCTCATGCACAGGAGTACAGAGTGATTGGTCACTCACATTTGCATCCTATGTTTCCTCCAATCCCTTCAAACCTAGCAGTCTATGGGTGTCCTCGCGTATGCGTACACGTAGTGATAGTGAGCGTACAGGCATGTGTACGGCCCGTACAACTACGAGTACGCATACGCGAGGACACCCATAGTGATAGGGAGCGTACAGGTGTGTGTACGGCCCATACCACTACGAGTACGCATACGCGAGAACACCCATAGTGATAGGGAGCGTACAGGCGTGTATACGGCCCGTACCACTACGAGTACGCATACGCGAGGACACCCATAGTGATAGGGAGCGTACAGGCGTGTGTACGGCCCGTACCACTACGAGTACGCATACGCGAGGACACCCATAGTGATAGGGAGCGTACAGGCGTGTGTACGGCCCGTACCACTACGAGTACGCATACGCGAGGACACCCATAGTGATAGGGAGCGTACAGGCGTGCGTACGGCCCTACCACTATGGGTGTTCTTGCGTATGCGTACTCGTAGTGGTACGGGCCGTACACATGCCTGTACGCTCGCCATCACGATGGGTACACATACGGCAGCACTCCCATAGTGATATGGGAACGTACACAGGCCCTCTTAGCAGCAGTACGGCGGTTTTCACACATCACAGTGGTGACAGGCGGCACACACGTAGGGATAGGGCGGACATACTTGTCCATGGATGGACATACTTGTCCATGAATGGACATCAAGGCATCGTCTGTGCATTACTACATGTGTGGGGCACAGGTGTGACAGGCTGTGATGTGGAACATTACTCCTGAGTCGAGAAGGCACCAGATGTATGATGAGATGTGTACAGATGTACTGTGTGACGGTGCAATGTGTGCCAGGCATGCCCTTGACTCCTTTGACATGTGTGCATGTCGTACTGCACACTTGGGGTGAGCGTCACTGGCATGGCACGGACACCAACACACGGAAGTGTCCCCTGATGCCCGGTACAGGGGTTACCACACCTGACTTGTCACTACCCACGGTGCACAATGTGACTATGTCATGTATGTGTGGGGGCTTCCCATCAGGTTGATGTTGGAGCACCCTCAAAAGCTGCAGCTGTTGCAGCAACCAACATGTGTCTGTGTGTAGATTGACATTGCACACTGTTCCGCACACCATGCCACATGTGGTATCGGATGTGAGGTGCACATGTATGCATGGGACACGGAGTAGCGTGACAAGGACATGTCTGCATCCTCACAATGAATGTGTGGTGAGTCATGACATGTGCACCTTCATGGCAAGGTGTGTGGGCTGTCCTAGTGTAATGTCATGTGACCTGTGGCTCTAGTGTTCCGCTACCAGTCTCTGCAATCGGCATCCTACTTCTGCTGATGTGTGGGCGTATGTCACTCCTGTCTTGCGTCTGGCTGTTCACTTGCACTGGGACACAGCTATTCGCATGGCATGGGGAGGTTCTCAATCTCCGTGTGTAGCTGGGTCTTGGTAGGAGTGTCACCTTGCAGCCATACGTGTCCTGGGCATGTAGCACATACCTGACTCCCTATGTAGCATATGTGTATTGACAGATTAACATGTGCTCAGTACATATGAATTGTTGTCGTAGTGCACTCACTCTTCCTTGTCACTTCCAAATTACTGCAGAGCGCCGCCTCTTGCCCGACCAATTCCGGACTTGGCTGCCATGCGGGAGAATGACAGCATCCGGTGCTACCGCTTCCCCCAACCGTTGATTCTGGAGTTGACGGCGAGACTGGCACCACACCTGCAACCGCAGCACAGGTATCCTACGGCACTGACACCCCAGCTGAAGGTAATGGCTGCCTTACATTTTCTTGCCACGGGTACCTTTCAATATACCATAGCTCATGTTGGTGGCATGTCCCAGAGCATGTTCTGCCGTGTGCTGCATGATTTCTTAGAGGCCATGTTGATTCACCTGGATGACTTCATCAAGTTCCCAACCCCTGAACAGTTGACTGCGGTCAAGCGTGGATTCTATGCCCTGGGAGGGATGCCCCATGTCATTGGGTCCATAGATGGGACACATGTAGCTTTGGTACCACCACACGCACGGGAGGTGGCGTACCGCAATCGGAAGCACTACCACTCCATCAATGCCCTTGTGGTGTGTCAGTCCAACATGGTGATTTCACATGTCTGTGCTCGTTTTCCAGGATCAGCACACGATGCCTACATCATGAGGCGTAGCAGGATGCCTGAAATGATGATGCAGCTGCGCAACGAAAGAGCATGTGTTGTTGGTGGGTACAGTCTGTCTGTCCTGTATTTTGCATAGCCTACCAGCACGACCGCTTCACCACTTCTAACGATGTCCATGTGCTTCCCATGTAGGGGACGCTGGCTATCCCAACATGCTATGGCTGCTCACACCTCTCCGCAACCCCATCACGCCGGCCCAGCTCCGCTACAACACCGCCCATGGCCGGACAAGGCGAGTGATAGAGAGGACGTTTGGCCTGCTGAAGAGCCGATTTCGGTGCCTCCACAAGACCGGCGGCGCGCTCCCATATGCCCCTGCGAAGGTCTGCAAAATCTTCATGGTCTGCTGCATGCTGCACAACATGGCAGTTGAGAAAGCTGTGCCACTCATCCTGGATCAACATGACGAGGACCATCCACCCGTGGAGGACGAAGGGCTTGGCAATGGGGCTAGTGATGTGGAGGATGTGGAGCCGCAAGAGGACATCCGGACTTGGCTCATACGCGACTTCTTTGCTTAGTGGTGAGTACCAGTGTCTGAGTGTGCACGCATTGGTCCCCGTGTGGCATGTGTTGTGATGTGTGTCTCCACCTGCATGTATGGCACGTGAGTCAGAGGTGTGTGTGGGTGTGTCACTGGAGTGATGGTGGCAGTGATGGTTGTATTTCCCCAGTCATAATTGTGACCTAGCATGTTGTCATCCATACATGTGTCGAGTAAATGCACATGCAAGTGGCTGTGCTTTTTGTGGCTGACTTCTTGTGTGTCTCTCTTCCCGAGGTACTTGCGCATGCCGTCTGCTGGTTGCATTGTTGTGGCACTGCTATTCCTCATGGACACGTCATCGTGGGCTGACTCAGCGTTACAGGCACGGACACGTTTGGAAGTCTCCATAGGGTAAGGGATGCATCAGGGGTGTATTGGGTGTGGCAGTTGTTCACGATGTATGCACACTGCCCCTGTCGATGTTTGGTTCCTCTGCAGCCATGTAGCATCACCATGGGACACGACATGCAGCTGTGTACACCTGAATAGATGGTCTGCCTGGTTGACAGTCATCAGTGATGGGATAGTGGATTGTGATGATGGCATCAATGTGTGTGACACTGCCCTCGGACACATACTGTTAGCATTGGCTTGACATGGTGTGGGACTTCCACATCAGCGGATCAATGGTGTATGGCAGTCTCTCCGTGAGCAGCTGTGGGTGTTTAGCTGTTAGCCGACAATTGTGTGCCAGTTCCATGGCTAACATGCATTTGTGCTGCAGAAGGGGGGTGCCAGTGTTGGACCCACATGTTACTCCACAAGATGTGTTCATGTGTACTTCAAGTTGCCTCTGCAATCCCGAAAACATGACTAATAAAGGTGTCCCTATGCCTCCAAGGTGCCTCTTCTCAGTCAATGCTGGTGTGTTGCCACGGTGCATCCAGCATGTCTGGCATGGCTTTCCCTGATAGTGGCTATGTGTCGATGTGTCGAGTAGCAAGATGCAAGCTGTGTGTGTGGGCTGAGACTGTGTATTGGGCATGATGTCCATGACTGTGTGGGTATTGTGACATGTGCCATCCCCATGCATCCAACGTTGGCCAGGCCCCCATTCTCTGCATCCACCGGACTCAGGCTTGCAGGACATGGTTCTGCCACCTGTCTACACATACCTGGGTGCCCCCCAGGACACTCCACATGATCCCTGACCTCTGCGCATGACTGTTGCTGTACTCAATGTGTCTGTCAGCACGGTTGTGCGGCCACCCCCTCAGCTGGTTGGGCCCATCACGGGTGTGTATGGTGCTCCATGTCTGTCTTGCCGAATACACTGTGACCCGTGTGTCCTGTGCCAGACTCAGGCCCCAGGGTGTGGATGGTTGGAGTCAAAAGAGAGCTCAGGCATGTTTAGACTTTACAACACACATGTAAGGTAATAATGCAACCAGCAGGCATCTTCTCTTCATGGTGTGATTTTTTATTTTTGGGGGGGGGGGGGGGGGGGGGGGGAAAGTGAGGGGCTTTCCGGGAGTTTGGAATCCAAAGTTCAGTGGGGAGTTGGTGTCCTTGCCATTGGAAATCCTCATAGTCCATGCCACAGTCTTTGTCAACATTGGTCAGACAGTGACCAGCAGGGCCATGTGGCAGAGAATGTCTCTTGATGCTGTGATGCTGTTGCTCCAGTGGGCCAGGTGCCAGACCAGGTGTCCTGGGAGATGGTGATGTAGCGCCGACCCTCACGGTCCTTTCCGTGGACGACCCGGCCTCCTGCGGGGACCCTCAGCAGCAGGCCGTGACGATGTTTGGGATGCTCCGTCGGATGTCTCCTCCTCCTCCTGATCCCTCCCTGTGGGTGGTGATGTTCTACGCCGTCTGGCACAGGGAGGGTTGCCCATGTTGTCGGCCATCCGACGCAGTGTATCGTGAATCCCCTGGAACACCGTCACTTGCTCAGCCTGTCTGTCCTCCATCCTACGTTGGTGTTGCAGTAGACAGGCATGTTGCTGGGCCTGCTGGGTCTTGATCCCCTCGAGGATGGACACAACCTGGGCCATGCCCGTGGTGTCCTGCCGGTATGTGTCCATGATGTTACGGACATGGGCAAATACCGGTTCCCCAGCCAACTGGTCAGGCTCGCGCCTCCGCCGTCCTCCACTCCCACCACCCCTGCCCACTTGCACCTGGCCGGCCCTTGTGGGTACATCGGGTCTCCGGGACCCCTGAGGGGTGGCATTGGCATTGTCGCCTGCCTCCTCCTGGGTGCCCGGGACACCGTGTCCCTCCTGGCCAGCCTGGCTGCATTGTGGTGGTGGGGCAGGGATCCTGGGTGTCTCCTGGGATGTGGCAGGAGTGGGTGGTGGTTGGCACAGTTGTACCTGACGCAGGTGCTGCAGGTGGTTGGACACCAGAGGGGCCAGGTCGGTCGGGGTCGTCCACAGAGTGGTGAGACTCGTCGCTGCCGGTGGGATCGGGCTCCCGCAGATCCGGGTCCTGTGAGTCTTCCCCCCCAGTGTTGGGGGGTGAACCACGACGTTGACCTGTGTGTGAGAGAGACAATGTTAATTTTGGTCCATGCAACATCCATGTTTCATCAGTTTCAAAGTTGGCACTTTTCCTCTTGGAATTAGGATCTGTCTTGCATTCCACTCACAGTGCACTTGTGCATGGGTGTGTCCCTTGGGCACCACTTTGGCCCCTTTAACTATGTGTGGCACAGTCTTACTTGCTGCGTCAAGTGTGACTGCAGTCAGCAGTGGAGTGGGCAGGTGTGGCGAGCCATGCATTGGCGCCTTCCGTGTAGCACTGTACATGTGCACATGGAGTGGATCCACACACTTATATAATGCAGGTAGCTGTCGTTGTGCTCGTGAACAGGTTGTGACATGGCCCTGTGTTTTGCCATGGTGAAGAGGGGGGGTTCTGGCACTGGCCACCCTTGGCTACATGCACGCAGTCTACCTGCTGACGAGCAGACATTCCCACACACCACACGGCTGATTTGCTCTCCCTGTGTCTCCCTCCCTCTCTGTCCCCCTCTCTGTCCCCCTCTCCCTCCCTCTCTGTCCCCCTCTCCCTCCCTCTGTGTGTCAGCCTCCTCCCTCTGTCCGTCTTCCTGTGTCTCCCTCCCTCTCTGTCCCCCTCTCCCTCCCTCCGTGTGTCAGCCTCCTCCCTCTGTCCGTGTCCCTGTGTCTCCCTCCCTCTCTGTCCCCCTCTCCCTCCCTCTCTGTCCCCCTCTCCCTCCCTCTCTGTCCCCCTCTCCCTCCCTCTGTGTGTCACCCTCTGTCACCTCAGCCCAGCTTCCTAGACACACACTTTTTCCAGTCCTTTGAATGGCCCTTGGCTTGTTGCTGTGAGTTTGTTTCTGATCTCCAGGCACCCATTGGGTGTAGTGTCTGTGTGTGCGCTGCTGCTGTGGTTGTGTGTGCTGCCACTCTTTCACAGTGTTGGCTGTTCATTAGCTGCTGTCATGTGCAAAACAGTGCCTTCACCCCCATGTGTTGATGCAAGGCGTCCGCCATTTGCTGGCGAGTCTTTCCTGTGTGGGGACACACTGTTTGTCTGGCTGTGACCTGGGCCATATGGGCAGAGGGCATTGTTGTCTGCTTCTGAGTTGCACTATGTGATTTTTGGGGCCACCCTCCCGCCATCCGGGTTACGGTGTCATGTGTTGGTGTCTTCTGTGGCCTGTGACTTGACATTGTCCAGCTGGGTGCATGGGGCATGGTGGCGGCAGTGGCATGTGCGTGTTCATGGAGTGTAGTTGAGTCATGCGATAGGTTGGGGTGGTTGCGTGCCTGTTAGTGATTTTGGTTGTGGATGAGGTCCCCCCCATGTGAGGTGCGTTGTTCGTGTACTCACCCGGGTCTCGGAGTCCTCCTAATCCTTCGACTGCCTCCACCGGCTGTATGGCCATCACCCTCTCCTCCCAGGGCTGGTAGTGTACCGGTCTGCGGGAGGGCCCTCCTCCAGTGGCGTTGGCCTGGTTGTGTTCCTCCAGCATCTTGGCTCGGACCCTCCTCCGCAGATCGTACCACCTGGCTTGGCATTCCTGCCTGGTCCTTCTGGTGTCCGCAACAGCATTCACAGCATCGACGATGGTCTGCCACATGGCTGTTTTTGCTGCCATGCTGGTCTGTCTGACCAATGTTCCAAAGAGCTGTGGCTCGACTCTGAGGATTTCATCAACAAGGACCTCCAACTCTCGGTTACTGAACTTTGGATTCTTGTTAGTGGGCATGGTGAGGGGTGTGGGTGTGGATGGTGGGGGGTGTGTGTGGATGGTTGTGGGTGTGTGGGTGTGGTTGTGCAGGTGTGTGTGTGTGAATGTGATGAGGGGGTGTTTGTGGAGGTGGTTGTGTGAAGGTGTGCAAGTGTAAGGTGTGGTGAAGCTTGTAGTATGGTTCTGTGGTGTCTGGCAGCAGTGAGTCTGTTGCAAAGGCTCATGGTTTGTGTGTGTGGGCCCTTTTTATTGGTCCATGGGTGGGTGTGGCTGTATTTGAAGTTTGGGTGGGTGTGTTATAAGGAGTGGTGGTGTTTTGGGCCTCTGGTTGTTTTTGGCAGTTGCAGGTCAGTGAATGTGTTTTTTTAGTGTTTGTTGGCCATGTTTAGTGGCTTTGTGCCATTCGAATAGTGTATTCTTGTGTTGTTTTGTTTTGTCCTGGTTGTGTACGTGCGTTTTGAGCGTGTGTACGGTGTGTACATGGGCCATTTGGTTGTACGGTGCTGTCCTTGTGTGTGGCTTGGTACGACTCGTACATGCGGTTGTGATGTTGGGGCCTGGGGTGCGCTCCGTACTTAGGAGGTTGTGTTGGGGGTGCGACTGGAACGTACTGGGGTGTACATTGACGGTGGTACGACACGTACAGGGGTGGGGGTAGGACTGGAACGTACTGAGGTGTACATTGACGGTGGTACGACACGTACAGGGGTGGGGGTGCGACTGGAACGTACTGGGGTGTACATTGACGGTGGTACGACACGTACAGGGGTGGGGGTACGACTCGAACGTACTGGGGTGTACATAGACGGTGGTACGACACGTACAGGGGTGGGGGTACGACTCGAACGTACTGGGGTGTACATAGACGGTGGTACGACACGTACAGGGGTGGGGGTACGACTCGAACGTACTGGGGTGTACATACATGGGGGTCGGACACGTACAGGGGTGGGGGTACGAATCGAACGAACTGGGGTGTACATTGACGGTGGTCGGACACGTACAGGGGTGGGGGTACGACTCGAACGTACTGGGGTGTACATAGACGGTGGTACGACACGTACAGGGGTGGGGGTACGACTCGAACGTACTGGGGTGTACATACATGGGGGTCGGACACGTACAGGGGTGGGGGTACGACTCAAACGTACTGGGGTGTACATAGACGGTGGTACGACACGTACAGGGGTGGGGGTACGACTCGAACGTACTGGGGTGTACATAGACGGTGGTACGACACGTACAGGGGTGGGGGTATGACTCAAACGTACTGGCGTGTACATACATGGGGGTCGGACACGTACAGGGGTGGGGGACGACTCGAACGTACTGGGGTGTACATAGACGGTGGTACGACACGTACAGGGGTGGGGGTACGACTCGAACATACTGGGGTGTACATTGACGGTGGTCGGACACGTACAGGGGTGGGGGTACGACTCGAACGTACTGGGGTGTACATAGACGGTGGTACGACACGTACAGGGGTGGGGGTACGACTCGAACGTACTGGGGTGTACATAGACGGTGGTACGACACGTACAGGGGTGGGGGTACGACTCGAACGTACTGGGGTGTACATAGACGGTGGTACGACACGTCCAGGGGTGGGGGTACGACTCGGACGTACAGGGGTGTACATACACGGGTGGGGGTGTACATACACGGGGGGTACGTCTCGGACGTACGGGGGCGGGGGGGAGTGTTGGGCGCGTATGCGGGCACATGTCTCCATGGTTGCTATGGGAGTTCGGTGCGGACGGTGTTTTTTCCATACGGTTGTAACATCGGACGCACGGGATGGATCGTGATTCCTCGCTCGGACTTCACCTTTCACATTTGTACGGTACATCGTCCGAGGACGTGTCGAACATATTTTCCGACCCGAGAACGTGTGGCAAATAATTCCCGATGCGGGTCGTATGGACTTTTTACCATGCGAATCGTGATTGCCAGTTCGTACGGCACTTGTACGATTCGTACGGTAAAAGGACCGGATACGAGTCGCACGGGGAATTTTTTTACCGGATCGTAATTGCCACCTGTGTGTTTACGAATGTGGTCTTTTTAAACAATACTGCCTATGTTTTGAAAGGATATAAGCAATGGGCACTGAAACGGGTCCTTTCCGGGCCTTGTATTAATGGCCTTACCTTTTCATGCGAAAGCACTCACTGCTTACATTTCACATGCTTTACTTAATCTTGCATTCCCTATGAATGTTTGCTTTTTCTAGGATGTAAATTTTTTTTAGGCAGCATATTGCTCTTGTCAAGTGTCTATTTAGAATTGAGTCACATCCAGGTGTTTATAGCGGGTCAGTGCAGTGCAAGTTTCTCTCAGTGGGGCAGTATGGTGTTCAGTGGGGAAGAGGATGTGGCGCTATGGTCAGAGCTGCTGAAGTGGAACTGGTGAACCAGGTTCAGCCTTAATGACCAGGCTCCCAGACCACTCTCCTGAGGGAGCACATTCCCGTGCTAGACCTTAGAAGGCCCCGCAAGATCTTAAAAGCCCTGGTGTCTTAGCACCAGCAGGTGGACCCTAGCGGTGGCAAGTGTTGATTAACCTTGAAGGCCTGTCCACCACTATCCATGAAGTTCACCTTCAGTCTTGAGGACAGACCTATGAAGCAGCACACCATAGAGTGGCAGTGACTCTGTCACTGAGGTCACAGGACCCTTGAGCAGGGTGGCACCAGGCACCGGTCGCTAACTGCAGGTGGGAGCGTCATGTTTGCAAGTATAATATGGTTTTAAAAGCACTTGCTGCCTCCTTCCTGGCCTCCAACATTTTTGGGCAACAATAAAAATGTCTTGATAATTCCAGTGATTAGTATTCTTAGTAGAGAAAGGTAGTGTTTTGTCTAGTGGAAGGTTTGTGTTAGAAAAGGTAGACGGACCGGGAGGGCCGGCCGGGTCAGGGGGAGAGGTCTCCGGGGAGAGCCGTCTCCAGCGATCGTACAGACAAGTAACTTCCCCCCCCCCCACAGACAGAGATCACACACGGATAAGGTTCAGTGTTCTTTATAGGTACTTAGTTACGATACGGTAGAATGGTACAAGGAGGTCTGGACGCAGGGGTCCCCTCGATTAGAGTCTCGTAAGGTAGGGAAGGGGGTAGCGGGTCAGTCTATTTACCAATCAGGTGGTTCAGATGAGATGATGACGAGCTCACAATCCTCGAGCTTGGTGTTTAGGCAGTACGGTCCGCGGCAGCGCCAGCAGGTCCCGGTAAGGATGGTTGATACAACGGGCCGCGGCAGCGCCAGCAGGTCCCCGGAAGATGGTCGTTACAACGGGCCGCGGCAGCGCCAGCAGGTCCCAGGAAGATGGTCGTTGCAACGGGCCGCGGCAGCGCCAGCAGGTCCCAGGAAGATGGTCGGTACAATGGGCCGCGGCAGCGCCAGCAGGTCCCAGGAAGATGGTCGTTACAACGGGCCGCGGCAGCGCCAGCAGGTCCCAGGAAGATGGTCGTTACAACGGGCCGCGGCAGCGCTAGCAGGTCCCAGGAAGATGAAGGTTGCAGAAGGCCGCGGCAGCGCCAGCAGGCAGGACGATGGTTCACAAGAGCGGGCTACGGCAGCGCCAGTAGACCGTCAGGGTTGAGTTCACTCGGTGTCTCTCGACTCCAGGATACAACTGCCTTCCTGCTCCGGAGCTGCCTTAGTTATAGGGCTGGTGCCCTTTGATGTCCGGACCCTCGCACTTGGAGGTCGGAGGGTCCGGGATGAAGGTGTCCAGACACCCAGCAGGGGGTGGCGCCAGCGCCTGGGGGCTGCTGGAGGCGATCGGCACCTGGCGGGGGAAGAGCTCTTGACGCTTCGTTCTCCCATTGACCTGCTAAGTGGTCCGCTCACCTCCGGGGTGGATGGTGGTGCCGGGATGTCGGGCCGGCCAGGCCCGGGGTTAGGGTCGAGGAGAGGCCACGCGGCCGCGTGGTGCAGGGCCCAAGATGGCGGCTTGACCCGGCCGGGGAAGCCGGTGGGGCTGGGCCCCGTGATGAGTAGGGGTCCGAGGGCAGCGGGTCCGTCGGGAGACGGAGTACAGGGGCTTGTCACGGGGGTAGGCCTGGTGGGCCGGAGCTCGGGCCCTGTCGTGCGGGGGGGAAGCAAGCCCTTCGTGTGGCCTGTCCAACAGTTTGACTCATGAAAAGGAATGGCAGAGGTGTAATGTGCATGCTGCTAAGAACATGTGCCATGTAGATCAAAAAGTGCACATAATGTAAATAGGTCCGTGGGTTACTGCTTTTGTCAGAGAGACCCTATTGTTACTTGCAGTTAATAAGTTAAAATCCTAACATAGAACCGTGAGCTATTAACTGTCGTGTAAGAGCTGCATGCAAACTCCAAAGTATAAATTAGAGCGTTATGTTTTTTCCCCCAGTCTATGATTATCCTAATGTTGCAAAAAAAGGTTCATTTGGGTAGAAATCAATTCTGATTATTAAAGAGAACCCCCAACCATGGTATTATGTTTTTAATTCTTGAGTTTGTGTTTTTGCAGACCAATCACTATTAAACTATGCTGCCTACTAGTATGGTTGTCATGTGACTCCTACACCTTGTAGTCCTTTGTCTTATGTAACATTTCCTACACAGTAATTTACACACATATGAATGATTGTCTCTGTGTAATATGTGTGATGTAAAGTTATTATTTTTTACATTTTTACACATGCAACAGTCTCTGAAAATATGTTTCCTTATTAGTACTAGTGGAACATACAACTGCAGCAATGGGAAAGGTGACCAGTCAACCTTTGCAAAGGGCCCTCCACTTCACAGCAGCACAAGTCACATTTTTTAGTAACTTTTGATGTGTTTGAGCTATAAACAATTTATTAGTTAAAATCGTCAGATTATGCAGCAGATGATGTATTATGTGGCAAATATGGCAAAGCCATAGTTATGTGAAAAACATTTGCAAACTAGGATATTTTGCCATTCATGTTTGAACTGCTCTTGTGGAAAAAGGGAGGAGAAGTGCTGATGACAGAAACTCCATGGCTGGGAGACAAATGGCTTGCGAGTCCACTTTTAAGGATATTTGGGACATTCTGTGATTGGAAACGTATCCCACTTTGTGAATGTATTTTAATGTCAATAACACATATTTAACCTTAAATAAACATGTGTATCTATTGGTTAAATTAAATAATGGAATAAGCTGTAACTGGTTAGTGAAATGGGAAAGGAATACTAAAAATTGGGAAATTTTGCTCTTTCTGCCACACCTCTCACTCTGCCCACTGACCCAATCCATTGGTTATTCCTGCCCTCTGATTCTCCTCCCACAGTTCCCCTACTTTTTTTCCCCCACTTCGACCACTGCCTGGCACTAACATGCATCAGAGACAACTGTGGGCTTTTACCACTGGGTCTCTTAGAGAATGACACCTCAGGTCGATACACAGGGGCTACACACAGCACGTTTCTGGGTTCTCCGCACAACGTGTTTGCTATTTGACGCCAGACTTTTACAGCTTGTGTTGAGGAAATTAAACATACCCTTGTGCTTGTATAAAACATAGCTGCCAAGTGACATTGGCACCATGTCGTGTCCATTCGTAGCTTTTATCCAACAACACTTTGCATGCTGGAATGTTTAACCCCTTACTTAGATGGTCACAGCACAACTCCCAGAATGCAAGGCGCTGTTGGCTTAAAATCCAGGCCTGGCTGGCGGTGTCACACGTGACGATAGTGCCATTTGGAGGCAATGGTGAATCTGTAATTTAGCAGGCGTGCCTATACTCTTAGTATATTGTAAATACCGCCAGTGTTGACACACTGAGGTCTGAGGCCTCTGTTTGTTATGAAGTAAGGCCCAGTCTGGTGGTTCAGGTCAGTCCTTGTGAGGGAAGCTGTTGGACTTGTTTTTACCATTCACTTTGAAAGTATTTTCACCTTGATGAAAGAAGACAGCTGGATTGTTTTACAAAACATGCTTGATTTTTGTATATTGCTGGACTGGTGATTGCTTTATTTTGCACTTTGAAAGTATTTGCACTTTTTCTTTTGCTTTACCAACTACAGTTTGTATAGATTGTCATTAGTTACTTGCTGATATGGTTTGTTTTTATTCTACATGCAATGTTATTTATGTTGTTGCTTGCACTTGTCTGAAATATGTGTACCTTAAATCTTGTATTTAGCATTATTTACACTACAGAAATGATAAATTCAGACAAACATCTGCATCAATGTTCTGAAGCATCCAAACAGTTTTCTTCCTCAGCCTTGTTTGCCTGCCTGTTTTGCAGTGCTTACTAATAAAGACATGATGGTAGAAATTGAAGCTTCCTCAGTTCACGTTATTATCATGCACAACCCTTGACAGTCGCTAGTGTGTGGCATGCAGATGACTCACCAGTCTATTTCTCTTGACTTTTGCAGGATACTGAGTTATATCTTGTGTACTTCTCAGGTATATTGTCAGTTGAGTTCTTATGGAATTGCAGGTTTGGGTTGGTCTTTCAAAGTTTCAAGATATTGTCAACTCTATTTCAGACCCTTCACAGTTGTTCTTTGTTCTTCAGCCATAGGCAGTTCCTGAGAGGATAGGATCACTCCTTGGAATTGTTCTGATTGCTGCCTCAGTTAAATAATCTGCTTTTGACAGTATTGTTACAAATGGCGTAGCTTGTATGTTAAAAGTGTTTCCCACTTTCTCATTAGAACTTAGAGAAAGACAATATAGAGACATTTCATTTAAATGTTGGAGGTTTCAAATCAAAATGCGCTAGAGCAAAGTGGTAGATGGTGGGCCGCGCTGCCGGGGGAGGGGGGCCCCCTCCATGTGCTTTGCAGGGGGGCTGCCTCAAGTTTCGTTACGCCACTGACTCACTGATTCCTACATCTACACACACGTCCACTCACTTAACCATATAGTTACTCATACATGCAGTCACTTATCAATACAGCACTATCATTTGCACTCATGCACCTATACAGATACTCACACACAGCCACACATCCATAGAGTTACTCACACACCTAGTCAATCATGCAAAGAATCATTCACACTCCCATTTACTCACCTATACAGTTATACACACACCACCTCACTCACACAGATACTAACACATACTTACTCTCCTATACAATCACTGATACAAGCACACACTCATCCATAAAGCCATTCTCACATTCACTCACTATCACATATAGTGATTTATATACCCCAACACTCACATATACTGCCTTTCACATATATAGTTACTCGCACATGTACTACTGAGACAACCATTTACTTATCAACATACCCATACACAGACTCATCCCCCTACAGCTCTTCATAGATGCACTCTTGATCCCATACACCCGATCCCATACACCCAGTGAATTACCCACTCACACATCTATGCACAGAGTCACACACCCCCCACCCACCCAGACAGACACTTGGGCAGTCAATCAATCAATCAAGGGTTTGTAAAGCGCACTACTCACCCGTGAGGGTCTTAAGGCGCTAGGGGCAAGAGCAGCTCCGGATCAGTCGCAGCTTCGGATCAGTCAAAGAGCCAGGTCTTGAGGTCCTTCCTGAAGGTTAGCAGGGTTTGGGAGTGTCTGATGTGCACGGGGAGCTAATTCGAGGTCTTGGCTGTAATGTAGGAGAATGCTCTCCTGCCTGTTCTTGTTCTGTGGATGAGGGGGACCTCTGCCAGGGCGAGGTCAGAAGACCGGAGGTTCCTTTTGGGTACATGGAAGGAAATGCTGTCGTTGATGTATTTGGGTCCGATTTTGTGAGGGATTTGTAGGCGTGGGTGAGGTGTTTGAAGGTGACCCTCTTCTCGACAGGGAACCAGTGGAGGTCTTGCAGGTGTTGGGTCATGTGTTCATGACGCCGAGTACCGAGGATGAGTTTGGCAGCGTTCTGGATCGTCTAGAGTCTGTGTAGTAGAGCTCTGTTGATTCCAGGGAATAAGGCGTTGCCGTCGTCCAATCTGCTGGTTATGAGCGCATGGGTGATGGGCTTTCTGCAGTCGGGGGATCCATTTGAGGGTCTTGCTAAGGATGTGCAGGCAGTTGAAGCTGGTGGAAGCAACGGCATTGATCTGGCGATTCATGGAGAGGGAGGAGTCAAGGATGATGCTGAGGTTTTGCGCGTGGTCTGTAGGGATGGGTGGATTCCCGAGGGTGGAGGGACACCAGGGGTTGTCCCAGGCAGACGTGCAAGGTCCGAGGATGAGGACTTCGGTCTTCTCTGAGCTTCAGACAGCTGTCTTTCATCCAGGCTGCCACGTTCTTCATTCCTTCCTGGAAGCAGAGTCTGGTGTCTTCGGGTTTCTTTGTGAGTGAGAGGATGAGCTGGGTATCATCGGCTTAGGATACCATGGTGAGCCCATGCTGTCTGACGATGGCGGTGAGGGGGGCCATGTAGATGTTGAAGAGCGTGGGGCTGAGCGAAGAACGCTGGGGTACTCTGCAGTCGATATGGTGGGTTTGGAGATAAGGGAGGGAGTTTGATACTCTAGGTTCTGCAGGTAAGAAAGGATTGGATCCATGTGGAGCGCGGTTCCTTGTATCCCCGCATCGTGAAGTCTGGCTGCGAGTATGCGATGGGAAACGGTGTCGAAGGCTGCGGAGAGGTCTAGAAGGATGAGGGCCGCGGTGTGGCCCTGGTCGAGTAGCATGCAGATGTCGTCCGTGGTAGCGAGGAGGGTGGTCTCGGTGCTGTGGTTGCTGCGGAATCCAGACTGGGCACCCATACAGATACTTAGACAACCAATCCATAACCCATATAGACACTCATGTTGAAACTCTCCATCCCATGCAGCCACTTAGACACCAACTGACAGACTAAGACAAACATTCACACAGTTTAGTCACTAACCTATGCATTCAGTAAGACACGATTAATCACTCACTTACACAGTCCGTGATACACCTACTAAATCATCCATTCAGACACTTATACACCCACTCATTCTTCAATACACCTTGGCATATATATATTTATATCTATAAAACATATTTAAACTTAACAGAAATACACATTCACTGGATGATGTCATCAGTGATGTCATTTGAGATGCCTGAGTGTGTATGTGGGTGGGTGGGAGGTGTGTGATTCTCTGCATAGATGTGTGAGTGGTTGATTCACTGGGTGTATGGGTTCAAGAGTGCATGTGGAAACAGCTGTATGGGTGGGTGAGTGTGTGTATGGGTGTGTTGGTGAGTGAATGGATGTCTCAGTGGTACATGTGCAAGTAATTACATATGTAAAAGGCAGTATATGTGAGTGATGGTGTATATAAATAACTATATGTCAGTAATTGTGAAAGTGGCTGCATGGATGAGTGTGTATTTGTATCAGTGATTCTATAAGAGAGTAATTATGTGTTAACATCTGTATGAAAAAGTGAGGTTGTGTCTGTATAACTGTATAAGTGAGTAAATGGATGTATGATTGATTATTTGCATGACTAAGTGTGTGAGTAACTCTGGATATGTGGCAGTGTGTGAGTGTCTGTATAGGTGTATGAGTGCATATGATAGTGTTGTATTGATGAGTGACTGCATGTATGAGTGACTGTATGGGTGAATGAGTGGATGTGTGTGTAGACCTAGGAATCAGTCAGTGCGTATTTAGTAACTGGTATTGATGTGTCTATTTTTTCGAAAATGGTAGTCTGTATTTTAGAGTGGATGTATCAAAGGTTTTATTCAGGTGTGAGGAGGTGCATCAGATTTTCAAGTGAATGATGTCATCAGTGATATCATCAGTGATGTCATTTGAGATGTCATCAGTGATGTCACGGACCATGTCATGAATGATGTAATATGTGACATCATCAGTAGTGCATTGCGGGGGCGCGAGTTATAGTTAGCTGAACTAACTATAACGCCAGAATTTCTATGGTTTTGTACGAGTGAATTGTCCAACTAACTATAGCGTTCCTGAAACCTATGGTTTTTTTCAGTTAATTTCTATGGTTTTTAAAATGCGAATTTCTAACTATAACGTGCCTGAAACCTATGCTTTTTCAGTGAATTTCTATGGTTTTTTAAATGCTAATTTCTAACTATAACGTGCCTGAAACCTATAGTTTTTCCAGTGATTTCAAATGTTTTTTAAATGAAAATTTGTAAGTCTAATGAACCTCAATCCTATGTTTTTTTTATTATATATATATATATATATATATATATATATATATATATATATATATATATATATATATATATATATATATCGAAACACACCTGGTCCTCCGTTAGTGAGCAGCGTCCATAACACCAACCTTTGCACCAAGGAACCACGAACCACCGACATGAAGCAACAAGATGTTTTATTGAAGCTGTTTAGTCCTCTTGAAGACGCGTTTCGGGCGTCACTCGCCCTTGTTCACATCAACGAGGCAAGGTAATTAAGCCATTTTTAAATAGTGATGCCTAACCCATGTGACCACACACCAAGTATAAACATAGACAAAATACTATGTACATACAATTGTTTCAGGTGTATACAAAACTACAAAAACTTCCGTCTTAACGCTAAATTATTGCTTTCATCTGTTTCATTGCAAGGAGTGCCCTTAATTATACATAATTGCTGTTTAGAATATATCTCAGTTGTAGAGCAAAGCAGAGAAACATATGTAAAATACATATGTTGTCCTTATAGAATCCAATTCGATATATTCTTGGAGTCATAACAAATCAGGTCCAGAGTTAAATCTCATAACACAACAAAGTTATGCAGACGGCAAATTGATACAGTCCATGAATCCAATTTCATCTGTAACAAGGCAAGAAATAAAACAAATATAAATATGTATAAATACTCTAAAAGCATTAAAAGAGCTATTCAATAATATTGATAATGATATTGTTACCGATAATGCTGCCAAGCCTATCTTCAACATATGTTAATCAACCCGACAGTGTTAACATATCTACTCAGATGTTGTATGGACTCTTTGTTTGATGTTTATGAATGTTACTCTACAAATAAGACTAAGACATGGGCCACTATACTGTCCTAGTTATAGGACTGTGTTCTCAGCGTGAAGGAACCACCTAGAGCATTTGTAGTATGTGCAAATTACGCAAGAGTGTGATTGTGCAGATAGTAAAAAATGTATTTAACTCATTATAGTGCCTGTATATCTAAAAACAACAAACATCAATTTTTCACATTAAACTGGAATATGCTATATACATAGAATGTCGTAGCATAAATAATCCACATGTGACAATTACAAATATACAAACACCATATAAAAAAATCTAAAATAAAGGGGAATAGAATACATATACAAAGTATAAATATAAATATAAATATAAAAAACACCGGACTTAAAACGGATATCAAAAAATGCATGAGATTCTAAAGTGCTGGTTCATAGGAAATTATGTAAATCCTCAGTATTGTTTAAACCGATGGGAACTTAGTATCAAGTTCAAGAATAAGTTTAGATTCCAACTGTCTCAGGGCTTTTTCACGGTCACCGCCTCGACGTAATTTGGGGATTGCGGCTGCCACAAAATAATTTAGACAACTAAGATCATTGTTATGCGTTGATTTAAAATGGCGAGCCACAGGATACGTGGTGTCGTTATTGACAATGGCACGTAGGTGCTGTAATATCCTGACATGCACCTGCAACTTCGTACTACCCACATACCTAAGTCCACAGGTGCATGTCAGGACATACACCGCAAACTCAGTTTTGCAAGTAAAATTACCCCTAATGGCTATTTTGTCTGGACTAAAGGGGGAAAGATAATGTGTGGTATTAATACCGAACTTACAAGCCCTACAAGTAGTACACTTGGTAAAGCCATTTTTGGGCTGTAGCCACATTTTGGCTGTAGTTAGTTCCGGGCAAGCCTTTCCTATTTGTGTGCGCATAGAAATGCCCTTTCTATATATGACAGTTGGTTGAGATGGTAATCTAGTAGATAATACTACATCCGTGAGAATAATCGGCCAATGACGTTTAATGATGGCACGAATTTTCCTCTCTTGTTTGTTAAAAGCTGTGATCAACCTAGGGGCAGAATTGTCATCAGGTATGGAGTCCACTTTATTATTGAGAAGAGATTCCCTGGATCTTTCCTTAGTTTTATTTAAGGCTGTTTTTAAAATCTTCTCATTGTATCCTCTATCTATGAATCTCCTGTACGCTTCCTCTGTACATCTATTGAAGTCTTCATAGTTGTTACAAATCCTTTTTAGACGCAAAAATTCTCCATATGGGATGTTGTCAACCATATGTTTAGGATGCGAGCTGCTGGCATGCAAAGTCAAATTGCCAGCTGTTTCTTTTCTATATAATGTTGTTCCTAATGCTCCATCTCTTTCATATACTTTTACATCTAAAAAATCAATACTTTTACTACTTATGTTGGACGTGAATTTGAGATTGGCAGAATTGATATTCATTTCCTCAATAAATTGTGAAGCTTCAGTTTCGCTGCCCTTCCAAATTACAAAGACATCATCTATGTATCTCATCCAGTACAAAACATTTTCATTAAACACATTTGCATGGGTGATTTTGAGGACCTGCTCCTCCCACCAGCCTACATGCAAGCATGCATAGCTGGGGGAGAAGCAAGCCACGCCTCTTTTTTGAAGGTACAAATCATTACCAAACATGAAATAATTATTATGTAAACACCAGGAAATCAAATTTAGAAGCATCTTATTGTGGTGATAAAACTCAATTGGTCTTTGGTCCAGAAAGTGTTTTATTGCTGCCAAGCCTGTGGAGTGTTCAATACTGGTGTATAGGGATTCTATATCCAATGTGATGAAAAGCTAGTCATCTGACCATGTGATATTTTCTATTTTTGATAGAAAATCACCAGTATCCTTAATGTAGCTCGGTAGTGCTTTAACAAAATCTTGTAAAAAGAAATCAACATACTGGGTTACTGTTTCCCCTATACTGTTAATAGCTGATATAATCGGTCTCCCGGGAACTGGCGTTGTCTTTTTATGTACTTTCGGGATGAAGTAAAGTTTGGCCATTGTTGGATGTTCTATGTTGAGAAATTTAAATTCCTCCATAGAAACGACCCCTTCTCTTTTCCAAGACAATAGTTCCTTCTTTAAAGTCTGTTTGGCCACATTATATTTATTAAAGGAAGTTTTCTCATAGCACTCCACATCTTGTAAATGCCTTTTGGCCTCTAATATATAGTCTTTCTGGGGCCAGATCACCATATTGCCACCCTTATCCGATTTAGTAATTATGATTTCATGCATGTTACTCAGTTTTTTAATTAACTTGGCATATTCAACTTCATGTTCACTTTTGTACCGTTTTTTATGCTTAGTATGGTAATGAAGCTTTTTTATATCCTCAATAACAACTTCATGATAAATATCAATAGCGTCCTTAGGCATAATAGGTATGAATTTTGATTTGGCTTTGAATGGGCTTATACCAGCTCCCAATTGTGGTATGCGTTCAAACTGCAGACCCTCCTGCGTGGAGCATAAGTCACTATCCAAATCAATCCCCAATGCTGCTTCTTTATTAAGATGTTGCATATCACGTAAAAGAGTAGCGTCAGAAGCTGTTAGGTCTTTACTAAGTGTCGTGACATTAGCTTGACATGTATCCTGATTTGTCTGTATTTCCTTTAACCCATCTTTAATGGCGAAGAACTTTTTAAGCTTTAATTTTCTAATAAAGCAAAAAACATCAACTCTAGTCTGGGAATAGTTGAAATCGCTTACCGGACAAAAAGAAAGTCCCAAGCTCAAAAGTTGCTCCTCAGCTTGAGATAAAGTTAATGGGGAGAGGTTGATGATGGTGTTCGCTTTCACTTCCTTCGCCAGTATGTTTTTCTTGTTGGCGCTTTTCCTCTTTTTGCGCCGCTCCCTTCTTCATATGTTTTTACGTTTTCTGGTCTCTTGTTGATTTGATTCCGAGGCCTTAGCGTTTGGCGTCTGTGGAAAGCTAAAAAATCAACCTCTTCTCCTAAATTCAAGATCTTTGTTTGTCCTGATGTTCCCAGACTGGTTATGCTTTCACATTCAGATGAGACTTCACTCGTATATATATATATATATATATATATATATATATAAATATTATCTACTGGCGGTCGCCAGTAGATAGTTATAGTTAGGACCGTATTTCCATAGGAAATCCGCAACATTCTATTTGGAATAACTTTGGCGCCGGTTGACGAATCCTCGCGAAATTTTCAAAATAGGTGGGGTGCTCCGCTCCGCTCCTACCCTGAAAGTCTCGGGGGGATTCGTCAAGCGGGGGCTGAGAATATATATGTATGTATATGTATATGTATATATATATATATCAAAACAAGAAGGGTGCCCCAGTGAGGAGGTCACACCCGAAGAGGTTTCAGCACACCACCGCCGGCAGCAGCACTGACAGGATGCTCACATGTCTCCAAGGCCAAACGCGTTTCGAGCAATCATCCGCTCTTCATCAGTGGCAAGAAATGTAGATGCAGCCATTTTTTGAATCCATGATTTTTATTGCAAAAGTCCCGCCCCAATGGGCGCAAGGCATTCTGGTTGTGATAGTCCATAAATGATTGCCAGGACTCAGGATTCTGTAAACCCCAGTGGGTGCCACATACTGCATTGAAGTCAAACCTAGTGGAAAAATAAAAAATAATAAAATAGTATCCCAAGTGGGTGGAAGTACATGTACAGGAAACACTGCAATGTATACAATATATATATATATATATATATATATATATATATATATATATATATATATATATATATATATATATATATATATATATATATATGCATATATATATATTTTAAAAAATTGTGAATAATTTTTAGTTAGGAAAACTATATTCATTCTTTTTCTTTTTTTAAATATTATACAGCACCATTCGTGCACCCTACACGATGGCTGCGCGCAGTCCGGTAGCCATTTTGAAAGGTCGAGCTGGGGTCGCGACTTTGGCGTAATTTGTTAAGTATGAAATATCTTTAAATTAATTATAAGTAAAAGTTTTCCTTTAAGTGTTTGTCTAAATTGATTAATAAAAGTATTTTTAAAGTATTATTTTCAATATAATTTCGACTAAAAATTATTTGATTATTATTGGATTCGGAGGTTAGGAGGGATGGCCATTTTGCTGAATCCGTTTTGCAAGATTTTTTGGTCTAGTCAGGTGGACACCCTCCTCTGGGTGAGGTATGGCTTGAGGATTCTTTTCAAAAGGTGAGGAATCAACAGGCAGAAGTATCCCTCAGAAGAGCAAGTTACTTACCTTCGGTAACGCTTTTTCTGGTGGATACAGTATCAGCCTATGGATTCCTCGCTGTCCCACCCGCCTCCCCGTTGTCCACCTGTTTCTACCAAATGGCTGCTTTTACTTTATTGGTTATGCATTTGTATATATATATATATATATATATATATATATATATATATTCACTGAAAAAAACATAGGTTTCACACATGTTATAGTTAGCTGGACATTTCACTCGTAAAAAACCAATGAAATTCCCCCGTTATAGTTAGTTCAGCTAACTATAACTCGCGCGCCCGCAATCCACTGCTGATGACGTCACATATTACATCACTCATGACATGGTCAGTGACATCACTCATGACATCACTGATGACATCTCAAATGACATCACTGATGACATCACTGATGACATCATCCATTGAGTATGTGTTTCTGAACAATTTTAATATGTTTAATATATATAGGGAAAGGCCTGTTGAAGAATGAGTGGGTGTACAAGTGTGTAAATGGATGATTTTCTTTGGGGCGTAACTGACTCTATAAGTGAGTCATTAAATGTATCTTACTGCAGACTAGTGACTAAACTGTGTAAATATTTGTATGTGTCTGTATGTTGGTGTATAAGTGGCGGCATGGTTTTGTGAATACCTATATAAGTGTCTATATGAGTTATTGATTGCTTGTCTCAGTATCTGTATGGGTTCCTGAGTGTTTGTGTGGGTAGGGTGTGTGTGACTCTATGCATAGATGTGTGAGTGGGTGATTCTATGGGTGCATGGTTTTAAGAGTGCATCTGTGATGGACTGTATGGTTGAGTGAGTGTATGTATGGGTGTGTTAGGGATTGAATGTATATCTCAGTGGTACATTTGTGACTAACTACATATGTGAAAGGCAGTATATATGCGTGTAAGAGTATATAAGTGGGTAGATGTGAGAGTGTGTGATTGTGAGAGTGACTGTATGGATGAGTGTGTGCTTGTATCAATGATTCTATAAGAGCGTAAGAATGTGATACTATTTTTATGAGTAAGTGAACTTCAGTGTGTATAACCGCATAGGTGAGTAAATGGGAGTGTGATTATTTGCATGACTGAGTAGGTGTGTGAGTACCTCTATGGATGATTGGTAGTGTGTGAGTGTCTATATAGGTGTATAAATGCATATGATAGTTTTGTATGGAGTGACTGTAAGTATGAGTGACTGTACAGGTGAATGAGTGGAGGTGTATGTAGACCTAAGAGTTAATAAGTGGGTATGTAGTTATTGGTATTGCAGTATGTATGGTTTTGAGAATGGAACTCTTAAATTTTGAGTCGTTGTATCAAAGGTTATATTAGGGTGTGAGAAGATGTGGTAATTTATCACATGGATGACGTCATCAGTGATGTCATTTGAGATATCACCAGTGATGTCATGAGTGATGTCACTGACCATGTCATGAGTGATGTAATATGTGACGTCATCATCAGCAGTGGATTGCGGGCGCGCGAGTTATAGTTAGCTGAACTAACTATAACGGGGGAATTTCATTGGTTTTTTACGAGTGAAATGTCCAGCTAACTATAACATGTGTGAAACCTATGGTTTTTTCAGTGAATTTGCAAGGTTTTTTAAATGCTAATTCCTAACTATAACGTGTGTGAAACCTATGGTTTTTTCAGTGAATTTGCAAGGTTTTTTAAATGCTAATTCCTAACTATAACGTGTGTGAAACCTATGGTTTTTTAAGTGAATTTGCAAGGTTTTTTAAATGCTAATTTATAAATGTATTATTATATTTTTTAAATATTTATTTTACAATAAGCTACCTATATATATAGTTATAGATTAACTTTATCCTGTAATATGGAATGGCTCCGTTTTTTTTTATTTGGCTAGAGTTGAACAGCATAGTTAATATCTTCTATAAACTTATAAACACTTGTAATTTTTTTTTTTAATTTTTAAGTGTTTTTGACCGTGCGCGCATGGTGCGCGCACGGTGCACGCATGCGTACGTGCTCCGTGTGTGCATGCGTACGTGCTCCATGTGCGCATGCGTATATCGTGCGTGCTCCGTACGCGCGTGCTTCGTACGCGCATGCATGCGTGCTGCGTGCGCGTACGCGCATGCGTGCGTGCTCCGCGCGCACACGGTGCGCGCACGGCAAGTCATGTGATTTAGAAACAACACTTTTCATTGGTTTATAGTAGTTTCAGGTCATGTGATTAAGAAACAACACTTTTCATTGGTTTATAGTAGTTTCAGTTCCAGAAACTTCCAACACCACACCCACTCCCCTCATTATTACTTCTGATTCCCTGGGAGAAGGAGCTGAGCAGCTTTTCCAGTACTCCAGTACTTGAGAATGGCAGAGCAGCAGTCATCTTCTGGGAGTGAGCAGGAGACCCTTGTGCCACAGAGACAGAGGATACAGAAAAATTCTTTTATATGGCAATTTTTCACTTTTCCAGAGGGGCAGAAGAAGGTGAATGCTCCAAAAGTCACCTGCACTCTTTGTGGTGGTGTCTTATCAAGAGGAGATCCTAAAAAGAAATACTTTTTTAGTATCTTCACTATGATCAGGCACGTTAGAGATGTACATCCTGTGGCTTATGCTCGAGCTGCTAGAGAAAACCCTCCAGCAGCTCAGCCGAGCACATCAGCCGAGCACATCCGCAGCAGCTCAGCCGAGCACATCATCGGCAGCTCACCTGCTTCTGTTCCTCTGTTTAAGAGGGTGCATATACGGTGCAATGCGTGCAATGCTCTTCTCTCTTATGGGGACACCAGCATTCCCCTAATAGAGAGCAAGATACATCAGCACACGTGCGGCACCCTTTAAATTTTGCCATTTTTTTGTTCCTCTGTTCCTCAATTAACACAACAGCTCTTTTTGGAGCCACCTAACATCTAAACACTTAAATTTGATTTTTAATTCTACCGCGACCGCCAGTAGATAATATATATATATATATATATATATATCTTTCATTTAATATTTTTAATGTATTTTAACGTCACAGGGACCATGTCGCTGAGTTCTGTAATGGCTGACACAATATATTGTTAAGGTTGTGACCAACCAATCAGGATTGACTAGTTCCTTTAAAGTGGGAATTCAGAGCATATCTAGAGAACAATTGTTAAAATATCACTACCCTTTGACCCTTCATTTCTCAAAAATAGCTGAACAGGTTTACCCCAAATGATAAAAGGCTTGCATTCTGAGCAAATATCTAGTTTTCTAAATCTGACGTGACTTTAACTACACAGGGGCCGATTTCGATTCCGGCCACAAAACGAACCGACCGACACGGATGTGGACCGAACACCGACCGACACGGACCAGCGCCGTACGACCTGTGCAGTACGATGCAACGTGTGTGAATTACAACCGACACGTACAGGATACAAGACGTAGGGAAAATAGTGATCCGGCCGGAAAACCGACGCGAATATCACCGACCAACACGAACCCGGAATGAAGCCGACCGACCCGTACCCATGACGTACGATTTGCGCAGTACGATGCAATGCGTGCAAAACCAGACCGACTCGCACGGAGAACAAGCCGCACAACCGACATGCACAGACAACCCGGCACACAAACAATAGAGACCGTCGCGAACGGCGCGTACCAAACACAGAAGACAGGCAGCGTGAACGAAGCAGAGAAGCCCGCACGAGACAACAGCAGCATCCGTTTCCGTCACATGAACATCTCCTTCATGCCTACAAAACACAAAGGAAAAAAGACAAAAAAAGGACCAAACAAGCAATGACAAAGCCAAACAATACAAACTAAAAAACATGTGACAAAGACACACCCACCACTCCAACTATATAAAGGACTACAATCACTACCATTATCCAGTGCAAACAGGAGACACAGCCAGCAGCAAACACCAGTACACAGCAATCACAGACACACTCACAACTCACCCATCACACAACTCACACACCATCAGCACCTCATACTAAAGCACACACACATACACCCAGCAAAACCAACACCAACCCACCATCACTTGCACCCTCACACATACATCCCTCACCACCACCACCCATCACCATGCCTCCAAAGAAGAATCTAAAGTTCACAGATAGTGAGTTAGAAGTGCTGGTAGACGAGATCATCAGAGTACAGCCACATTTGTTTGGTACATTGGTCCAAAGGACCCCCATCTCACAGAAAACCAAGATGTGGGCGAGGATTGTGGACAAGGTGAACGCACAAGCACCAGCAAGGCGCACAAAGGACGATATCCAGAACAGGTGGTATGACGTGCGCAGGAGGGTCAGGAAACTCATCGAAAAAGATCACGCCCTGAGTCAGTGCACCGGCGGTGGCCCTCCTGCCAAACCAGTCTATTTCAGGACCTGGGAGGAGAAGGTGTGGGACATCCTACCACCAGAGAGCGTCCATGGCCTAACAGACATCCCAGAGCCTGGTGAGTACACAAACAACATACCCAAGATTGTGTGGCAAGGGGACAGTGAAACCATGCACCGCAAGCAAAGCTACACTAACCAATAGATAATCAGCCCAAGATGTGTATGCCAGTCACACAAACACAATACCTGCCATCTCATAGTGACTGGGAACTGTGTCATGACATGCACCAACCTACAAACAAATAGAGCAAGCCAGTGGCACTAAGCCAAATGCACCCTGCCAGACAGTTTGACACCACCTTACAGTGCATCTGACTGTCAGGAAGGAATAGTGGTGATCCAGGTGAAGTGAGTGTAGCCAAAAGCATGATGGGGCCTGTAGTCACAGATAATGCTCCCCCTCCTCATTGGCCCATCAAGACCTCTCAGAAACATGCCCACATCACAGGGAGTGGAAAATGACTGACAAGATGGCTGACACTGGGTCCTACTGTGGGTAGCACAAGGCTCTGGTCGGGGTTGTGTGCAAATCAGAAGCAGGACACTACTGGCTGACATCCTGAAAGACAACTTGCACGCCCTACAATGGAAGCACGTTTCATGATGGGAAGGAGGACTGACAGCCCTGACCATACTTATCAGCATGGGGAGACACCACCCCCTCAACACAAACTCCACACAACTCACCGGGTACAATGCATTGACACACACCTCATTGAAATATAATCAAAAGATACCCCGTACTGGGTGCAGCTGTGTGAAGCCCAGGGGCTCACTTGTAGCCAAACAAACACCAGGATTTCACAGTCAGCCATCTTGCCACTGCTGTCACACCCCCTCACAGGGTAGCAGAGTCAAGAGGGAGGAAGTATGGGCATGCTGGGAAGGGGGGTGTAGCCAAGAGTATGATGGGAGTCGCAGTCACAGACAACCTACACCCACCCACATGGCCCAGAAAGACCAAACTGAACCATACTCGCCTCACAGGGAGTGGGAAGGGACTAACAAGATGTCTGACACTGGGCTCTGTTGTGGGGAGCACAAGGCCATGCTGGGAAATGGCCAACAACAAACATCAGGACTTCACAGTCAACCATCTTGCCATTGCTGTCACACCCCCTCACAGGGAAGCAGAGTCAAGAGGGAAGAAGTATGAGCATGCTGGGAAGGGGGATGTAGCCAAGAGTATGATGGGAGTCGCAGTCACAGACAACCTACACCCACCCACATGGCCCAGAAAGATCAAACTGAACCATACTCGCCTCACAGGGAGTGGGAAGGGACTGACAAGATGTCTGACACTGGGCTCTGTTGTGGGGAGCACAAGGCCATGCTGGGAAATGGCCAACAACAAACATCAGGACTTCACAGTCAGCCATCTTGCCATTGCTGTCACACACCCTCACAGGGAAGTAGAGTCAAGAGGGAGGAAGTATGGGCATGCTGCGAAGGGGGGTGTAGCCAAGAGTATGATGGGAGTCGCAGTCACAGACAACCTACACCCACCCACATGGCCCAGAAAGATCAAACTGAACCATACTCGCCTCACAGGGAGTGGGAAGGGACTGACAAGATATCTGACACTGGGCTCTGTTGTGGGGAGCACAAGGCCTTGCTAGGAAATGGCCAATAACAATATCAAACTCTGTCCGTGACAAGCTGGAAAAAAGCAGTGTACAGGCAGGCATCTGTTTGAAAAGTAGAAAATGTCATGTTTGTGAACCAACGATGCATGTAGAAACATAAATCACATTGGGTGTCTCTTCCAAACACAGGTGGTGCTGGGCACCCAGCACCAAATGATGAGGAAACCCAGTCACAGAATCTGGTGGACACTGAGCTCTCTGGTCTGACTCTCTCACTGTCCTCTTCGGATGACGACGACCAACCTGGCCCCTCCGGTGTGAGCCATCATGCAGCACCAGCAGCATCAACATCTGCCCCCCCTGTACCCACGCCTCCAGCGTCTGGACACCGATAGGGCACCCCCGCCAACACGGACAGACCAACACCCACAGCACAGGGTCACAGGACCCCCCGGAAGCTACAGCCAACACCACCAGCAACACCACCCAAGGGGTCCCAGTGTCACCTGTGCGTGCCGCCGCTCGTCCTGCCTGTTTGGAGAGGGGTGCTGGGAGGGGTGGGAGGCACGGGGCGCGCCTTGCAGAGGGGTCTGGACTGCATGATGACCCCCACCTGGCACGCATCTTAGATGCGTACCAGGATAGCACCGGAGGATTTGGCCAGGTAGTGGGGATCCTCACGGACATGCAACACGAGCAGGTCTCCCACCATACCCGCATAGTGGCCAAGTGGGATGACATTACTGCAGTGCATCGGGACATACTATAATGCCTCCGCCAGATCAACACCGACCTGTCCACACCCCCCTGTGTGCCCACAACCTCTGACGCAACACCATCTGCCAGCGCCACAGGGAGGTAGGAGGACTCTGGCGGAGAGTCCCCTGCCCCGCAGAGGCCTGCACATGAGGATCCCCCCCTGGAAGAAGAGGGGTCATCCGAAGAAGGACATGTGAGAGGCAGATGTCCCAGCACATCCCCCAGGGCCTCTAAACCTGTTCTGGACAATGTTCTTCTGTGCGCAACCCGTTCACCTTGTTCAATCGCACACAACTCGCCCAGATGACATGGAGGGTTCATGTTGGGCCAATGTATCAGATGACTGTGGACATTACTCTGAACATTTCATCTACCAGCACTTCCAACTCGAATGTGAACTTTGGATTCCCAAACCACTGTACAGCACCCACCATCCTGTGCACTTCCCTCACACATGTTTGTAAATAAACTCACCAGTACACCATACTTGCCTCTGTTGTGATTCCAACTTGTCATGTTCAGGGAGATATCGATCTGCTACACAACACAGTGAATGCCAAATACTGCAACAATGTGACCAACGTAAGGTGAGTCATGGGGATGTGACACATGTGAGGGAGACACACCACTATGGCAACACAAAACATACTCACCATGGCCATGTTACTCATCCCACACAATGATGTTGACCTGAAACACATTGGCATGCACAGACACAACACCAAGCCCAGTCAGTGGTAACAAATCCACAGGTGAGGTAAACAGATGTCACTCAGATGTGGGAAGACAGACAACGCACATAACAAAGCGTAGCACAGGTTCATTACACATCAGCAACACGTTTATTCCACACTAGTTGCACGGTAATTCTACGTAACAGTGGACACACGCTCACAAAGTGTTGGAGAATTGAAGTCCAAGAATGTGTGGTACATCAGTTGATGGGAATTGACAACTTCCACACTGGTGTTGGATTCTGGGTGTTGGGGGTCAGTGTTGACCACACAACAGGCAAAGTACCCTGGGAAGGACAGACAAGATACAGTCAAAAGCACAGAAGAACAGGAGGGAAATGCAGTACACATGCACAAAACATGTTGCAAGACATCGCACAAACACTAGTTAGCAGTACTACCCTATTGTGGAGTACACACCACCTGAATGGACACCTCACAACACGCATCCAGTCAAGTGGCACACAGACACACTCAGACAGCAACAGAGCTGGCACAACACATTCCAGGCTACCTCCATACATTCACATAACAACCCTGGAAAGTCACATTCAGGTGAAGAAGTTGTTGATGAGCTGGGGGCGGACGTCACCATCATCTTCATCATCACTGGCATCTTGGCCCAGGCCGGGATCCTCCACAGGTGCCGGACGTTGGTCGTCGTCATCGTCATCCTGGATGAGAGGCACCTCTTTCCGCACCGCCATGTTGTATAGCATGCTGCAGACAAGGCTTATTTTGCACACCTTTGCAGGCTCATATGGGCGGCCCCTCCGGTCTTGTCCAGGCAGCGAAAGCGGCTTTTCAGGAGGCCGAATGTCCACTCAATCACCCTCCTGCTCCGACCATGTGCCTCATTGTAGCGCAGCTCGGCTGGTGTCACAGGGTTCCTGAGGGGTGTCGGCAACCACGGCATGTTGAGGTATCCGGAGTCACCTACACACACAAAAATGAACAAGTAGCTGAGTTTTGTTGGAGTGCGGAATACAACATTGACAAACACACACAATGAGAAACAGTCAGTACACACCGACAAGCCAGGCATGCTGAGCTGGCATCTGTAAAAACAACAATTGATGGACAGAATGCAGAACAATGTCATACATTCACCCCAGTACAGAGATCTGGGCCTAAATCCATTGTTTTTTTGCTCACCATGCCATTCCAGTTTGAACCCAGCCATATGCAAATCAGTCTTGACCCTGTGCCTTATGGGAACAGTCCAGCCCGAACTGCCAAGCCAGGTCCTCCCTGGACTGGAAACAAGCATCCTAGGACCGGCATCTGTGACATCAGCGTTGCAATGTGACTACTCCTCATAATGTAGGCATCGTGCGCAGAACCAGGGAACCGTGCACACACATGTGTGATCGACATGTCAGCAAGACAGTCCACCAGAGCATTGAGCGAATGGTAGTGTTTCCTGTTCCGGTATGCCTGCTCATGTGCCTGTGGTGGTATCAGGGCAACATGTGTCCCATCAATAGATCCGATGACGTTCGGCATCCTCCCCAGTGTATAAAAGGCATCCTTTATTTCAGGGAGTTCAGCTGGGCTCGGGAACTTGATATGCAGGTCGAGGAATTGCAACATCCCCTCCAAGACATTGCGTAGCACCCGACTAAACATCATTTGCGACATCCCACCAGCAGTAGCCACAGTGTAGTGGAAGGTACCAGTAGCAAATAAGTGCAAGGCTGCCATCTCCTTCACCTCTGGGGTCAGTGCTGTAGGGTATGTACGGCCAGGTAGCATATGTGGCGCCAACTACTCCGCCAACTCCGCAATCAGTGGCCTGGTGAAGTGGTACCGTCTGATGCAGTCGCGTTCCTGCATGGTTGCAAGGTCTGGGTACGGACGATGGACAGCTGGTGCCCTGCAGTACAGAGATGCGCAAAGGAAGATTGTCAGTTCATCCACCCATGTGGCCATGACCACGATCACTATCACATGCTAGTTCATGACATTACACAATGTACTGAGGTGTGTGCTGTTGGTCATGGACACATATGTCACCTACAAGACCACCACCTCACATCTCAATTCCACATGTCCACATGAGTCCCATGTAGTGCAATGGTCAATCATCTGGCTGTGTCACCCAACCTATGTTCTGCTGCAATGTTCCAAGAACACACCACAGTGACAATTAAAGCCTCATGTCTCCCAGGCATCACAGATCTTTGCCATGCAGAAACCCAGGCTCCCTGTATCGCCACATCACCACAGCAATGGACATGGCGTAGCACGTACACACCACAAGGCAAGTGTAAGTCCCACAGGTTGTGGCCACTGTTGTTCGGGCCGGCCCTACATATACGTCTCTTAGACACACACCCCATCAAGGTTGATGCATATACCACATGGATGTGGAGACTGTCACCCATTGGGAACATTTGATCAGACACATCTGAGACACAACATGCACACAGACTGTGGGTGCTCATCATCATTGTGGCTACAGGTCTCACTGTGACGTACATGCTATCACCCCCAGGACTCAGGGTGTATGTGACCTGTCCTAAACATATCCAACCTGACACTGTGGCCGTGACTCATGCCCATTACTGTCCAATTGCACATCACAGTGGCAATGTGCACAACACACAAAGGATTCTGCCCCCATGTACACGTGCACAGCTTGGGAGTGGCTGCTCAAAGTACCAGCCAAAAAAACAGATGTGGCTCCCCCAAATACCCAGGGAATGCAGCCTTACATGTCATGGGACACTGTGTGGCCAATGCTGTAGTGTGGCAGGTGTGCACAGGTGTCCCTGGCCAGTATATGTGTGTTGCATCTGTATAATAGTCACACTAATGAGGTCCGACGCGGGTGACAATGCGTACGCATTGCACGGGTCATGTCCGAGCCGTGCGTACGCTTTGTCATTGAATGCAATGAGGACCGACGCGGGTGACAATGCGTACGCATTGCACGGGTCATGTCCGAGCCGTGCGTACGCTTTGTCATTGAATACAATGAGGACCGACGCGGGTGACAATGCGTACGCATTGCACGGGTCATGTCCGAGCCATGCGTACGCTTTGTCATTGAATGCAATGAGGACCGATGCGGGTGACAATGCGTACGCATTGAACGGGTCATGTCCGAGCCGTGCGTACGCTTTGTCATTGAATGCAATGATGACCGACGCGGGTGACAATGCGTATGCATTGCACGGGTCTTGTCCGAGCCGTGCGTACGCTTTGTCATTGAATGCAATGAGGTTCGACGCGGGTGACAATGCGTACGCATTGCACGGGTCATGTCCGAGCCGTGCGTACGCTTTGTTATTGAATGCAATGAGGACTGACGCGGGTGACAATGCGTACGCATTGCACGGGTCATGTCCGAGCCATGCGTACGCTTTGTCATTGAATGCAATGATGTCCGACGCGGGTGACAATGCATACGCATTGCACTGGTCATGTCCGAGCTGTGCGTACGCTTTGTCATTGAGTGCAATGAGGTCCGACGCGTACGCCTTGGCCATTGAATCGTATGGAGATGGGTGCATGTGTATATACGCGTTGTACAGTAAGTTGAACGAGCCGGCCGCACCCATTGGCTCCGGACTGTCATGGAGACGGATGCGGATTCAAAACTTGTACGAGTTGTGCACTGGAAATTCAGTTGGATGCCTACAACAATGTTGCAATTTCAAGTGTTCCATGAAGGTGAAGATTTGATCGATGCGGAAGGCGTGTACGAGTCGTACTTTTAAATGGATTGGCCGGATTCATAGAGTGCAACCGTGTTGGACCTATCACTTGGGACACATGGCACAGATTCTGCCTCTGCAGCACAGATATAAGGCTGGCTGGACCCCAGGGAGCTCACTTGCCTGCACTACATGCTACTGGACCACCTCCCTGCTACCACTGCTGCTGTCTATGCATCCTCTGGCTCCTGCTCTGGCACGTACTCTGGAGAGGGCCTCAGCCTTCACTGAGGAGGAGAACCAGGCCCTGCTGGACGGGCTCCTTCCAGAGTACAGAAAGCTCTATGGGAAACCACGGGAGCAGGTGAGTGTGTAGTCCACTGACTTCCTAATTATGCATGTTGTCTGACTAGCAGTACTAGCAGTGTGTACACCAGTGGCAAGCATTCTCACTGACTACTTTCATCCCCCAAAGTGTGTAGGTACATGTAATGAACAGGTGTCCTGCTGCTAAAGTGCATTATTGCAAGCTTAAACTATCCAGGCATTGTTAACATGTCAGACATGCAGGTGATTTTTCCTTTCCCATGGTTGCACTACCTGTGTAATTTTTTTCCCTTTCTGATGATGACATGTATATCCAAATGTGTGCTGCACAAATCTGGGGCATGTGTGTTAATGTACTTTTCACTTTGTCCTCCTCACAGGTTGATGCCCACCAGAAGCAGTAGATCTGGCTGACCATCTCCCAGGCTGTTCGTTCTGTGGGGGTCTACAAGCGCCGGATCCCCAACTGCCAGAAGAGGTGGCAGGACCTTCGGGGTTGGACCCGGAGGATAGCTAGAGTACTGCTGAAGCTGTCATCTCCACGCAGGAGGGGTGGACACCGGACCCTGACTCCCCACATGCTCCGTATCCTGGCGGTGGTCTTCCCGGACCTGGATAGGCAGCTGAAGGCCAGACAGCAGCAGGAAGGGGGTGAGTCCATGTCTGATCTGTGTACTATGTCTGACATGCAAATAGAAGTCTTTTGTCCTGGCCACATTACATAGGTCTTGTAGTCCAAAACTCATGTCCATCAATTGTGTGATGCACCCTCCTCATCTGTTCCACAGGTGTGGCCCCTCCAGTCTGTTGCTTGTGTCACTAGGGCACTGTGTCCCTGCAGTCAGCTATGCTTCAGGTACCGGTCAGCATCAGTTCCCGTGAATCTGGTGTGTGTTTCATGGGTGGGTCAATTGTTTACACAATGCCTGAGATCTGACATGTTATCTGTGTGTGCCCTTGAGATGTGTACCAATTGCTGGTCTGACTCGCAACATGTGGCTGGGGTATTCCAAACAAACCCATGTAGCAGGGGACTCCAATGTTAGGGCCTCAGGAGTATGTATATCAAGTATGGTACACTTGCTTAGCCACCTGACTACTGTCCATGGCCAAACACTGTTTCGCGTAGTCCTGGCCAGTCATGCCCACTCAAGGGCATTTAGAAACACTCTGTAATCCCACTCCTGTGTATGAAATTGCAGGTTGTGCTTAGTGACATGTGCCCTCAGGTGTCTGCCTCTGTGTCATTAGGATGTGGCTTGTTACGTACAACTGGGGTGTCCATGATTCGGAGGGTCAGCATGACATCTGCGATGTGACTGTGAGAGACAAGACCTGTGTGATATATAGGTGTGGGATCATCTGACAGCGCACAATGGTGTATGCAACTGTGTCCTTCATGCAGCTGGGTTACATGCATGGCAGACTGTGATGTGTTAATGTACAGGGAGTTGTGTTTGCTGAGACTCATATGTATGATTTGCATGATGTGGGGCCTTCTGGGTCCTGGATATGTTGTTTGCATGGGATGGGCAAGTGCGCCGGTCATCTGCAGAGTTCGCTTTACCCCTGAGCTAGGATTGTGAGTCAGTGCATATTGTTGTTGACTGGATGCCCTGCCCCTGTGACAGGAGACAGTGTTGACTGACTTTCAGGGCATCCCAGTGACATAGCATTTAACTTGCTATGAGTGAGCCTGCATTGTGTTCAAGTGTGCACCATGCACCCCATTGTGGCATTGCCCATTAGGACATGAGTACATCATAGTGTGTGTTGCTGGCATGCATCCCAAGCATGAGAAATGAGTCCCTGCCTATCCCTTCATCCGGACACCTGTACCGAGTCAGTAGCAAGAGATATGCTGTGTGTATAGTGACATACTCCTACATGTTCACTTGCATGTACAACTAATGTGTGGGTGGTGCATGTTGGCACATTGGGGTGTTGGCATCCAACATGCAACTGACATATGTGTGAAAGTCAAGGAGGGATATGTGTGCCATGGTTGATGTTGAGAATGACAATTGTCTTATCCTAAACAGTGTTGGCACTTTGAGCTGTGTTCAGCTGATGATGCCAGGGCTTGCCCTGTGATGTGATGTACTCACTGTGGTGTGTGCAGTCGGTGCAGGTGACTGATGTTCTCTTACTTCCTATTCCTATCCAGATACATCCACGGCCACAGGAGGGGACAGCTCCACGGAAGTAGAGGAGTCGGGTGCACCCAGTGGCACGGAGGGCGAGTGGAGCCACACAGAGGAGTCGTCAGCACCATCACCCCCAGCTGAGGGCCACAGCAGCTCTGAGGATGACTCCCTTGTGGAGGCGGGTGTCAGCAGCCACCAAACCCCAGCTAGTGAGGCTGTCCCCGCCCCGCCACCACCACCACCCCCCTCCCATCGGCTCCCATCCCAGAGGCCCCTGTGGGCTCCCGTGTTCATGAGCATGTTTCCTTTGTGCACCGCACCCCCTGCCCCTGTGTCCCCTGCTGCCCTGAGTGAGGAGTCTGTGGACTTACTTAGACAGATCCATGTAGGGCAGACATCGATGCTGAAGGTCCTCCATGCACACACAGGTCTGTTGACACAACTGGTGTCATTCATGGAGGGCATTTCCTCGGGCATGTCTGCCCTACAGAGGACCAATCAGTCCGTGGCCTCCTCCCTGACGGCAGCAGTGTCCCTCCTCCAACAGTCCCACACCCCTCCTACCCCTGCATCACCCACGATTCCTAGCACCCTACCTGTCCCAAGCATAGAAACCCCCAAACCAAGATCTAGACATGCACACAAGCAAGTGCAGGGGACTGATTCCACACTCACAGGGGCAGGTTTGCAGACATACACACAGTCATCCACAACCACTCCGCAGTCCTCCGAGACCTCTCCCTCCCAGCCCCCTTCCCTTGCCTCACCTGCAACCCCATCCCCCAGAAGCTCTTCCTCTGTGACCTTGACCTCTTCCCCACCGACACTGCAGATCCTGATTACAAGGGGAAGAGGAAGTCCCCACACACAGAAGGGAGTGCCCCTCACACCCGGACACCCTCCCCCATGCGCAGTCAGACAGAGACCCCCACCCGCAAGTCCCCCCGGCGCCAGAAGAGCAAGACACCCCCACCACCACGCAGCTCCAAGGCAAAGTCTCCGTCCTCCATCCCCCAGGCCACCACTCCAGAGGTTCCCCTGCCACTCCCTGCCCTGGGTTCCCCCACCCACAGATACACCATCCCCAAAATGCTAAGGCCATCCCCCCCTAGCACTTACTCCTCCACACCTAGTCAGACAGTTAGTGCCACTGATGTGGGGACAGTGTCCCCCCCCTGCCCCGCCGACCTCACCTGTCCCCCATTCCGCTCCCATGGATGTAGGCACTGCTTTGGAGGCCACAACCACCCCGTCTGACTTGGGCATTGCAGTGGTGAGCCAATCCACTCCATCTGACCTGCCCACTGGAGTTGTGCCGGCACCACCGCCATCTGACTTGTGCCCCACAGTTATGACAGCACCCACCACTTCAGTCAGCTCCACTGCAGTTGCAAGTGTCTCGCCTGCATCCCCCACCTCTTCACTGCCTCCTTCTGCTGCACCCTGATCCTGTCCCTGCGGTGCCTGGCCTGCCCCCATGAATGCCCCTCCGAGGGGATGACCCCGGTCCTTAGCAGTGCAGGCAAGCAAGGTGTGACAGTTGTCACTCAACTTCACTCCTTGGCATTTGGGCATGGACTGGCCATTGGCCTTTTGTTTGCACAGACGTTTAACTTTTAAAAAGCTGAATAAAGCTTTTTTCTTTCTGCCTGGGAACTAGATTTCGCTGTACATTATGTTGATGATGTTTAACATGCCCTTATACCTGTGATGCTTTGTTTACAATGTTGAATTCTGATGTGTTGCTGTGAGGTACTCCCTGTGGTCCATGAGATATGTATCCTATTCTGGTGGGTATCCATGTCATCCTTTGCAGCTACCTGGGTGTGTCAGGATCAACTAGTTTGTGGACATCTCTCTGTGAGCATTTCATTTGCATGGTCACATCTGTGGCTTGCACCCCTGCACATATGATGTGCTTCCCATTGTCCAATTTGTCACTTCCACATACTTTGCGCTCATCAACACTGGACCTACAGGTGTGGGCATCATTGTCATAGGAGCAACTGGGTCCTCTGTGCAACTTGCTAGACATATGTTTTGGGTATGTGCAGATGACTTAGGGTAGACTCACGTACCCAGGCTGTTGTGACCAGAGCCTTCATTGTGTGATAACTGATGGCTGACTGACCAAGTGTTCTGCAGACATGAGTGGGACTTGCGGTGAATATGTTTGGCACAGCTGGGCTCCCACAGGAGTTGGGTCCCCTCAAGTAAGTGTGTTGTCTAGTGTCATGGACTGGGCCCATGGTGTGTGGTGTATGGGCATGTGTGTGTGTCCACATCCCTGTTCATACACAGACAGTGTTCCCTTCATATGTTCCTGTTGTTGATGCTTGCTGAGTGGTACTGGGTTCATCCCACTACTTTTCCAATGGGCTACTAGATGTGTGGGTGCATGACACACTACTGTTAATTGGTGTATCATCATTGGGATTTGTCAGTTCTGAGTGGTGATGATGTCGTCAGACACAGATGGGACACAGTCAGGGTTCCTCAAGGCACCTGTTTATTTGCTAAATCATGTAGTTGTCCCTAGGTGGTAGTTTTCAGTGACTGAGACATTTGTATGTGTGTGCGACTGCTCCCACTTGTCGGGTTCATGGCTGCGATGCTGGCAGGTGTCAGCATGTGTGCCTTGTGGTTCTCCTTGGCATCTGCATTGTCCTGGGACTGTGACAGGTATTCTGAAGGTTACGTGAGCTTTGAGGTCATGGCCATGTACCGCATACTGTGCAGTATGTCTGTCATTCCCCAGGGTTGTGAACTGTCCTTGTGTGATCTGTCTGTGCACCTTAGTTCCTCACAACATTCCTGTGTTTGTCATGGGTGCATGTGCAATGTCACCTGTCCATGTGAGCTTCACAGATACACATTGTTGCAGTTCAGGGTGTGTGGTGTTGAGGGTGGACTGATGTGAATGTTTGCATGGGTGGTCCCCAAGCTCCCATTTGTCCATGGATGAGGGGCCATGCTGAGTGATTTGTGTTTGTGTATGTGTGATATACGTTTGTGGCACAGGACACATGTCTGGGTTTCCCAGTTTGTACGACATCTGCCTTTGTCATCACAGTGGAGGTGTCATGCATGCTTGTGTCACCCCAATGTCTGTTACCTGGGGGTAGTGGTGTTGTGTGTCAGTCTCTTGCTGTGTTAGTTGGTGTTCATTCCAGCTTGTGCCACATGTGTCTGTTGTGCTCCCTCTCATCTCCCAATGCCTGATTGCCCACTGAGGGTGTCCCAATGATGGTTTACTTTTGTATGGCACTGTGTCCACATCTGTGTCACTGTGGTTCAGCCCCCCTCATGTGTTGTGTAGTTGCCTGGGGATACTGTGACACACACACACACATGCTGTGTCAGATGTGCAGTGTGAGTTTGCCTGTTTGTGTTTGTGCATCTGCACCAGTGCATTGGTATTGCTGTTGTGGGCCTTTGTCTGGATGCTGTTTCTGTGATTTTGCATGCTGCCCTGTGAGTCATAACACATCATTGTGCACATTCATCCTGGTTGTTAGGTGCCATTGCTGGCATGGAAGGTGAATTTGGGATCTGACACCTACAGTCTACACATGTTATTTTGATTGGTGTGTCTATTTTCGAGATGTGTGCATGCTTGGTGATGGTCACTTCTGCTGTTGTGTCATTGTACGCTGTATGCATTGTCTGCCCCCATGTGTGGTGCTTGTCTGCACATGGCCGAGAGTGTGTTATGTTTTCACAGCACTGTAAGCCTTACCACATCTCTGTGTGTATGGGACACAACCACTAGTTTGCCCCAGAAGTGTATGATGTGTTGGGAGCAGGGATCATACATGCTGTTTGTTATTTGCAGCTTTGACCATGATGACACTTACCTTTTAGTTACTGTGACATGGGGGGTTTAGTCCCCATCACCACAATGCTCAACATCTGCTGCATTTTGGAATCCCCCACTTAACTTCTGTTCTACACTGTGAGGGGGTGTTCTTTTTACATTGCCACAGTGCTATGGTGATGCTTGCCTTGTGTATGTCACGCTCATGTGTTGGTCACACATGTGCTGTTACTTACATTGTATGCTCGTAGCCATAATCACTGTTGTGGGCATTTGTCACAGACTACACACTTTTGACATGATGTTAGGGGGGATGTATTTTGCGGACATACCTGATGTTGGAGTATGCTGGATGTGTTGCGCATCACCCATCCTATGGGTGGGGGTGGCAGGGGTGATGGGCAACAGGTCCCCTGTGAGTGGGGGTGCCAGGGGTGATGGGCAACATCAGCCATATGGGTGGGGGTGGCAGGGGTGATGGGCAACAGGTCCCCTGTGAGTGGGGGTGGCAGGGGTGATGGGCAACATCAGCCATATGAGTGGGGGTGGCAGGGGTGATGGGCAACATAAGCCCTATGGGTGGGGGTGGCAGGGGTGATGGGCAACATAGTGCCAATGGGTGGGGGTGTCAGGAGTTGTGGGCAACATCAGCCCTATGGGTGGGGGTGGCTGTAGTGATGGGCAACATAAGCCCCATGCCTGGGGTGGCAGTAGTGATGGGCAACATAAGCCCTATGGGTGTGGGTGGCAGGGGTGATGGGCAACATAGTTCCTATGGGTGGGGGTTTCAGGAGTGATGGGCAACATCAGCCCTATGTGTGGGGGTGGCAGTAGTGATGGGCAACATAAGCCCTATGGGTGGGGGTGGCAGGGGTGATGGCCAAAATCAGCCATATGGGTGGGGCTGGCAGGAGTGATGGGCAACATAGTCCCTATGGGTGGGGGTGTCAGGAGTGATGGGCGACATCAGCCCTATGTGTGGGGGTGGCAGGGGTGATGGGCAACATCACCCCTGTGAGTGGGGGTGGCAGGGGTGATGGGCAACATCAGCCTTATGGGTGGGGGTGGCAGGGGTGATGGGCAACATAGTCCCTATGGGTTGGGGTGTCAGGAGTGATGGGCAACATCAGCCCTATGTGTGGGGGTGGCAGGGGTGATGGGCAATATCAGCCATATGGGTGGGGGTGGCAGGGGTGATGGGCAACATAAGCCCTATGGGTGGAGGTGGCAGGGGTGATGGGCAACATAGTCCCTATGGGTGGGGGTGTCAGGAGTGATAGGCAACATCAGCCCTATGGGTGGGGGTGGCTGTATTTTTGGGCAACATAAGCCCCATGCCTGGGGGTGGCAGTAGTGATGGGCAACATAGGCCCTATGGGTGTGGGTGGCAGGGGTGATGGGCAACATAGTCCCTATGGGTGGGGGTGTCAGGAATGATGGGCAACATCAGCCCTATGTGTGGGGGTGGCAGTAGTGATGGGCAACATAAGCCCTATGGGTGGGGGTGGCAGGGATGATGGCCAACATCAGCCATATGGGTGGGGGTGGCAGGAGTGATGGGCAACATAGTCCCTATGGGTGGGGGTGTCAGGAGTGATGGGCAACATCAGTCATATGGGTGGGGGTGGCAGTAGTGATGGGAAACATAAGCCATATGGGTGGGGTGGCAGGGGTGATGGGCAACAGGTCCCCTGTGAGTGGGGGTGGCAGAAGTGATGGCCAACATCAGCCATATGGGTGGGGGTGGCAGGAGTGATGGGCAACATCAGCCCTATGTGCGGAGGTGGCAGGGGTGATGGGCAACATCAGACATATGGGTCGGGTGGTAGTAGTGATGGGCAACATAAGCCCTATGGGTGGGGGTGGTAGGGGTGATGGGCAACAGGTCCCCTGTGAGTGGGGGTGGCAGGGGTGATGGCCAACATCAGCCACATGGGGGGTGGCAGTAGTGATGGGCAACATAAGCCCTATGGGTGGGGGTGGCAGGGGTGATGGGCAACAGGTCCCCTGTGAGTGGGGGTGGCAGGGGTGATGGGCAACATCAGCCATATGGGTGGGGGTGGCAGGGGTGATGGGCAACATAAGCCCAATGTGTGGGGGTGGCAGGGGTGATGGGCAATATAGTCCCTATGGGTGGGGGTGTCAGGAGTGATAGGCAACATTAGCCCTATGTGTGGGGGTGGCAGTAGTGATGGGCAACATAAGCCCTATGGGTGGGGGTGGCAGGGGTGATGGGCAACAGGTCCCCTGTGAGTGGGGGTGGAAGGGGTGATGGCCAACATCAGCCATATGGGTGGAGGTGTTAGTGGTGCTGGCCATGCAACCCCTATGGTGGGCTGTTGTTAGTGGCCAGGATGTGGATCCCCTGTGTGTGTGTGCCATTTTGCGGATACGTGTCGTTTGTTTATATGGTAGGTGTCTGACTTACCGCCTGCGCCGTCGGCGTCGGTTCCGGATCTGGTCATAGATGTAGAGTACTGGTATGACCTGCGCGATGGGATTCATGATGTGTTCGTGTCATGCACGCTGCTTGTTGCTCCGTCTCGTACCCGCTGCAAGCTGGTCCGTCTCGTAGCCGTGTATTGAGTTGTGGCGCGAATCGTAGCTGATATGCTTGTTTTCCGGATGCTGTGACGTGCCGTACGTGATGACCCGTCTGGCGCGTAGGAAGTATGCATCGTACTTGTCATGCCGGAAACTGCTATAGATACTGCTTCCGGGCGACTCGGGTCATTGTTAGGAGTTACGGCTCGGACGGAGAATGGAGCTTGATTCACAGCCTACGTGTCGGTCGGGTTTTTGGCAGTTATGCGCATCGCACTTACTCTACAGGACGGACCGGCTCCGGGTACGTGTCGGTCGTACGGTAAGGCTATGGACAGCTGTCCAACCGGCTATCGGAATCACCCCCACAGTGGAGAGAAAACAAATATACACCTGTCATTTTTGATTAATAAACCTGACCCCGCTGGACCCCCCCAACTAAAAGATACTAATTTTCATTTTGTTCTGAAAAATGTTCTTTTCATTTTAAGTAAATACATATTCAGTGCCCAAGCATCACTTTTTTATTTCCATTAAGTACCCAAATGTTCTTCTGCCACACAAGGATAACCGTTGCCTTACATATTCATAGGTCACCATCTCATTACAGAGGTTGCCATAATATGGCAATATAACCATTAATATGCCCTGGCAATTATTTTGCAGAAGGTCAGCACCATCCAGTCATAAATGGCCCCACAATTCCCATTCTGAAAATTACCACCAATGTGCAGCCACCAGCATTTTCCCCAAGAAGGTATCATCCTGTCATAGATGGGTGAAAATGCAAACTCACACCCACACTTAGCCTCGTTCCCTGCAGGTACATCTTTGTATCTGCCTCTCTCTGGGTGTGTTCCTGTCTTTATTCTGGATGAGCTCTATTTATCACACCTGGAGAGTCCACATCTCGCCCTTCTTCTGGATGAGGGGTGTGGGTGGTGTGGAGTCCTCTTCTCTCCCTACTCAAAAGGTGATGTCATCTTAGCGTTTCTGAGGATGCCTACTCCTCCTCTGCCTCTTTCTGGGTTCTCTCTGTATGTAGATAGCTGCCAAATGTTCACTTTGTTTTTGTGCATATTTTCCATGATTTCAGGGTGTGTATGTGTGACATTTCAACCCCTTTGTGTGGCACTGTCATGAGTTGAACAAAGCAGTCATATCCAAGACAGGAGATACATTTCAGATATTGCCACCTTGGCACCATTATGTTCGAAGAGTGATCTTAAAACAGTGACTGTACTCCAGGAGCACCTATGCAAGATCAGGTAACTGCATCCTGTTGTGATGCTACTTAATGTTATTATGGTATCATTATTGCTTTTACCTTTGTTGGAACATTGCAAAGGATTCATGATCCAACATAATCCTGAAGATAAGCTGGTGGTCTGCGACTTCTAACCGACAACTCAGCATCAGGAGATTTACACAAACCAATGTGGCCCTCCCCCCTTGTACCTTGGGAGGAAGAAAACAACTCATTAGAGCGTGAAACATTTTCAACCGATTTAGAACATAAGTCCCTTCCAAACAACAATTTTAAACGAGGGTCAAAATAAGGGACTTGGTTTAAGGACTGAAACACCTCCAATCCCAAATAGACACAATGAAACCAGCAGAAGGTGCACAGTCCGTGGCAGAACAGAATAGCAAAACAATAGTTAATGTAGAGAAACGCAGGAGATCCTACAAGTAATTGGGGCAACCCCTCACAGGAGATAGGAGTCCATCAGCCCACCCTTATTGGCGGAGCATCGTCATCTGGTACTCCTGGGAATCACTGTCTAGGCCCATATATGCAGGTCCCCAGGGACTCTGCCTAGGTGCACCGGCCAGTGATACCCGGAAAAGGAATACACTCCTGCCAGGGTGTGTACCCAAGTAGTTGAGGGCTCCAGTGATGTGCAGTGCAAGAAAGTGAAGTGGAGTTAAAAATGAATACTTGGTCAAAAAATATGTTTAATGTGGATCAACCAAGTTTCATGTCTAAAAGAACCTATAGTCTGTTATATATTTTTTACAGGCTAGTCTTTGGTTCATGTGAGAGTGTGGTCGACATGTTTCAGCCGTTACGGTGACTTAACCCGGCTTTCATCAGGACCAAAAGAAAGAGCTACTGCAAAACTAATTATAAGGTGATATAACTAACCCCATATACCAAATGTGAGTGTGGGATACCGGTGTGGCGATTGCCACCCTACCAAAAAATGCTCAACCTAGAGCGTAAGAACGATGTCTTCATTCCTAAAAAAGAAAAGTATATATGAACCTCATGCATATCAAAACACAACTACTGATTGCCACAAGGCAAAGCTAATTCAGCATCACCCAGATTAACAACTAAACTCCAAAATGATGTTTTTAAATACTAAATTTGTATAGAAAATTGAAAAAGACTCACCCAGCTTTGTGTGGGAGAACAGCCTCACCTCACCCGGCTGACTGCTCGGAGAAGGAGGCACCGCTCTGTTTAAATGTGGAGAAAGAAACCAGACAGATTGCCAATGGATACCCATCTGCTCAAAGCTCAACACACATATTTTAAACAAATTAAAAAGGAACCAAAATTGATTAAAAAAGTCCGAGACCTCGTGACCGCCCATAAAAGTCTAGTAGTGTTAAGGTGATGTCTCTTTAGAACATCCTATCAGACATCCAGTATGACCAGGGTCAAACATAACTATGAATGATTGTTATTCAGTTGTTGAAAGAGCTGTCAACAGAATTCCAACAACCAAAACATAGAACATGCTGTCTTCCACCTTGCCTATCTATCGACATCTCTGGCTAACTTGCAGGCTGTCAGAGAGGCATTTGGCAGGACAGAAAGGGTGCTACTTAGTAGCGATCGTGTTGGACGTGCGCGTTCTGAAATTACAATCAGCTGTATGCGCGCTTTAAAGAGACAGGTCCAAGACCTCATGACTAGGTCTGTGTAGTTAAGTCGATGTCTCTTGAGAAGAGCCTGTCAGGCATCTAGTATGACCAGGGGCAGATGTAATCATAAAAGAATGTTGATGGGTAAAAGAGAAACCAACCCTGGGATCTATCGCCAGAAATCAACCCACCAGTTCTAAGTTCAGGAGTATATTTAAAAAGAAGTCAGCACAGAGCACACGCAGCCTGCCTCCTCACCTGTCCGTCGATACCTCTGACTAACTCGCAAGCTGTCTGAGAGGTACCGGCAGGACGGGGAGGCTGCTATTAATAGCGCTCGTGTGAGACGCGTGCGTCTTAAATTGAATTCAGCTGCTCGTTCACTTGCACTGAAGCAGCGTCTATGTACAGTAAAGCGCATGCGCCTAGGGCAAGTGCTGATTGAAACGCGCATGCGTTAGTGCCGGACATTACGCCGATGTACCTAGCCAGTCCAAATTGGAATGTGTTACGAGATAATCAAAATAATCACAACAAGGCGAATCACCACAGAATCAGTCCGCCTACGTTTAAGGTGCGGTGTGTGGTATAGATCGCGCCACTAATGGGGACCTCGTATGTCTAACGCGCATGCGTCGGGGAGTAATGGAGTCGGCCCGCGCATGCGCGAGACGTCGTAACCCACCGGGGAGATGGAAAGCTCAGTCTTTAGTGCCCCGGTGGGTTACGACGTCTCGCGCATGCGCGGGCCGACTCCATTACTCCCCGACGCATGCGCGTTAGACATACGAGGTCCCCATTAGTGGCGCGATCTATACCACACACCGCACCTTAAACGTAGGCGGACTGATTCTGTGGTGATTCGCCTTGTTGTGATTATTTTGATTATCTCGTAACACATTCCAATTTGGACTGGCTAGGTACATCGGCGTAATGTCCGGCACTAACGCATGCGCGTTTCAATCAGCACTTGCCCTAGGCGCATGCGCTTTACTGTACATAGACGCTGCTTCAGTGCAAGTGAACGAGCAGCTGAATTCAATTTAAGACGCACGCGTCTCACACGAGCGCTATTAATAGCAGCCTCCCCGTCCTGCCGGTACCTCTCAGACAGCTTGCGAGTTAGTCAGAGGTATCGACGGACAGGTGAGGAGGCAGGCTGCGTGTGCTCTGTGCTGACTTCTTTTTAAATATACTCCTGAACTTAGAACTGGTGGGTTGATTTCTGGCGATAGATCCCAGGGTTGGTTTCTCTTTTACCCATCAACATTCTTTTATGATTACATCTGCCCCTGGTCATACTAGATGCCTGACAGGCTCTTCTCAAGAGACATCGACTTAACTACACAGACCTAGTCATGAGGTCTTGGACCTGTCTCTTTAAAGCGCGCATACAGCTGATTGTAATTTCAGAACGCGCACGTCCAACACGATCGCTACTAAGTAGCACCCTTTCTGTCCTGCCAAATGCCTCTCTGACAGCCTGCAAGTTAGCCAGAGATGTCGATAGATAGGCAAGGTGGAAGACAGCATGTTCTATGTTTTGGTTGTTGGAATTCTGTTGACAGCTCTTTCAACAACTGAATAACAATCATTCATAGTTATGTTTGACCCTGGTCATACTGGATGTCTGATAGGATGTTCTAAAGAGACATCACCTTAACACTACTAGACTTTTATGGGCGGTCACGAGGTCTCGGACTTTTTTAATCAATTTTGGTTCCTTTTTAATTTGTTTAAAATATGTGTGTTGAGCTTTGAGCAGATGGGTATCCATTGGCAATCTGTCTGGTTTCTTTCTCCACATTTAAACAGAGCGGTGCCTCCTTCTCCGAGCAGTCAGCCGGGTGAGGTGAGGCTGTTCTCCCACACAAAGCTGGGTGAGTCTTTTTCAATTTTCTATACAAATTTAGTATTTAAAAACATCATTTTGGAGTTTAGTTGTTAATCTGGGTGATGCTGAATTAGCTTTGCCTTGTGGCAATCAGTAGTTGTGTTTTGATATGCATGAGGTTCATATATACTTTTCTTTTTTAGGAATGAAGACATCGTTCTTACGCTCTAGGTTGAGCATTTTTTGGTAGGGTGGCAATCGCCACACCGGTATCCCACACTCACATTTGGTATATGGGGTTAGTTATATCACCTTATAATTAGTTTTGCAGTAGCTCTTTCTTTTGGTCCTGATGAAAGCCGGGTTAAGTCACCGTAACGGCTGAAACATGTCGACCACACTCTCACATGAACCAAAGACTAGCCTGTAAAAAATATATAACAGACTATAGGTTCTTTTAGACATGAAACTTGGTTGATCCACATTAAACATATTTTTTGACCAAGTATTCATTTTTAACTCCACTTCACTTTCTTGCACTGCACATCACTGGAGCCCTCAACTACTTGGGTACACACCCTGGCAGGAGTGTATTCCTTTTCCGGGTATCACTGGCCGGTGCACCTAGGCAGAGTCCCTGGGGACCTGCATATATGGGCCTAGACAGTGATTCCCAGGAGTACCAGATGACGATGCTCCGCCAATAAGGGTGGGCTGATGGACTCCTATCTCCTGTGAGGGGTTGCCCCAATTACTTGTAGGATCTCCTGCGTTTCTCTACATTAACTATTGTTTTGCTATTCTGTTCTGCCACGGACTGTGCACCTTCTGCTGGTTTCATCATAAGTCCCTTCCAACAACTTTATCGGGCATAAACATAACCCCCGAACAACCTTCATCGTCGATAGAGCCCTTGTCCACAGAACCACCTTTCTGGTATAAAGCCACTCTGCGTAATTCCAACATTCTCCTCCTTCAATGACAACAAAATGCCTTCCTACACTGACAACTCGGCAAGGTCCTTTGAACTTAGTCAGACCACCTTTAATCCTGCCAGATTTCAGTTTGACCCAGTCACCTACCGAGATCTTAGAAGGAAAAATCTCAACTGTACGCTCACCTCCAGAAGACACCCAATTTCTGAGCCAAAATGGAACAAGACGTGAGCCAGGAAAACGCCCTCTCATAATCAAAAATGGGGACTTGAAGGTAACACTATGAGGTGTCGTGCAATAAGCCCACAACATGTCTTGAACAAGACGTCTGGGAGACAATCCATTGGCTAAAGCAAGTTGTAAAGTACCTTTGATGAGTCGGTTCGCCCTTTCCATTATACCATTACCCATCGGATTGTAAAGAGAAGTACACAAATGTTTCACCCCACACTTCTCCAAAAAACAACGCATCTCCCCCGAGGTAAGCTGGGTCCCATTAGCTGTAAGTAAGACTTGAGGAATACCTTCACGCAAAAACAAAGTCTCCAACACACAAATTGTGGAACTTGTAGTGACTTCCTACAAAACCTCAAGATGCAACCATCTGGAGTGTACATCCACAACCACAGAAGCAAATTGCATATCTAGTGAAAGTTCAGAAAGAGGACCAATGAAATCAAGACAAATAGTATGCCACGGCTCACCAGGATCCTCAATGTGACCCATAAAACTCTGAGGACCAACTTTAAGTCTCCTCTCACTCTCTTTACAGAGAGTACAATTAGCCACCCATTCTCTGATTTGATCATCCATAGCAGGCCACCAAAATTCTTGCTTAATGCACCTGATAGTCATGCCTTGGCCCAAATGACCCGCATGTGCAAGTTTAAAGACATGTAATCTAAGGGCAACCGGGGGCACAAATCTTTGACGTCTTCCAGCACAACCTGGTACCATTTTGACATAATTCCTCTTTCTTCGCACTGCAATCTGCTCTGGTTCCTGCAGTCTTTGGAGGATCTGTCCAGCTGTTTCTGGGTCCCACGCTGTCTTGCTCCGTCTGTTTGCCGCATTTTAAGGTACTTTTGCTTCTTTTGGGCGATTTGGCTCTGTGCGACCGTTGGAGGCGCGCGCCACGCTCTCGCCTGCAGTGACATCATCTTTGCATCACTGGAACGCACGTCACACGCTAAGACTTTACTGCGTGTCATGCGCAACACACGTAACGCGGCGTAACGTGCCTGCATTTTGTTTTATTTACTTTTTTGCATTACGATTCTCGTCTGTCAGAGGATTTGTTCTTCACGCTCTTTCTAATCTTCCTTCAAAATCCAGTTGCCTTCAAAATTGTCATTGTTCGAGTCTGCAACCACAGTACGGTACTGTTTATGGTTTTACCGATTCATTGTACTGCACATCGTTTTCGATTTTTGTTTCTTTCTTCAGTTTGAACTTGAACTTGGATGACATCTTGTGGCCTATTCGGGTACTTGCCATTTTATATTGTCAAGTGCAGTTACCTACGGTGATTTGCACACCTTGCTGGGTCTTTTGTTCTTTATTTGCTTTTATCATCATTTACCTTATTTTATCTAGGTTCTACACATCGATTTACCTTTGCATTTGAAACATGGCTGCTAATTCTTCAAATGTTATTATGCCACCAATGTTTCTTTCCCACCCAGGTCCTCCACCAATAATCTGGGAAGATTGGATTGAAATGCTTCACAATTATATTGTAGCTTTGGATGGTAATAATTTTGCTCCTGAAAGGAAAAAAGCATTGTTATTGAGTGCTTAGAGTACTGAAGGCCAACGTGTGTTTAAATATTTACCTGTTGCCATGGGACCCAATGGTCAACCTATGGATGATGTATTTAAAGAAGCTATCAAAAGACTTGAAATTAGATTTTCAGAAGAAATTAATCTGGTCTTAGTCAGATACAAGTTTTATACGCAGCCACAATTGGAAGGAGAAAGTATTGATGATTTTGTTTCCAGGTTCCGTGAACTGTCAGTCAAGTGTCGCTTTAGGATCTTGACAGAAGAACTGAGCCGTGATCAGTTGATCGTCCAATGTTGTGATAGAAAGATACAAGAAAGGTTGTGGGCTGCCAAAGACCCTTCCTTGAACGATGCCATTGATATGGCTAAGGTCATTGAAGAATCTCAAAAATGCATTAAAGAATTGAGCAGGAAGAATGTATCGCCACAAGAAGTAGGGGATGTTGAAATCAAAGATGACTGTGTCGATGTCAATGCTGTTTCAAAACAATATGCTAAAAGCCCGAGTATTGGAGCCATACCTAAGGTCAAGACCAGAGAGTGCTTGTGTTGTGGAAGTCAATATAATTTAGCTTACTTTAAAAAATGTTTTGCCATTGAGCACAATTGCCGACGGTGTGGGCGCAAAGGGCACTATACCAGAATGTGTAAGCAATCTGATTCTTCTGATAAGTCTAAGTCTAAAGTAAATGTTGTACAACAAGCTGAGGATCACAAAACTGTTGTAAACAAGGTCTTAGTTGTGGGAGAAATGTGTGATCAAACTACGGTGGAAGTCACTCAAGACTCTCCTAGACTAAATAGACTTACTGCTGTATTTCAAGTTTGTGGTAAGGATATCACCTTGATGGTGGACTCTGGTTCCATGTACATGATCATTCCTGAGTCTCTGTTTCGAGCCACCTGGGAAGGGGTATCTTTATTGGACAAGGATATTAACCCTGTAGGTTATCAGGGACAATCCATAGAGGTCTTGGGGTACATGTCTGGTCAGATCATTTTTAACTCACGTAATACTCATGGGAAGGTCTACGTTGCTAAAGAGGGTCCCCCAATCCTCGGTTGGATGCACCAATACGACCTACATATTGTCATCAATCTGAGAGCCAGAAACCAAATTATGGTAGTAGAAGATGACATACAGGTAGATGATATCCTTCAGGATGCTCACAGAGTGTTTGAGGATAGACTTGGTTGTGTCAAAGGGTATCAACATGAGATCATTCTCAAGCCCAATGCGTGCCCAGTACAACACAAGCTTAGGAAAGTTCCTCTCTCTGTGAGACAGGGTCTTAAAGATTTGTTGGTTGACTTATTGAAATCTGGAGTCATTGAACCAGTCGAGGCATCCTCTTGGATTTCTACAGTAGTTCTTACTCTCAAATCATATGGCCGACTCCGTTTCTGCATTGATCTCAGGTCCTTAAAAAGAGATATTGTTACTGACACCTTTCCACTGCCTAATATCAATGAGTTGTTGCAGTCTGTTGGAGGTGGTAGGTATTTCTCAAAAATTGATTTGAGAAGTGCTTACCACCAGATTAGATTGCATCCAGATTCCAAGCCTCTCACAGCATTTATCACAACAGAAGGCATTTTTCAGTTTACTCGCATGCCCTTTGGGCTAGCTTCCGCTGCGAGTGTTTTTCAAGGAATGATGTCAAACATGATCAAAGGTCTGTCTGGTGTAGTTTATTTTCAAGACGACATATTGGTTTCAGAAAAGACTATTCAGGAGCATAATGCAACTCTCAGGCAAGTTCTGTGGAAGCTTGAGCAGCAGGGTCTCACAGTTAACAAAGAAAAATGTCACTTTCTAACTAACCAAGTTGACTATCTGGGGTACTCAATCTCTAGTGGTGGTATTGCTCCTAAAAGAAACCTTTTGGACGCTATAAAAAATGCTCCTCCCCCAAGGGACAAGGACCAGCTCAGGTCTTTCCTGGGCCTTGTTGAATACTATTACAAATTTGTGTGTGGGTTTGCTGACATTTCCGAACCTTTGAAGAGAGTGCTTCGTAAAGGCTGCAAATTTGATTGGGGTAGTGATCAGTCTGATGCTTTCTCCAAGATTAAGGTACATATTTGCGCCTTTCAGTGCTTCTTCTAACTTCTTTCTCACTGTTGACGCTAGTCTTACTGGCATTGGTGTGGTGCTTTCCCAGCATCAGAGAGGCACTGAGAGGACAATTGCATTTGCGTCCAGAACTCTCACCCGAGCTGAAAGAAATTATTCAGTGATAGAGCATGAAGCTCTTGCGGCAGCTTGGGGAGTGGAATACTTCAGAGTATACTTGTGGGGGTTCAGGTTTGTGCTAAGGAACGATCACAAACCTTTAATGAAAATCCTGCCAGCAGGGGGTGCTGGAAAGGGCTCAGCACGTCTTGCTAGGTTTGCGGCAAGGTTACAGGAGTACCTATATGATGTTGAGTTTATTCATGGTTGGAGAAATTTGCAAGATGTTATAGCTCTCATTAAGAAAGGTTCACCTCGTGAGAGTATGGTGTCAGCACCAGTTAGGCCTTATTGGAAGTTGTTAGATGAACTGTCTCTGAGTGGTAAGGATGTAATTATGAGAGGCGAGAGATTTGTGCCCCCGGTTGCCCTTAGATTACATATCTTTAAACTTGCACATGAGAGTCATTTGGGCCAAGGCATGACTATCAGGAGCATTAAGCAAGAATTTTGGTGGCCTTCTATGGATGATCAAATCAGAGAATGGGTGGCTAATTGTACTCTCTGTAAAGAGAGTGAGAAGAGACTTAAAGTTGGACCTCAGAGTTTTATGGGTCACATTGAGGATCCTGGTGAGCCGTGGCATACTATTTGTCTTGATTTAATTGGTCCTCTTTCTGAACTTTCCCTAGATACGCGATTTGCTGCTGTAGTTGTGGATGTACACTCCAGATGGTTGCATCTTGAGTTTTTGAAGGATGTCACTACAAGTTCCACAATTTGTGTGTTGGAGACTTTGTTTTAGCGTGAAGGTATTCCTCAAGTCTTTCTTACAGATAATGGGACCCAGCTTACCTCGGGGGTGATGCGTAGTTTTTTGGTGAAGTGTGGAGTGAAACATTTGTGTACTTCTCTTTACAATCCGATGGGTAATGGTATTGTGGAAAGGACGAACCGACTCATCAAAGGTACTTTACAACTTGCTTTAGCCAATGGATTGTCTCCCAGACGTCTTGTTCAAAACATGTTGTGGGCTTATTGTACGACACCTCACAGTGTTACCTTCAAGTCCCCATTTTTGATTATGAGAGGGCGTTTTCCTGGCTCACGTCTTGTTCCATCTTGGCTCAGAAATTGGGTGTCTTCTGGAGGTGAGGGTACAGTTGAGATTTTTCCTTCTAAGATCTCGGTGGGTGACTGGGTCAAACTGAAATCTGGCAGGATTAAAGGTGGTCTGACTAAGTTCAAAGGACCTTGCCGAGTTGTTAGTGTAGGAAGGTATTTTGTTGTCATTGAAGGAGGAGAACTTTGGAATTTACGCAGAGTGGCTCTATACCAGAAAGGTGGTTCTGATGACAAGGGCTCTATCGACTATGAAGGTTGTCTGGGGGTTATGTTTATGCCCGATAAAGTTGTTGGAAGTGACTCATGTTCTAAATCTGTTGAAAATGTTTCACGCTCTAATGAGTTGTTTTCTTCCTCCCAAGATACAAGGGGGGAGGGCCACATTGGTTTGTGTAATTCTCCTGATGCTGAGTTGTCGGTTAGAAGTCGCAGACCACCAGCTTATCTTCAGGATTATGTTATATCAGGAATCCTTTGCAATGCTTTCTTTCTTTCTCTCCTTTCTTAGTTTTTTTTTTCTTTCTTCTCATTCTCTACTACGCTGTTATTGCTTCTTCTTCCTTCCTTGTGTTTTTTTTTCGATATTTAAGGGAGAGGATGTGTTGTGATGCTACTTAATGTTATTACGTTATCATTATTGCTTTTACCTTTGTTGGAGCTCCCATGCTCTCTACGTTCTTTATTCGTGTTCTTTGCTTGTAATTAGAATGTGAGGCTGATGGCACTCCTTGATCTACAGTTGCAGCTGGATCGTGGAGGTGGTCGGATGCCAGGTTGTGCTATGAGTAAACTTATTCTTCTCTAACGATGTCTGCTGGTCTTTCCTTGAAGAATTCATCTTAACACATCCCTTTTGTAAAATGCTAATTAATCTTGCATTCTGGGACTTTTTAGGCCATTCCTTATTATTAATGGGGAAATCGTTGTTGTGGCTGTAGATAGTACAAGCAACCAACAAATGGAAATGATCTCGGCTAAGCAGAATAGATCTCCAAAGGTGTCAGTCACTTGGTGCCGATATATCAGCTTACAGTGCCATTATGACGCACTGCATACAAGAAGCATCAACTATGAACAAAAATTCCAAATTAAGGATATTCCTCATACTCAGAACATAGGAATTGCTAGTGACTATTTCTTGCAATCAAAGAATGATCCTCTGTAGGCAGGTCACATAGGTTTAATGATGAATTTATTAGGAGATAATAGTCCCTGCTGCAGGTTACAGATGTCATGTAAATGCCACATCAATACCCCAGCAGGAGCAGCTCCAGCTGCTCAGCCTGCCCTCTCTATCTGATCCCTCAGGCATACATAAACGTTCTGTGACATCACACAAAGAGGCTGACCAGCAGGTATCAAGGCAACTAGGGAGGCAAGGTATGCTATCTAATACAGAATATAACACATTTCCCCCCTCAGAAATAATAAACATATATAATGGGTATCTTTCAACCCTAATCCAAAAAGTAAGCAACAGGTATTTTCCAACCCACACTCATCCCAAACTTAGGGCATCTTGTGAACATATAAAAGGGTCTTCTTCAACCGCATAACAACAGTAAGCAGAGGGGATCTCTCAACCCTTGCTCATCCTTACACAGGATACTACATAAAATGATAAAGGATGTCTCTCACCCACGCTCATCCCCACTTAGGGCATCTTGTGAACATATTAAAGGGTCTCTTTCAACCGCATAAAAATAATAGGCAGAGGGAAACTACAACCCTCGCACATCCTCACATAGGATACTACGTAAACTCAGAACATGGGTATCTTACAAACCTCACTCAAATACTCAAGTAGTAGGTAAAGGGTATCTTTCAACCCTTGCTTGTCCCTAAATCCCAGGACAGTACTAAAACTTAAAATAAAAGACAATACATTCATTAATTCCGAAAACTGGTCTCTTTCAACCTTGACTCAAACACTCAGGCAGTAGGCAAAGAGTATCTCTCAACCCTTGCATGTCCCTAAAACCACAGGAAACTACATTAACATAAAATAAATGGCAATACATTCATCATTTCTAACTTCAGCAGTGCACACAGCCTCTCCCGCAGATTTTGCAGGATGAAGGACAATACATACATTTTAAACCACTCATCCCAAAATAAAATAGCTTCTCATTACACACAATATCCCACGCAGGACCAGGAATACTACATATACACACATCCTCTCCTGCATATACAAATTCAGTTCAATAGAATTTTATTGAAAGGAAATAAGGTGTCAAAATATAACATACAATCTGAAGTATAATGTTGTAATCTTAGTTTGTTAGATTATAACACTAGTGTCCTTTTTATGTTCTGTGGCTTTAAATGTAAGATTCTTTGATGCTTCCAAGGTTGCTATGGTGTGTGAAAATGCCAGTTGTGAGCTGACTTCTGTGGAGTGGTCAACGCTGTCTCTGCGCTCCAATAAAGTGGTTATTTCATCTGGTTTGTATCCTGAGAGCTTCATTTGAATTACAACAAATGGCGACGATTTGGAACTTAATGAAGAAAAGAAGACTCTAAGAAAGGAGGAGGGGCGCAGAGTGAACATTTGTCGATTGACATAAAAGAACCCAACAAGCGTGCAAAGAATGGAAAGTAAGAAGCAGCAGTAAGAAAGTATTGGGAGGAAAGAGGAAAACTTGTATTAATGCCAACGGAGGAAACGGTGAAACTAAGACTGTTAATTCTCTCCACATGACCATTGTGTTCATCGAGAAGTGCGGCACTCGACCACATTTGGAGTATTTTGGGATATCAAAAAAATAAAAGTTCATCTTGGAAAAGGTACCCAACAAACGAAGACTTTTATCTTGGCAAGGTATTTAACAAAGGTTGATTCTGGAAAGAAAACTTTAAGAAAATTGGATTACTGTGGAGCTGACCAGTACGTATGCACGAGCCACCAATTGGAATATAAACAAAAAAAAACGCTTATCATACTGTTCCTACCAGTCGCATGACCAGAGCGTGGCGAAGCCTGTGTGACGCGATCCTGTTCGGCGGCGATGACTGAGGAAAGTGCATCGTGACGCAGCCCGAACCAACGAGACGACCGCAGGGAGTGTGACCAGCGTGATGAGCAACATTGCGTGAGCAACGTGAGCCCGCACCGTCACTGCGTGTATGCATCATCAGCGGCCATATTGTGGGTCGATGCCGTTTGTCATGGAAACTGGCAAACATCGATCGTGAATACTGCTGTCAGCGTTACGGATATGGTTTACGATTCACGCGGCTTACTTCAAGGTAAAGACGTCTAAACGGATTTTGCCAAAGGACAATATAAGGAAAAACAACGTCTAGTAAAAAAAAAAAAAGAAGAACATTGACAGTTTCAAGCACAACTGCCATACTATTTCGGAGTATAGAGACGTAAACATCGGTTGAAGTCGATTTCTAGATATTGAATAGTTGGGGTATTGAGTAAAAACAACGGTTAAGGGTGAATTTGGGTACAAGTTATATCATACTTGATAGTGCGTAACACATATCACTAGTGTTACAGGTCAAGGCTGTATTTGTGTACAAGTTGCGTGAATAAATTGTGTTATACTCGATTTTGGGTAAAACATATCACCATTGGTACAAGTCAAGATTGTATCTGTGTACAAGTTGTATCACATCTGATTTCGGGTAACATATATCAACATTGTCAAAGATTATAGGACAGCATTAGTCGCTGCTTATAAAGCATTTAAAGGTAAATACGTAGGTAGACCATGGAAGGCAATAACGTCATACCACCCCCTTTATTTTTACAGCAAGCAGGCGACCCTCCTATTGAATGGGAGGAATGGATTGAAATCTTTGAGAATTACATCATAGCATTAGATGGTAAAGATTTCAATGCTGAAAGGAAGAAAGCATTACTCTTAAGTACTTTAGGGAAAGAGGGTCAACATGCATTCAGATTCTTACCTGTAGGTACAGATAACGAAGGAAGAGTAATAGCTAATGTTTATACAGAAGCGAAGGAAAGGTTAAGAAAACAATATGCCAAAGAGATAAACATAGTGATGTGCAGACACAAATTCTATACACAACCTCAAAAATGTGATGAAACAATAGACCAGTTCGTTACACGACTACGTGAATTGTCTCTCATATGCCACTTTGGGCGATGAGAGAGGAAATGATAAGAGATCAACTCATAGTACAATGCCGCAATAAGAAAATGCAAGAGAGACTCTGGGCTGCGAAAAATCCCACGTTAAGTAATCCGATGGATATAGCTAAAGTAGTTGAACAATCAGAAACGTGCATGAAAGAGATGGAGAAGAAAGAGAGTACCACAGGTACAACCAGCGTAGTCCAAGAAGAAGTTGCAGCAATTAGTAACAATAAGAGTAATGAGATAGGAGAGAAGAAGGCATTCTCTTTTAGGAAAACAAGTAACAATGTTGAAGGAAATCAAGAACACAATAGGATGCAGGGAAAAATGTGTACCAGATGTGGGAGTACATATCATGCAGCTGAGTATAAAAAGTGTTATGCTCTAGGTAAAGAATGTAAAAAGTGTGGGCGTAAAGGGCACTTTTACAAAATGTGCAAATCTATTAATAGATCTAAAGTGGCGGTTGTGCAAAATGCTTTAGATAATGTTGTGCCAACGTGTGAAGAAAAAGGATTAAACAAAATATTGTGCGTAGAGGAGGATGAGTTAACAATGGCACCTGGGAGGAGGTTGAGACCTAAAGCTATATTTCAAATAGGAGGAAAGGACACAGAACTAATGGTAGATTCAGGTTCGTTTTGGACCATTATCCCACAATTCGTATTTGAAAAAAATTGGACAGGTGTAAAATTATTCCCAAAAGATATCAATCCAGGAGGGTATCAAGGAGAAAAATAGATATCATCGGGTACATGATCTCTGACATATCCTTTCAGGGAAGGAGTGTGAAAGGTAAAGTTTATGTTGCTCGCAGTGGTCCATCAATTTTAGGATGGGCACACCAATATGATCTACATATTATTATAAATCCAAGAGCAAACCAGCAAGTGATGGTTGTGGATGAGGTTACCACGGAAGCAATTGTTGAAATCATGGATGGTATATTCTCAGACAAAATTGGTGAACTAAAGGGGTACGTTCATAACATTTTACTCAAGCCTCATGCTGTTCCTATCCAGCATAAGGTAAGAAAAGTTCCCATTATTGCTAGGCAGGAAGTTAAAAGAATGCTTGAAGAGATGATTGAACAGGGTATCATTGAACAGATAGAGACATCCAGTTGGATTTCACCAGTCGTCATCACGAGCAAATCGGATGGCAGTTACAGGTTCTGTATGGACTTGCGCACTCTTAACCAAAATATAGTTGTTGATAGTTTCCCTCTACCTAATATAAATGAATTGATCTTATAACTAAAAGGAGGGAAATATTTTTCAAAATTAGACTTACGCAGCGCTTACCATCAGATTAAGTTGCATGAAGATTCTAAACCCTTAATGGCGTTTATCACTTCAGAGGGCATATTTCAATTTACCAGGATGCCGTTTGGTCTAGCATCAGCAGCTGGTGTGTTTCAGAGAATGATGGGCTCAGTTTTGAAAGGCACAGAAAACGTAGTTTATTTTCAAGATGATATATTAGTTTTTGGTGATACCAAAGAACATCATAACTTGGTATTGAAAGAAGTTTTGAGTAAAATGGATAAGGCAGGGTTAACTCTTAAGAAAGAAAAATGCAAATTTGCAGTGGAGGAAGTGGAATACTTGGGTTACACTTTATCGGCAAATGGTGTTAAACCAAAAAGAGATTTGCTGGAAGCCATAAGGAAGGCTCCTGCTCCCTGTGATAAAGACCAGCTTAGATCCTTTCTGGGTCTTATAGAGTATTACGCAAAGTTTGTTCAAAACTTTGCAGAGAAAACAGAGTCAATCAAGGTACTTCTTAGGAAGGGGCAGAAATTTGATTGGTCTGACACGCAACAACGTACGTTTGAGAGAATTAAAAGAGAAATTTGTGAGGCTAAGATTCTGACTCCTTTTTACACAAAGTTGAGGTCGATTTTAACCGTGGATGCTAGTGCTATAGGGATTGGAGCTGTCCTAGCACAGGCACACGCTTCTGAAAAAAAGACAGTTGCATTTACCTCTAGATCCCTTACTAATTCAGAAAGAAACTATTCGGTGATAGAGAAGGAAGCGTTGGCTGCAGCATGGGGGGCAGAATATTTTTGAACGTATTTGTGGGGTTTTCAATTTACATTGGAAACAGACCACAAACCTCTTATTAAGGAATTATCACCTGGAGGTGCCAATAAGGGCTCTGCTAGGTTAGCCAGGTTAGCTGCTCGGCTACAGGAATATGTATATTGGATAGAATATATTGCTGGATGGAAGAATTGTCAAGCTGGTGGATTATCGAGGTTACCCTTACCATGGTATGAGGTAAACAAATCTAATGTTGAATCTTTTCAAGGTGAAGGAGCAGTTGCCATGATTGATGAACTAGTGGGATTTTGCAATGGAGCGATTGATAAGGATCAATAGTGTACATGTATGGCTAATGATGATACTTTAAAGATAGTGAGAGACCTAATTGTTAAAGGGGGTAGGAGAGAGAGCACTCTTCCCATCAGTGTTAGACCTTTTGTTAAAGTTCTTGAAGACTTATCTATTTCGGATAACGAAGGTAACATCATTATGAAAGAAGATAAAGTAGTACCTCCACAAGATCTTAGATTTGTTTTGTTCAAACTTGCCCATGAAGGTCATATGGGTCAATCCCTTACTAAAAAAACACTAAGGGAACAATTTTGGTGGCCCATGATGGATCAACAAGTGTGTGAATGGGTAGAGCAATGCGCGGAGTGTTTGGAAGGCGAAAGGAGATTGAAAGTAGGTAACCAATCGGATATTGGCAAGATAGCTAATCCTGATTTACCGTGGCACACTGTTTCTTTAGATTTCATTGGTCCTTTCTCCAATATCAATTATAATTTAAAGTTTGCTGTAGTTATGGTTGATGTCACATCAAAATGGTTGATTGTAAAGTTTGTCAGGGAAATTACTACCAGAAGCACTATCTTGGTTTTATTTTTAGAGAAGAAGGTTATCCTGTTAAATTGATCACAGATAATGGTACACAGTTAATTTCGAGTGAAATGACCACATTTTTGAGGTCATGTGGAATTCTGCACACAAGAACATCTTTATATAACCCACAGGGAAATGGCATTGTTGAGAGGGCAAACCATATGATAAAAGGAGTGATCCAAATGGCTATAGCAAGCAGCGGTGACATACAAAAGATGGTAGACGAATTGGTATGGGCTTACCGCACAACAGAAAATACTGTTTCAGGGAAAATACCATTTAGGGTCATGAGAGGACGCCCTGCAGGCACCAAATTAGTTCCAGCATGGTTGAAGGGTAGGATAGGTTTGGCAAATCTTGATTGTGACATGGGAGGAGACAGGGAAGTTTCTACACGTAGTGTAAACATTAAACCTAATGATTGGGTCAAAGTTAAACCTGGTCGTGTGGGTGCTGGGTTTACCAAATTTCGTGGTCCATATAAAGTGAAGATGGTTCACAATAGACATGTAACTTTGTATAATGGGGAAAACTGGAATCTTAGAAGAGTGGCACTTTACAAAAAAAGTAAATCGGGTGAGGAGAATGAGAGGAGTGAAGTAGAAGGGAACTTCAATCCTCATTTTCTCATGAGTGATGACGAGGCGAGTGGTGGATCTTCTGGTATGTCCCTGAGTGGGTGTGGTGACAATATCACTAATAGAACAAGATCTCAGAGACCGAGATGTCCTCCTAGATACCTACAGGATTATGTTTGTGGGGATTTCTAGGAGTTCCCTTGATCTTGAGAATTAAGGATTCTTCTTAGAATTTACAAGGTTAGGTCTAAGAGAACTTTCCCCAAAAAAATCTTTTCTGAGGTTACTTTGTTTAGTATTTGCTTTTAGTTATGCTTGTATTTTATTACCATTACTAAGTTTGTTTTATGTGTTATACAATGGTTAGCATGTAACTTTATTCGTGTTATTTGTAAACAAGATGAAGGAAGGAGGATGTGTTGTAATCTTAGTTTGTTAGATTATAATACTAGTGTCCTTTTTATGTTCTGTGGCTTTAAATGTAAGATTCTTTGATGGTTCCAAGGTTGCTATGGTGTGTGGAAATGCCAGTTGTGAGCTGACTTCTGTGGAGTGGTCAACGCTGTCTCTGCGCTCCAATAAAGTGGTTATTTCATCTGGTTTGTATCCTGAGAGCTTCATTTGAATTACAACATATAAATCAATGCATTTAAAGCTTTTACAATTAAAATACAAATATTGGACTCTGACCATCAGAATTAAAAAGAAAGATAAAACAGGATATGTGAACAAAGATACCATTGGGAGATGAGAAGAAAGTAACGGAATCATCAGGAGAATCAAGGAGGTTTGAGAACTTCCGGTTGAGAGGGCTTTAACCTGGAATGTCATTTGGCAGAGACATCAAGGTGTGTTGTAACAGGTGACCATAAATCCAGGCGTTTCGGCGCTAAATTAATAGGATAAACAAATGCAGTATCCAGTCTATGAGTATGGCAAACAGTGTACCACCAGGCTTTGTAGGAAAGTTTTGTAAAGTCCTTCCAGTTAGTAGTTATTTGCTGAAAAGCGACTGCTAATAATAAATCAATAATTTTGATATTGAGACAGACGTTGTCCCAAACGGGGGAAAGGCTGCCTAGGAAAATGTGAGAAAAAGAGAAAGGAAATTTAGTATTAAAAATTATGTTGATTTGAGACCATACTTGTTGCCAAAAAGTGTGTACATGTGAGCAAGAAAAAAGCATATGGAATAAGTCAGCATTGGGAGACGAACAAGTCCAGCATAGATCTGATGTGGTATGAAAGCTTTTACTCAAGGTGACTGGTGTAATAAGGATTCTATTGTAAACAAAAAATAAAGTTTGCGTAGTATTTGTTGCCCTAGAGGATTTACGAATCTTAGTCCATGTGCCCTTCAAAAGTGATAGCGGCCAGCATGCATCAAAATCGTGTTCCCATGCCTCTTCTATTTTAGTCTTTTGTCTGACCAAAACAGTGTCTCGTAAGTAATTATATATAGTAGATGCTTTGGGTATAGTCTTTAATAATGTGTGAAGAGTTGGTGAGGATTGTGAGATAATAGAGGTAGTATGTGACGGTCGGAGTTGATCAAAGGTATCCAACAAAGGTCCTGTGAACACGTTAGGTAAATACAAGTAAATATCTGTACGAGGAAACACAATGTAATGGCAGGAATGGAGACAGGGTCAACACCAGTAGACGGTTTTTGTTTGGGTAAAATATATTTGAACCTTCTTCTTCAGAAGGAGAACATCAAAGATAAACCAGCCGACACGTGTTTCGTCAATCGGGCAGTGTACCCATGACTATTCAGGGCTGAAAATAGCGCGATATGCTCAGTGTCGTGAGACCGTTGATAAATCCAACCCGGCCTTTCCGAAAGAACAACATACCTCCTTGATCAAAGGTATCCAACACAGTCTTTTTTAGCAGGTTGTATTTATGTATAAAGGAAGATGGGAAAACTAAATAATTGGCTAAGAGTACCAAAAGACAATTTGAGTCCAAAAATAGTTGATACACCCATATTAAGCCCTTTTTTCTCCAAGTTTTCCAATAAAAGGGCTTGTTGCGGATCAACAAGTTTTTGTTGTGCCAGATTGTTGAATTAAGGAAAGAATCTGTGATAGTGACAGTGTGAGTGGAAGGCAAGTCAAGAAGTTTGGAAGTATACTTTATTATTGGAGTAGAAACGGATTGTTGTTTTCGTGAAAAGGAAAGGTATTCTTGGAATGAAAAGGGAGATAAAAAACGGCTTTCTAATGTAGTCCAAAGGGGGCAATCGTCCTTAGAATCGAATAACCAAAGAGATGCTTGGCCTAAAAGGAAAGCTTTCTGATATGTTCGGAAGTCCGGAAAATTTACACCTCCTTCCGTTTTGGGTCTCGTTAATTTTAATACAGACATCAGAGATTTGTTGTTGTTCCATAAAAAGGAGGATAAGATGGAGTTAATTTTCTTAAATAATTTGGCAGAGATTGGAACAGGTATATTAGAAATAGAGTATAAAACTATGGGTGTCAGCATCCTTTTTATGGGGTCTAGATGGCCCCACCAAGATAGATAAAGGGGATGCCATTTAGAAGTAATTCCTGAAAGTTTTTGAATACATTTATTCATGCATAATAGTACCGTGCCTGAAATTGAAGGTGTAAAATATAATCCTAGATACTTAATATGATTTGGACTCCAAGAGAATTTGGAGGCAGTGAAATCAGAACTAAAAGTGTATTTTGTTAAGGGTAGAATTTCACATTTGTCATTATTTAATTTGTACCCAGAGAGGAGAGAGTAAGATTTAACCTCTGTTAAAAAAGCTGGAACTGAGTCGTTTGAGTTAGATAAAAAAAGTAAGATATCGTCGGCGTAAGCCGCTTATTTTATATGAGCATTTGACGTCTGAAATCCATGAATATTTGGGTTCTCTCGTATTTAGGTTAAAAACGGTTCCAAAGCCAAATTAAACAAAAAAGGGGAGAGAGGACATCCTTGACGTACCCCTCTACCTAAGTTGAAAGAAGGAGAGATCAATCCATTGGCACAAACAGCGGCTCGGGGATTGGAATAAAGGAGAGAGATTAAGTTTTAAAAATTGGGGCCAAAGGCAAACCATTTAAGGGTATAAAATAAGTATTTCCATTCAACTCTATCAAAAGCCTTTTCGGCATCCAGCGCAATTGCTGCTAAAGGATGGTTAAAGTGAGAGGATTTGGAAAGGACATTAAAGAAAAGTCTTGTGTTATCTGTTATAAACCTCCCGTTAACAAAGCTGGATTGTTCTTTTCCTAGTAGTTTCGGTAAGTATGAATCTAATCGCATGGCCAGGGTTTTGGAGAAGATTTTATAATCAATGTTGACCAGGGAAATGGGCCTGTAATTTTTACAATGTTTGGAATCTTTACCCTCTTTAGGGATGAGGCAAATATGTGCGTCCTAAAAGGAACCAGATGAATTGTTTGAAGAGTAAAAGAAATTTATCAGAGAGTGTAATTTAGGTATTAGGAGATTAGAAAAATTGAGATAAAATTCGACAGTGACTCCATCTGGACCAAGGTGTGAAGAGCTTTTAAAAGCTCTTGTTGGTTGAGATCCGCTTCTAGGTGATAAAGATCTAGCTGGCCCTGATGAGTTTTTGGGATATTTGAAAAAAACTGTGATAAAGTGTGATCAGTGGGATGGGTCTCCGATGTATATAGGGATTGATAAAAAAGGGAGAATTCATTCAGAATTTCAGCATCCTTAAGTTTTAAAACATTGTGCTCATCATAAACAGATTCAATATTTGACTTGTTATTCTTAATTTTTAAATAGTTAGCTAATATTTTACCCGCCTTGTTTTTACCACCGTAAAACTTAGCGCTGGACTTTAACAAATAAAGTGAAGCGTCCTCTGTTGATTTCTTGTTAAAAGACATTTTAGCGTTTATAAGAGCCGTTACACATTCTTTCGAATTAGATACATAATAACAGTGTTCCAGTTTCTTAATGTCTTGGAGGAGGTCTTTGGTCTTTTTACGTGCTAATCTATGTTTTTTGCAACAAAGTTAATAATAAAGCCTCTTGCTGCAGCTTTAAAAGCATCCAAAATAGTCGGGATTGATAAGGATTCTGTTTGGTTTATCTCAAAATATTCATTAAAAACGGAGGTGAAGGAGGTGGTAAACTGTGGGTCTAAAAGAAGTGTGTTATTAAAACGCCATCTTCTTGGGGCATTCATTTTGGGTGGTAGATCAAAGGAAATCGATATCGGTGCATGGTCTGATAATAACATTGGACCAATTTCAGCATGTGAAAGGGATTGCAAGATATTATGGGATACAAATACATAATCAATTATGGATTGAGTATGATGTACAGGGGAAACAAATGTATATTCATTAGTGGTCGGATTGCATAGACGCCACGTATCATGAAGTTTATATTGAGTGATGGTACGTATGAAAGATTTATGAGGTTTGTTAGGAACATAAGATATCTTAGAGTTCCGATCAATAAAAGGATCTAAAACCTGATTACAGTCTCCAGCTAATATGAAGTTATCTTCCATACAACTCGAAAGATGTTTAGCCAAAGTAGGCCAAAATGAAGGATCTCCTCCAGTGGGGGCATAGACATTGAGGAAAGAAACTGGAACACCTCCTAGTGATAATTTAACATTTAGCCATCTACCCTCCGTGTCTGAATCTTGTGAAATAAATGTAGCTGGAAGAGCCTTGCGACATAAGATCGCTACTCCATTTCATTTACCATCACCTTGAGAAAAATATATTTCCCCCACCCAACCTCTTTTTAATGTCAAAGATTTAATTTCCGTAAGGTGTGTCTCTTGCAAAAAGCCTATGTCAGCATCTAGCCTGGCCAGATGAGTTAAGAGCCTTTGTCTCTTTATAGGAGAGTTTAATCCCCTAATGTTCCATGAGACTAGCTTCAATGGCATATATAATTAAAGAGGAGCATATATAACATGGGATAAAGACAATCCAATATAGTAAAGCATGAAAAAAAAAGATTGTGAAAAATAAGAAGTAAAAAGTGTGTGTGAACAAGGTAATCTAGAGCCAAAAAGGAGAAAGAATGGTATTAAGAAGATTCCAAAGAAAGACCTCTGATAGAACAGAGCCATGAGGAAAGAAAACAAAGCTATACATCGAAAAAAAGTACAAATGAGAAATATTTGGATGTGTTATGAGAAGTAAAGATATCAGTTTAGATATGAGAAAAAAGATAGAAGTATGAAAGACACCTTGAGAAAGAAATGTAAAGCCAAAAACAAAACAAAAGACAATACATGAAACATACCTACAAAAAAGGAACAGGAGTGTGGGGGTGGGTGAAACCACATGGAGTAGACGAACCATCAGGGAGGGCCTACCAGGTCAGGGAGATACCACGCCAGAAAATAGACATAACTGAAAAAGGCGAAGAATAAAATAATTGTAAAACACCCAAGAAGTAGCCAATATTTAGTTACATAAAGAAACTTAAGACCAAACAATCAATAACTCGGAACTAGTGAACAAGTATAGGTAAGCAACAACATGTGAACCATGGGGACAAAGGATAACAATGAATAAGGCAGATGACAAAAGTGCAATACTAATAAAAGAACCTTGAACATTGAACAATAAAAACGTAACGGATCAACAAAGTATAAAAGTTTGAATTAGGAACAAAGCAATAAACATGTTATAATTAAATCAGGTGGGAGTCCTTCTGATCAGGAAACCTGCAAGATAAAAAGAAGTGAAAAACCGAAGAACTTATGAATGATATACATAAAACCAACATCAAGTAGATAAGAGAAGAGTTAAGTATTTATTAATTCCAATATGTCTATAAAGTCAAGTGTTACTCGAAGCAGAAGGTTGCATGACTTCCATAGCGGTTGGGTTACATGAGTTAATGAAGCTTTGTAACCTAACTGGATCTTCATACGTTGTTGTCCTGTTGTTGTATGTAACTTTAAATAAACAGGGATGAAAAAGACTATAGCGGACGCCCATTGATCGAAGAGCTGGTCTCATATTGAGAAATGCTTTACGCCTGTTGGCAGTGGCCTTAGCATAGTCTTGCGCAAAAAATAAAGTAGAACCAGACCAAATAATCCGCTGCGAAGATTTGACCACAGACAGCACCAATAACAAATCTGTGTATTCCAGAAAGTATATGATGACTCCTCTTGGCATTTGTGAGTGTGAAGTGTTAGAAGAAGGACGGCCTAATCTGTGTGCTCTTTGAATATTGAGTACTGTGCTCTCTGCTAAGTGTAGTACTTTAGGAAGGAAAGATTTAAAGAAGGTGAGGGGGTCCGACCCCTCCACTCCCTCCGCCAGGCCATAAATTCGCAGGTTATTCCTCCTACTTCGATTTTCAAGCTCCTCAATCTGTTTTTGGAGTGTCGAAACTTGAGAATGGAGCAGGGATACGTTTGCATTAGTGTCTCTAAATGAGGACATACTTTGTTCCACAGCAGAGACTCTTGTGTCAAGTTGAGACCAGTTGTCTGTGAGAATTTGTAGTTTGGAATTAGTCTGCTCCTTATTTCTTCTAGCAACACCTCCATGGAAACTGGTGAGACTGATTTAGGAGGAGAAGGAGGATTCTGTTTTAAGCGTTTAGTAACGGTTTTCCCAGAGGACGCCGGTGAGGGATCCATATCTGCCATCGAGGGATGTGGTGCGTCCAGTAGTGATTCTTCCAATTTAGAGTAAGCAGTGAAGATTTTGGAAATTTTTGACAAAAATATGCTTCGGTTGCGCGATCTTAGGTGGAGCTCCTTTCGTCCTGCCAATAGAACCAACAGCACACTATTCAGTGAGAAAAAGTTATGAAATTTGTGACTCTCAAATAAATATGCAGAAAGGAGGGAGTATCTGCGTGGAGATTATACAAAATATGCTGCAGTGGCAGAGAGAGTCAAAGTCTGAGCGTCCAATGAATTTGAGGACTGATAGAGATTACCTATTTAAGATTTGCTTGGTATAGAACCAGAAAGAAAAAATAGACAATGATGTTGAAATCATATTGGCAGAGGCTGTGATATAACACAAGGGGTCTAGAATTGGCCAGCAATCAAAAAGAGTGTGGAGTAGATTGCGCAATGTACATGGGAAAGGGTGCGCAAAATGGCCAACATGGTTTTCCTCTCAGTCAGGAAAAAATTAAAAGTGAGAAAGAATAAACAATCTTCTGCCTTCAAGAAGAGTCAAAGAAGATCCAGGAAATGAGAATTACAGCAAGTGCATGCGTTGCATGTTATAAGAGAAAAGAAAAAAACCAGTCAATGACACATTAAAGGCTCCAAAGCCGGTAACTCCGTGTAATTGCAGATTGCCGTCTATGAAGGAGATCCTAAGGTGGCGGCCGCGATAACGCGTCTTCGCTTGAGAGAAGTGTTTGCGAAAATGCAGCGCTGTCCTTATGAATTGGAAGGCACCGAAGGTCTCCTGAAGATCAGCGCATCTTCCAACGTCTTGTCCGCGTTTTGGTTTCACGGTAGATGACGATGTAGCGCAAAACCTCCGGGACCCGTCAGAGTGCCTCACTCAAATGCCGCCATTCTCCGCGGGCGCAAGCCACGCCCCCCTTGCATTTACAAATTCAACATGGCATCAATTAAAACATACAACGGTAGCCAATTCAGCAAATATCAAACATACCCTCAGGCAAACCCTTCAGCATGACATTACATAAAAACATAACATAGCAAGTAATGCAATATTTCCCTCACCAGTATAGAATAGTGACATGCCATAGTTCCTAAATATTTAACATCGCACTAATAAAATACATTTGACTTTCACAATTTTAGCAACATTACCTGCAAATAAACTCTAGCACTCCACACCGGTGAACGATATCTCACCCAAACACATCAACATTGCACACTGGCTGCAGATATGAAATAAAATATTACCATTCCATTACTTGCTCGGAGTAGAGCCTAAATATACACACCTCACATGAATGTTGACAGTTCTAAGACATGTGCTGGAATCCAATATGAAACACGCTCGGTAATCCTCCAGCATTGTCCTCTCACACCATCATGAGCATCATGCACCTTCCAATAAGCACATCTAATCCCTTGGCTGCTACGATGAGCCAATAGTATTCCTAGTTCCATGTGCCAAAGGAATACATCACAGCTGCCCTCGCTCAACACTGCACTCTGATTCAGCTGGCCTTGCAGATGAAGCGTCAGAAAGAGAAGGTTCTGGCCAGGTAAGATCACAAGGACAGTACGTGCACACACTCAGCCGGCAGTAAAATTTAAAGAATGCATGCATTACTTGCCAACGTTGCACGCACTCCGTAGAGAGACACCGAACGCGAGCCGATTTTAAAAAGTGCAGCAAGTACCTCCGTGCGTGTGAGAAGGCGCTTGTTTACAGTTCTGAGATTCACCCACATATCCAGCATTTTGGCAGGGTTTTGATGCGCTCTCCTCCACCCCTCAGATGACAGCGTGTTGCATGTGCCCCTTCAAAATGATAATTCAGTTGCTCACAAGTTCTGCTGTCTCAATGCCTGCCCAACAGTACCACTGCAAAATTTAGGATGACTCCCTTGTCTGAACACACTGCTGGTTCACTCCCAAACTGCTGGGAACATCAATTAGCATTAATCTGTAAACATAAGCAGTTCCAACTCCCTTACTTTTCAGTTGACTGCAGGCTCACTCACCACAAAGCTGCATAACACAAGGCTGTCTGTTAGAAAAGAAACTGATGGGGCTTCGGTGTGTTTTTCTTTTTTTTCCTTAAACTGAAATCTCTCTTGCTCTTTCTCACTTCTAGACTTTATCCTCCTTGTTATCCTTTTAGGTCTCGGCTAGCGAAGGCTGCGCTTGCGCAGTCTCGCTTGGCGAGATTTAATGTTTTTCAGTAGTGGGGCTTGAACCCGCCCTCTTCTCCATTGGCTGGCTTCCTAAACGGAGGCCAGCCATTGGAGGAGAGGGGCGTCTGTCCATTTAAGCCCCGTCTTTTTCGCATTCGGGGGGCTTCTTTTTTAGTTTCTTTCTCTCCTCTGGAATGTAAACATTCAAGCCAATGGGAAGAGGAGAGAAAGAAACACACACCCCGAATCCGAAAATGACGCTCCGTTCCTCCGAGGCATTTCTGCTTGACCTCAGAGAAAGATGGTGGTGTTCATGGCGTCATCCCTGTCCACACGGCCCGGCTGGTGCTCGTCCTCTCCCCCTGCTCTCGACTCCCTCGGTGCTCCAAAATCGACACCTCCAAGTGAGATGTGATCTCGCTATCGGCTCTCCAGTGTATGTCAGCACCCTCTAAGTGAGACGTGATCTCGCTATCGGCTCTCCAGTGTATGTCAGCACTGTTTGTGGGATCAGTGCGCAGAGACAGTGTTGTCTTCACTCGGGTCTTGATTGACTTCTCAACGATAAGTTCTCATCTTATAGACGGCTGGCTGCCTACATGTGTGCCGAAAGCGATTCTTAGATATTGTATATCACTCGCTGTAATCCCTAACCGTTTCCGGCGCCACATATGGCTCATTGATGAATACAATGAAGAACACGGACATCCTTGCATGCTCTTCGCACGCAACTTCATTAATAATTACCTTATTGGGCACTGTGAGTGCGAGAAATCTACATTTTATTGATTTACCACCAGAAGAGATTATTTCAGTAAATATGGAAAAATACTTCGTGATTAAACAAAACATCATTATTGAATGTTTTTTTTTATTTAAATCAATGACAGACCCTCTGGTCAGTTCCGATATTGTAGAAAAATGATATCCTTGCGTGTGTCACGATCTACCTACTGTCGCTACACTAGACTTGTTTTTTCTGTTGTCCTCTTTTTATTTCTGAAGACGACTGTTCAACGATCTCCTCTCTTGTTTCTATGGAGCTATCCTTTTAGTCCCTTCTCTATTTCTCCGCGCAGTGCTTCTGTTGGTGCCTATCAGTGCCACGGATCAACAACAGCAGCATCTGAGGACAGTGTGAGCTGCGCAGGGACAGAGGGCTGCAGGGAACAAGGTTAATTCTATGTCAGGACAGGAGGCTCCGATTATGCTTTCTCATTTCTTTATTAGAAATGCCCAGCAGCCAATCAGAAGAACCGTTGTAAAACGAAAAACTACAGTACCCATGAGCACCAGGGTACCACGTGACCAACCATAGAGTCTCACATATAAAAGATAATGTAGGTGAAAGTACGTCCTCTTTCTTTGCTGCTCCGCAGCCAGTTAAGTGCTCTTTGTTTATCTCTCTAGCTTTGAGACTTTGATGCATTGATACTTTGTTGCGCTATTTTCTGTATTCGGCTTTGACGCGCTTGCTTGTGTTTCGTTGCTTTGATGCTTTATTGCATTGCTACTTTGTTGCGCTGCATGCCGCTGTCAAGCGCTTCCTTGTTCCTCTCGCTCGGTGTTTTAAAACGCGTGGTGCAGAGTCTGGGAGCGTGGTCTCACCTCCCGAGGTCCGGACGCTTGTTGGAGCGTCTGTGCTTATTTTAAGGTGGAGTGGGAGTACTGGGGCTGGAAGACTCGTGCTAGCGCGCGAGCTCTCTTTTGCATTTCTCGAGGCGGCCGTTACCGCGCATGCGCGGCGGCCATTTTGTTTGTTTATTTCCGTGTTTCCTCACGGAGCTTACCTGAACTGGTTGTTTTATACGCCACTGCCCACAGCCTCGGATTTTCTTCAGCCCCATCGACGCCCTTTGCTTTTTAAAGGCTTTGGGCTGTATAATAACGCATAGGCACTGCCTAGAGTGATATTTCAGCAAGCCCTCCCTCCACAATTTATTTATATATTTTGGGTCAGGTTTTTCTGCCTTTCCTTCTGGCTTGCTGTGGGGTTCTTCACTCCCCCTGAATTGTGCCTTTGGCATATCTATATAGATATTGGAGTATCATTTTGTGGGCATTAATATCACAATACTGTGAATAAAAGCCAATCAAAATGGAAGATTATTTTGATGATGATGACTACTCCTTTGAGGATGACGACTCTAGTTTCCTAGAGCAGGATTTGGTGGAGGCTCTGGACCAAGGGGTTCAACACTCCGTTAATAAAGCCCTTGTCCACGCTATCAATCCTTTGAAGCGTCATTTGACGAACTACGCCAAACAACAGGGTTGGTTGCCTTCTTCACGTTCGTCAAAATCTCCAGCTAATCCGCATAGGTCGGATTTTAAACGACTGGCTAAATCTTTAGCCTCAGATAAGGCTTCCTCCTTGCCATCTGTGGGCGCTTCTGCCTCTTCTGGACTTCTGTCAGACACTGAAGGTCCTCCTTCCTCTCTTTCGGACCAGGATGTTCCGCCACCACGCAAGAAGTCTCGTAAGGAGCATTATGTTGATGCTCCTACTCATCCTCAGGTCCTTACCTTTGAACCTTCTGAACTTTATCATCCCCATTCTTCTTCTTGGCTACCTTCTCCTGCGGTGGCGGCATATGTTCAGGCGCACATTCGACAGCCCTTTGAGAAGGATGTTAGGGCTCGCCTCCGCTCTGAGTGCCCTCGCCCGGATCTCGCTGATCACCTGGCGGACACTCCAGAGATTGATCCCACAATGCTTTCGTACCTTAAAAAATTCGCAAAGGATCCGAAGAAGGGTCTTGACAGATCCTGGCGCTCCTGTCAGGATAAAATGCTGGATTTACTAGGCCCTCTCACCAAGATTCTGGATCTTGGTTTTCACGCCAAGGAATCTTCCTCCCTTGTGAATCCTGACGACCTGATAGAATGGGCTCAGAGGGCTATTTGCCAGTTAGGCAACGCTAATTGTGCGATTTCGAGCGAGCATCGTCGCTCTATTCTTCTGAAAATCGATCCAAAATTGGCAGAACTCTCTACTTCCGAATCTGGTCCAGTGGCTCAGGGTCTTTTATTCGGCCAGCCTTTTCTTAAGGAATTGACAAAGTTTGTTGCGACCTTCAGCGGTCTGGATAAGGCTCAGGCTACCATCAAACATGCACTTCGTCCGGTTTTTGCCAGGGCCGGACGACATAGGGGACGCTCGTTCGGCCGTGGCTCTCAACATCCCTCCCAGAGGGGTTATCAGTCCCAGAGAGGCGGTGGTCAGGAGTCTGGATACAACTCCCGCTCCAACTTCTATCCTTCCCGCAAAGGGAGAGGTCAGTTTCGAAAAGGCCGTTCCGGTGGAAACCAAGGTGCCTACCACGACTCTAACACCTCAGGTGAGTTTGATTCCTTTTTCCGAGGTGGTTCTGGGGGGCAGAATACGATTTTTTCTCCACAACTGGCGTCTAATCTCCAACAATGCTTGGGTTCTGCAAACAGTTCAGGGTTTCCAAATAGAGTTTTATCAGTCCCAACATCAATCCCTCCCTCCAAGCCCCCTAATTTTTTCTTTTCAGGACCAAGGGTTTATCTCGGCGGAGATCGAATCCCTTCTCAAAAAAGGGGCAATCATTCCAACTCTTCCCCACCCACAGGGGTTCATCAGCACTATTTTTCTGGTTCAGAAAAAAGGGGGCGGCAATCGTCTGGTCCTCAATTTGAAGGATTTCAACGGCAGTGTCGTTTACAGACACTTCAAAATGGAGGGGATCCATCTATTGCGCGATCTTCTTCGCGAAGGGGACTGGATGGTTCGGCTCGACCTCAAGGATGCGTATCTTTCGATTCCCATTTTCGAGCCTCATCGCCGATTTCTTCAATTCAGCTGGCAGGGGACTTGGTACGAATACACGGTTCTTCCATTCGGCCTCTCGTCAGCACCTTGGTGCTTCACGAAACTTCTGAGGCCCGTCGTGGAATGTCTGCGTGCTCGGGGTGTCCGCTTAATAATATATCTCGACGACATTCTTATCATGGCGGACAGTCCCCTCAGAGTCTTAACGCACATGGAGTGGTCTATCGACCTTTTACAATCTCTGGGTGCTCTCGTCAATCCTCAGAAATCTATCTTGAACCCTACACAGGTGATAGAGTTTCTGGGTTTCCAGGTGAATTCCCTTTCCTGTCAACTTCTCCTACCAAACCAAAAGATTCGGTACATCAAGAGGGAATTGAGGTCGGTTCTTTCCAGACAGACTGTGTCGTTGAGATCGTGAGCACGTGTTGTCGGTCTATTGGCGTCCTCCATTCAGGCAATCTTCCCGGGCCCTCTGCACTACAGGGCACTTCAGAGGTTGAAGATTCGTCATCTCCAAAAAGGTCTTCGCTATTCCGATCTGATTCCTCTTTCCGAGGATGCGAAGAGCGAGATGCAATGGTGGTTAGACCACATGGAGGCCTGGAATGGGCGAGCCCTGTTCGGCTCCTCTCCGGATCTGGTGATAGAATCCGATGCCAGTCTTTGGGGTTGGGGAGCCCGGTGCGGTCCCGTCTCGACAGGGGGTCGATGGTCCTCCCAGGAACTGTCCCTTCACATAAACTGCCTGGAACTCTTGGCGGGTTCCTTTGCGATCCGGTGTTTTTCTCGTCTTCAGTCCAATTGTTGCATTCTTCTCCGCATGGACAATGTTTCAGCGGTCCGGTATGTCAACAAGTTAGGGGGAACGGGGTCCAAGATTTTGGCGGAGATCGCCAAGGATTTTTGGCACTTCTGTCTTCAACAGAAGATCACAGTTATTGCCGAATATCTTTCCGGCTGTCACAATCAGACTGCGGACTGGAACTCTCGCCATCTTCGCGACTTCAGCGATTGGCGCCTTCATCCTCGCATTTTTCGCATTCTCCTTCGGACTTGGGGTCAATGTCACCTAGATCTGTTCGCTTCTCGCCTAAACACTCAGCTCCCTCTGTTTTTCAGCTGGAGGCCGGATCCGAAAGCCCGGGCCACGGATGCGTTCCTTCAGACTTGGCCGTCGACTCTGTGTTACGCCTTTCCCCCGTTCATGATGATTCCCAGGGTTCTGGCTTATTCGAAACGCTTTCAAACAGATTTAATTCTAATTGCTCCGCTGTGGAGAGCTCAAGCGTGGTTCCCAGTTCTTTTGGAGATGTGCTGTGCAATCCCTTTCCTTCTTCCCCAGAAGTGGACTCTTTTGTTGGATCCCCTCGGCAATCCGCATCCCCTTGTCCTATCAGACAATCTCCTTCTGTTGGCGTGGCGAATTTCGGGAATCGCTGGTCGCTCCCAGGCCTTTCATGCGACTCTTCCAAATTCATCAGTGACGCCTGGTCTCCCAGTACTCACAAACGATATAGAGCCTCATGGAAACGATGGTGTGACTGGTGTGTTCAGCGGGAAGTTGATCCCGCTTCAGCGGATGTGGCTATGATTATTAATTTTCTAGCCTCTCTCGCTTCCTCTGGTTTGGCTTATCGCACGGTCAACAACTTCCGTTCCGCCATCTCAGCGGCTCATGTTCCTATCGATGGTAAACCTGCGGGTGAGCATCCCTTGATTTCCAAATTGCTTAAGGGCATTCGTTTGTCGAATCCTCCGTGTCCGAAATATGTCTCGCTTTGGGATGTCTCCATTGTTTTGAAATTTTTGGAGGCTTGGCCTTCTAATTCCTTGCTTTCCCGCAAGCAACTTTCTGCCAAACTGACTATGCTGTTATGTATTGTTTCTTGCAAACGAGTTTCTGATGTGCGTGCGTTGGACTTGGCAGGTCGCAGTTTTACACCCGAGGGTGTCACTTTTCTTCTTTCCAAACGCACCAAAACGGCTACTTCTTCGGTTACATATCCTTCCTTTCCTCATCATCCCAACCTTTGCGTTGTTCAATGTGTCAAGGATTATGAGGTATGTACTGCCCCTTTACGTTCAGATACACAGGGTCAACTACTTATTGCTTTACAGAAACCTTTTTGTCCTGTTACTCCTGCTACGTTAGCTCGCTGGGTTAGATGGCTCTTGTCTGAGGCTGGAATTGATGTTTCCATTTTTGGTGCTCATTCGGCTCGTGGGGCTATGGCCTCAAAAGCGTTCTCGATGGGTGTTTCATTATTGGACATCATGAAAACCGCAGATTGGTCTTCTGACTCTGTGTTCAAAACTTTTTATTACAAACCTATTGAGCATATTGCTTCTGTAGTGGTGGATCAGCTTTGAACAAGCATAATCGGAGCCTCCTGTCCTGACATAGAATTAAAAATTTGCAAACATTCGTGACAAGAATTTTCAATTCTATTAAGGACAAGGAGGCGAGGATTATCCCACCCAAGGTCATGATTTATTCTCATGTTTTCAATGTTATATTTGCATTTGATTTAGGTTTGATGCATTGGTTTTTCTCTCTTTTTTACCCCCCCTTTTGTTGACTTCACTCTCTTTATGGGATGAATATTACGGCTGTGCATTTCTTTTCAGGTTCTGACCCGAAATAGCAGCCCTTCTGTTCCACCTGCTTACTCTGCTTGGATGGTCTGCTGCCTCCTGTGTTCTGCGATTGCTGTGTTTTATATCGTCAGGGTGATCTCCGGCTGTTGCTGATGGACTCTTTAACCTGGCCTTCATCGTTTTTTAGTTGGACTTCCTGTTTCCTGTGAACTGTTCCTCACCAAAGAAAGAGGACGTACTTTCACCTACATTATCTTTTGTATGTGAGACTCTATGGTTGGTCACGTGGTACCCTGGTGCTCATGGGTACTGTAGTTTTTCGTTTTACAACGGTTCTTCTGATTGGCTGCTGGGCATTTCTAATATAGAAATGAGAAAGCATAATCCTCGCCTCCTTGTCCTTAATAGAATTGAAAATTCTTGTCACGAATATTTGCAAATTTTTAATTGTGCAGCACAGGCAGGTCCCGGGTCCTGTTAAGTTGAGTAGAGGGCAAATGTTCCACAACGTACCTTAAGTATTTGCATTTAACTAGTTTGTGTGCATAAAAATTAATTTATTTTGGAATGTAGCAAACTGCTTAGCATTTCACCAAAGAAAAGCCAGAAATATCTGTCAAAATATAGATGTACACTATACTCAAGCATGAATTATAAACTCGGCTTAAGAGACAAGGAAAGGATTCAGCTTGTTGCCCTTCTGACACTTGACCTAGAATATGTTTTCTTTGCTGTCAGAGAAACTTACTAGTTCTTGTTGCTAATTAACACTGTGCTGTGTTAGCCAGACTTGCAACAGGGCGGGACTTGATTGTTGCTTGACATTGTGATCAGCTTAGCCCGTGCCCTTGCCTCACAGCAACCACCCGGCTCATCCCACTTTTATGAGCAAGTGAACTGCTATAGCTGCAGCAACAGGGTGCTTAAACCACACAATGGAGAGAACAGATGGCCTAGGGAAACAAAAGCAATGCACATTTGTCAACGATGCGCCATTGTTTGTCCTGACAAAATTATTTTGAAAAAAAGGCACCAATTATTGGAGTAATATACAGGGGGTGCTAAACGTATGATTATGTGTGATGTATGCATTCTCCGTGGATTGACATGCAAGAACAAAACAGAAGTAAGCGTTTCATACAGCTTATGCACGAATATGAATTTATTTTTTACATTAGCCACTATTGGGCTGTGTTTGCGTATTTTGTAAATAACGGGAAAATGTAGTTTTATGTAGAGGTGCTGAATGTATTCCATAACAATGAAGATTTTTAAATGTTTTGGTGATTTTTTGTATGTATCCCGAATTGATTTTCTGGACATCTCTTTGACTAAGTAAGTCCATTTCATTTTTACATGCAAGAATAAACCAAAACAGCAGGTCACTAGGCAGTGGTCCTAGGTAAACACATTTTGTACTTACAATAGGTAAAAGTAAACAAGCATTGGCATAGCCAATAGGTCTCGCCTTTGGGACCTTATAAGTGTTTAGCCATGCAACAGTTGATGTTGCTGCACCAAGGATATTGTGCTGCATAACTAAATACTTATAAGGTCCCAAAGGTGAGACATATTGGCTATGCCAATGCTTGTTGTACTTTGTTTCATGTAGACTTGGCCTGATCCTGGTGGGGCATTGTTATGGCAGTTACATGACATCTGTAATCTGTGACAGAATATTATCTCCTAATAAATGTCATCATAAAATCTACTCTACCTGCCTACTGAGGATCTTTTATTGATTGCAAGACTATTGTTTTCTTTTAATTCTTTATTGACAATTTGTTGGATCAGTAAACTGCAATGTATAGTAGACCTGTCAAGTTAGGCTTCTGTTCTTAGCAAGATCTGTTTACAAATCAGGACATGTACGACTCACTAGTACTGTAAACTATAGAACCTTTCTCTAAAACCACTGTCTGGTCAGCAGCACTATCCCATGACACAACAGGTTCTGCATACTTACCAAAAGTAGCCCGATCAAGTATGACACGTCCAGTCAGTCATGGCTTTTTTAATTCAATTGTATGTTGCACTCTGGGACTTGTGGTTTCCAATTTCACATGGGTTGTTGACTGCGTAGCTTTCTTAAAGATGTTACAAACGACAGCGCAGGCTATCATACTTTAGACGTTGCTTCTGAAATTACTATTTACTTTAAAGAACAGCAGCAGTTGTGCAGAAGGGACACGGGGCAGCAGCTGCTGCAAATTTTAAGGTGGGACTGTTCTTAAACATACAGCAAGCATAAATGTCTATAGCTAACTTTTGTGACAAAAATGCAAAAGGACATGAAATGCATCTTTGCTTAGGCCCTGCTCCAAAACCATGCTAAGGAGAGGACATGTATTGAGCTTCAACGTAGCTCACATAAAGCCACAAGACTTAACCCATGACAGGTCCCATTTCCAATAATTTCCACCGATGCGGCTTTATCACATTAAAGAAATACTGCACAGGCATGCAATTTAGCCTCATTGTCATATATTTAAGTTATAGTAACGTATTGAGAGAAAAGCTACCCGTGTTTGTCAGATGCTGAAGTTAGAGAGCACGTGGCTCCTGTCTCTCCCTACCCTCGGTCAATGTAAAGCCACCTGCCTATGGGCTCAGCGAGCTCTTATAGTTACTTCTATTTGGAGTCCTAATAAAGGGTTGCAACGCTGGTCCTGCCGTCCTGCACAAAGTGGCCCCTTGGGAAAACAAGCATTTGCAATGCAATAGGTCTCGCAACTGCGAGTTTTGGAGCTATTGGTATTGTAAATGGTATTGTAAATGACAATAACTTTAATTTATTCACAAGCATCAGGCATCAGACATCCACAAGCATCAGGCATAAGACATCCACAAGCACCAGGCATCAGACATCAGTCATGAGACATCAGGCATCAGACATCCACAAGCATCAGGCATCAGACATCCACAAGCATCAGACATCAGGCATCAGGAATCAGACATCAGACATCCACAAGCATCAGACATCAGGCATCAGACATCCACAAGCATCAAACATCAGGCATCAGACATCCACAAGCATCAGACATCAGGAATCAGACATCAGGAATCAGACATCAGGAATCAGACATCAGGCATAAGACATCAGGCATCAGACATCCACAAGTATCAGACATCTACAAGCATCAGACATTAGACATCAGGCATCAGACATCAGGCATCAGACATCCACAAACATCAGGCACCAGATATCAGGCATCTGACATCCACAAGCATCAGACATCAGGCATCAGACATCCACAAGCATCAGGCATCAGACATCAGGCATCGGACATCATGCATCAGACATCCACAAGCATCAGACATCATGCATCAGACATCAGGCAACACACATCCACAAGCATCAGGCATCAGGCATCAAACATCGGGCATCAGACATCAGGCATCAGACATCCACAAGCATCAAGCATCAGACATCAGGCATCAGGCATCCACAAGCATCAGACATCAGGAATCAGACATCAGGTATCAGACATCAGGCATAAGACATCAGGCATCAGCCATCAGACATCAGGCATCAGAAATCAGGCACCAGACATCAGCCCTCAGGCATCAGACATCCACACGCATCAGACATCAGGCATCAGACATCCACAAGCATCAGACATCCACAAGCATCAGGCATCAGACATCAGGCATCAGAAATCCACAAGCATCAGACATCAGGAATCAGACATCAGGAATCAGACATCAGGCATAAGACATCAGGCATCAGACATCCACAAGTATCAGACATCTACAAGCATCAGACATTAGACATCAGGCATCAGACATCAGGCATCAGACATCCACAAACATCAGGCACCAGATATCAGGCATCTGACATCCACAAGCATCAGACATCAGGCATCAGACATCCACAAGCATCAGGCATCAGACATCAGGCATCGGACATCATGCATCAGACATCCACAAGCATCAGACATCATGCATCAGACATCAGGCAACACACATCCACAAGCATCAGGCATCAGGCATCAAACATCGGGCATCAGACATCAGGCATCAGACATCCACAAGCATCAAGCATCAGACATCAGGCATCAGGCATCCACAAGCATCAGACATCAGGAATCAGACATCAGGTATCAGACATCAGGCATAAGACATCAGGCATCAGCCATCAGACATCAGGCATCAGAAATCAGGCACCAGACATCAGCCCTCAGGCATCAGACATCCACACGCATCAGACATCAGGCATCAGACATCCACAAGCATCAGACATCCACAAGCATCAGGCATCAGACATCAGGCATCAGAAATCCACAAGCATCAGACATCAGGCATCAGACATCCACAAGCATCGGACATCAGACATCATGCATCAGACATCATGCATCAGACATCAGGCGTCAGACATCAGGCATCAGACATCAGGCAACATACATCCACAAGCATCAGGCATCAGACATCAAACATCAGGCATCAGACATCCACAAGCGTCAGGCATCAGACATCAGGCATCCACAAGCATCAGACATTCACAAACATCAGGCATCAGACATCAGGCATCAGAAATCCACAAGCATCAGACATCAGGCATCAGACATCCACAAGCATCGGACATCAGACATCATGCATCAGACATCATGCATCAGACATCAGGTGTCAGACATCATGCATCAGACATCCACAAGCATCAGACATCAGGCATCAGGCATCCACAAGCATCAGACATCAGGAATCAGACATCAGGTATCAGACATCAGACATCCACAAGCATCAGACATCAGGCATCAGACATCAGGCATCAGACATCAGGCAACATACATCCACAAGCATCAGGCATCAGACATCAAACATCAGGCATCAGATATTAGACATCAGGCATCAGACATCCACAAGCATCAGGCATCAGACATCCACAAGCATCAGGCATCAGACATCAGGCATCCACAAGCATCAGACATCCACAAGCATCAGGCATCCACAAGCATCAGGCATCAGACATCAGGCATCAGACATCCACAAGCATCAGGCATCAGGCATCCACAAGCATCAGACATCAGGCATCAAACATCAGGCATCAGACATCCACAAGCATCAGGCAACAGACATCCACAAGCATCAGATATGAGGCATCAGACATCCACAAGCATCAGGCATCATACATCAGGCATTAGATATCCACAAGCATCAGGCATCAGACATCAGTCATGAGACATCAGGCATCAGACATCCACAAGCATCAGACATCAGTCATCAGGCATCAGACATCCACAAGCATCAGACATCAGGCATCAGACATCAGGCATCAGACATCAGACATCAGGCATCAGGCATCAGGCATCAGGCATCAGGCATCAGACCTCCACAAGCATCAGGCATCAGATATCCACAAGCATCAAGCATCAGACATCAGACATCAGGCATCAGACATCCACAAGCATCAGACATCAGGAATCAGACATCAGGAATCAGACATCAGACATCAGACATCAGGCATCATACATCAGGCATCAGACATCAGGCACCAGACATCCACAAGCATCAGACATCCACATGCATCAGACATCAGGCATCAAACATCAGACATCAGGCATCAGACATCATGCATCAGACATCAGGCATCAGACATTCACAAACATCAGGCATCAGACATCAGGCATCAGACATCCACAAGCATCAGACATCAGGCATCAGACATCCACAAGCATCAGACATCAGACATCATGCATCAGACATCATGCATCAGACATCAGGTGTCAGACATCAGGTGTCAGACATCATGCATCAGACATCCACACGCATCAGACATCAGGCATCAGACAGCCACAAGCATCAGACATCCACAAGCATCAGACATCAGGAATCAAACATCCACAAGCATCAGACATCCACAAGCATCAGACATCATGCATCAGACATCAGGCAACACCCATCCACAAGCATCAGACATCAGGAATCAGACATCAGGCATCAGACATCAGGCACCAGACATCCACAAGCATCAGACATCCACAAGCATCAGACATCAGACATCAGGCATCAGACATCATGCATCAGACATCAGACATCAGGCATCAGACATCCGGCATCAGACATTCACAAACATCAGGCATCAGACATCAGGCACCAGACATCCACAAGCATCAGACATCAGGCATCAGACATCCACAAGCATCAGACATCAGACATCAGACATCAGACATCATGCATCAGACATCATGCATCAGACATCATGCATCAGACATCAGACATCCAGCATCAGACATCCGGCATCAGACATTCACAAACATCAGGCATCAGACATCATGCATCAGACATCCACAAGCATCAGACATCAGGCATCAGACTGCCACAAGCATCAGACATCCACAAGCATCAGACATCAGGAATCAAACATCCACAAGCATCAGACATCCACAAGCATCAGACATCATGCATCAGACATCAGGCAACACACATCCACAAGCATCAGACATTAAACATTGAGCATCAGACATCAGGCATCACACATCCACAAGCATCAAGCATCAGACATCAGGCATCAGACATCCACAAGCATCAGACATCAGGAATCAGACATCAGGTATCAGACATCAGGCATAAGATATCAGGCATCAGACATCAGGCATCAGACATCCACAAGCATCAGACATCAGGCATAAGACGTCCACAAGCATCAGGCATCAGACATCCGCAAGCATCAGGCATCAGACATCAAACATCAAGCATCAGACATCAGGCATCACACATCCACAAGCATCAGACATCAGGCATCAGACATCAGGTGTCAGACATCATGCATCAGACATCCACAAGCATCAGACATCAGGCTTCAGACAGCCAAAAGCATCAGACATCCACAAGCATCAGACATCAGGAATCAAACATCCACAAACATCAGACATCCACAAGCATCAGACATCATGCATCAGACATCAGGCAACACCCATCCACAAGCATCAGGCATCAGACATCAAACATCGGGCATCACACATCAGACATCAGACTTCCACAAGCATCAAGCATCAGACATCAGGCATCAGACATCCACAAGCATCAGACATTAGGTATCAGACATCATGCATCAGACATCAGGCAACACACATCCACAAGCATCAGGGATCAGACATCCACAAGCATCAAGCATCAGACATCAGGCATCAGACATCCACAAGCATCAGACATCAGGAATCAGACATCAGGAATCAGACATCAGGCATCAGACATCAGGCATCAGACATCAGGTACCAGACATCCACAAGCATCAGACATCCACAAGCATCAGACATCAGGCATCAGACATCAGACATCATGCATCAGACATCTGGCATCAGACATCAGGCATCAGACATCTGGCATCAGACATTCACAAACATCAGGCATCAGACATTCACAAGCATCAGACATCAGGCATCAGACATCCACAAGCATCAGACATCAGACATCATGCATCAGACATCATGCATCAGACATCATGCATCAGACATCAGACATCAGACATCCGGCATCAAACATCCATCATCAGACATTCACAAACATCAGGCATCAGACATCATGCATCAGACATCCACAAGCATCAGACATCAGGCATCAGACAGCCACAAGCATCAGACATCCACAAGCATCAGACATCAGGAATCAAACATCCACAAGCATCAGACATCCACAAGCATCAGACATCATGCATCAGACATCAGGCAACACACATCCACAAGCATTAGGCATCAGACATCAAACATCGAGCATCAGGCATCACACATCCACAAGCATCAAGCATCCGGCATCAGACATTCACAAACATCAGGCATCAGACGTCAGGCATCAGACATCCATAAGCATCAGACATCAGGCATCAGACATCATGCATTAGACATCAGACATCCGGCATCAAACATCCGGCATCAGACATTCACAAACATCAGGCATCAGACATCATGCATCAGACATCCACAAGCATCAGACATCAGGCATCAGACAGCCACAAGCATCAGACATCCACAAGCATCAGACATCAGGAATCAAACATCCACAAGCATCAGACATCCACAAGCATCAGACATCATGCATCAGACATCAGGCAACACACATCCACAAGCATCGGGCATCAGACATCAAACATCGAGCATCAGGCATCACACATCCACAAGCATCAAGCATCAGGCATCACACATCCACAAGCATCAAGCATCAGGCATCAGACATCCACAAACATCAGACATCAGGAATCAGACATCAGGTATCAGACATCAGGCATAAGACATCAGGCATCAGACATCAGGCATCAGACATGCACAAGCATCAGGCATCATGCATAAGACATCCACAAGCATCAGGCATCAGGCATAAGACATCCACAAGCATCAGGCATCAGACATCCGCAAGCATCAGGCATCAGACATCAGACAGTGTGCTCAGTTGTATTATGTCCGCTGAATAGCAAAGTAAACAAAGCAAAGTACTAACTTGTACTGCAAAAAGTATGTGCGCTGCTATTAATATAAAGCTGAGCGTGCAGCGCAGTTATGTGCTCATGGCAACCTAAAAACAAACAAAAATGTAAAAAGACCGCGCTCTGTTGGCATTAAATAATGTTAACGACGTACATCGTAAAGCCCTTCGCTCTGAACATAAAGAAGCTCATTTCGAACATGCAGGCTTTTGTAAGCACATGATAACGTGAATGTTTAAAAAGACGAACAAGACAAGCGCGGCGGAGCGTGTCGCGCGCGCTTGGCGTGGGCGGGGGAACGCATTCCAGGCGGGTGAGCGGACCCTTTGAAGTACGATGCCAAACGGATTGCATGGCAGCACGATGCACGTGATTGTGCGCGTGCTCGCCATGCAATCCGCTTTTGGGAGCACTTTTGGGAGCCCCTTACTAGAGTCTCGCTGAGCCATCGCTTACGCGATAGCCAGGCAAGACCTAAAAATCACTTTCGGCTCCCAGAAGGTAGGTAACGCATTGAGGATCTACGAAGGATACCTACACTGCAACCACAATTAGTGTGTAAGGAAGAGGTGAGCCACCAGCCCAGTTTTCAGGGAGCAGACAAGGTCACTGAAGTTGAAGAGAGCATTTTTGATATAGTGCTATGACTCAATATCTCACAGGTCACTTGTTAGAAACCAGAGCCGGGCGGGCTAGGCTACTGCCTGCTTTGTTTAACTTGCTCAGCTGGGTGTGGGAAGACATGGCTTGGCAGTTCGGGCTGGACTGTTCCCATGAGGTACAGGGTCAGACTGATTTGCATATGGCCATGTCTGAACTGGGGTGGCAGAGTGGGCTAAAGAACGGTGATGGATTAAACCCAGATCAGTTGACTGGGGGTGAGTGCTTGCAATGTTCAACACTCCGTCCATCATTTCCTTTGGTTTTGCTTTGTTCGCCATAAGTTGGCAGGGTATGCTCAGATGTGAGTCCCTTGCTCACTTTGCCACTGGATTCAAGCAAGCCTGGCTGAACACGGCTGAAATGCCAGAAACCGGTCCTAGGAAGCTTGTTTCCGGTCCAGGGAAGACATGGCTTGGCAGTTCGGGCTGGACTGTTCCCATGAGGTACAGGGTCATACTGATTTGCATATGGCCATGTCTGAACTGGGGTGGCAGAGTGGGCTAAAGAACGGTGATGGATTAAACCCAGATCAGTTGACTGGGGGTGAGTGCTTGCAATGTTCAACACTCCATCCATCATTTCCTTTGGTTTTGCTTTGTTCGCCATAAGTTGGCAGGGTATGCTCAGACGTGAGTCCCTTGCTCACTTTGCCACTGGATTCAAGCAAGCCTGGCTGAACACGGCTGAAATGCCAGAAACCGGTCCTAGGAAGCTTGTTTCCGGTCCAGGGAAGACATGGCTTGGCAGTTCGGGCTGGACTGTTCCCATGAGGTACAGGGTCATACTGATTTGCATATGGCCATGTCTGAACTGGGGTGGCAGAGTGGGCTAAAGAACGGTGATGGATTAAACCCAGATCAGTTGACTGGGGGTGAGTGCTTGCAATGTTCAACACTCCATCCATCATTTCCTTTGGTTTTGCTTTGTTCGCCATAAGTTGGCAGGGTATGCTCAGACGTGAGTCCCTTGCTCACTTTGCCACTGGATTCAAGCAAGCCTGGCTGAAGACGGCTGAAATGCCAGAAACCGGTCCTAGGAAGCTTGTTTCCGGTCCAGGGAAGACATGGCTTGGCAGTTCGGGCTGGACTATTCCCATGAGGTACAGGGTCATACTGATTTGCATATGGCCATGTCTGAACTGGGGTGGCAGAGTGGGCTAAAGAACGGTGATGGATTAAACCCAGATCAGTTGACTGGGGTGAGTGCTTGCAATGTTCAACACTCCGTCCATCATTTCCTTTGGTTTTGCTTTGTTCGCCATAAGTTGGCAGGGTATGCTCAGACGTGAGTCCCTTGCTCACTTTGCCACTGGTTTCAAGCAACCCTGGCTGAAGACGGCTGAAATGCCAGAAACCGGTCCTAGGAAGCTTGTTTCCGGTCCAGGGAAGACATGGCTTGGGAGTTCGGGCTGGACTGTTCCCATGAGGTACAGGGTCAGACTGATTTGCATATGGCCATGTCTGAACTGGGGTGGCAGAGTGGGCTAAAGAACGGTGATGGATTAAACCCAGATCAGTTGACTGAGGGTGAGTGCTTGCAATGTTCAACACTCCATCCATCATTTCCTTTGGTTTTGCTTTGTTCGCCATAAGTTGGCAGGGTATGCTCAGACGTGAGTCCCTTGCTCACTTTGCCACTGGATTCAAGCAAGCCTGGCTGAAGACGGCTGAAATGCCAGAAACCGGTCCTAGGAAGCTTGTTTCCGGTCCAGGGAAGACATGGCTTGGCAGTTCGGGCTGGACTGTTCCCATGAGGTACAGGGTCATACTGATTTGCATATGGCCATGTCTGAACTGGGGTGGCAGAGTGGGCTAAAGAACGGTGATGGATTAAACCCAGATCAGTTGACTGGGGGTGAGTGCTTGCAATGTTCAACACTCCGTCCATCATTTCCTTTGGTTTTGCTTTGTTAGCCATAAGTTGGCAGGGTATGCTCAGACGTGAGTCCCTTGCTCACTTTGCCACTGGTTTCAAGCAAGCCTGGCTGAAGACGGCTGAAATGCCAGAAACCGGTCCTAGGAAGCTTGTTTCCGGTCCAGGGAAGACATGGCTTGGCAGTTCGGGATGGACTGTTCCCATGAGGTACAGGGTCAGACTGAGTTGCATATGGCCATGTCTGAACTGGGGTGGCAGAGTGGGCTAAAGAACGGTGATGGATTAAACCCAGATCAGTTGACTGGGGGTGAGTGCTTGCAATGTTCAACACTCCGTCCATCATTTCCTTTGGTTTTGCTTTGTTCGCCATAAGTTGGCAGGGTATGCTCAGACGTGAGTCCCTTGCTCACTTTGCCACTGGTTTCAAGCAAGCCTGGCTGAAGACGGCTGAAATGCCAGAAACCGGTCCTAGGAAGCTTGTTTCCGGTCCAGGGAAGACATGGCTTGGCAGTTTGGGCTGGACTGTTCCCATGAGGTACAGGGTCAGACTGATTTGCATATGGCCATGTCTGAACTGGGGTGGCAGAGTGGGCTAAAGAACAGTGATGGATTAAACCCAGATCAGTTGACTGGGGTGAGTGCTTGCAATGTTCAACACTCCGTCCATCATTTCCTTTGGTTTTGCTTTGTTCGCCATAAGTTGGCAGGGTGTGCTCAGACGTGAGTCCCTTGCTCACTTTGCCACTGGATTCAAGCAAGCCTGGCTGAAGACGGCTGAAATGCCAGAAACCGGTCCTAGGAAGCTTGTTTCCGGTCCAGGGAAGACATGGCTTGGCAGTTTGGGCTGGACTGTTCCCATGAGGTACAGGGTCAGACTGATTTGCATATGGCCATGTCTGAACTGGGGTGACAGAGTGGGCTAAAGAACGGTGGTGGATTAAACCCAGATCAGTTGACTGGGGGTGAGTGCTTGCAATGTTCAACACTCCGTCCATCATTTCCTTTGGTTTTGCTTTGTTCGCCATAAATTGGCAGGGTATGCTCAGACGTGAATCCCTTGCTCACTTTGCCACTGGATACAAGCAAGCCTGGCTGAAGACGGCTGAAATGCCAGAAACCGGTCCTAGGAAGCTTGTTTCCGGTCCAGGGAAGACATGGCTTGGCAGTTCGGGCTGGACTGTTCCCATGAGGTACCGGGTCAGACTGATTTGCATATGGCCATGTCTGAACTGGGGTGGCAGAGTGGGCTAAAGAACGGTGATGGATTAAACCCAGATCAGTTGACTGGGGGTGAGTGCTTGCAATGTTCAACACTCCGTCCATCATTTCCTTTGGTTTTGCTTTGTTCGCCATAAGTTGGCAGGGTATGCTCAGACGTGAGTCCCTTGCTCACTTTGCCACTGGATTCAAGGAAGCCTGGCTGAAGACGGCTGAAATGCCAGAAACCGGTCCTAGGAAGCTTGTTTCCGGTCCAGGGAAGACATGGCTTGGCAGTTTGGGCTGGACTGTTCCCATGAGGTACAAGGTCAGACTGATTTGCATATGGCCATGTCTGAACTGGGGTGGCAGATTGGGCTAAAGAACGGTGATGGAGTAAACCCAGATCAGTTGACTGGGGGTGAGTGCTTGCAATGTTCAACACTCCGTCCATCATTTCCTTTGGTTTTGCTTTGTTCGCCATAAGTTGGCAGGGTATGCTCAGACGTGAGTCCCTTGCTCACTTTGCCACTGGATTCAAGCAAGCCTGGCTGAAGACGGCTGAAATGCTAGAAACCGGTCCTAGGAAGCTTGTTTCCGGTCCAGGGAAGACATGGCTTGGCAGTTCGGGCTGGACTGTTCCCATGAGGTACAGGGTCAGACTGATTTGCATATGGCCATGTCTGAACTGGGGTGGCAGAGTAGGCTAAAGAACGGTGATGGATTAAACCCAGATCAGTTGACTGGGGGTGAGTGCTTGCAATGTTCAACACTCCGTTCATCATTTCCTTTGGTTTTGCTTAGCCCTGCCAAGAGCCACATGTTCGGGAGATACTTTCAGGCACTTGCAGGGATGTGGAGATTTTATCAATATGTGTTAATCTAACACGAGATGTGTGGCACTTGGCAGGGCTGTATGTAGGAGTACTCAATTCCCCCTTCATTTAAGTCCTCTTTTCCCTTCTCTCTCTTTCAATGAGAACCCTTATCCTCTCTGCCCAAGTGCCTAAATTGTTGGTTCTCCCTTTCTCTGTGCTAGTTCTGGTCTCTCCCTCTCTCCATGAAAGAGGTAAGAATTCTCACCCCCAACCCCTTTGATGAGGTTCGAGAGTCCTTGTTCTCCATATCTGGGGATGTTCTCGTCCCCTCTTCCTGGGAGAGTTCCCTCTTTCTGAGAAAGTCCTCATATCTTTATCTCAAAGGGAAAGACACCAGGGTTACCCTTTTTCAGGTACACACTCTTGTTTGCATTATCTCTTTTGAGAGCTCTCAGTCTCTTACTTCCCTCACATGACTAAGAGGGAATCTTTACCTTGCTTTTATTCTCGGGTATTCTGTCTCCTTCTGGAGGAATCCGTGACGCATACGCTGTCTCATTCTTTCCTGCATATGTGTTTGTGTGTGTATATATATATATATATATACATACATACATATAGACATATATATATATATATCTCCACACTTTATCACCATAAATGCGCTCTCAGAGTCAGCAATCCAGTCCGTAATAGTAACAGAAATTGTTTAATGCACAACGCGTTATATGTATATGTATATATATGTATACACACACACACACACACTTGCTTTCAGACTCAGGCACGCACACTCCATTCAAGAGTGTTTTCCCAAAATGAAATCTCTCAAACAAAGTGGCCCCAGGGGGCCGCTTTGATTGTGGGGCTCAGCTTCAGAGGGATAGGAGTAAACAAGCATTTGCAATGCAATAGGTCTCTCATTTGTGAAAATGTGAGCTATTGGCGCTGCAAATGCTAATTTTTTTATTTTTATTAAAATGATGCCAGCAGTAGCATAATAAGGAAATAAATTCCACTAATGAAGGAAAGGGTGCAGTACCACAGGCTGTTACTAAGTGTCCCTGGGACACCTAGTAACAGCCTGTGGTGCTGCAGCCTTTTCTTAAGACCTAATATAGAATTCAATTACTCAGAGGCTTAAGGAAGGGGCACAAGCATTTTTTCCTTCATTAGTGGAATTTCTTTTCTTATTGCAGAAGTTACAAAAGCCTACAAAAATGCTCGGAAATGTTCCTGCTCGTTCTTTATGCCTCTGGGTAATGGAATTCCTATATTAGGTCTTAAGGGGAGAGGAGTTGGCCTAATGGCTAGGGCGCTTGACCTCGGACCTGGTGAACTGGGTTTGAGTCTCGGTAATGACTGCTGAACATCCTGTGATTCTGGGCAAATCACTTAATCGCCCCGTGCCTAACAAAAAATGAATGTGTGTCCTCATGTAACGTAACTGGTGCTATGTAAAGCGCTCTGATACCCGATTGGATTTGAATTCAAGTTTGCACTATATAAATCTCTGCAACAACAAAAAACAAGCATTTGCAATGCAACAGGTCTCACATTTGCGAGAGTTTAAGCTATTAGTATTGAAATGGCAATGCCTTTTATTTACGTTTTTAAACCCAAAACATAAATAAAAGGCATTGTCATTTACAATGTCAATAGCTCATACTCGCGTGAATGCGAGACCTATTGCATTGCAAATGCTTGTTAGTTTGTTTTATGGGCAAGGCCAAGTCACCAGAGGGATGGTAGGAACTTGAGAAGGCACTGCTTTAATGACTGGATGCGGCTGTTCGTGCCCAGCGAATGGCTCGTAAGGGCAAGCAGTGCCTGTCGGGCTATCGCTAGCCACAGGCGCTAGTTGGACAGGGGAGCCAGGCTATGCATTCCAGAAATATTTTGATAAAAAGCAGCAGCGCCCTATTGTCCATGAACGTTTCTGCGAAATGAAAGCAAGACAATTAACCCATGATCACATATTTTGTGCCTCTGGCCTCGTTTTCACTTTCTAATGTCGTCACTACTAACCTTATCTTATCTTATTATAAATTTTACTGCGATTTTACACAGCATATCTTCACTCAAACAAAAAGCACAAGGCCGTATGTCAGCGGAGGTCTCTGTAACAAAGCAGGCACTGAAGGCCAGCTTTAATCACTAGGTTTATTTATAAAATGATGAGTTCTTAAGCGCCACACGTCAATCACACTTCATTTTAGAGTTATGTAAAAACCGTAACAAATGTCTTACTACTCTCTTGTCACAGTGTGACCCGGCTCCTGGAGCAGCGATGCATTAAGGGGGGGGGCGAGGAGGGGGAGATGCACCACAGCTGGCCCTCGCTTAAAACTGAAGTAAAAGGAAGGGGGCGCTTAACACCTCAAGAAAGAATTCGCGCCCCAGTGATGGAAGGGAACCGTGCTAAGGAATGGATGCATCGACGCTCTTCATGCGCTAGGCTCAAGCCGTCTGCTGTTGCGCGAGAGACTGGAGCCTGGCCCTTTGTTCATGCCCTGCTTCCCTAGTGAGATGATTGTGAAGTATTAACAAAGCATGATGTGTGAAAGGACTGCCGTAATCGGGTGTGAAGGGGAATTTACACTCCTTAGGGTGGGAGGGCGGCTGTCACAATGAAAGATCTTTCAAGCCACTGGGACAGGTGTTAGCAACACTCCATAGTTTCAAAGGGCTGGAAGAGACCTGGAAAAGAAAAAGATCGCGATCGCGATCAAACATCAAAGCGGCCGTGCGGCCGCTAAAGTGAAAGTAATCATTTCGCGGCCGCTTTGATGTTCTCAGTGGCCGCGCGGCTCACTGAGAACATCAAAGCGCCCGCGAAATGTACACGCAGGCTGCCAAATGGTGCGCGCACCCGGCACACATGCACTGTTGTTTGGGGCCTTAAAAGCACTCGTTTGCACTTCCAAATCCCCGTTTTCTATAGCTCTCGCCAGGGCAGCGCTAAAGCGCTGGCTCAGGCGAGACCTAAAAAAGGAAAGAGTGCAGTACAAGGTGTCCCAGTTGCACCTAGTAACAGCCTGTGGTACTGCACTCTTTCCTTAAGAGTGCAGTACCATAGGCTGCGCTTTAACTTTACATGTTTAAAGTTAAAGTGCGACAATGCAGTCAATATTCAATAAATAGAAATTAAAGGCGGGTGGCCACCATATTAAAAGGTAATGCCCACAATTACGTTATGCCTGAGGCTGCCTTTGTTGTGTATAAATCGACTTTTATTAACATTGAGGGCATGCAGGCATTCAAAAGCCTACCAACAGCGTCGCATAAGAAAAGCAGTGGGCGCCTGGCATTTATTTAATCAATTTCATCATGAAGCTAAGTGGTGCAGACTGTAATAAAGCATACCAAGTAACAACACAAGTAAGAGGGCCAGTCCTCATGGGAGGTTGCAAAAGGAGAAAAGGCAGTACTAAGAAGGGAATACTAAGCCTATTCACGAATCAAAAGCAACCATTAAGAAAGAACAGTAACATGAGCCAATTGAAAATGTGGGCGGAAAATGGGCAGAGCTTCTAGTCCCATACCTGAATACAGCATGTCTTGAAGAAACAGCGCAAGCGCTGCTAGGCGAGACCTCAAAATGGTAGGAGGCAACAATTTAACACCCTAATAGGTAAGCTGTCACTCTTTATGTGCGACAAAACCCTGATGTCTGTGGATTTAGATTTACTTCCGGAATTACTGCTGCTAATTAAAGTAAGGAACCAACTAGTTGCTGACCTTACCGCTCTAATGCCCATGCTGCTGGCTGCATTAAGGCTCTAGTGCCCAACTGTTAGCCTGTTGCTCTGTGACCTCTTAGCTGTGTGTCACCACATATGCATCACTAAAGATAAACATGTCTTTAAAATTGTGGTATCTCTGCACAACGACCTCTCTCAATTTCCAATGTAAATAATTTTGGGGGGACAAAGCATAAGAGTGTTTTTAAGAATAGATAATCCCATTGGTCTCACAATGGGCAGTGGTCGGAGTCTGGGAGTGGCACCAGCACACTGTTATCTATGGTTGGCTTCCGTTGTGGCCCAATGTTGTGTGAATATAGCAAAAGTGTACTTTAAAGTATAATTTTTCTGAATATGTCATAATTTAATTTATGCAATTGATACATTATAAAGCACTGGATGATTAGAAATGACCATGTAGACAAAAAAAACAGTTTGGAAACATTTGTATTAAAGTTTTGATCAAAACAGACGTAGACAAATATCAAATAATTATTTGACAGGGTGCAGGTAAAAAACGAATACAGCTCAAAAAGTGATCAAATGATAAGTAAGGCGACAGACTATATATACAATAATTGCAGAGCATTCAATTGCTTTACACTCCACTTGTTGCAGTTAGCGGACTCCGAATTAGATAAAATTCCAAAATGTCTTTGTGGCCATATGTATGGATTTCAACCCATTCAGTTGTTTGAAGGTTTATCAACAAGATGAGGAAACTGAACTGAGCACAGGTGGTACCTGCATCATTACAGAGTTAAAAAATTAAGAAAATACAAATAGTGGAGAACAAGGCAAAATAGTATTTGCAATACTACAAGATCAAGAAGAGCATAATGGAGAGATACTATGCACTCCAAAATAAGGTAATGCCTACCAGGAAGAAAACAAGGAGAATGGGGACAAGAACATCAATTTGAATATCAAACAAGCACTTGGAAAGCCAATAGGTCTCGCTTTTTTGAAAGTTACGAGCTATTGCCGCTGTAAATGAAAATGTCTTTTTCACCCATGTTTTATGGGGTGGAGTGGGATTAAGTGGGTTGGGTTAGAATTGTTAGTTGTGGAATTATGTGGCATGGAATAGTGTGGTGTGGAGTGGATTTGTGTAGTGAAAGTATGTGGCATGGTGTGCAGAGGAATTATGAAGATAGTAATTATGTAGTATTGAGTGTACTGGAATTATGTAGAGTGGGATTGTGTGTTATGGAATGTAATTATGTGGAGTGGTATTATCTGTTGTGGAGTAGTATGTGGTGGAGTTTAATTATGTGGGGGTACTGCTGAATTTTGAGGCATAATGTGGAATTCTGTGTTGTGGATTGGATGTATGTGGTGTGTTATGTAATTGTGTTGTCGAGTTGAATTATGTGGTTTGTATTCTAATTATGTGTTATGGAATGGAAATGTTTGGAGTTTAATTGTATGGCGTGGAACTGTTGAGTGAAACCATGCTGATTGGAATTATGTGGCAGGGTGTGGAGTGTATTTATGTGGATTGTTGCTATGTGACATACAGAGGTTTTATGTGGTGTGTATTTATGTGGTATTGAGTAGAGTGTAATTCTGTGGAGTTGAATCATGTTGCGTTGAGTGGTATTATGTGGAGTGTAATTCTGTTGGGTGTTGTTGAACTATTTATTGGTGAATTGTATGGTGTGGTGATATGTCACACTAAACATCCAGGTATACCACAAGGTACCCAGGCGAGTGGAGGGATTCTCTTTATTCCACATCTTCAGACTATTGAGATAGGATTCATTCATGAAGCTTACCAGATTTGCCCAAGATTACACAATGTAGTGAAGTGAGAGAGTCAGTATTAAAACCCAAGTCTACTGGTTCCACAGTCAACAATTCGAGCTCCAGATCTTTTCTAAGAAATCAAATGTAGATATAACTGAGGATGTGAGCCCTTGTGTACCCCTACATTGTTATGCAGTGGCTGCCATTTTGGCTTATTATTTGAAAACATTTATTTACATTTCCATTACGGCTGATTGGTATTTAAGAACAAAAAATAAAAAATAAAAACATTGCACAATGGTCCGTCTAACATAAAAGGCCACTATGCTTAACATGTAGATCAAGGCACTTCAGTGAGTTAAAGGCTTACTGCTGAAATATTTGGTGAGCCGCACACCACAAGTTCTAACCCCAGCAAGGCTAGCTCAGTCTTTCATCCTTCCGAGGTAAGTTTACTGATTACTCTTAAACTGTACAACAAGAGCTTAGCAATTTAATAGATGTGAAGTGTGAGGCGCTGTATACAAGATAAACTCCTTGTCACCTCTGTGTAGAGTGAGGGTATTGTGAGTCACGAGGGAAGCTCTGTAAAGTAGTGCTTGTGTTTGCGGCACCATCATTTCACACTTAAAGACACTACGCCTCGGTGGTTGTTTAATCTAAATCATAGCTACCTAGAGAACAATGATGTTATCTGCTAGAAATCAGAAACGTGCATGTGTCCCCTGTGCTGTGTCAGAAAGTGTTGCTTTCTTTCGGAAGCTAGGCTTTTTTTCTGACATAGGCAGCAGGCTGAATCTCCACTGAGCTGGCTCTAGCGGAGGTGAGAATGTCTGCTTTGTCCCCTTGCGAAAATTGTTTAAATGTCTTCTGTGCTTTTTAAACAAGGTTTGGAAATCCAGGAGTCAAAAGCAGCCTTCCCAGGATCAAACAATATGGTAAAGATGAGAAGCTGGTATCAGAACTTTGGTCTTGTGCCCACAGAATGGCCAACGTAGCCTCTGGACTGAAAACAGCAGTATTTTAACACAAAGTCACTGTTAAAAGGATGAGCATAGGAAGTATGACACAGTAGCCTTAGTAGAAAGCATGGCCTGGGTAGTGGTAAGACGTAAGGGCACAGACACATTGCTAGAAAGCAATAGGAGAGGTCTAACGATTTGCCTAGGTTACTCGGTCTCCCCAAAGTGACTTGTGGTGCTTGGAGGTGCAGCTCCCAGACGATTCAGCACTAGAAGAGGCACGGATCTGCTAAAGATCACACAGTGTGTGATCTAGAAAGCTGGAATCTAAATTCACATCTCTGGAAATGAACCAGGAATTTAGCCCACTGGGTGGATCTTCCTTGTCCTTCCCAAATGTTATACTTGACCTTTCCTTCCACTCAGGAGCACATTCCACCCGTGTCAGCCAATAGGAGGTCAAGAAATCTCTCCTAAATCTCCTGTTTTATAGCTGTCAAGTACTGGAGTGGAGGTGATATTGAAGGGAGCAGCTATGCAGGGGCAGAACACAATAATGCCCAGTGACCTCACCACCACTCCGGGGCAGTAATGGAGCTCCAGGCCACAGGCCACAGGCCCCGGCTCCGGAGCCCAAAGGCACATGATGGTTGGCGCAATCTGCTGTTTGTCTCTTCGCCTCTCTGCAGTTTATGAAGGAGGAATTGGATTGTGCGATGCAACACTCGTAAAGTGAATACATAGAGAGATAGCTCTGCTGTCTACCCCCAAGTGAAGGTCTTTCAACAAGCCACCTTTTTATTTTGGATGCTCTCAACAGGCCATAAGTGTTATACTCCAAGATAGCTCTGCTGTCCACCAAAAAGTGAACCTCCTTGAAGTGCTACTGTCCACCAAAAAGTGAAACTCCTTGAACTGCTGCCATGCCGCTGAGTGCAGTTTCTCTCACAAGCCCCCAGTGTCACACACCAAGATAGTTCTACTCTTCAATAGCAAGTCATAGGTGTTACATAAGTTAAAATGCTGCTGTCTAAGGTGGCATCTCTAGCATCTCTTAATAGCTAGCTACTATCCCGACTCTCTCACCAACCTTAAATGCTCATGTGGTTTCCTCCCCCATTGATTTTTACATCCTCCTGCTGCCTTGTCTCCTCTTTCCAGGGTTTTGCCTCCCCCTTCCTTCCTGTGAACTAGACCCATAGGGACAGATTTTCAAAGAGTTTGTGTTGAGTTTGACAAAAACCCAAACTTGTAAGCATTAAAGTTTTCACTTGAAAACACGTTTTTTGGGCTTCAGAGTCAAAGCAAAAGTTCAGAAAATGTCACTCTTTGAAGGCATCACCACTTTGCGTAACAACCATAGCTGCCAACTTTGGAGGTTCAAGTCTCTGCGTCGGGTTAGCTGTCACTGTCCCATTTTTGCCAGAACAGTCCCGGAAAGTTGGGGGCTGTCCTGGGTAATTCACTATGTGGCTCAGTCCCGGCATGCCTGCGTTGGGGCATAATTGGCGAGTCACTTAGATTTGCACGATCTGCAGATTGCTCACTTTAATATGTTAAAATAAAACATGATCTCTGTCCTGTGTGTATTCAAAACCTCGAGTGGAGTACTTTCGTCAAGAATCCAGCAGATAGCACTCCTGTATTTGTTGTGAAATGTTATCAACATCTTGCTGTACTTTACTTAATCCTGTTATCACAAGAGCCAAAAGTGAATGTTAAATTATGCTAATTATGTAGGTTGGGCTGAGTGGGTGGAGCTTTGGGGCAGTGGGTGTGGTAAATTTTCATGTAAGTAATTGATATCTGTGCTGCAAAGTGTCCCTGGATTTCTTTTCAAATGTTGGCAACTATGCAAATCACTTCACCTCCCCGTGCCTACAAAAAATGAATGTGTCCTTGTGTAATGTAACTGCTGCTCATGTAAAGCACTCCAATACCTCAGGGTCGAGTTCACGCTATATAAAACAGCAAAAAAGCAAATCAGAGACTCGTTTTGAACTGTTCAGGGCTCATCATAGGTATGTTGCAGTTGACATGCTTTGTGATTAAGGAAGCACTAATGTTACATTACTTCAACCGTGACACGAGTGAAAACCAGAAAAAAATATGATATTCATTTCCTTTGACAATTCCCGCTCCTGAATGTGTTTCAACGCTATCTCGAAGAATTACATCCCACAAAGAGAAGGTGGGAAAAACTCTGGAGGCATCACTAAAAAGTCCCTGTGGTGGAGTAGGTTAATGTGTGTAAGTATACACAGGGCACAAGTCCTAAAAATAGAAGTGGGGGGGACTAACCAGGTTAGTCAGTATGCAAGGGAAATCATGGCACATGCCATCACAGCGCACGGTGTCACAACGCGTGACATTGCATGTGATATCACAGGAAGTGACCTCACTGAAAGTGACATCACAAGAAGTGACATCAGATATTAAGACCACACACAAACGATTATCAGGCATCTCATGAGTAAATTTAAGCGCATTATGAGATTTAACAAATGAGAGTTGGTGTCAGGGTTGTGCCGAAAAAGTGGCGCAATCCCAACGCTAAATCTGGGCCTTAACTAATACATTTATTTTTTTAAGCCCTGCCTCAAAGAAATTGGCAACAATGAGAAGCATGATAGTAGATCTGTTATGCTTAATTGGAGCAAAGTCCTAATTTTAAAATATTTGATTGGGTTAAGGCATCTGCTATAAAGGTGACAGTAAATCCCAGGGAATAGTATAATGGTCCAGGGGCATAACACAGACCCCGGCCGCCCCCACGCTCCACCAGGGGCCCCCTCCACGGCCGCGCAGCCAGCAACCAGTTAGCACTGCAGACATCCGTCTGGGATGTGAGTTACATAGCTTACGTTACGCTCGCAGTAGTTGCACTTCGCCGCGGCCTCATTATAAATTAAAAGGTACGCGGCTGCGTATGCGCGGTCTTCAACCTTAGGGTGGAGCATAGGTTGGGGCTGGTCATTCTCATGCGCATGTCACTTTGTGCAAATAAAAGTGCGCGTGAGGCGGCTGAGAGGGACCGTGCTGCCTTAATTCAATTATTGACAGCCCCTGGCTAAGCTTGCCCGGTCTTCTGCCGCCCACTCGAGCCTGCCACTGCCTGCCTTGCCTACCCCCCCTTCAGCCAAGAAGCCGCTGCCTCCTTTGGTGCTGATGTCTCTGTGGCAGGTAGCTCAAAGCTTTTCTTCAGGTAGGCTTTTCTTTGCATGCTCTCCTGCATTCAATCTACCTCATTAAACGTTCCCTTTCTCCGACATTCCATTCGCTATTCGGTACTCTTTTCTATTTTCTTAATTTCATTTCATGTACTCCCCTCCGTCGCGTTTCTTCCCCCTTTCCTTTATATCTCCCTCTCCCGAGCTTTTCTCCGACTTTTCTGCAACTCCATCACTTGACTACTTCCAACACTCTGCTGCAGTTCTCGCCTGATTACCCCAGTTTTTAGGTCTCGGCTCGAAGGCTGCGCTTGCGCAGTCTCGATCCGAGATTTAATGACTTGGAGAAGAGGGGCTTGAACCCGCCCCTCTTCTCCCCTGTTCTCCATTGGCTGGCCTCTTGAATGCTGGCCAGCCATTGGCGTAGAGGTCCGTCATTCCGATTAGGCCCCGTCCTTTTCGGATTCGGGGGCGTGTTTTTTTCAAGAAGTCTAATTATCTCCTCCAGCCAATGGCAAGAGGAGATAACAGAAAAACACGCCCCCGAATCCGGAAACTCCGCTGCCTTTCTCCGAGGCATTTCTGGCTGACCAAGGAGAAAGGCGGTGGTGTGGTTGGTAGCCGTCTTGCATGCGGTCGGGCTCATCTGCTGAGAGAGGCTCAACGTTAGGTGTGAGTCTACGGTGAGTTTCAGAAATCTGGTGGGGAAAATACACGTGTGTGGTGTGGCTGCTGTTGCAGGCAGGACACGCTCTACCGCCTCTGCAACCCATCCTGGTTCCATTTGCTTTGGTTTGTTACGCTTTATTTAGCAGCGCTTCATTACACAGCATGGGTACTTTCACTTTACATTTCAGCCCCGACGGAATGCATGGGCCCCCGTTTGCTATCGTGGATGCTTTATTTGCACATACAGAGCTGCCCCGTCACGCTTCATCACAAAGCATGGGCAGATGCTTTTGTTATTTATGCAGGGCACAGCTTTCACTTTAAAATTTCACCCTACCGCAACGCGTGGGCCCTCTTTTGCAGATGCTTTATTTTGCACATACAGCATGGCCGTGCAACTTTTTTTATTTATGCACAGACATAAGGCTTATCCGGGAGTCTTCCCTCAGATCCCGGTACCAGACAACAATCACCACAGCAAATGAAAAAGCAGTGACGACAGACTGGAGATCTGAAGGAACTATGGAGGCGGTTGACTAGGTCACGTGACCAGTTCGGTTTCTATTCCTCCCAACTAGTCTCTAAACTGCCTTCCCAGAAAATTGTGTGACTTGTGGTTCACAAGCAACAACACGTTATACAGGAGCTTCGAGTGTGAATTACAATCCCCAGGATGCAAAAGTGGCTCACTAGCTATAGCGTTTCTGCAGACGCTGCCACAATGTGCAAGGGGCGGGCCTAAAACCATTTCTATTGCAGGTTTTAGGTGGGCGGCTGCGTATTGGATGATCTTTGTACAGTGAAATCATGAATGGTAAATGTCTCCCCAGTGTTTCAAAAACGAGATGACAAAGTTTGTTTTCTCGCCATGAGAAGACAGCGGCAGAGTGGCACTACGCTGTTTTGGAGATTACTTAGAGGAATCATTGTTTGGTGTGCTTTGCTCTGAATGTTCGCTGTGGAGGTGCAGGTAATTTCTTTAATTACATGACAAAGGATTTAAGAAGAGGTTAGTGATAGAAACACGTTTTTACCCTTTTTCGAGCATTCAGATATCAGATCTGTCTTCTCGCATTGCGCTTACGACACAGATGAACGCTCCTGTGTCTTCGGTTCGGATTCTTGATCGATCCGAACTGCACCACCACTGCCCATTCAGCAAGAGAGGCACCAGCAGTAGAAGTAGGAGCTAAAACAATATTATTCACCCCTTGTGTTTGTTTCCATGTTTTTGCGATCTCTAATGTATTTTAAACCTCAGGCGTCGTTTGACGTTTGGAATCACGTCCTTCACAAGTACAGCTGTGCACGCCCACACAAATACAACATACCCACTCTGGATATGTAAGGGACAGTATCAGCTCCAGGCATTTTATAGATTTGCTTTCCTCACCTTGCGCTGTATTTGCTGCTGTCGCTCGTCCCGAGACAAAGGGATTACTTTTGATATTTTCCAATCACAAGCATTGCTCTTTTCTGTGACTTTCCTAATGTCTGCATATTGAATTATGTCCAGCTGGATACAAATGCTGACATTTGAATAAATACACATATCAGCAATACTCAACTCAACACTCGGCACACAGACGTACTCCCCAACCCCCTTCCCCCCCACACACACCAACCTTCAAAGTTTGAAGCCAGGTTCCCAAAATAACCTGACTTTAAGGCGTGAGTTATTCATTTAGTTCGCTATTCATTGTACAGCACCTCAACTTCGAGGTGTTTAAGTGGTTTACAATTCACACTGTCAAAGAAACAAACCTATAGTAAAAGTAACCGTGACGTTTCGCGCAAATAAACGTTTGTGCAGCAGGTGCATGAACCTAAGTACGCGTCCACATTAGTGGAGAACTGACATTAACCTGCCAGTCTCTCTGATTGACAACGAATTGGTGTGTGAGCTTGTTGGATGCTATAAATATAATCTGGGGGTTGCATTGCATACAGTTACTGTTTCTAAATTCAAAACCAGCTACCAGCATGAAGATTACGTCAAACGTTCATAATTTATGTATGGGATTATGTCATCGTAATTGGGTTTCGTGTGTGTGTAGGTGGCTCTGTGTGTGGGTGCAAATGTAATAGGTCTCGCATTTGAGAGTGATTAAGCTATTGACATTGTAAATAACAATGCCGTTTCTTTAAATGTTTTAATAACAAAAACATCAACAAAAATAATGTCATGAGCAATGCCAATAGCTCTAACTTTACCAATGCCGAGACCATTGCATTGTAAATGCTTGTTCTTAATGCATTTACGCTTCCCTTCAATATCCGGCCTTCTCTTATCCATCCCATGCCCCCTCCTGGAATCCGGACCTTTCTTCCATTCCATCATCTTTTGCACATTCCCATATAATTTCCGCATTTTTCCCTCATCCCTGCATCCCCAGTCTCTTGTCTTCACCCATCTTTCTTACATTCCCCCTGCCGGATGTAGCCCTTTCTTTCTCTCCCTGGCAGCCCCCTTTTCTACCGCATTTCTGTCTCGTGTTTGCCCCAGCTTCCTCCACGACCAGGCGTCGGGACTCACGTGGCTCAGAGCTGCACAGCTCTAGTTTGGCTTTGCATCTCTGATTGGAAGTTGCAAACCCTGCTGCTTTATTCACACCTCTCAAAGTTCACAGCCATAAATGTGTATTTTCTTCATATATAGCTGCACTGACCTGATCTCACATAAGCTGATGCCCAGGGTCGGCTTTAGCGCTGGTGGCACCCGGTGGGCTAATCTTTTTTTGTTGCCCCCCCAATTACCTCCTTCTCCATGGAGTCCTCACTCCCACCACCCAACAGAGCCCCTCTCCCACATGCATTTCATTTGTTTTAAAGCGCTGGTTGGGGTTGACTTTAGTAATAAAAATGACAAGCTTGAAATATAATGAAGCGCGCACTTAGGACTCGCCCCCCCCCCCCCTCCCCCTTGGTGATCGTCATAGGTGGAGTAGCAGGTCGGCAACACGAATAACTTCCGGGTCAACGTCGTGACGTCACTTCCGGCCGGCGCCCCGAGGGGGGGAGAGGGCGGGGGCCTATTTAGGGCGTCTTGCCCGTGTCCTCGCCCTCTCTTTGCTTACTGCGCCGGTATGCAGGGGTTTCCTTTCTAATCTCGTCGGATTGTGCGTGGCAGAGGACTGGCGCTTGGTGGAGTTTTACGGGACAGCAGCAGTGGGAGAGCATGGCTGCAGGTCCGGACGCAGGAGAGCAGTGGAGTGCCCGTATGGCCGGAAGTGCGGCGCGGCTTAAGATGAGGTGATTGAGCCATAAGTGGTGTTGGATTTTTGAGGTAAAGGGAAGGGAGCCTTTGTTGATTGTCTTGCGTTAGCAGTGGCGTTGGTTTTTGGTCGTGTGTCTCTAATAACTCGGCGGGGGAACTGATGGGGGCATCGGCCGTTTTATGGGATCACATATATTTACACTCGCAGGGCCGCGGGAGCTATGGGGGCTTAGATTTGTATCATACGAGTATCCTTGATAAAGGGTTGGAAAGGTTTTGCACGGGATTGTCAGAGAGGCGTCGGCGCCGTTGCCTGGTAACCGCCGCAGAGGCGGCTCTCTTGGAACAGGGAATGGGTACGGGTTTTCCCAGCAGATGGGACACTCTGTTTTTTCCATCGCCGCCCACGTGTTAGCCGTCGCAGCTCTTCGCATCGGTGTGCGCAGGCTGTTAAAAAATATTCACGAGTTGGAAACGTTTTATGAATTGGGGTTGGGAACATTTTATGAATATTTGAAGAAAGGTGACCTTGTCTTTATTCGAGTGTCACAGAGGTATCTCTGATAAGCGCGAATTATAATAGGATGGTGAGGGGCAGCCCAGGTGTGCGATGGTGAGGGGCCCAGGTTCGGGCCTCGACGGGCTGAGAGGTTCCGGGATCCGTTGTTACAGTAGCCTAAGGAAAAAATAGGGGACGTTGTTGCACTAAGTGTCATGTTTAGTTCATTTTGATTTTGTCCGTCTTTATATCCTGTTGAGTCTCTGGTAGCTCAGTGGGTAGAGCGGGAGACCGTAGGAGAGTATCGAACTTCTTGGGTCGCTGGTGCAAATCCGGTGTTGGGGGAGTCAGCCCAAGTGTTCAATGCCAAGGGGCCCAGGGCTGGGCCTAGGCGGGGCTGGGGGATACCAGGATCCGGAGCTAAGGTGGCGCTGTTTTTCGGGGGGTCATGTGTAATGTCCTTACATTTGCTTGGTTCAACATCCCCCCCCCCTTTTTTCTGTTACGATGGGGGACCGGGATCCGGAACTAGTGTGGCAAAGAGGTTTTAAGGTTGGAGACGCTGAATCCCAGGATAGCAGGTTAATTTCCTTTCGTTTGTCGGTTCGACATCCCCTTTTGTTCCGTTATGATTGGGGGGCCAGCCCGGTAGTGCGAGGGCGGGGGGCCCGGGTTCGAATCTCGGCGGCGGCTGAGGGTTAGAACGGGCTGTGCGGATAACAGCACGCAGGCAAGCAGTCACTGGTTGGGGGGCTCCCTGATTTACGGTGCAGGGAAGGCGCCTAACAGGCGCGGACCCGGAAATTAGAGCAACTCGGTAAGAGAAGCATTGGGGACAGGGTAGTACATTACATATGGGCAAACAGCACTTCGATGAGTTGTATTTGCCAAAGGGAAGTGAGAGCGGTTGCACCTTGCACCGGTTAGAACACCGAGGGCACAAGCAGAACGCAAATAAACCATGCTCTGACAGAACTTTCGATGTCAGTAGCATGCTGGGTTGTTATTTTAACCCGGTCGTGCCTAGGTGTTGGAACCTCATTCGTGCGCTCCGGCTACCTGTTCCGAACCTCTGGTGGTGAATGCTGTGTGCGGTTGGTGGCCGAAAGCGTATTAGGTAATATGAACGTGGTACTAAAACGACTTTAGGCATCTTCTCTTGAATTGGAAGGAACACCATGGTGTAGGGGCGGTCGGAGGTAGGGTGGCGGTGCACGTAGCGAGGGAAAGTAACTGGGAAATGGAACGTGGTGGTGACTTCAGATCAGCACAGGTTATTGCTGGTTTAGGATTAGGCAGCACGAATATTCCCCCCCCCCCCCCCCCCCCCAACGGTTAATGAGCTTATCGTAGAAGATAACTTCGACGTGGTTGAGTGGATGGCGACATGGTTTTCGGCGGGAGCGTGTGAGACGGCGTGGTGTGCGCAAGATTGTGGTTTTTCGGGCTTCCGATTGAAGTCCGGTCGAGGCGGTATGGGTTACACTAGCAGTCATGGCGTAGTATAAAGGGTTCAGCACTGGGTAGTGAGCACATGCTGATTAGTGGGGGGCCAGAAGGAGAACAATGTTGGTTATGTGCCTGTGCCTGGCGATACGCCTGGCGGCTTCACGGCGCATTGTGCCTACTCTGGGGTTATGGGATGGACTAGCACACATACAGGGCACGAGCATGGTGGATTCCTTTTTTCTTCATCTGTAAATACCTGGCTTCGGGGATGTGGCCTTTCGCAAGTTTGGTAGGAATGAAAGAGATGTGGACTGAATCTAGGCTTGCCATGCATAACCGAGCTAGGGCATTGCCCACTAAACTATTCTGGGGAACCAGGCTCGAGTCACAGCGCCTTTTTTAAGTGCAAGGGTTTCTGGGCGAAGCACTTAATCTCCTCGTGTTGGAAAAGAAATGGGTGGGGCCTTGGATAACGTATCTGGTGCGCACGTACACTGCTTAAACGCCCAATAATTTGTGGTCGTACAGCCCCATCTAAAACCACAGAAAGATACAGATTAAATATATTCTGTCATGGGGTGAGGCCAGGACTGAGTGAAGTAATCCGCAGTCCACTAGTTACTTATTACCCGAATGAGTGTGGTTGCATGGGGTAGACGTTTGTTCGGGCATTTTCATTCGGAAAATGGCAGCAGTCACGTGAAATATTCTCTGAAATGTGGGGTATGTAACAGGGGATCACCCACCTAGATTGTCAGTAGGAGCATTCCTCCCGGGGCCAGTGGGTTAGTTAGTAGCCCTAGAATGGGCGGTCACAGCTAAATCAGCCGCAGCAGTAGCCTTGGTTCCTAAGGTATTTGGAAATAAAAATTCTGTTGGTCACCAATGGTGGCCGGAGGCAGTACGGAAGTTGTTATGTCTTTCGGTACTGGCTGGAATGGGCGGGGGTTGAGAGCTGGGTATTCTCGAGAAAGCGAGTAGACTGTTGTATTCGGGGAGGGTCTTTCTCTCGCCGATGCTGTTGATGGAAACAGTTTATGGATACATGGCGACTTTCTCGCGTCATGCGCTTCCGGTCGTCTTGTCAACTGACCTTTGCTTAACGCTGGGTCCTCGTAGGGACGGGCAGTGCCGGGCTTTACCCCAACATTGGAGCTGCCACTTCCTTATTGCCTGCGGAAGATACGTCTTCGAGGTCGGTCTGTTTTGGGGAAGGTATACGCGCAGGATGTGTCAGACATCGCCGCATTGGGGCCCAGAGGGGCGTATTCGTCGCGTTTACCTCGGTGCGATCTTGGGGGGGGATCCTGCATTTCCATCAGGCCCCCCCCCCTGTTTTTCCCCTGGGCAGGCGGCGGGTGCTTTGGCGCCTCCCGCTTCGGTGCATGTGAGTCCTGGGGGCTCGATTTCCTTCTTTCAATCTGGCCGGGTGTGGGCTGGAGCTGGCATTCCTCTGTTCTTTCGTTTGCGTATGCGTCCCTGGGCCAGGACTTGTCCCTGCTTATGCACGCAGCGTATGTCGTTATGTATCTGGGGATGTAGAGGCGGTTCTTTAGCATGTAGCAGGCAAGGAGGATGCTTGGTGAGTGTGTTTCGCCCAGTGGAGGCAGCTAACAGGGACGGAGGGCAAAAATGCTGGTCCGTATCTGGCGTGAGGACGCATCGGTGGATGGTTACTTTCATGGGTACATTTGGGGTAATTAATTCCTGAGGAATTAAATACTAGTATGGGTCTGGTGATGTATCCCCTACGGCAACAGCGGCCGACCGATTGTTTTACCCGATTTCCCGCAGCAGATGCAGAGGAGTGGGGCGCTTGCGAGGGCTCCTCCAGGGGGAGCAGGCTTGTGCGGGCTTCGCGTCCTAGAGCGGTGGGAGAGCGGCAGTGCCAGGACGCTGGGGTAGACTGGCCCTCTCCTGACGCATTCTTGATAGCAGGAGCACGTAGTGGCGGGTGGATGTCCACAGAAGTATGCATGCTCATCGATTATCATATCAGTCCCACGCATAGTTAGGACGTATTGCTAGCAGGGCTATTTCCCGCAGCAGACGATGCGCGTGAGTTGGGTCACTCGATGCAGGATTAGAGAGCCTGGCTAGCTCAGTCAGTGGAGTGTGAGACTCTTACTCTCAGGGTCGTGGGTTCGTGCCTCACGTTAGGCATAAAACGAGTATTTGAGCCGCGTCATGCGCAGCAGGATAGATAGGGCGCGGATAAGAGTTAGGTAGGGTGGTAGGAGCGGTGTAGACCCTGGGTGGCCTGCCTGTGAGCAGAGCTGGTAGGGAAGGTGCTGCGCACTCAGTGACAGCGGGCGCAAGACGTCGTGTGGGACTCCTGTCCCCTGGGTGGGTTATCCTGCACTGCAGAGGTAACATGACTGACGAACCGGGCCATTTGAATAAGATATGCGCCAAGCCTGAAGATTGAGAACCTAGGGGTCACAGGTCGCTTGGGGTGGGGAGGGTGAAGGGCGGTCTGCCCTGGTCCCCCTTGTGGCGGTAAAGAGGCCACATAAATTGCCTTTACATTGATAAGGGGAGTCCTCCGGTATATTCCGTAGGCCAGCACTGAGGTGGAGAGACGGTAAGCTCACCCCAGAGAGAATGGGACACCGGCTGGGGGCAAGGGCGCCAGTTTAAAAATAGGGCATGGGGCTTCCGCCCCTGGTTATTCCCTACGAGCCCCGTCGAGCAGCCTGGTGGTGGAGGGGTGGGCCCCTCAGGTGGCGGACCTAGACCAGATGACAGGGGCTCACCCCTCAAGGACGCAGGTGGGTTGCGCCTTGCGTGGTTCTCAGTTGGTTGGGCGAAGCGAGCCAGAAGGCCCCTTAGTGCTGGAGCAATAGACAATGTTTTCTGGTGAATAAATTGAGTTCTACCCGACTGGCACGAAGCTAGGGGCAACTCGAATATAAATATGGTTTAACAATTGAATTATTGAATTTGATAACTCCATATCGTATCAAATTGTATGATTTATATATTGTCATGTTTGTGTGATGATTTGTAATAAACATGCCTTTTTTATCCCACAGCTCTGGTTGTCAAGCATTGATTTGTGGGTTTGGTTGGGGGCAGGGGTTGGGAGCCATCCTGGGGGGTACGAGTCCTATGACAAGCGCGAAATATAATGAAGTGCGCACTTAGGACTCGGCCCCCCGGGCACCCGGGCACGCCCCCCCCTCCCCCTTGGTGATCGTCATAGATGGAGAAGGCAGGTCGGCAACACGAATAACTTCCGGGTCAACGTCGTGACGTCACTTCCGGCCGGCGCCCCGAGGGGGGGAGAGGGCGGGGGCCTATTTAGGGCGTCTTGCCCGTGTCCTCGCCCTCTCTTTGCTTACTGCGCCGGTATGCAGGGGTTTCCTTTCTAATCTCCCACCCACCCGTCCCTAAAGTTAGAGATTGGGGAGGTGTTGGATAGGGATTAGAGTGTGGCGGTAAAGAGGCCACATAAATTGCCTTTACATTGATAAGGGGAGTCCTCCGGCATATTCCGTAGGCCAGCACTGAGGTGGAGAGACGGTAAGCTCACCCCAGAGAGAATGGGACACCGGCTGGGGGCAAGGGCGCCAGTTTAAAAATAGGGCATGGGGCTTCCGCCCCTGGTTATTCCCTACGAGCCCCGTCGAGCAGCCTGGTGGTGGAGGGGTGGGCCCCTCAGGTGGCGGACCTAGACCAGATGACAGGGGCTCACCCCTCAAGGACGCAGGTGGGTTGCGCCTTGCGTGGTTCTCAGTTGGTTGGGCGAAGCGAGCCAGAAGGCCCCTTAGTGCTGGAGCAATAGACAATGTTTTCTGGTGAATAAATTGAGTTCTACCCGACTGGCGCGAAGCTAGGGGCAACTCGAATATAAATATGGTTTAACAATTGAATTATTGAATTTGATAACTCCATATCGTATCAAATTGTATGATTTATATATTGTCATGTTTGTGTGATGATTTGTAATAAACATGGCCTTTTTTATCCCACAGCTCTGATTGTCAAGCATTGATTTGTGGGTTTGGTTGGGGGCAGGGGCTGGGAGCCATCCTGGGGGGTACGAGTCCTATGTATATCCACCCAAACAAACCCTTTTTAGCAACATTAGGAATAGATCAGGAAAGACGGGGGATAAAAAGAACATAGCATCCTAACCTATACCATGCAGTTTACTTGCAGCTCTTTGATGACAGTTCATAAGTTGCCATTCTATATTAGGATTGTAACTCATGAACTTGTATGACATAAGGTTCTCTGTGACAAAAACAGTAACCCACTGAGCTATCTACATAAAATGCAGTTATGTGATCTGCTTTGTACCAGTGGCCTAAAATTAGCCCCAGAGTGCGGGGGCCCTGAACTACAGGGACACTGTGCATGGGCGGCAGCCCTAGACCTGAGAGTTCTTGACTGGTTTCGGGGCCAGGGGGTCCCTCTATGTACTTTTGCAGGGGTGCCTCCACAAGTTTCGTTAGGCCACAGATAACTCTGGAGTTCATCGCATTTGTTGGAGAGATCTGTTTGGTGAAGTCCCAGATTTGTATCAAAGTAGTATAAGGTTAATGTGTCTCCTGCAAAGCACATTATGTACATGCAGATGACAGATTTTTATTTTATGTAGATTGTAAAGTGGGTTACTGCTTTTAACACATAGATCATCTTGTTTCCTGCAGTTCATAAATAGTAATCCTTGTAAAATTGCACAGTGAGCTATGAAGGACATGTGACTCCTACACCTTGTAACCCTGCCTCATGTAACTCATCTTTGTACATTGATTTGCACATGTACATGATTTATTGTCAATATATAATGTGTATGTTATGTAAAGAGCTCTGACACCCTGCAATGGGTTGAGTAGTGCTATAAAAGAAATAAAACAGTGCTACTGAAATTGTTATTTATGTAAATACTGGGACAGACCAACACATCTGACATTCTTACAGTGCATTTATCTCTTATATACAGGGACTGAACGAAGGCAAAAGCATGCCTATCTTAAGTACTTGTGAAAAGATAACAAGCTGCATGCCTTTGTTGGCATTTACATTTAAGTGTTAAGTTCGAGGCAGCATCCAGTCAGGATATACAAACAAAACTTCGGCCCAGCTGGAGGTGAAATAAAAGCTTCCTCGCTGCTGGGAATTGAAAGCAGACAACGTGCAGGCGCTGCTGAACGTATCCCGGGGTCTGAAAATTACACCGGTACACATTCAGTATATTACTGTGGGGCCCATTTCTTGGCAGGGGGTACAGCGTCCATCCTGTGAAAATAGTGGGTGGACGCTGTGTACCTGCGTGTACCCCAAACTTGTTCCCGCAGTATACATATCATATTGAGCAAAACAACTGGAGTTAAAGAGGCCAAGCCCGCAAAGGGACAAAATCCAATAACAGCCACCAGTGCTTTAAATGAGGGGAAAATAGTGCAGGTACTCATTTAAATGAGGCGAGTGGGCGGGGCTTGGGGGCGGGGCTTAGGGCAAGACATTCCGATACTTATTGACTTCTATACTACTTGCCGCATATACCAAAACACATAAGAAATGTCTTACAATAAACAAAGCAGGTTTGTTTACTCATTACACAAAACGAAAGCCAAATGCTGAGATATTTTAACATTTCCTTGTTTTGTAATATTTGCAATATCAAAACTGTTAATTGCTTTTGCTTGACACAATTCTACATATTCTCGAGTGAGAGAAAGAAACAAGCAGACATGCACACACAAAGCATTCCACACAATTCCTTTAATAAAACTTCCAAGAGTGTCTCTATTCTCTCCCCCTTTCTCCCGTTTTTCTCTCACACAAAAACAATCACAGGCAAGCACACAGGCAAGCAGACAAACATAAGCAGACACTTAAAAGAATCAGGTGGGAATAAAGCCATTTGAACCTGGTTACCTTCCACGGCTTTCTTAATTACACTGTCACCAGGCTGCCTCGTCTTGTGTTTGCAACCCAGCATGATGGTGAACACCCGGACGGTATGCAAATGAGCCCACGCTTTATTGTTCAGCAGGGGCTCGGCTCAGGTCTACAGAAGTGCCTTGGCTGTCAGAGACAGGCCACCAGCACCAGCGTTTCATGAGTACCGGTACTCTCCTCGGTAGTAGAGAAGTGTCGGTGCTAAGAGTGATAAATCTCAAAAGTGCCGGTACTCAGCACTGGCCTTAACAATCATAGTGCAAATCTAAAGCAAGCTGAAATGAAAAACATTCATGTATTAAACCCAAGGTTCAGTGCTACAAGATTTGGCTGCATCTGGGAGTCGAGAGGATGTGGGTCAAGGTAAGGGTCATCCTATTAACAAAAGCCCTGCAGCGACAGCGGTGCGAGGCCTGAGCTTCGTGCCCCCCCTCCAGCACTGGCAGACCCCTGTTCTGATCGCTCCAAACTGGTTTCGGAGCGTGGGGGGCCTCCTGTTTCATATGGAAGCAGGTCCTATATTTTTGAGGTGAGCACGGGGCCCTGGGCAGCTACCCACACTGGCCATGCCTAGCGCCGGCCCTGCTCCTGCATGTGCTTTTCAAGGGGGGGGGGGGGGAGGGGGGCTCAAGTTTCGTTACCACTTGTAGGGGTGCGCACTGCAAAGTCATCTGTTGACACGGACCTGGAGGTTCTCTAAATAAAATGTCAAGTGGAAAGGCTGAATGAATTGTTGAATGCGAGCACCTCCGTGTGTACTGTGTCACGCAGAATGTAGCCCAGGGAAGGCTATGCTTTAACATGCATGCATATAAGGACTTTCAGTGAGTTGGCATAGCCATCCAGAAGAAACAGCCTGGATCAGGTACAGATTCTCAAAGAGGGCCAAGCAGCTGGACTGTGTGATTACCCAACCTAGAGAAGAATGTGGAATAATTAAGCATAGCCAGTCCTTTTGTGATGCACCAGCATCTGAAAAAAACTAAATGGCTGATCGATTAATTGAGACATGTGGAGTGATAAAGCTCCCGTAAGGTATGGGAGATGTGCACCCTAGACAAGTACCAGTGTGTTAGCTGGTCAAGAAGAGGACCAAGAGTGACAATCTTCCAGAATGAGATGGCTTCTAGTTATCAAGGTACGTAGGAATGTAATAATTGAAAACTGTCGAGGAAAATATCGAAGAAAAGTGGAGTGGACCTGGCAGCTGCACCCACTGCACACATCGGGGTAGGTGCTGAGCAGGGGGCAGCCTTGTGATGATGCAGTCTTGTCAGATAATCTGGAGATAAAGCATCTGCACAGGATTCGGGAGGGTCTTGTCCACAAGAATATATGAGCAATTGTGTCCCTAAGTAGATCAGATAGACAGCAAAATTAAGTAACATAATCAATTAAATATGCCTTCTTGAGACAAGGTATAATTTAGACACCTTGAAGGTTTATTAAATAATTAAACTTCATTACAGGCAAGATATGGTTAGTCTTAAAATCAGGAAAATATGCATAATAAATAAAACACAGGAAATTAACATAGGGCTCAATAAAATTGCAGAGATCAGTTGACTGTACCAGATGGGGCTGGCATTTAGGCCAATGCAGCAGCGTGAGATTTAGAGGGTCTCGTCGGTAGAATCCACACGTTTTTCTAAGCCCAGAGTATGCAATAAATCAATGGGGCTGTTATCTAAGAATCAGGAAAGCAACACTGGCATGTTTCCAAAATAACCCCTTTTTATAGGAAAATACACATTGAAAATCACTAAGTCAGCATAAGGTGGGCAAAATGTTGCATAAGTTCAGCAAATCACAATACATAATAAAATAGAACATTACCTAGCATCATCCTAACACCCAGGGCTTTAAGTGGGAAAAAAAACTGGGGGTGCTCTAAAAGGGACGTGGCAAATTTCTTAAAGGGGTGTGGCCTATCCGAGTAGGGGAGTGGTCTAAATCAAGATAACTAGCATTGTGTGCTTAAGAAAATCATGAAGTCGCATACAGCAAAGGATAATAAAATAGGCAAAAAGGTATATCTATTAAGTAAGAGCCATAAAATACCAAACACTTTAAAAAACATGTAAAAATTATTTACATTACTTAGGAATCTATTGCAGAATTTCCCAAAACCCTTGAATATATTCACTGTGTCTATTTTGCTGCGGTTTCTCACAACAATTTTCTTCAGCAGATCTTCTACCTTTTGCAAGCCAACTCTTTACATACAGCTTTGCGTCAAATGTTTCAAATGGAGGACCATTGAGTTTTACCCATAAGCATGAAGAAATGGTCTCTACAAGAAGAGAGGCCCTTGTTGGACAAGCAATTAGGTTCATTGCGCTGAAACCTCTCTCGCAATCCGCATTACTTGCTGGCAGGGTTTCCATGCAAACTATTAACTTTTTTTAATGCTTCAGGGGTTTTCTTTCCAGCAAAATCTTTGAAAAGTCTAAAAGCTTGGATAGTATCTCTTGCTGGCAGCTGAAACTCTGAACACAGTTTCTGGATATCTGTTTCACATAAAAAATGCATTCATCACCAGAAGGCAAGTTGCCTGCATCTAGCACACTGAAGCTGGCTATAAGTTCTTTCTCAGAATCTGGGGCACATCGTTTATTGATATTTACAGACAGACTTTGGTAAAACTGATTTTAATTAAGGGCAACAGAGTTACTTCTACCATGGAAAAGAGGAACATTCTTGAATTTGCCCTCGTCAACCGCTCTCTGAGCCGCAGAAGCAAACTCCCCTGGTGAGTCCTTCATTGCTCTAAAGATTCGTACTTGACTAACCAAAAGTCTGTGTGCATTAACAATTGTAATGTCCCTCCTCGCTAAGGCAAATGCTAAGTCTTTGAGCACTTGAAGTGCATCACACATTACCCCCAAATCTCTGATAAAAGAATAGGATGTAAGCTTCTTCAAGAGACCTTCATACTTACTCCGGTCTCTTATGGGTCTGGATGGGTCTTTAGAAGCATTCTCAAAATGTTTGCACAAGGCAGGGAAGCAGTTCCAAAAAGCTTTCACAGATCTGTAACTGGATGCTACCCATCTAGTATCAAGCATTTTCCCTATCTTCTGAAGCTGTACATATAGCTCTCTGGCGGCCAGATTTAGCTCTCTCTGGTTTTTTGGTGACATGCTGTATGTGGCATACAATGAGTCCATGAAAATCTTGAAGTGATTGACCCCGGCAACCTCATCAACTGTATCTGCCACAGCAAGTTCTAGTCTGTGAGCCAAACAGTGCCATGTCAGTACAAGATTTGGAAATTCTGATTTCAGCAATGCTACTACACCTCCTTTTTTACCAAACATTACTGTTGCTCCATCTGAACATACTGCAATTAAGATATCATGTAGCGGACTTTTTGTGAGTCCAACCTTTTCGAAGTAGCTTAGGAGAGCTGTCTTTACGCCAAGGGCATTTGTTTCTGCCAGCTCCAGAAGGCCGAAATAGATGGTCACTGGGGTACTTTCATTTCCAAAAATGCCACGGAGGTAGATGATTAAGGTAGAAGCATTGTTAATAAAAGTGCTTTCATCAATTAATTCTGTGATCTTTGGTTTGTGTTGTCTGAATTAACAGTGTCACAACAATTTTACTCCAACTGACCTTCAGAACCGGTCAGACATCTAAATGTATAGACGGAATACTATGATGAAGTTACTGTGGGGGAGTGTTTACTTCACCGATAGGTGAGCAAGGAAAAAATTCCTTTTGATTTAGGTACCCTCACACACCCTAGTGGTGTCATGCATCATCATCGGGTCACCCCGACGCCTAAAAGTCGGGGTGGGCTCAACCACAGTGTTGGGAGCTCTTTGAAGATGTTACAGACCAGGGGGGCTAAAAAATTCATTTAAAAAACCTCAGACAGATCCCCAGTATCCCTTTATTTGCGGGTCTGTCTGGGATACTAAAATACTTCAAATAGGGTCTTTGTAGGATAATTATGGTCCTAAGACCCTAGTGCCAACATGTTTCAGTCCTTGAAATGGCCTTAAAGGTCCAGGACTTTCATCAGGGCAAAACAAAGGCCACCCAGGAAAACAGTGCAGGGGATTCCCTAGCCTGTTTATAGATGCAAGGGCAGAGTAGCTGCTCCTTGAAAGAGTGACTGATTTATTAATCCGTCATACTTCGTATTCCATCTGAAAAGAGAATAAAAGAAAACAAACAGCAACCAACTTGTATTTGTGTGTTTTCTTAGTGGCCATTCCCAGTATTTGCCACGAGTAGTACCTACATGTGTTTAGGTGATCATTAGGCCAGGTGGTGTACAACTCACTCCATCCATGTGCCACTCATACCTGTATCTGTACACTTAGTCAGTGTGCCAGGTATATTGTGCGGTGGCGAAATCGCTCGCATCCTAACTGTAACTCCATGCCAGTTAGTGTACACTATCAATATAAAAAACTCTCTTATGTACCACTCACACTCATCACTCCTGTGGCATCCGTGATCGAACATGGTATTGTCTTGACCATACGTGATTCATAAAAAAACTGTGTGGTTTCTTGTGACATTTCACACATGCATTCTCTCTTACCCGATTTTCGGACGGGCTCTGTTTCTCAGGGGATCGTAGGACTGTATAGGGGTAGCTCTGTAGTCACACTCTTTTGTAGGGACCCCCGAGTATGAGGGAGAGAGGAGATATATGGAAGTGATATAAGGATACTCTAATGATGAACATCTATCACGATGGGGACGGTAATCTCTCCATGCGAAAAAATACTCCCCCGCTCTGTCACCCCACTTACTTCATCAAGAGTCCTGCCCCGTTTGTCCACCTACTTGGTCTCGATCCCCGGTGTTTCGCGCCATGTATCGTTTGGATGGTGAGTTTATACTTCCGCATATGACGTAGCTTGACTGGGTTGGTCAACACGCTCACGGGATGTTTCACGTCAGCATATCATCCCGTCTACGCTGGTAAAAAGATTGTGGCAGATTATTTAAATGTTTGGCTAAAAACAAGGTTAGGGTTCACTTATCCAAACTCAGATTTTTCTCTGAGGGAGGAACAGTATTCTGATTCTCTTCTGTGTACGCGAAACACGTGACCGGATTCTGATCCAATCAGGTTTGACAAGGATTTTGTAGTCCCGAATTAGTAAACGAAGGGAAATGTAGTTTCAAACACTTCAGGCTTGGCTTTTAGCGAGAGCTGGATTTTCTATTCATATTAATACTAAGTTCTTCAAGGTTTTATTAATTATAAATAGGGACTTTAAATACTCGCAAGAGGTCGTGCGTGCATTAACACTGTTCTAAGGAGTACACATATCGTCAGGTATATTTTGAGGATGTATAGTATTTCACAACGTTAGGGTATGGTCTAAAGGAGTTGTAAAAACTTGCTGTGGTTCTTTATGTGTGTTTCACCACTACCCGATTTTTCTTATAGCAAATTCATATACCCTGACTCCTAGGGTACTCTGATTGATATGTATTGGATCTAATTCATAACAATTTAAAGTGTGCCACTTAATGTTACTGATACTACACAACTTTTGGGGGTGAATGTAAGATCTCTTATTTGTTTAATTGATTCCAAGGTATGGAATCATTGAGACCCGTTTCATGAGTTTTCAAACGATAAACCCATCGTTGCTCTCTTTCTAAGAGTTTTTTTTGGGGGTTGCCAGTGTTCTTTATCTTTTCAAGGACAGTCCATTTTAATTCAGTATCCTTATGATTTTTCTCATTATAGTGTGCTGTCAGTTTAGTGGCTGTGATTGCTCTCCTTATTGTGCTCCTGTGTTCGCTAATGCGGACCTTGACTTTCCGAGTAGTCATCCCAATGTATTTTAATCCACATGGGCAATTTATCATGTAGATGACTGAATCGGAATTACAATTTGCATGTGACCTTTGCTCCCATGGTGAATGTAAACCCAGGTCTAAGGTCTTGGTATGTTCTGTGAAAGGGCAAGCGACACATGAGCCGCACGGGTAATGTCCCACGACAGGGGATGTACCCCAGAGTGTTGTCTGATTTGCACTACTAGATGCCAAAGTGTTGGTGTGTACTAGGGCATTTTTTAAACTACTGTTTCTTTTAAAAGAAAACATTGGTTTCTCAAAGGCCAATCTGTTAGATGTCAATATGGGCCATTTTTTGTTTATTATTTTCTTCAATTCATTTGATGATGAATTGTACGTAGTTACGCAAATCAGCTGATCCAGTTCATTTTTCACATTTGTTTCCAAAAGAGCCTCTCTTGGGGTGTTTCGTGCTCTTTTGTTCGCCCTGTCCACGATCTTAGTTGGATATTTCTTCTGTTTCAGCTTGTTTTTCAAAATTGCTGCTTCTTTTTTGTAAGTCTGGATGTTGGAGCAATTCCTGCGAATTCTAAGGAATTGTCCTACTGGGAGATTTTCTCTAAGGGAGCGAGGGTGAGCACTGTCAAATCTTAGTAGACTATTACTATCCGTTGGTTTGGTATACAGGGAACTTTCAAGAGTCCCGTCTTTCGCTGTGAATGTGACATCCAGGAAGGAAATTTTCTCCCTGTCCATGTTCATTGTGAATTGAAGGTGGGGGTTCAGGGAATTTATCCATGTCTTAAAATTGTCAAGGCTCGTTATATCACCCTTCCAGATCATGAAGACATCGTCTATATATCTGTACCATTTGTGGATGTTCTCACTAAATGGGTTGTGTGTCCATATATGTTGGTCTTCAAAAACACTGACATACAGACAGGACAGACTTGGGGCGAATGTGCTGCCCATTGAAGTACCGTGTACTTGTAAATACATCTGGTCCTCAAAAATAAAGAAGTTTTCAGTAAGGGCTAGATGTATAAGGGTAACCACCCATTCAACGGGAGCTGCCCATTTCCAGTCTTCTTGTGTTAAAATCTCTTGTGCTGCTCTAATACTCTCCGTCTGTGGTATATTAGTATAAAGAGCTTCCACGTCCAGGCATACCAGGAAATTCTCCATAGGGTTATATTCAACCTGTGTGAGGAGGTTAAAAATGTGCTTTGTATCTTGGACGTACGATTTGATTTTCTTTACCAAGGGACGTAAAAACCAGTCAGTGTATTTAGACAATGGCTCCAAAATGGACCCAATCCCGGACACGATGGGTCTGCCTGGGGGAGGAATCTTCCCCTTATGTATCTTGGGGATAGTATAAAATAGTGGGGTTCTGGGATCTTCCTGATTCAAAAAAGCATGTTCCTTTTTAGTGATCCACTCCTGGGTGAGCGCATCTGTTGTAAGTGCCAGGATGGATTTTTTAAGACGCTGTGTTGGATCCCTGTTAATCTTCTTATAATACCTGGTATCCGCCAGTAGATTTAAACATGCCGTTCTGTATGCGTTCGTGCTCTGAATCACGGTAGCTCCTCCCTTGTCAGCCGGTTTTATTACTATATCCGATCTGGTTTGAAGGAATGTAAGTGACTTGCGTTCTCTGTTGCTTAGGTTGTTGAACCCGTCTCTTTTAGGTTTTAGTGACTCCACTTCCTTGGTGACAGACTCTTCAAACGCCAGGACTTCTGGAGGCATCATGTTTGTAGGTGGCATAAAAGTGGACTTCAGTCTTAGATCGGTATAGTTATCCTTTTCCAAGGGTTTCTCTGTATTCAGAAAGAAGGTTTTCAATCGTATCTTTCTGAAAAATTCACCCAGCTCACAGTGGAGGCGAAATTTGTCCAGATAATTAGTAGGGACAAATCCCAACCCCTTGTTCAGGACGCTTAGTTCGTCTGAGGTCAGGACAACATCAGTGAGATTAACCACTAGTCCCTCGTCTTGCTCGTGCTGGGCTGCTGGTCCCTGGAGTTGCTCCTGGTGTTCATCGTACTCCTGTCTTCTTCCCATTGGATTCTTTTGTTGCCTCTTCTTCCACGTCTCCCTCGTCTTCCGCCCTGACCTAAAAAATGTTGGTTAAAGTCAGGCTGGAAGTATGGGCCTGTTGGAAACTGGGGAGGTCCATGATACTGAACAGGGCCAAAGGGTCCTGGTCCTGGCCAGGGATACATCTGCTGATGTGCATATCTCTGGTTATAGTTTCCTCTTCGTGGTCTCCTTGCCTTCCCTCTCCAGCTTTTGTTTGATCCGTCACTTGACCAGTCATCATATTCAGAGTCAGACGATCCTGTCTGATCACTCCTTCCTGATCCTGAGTCTGAAGGTTCCTGACCTTTATAATCGTCTTTGATGTAAGGGTAAACTTTCTCGTGGCTGAATTTTTTCAGGTCTTTTTGTAGTTTGTTGATCTTATTCTGCATAAGATAATCTTTATGCTCATTGATTTCCTTATTGACCTCTTCAAGTTTCTTTTTATACAGGGTTAATTTAAGTTCCGTAAGCAACGAGTCCTCGCTGATTTTAATTTTTATCAGTAAGGCTTCTGAGAGACGTTTAGCCGATCTCGTGAGCATCTCCAAGCGATCAATGACCATTCCTTCTTGAATTGTGGATCATCAAGAAATATCCTTGGTGCATTCGTCACTAATAGCCCTGATGGTGCAACGTTGCCACGGAGATATTCAGTCATGATAGCCCCATGTAGGAGAATTTTCATTTGACTCCGTTTTAATTCCTTAAGTTCATCCCAATTTTGGGCCTGCGTGAGAGACTGGTTGATGTTTGTATCGGTTAGGAGGGATGGACCTGCTAATATTGCACTTGCCTCCTCGTCAGAATAGCCAATACCATATTGTTCCGCCATAGTTATCGTTATTTTAGAGAGGTAAAAATAAATGTTCTGTAGATAGTGAGAGGATGTCACTGGAGAGTGATTGGAAAAGGTGTGATAGAGAGTTAAAATACATTAATGTGTGTTATTCAGGTATTTCCTGTGAATTAACCCTACAGCTGTGCGCTGCGCTAATTACGTATACACAAGAGGCTTATTGAAAAACGTTTTTCAATTGTGCCAAAAAGGGGGTGGAGAGGATTCTAGGTCGGAGTAATACCTCCCTATATAAACAGTGTCACAACAATTTTACTCCAACTGACATTCAGAACTGGTCAGACATCTAAATGTATAGACGGAATACTATGATGAAGTTACTGTGGGGGAGTGTTTACTTCACCGATAGGTGAGCAAGGAAAAAATTCCTTTTGATTTAGGTACCCTCACACACCCTAGTGGTGTCATGCTTCATCATCGGGTCACCCCGACGCCTAAAAGTCGGGGTGGGCTCAACCACAGTGTTGGGAGCTCTTTGAAGATGTTACAGACCAGGGGGGCTAGAAAATTCTTTTAAAAAACCTCAGACAGATCCCCAGTATCCCTTTATTTGCGGGTCTGTCTGGGATACTAAAATACTTCAAATAGGGTCTTTGTAGGATAATTATGGTCCTAAGACCCTAGTGCCAACATGTTTCAGTCCTTGAAATGGCCTTAAAGGTCCAGGACTTTCATCAGGGCAAAACAAAGGCCACCCAGGAAAACAGTGCAGGGGATTCCCTAGCCTGTTTATAGATGCAAGGGCAGAGTAGCTGCTCCTTGAAAGAGTGACTGATTTATTAATCCGTCATACTTCGTATTCCATCTGAAAAGAGAATAAAAGAAAACAAACAGCAACCAACTTGTATTTGTGCGTTTTCTTAGTGGCCATTCCCATTATTTGCCACGAGTAGTACCTACATGTGTTTAGGTGATCATTAGGCCAGGTGGTGTACAACTCACTCCATCCATGTGCCACTCATACCTGTATCTGTACACTTAGTCAGTGTGAATTAACAGACCAATCTTTGTTGCATTTCCAGTTCAATGTGTTTTATTATTTCAGTTGCAGTCACATTGCTGTGCAAAACGCGACCCACTGCACTGCCATTCTTTGCCTGAAGGAGAATTAGATCAGGGTGGTCAGTGAAAGGGCGATCTTTTTTTGCCAAGTAGTAGGCAGTGTCAAATACCCTGCATGTGCTCTCCATATGTTTTGCATTACATTCGTGTACTGTCACCACCAATGTATTTTCCTGCTGAGCTGTAAGAATGTCTTCAGCTGCCAAGTGACCAGCGCTCACCTTATGCTTCATAATCTTCTTCCTGAGCTGTTTCTGCCTGAAAGCTTTTCTGTCACCGGAAGGACCAACCTCGCCATCTGCCCACTCTTTACTTATGCGCATGCCCTGGGTGTTATTGTGCACTGAAAGACCTGTTGATTTAGCCAGTTTGCAGGAAGAACATCCAATATTGCCTGACTTAAGATGCAACCCTTTATATTCCTCTTGAAAGTAATACAACTGTTTAGTGTTCCAGCAGTCAGGGAGTTTGACGGTTTCTTTCTCAGGCACACGTTGAAGTCTTTGTAAAGGTGGACTGTCCTTAGCAGACTCTTGCTGAGTTTTACTAGCCTCATCACTAGTTGATGGCACTGGACAAGACTCCTCTGTAACACGCTGGCGCTTCAGTGACGGTAGGAAGTCAATCATTGAAGACTGCATAGACTTGCGCTTCAGAGCAGAAGCAGATAAGCCACTAGTACCCATGGTAAAATTTAGATCTTCCTTCTTGAAGGCTGGACTGGTATATCTGAAAAAGAAAAAAAAATATTCCTCTGCTGATTTCCTCTGCTGATTTTGGTTTCCAGGTGATAAGGCCTTGCGTCACGCAACGTGAATATTAAGCCTCTTATCTGCAACAAAAATTGAATAGTTTACTCCAGTGATCAACAATGTTTAATTGGAGTGCCATTTGGCAGGCAGATGTTACTCTTCATTTTGTGCTGCTCCTGAAAGGATCTTTCATTGTGCGGTGGAACAAGAATAGACTACTGCATGGAAATAAGAATATCCTGAGGCACTGCCTTCCTACATCGCACAACTGCATAAAACAATGACTATCCCAGGGCACTTCCATCCTTCTGCTTCGCTTCATAGAATATTAGCAAAAAATAAATATGGATAAATACAGACAAAAAATTGATTCAAATGGTGGCTTTTACACCACATATTTACTGCAAATTGTTGCACAAGCGGGATCCAAATATAGCATTTTAAAGCACAAGTGTGAAGAAAAATTACAAACATATCAAAAATGTGCCCAATCCTCTAACTGGTCTGCTTGCAAAATAACCCCCAAGCCAAACACACACAGCCAATGGAAACAGGCCCTCTAATTGTTTTCTACACAGTTGTCAGCCCTTCTCAACAGCATTGTTATATTTAGAAGGGGGCACTGACAGCAGTTATTCGCAGGCTGCTATATTTCAATGTGCCAGCACTTCTCATTATCCCTCATTGTGGCCTAATTTGCACCAGTACCGGACTCTTTTTCGGTAACATCTGCATCCAAAGTCCCAAAATGTGTGTTTTTACCAACTACAAAAAAATGATTGTATCCTCAGGTAACCCAACTGGTGCTATTATGTAAAGCGCTCTGATACCCGAATCTGGTCAAGTTCGCGCTATATAAAACACCGTTAAAAAAAAAAAACTAACAGTGTACTTAGGAGAGGATATTTCCCAACAGTTGTTAGGAGAAAATGCCAATTCAAGACTGGAGCAAACGTAACCATCACCAGAGAGAAATTCCACAGTAATCGGTGCAAATTTGCCCAAAGTTTGTTGAGCTGGCTTTAAGTGAGCACTTGCGATCCATTCCTTCCCATTTTTCTTTAATTATTCTCTTATTACACACTTAAGGGAAACTGTCTAATTTCAAGTAAGTGTTATTTGGTATCCCAGTAGTAACTAAGCAATTTCCCTGAGACTGCATAGTTAACAAAGGTACTTGATGCAGACTAATGGTTTAATATAAGATGTTTGATGTCATTTTTCAAAAACATAAAATATGGTATAATTCAAGCATTCCACCCATCACTTTTCCCTCACTCAGAAACCCAAGTGTAATGGATTTGTCAAGTCACGAGTCGAAACGAAGTTGCACATCAACCTTATACCTGGTACCAGTCAGTGTGATTGTATATTCCCCATCTGTGTAGAGTGCCACACAGGACTTAATTACATAGGAAGAGCAGAGCAATGTGAAAGTAGATGAAAATGAAACTCAGAGGGGTCCGTCTGGGTCGGCTTTACTATTGACTTGAGATATCTACTTACTTCTGAATTGTGCCTGAACATTTTCAATGCAGCCACAAGTTACATTACACAAGATCATATACATTTGTAGGGGGACTGGGGGGCACAGTGAGATTAAGTCTTAATCTCACTGTGCCCCCCAGTCCCCATAAAAATGTATATGATCTTGTGTAATGTAACTAGTGCTCATGTAGCTCACGTAAAGCGCTCCAATACATTCGGGTCAAAACAGAGCTATATTAAACTGTAATATATATATAGAACAGGACTTTTCTTTCTATAGCCCACTGGAGGGTTTTTAATGATCCTTGAATTGTTTTGAACTGCACGAAAACCACTGGAGGTTATTAATTAATTTTGAGCTAAACCACAAGTTCCAGCGTGCATTAGTATTAAGCACTGAAGCAGGCACACCGGAGGCCAATAAAAGTTGACAACGCAGGGAACTGTGGGAGCCAAAACACTGCTTGCGTTCAAAAAGCCTCTGAAGAAAGAGCATGAAGCTCTGAAACGCGTCAGGCTGGGGGATGAAAGAATTTGGAATGAAAATGCCTGTTCTGAAATAAAAGGTTTGTGACAAATCACCGGCTGAAGGAGTGTGTCTCTATTGCAAGGACACCTTTGGGATGAATAAATACACGGCGAGCCCAGCCGTGAGAGAACGCACCACCCTTCGGACTTGAAAAGGGTCCGATTTTCCTGAACTGTTTGGGGAAACTTGATCGGCGCAGTTGGTTTCTAATTATAGAACAGGACTTTTCTTTCTATAGCCCACTGGAGGGTTTTTAATGATCCTTGAATTGTTTTGAACTGCACGAAAATCACTGGAGGTTATTAATTAAACCACAAGTTCCGGCATGCATTAGTATTAAGCACTGAAGCAGGCACACCGGAGGCCAATAAAAGTTGACAACGCAGGGAACTGTGGGAGCCAAAACATGCCTGTTCTGAAATAAAAGGTTTGTGACAAATCACCGGCTGAAGGAGTGTGTCTCTGTTGCAAGGGCACCTCTGGGATGAATATATATATATATATATATATATATATATATATATATATATTCACTGAAAAAACCATAGGTCTCAGGGGCGTTATAGTTAGCTGGACTTTTCACTCGTACAAAACCATTGAAAGTCCCCCGTTATAGTTAGTTCAGCTAACTATAACTTGCGCGCCCGCAATGCACTGCTGATGACGTCTCATATTACATCACTCATGACATGGTCAGTGACATCACTCATGACATCACTGATGACATCTCAAATGACATCACTGATTACATCATCCAGTGAATGTGTGTTTTTCTGAAAATTACATATGTTTTATATATGTATATCTCAAGGTCGATGGAAGAATAAATGGGTATATAAGTGTCTAAATGGATGATTTGTTTTTGAAAAATTGAATGTATAACTGACTGATTAAGTGTATCTTAGTGAATACATGGCTTAGTGAGTAATGTTTAAATATGTAAATATCTGTATCAGTCTCTCACTTTGTGTATAAGTGGCTTCATGGGTTGGTGAGTAGCTACATGAGTGTCTATATAGGTTATTAGTTGGTTTTTGGAGTATCAGTATGAGTGTCTGAGTGTCTGTATGGTTCGGTGGGGGGTATTACGTAGTGCATAGGTGCATGAATGAGTGACTCACTGTTTGTATGTGTTGAAGACAGCATGTGTGCAGGACTGTATGGGTGGATGAGTGTGTGCATGGGTGTGTTAGTGAGTGAATGACTGTCTCAATAGTGTCTTTATGAGTAACTACATATGTTTTAAACTAGTATATGTGACTATTGGTGTATATATAAGTGGGTATATGTGAGAGTGAGAGATTGGAAGAGTTCCTGCATGAATAAGTATGTGTTTTTATAAGTGATTGTTTAAAAGACTAAGTATGTGTAAGTTTCTGTAGAAGTAAGTGTGGTGGTGTGTGTATATCTGTATATGCAAGTAAATGGATGTTTGATCCTTTATTAGCATGAGTGACTATGTGTGTGAGTAACTCTATGGATGAGTGGCGTTGTGTAACAGGATGTATAGGTGTATGAGTACATATGATGAGTGAGTACATGTATGAGTGACTGTATAGGACTGTTGGTGAATGAGTGGATGTGTATGTGGATCTTAGAATTACTGAATAGGTTGTTGTATCTGGTATTGGTATGTCCATTGATTTGAAAATGTTAGTTTCTATTTTTGAATGTGTGTATCAAAGGTTATATTAGGGGGAGAGGAGGTCTGCCACTCTATCACAAGGATGATGTCATCAGTGATGTCATTTGAGATGTCATCAGTGATGTCATGAGTGATGTCATTGACCATGTCATGAGTGATGTAATATGTGACGTCATCAGCAGTGCATTGCGGGCGTGCGAGTTATAGTTAGCTGAACTAACTATAACGGGGGAATTTCAATGGTTTTGTACGAGTGAAAAGTCGAGCTAACTATAACGCCCCTGAAACCTATGGTTTTTTCAGTGAATTTCTAAGGTTTTTTAAATGCTAATTCCGAACTATAACGTGCCTGAAACCTATGTTTTTTTCAGTGATTTTCAAAGGTTTTTAAATGCTAATTTCTAACTATGCCTACAGAGATAGGACATGTGAAGAAAGAGGAAAAAACCCACAGAAAGAAAAAAAAGAAATGCAGAAAGAAGTAACAGAAGTCCTCAAAGACGAAGAAAAGTGCAGGAAGAAGGATAACGTGCAGAAAGAACAAACAGAAGAGCAGAAAGAAGCCTTTTTTTTTTTTTATTTCCATGACAGTTCCACTATTATAGACATACATGACTTCAATCCAAAAAAAAAAAGAACAAAAAAAAAAAGAAACAGAAAGCAAAGACCAAATCACAGATACTACGATGTACTTATACTATTAGAGAGAAAATTCATAAGGGCTCCCCAAATTAACATTCCCAAACATTTCTTCCTGGTTCCTTTCAAGGCATACAAATGCATTTCAATTTCATAGATGCGATACAACTTAGCTCTCCAGAATTCAAAAGTCGGGGGCTCAGATGATAGCCATTCTGTTGCAATACATAGCCGGGCAACCGTCATTGCAAGAAATAGAAAATACCCATGTTCTTTTAAGATCTGATGACTGTATGTTTTTTGACAGCAGCCCAGTATCATAAGTGAAGGGGAGATCTTCAAAGGACAAGCTAGTACCAATGATATAAATCTTTCGACATCAGCAAGAAAATGCAACAGTTTTGTGCAATTATAAAAAATATGGAACATGTCAGCTTCCTGATCTCCACACCGAAAACATTTACCATTGTATTTATCTCCCCAAGTTGCCATACGTTTAGGAGTGTAATATAACCTAAAAATCGTTTTATAAACTTGAGCTTTTAGATTAGCTGCCAAACAATTTTTTTTAGCAAGACATAAAGATTCCACTATTTCAATTTGAGGGTCTCCCAGTTGGTTAATCCAATACTGGTTATATTTTTGAATATCATCGTTCCTATATTCCATTAAAATTGCATATAGTGAGCCGATCCTTTTTTGCAGACGGATCCCCTCAATTAAGTTATTAGGAAGAGCGTCAATCTGGTTTTTCAAGCAAAAGTCGCGAACTTGAAGATATTTAAAGAAAAACGTCTGTGGAAGCTGATATTTGTCGACTAATTCTACATATGTTACGAATTTTGCATTTGTATCATATAAGTCACCAATTCTTGAAATCCCTTTTCTAATCCATATCTTAGCATTATCGTCCCAGAACACAGAGGGGAGTATTTTATTGGCATCAAAAGGAGTGTAATATATGATTTTACCTAATTTAATCATTTTCTTGACATTTCTCCACACTTTAAATGCTGAAGCAAGTACCTTAAATCGTGTGTGTTTGTAATAGTTGCCCTCTAATTCTTTTAATAAGCAACCTTTTGCCTGTTCTCCTAGAAGTAAAAAAAAGATAGATGGGGCATCCGCCTCATTTTTTGGAGGTTCCCCTGTCAATACATAGCCCATTTTATGTAAAAAACAGATATAATAATAGCAAAGAAAATCAGGCAAACCACGGCCTCCTCTTTCTTCCGGTAACGTGAGCCATTTCATGGCTCTACGAGGTTTACCAGGAGCCCACACGAATTTCCCACATATATTTTGTAATTGCTGTATATGCTTAAGTGAAAATTCCAAAGGTATACTTCGAAATAAATACAAAATCTTGGCTACAATATTCATCTTGATTATGTTCCCTCTTCCGATTATTGATAATTGAAGTCTGCTCCATCTGTCTAATGAATATTTAATTTGAGCTATAGTCACCTCCCAATTACTTTCAACAATCTCTTGCATTTGGGTTTTAATCTGAATGCCTAAGTAAGTAACCTCATTTGTAACCCGAGAATCATTAAATTGTATATTCTTTGTACAAAGAATTTGGGTTTTTTCAGCATTTAACTTGTACCCAGACATTATTCCAAAGTTTTTAGATAATGATTCGATCTCCGCCATAGCCTCTCTAGGGTCAGTAGTCACTATAGCGATATCATCTGCATATGCAAATACTGTATATAGAATGCCTGTAACTAAAAAAGGTTTGATACATGGAGAGTTATGTAAGCTGATAATAAAAGGATGAATATATAAAGCGAAAAGTAAAGGAGAACAGGCGCACCCTTGTCTTGTTCCTCTAGTAATGTTGATCTTTTCAGATTTTAGACCCATAGCTATGATTCTGGCAGTTGGTGCATTATATAATACCTGAATTGCCGTTAAAAAAGCTTTCCCAAAACCCATCCTTCTCATCACTTCCCATAAATAAACCCACTCTACACGATCAAAAGCTTTTTCAGCATCAAGCAGTATCAAAGCTAAGTCCCTCTTTTCAACATCTGCAAAATCAAATAAAGTAATAACTTTGTTAATATGGGAAACCGTTCCTCTTTTAGGTATAAAACCGTGCTGATTTGTGGTTACTAGTGAAGATATGACTTTAGATATACGGTTAGCTAACATTTTGGAATATAACTTGCTTTCGCAATTAAGCAAGGATATTGGACGATAGGATCCAGGTAGTTCAGGAGGTTTTCCTTTTTTACTGAAAATGACTATGGAAACGTCGTTCCATGTAGCTGGTGCTGTTCCCGTTTGTGCCATCCTGAACATTGCTAGCAATACATTCTTCAATGGCTCGAAGAAGCATTTATAGACTTCCCCAGGAATAAAGTCAGGGCCGGCTGCTTTCCCATTTGGTATTTGCCTAACCGCCTCCTCTAATTCCTCCATGGTAAAAGGGCTGTCTAAAATATCTACCTCTACATCATTTAATTGATTTGCGACGGCGGCATCAGGAATCTGAGCCGTAGTAAAGTTTGATTGCCTGGTGTAGAGTTCCGAATAAAATTGATGAAATACTTCTAGAATTTCCGACGGATCTTCCCGAACCACCCCAGATTGGTCCCGTAATCTCGAAATCAATCGAGAAGTAGAGTTCATTTTTAGTCTCAAGGCTAAAGACCGGCCAATGGATTCGCCATATTCGTAAATATGTCTCCTATTTGCCAAATATTTGCGAGCTATCTCTTCGGCCCAAACTCCTGTTATAGTCGCTTTACATTGTGCAATTTTTTCTTCCATAAGCGATATCTGAGTTAAATTATCTTTTTTTGTCAAAGCTTTAGCAAGGCCAACTTCCGCTAGCTCTAATTGCTGATAGAATACCCTCATTTGTGATCGTAATTTATTTTGATGGTATAATCCGAATTTTATCGTTTCTCCTCTAAAACAGGCCTTAAATGTGTCCCAGACTATTGAAATATTAGCTGACCCTAAATTGATACTAAAGAATTCTGCCATCCACTCCGTCATATAGCTTCTATATTGTTCATTAAGACAGAGCTTCCTATCAAATGAGAAGCTTCTCAAAGTATTTATCTCGGTCAAAATTGAACAGTCGATCATGAGGGGAGAGTGATCCGAAGTGACTCTGGGAAAAGTCTGTATCCTTATCTGTGTATGTATAGTTGAAGATGTAAAAAAGTAATCTAATCGGACGAGTTTCTTGTGTGGTGCGGAATAGTACGTGTATCCTGGAAGGGAAGGGTATTTTTTACTCCATATGTCCATCAGGCCATGATCATTAACTAAATTATATAAGGCTTTAAAAACCCGTGGTTTCCGTCCCTTATAGTATGCTAAACCTCTCATTAGTTCCGTAGTGCTTAAGTTAATATTCAAATCTCCACATAAGATTAACGGAACTCTCCAATTAGCTAACTCTATATTTAATAATTCTAAAACTTCAGCCTCATCCACATTAGAACCATATATTGAACAAATTGTGAAAACCCTACCCCATACTGTGAACTCAACTATAGCCCATCTGCCCCATTTATCAGCTAGTTTACGGGCCACTGTGCAATATCCAGGTCTAGAAAGGATCATAACCCCTCTAGTATTGTTAATTTGTTGGGAAGCTACATTCAACACATAGCCAAGATCAGCCATAAGAAACCTATTATCCCAAGAAAGATGTGTTTCCTGCAGACAGAGAATGTCAGGTTGGATAAAGCGAATTTCTGCAGCTATTCTCCGTCTTTTATTGCTAGAGTTGAGCCCAGAAACATTAAAAGAACAAATTTTTATACTTCGAGACATTGAGCATTATTCTCAAAATCAATATCAAAATCAATATCCAAGATACAATGTTAATCCGGTCAAACTGAAAAATTATACAAGATTAAGTTCATAACATACGTACATCGTTCAAAAATATCCGTTTCGTAACTGTCATTTGGAACCGCGAAGGAATTTTTTCCCTTATACCCAACCCATCCCCAAACCCACCACCTTCCCCTCCCCCTCTTTCCCCTCCCCAACCCCAGTGACCCCTTCCCCCCTCCCTTAATCGAGGCTTTAGGACACAGTCCTATGGATGGAAATGAGCGTCAACCCTTCTGTCAATCCCGACAGCTCTATCTGCTCTATTACAGAAAACAATACCATGGGGGAAACCCCTTCCTGCTATGTGTCACCTGAATCTATCTAAATCAAAAAATCTTTAACCCTCTATCCTAATCAAAGACTGGCCCCCAAGACATAACTAGGCATGATATGATAAACTATCACATCCATAAATTATTATGAGAGTACTTCATATCGAAATAGAGAGAAGAAAAAAAAAAAAATCCATTTAAAGGTCCTTCAGAGAATGTAAATACTCTTTAGCTAGGGCGACATTAGTAAAAAATCTCGATTTTTCTTTGTAAGTCACTTTAAGTTTTGCGGGGTTCATGATATAAGCCTGCGCGCCCTTTTTTTTAAATAAATCCACCAATTGTCGCAATTGCCAGCGAATATCCATTGTATATTTAGAGTAATCAGATACCGTAAAAAAAGTAAATCCTTCCGCCATGGATTTGCTGTTTGAGCGAGTTTGCAGGTAAACATCTTCTCTAGCTCGAAAACTATTGAAAGCTACAAGAATCGGCCTTGGTCTTGATCTTGTATTTTGCCCGGGACGAGACTGAATATTAAAAGGGAATCTATGACCCCTTTCAATTTCTCGGTCCCAATCCCATTTACTTAGGCTAGGAAACGCTTTCTGAAAAAGATCCACTATAAACTTCCGTGGATCTTGTCCTTCGTCGCCTTCAGAAATCTGCATTACTCTTAAGTTATTGCGTCGAGATCGATTTTCCATGTCGGCCATTCGCCAGAGCACATCATCTCTATTGCTACTCAAGATCTCAGTAGCTTTTTTTTTGCTTAGACAGATCATCCTCGATGTTGGATATTCGCGTTTCAACTTCTGTAAATCGTTCTCCAAAGTCTGATTGTGCTTTAACCAGCCTTCTAATCGAACCCTGTAACTTCCGGCAAGAGTTTTGGATCTTCTGGCTGTCTAATGCGGTTTTATCCATGTGACTCAAAATAGTTTGAAATATTGTGGTGAGAGTAATATCCGTCGCTTGACCATCTTGAGAGTCAACAGCGCCCACAGCTAAAGATGTATCACGACCTCTTACAGTGATGGGAGTATCCTCCTCCCCAAGCTCACCGCTAGCGTTCACCTCGTCTTCAATGGAGTCAGCTTCCCCCTCTATAGACATCTGTCTCGTATATTGCGTAGCCAGATCCTCAGACGAGGAGGCAGAGTTTTCTGAGACAGAATAAAAATCCCCGGATTCAAACTCTGGCGGCATGACCCTAGCAGGCTCTTCGGGGATTAGACTTTCAATTACAGTTAAAGTCTCTGAGGGTGATAAACACTGAGGTTCTTTTTCTTTTATTTCGTTATGAGTCGCCATTTTTGATACAGGATAACGTGCAGAAAGAACAAACAGAAGAGCAGAAAGAAGCCTTGTTGCAAAATCATCCTGTACCCTCAACTTTTTTAGACGGATACTGGTGGTAACTGAGTCTGACTAACCAGTCCTAGAGCCAGTGCTATGTTAAAAGACACTCAGAATACAGTGAAAACACCTACATACACTAGGGAACACTATGCGTTGGGGTCTCCCTGTGATTAGCATGACCTCCTCTGTAAGCCCCTAGTATATAATAGGGCAGGGGATTAAAACTACCTCTTAAAACGCGCCACAGGGCGTGTTTGCACACGTCACCTCAGGCCCCGTCCCCTCTCTTCCCCACTGTGTAAACACGCCCTGTGGCCGTTTTAAGTTGGGAGATTAAGTCCCCTTGAATCCTGAGGGTCCCTAGGGTCCAACTAGACCACTAGGTACCTCCAGTAAGCGCCACAGAGCTGCGTTGCAAAAAGGGGCACGGCCTAGACCACCTCTCTGCAATGCAGCACAGTGGCGCTTACTGGAAGCACCTGGTGGGCTAGTTGGCCCCCAGGGTCCCTCAGGATTGAAGGGGAATTATTTCCCCAACTTAAAAGGCGCCACAGGGCTTGTTTGCACACGTTAACTCAGGCCCCGTCCCCTCACCACTGTGTAAATATGCCCTGTGGCCATTTTTAGTGGGAGATTAAGTTCATTTGAATCCTGAGGGTCCTTAGGGTCCAACTAGCCCACTAGGTACGTCCAGTAAGCGCCATTGCAGAGAGGTGTAAAAAGGGGCACAGCCTGCACCACCTCTCTACAACGCAGAGCAGTGGCACTTACTGGAAGCACCTGGTGGGCTAGTTGGCCCCCAGGGTCCCTCAGGATTGAAAGGGAATTATTTCCCCAACTTAAAACGTGCCACAAGGCGTGTTTGCACACGTCACCTCAGGCCCCGTCCCCTCCCTTCACAACTGTGTAAACGCGCCCTGTGGCCGTTCTGAGTTGAGAGATTAAGTCCCCTTGAATCCTAAGGGCCCCTAGGGTCAAACTAGCCCACTAGGTACCTCCAGTAAGCGCCACAGAGCTGAGTTGCATAGAGGTGTAAAAAGGGGCATGGCCTCAGAACACCTGTCTGCAACGCAGCTTACTGGCGCATACTGGAGATACCTGTTGGGCTAGTTGGCCCACAGGGACCCTCAGTATTCAGTATTGAAGGGGAATTAATTCCCCAACTTACAACTGGCCAGGTGGCGCGTTTGCAGAGTGCTGCAAGGAGGGGGCGTGGCCTCCGGCGCGATGCCGGTCTTTTATTTATTTTATTTTTTTAAGAAGGAGGGCTGTGTGGCCCCCCTTCTTTTTCTAATTTATTGGCCCTGGGGACCCCATCCCCCAGGGCCTGCACCCTAATTTTTGTTGTTGAAAAAAATGAATTTGGCTCTCCCAAGGCCTTAATCGGCCCCAGGGACCCCAACCCCCGGGTCATGGCCTTTTAAAAAAAAAATCTTTAGGAGGGGGACTGCGTTGCCCCCCTTCTCAGGCCACTTATGGCCCCGGGGACCCCATCTCCCGGGGCCGGCCTTTGTTTTTTATTATTTAAAAAAAATATATATTTATAGAAACACCTAGGATATGCTGGACAAACCGTATGTACCTATCACCATGACGATTTGCGTGATATTCATTAAAAGGCGACTATGCATACAATGAATCCACGTGGAATGTATTTACACCGCTAGTGAAGCTCTGATATGTCTGACGCCCTACCGTGCCTAATCCCGGCGCCCCCGCTGGTGGGTACTCTCCAAGTAGACACCCTTGTAGTTTATTTATACAAACATGGGTAGCTATTGACGGGCACATTTAATACACACGCACACCAAGCCATTCAAAGGGGATTCGACAAAAATTCGACCAAACTATGCAAGAAACCCCCCTCACGGTTAATAAAACACACATCCACCGCCGGATGTGTAATACTTTTTATTTTACTCTCTGGAAAGGAGACGAACCTCACTTGAGAGTCACAGCGTGCTCCTGGCTGAGCCCAATGCTGTGTTACACCCACCAGTGCCCGCCGAGTGCCACACACCTCTGTGTTGTATTCCACCAGCTAGTGCGTATGCTATGACACTCTCTAGCCCATGTGCACTGTAACACCACCCCGTGAATATGTCATGCCACACTTGCTTTCGCACGGATTATATTGCCCCATCTAACGTGCCTTCCTCGATGCCTATGTTATAACGCACAGCGCTATGCCATACATATTACAATCTGGGATCCATATCTTTGTCACATATTTTATATTACAACTTTAGAGACTAGTTAGGTTACACAACACTGCCCTGTGCATATTACACTCCAAGGCGCATATCGCATAGCACGCGCTAGTGCCTGTGCTATCTCGCGCTCTCCAATGAATCTGTCATTGCGCACAATGTATTACATATTATATTTCACGCCCCGGTTCATCTTATATCACACTTTTTGGTGCATAGTTTATACCATATACTATATCTAGTTTTCATTTTCAATCATGCTCTCAGGACTATGTTCTATATAACACTGCGTCCACCTACCCTTTTCACGGGCATTACATTTTGCGATGGGGGGTGGAGGGTCAGGGGGTGTTTCTGCCAAGTGAGCCCGGAGTCACAGTCACAAACGTCCTCTTCTTCCTGAATAAAAGTGAGATTATGCTGCATACTTGTTCATATTTTAAGTAGTTTGCACAGACACACATTTTAAAAACAATAAAGTTCCTAATACCCACCTACTCTGAACAGTTAGCTTGCTGCCCCATCCACCTCCTCCCTATCCTCTGTTGTCTGATTCCATGGACTAGCCTCCTCCCTCCTGCCATGCATGGTCTGATGTCCTGCCACTGCCCTCCATTTAGCATGATGTACCAGTCCACTCCTCCTGCCCTCCATTGCCCAATTCTATGGCCCATCATTGACCTCCTGCTTAGCCTCTGTGCTTAGCTTGCTGCCCCTATTCTCCTTTCCCCTGCCCTCCGATGTCTTTGTGCATGCCCCTGCTCCATCCTTTTTGCCCACCATGTTCCATGGACCTGCCACTCCTATCTACTCTGAGTGTTCTGTTGAGCTGCCACTCCACTCCCACCTGCCTAGCATTGTCAGATGACTGTAACCTGTCCCTGCCACCTCCACCCTGCCTGTCCACATGCCATGCCCCTATCCCCTTCCTCCTGTCCTCCATGGTCCATTTTACTGCCACACCCTTCTGCCCTCCCTGGTCTGTTGTGCTGCAACTGCTCCTCCTGCCTGCCCCGCGCGGTCTGTTGTGAGGCCCCTTCCCCTGAACTCTCTTGTCTGTGCCTAGGTCCTGACCCTCCCTTCTATCATCCATGGTCCTTTGTGCATGCCCCTGCACCCTCCTTCTTGCCCATCATAGCCATTGTGCTGCCACTAACCCTCCCGCTTGCCATGCATGGTGTTCTGTGCTGCCATGGCCCCTCCCACCTTCCCTTTGTGGTCAGCTAGCTGCCCCTGACCCCCTCCCACCTTCCCTCCATGGTCTGTGTGTATGCCATCATAGTCTCATTGTTTCTCTCCATGGTGTGTCTTGTTTCTAGTGCCCATCCTGCCTGACCTCCATGGTCATCTTGCTGCTCCTGCCCCCTTGCCCGCAGCACTCTGTTTCCATGTGCAGACCCCTATTCCCTCCCTTCTGGCTTGTCTTTTCCTTTTTGTCCCTGATCCGTCCCTCCTGCCCTTTATGGTCTGTTATGCTGCAGCTTTCCCTCCTGTCTGTCCATTGTGGTCAGCTAGCTACCATTGCCTCTTTCCCCTCTGGTCTCTGTTGTCCATGTGCATGGTCCTGTCCCCACCCTATTGCTTTCTATGGATTGTTGTGCTGCACTCCCGTCCCGCATGCCCTGTGTGGTGTATTGTGCTGCTGCAAACCCTGATGCCTGCCCTGTAGGGTCAGTTTGGTGCACCTCTCCATGTCCCTCCTGTCCTCTGTTATCCGAGTCCATGTCCCTACCCCAATTCCTCCTGCCTACCATGATCCAATGTACCATACTTGCGAACATTTTGAACTTGGTAAGAGGGAGATTTTGAAAAAAAACTGGGGTATTGATTTTCCCCTTTGAGTTACATTGAAAAAGAGGAGATTGTAGACAGGAGACAGAATCAAATAAAGCCCATTTGATCTTAAAAACATTGGACGTTTCCTGGCTGAAACGGGTCTGTTGGCATGTATGGTTGTACTACCACTGCCTCTTCCTTCTGCCCACAATGGTCTATTATATTGCCACAGCCTCTCTTGCCAGTCCTGTATTGTTGGTTTGTTGCCCCTGCCCCCCTTTCCACTGCCCTCCATAGTCTGTTGTGCTGCCACTGCCCTTCCTGCCCGCCCAGTGTGGTCAAATTGTTGCCTCTGCACTCTCCTACCTGCCTTCAATTTTCAGAGTCCGTGCCCCTGGCTTCTGCCTCTCAACAGTATCCCAATGAACAACTAGATTGCTAACATTCTATATTTATTACAAAACTGTGGAACGCCTGACGTCATCTTGATGTAATCAAAACTGTAATACCTAGAGCAAGTCCTTTAGAAATTACATATATGAGAGGGTCTTATTTGCATCAAAATTATGGTTAGTGCTCTAAAAAACTAAAATGAGGACATATTTTCTGAGTTTTCAAATAGCGACAAAGAACTTTTAAATTATTTGTAATCTTTATGTTTTTTATCCAGTTGACCACTTGATTAAATGTTGCACCTAGGGGAGAGGATGTGGTGTTACTTCCAGAGCTGCAGACTTTGCAACTGGGGAACCAGGTTGGAGTTTCTGCTTCAGCTCAACATTCTGTGATTCTGGTCAAATCACTTAGTCTCCCCATGTCTGCAACCAAAATGAATTTGCTCTTGTGTGATGTAACCAATGCTCATGTAAAGCACTCCAATACCTGACAAGTCTGCACTATATAAAACTGAAAATACACAAAAAATAAGTGTTTTGCACACTTCTGTCATTGGACTACGTGTGGGCTACATCTGGGTGATATTTTGCTGCATTTGGGCTCTTTTGTCTCTGGTGGCCATCTTGGGAGATTTATTTGTTATGAAGTTTCCTAATTTCCTCATTTACTGCAGTCTCCTCAGTAGGAAATACTTTCAGTTTTTTACTTTGGTTCCATCAAGAAGGCATTCAGATGTGTCGCACATTTGCCATAAATTCTGAATGTTAGCACTCTAGTTGCTAATTAGATCACTGTAGTAAAGCTACTGGTCACCACGGAAGTCTGCTGCTGGTATTAAAAGTGCATGTTTCAGTCTGCATACCAGAATTTTTTAATGAAATAGAAGAGGATTTGAGAAGTCACTCAAAATGTGCCCTAATTTTTCTTTCTTCAGCACTAATCATAATTTCTATGGCAAAATGAACCCCCTCATTGTGTTCCTTTTTAAATTAAATGTTTTAAGTGTTACCAGTTTATTCCAATCAAGATGGCTTCAGGTGTGCCATTCTTTTGTCATAACTAAGACAGTAAGCGCTCTAGTTGTTCTTAAGAACACTCTGGGACATTCTGTCATTGGGCTATACTTGGGCTACATCTGGGTGATATTTGGGCTACATTTGGGCTCTTTTGTCTCTGGTGGCTATCTTGGGAGATTTATTTGTTATGAAGTTTCCAAATTTCCTCATTTACTGCAGTCTCCTCAGTAGGAAATACTTTCAGTTTTTTATTTTGGTTCCATCAAGAAGGCATTCAGATGTGTCACACATTTGCCATAAATTCTGAATGTTAGCACTCTAGTTGCTCATTAGATCACTGTAGTAAAACTACTGCTCACCAGGGAAGCCTGCTGCTGGTATTCAAAGTGCATGTTTCAGTCTGCATGTCAGAATTGTTTTTATGAAATAGAAGAGGATTTGAGAAGTCAAAATGTGCCCTAATTTTTCTTTCTGCAGCACTAATCATAATTTCTATGGCAAAATGAACCCCCTCATTGTGTTCCTTTTTAAATGAAATGTTTTAAGTGTTACCAGTTTATTCCAATCAAGATGGCTTCAGGTGTGCCATTCTTTGTCATAAGTAAGACAGTAAGCGCTCTAGTTGTTCTTAAGAACACTCTGGGACATTCTCATTGGGCTATACGTGGGCTACATCTGTATGATATTTGGGCTACATTTGGGCTCTTTTATCTCTGGTGGCCATCTTGGGAGATTTATTTGTTATGAAGTTTCCTAATTTCCTCATTTACTGCAGTCTCCTCAGTAGGAAATACTTTCAGTTTTTACTTTGGTTCCATCAAGAAGGCATTCAGATGTGTCACACATTTGCCATGAATTCTGAATGTTAGCACTCTAGTTGCTCATTAGATCACTGTAGTAAAGCTACTGCTCACCAGGGAAGTCTCCTGCTGGTATTCACAGTGCATGTTTCAGTCTGCATGTCAGAATTTTTTTATGAAATAGAAGAGGATTTGAGAAGTCTCTCAAAATGTGCCCTAATTTTTCTTTCTGCAGCACTAATCATACTTTCTATGGCAAAGTGAACCCCCTCATTTTGTTCCTTTTTAAATTAAATGTTTTAAGAGTTACCACTTTATTCCAATCAAGATGGCTTCAGGTGTGCCATACGTTTGTCATAAGTAGGACTGTTAGCACTCTAGTTGTTCTTTAGAACACTCTGGGAAGCTGCAGTAGAACACAAAGGAATCAACTGACAAGCTTCTGCCCTTGTTGGATGTACATGTTTTACTGAGAATGTCAGACTTCATTCTCACATGACTGAGAAAGATAATGTGAATTTACAGGAAATATGCTCTCAGTTTAGCTTATAGATCACCTTCCAAACCTCTGTGGGAAAAGCATGAGAAAATAGTTTTCTCTCAAACATGATTGATGATATCACAGCAGAAGGCTTTTTCACATGGTAATATCACCTTAGAACACACCACAATTCCTAAAATGAGTATGGTACCATCAACAAATGATTTATAATGTAACTAAAGTCTTAAAATCTTCTATTAACTGCAATGCTTTTTAATGAGGTGCTATCATGTATATTGGTCCCAAGATGGCTGCCAACACTTCTTGGATGAAGTACTGACAGCCAATCAGATCTCACGATGAGATGTGTGGTTAGGCTCCGCCCAGATATATCTATCTTTTTAACTCTCATTTTCTCAGGAACTACTGAACGGATTTACACCATTTAAGCAAAAGGCATGAGTCTGAACTGAGGACTACCTCTTTGCCAAATTTGGTGTAATTCCGTTCAGCAGTTCGGGCTGTAGCTGCGTCAACAGGTCCTATGGGAAATTGCATGGGGAAAATGCATTTTGGGACACCCCTTTTTTCTCGGCCCCTGCTTGACGTATCACCGTGAAATTTTCAGGATAGTAGCGGACTGGAGCTGGCCAAAAGTTTGGAAAATTTCGCGAAGATTCGTCAATCGGCGCCAACGTTATTCCAAATAGAATGTTGCGGATTTCCTATGGAAAATAGGTCCTAACTATAACTACCTACTGGCGACTGCCACTAGGTAATATATATATATATATATATATATATATATATATATATATATATATATATATATATATATATATATATATATATATATATCAAATCCCTTCCTAATGCATCTAGAGTTATTATATTCAGTGGCTGGGTGGTTTATTGGTATTTTCCGGTGCTGGCACAAGTCCTTCTGAAGGCTCACAGGTTGTGTGTGCAAGCACCGGCGCTAGAGTGTATGCCAACTTCGGTATGTATTTCATGTGTTATTGTTCACCCTATGTGTGATTTGACATGTGTGGTTCCACGTTATCACATATGTGTTACTGTAAACATTATTTATTAGGCAATCAGTGAACAGAAGCAGACACCTGGACGGACTAACACACAGAAGGGAATATAATGTAAATGAAACGACCCATGGATGGATAAACTGACTGATGGGTGGACGGTCGGTTGGTTAGAAATAGACATATGATTGAGAAAAAAGACGGGCAGGTATGTATCTAGAGAAATCAGACAGGTTTTTGAGGCATAGAGATGATGGGCCGACAGGGGCAGGCTGCACTGGTAGTGTGCATGTTTGGGCAGTTAGTGCTGTATAAGGTAGCGTTTTTTCTGTACTCGGTAACATGTGGTCTGTACACAGTGGATGCTCTTCAGCTGTTTACAATCATGTGGACAATTACTACAGCACAGAAACATTCATATACGAGTAACAATTTTGTTGTACTTCTTTCTATACCTTGTACTGTGCCCCACCCTGCACATACCAAACAGCGGATCCTAATTAAACCCGAGCATCAGCTGGATGTGTCAGCCTTGGGCTGTTTGTACTGAGCAGTGGCGTAATATAAAATAATGCCCCCCGCAGAATGTGAAGAGGAGGCCCTTCGCCTAACAAGGGGACGGGAAGACCGCCTTCAGGCGGCCCAGGCAGTGGGATAGCAAGTGTTGTGGGCTCTTATGCAGGGAAGGAAATATGGTCCCCATATATCTGGTTTGGTATTGAAAAACGGTCATAATTGGGGTGAAGTGAGGCCCATTATTCAATACCCCCGGCCCCGGTATTCCTCCACTCACATCATATTTCGTAGTTACGCCCTTGGGCCCAGAGCTATTTTCAAATAAATAGTAACGCTAGAGCTTTACAGGAAGCTTCAATCAAAGTATACATGGCTCGTTGTTAAATATAAGCGACGTACAATATAACCATCACTATAAAATGTACTAATATGCCATTACTAATATTGTAGCCAATTACAAATGCACTGATATTATAGAACACAGGTGTGGGTAATGCTGCAAGAAGGACGTAAAATACTTACATATACCACAATAGAATACAGCAGCAAATTATAATGGCGCAGCGTCCTTTGAGTACGCACATACATTCTGCTGCATATACATTACTGCTGTGCACCTCACACCCTAACCCTGTAGAGGGCGCTTCTTTTTCACAATTGATATTTTCACCGAACCTTACACCGCTGCCAACATCTACAGGGTCCTTTCATTTCCCTACCATGCCAGGGCGTCGCTCGTAGTCGGTATTTAAAAGCAACCGCTCTCCTCAAATCCGCTTATCCCAGTTGTCTAGGACCATTAAAATACTCACGTTGCAGGCTTGCAGGCTGGGAGGGCAAGTCTTGTGTGGCTTCAGAAGGATCCTGGCTGAGGCAACTCTGATGGAGAGGCAGGGTGCCGACGGTGCTGGTAGAGCTGGGGAGGCATCACAAAGGTAAGTTTCCTTTTCACTGCTGCTGGATTCTGTTGTAGACCCTCGTCCCTCGCTTGCTCTAAGGCAGAGCAGGGTCACACTGGTTGCTGGAGAAATCTTGCTGCATGCCGTAAAAGCAGGGTCGTGCCGGTTCTAACCAGCTGTTGTTGTGCAGATGGCTGGCACCATGACGTAGGTGGCACTGCGTGTTCAAAGAGAAGGGAAATCCCGAGAGAAAGCGTTTCTCTTCAAAGGATTTCCCTTCCTGCTACAATGACGTCTCGCTTTCAGCAGTGCGTGCGCATGTTCACCCGAAACACCAAACAAAAACCGGGACGTGTGGTCACCCTACCTTTGACCTTTGAGGCCCGAAAACAGAGCCCCCTAGAGACCCCTTTCGAGGCCCCCCCCAAAAAACTGGGGGTGCTCAGACCCCCACAGACCCCCCCCCACTTAAAGCCCTGCTAACACCATCCCCTAAATGAATAAATAGTTGTTCCCTTTTGAACTACTGTTGTCAGATGTGACAGCACAAATCCAGTTACATATAAAACAATGTCAAACTTGAAATGAATAGGCCCGCAGAGGTTGGGCACGAAGAAGAACGGAAGAAATAGCAACATTTGATAGGGAGGCTTCCTCCTGGGCTTGCTAAGACTGCACATTCATTATTTAGTACAGAGCAAACAGAGTTACAAAACGTATTACATGTAATAATGTTTCAGTGCACAGTTTGCTGCGTGTGGAGTTAGTGAGAGACGAAAACATGCTCAGGTTTTTTACTATTGATGGAGTCTGTGCCTCGTTTAGCCAAGCTAAATTAAACATAGCTCTGTAAAATCCAGCAAACATGTTTTAGTTGCAAATCATTCAAGTCAATAAACAGTCAATATTTATCCATTAAGAACCTGCTGTAACGCAATGATGATGAACAAATTATCACTAATCATATTATTCTAAACTAAATCAATTTACAGTACAGTTTCCATCATCTTCAACTTCTTGTGTCTCAATCCTTCCAAAATCCTGATATTTTTCTTAGGCACGCTTTTCAATGTTCTTCAGTTCTATGTCATCTTTTTCTCGCTGCTGACATCTTTTTTTACACCGACATTTTAGGTCCTTCTTAACAAAAATACTTTTATGATTTTCAGTAAAAGAAAATGACTGATTTTTTTTTTTTAAACCGTTTTTATTGCAGAACAAAAAGATAAGCAGCTTACATACATAATGACCCTGCACCGCAAATGCCAGTGCCTTTTCCTTTCTTGGCCATGAGGCTTCCGTACACAGCTTATGAGCCCACATCCCAGAGGCCGGGCAGCGATAACATGTAGGTCATTATACTTAACCATATTTCAACCTGTACATTTGTTTATATCATTATAGGATGTCTGCGTTCCGCTTTTAAGTTTTCTCCCCCCTTCCCTCCCACCCAGTCACTCCCCCTCCCCAGTCCCTATCCCCCTATCCCCCTATCCCCCTCCCCCTCCACCCTCCAGTGCCCTCGCCAACGACTGGACTCGGCCTTAATATGTATTCTTGGGTACTTATCAGAAGTAAATGACTATCTACTGTGTATGTGTGGTTGGGATGTTCCGGGGATCAGCATCAGTATCAGAGGGCTCCTCTTCCTCCTCAATCTCGCTGTTGCGCAGGGCCTGCACCAACATCTACCACTCTGTGGCCGCCTCTAGTGCCCTATCATCTGACCTACGACACGCCAGTTGGTATCTAAGTGTACTTTCACTCGCCGCCCAGTTCTGTAGTTCATTAATCCACCACCTATGTGTGGGGCCCACCTTCGACTTCTAGAGCCTCTTCACTTCCCTCTTTGCCAAGAGGAGGCCCATATCTATAAATTTACTTGTGGTCTTGTTCTTGGGCGTGTGAGGAAACCAGTGCAGGACACAGACCGCCTTGTTATATTGCAATTCCCTGTCCGTTACCGCAGCCAGTGTCTCACCCACTTCCCTCCAGTATTCGCGCAGGTGAGGGCAGTCCCATAGCCTATGACCTAGCTCTGCTCCTATTGCGCCGCATCTAAGGCATGCCGCATCCTCCACTCCGAAATATTTCCCAGTTTTACCTGGTGTTAGGTAGGCCCTGTGGAGGACATAAAAGTGTATCAACTGGAAGCGTGCGTTCCTTGTGCTCTTCCTAGCCCTCCTCACTATACCCGCCCACGTGGTGTCAGGGATCTCTGTCTGTATATCCAGCTCCCATTTCGCCTTCAGCACCGCCATCGGCTGTAAGGTTTCGCGCATCATTCTGGAGTACAGACAAGCCACTGCTTTGTAAGTGCCAGCAGACATCATGGTGTATTGGCAAGCCGCAGATGTGGTAGGCTCTAGGAGCCCCTCTCCCCAGTGCTCCTGCATCGCTCCAGTCACTGCCGCGTGCATCAGATAATCTCCCCTCGGAAGACCAAACCGCTCCTGCAGAGTGTGATAAGGGATCAACGCTCCCTCCTCGTACAAGTCACCCATTATTTGTAGGCCCGCCTCCTCCCACACCTGTTATCCCGACCAATCTCCTCCGTGCGGGAGCGCCGTCACCATTCCCAGCGGTATCTCCGGCGCATACGGACGCCGCACTCCCGCTCGACGCTGCGATCGGTTCCAGCAGTGCCTGAACGTCTGTTCCTCCATGGACAAGTCTCCGATGACCAGCCTCTGCTGCAGCGTGATATACGCCAGCACATGGCGGAGAGTGCCTCCTTCTCTGTCTCGCTCTGGCCCCCGATATACTCTTGCCACCTCCTGTGTAAAGACCTGCAGCTGCGCCGCCAGATAGTAAAACTCGAAGTCCGGGACCGCTAGGCCCCCCTCGTCCTTTGGACGGGTCAGAGTCGCCATCGCAATTCTGCGCCTTCCCGTGCCCCAGAGGAACGAGACTAACAACGATCGCAGCTGCCGGAAAACAGAGCCCGGTATCCACACTGGGAGCATGCGGAAATAGTATAGAAGGCGTGGCAAAGCTATCATTTTTAATAATGAGATTCGTCCTGTTACCGAGAGCGTGGCCCAAAAGGACATGCTGCCCTTCAATGCCCGTATACATCGTCCCACGTTGCCTTCCAGCATATCCACAGCAGAATGGTATATATGCACTCCTAAGTATTTAAGGCAACTAGGCTCCCAGTTGAGCAGTGGTCGGATGTCAGGTCGCGGTTCGCCCTGGTGCTACGGGAACAAACAGGTCAAAAGAAAATGACTGATGGTAAAAGAATGAGACTAATTATACAGAGAAGAGTATTTGTTACTGGTGTCATTGTTTTTCGAAGCATGCTTTCACCTACATCACCAACCCATTCACAAACCTCTGTAATCTTTTTTCCAATCTCGCTAAACCATGAGCCAACTGTCTCTCATAAATCATACTTTTCAAGGACCTTTGCTTCAGGTGAAATATTTGTAATATTACCAATATATTATTTATGAGCTTGCTATTCTCCAGTATAAAAGTGCAGCACAGTTGAACCCTCAACACACGACATACTCTGCTCTTTATTGCAAGAAGGATGTCATTTGCAAGTATTTATGCAGCACATACAGAGTAATAAAGTGAAAACACTACACAGAAAAAATCCCAACTTTATTCCCCTATTCTGTCATCTGTCAACTTGCCCCCACCCACCCCGCCCTGACCCACCGCTCTTACCTGCACCAGACGCAGCTGCGGATACAGTCACAAGGTTATGCCCACTGATGTTTAACCTGCTCAAAGCCCATACCAAGAGTCCTGTTCGCATTGGAGGGGGTTGCGAGAAGCAGGATAGTGTCGCGGGAGGCTGCCATTAAACGCTAAGAGCAGGCCATGTGTCACTTGCTGGCATTACTGGAGTTTCACATTGGTGGTCCCCGTGAGTGGTGATGCTGCAGCGTGAAGAGTCAGGCTGATGGAGTTTTGCGCTGAAACGCATTGCGAGCAGCAGCGAGGTCTCGGTGTGAACTGACCCGTTTGCAGTCACGAAGAGCCCAAAAGCTTGATTTTAGCTCTTTGAGTCACACAAAGGGACCAGAACGTGGGGGACACCACTTGGGGATCAGGAACTCACTTCAGCTGGATCCAGCGGCTGGTGCAGGATATTCGGGAGCCTTTGATGTCCATGGGGGTCAGATCATGAGGCCAGAATATTAGCCCTTGGAGTCACTCTGGTAGCCTTGGGTTCAAGATGCAGTTGCAGGTCTTAATTTCCCTCCCCAATCAAGAGGACAGCAGGGCAGGAAGGCAGCAACACAGCAATGCAGCAGCAGTCCAGCAGAGTGGCAGTATTTTCAGCAGCACAGCAGTCCTTTTTTCCTGCCAAAGTACCCACAGGTCCAGTAGTGTACCAAAGGTCGTGTCTGAGGCCCTCTTTCTATACCCTGGTGTCCTGGTTCTGGAAGGTGGGAGAAGCTTCTAGACAGTGGCTTTGAAGTGCATGGCATTTCTTGACTTCCCTGCCCTGGCTCCAAGCTGGCTGCAGTGACAATGTTAGGTGGTTAAGGCCTTTGTGTGGAGGCAGGGCACAGGCTATACAGTTGCAAGTGGGGCTGTGCTCAGCTCCACCCCCCCCCCCCCCCCTCATCCTGCAAGCAGCTGAACCATTCAGGCACACCTAATCCCTCTATTGTGTGACTGTCTGGAAGGAATTCACAAAGTCTAATTGTCAGTTACACCCAGTCATGTGACCCAGAGGCTATAGGCATAAAGGGGCTAGAGGCAGGAAAAGGCCTACTTCCTAAAAGTGGCATTTCAAAAATTGTAGTGAAAATTACAACTTTACCATTAAAGAGGGTTTATCATTACAATTTAATAGACATCTAACATGATATATCAACCTGCTTCCAATTTGAAATTACGGCTTATTAAATGTAATAAGGAATCCCTAATGTTATCATATGAAAGGGGTAGGCCTCACAGTGGAGGAAAACGAATTTGGGAGTTTTTTTCCATCAGGACATGCAAAGTACACATCCAAGTTTAATCACACAGCACCCTGTGCTATGGGCTACCTAAGGCATACCTTATGGGTGACTTATATGCAATGAAAGGGGAGTTTAAGGCTTGGCAAGGGGGTTTTAATTGCAAGTTAACATGGATGTTTACAACTGCATTTAGGCTGCAGTGGCAGACCTAGGACATCTTTTAAGGTGCTATTAAGTGGGTGGCACAATAAATGATGCAGGCCCACTAGTAGCATTTCATTTACAGGCCCGTGATATATGGTATACCACTCTACAAGGGGCTTACAAGTAAATTAAATATGCCAATTGGTTATAATCCAATTCAACCATGTTTTTGGAAAGAGAGCACAAGTACTTTAGCACTGGTTTGCAGTGGTAAAGTGCAGAGTCCTAAGGCCAAAATAAAACCAAATTCAGAACAAAGAAGAGGATAAAGGTAAAACGTTTGTGGGTGACCATGCAGAGAGAGCCAGGTCCAACACTGAGAGATATAAACGTGGTCACTTTTAGGATTCGAGATAGAGTCTGGCCATGCTAAAAAAACACAAGACTGTAAAGTGAAGCAAACTCATTTTAGATGCAAAGCATTCACGTAATTAAACAGTCAATATTTATTCAATAGGAATCTGCTCTAACACCCCCGGGTAATGTACTATTTCAGGACGGTACTGCTAGAGCTGACACGAGCACAATTAATGCAGCTTCAGTCTATTGCAGATTTATATGGGGATGGAAGAAAAATCGGCGTGCTTCAAAATATATGACACTTCCATTGACACGTGGTGGATGGGGGGTGCCGAACTTTGCTTTTTATTATCTAGTTTGCTTTTTGCAGAATATGCAGTATCTGGTGGTTGGGGCTGAAGCAAGGCCATTCGAAGCTCCTAACATATATCAGATGTTGTTGGGGACTCCGGCGAGCGAAACCCTGCTTAAGTTCTACGAACCAAGCTATTTCAAAAGAACTCAATTTAAAATTGTCTCTGCTGCATATAAGGCGTGGAAGTTGATACGCAAAATTGTATCTATAAATGGGATAGGCTACTATACGCCTTTTAATTCCACGGAAATATTTCCTTTGGTGTTTTGGGACACAAAGATGGCTACTTGGAAGGGCAAGGGGATACGACGTCTAGGGGATATTTATAGGGCTGGGATAATTATTCCTTTTTCAGATTCAGTGGAACTATATAAAATATCTAAGTATGATTTTTTCAAATATTTGCAAATTCGTGACTTTATTAATAAACATTGCAGATATACGTCTATAACAACCAATGCTTTATTAGAGGTATTGTTTAAAAGAGCCAAGATTGAGGCACTGTATGATATATTACTGGCGACTCAGCGGGATGATATTGAGATGCATGATGCAAAGTGGAGGGATAGATTTGGCAATACTGGCTCATATGTGCAATCATCAATCGATATGGCAAGTAAAGTTATATTGATGGCAAACCTACGCACCCAACACTATAAAACTCTGTTTAATTTATACCATACACCGGTCAAGATGATGAAGTGGGGTGGGGTGCACAATGGAAATGTTTTAGATGCCAGGCGGAGAAAGCTAATATTGTACATATATTCTTTGATTGTACAGTTTTAAAACAATTCTTAGCTGGCATCTCAGAGTTTCTATCGCAAACCACGGGGGTCGACGTCCGTATCTCTAGAGAGATTATGTTAGTAGGTGTGTGTGAGGATATTGAACCCACGCAGATTTGCCATCCTTTTCGATATTTTATATTTATAGCTATGGCTGTTGCCCGATTATGTGTCGCTTCTATGTGGCTGCAATCAGAGGCGCTATCATATGAAATGTGGTGTGCTAAGTTTCATAATGTGTTTAATCCTGAATTTAGCCTCTACCGCATAAAATCTTTGAGGAAGAAACAACTAGGGATCAAAATTTGGCAGCCAATGCTACAATATATGGAGATGTCTACTTGAAATGTAGCTGCTTTTTAATTATCACTGTTTTTTCTTTCATTTTGTGATCATGTGATCTATGCTTTGGTGTTATTACATGCAATTGTGTAAAATTCCTACATCTATGATGTAATTGACTGATTTACAAATGTTATTTGCTATGAACTGAACAATAAAGAAATAATTTTAAAAAAAGGAATCTGCTCTAACAATTGCATGTCACTATCACCACCCTTCTAGTGGCCCATGGTGTCATACGGGTTCAGCAGAGGATCAGCTTGCTTGCGACCTAGCATACATGGATATCAGTAATGGGTTCTACACACAAACATACACTCTACCCTCCACAAACAGCAGTGTAATCTTAGCTTTACACACACACACACACACTCAGCTTATACAGCAGAGGTAGCTGCTTCTGCTGAGACAGAGGTAATAGGGTTGCAGTCTTCTGTCCAGCAGTCACCAGGGAAGCCACAAACAATGAATGCCACCGAGCCCAAAAGTATGTACAAGAAAGGGTGGCATCTACCAGCACCATATAGCCAAATGGGTAATCATGCCACATGCTGAAAGGTTTTAATTTTGGGCCTGCTTCCGTACAATTTTTTTGGTGAGCAGATTACCTAAAATTCCTGGAGAAAATCACACCCTACTCATGGTAGACAAGAAACAGGAATTCTACAAAGTAAAAAAGACAAACGAGTGAATAGACTCTGTAAGTCAGTCAGTCAGTCAATAACTTTATTTCGGCCGTTGCGGCCATAAAAGTGTCACATGCATACAGTACAATACAGACACAGTAAACATTCAAATTTAAAATAGTAATCTGCAATGACATGAAGATTTTTCCTTGTGAGTTTTGACTCTGTAAGTGAAACCTGCAACAATTTTTTAAGGAACATGTAGATACATTCACACAAACAAGAAATGTTAGTTAAAGTACACGTGTTGCAAAAGTCAGAATTTGTAGCATTGCTTCGCAGTCAGCTAAAGGGTGACTAACCACACCTCTAATTCACCAAATAGTTTTTGAAATAGCGTTAATTCAGACTTTGTGACTGAAACTTATGCAGGGTATGGCATTTATTACTTGACATAAAACCACCAGCTTTGATGTTTGCAAAATGGGTCAAGTGTGGTAAGAACTCGCTGCTGACATCTAGTATGACCTGCAGATCGCATACAAGTGTCGTTAAATTGTGTAAGAGCAGTACCTGCAAAAATTACACAAGGACTCTGTATAAAAACAATTTACTATGTGGTGGAATGGCTGAGGACACATGGTTGTTCACAGTCAGCAAACTAAATCACTGTGAGCCCATTTACTGAAGGGGCTTGCCAAATAGGAAAGCATGTATTCTACTTTTCTAGGCTAGAAAGCAGTCTACTTGTGCATGATAGCTAGCATTGGTACAGCAAACAACTGCCAGCAGTGTGACATTGCACTACTCGATCTGTCCTGAATGCTTTCTAGTGTATCAATATACTTAGTTGGAAAGTGTGTTTCTTGCAGTATGTCCTATGTGGTAAGAATTGGGTGCAGTTTCTGACGTGGTTTGACGGGCTTGTGGCAAACATGTTGCTACTGGTGGGTGTCTATGTTTTTAGGGAAAATTAGAACTGTTAGAGCATTTGTTAGAGTGTGCTTTATTCAGGATTTATGCAACATAGGTGATCTGAGTCAACACATGGTGGGTGTGCTACCCAGTTCTTTCCTTGGAGATATAGATATATTGGCTGTCTACAGAGACTTTGTCAAGGCTTCATAAGGCCTTTATGGTACTTGTTTCGGCTGTCGATGTTTGTAGGTGGAGCTGAGGATGTCGGTTGTTCAGCAGTATCACTGAGCTCAGCAGCCTGTAGTTCTATCGCTTTTTTATGGAAATGCGAATCTAGAGCATCACAAAGTATTTGCAGTTGACCGTTTTCCCTGAGAAGCATTCATTTTCTTAAATTCCCAAATATTTCTCAAAACTTCCATTGCAGGAATGATGCATTCAAGAGGTGACATAAGTAGTATTTATTTTCTTTTCCAATCGACTGTCCTGTAGAAATGCAGTTGGTGGGGGTATTGATTACTGCTCTCTAGGTCTAGTGGTGTTTCCTTCATGTGTACTTGAGTGTTCTGTTGATGGCTTCAAGAGATGCACATTGCTTAGTAAAACAATTCATCCGAGTACGTGCATATCAGGAACTGGATGTTTTTCATTGTGATGATAATGCAAATGCTTTTGACAGCTGTTCATTGTCTTTTGGAGTTGCTAATATCAGACCGCTGACAGTCTTGGGAGATGATATTGAGCTGGGGACAATGGTTTCCTCAGAGTCAACATTCAGATCCTTCCAAATATGATATTGTATTCTAGGTGAAAGGGCTCGTTTTAAGTTGCAGAATTTCGTTATAGTCATGTTGGAACGAATGGTAAAATAGTCTCTCAAGGTAAGGGGCAGATATTAATTCTGCAGTACACATAGAAGAAGGAAAATGCCATCAATTATTGTTTATGTGCAGAAAGGTGTCCCTTCCTGCACATAAACAATCATCTCTGCTAGGCAGGGTCCCTTACGCAAGGGTGCCTGTATTGGCAATGTGCAAGGTTGCCTGTGTTGGCGCTAGGTAGTCAACTGCGCCTCAGTGCAGAGGAAAGCACAGGGATGCATTGTATCGCTGTAAATACGAGACATCTCTGCAATTTTCAAATGACACAACTCGGAGCAACAAGATAGCATGGCTTCAGGTGTGCCATACCTTTGTCATAAGTAAGACTGTTAGCGCTCTAGTTGTTCGTTAGAACACTCTGGGTCATTCTGTCATTGGGCTTTACTTGGGCTACATTTGGGCTTTTTTGTCTCTGGTGGCCATTTTGGGAGACTTATTTGTTATGAAGTTTCCTAATTTCCTCATTTACTACAGTCTCCTCAGTAGGAAATACTTTCAGTTTTTTACTTTGATTCCATCAGGAAGGCATTCAGATGTGTCACACATTTGCCATAAATTCTGAATGTTAGCACTCTAGTTGCTTATTAGATCACTGAAGTAAAGCTACTGCTCACCAGGGAAGTCTGCTGCTGGTATTGAAAGTGCATGTTTCAGTCTGCATGTCAGAATATTTTAATGAAAAAGAAGAGGATTTGAGAAGTCTCTCAAAATGTGCCCTAATTTTTCTTTCTGCAGCACTAATCATACTTTCTATGGCAAAGTGAACCCCCTCATTTTGTTCCTTTTTAAATTAAATGTTTTAAGAATGCCACTTTATTCCAATCAAGATGGCTTCAGGTGTGCCATACGTTTGTCATAAGTAGGACTGTTAGCACTCTAGTTGTTCTTTAGAACACTCTGGGAAGCTGCAGTAGAACACAAAGGAATCAACTGACAAGCTTCTGCCCTTGTTGGATGTACATGTTTTACTGAGAATGTCAGACTTAATTCTCACATGACTGAGAAAGATAATGTGAATTTACAGAAAATATGCTCTCAGTTTAGCTTATAGATCACCTTCCAAACCTCTGTGGGAAAAGCATGAGAAAATAGTTTTCTCTCAAACATGATTGATGATATCACAGCAGAAGGCTTTTTCACATGGTAAAATCACCTTAGAACACACCACAATTCCTAAAATGAGTATGGTACCATCAACAAATGATTTATAATGTAACTAAAGTCTCAAAATCTTCTATTAACTGCAATGCTTTTTAATGAGGTGCTATCATGTATATTGGTCCCAAGATGGCTGCCAACACTTCTTGGATGAAGTACTGACAGCCAATCAGATCTCACGATGAGATGTGTGGTTAGGCTCCGCCCAGATATATCTATCTTTTTAACTCTCATTTTCTCAGGAACTACTGAACGGATTTACACCATTTAAGCAAAAGGCATGAGTCTGAACTGAGGACTACCTCTTTGCCAAATTTGGTGTAATTCCGTTCAGCAGTTCGGGCTGTAGCTGCGTCAACAGGTCCTATGGGAAATTGCATGGGGAAAATGCATTTTGGGACCCCCCGTTTTCCTCGGCTCCCGCTTGACGTATCACCGTGAAATTTTCAGGATAGTAGCGGACTGGAGCTGGCCAAACGTTTGGAAACTTTCGCGAAGATTCATCAATCGGCGCCAACGTTATTCCAAATAGAATGTTGCGGATTTCCTATGGAAAATAGGTCCTAACTATAACTACCTACTGGCGACTGGCACTAGGTAATATATATATATATATATATATATATATATATATATTACCTACTGGCGGTCGCCAGTAAGTAGTTATAGTTAGGACCCTCTTACCATAGGAAATCCGCAACATTCTATTTTGAATAACTTTGGCGCCGGTCGACGAATCCTCGCCAAATTTTCAAAATAGGTGGGGCGCTGCGCTCCGCTCCTACCCTGAAAGTCTCAGGGGGATTCGTCAAGCGGGGGCTGAGATAAAAGGGGGGTCCCAAACGCGTTTTTCCCATGCATTTTTCCATAGGACCTTTAGACACAGCTACAGCCCGAACGGCTGAACAGAGTTAAATGAAATTTGGCAGAGAGGTAGTCCTCAGGTCAAGGAAGTGCCTTTTGTAGGTTTGGTGTAAATCTGTTCAGTAGATTCTGAGAAAATAGCCTTTAAATCAATATATATATCTGGGCCAGCTTACGGTGCGCTTACGGTGCGCTTACCGTACGCGTACGGTACGTGCGCGAGCACGATTCTGATTGGCTGTTCGATCTAAGTAAACATTCGAATCGGTCGAAACCAGGAAGCGGCGGCCGCCATTTTCTCTCTCGCACTCTGAGGGGGCAGCAAAAACAAAGACAAAAACCATCTAAAGGGGCAGTATATTCAGTTCTTAACCACCCAGCATCGATACAGGTGTCCCCAAACAACCCCCAAGGCCAAAAAAACATTTTTTTTTTTTTTTTCGAAAAATCGCCGATTACGCTTACGGTCAAAATCTAAAATAAAAAAAAAAATTATCCACACTCTCCCCACCCCGTGTGCAAATGGTATACCAAAAAAATAAAAGTACAAATGAATACCTTTTCACAACGAAGCGCATAATATGTCCCCCATGTGCGCACGGTGCGCGAAGCGCATCGTGCGTACATGGCCCATCCCGCATAACGTGGGCACGCGGTGCGCGCAGCGCACCGCGTAACCACCGTGCGTGCACGGCACTAACTGCGTAAAGTGGGCGCGCGGTGCGCAAAGCGCACCGCGTGCTCACTGTGCGCGCACGGTGCGTGAAGCGCACCGTGCGCGCATGGAACGAACTGCGTTAACTGGGCGCGCACGCCACGAATGGCATAAAGTAACTTAGCATTTAAAAAAACGTACAAATTCACTGAAAAAACCATAGGTTTCACACACGTTATAGTTAGGAATTAGCATTTAAAAAACCTTGCAAATTCACTGAAAAAACCATAGGTTTCACACAAGTTATAGTTAGCTGTACATTTCACTCGTAAAAAACCAATGAAATTCCCCCGTTATAGTTAGTGCAGGCAACTATAACTCACGCGACCGCAATCCTCTGCTGATGACATATGTGTCTTTATGAAAAAAAAATATTTGTAATATATGTATAGCTAAAATTTAATGGAAGAAGACATGGGCAAATAAGTGTCTAAATACAGTATTAGCATCAGCAGAGGATTGCGGTCGCGTGAGTTATAGTTGCCTGCACTAACTATAACGGGGGAATTTCATTGGTTTTTTACGAGTGAAATGTACAGCTAACTATAACTTGTGTGAAACCTATGGTTTTTTCAGTGAATATATATATATATATATATATATATCAAATCCCTTCCTAATGCATCTAGAGTTATTATATTCAGTGGCTGGGTGGTTTATTGGTTTTTTCCGGTGCTGGCACAAGTCCTTCTGAAGGCTCACAGGTTGTGTGTGCAAGCACCGGCGCTAGAGTGTATGCCAACTTCGGTATGTATTTCATGTGTTATTGTTCACCCTATGTGTGATTTGACATGTGTGGTTCCACGTTATCACATATGTGTTACTGTAAACATTATTTATTAGGCGATCAGTGAACAGAAGCAGACACCTGGACGGACTAACACACAGAAGGGAATATAATGTAAATGAAACGACCCATGGATGGATAAACTGACTGATGGGTGGACGGTCGGTTGGTTAGAAATAGACATATGATTGAGAAAAAAGACGGGCAGGTATGTATCTAGAGAAATCAGACAGGTTTTTGAGGCATAGAGATGATGGGCCGACAGGGGCAGGCTGCACTGGTAGTGTGCATGTTTGGGCAGTTAGTGCTGTATAAGGTAGCGTTTTTTCTGTACTCGGTAACATGTGGTCTGTATACAGTGGATGCTCTTCAGCTGTTTACAATCATGTGGACAATTACTACAGCACAGAAACATTCATATACGAGTAACAATTTTGTTGTACTTCTTTCTATACCTTGTACTGTGCCCCACCCTGCACATACCAAACAGCGGATCCTAATTAAACCCGAGCATCAGCTGGATGTGTCAGCCTTGGGCTGTTTGTACTGAGCAGTGGCGTAATATAAAATAATGCCCCCCGCAGAATGTGAAGAGGAGGCCCTTCGCCTAACAAGGGGACGGGAAGACCGCCTTCAGGCGGCCCAGGCAGTGGGATAGCAAGTGTTGTGGGCTCTTATGCAGGGAAGGAAATATGGTCCCCATATATCTGGTTTGGTATTGAAAAACGGTCATAATTGGGGTGAAGTGAGGCCCATTAATCAATACCCCTGGCCCCGGTGTTCCTGCAGTCATATCATATTTGGTAGTTACGCCCTTTGGCCCAGAGCTATTTTCAAATAAATAGTAACGCTGGAGCTTTACAAGAAGCTTCAATCAAAGTATACATGGCTCGTTGTTAAATATAAGCGACGTACAATATAACCATCACTATAAAATGTACTAATATGCCATTACTAATATTGTAGCCAATTACAAATGCACTGATATTATAGAACACAGGTGTGGGTAATGCTGCAAGAAGGACGTAAAATACTTACATATACCACAATAGAATACAGCAGCAAATTATAATGGCGCAGCGTCCTTTGAGTACGCACATACATTCTGCTGCATATACATTACTGCCGTGCACCTCACACCCTAACCCTGTAGAGGGCGCTTCTTTTTCACAATTGATATTTTCACCGAACCTTACACCGCTGCCAACATCTACAGGGTCCTTTCATTTCTCTACCATGCCAGGGCGTCGCTCGTAGTCGGTATTTAAAAGCAACCGCTCTCCTCAAATCCGCTTATCCCAGTTGTCTAGGACCATTAAAATACTCACGTTGCAGGCTAGTAGGCTGGGAGGGCAAGTCTTGTGTGGCTTCAGAAGGATCCTGGCTGAGGCAACTCTGATGGAGAGGCAGGGTGCCGACGGTGCTGGTAGGGCTGGGGAGGCATCACAAAGGTAAGTTTCCTTTTCACTGCTGCTGGATTCTGTTGTAGACCCTCGTCCCTCGCTTGCTCTAAGGCAGAGCAGGGTCACACTGGTTGCTGGAGAAATCTTGCTGCATGCCGTAAAAGCAGGGTCGTGCCGGTTCTAACCAGCTGTTGTTGTGCAGATGGCTGGCACCATGACGTAGGTGGCACTACGTGTTCAAAGAGAAGGGAAATCCCGAGAGAAAGCGTTTCTCTTCAAAGGATTTCCCTTCCTGCTACAATGACGTCTCGCCTTCAGCAGTGCGTGCGCATGTTCACCCGAAACACCAAACAAAAACCGGGACGTCTGGTCACCCTACCTTTGACCTTTGAGGCCTGAAAACAGAGCCCCCTAGAGACCCCTTTCGAGGCCCCCCCAAAAAAACTGGGGGTGCTCAGACCCCCACAGACCCCCCCCACTTAAAGCCCTGCTAACACCATCCCCTAAATGAATAAATAGTTGTTCCCTTTTGAACTACTGTTGTCAGATGTGACAGCACAAATCCAGTTACATATAAAACAATGTCAAACTTGAAATGAATAGGCCCGCAGAGGTTGGGCACGAAGAAGAACGGAAGAAATAGCAACATTTGATAGGGAGGCTTCCTCCTGGGCTTGCTAAGACTGCACATTCATTATTTAGTACAGAGCAAACAGAGTTACAAAACGTATTACATGTAATAATGTTTCAGTGCACAGTTTGCTGCGTGTGGAGTTAGTGAGAGACGAAAACATGCTCAGGTTTATTACTATTGATGGAGTCTGTGCCTCGTTTAGCCAAGCTAAATTAAACATAGCTCTGTAAAATCCAGTAAACATGTTTTAGTTGCAAATCATTCAAGTCAATAAACAGTCAATATTTATCCATTAAGAACCTGCTGTAACACAATGATGATGAACAAATCATCACTAATCATATTATTCTAAACTAAATCAATTTACAGTACAGTTTCTATCATCTTCAACTTCTTGTGTCTCAATCCTTCCAAAATCCTGATATTTTTCTTAGGCACGCTTTTCAATGTTCTTCAGTTCTATGTCATCTTTTTCTCGCTGCTGACATCTTTTTTTACACCGACATTTTAGGTCCTTCTTAACAAAAATACTTTTATGATTTTCAGTAAAAGAAAATGACTGATTTTTTTTTTTTAAACCGTTTTTATTGCAGAACAAAAAGATAAGCAGCTTACATACATAATGACCCTGCACCGCAAATGCCAGTGCCTTTTCCTTTCTTGGCCATGAGGCTTCCGTACACAGCTTATGAGCCCACATCCCAGAGGCCGGGCAGCGATAACATGTAGGTCATTATACTTAACCATATTTCAACCTGTACATTTGTTTATATCATTATAGGATGTCTGCGTTCCGCTTTTAAGTTTTCTCCCCCCTTCCCTCCCACCCAGTCACTCCCCCTCCCCAGTCCCTATCCCCCTATCCCCCTATCCCCCTCCCCCTCCACCCTCCAGTGCCCTCGCCAACGACTGGACTCGGCCTTAATATGTATTCTTGGGTACTTATCAGAAGTAAATGACTATCTACTGTGTATGTGTGGTTGGGACGTTCCGGGGATCAGCATCAGTATCAGAGGGCTCCTCTTCCTCCTTAATCTCGCTGTTGCGCAGGGCCTGCACCAACATCTCCCACTCTGTGGCCGCCTCTAGTGCCCTATCATCTGACCTACGACACGCCAGTTGGTATCTAAGTGTACTTTCACTCGCCGCCCATTTCTGTAGTTCATTAATCCACCTCCTATGTGTGGGGCCCACCTTCGACTTTCAGAGCCTCGTCTCTTCCCTCTTTGCCAAGAGGAGGCCCATATCTATAAATTTACTTGTGGTCTTGTTCTTGGGCGTGTGAGGAAACCAGTGCAGGACACAGACCGCCTTGTTATATTGCAATTCCCTGTCCGTTACCGCAGCCAGTGTCACGCCCACTTCCCTCGAGTATTCGCGCAGGTGAGGGCAGTCCCATAGCATATGACCTAGCTCTGCTCCTATTGCGTCGCATCTAGGGCACGCCGCATCCTCCACTCTGAAATATTTCCCAGTTTTACCTGGTGTTAGGTAGGCCCTGTGGAGGACATAAAAGTGTATCAACTGGAAGCGTGCGTTCCTTGTGCTCTTCCTAGCCCTCCTCACTATACCCACCCACGTGGTGTCAGGGATCTCTGTCTGTATATCCAGCTCCCATTTCGCCTTCAGCGCCGCCATCGGCTGTAAGGTTTCGCGCATCATTCTGGAGTACAGACAAGCCACTGCTTTGTAAGTGCCAGCAGACATCATGGTGTATTGGCAAGCCGCAGATGTGGTAGGCTCTAGGAGCCCCTCTCCCCAGTGCTCCTGCATCGCTCCAGTCACTGCCGCGTGCATCAGATAATCTCCCCTCGGAAGACCAAACCGCTCCTGCAGAGTGTGATAAGGGATCAACGCTCCCTCCTCGTACAAGTCACCCAACATTTGTAGGCCCGCCTCCTTCCACACCTGTAATCCCGACCAATCTCCTCCGTGCGGGAGCGCCGTCACCATTCCCAGCGGTATCTCCGGCGCATACGGACGCCGCACTCCCGCTCAACGCTGCGATCGGTTCCAGCAGTGCCTGAACGTCTGTTCCTCCATGGACAAGTCTCCGATGACCAGCCTCTGCTGCAGCGTGATATACGCCAGCACATGGCGGGGAGTGCCTCCTTCTCTGTCTCGCTCTGGCCCCCGATATACTCTTGCCACCTCCTGTGTAAAGACCTGCAGCTGCGCCGCCAGATAGTAAAACTCGAAGTCCGGGACCGCTAGGCCCCCCTCGTCCTTTGGACGGGTCAGAGTCGCCATCGCAATTCTGCGCCTTCCCGTGCTCCAGAGGAACGAGACTAACAACGATCGCAGCTGCCAGAAAACAGAGCCCGGTATCCACACCGGGAGCATGCGGAAATAGTATAGAAGGCGTGGCAAAGCTATTATTTTTAATAATGAGATTCGTCCTGTTACCGAGAGCGGGAGCGTGGCCCAAAAGGACATGCTGCCCTTCAATGCCCGTATACATCGTCCCACGTTGCCTTCCAGCATATCCACAGCAGAATGGTATACATGCACTCCTAAGTATTTAAGGCAACTAGGCTCCCAGTTGAGCAGTGGTCGGATGTCAGGTCGCGGTTCGCCCTGGCGCAGCGGGAACAAACAGGTCAAAAGAAAATGACTGATGGTAAAAGAATGAGACTAATTATACAGAGAAGAGTATTTGTTACTGGTGTCATTGTTTTTCGAAGCATGCTTTCACCTACATCACCAACCCATTCACAAACCTCTGTAATCTTTTTTCCAATCTCGCTAAACCATGAGCCAACTGTCTCTCATAAATCATACTTTTCAAGGACCTTTGCTTCAGGTGAAATATTTGTAATATTACCAATATATTATTTATAAGCTTGCTATTGTCCAGTATAAAAGTGCAGCACAGTTGAACCCTCAACACACGACATACGCTGCTCTTTATTGCAAGAAGGATGTCATTTGCAAGTATTTATGCAGCACATACAGAGTAATAAAGTGAAAACACTACACAGAAAAAATCCCAACTTTATTCCCCTATTCTGTCATCTGTCAACTTGCCCCCACCCACCCCGCCCTGACCCACCGCTCTTACCTGCACCAGACGCAGCTGCGGATACAGTCACAAGGTTATGCCCACTGATGTTTTACCTGCTCAAAGCCCATACCAAGAGTCCTGTTCGCATTGGAGGGGGCTGCGAGGAGCAGGATAGTGTCGCGGGAGGCTGCCATTAAACGCTAAGAGCAGGCCATGTGTCACTTGCTGGCATTACTGGAGTTTCACATTGGTGGTCCCCGTGAGTGGTTGATGCTGCAGCGTGAAGAGTCAGGCTGATGGAGCTTTGCGCTGAAACGCATTGCGAGCAGCAGCGAGATCTCGGTGTGAACTGACCCGTTTGCAGTCACGAAGAGCCCAAAAGCTTGATTTTAGCTCTTTGAGTCACACCAAGGGACCAGGACGTGGGGGACACCACTTGGGGATCAGGAATTCACTTCAGCTGGATCCAGCGGCTGGTGCAGGATATTCGGGAGCCTTTGATGTCCATGGCGCTCAGATCATGAGGCCAGCACATTAGCCCTTGGAGTCACTCTGGTAGCCTTGGGTTCAAGATGCAGTTGCAGGTCTTAATTTCCCTCCCCAATCAAGAGGACAGCAGGGCAGGAAGGCAGCAACACAGCAATGCAGCAGCAGTCCAGCAGAGTGGCAGTATTTTCAGCAGCACAGCAGTCCTTTTTTCCTGCCAAAGTACCCACAGGTCCAGTAGTGTACCAAAGGTAGTGTCTGAGGTCCTCTTTCTATACCCTGGTGTCCTGGTTCTGGAAGGTGGGAGAAGCTTCTAGACAGTGGCTTTGAAGTGCATGGAATTTCTTGACTTCTCTGCCCTGGCTCCAAGCTGGCTGCAGTGACAATGTTAGCTGGTTAAGGCCTTTGTGTGGAGGCAGGGCACAGGCTATACAGTTGCAAGTGGGGCTGTGCTCAGCTCCACCCCCCCCCTCATCCTGCAAGCAGCTGAACCATTCAGGCACACCTAATCCCTCTATTGTGTGACTGTCTGGAAGGAATTCACAAAGTCTAATTGTCAGTTACACCCAGTCATGTGACCCAGAGGCTATAGGCATAAAGGGGCTAGAGGCAGGAAAAGGCCAACTTCCTACAAGTGGCATTTCCAAAATTGTAGTGAAAATTACAACTTTACCATTAAAGAGGGTTTATCATTAAAATGTAATAGACATCTAACATGATATATCAACCTGCTTCCAATTTGAAATTACGGCTTATTAAATGTAATAAGGAATCCCCAATGTTATCATATGAAAGGGGTAGGCCTCACAGTCGAGGGAAACGAATTTGGGAGTTTTTTTTTTTTTTTTTTTTTTTTTTTTTTTGGTCGTAAGACATTTATTATGAACAAATGAAACAGATGACATACACTGCGTCACGCCAACAACCCGGAGGCAGGCCGCTATAGGGTAAATTATACAAAGATGATATAGAAATATCTCTGAGGCCCTCATCCGGCCAATGGTACCGGCAGAGGTGAACTTAAGATATAATAAAAGTCTAAAGTTCGTATTGCACATCTTTTAGCGAGTAAACGGTCTTACTTTTGACCCAGTGCCTCTGACAGTTGAAAGGTAGCGAAAATCAACAAATCCGCCCACAAATAAGCAGCGGTCAGCCACCCGCTTCGGCAGACTGTAAAAAGGATGTGTCGGTCAGCACCTTGTTACCCCCAACAGGACCCCCCAACAACTAAACCAAAAACGTCAAACATAGGTGCAAGTACTTGGAAACAGCTATGTGGAGAGCGGGTGCGGGAAGGTGTCATAGCTGTGTGCGACTTAGCGAGGGAAGGGCGGGGCGGGGGGGAGGGGGAGAGGGGCGGTAAATTATCCACAGTGGGACCAGTAGGGCGGAGGGGGGGGGGGGGCAGTGGACTCAAGCCTGGTCAGTGGAGTCAGTAAACGCCAAAGCTTGCGTCTGAGCAGTGTCCGATAGTACAAGTGCGGGGCAGCGGGACCTCTAACGCTAATTTACGCAGCGCGCTCCCTCAGCCCATGTCGTCGGAAACGCTGGTAGCGCGTGAAGCGTCGGCGGAGTCAGGGGCCGCGCGTCCTGTAGTCCACTGTATAAACGGGCCCCAGATGTCAGTGGGTCTGGAAGCGGTGGGCATTGTCTCCCAGTAGTTCGCCAGTTGAGTCTGGCCGTAAGTCACATCCCTGATCCAGCTTTCGAGCGTGGGGAGGGCCGGTCTGCCCCAGTGTATAGCTATCTGCCGTTTGGCGTATAACAGGAGTAGTGCATGAAGTTTTCTGTCACAGGGCTCAGTGCGCTTAACATATCCCAGCAAACCCAACAGTGGAGACGGGGAGTCGCTCCTCTGTACGATTTGATTTATGGCGTTGAAGACCCCTGACCAGTATGCCTCCAGCTTTGGGCAGCTCCAAGCTACATGTAGAAAGGTGGCATCGTCACCCCCACATTTCCAGCATGCAGCATTCTCGCGGATACCCATGCGGCATAGTAGTGTCGGAGTGCGGTAATATCTGTGTAGGAATTTGAAGTGTATGAGCCGCAGTCGGTAACTCGGTGATAGAGCTGTGAGTTGAGCGCAGCAATACCCCCATGCATCATCCGGCAGCTGATCCCCCAGGTCTTCAGCCCAGGCGGACTCGGCCGTGGCTACTGTCACTGGGGCTTGTTCCTGCATGCAGTTATATAATCTGGACACCAGCTTTTTAGGAGAAGGTCTTGAGAGCAAGTCTTGCAGGGCGGCTAGTGCACAAGGCTCGTCCGGGAAGCCCTGTCCCATTTTCTTGCAGGATTCCCTAAGGGAATGATATAGTAATTTGTCCGCAAACGTGCAAGGTTGGTCATCCCCATCCGCAGGCATCTCGAAAAATGAGCCATCTGGATATATGTCCGCGAAAGTGAGTAGCCTATTCCCACGGATAGTGAGGACGTCACCTCTTGCCGTCAAACAAGGCAGCATCGGGTTGCCCCGGAGAGGAACCGCCGGCGCATAGAGCAGGGAGAGACCAGCTCGCTTCCGAAGCTCACGCCAGGACCAGCGGATCATTTCTACCGTGTCCACCTCACGCGACGGGCACGTAACCGCTCCGTATAATGCCACTCGTAACGGCGAGGGGGTGACCACTGCAAGCTCCACCGCCACATGCGGCTGGTAGGGGGCTGGGTAGGCCCAGAAATGAAGGAATTGAGCTTGTGCACAGAGCGAATAGAGCTTCAAGTCCGGGGCCCCCAGTCCTCCTTGCCGGAGCGGAAGCGTGAGTAGGTCCCAGGATACTCTTGCCTGACCACCGGCCCACACCAGTTTCAGCAATAGTGAGCGGACCCGTGCGTGGAAGTGCGTCGTCATAGGTAGTGGTACATTGACAAACAAGTACAAGAATTTGGGGAGGACCACCATTTTGGCCAACGCAATTCTAGCCACCAGAGACAGCGGCAATTTATTCCAGACTTCGACTTTCCCTTCCAGCCAGTCCACCGCCCTACCAAAATTCAGCGACCACAGCTCCTGTACATCTCGGCTAATCCAGACGCCCAAATACTTGACAGCTTCCGTCTCCCATCTTAGGGGGTAGTCAGGGGCAGGTCTAACAGTGCTCTCCGTCAGGGGGAATGCCACGGACTTCGACCAATTAATGGATATCCCTGCCAGACCCTCAAATCTTACAAACTCGCGCAGCAGTGGGCTCAGGTTGTCTCTGGGGTTCTGAACGTACAATGTGACATCGTCCGCGTATAGCGAGATCAATAAGCTTCGAGCACTGAATCCGATGCCTCTGGCAGTGTGGTGCTGCCGAATTCGAGCTGCTAGTGGCTCCATAGCAATCGCAAAGAGGAGCGGGGATAGCGGGCAACCCTGCCTAGTTCCCCTCGAGACAGCGAACGGCTTGGAGACAAGACCATTAACGCTCACCCGGGCTCTGGGTGACGTGTATAGGAGCTTAATAAGGGTCATGAAGTTTTGACTGAATCCCATCCGCCTCAACACTTCGAAGAGGTAGGGCCACTCCAGGGAGTCAAAGGCTTTGGTGGCATCCAAAAACACCACCGCTGCCTGTACTGACGGGTGTAAATAGTGAAGGACCGAAAAGATAGTCCTGAGGTTGTGTGATGTTGCACGGCCAGGGATGAATCCCGACTGATCAGGGAGCGCTATAATCGGCAACAACGGTTGCAATCTATCCGCAATTACTTTTGCGTAGATTTTGGCATCTACGTTTATAAGGGACAGGGGTCTGTAAGAGTCCAGCTGTTGGTCATCCTTGTCTGGCTTGAGGAGCGTGACAATGAGAGCCTCACGCATGGAGTCTGGGAGGGATTGCGACTCGAGAGCCTCAACAAACACTGAGTGCAGTCTCGGCGCTAGTTCAGCCACATAGGTTTTATAAAAGGTGGTGGTCAGGCCATCCGGGCCAGGAGCTTTATTGGCCGGCATGCTTTTAATCACTTGGGCGATATCTTGCACTGTAACGGTGAGGTCCATGTACTGTCTGTGATTGTTGTTGAACCACACGAGGGCTATGGAGTCAAGGAAGTCCCGTAGTGACGCCGGTGTCGTGGGCTGTTTCGAGGTGTACAGAGCAGCATAGAAGTCTGCGAAGGCGCCCAGCACCGCCTCTTGGCCTACCACTAGACGGCCAGTGTTATCATAGATTGCGTGTATGTAGTTCGACTGTGTGCGAGGAGCAATCAGTCTGGCTAGAGTCCTGCTTGGTCTATCTCCCTCCCCGTACCTGCGCGCCTCTGCCTGCCTCCCCAGGAATCGCACCTCCCGCTCAGCCTCCTCCTTGAATGCCAACAGTTTAGTTTTCAGAGCGCCAGCAAGCGCCAACGTTGGGTCGGAGCTAAAAGCAACATCGAGGGCTTTCAGTTCCCCTTCAAGTGTAGCCAACGTGGCCCTTATGGTACGAAGGACCCCTGCTTGTCTCGCAATGCATTGGCCCCTTACGACAGCTTTAAATGCATCCCACACAATGGCATCAGAAGTGGCTGACCCCTCATTCTCAGTAAAATAATTAATGATATCCTCTCTTATCTCCTCCACAAACACAGGGTCAGCAAGCGCATGTGGGGGGAGGCGCCACTGGAACGCCCTGCGTGCAGCGTCGGGGGGGCGCAATACCAACATACATGGAGCATGGTCTGATAGCGATCTAGCCATAATATCCACATCTGACACCCATGTCGCAACCTCAGGAGACACCAGCCAGAAATCCAGTCGCGACCAAGCAGCCTTGTGAGAGGTGTAGCAGGTCCCCACTTTAACACCCGGATTTCTAACTCGCCACACATCGGAAAGCAGACCCTCCCTCATGATATCAGAAATTGCCTGGCGCGCCCTAGTGTGCTGCGGTCTGCTCACACCTTTGCGATCCGAGTCATCATCTAACACCACATTAAAATCTCCCCCCAACACCACCGCCCGACAATCCAGCAGCATAATTTTCGCCCAAACAGTTCTGAAGAAGTCAGGATCGTCCACATTCGGGCCATATATGGCAGCCAGGACCATGGGTCGACCCTGCAGAGCCCCATGAAGCAGAACATACCTACCCTCCGCATCCTTCACATGAGAGTACTCCCGCCAATCCAGCCCCCTTCTAATGAGTATTGCTACGCCCCTCGCATAATTCGAGTAAATGGAGGAATAAACATGCGCCCATCTTGAATTCTTCAATCTAGCTGAGGGGGTGACATTCAGATGTGTTTCCTGTAGGAAGCATATATCTACGTTATGCCTTGACAACATGCCGTGTAGCAAGCGGGCTTTTTGGAAGTCCCCAAGGCCTCTAATGTTCCAAGTCCAGATTTTGATGTCGCCCATTAAAGCAGTTGACAGACCCAAACCCCTGACATCCAACCCCGCCCCCGGAAGTCTACCTGGCACCCGGACCTCCTATCTACGGACCCAGCACCTTGAGAGCTAAGCACGTGTTGTAGTACAATGCACCTAATATGAACCAAAACTTGCAACATTTCAAAACCCCCCCTCCACGCCCTTCCCTCAGCAACCCCCCAATTAGGTCGTGACATATCCCAATAACGTGTACTCTGTGTGTCAAAATTCCCCAACAACAGCAACAAAGGGAGGCACCCCATGAGGCGTGGTGCGCTCGGCTGACACCCCCACGCATGCGGGGTGGCTACTGTCAAACTTAAATGGTCCTGGGTCTGGCAGCACCCCCACCCTACCAACCCCAAGATCCGCAGCCAACCTGTGTCTCAGTGGGAGCTCGGAGACGGCAGCCCAAGCAGCATACAATGGCGTCCCAGCAACCGCCCCCAAGTAGGCAGTTCGGGAAGAGCAAGCCTGTGCGAGAGTTCAGTCTGGCTGTCAACAGTTTCTCAAAGAGGAAACCCGCAGCCCCGCAGGCCGAGCATGCCAGGGTCCTCAGTCATTGTCACTCAGGTGCCCTGAAGTCTCCTCGAGTCGTGGCGATTTTCTCCTGGCCCCAGCACAGATGTGTTTGGCAAATTTAAGGGCTGCCTTGGCGTCAGTGAAGAAGTGTGAGGTGTTTTCGTGCAGGACCTTTAGCTTTGCCGGGTAGAGGAGAGAGTAGGGCACGCCGGCTTGCAATAGAACTTTCTTAGCTGGTAAAAATTCCTTCCGGGCCGCCTGCACCAGCGGGGTAAAATCTGGGTAGAAGGATACGTGATTACCCTGATGCATGATCTTACCCTTCTCTCTCGCCAATCGAAGAATGATGTCCCTATCTTGGTAGTTGAGTAGTTTGGCCAGGATCGGACGTGGTGGGGCCCCCACCGGAGGTTTCTTCCCCAGTGATCTGTGTGCCCTTTCCACCGTGAACACCGGGGACAAGTCCGGGTCGAACAGTTCATGCAGGAGGGACGACACAAACGATTCCATCTTTCCCGTGTTTGTGGTCTCTGGAACCCCCGTAATGCGAATATTGGATCTTCGGGAGCGCGCTTCCAAATCGTCTGACTTGGCGCGCAAATTGTCGAGTTCGCGCTCCAGCGTCGTAATGTGCCGCTTAGCCTGTTGTTGGAATTCGCAACACTCAGTTTGCCCATGTTCGAGACTGTCCAGTCTCTTCTCGTGGGTGTCCACCTTTCTCTGCACGGATTCGAGTTGCGCCGACATGGTATCCAGCTTTGCATCTATGCTCTTCAGGCTCGTCCTCACCTCCATGATGAGGGCCCCAAAGTCTATATCCGGGGTCGCCCCCCGCGACGGCGATGTGCTCCCATCAGGTTCCATTGTCGCGCCCTTCGGAGTCTTCTTACCGTCAAATGTCAGCTTCGGTTGTTTGGCGTCCGTTTTCCCCATCACTGCAGGCAAGGGAGATCCACCGGCCTATCAATAGGGCAGCACCTCACTGCGCGACCGCCAGCAAGCGTCCCGTAGGTGTGCGACTGTCCAGTCAGCACCAGTGCGCGCCAAGCGTGACCCTGAACTCACAGCAAGTGTGGCAAGACACGGTTTAGAATACTGTAGGCGCCCAGGCAGCTCTGCAAGCGTCAGCGGTCAGCTAGAGTCTTCCCCGGGCGCAATGAGCCGTCGTCCCACTCCACTAGGATAGCGCCGCGCCGGGGCTCAGGGGACCCAGGGCCACAAAGGACCACTCCGGCTGTCCAGGCGTATGGCCCGCCCAGCCGAAGAGTAGCGGGAGGTCCCGGTGTCGTTGCAACGTGGCAGGATCTACTATGCCCCTCGTCCCTTCAGGGCGCCCTCTCACCCCTTCCTCAGCCGTCGCTGTGACGCCGCCGGCGCAGGCCTGCCTGCACGATCTCACCCGGGCTCATCAACGGTCAGCGCAGCCCTCCGCGGCCGCAGGATCTTCGTATCGCAGCTCGGCTGTCCCACCAAGGCGCCCCGGGCTCCTCTGTCTCCTCGCAGCCGTCCGCTTGGGGAGCTCACCGTCGGCCGCGATGGTGGCACAGCGGCGAAGCCCCCACAGCAAGTTCCGCGCGGTCCGCTTAGGCCTCTGCAGCCCCGGCCTCTCGTGACTCGCGACTCCCCGCGGGATGTACTTCCGGTGCAGGTCATGACCGTCCCACCAGCCGGCAAGTAATAAGATTGCCTCCGCTGCGATGTGAAACCTTCTCCGTGCCCCCAATTCGGGTCGAAGGATCACCAATCTGTTAGCAGCAGAATCCGGGAGGTGCGGGGCTCCGCAGTCTCCAGGAGCAGGATTACTGAAGGATTAATCAGAGTAGCCGGCGGAGCTCACTCAGAGAGCGGCCATCTCGCTGCTCGGCTCAATTTGGGAGTTTTTTACTATCAGGACATGCAAAGTACACATCCAAGTTTAATCACACAGCACCCTGTGCTATGGGCTACCTAAGGCATACCTTATGGGTGACTTATATGCAATAAAAGGGGAGTTTAAGGCTTGGCAAGGGGGTTTTAATAGTAAGTTAACATGGATGTTTACAACTGCATTTAGGCTGCAGTGGCAGACCTCGGACATCTTTTAAGGTGCTATTAATTGGGTGGCACAATAAATGATGCAGGCCCACTAGTAGCATTTCATTTACAGGCCCGTGATATATGGTATACCACTCTACAAGGGGCTTACAAGTAAATTAAATATGCCAATTGGTTATAAACCAATTCAACCATGTTTTTGGAAAGAGAGCACAAGTACTTTAGCACTGGTTTGCAGTGGTAAAGTGCAGAGTCCTAAGGCCAAAATAAAACCAAATTCAGAACAAAGAAGAGGATAAAGGTAAAACGTTTGTGGGTGACCATGCAGAGAGAGCCAGGTCCAACACTGAGAGATATAAACGTGGTCACTTTTAGGATTCGAGATGGAGTCTGGCCATGCTAAAAAAAACACAAGACTGTAAAGTGAAGCAAACTCATTTTAGATGCAAAGCATTCACGTAATTAAACAGTCAATATTTATTCATTAGGAATCTGCTCTAACACCCCCGGGTAATGTACTATTTCAGGACGGTACTGCTAGAGCTGACACGAGCACAATTAATGCAGCTTCAGTCTATTGCAGATAGGTTTATATGGGGATGGAAGAAAAATCGGCGAGCTTCAAAATATATGACACTTCCATTGACACGTGGTGGATGGGGGGTGCCGAACTTTGCTTTTTATTATCTAGTTTGCTTTTTGCAGAATATGCAGTATCTGGTGGTTGGGGCTGAAGCAAGGCCATTCGAAGCTCCTAACATATATCAGATGTTGTTGGGGACTCCGGCGAGCGAAACCCTGCTTAAGTTCTACGAACCAAGCTATTTCAAAAGAACTCAATTTAAAACTGTCTCTGCTGCATATAAGGCGTGGAAGTTGATACGCAAAATTGTATCTATAAATGGGATAGGCTACTATACGCCTTTTAATTCCACGGAAATATTTCCTTTGGTGTTTTGGGACACAAAGATGGCTACTTGGAAGGGCAAGAGGATACGACGTCTAGGGGATATTTATAGGGCTGGGATAATTATTCCTTTTTCAGATTCAGTGGAACTATATAAAATATCTAAGTATGATTTTTTCAAATATTTGCAAATTCGTGACTTTATTAATAAACATTGCAGATATACGTCTATAACAACCAATGCTTTATTAGAGGTATTGTTTAAAAGAGCCAAGATTGAGGCACTGTATGATATATTACTGGCGACTCAGCGGGATGATATTGAGATGTATGATGCAAAGTGGAGGGATAGATTTGGCAATACTGGCTCATATGTGCAATCATCAATCGATATGGCAAGTAAAGTTATATTGATGGCAAACCTACGCACCCAACACTATAAAACTCTGTTTAATTTATACCATACACCGGTCAAGATGATGAAGTGGGGTGGGGTGCACAATGGAAATGTTTTAGATGTCAGGCGGAGAAAGCTAATATTGTACATATATTCTTTGATTGTACAGTTTTAAAACAATTCTTAGCTGGAATCTCAGAATTTCTATCGCAAACCACGGGGGTCGACGTCCGTATCTCTAGAGAGATTATGTTAGTAGGTGTGGGTGAGGATATTGAACCCACGGAGATTTGCTATCCTTTTCGATATTTTATATTTATAGCTATGGCTGTTGCCCGATTATGTGTCGGTTCTATGTGGCTGCAATCAGAGGCGCTATCATATGAAATGTGGTGTGCTAAGTTTCATAATGTGTTTAATCCTGAATTTAGCCTCTACCGCATAAAATCTTTGAGGAAGAAACAACTAGGGATCAAAATTTGGCAGCCAATGCTACAATATATGGAGATGTCGACTTGAAATGTAGCTGCTTTTTAATTATCACTGTTTTTTCTTTCATTTTGTTTTAATGTGATCTATGCTTTGGTGTTATTACATGCAATTGTGTAATATTCCTACATCTATGATGTAATTGACTGATTTACAAATGTTATTTGCTATGAACTGAACAATAAAGAAATAATTTAAAAAAAAGGAATCTGCTCTAACAATTGCATGTCACTATCACCACCCTCCTTGTGGCCCATGGTGTCATACGGGTTCAGCAGAGGATCAGCTTGCTTGCGACCTAACATACATGGATATCAGTAATGGGTTCTACACACAAACATACACTCTACCCTCCATAAACAGCAGTGTAATCTTAGCTTTACACACACACACACACACACTCAGCTTATACAGCAGAGGTAGCTGCTTCTGCTGAGACAGAGGTAATAGGGTTGCAGTCTTCTGTCCAGCAGTCACCAGGGAAGCCACAAACAATGAATGCCACCGAGTCCAAAAGTATGTACAAGAAAGGGTGGCATCTACCAGCACCATATAGCCAAATGGGTAATCATGCCACATGCTGAAAGGTTTTAATTTTTGGCCTGCTTCCGTACAATTTGTTTTGTGAGCAGATTACCTAAAATTCCTGGAGCAAATCACACCCTCCTCATGGTAGACAAGAAACAGGAATTCTACAAAGTAAAAAAGACAAACGAGTGAATAGACTCTGTAAGTCAGTCAGTCAGTCAATAACTTTATTTCGGCCGTTGCGGCCATAAAAGTGTCACATGCATACAGTACAATACAGACACAGTAAACATTCAAATTTAAAATAGTAATCTGCAATGACATGAAGATTTTTCCTTGTGAGTTTTGACTCTGTAAGTGAAACCTGCAACAATTTTTTAAGGAACATGTAGATACATTCACACAAACAAGAAATGTTAGTTAAAGTACACGTGTTGCAAAAGTCAGAATTTGTAGCATTGCTTCGCAGTCAGCTAAAGGGTGACTAACCACACCTCTAATTCACCAAATAGTTTTTGAAATAGCGTTAATTCAGACTTTGTGACTGAAACTTATGCAGGGTATGGCATTTATTACTTGACATAAAACCACCAGCTTTTATGTTTGCAAAATGGGTCAAGTGTGGTAAGAACTCGCTGCTGACATCTAGTATGACCTGCAGATCGCATACAAGTGTCGTTAAATTGTGTAAGAGCAGTACCTGCAACAATTACACAAGGACTCTGTATAAAAACAATTTACTATGTGGTGGAATGGCTGAGGACACATGGTTGTTCACAGTCAGCAAACTAAATCACTGTGAGCCCATTTACTGAAGGGGCTTGCCAAATAGGAAAGCATGTATTCTACTTTTCTAGGCTAGAAAGCAGTCTACTTGTGCATGATAGCTAGCATTGGTACAGCAAACAACTGCCAGCAGTGTGACATTGCACTACTCGATCTGTCCTGAATGCTTTCTAGTGTATCAATATACTTAGTTGGAAAGTGTGTTTCTTGCAGTATGTCCTATGTGGTAAGAATTGGGTGCAGTTTCTGACGTGGTTTGACGGGCTTGTGGCAAACATGTTGCTACTGGTGGGTGTCTATGTTTTTAGGGAAAAATAGAACTGTTAGAGCATTTGTTAGAGTGTGCTTTATTCAGGATTTATGCAACATAGGTGATCTGAGTCAACACATGGTGGGTGTGCTACCCAGTTCTTTCCTTGGAGATATAGATATATTGGCTGTCTACAGAGACCTTGTCAAGGCTTCATAAGGCCTTTATGGTACTTGTTTCGGCTGTCGATGTTTGTAGGTGGAGCTGAGGATGTCGGTTGTTCAGCAGTATCACTGAGCTCAGCAGCCTGTAGTTCTATCGCCTTTTTATGGAAATGCGAATCTAGAGCATCACAAAGTATTTGCAGTTGACCGTTTTCCCTGAGAAGCATTCATTTTCTTAAATTCCCAAATATTTCTCAAAACTTCCATTGCAGGAATGATGCATTCAAGAGGTGACATAAGTAGTATTTATTTTCTTTTCCAATCGACTGTCCTGTAGAAATGCAGTTGGTGGGTGTATTGATTACTGCTCTCTAGGTCTAGTGGTGTTTCCTTCATGTGTACTTGAGTGTTCTGTTGATGGCTTCAAGAGATGCACATTGCTCAGTAAACCATTCATCTGAGTACGTGCATATCAGGAACTGGATGTTTTTCATTGTAATGATAATGCAAATGCTTTTGACAGCTGTTCATTGTCTTTTGGAGTTGCTAATATCAGACCGCTGACAGTCTTGGGAGATGATATTGAGCTGGGGACAATGGTTTCCTCAGAGTCAACATTCAGATCCTTTCAAATATGATATTGTATTCTAGGTGAAAGGGCTCGTTTTAAGTTGCAGAATTTCGGTATAGTCATGTTGGAACGAATGGTAAAATGGTCTCTCAAGGTAAGGGGCAGATATTAATTCTGCAGTGCACATAGAAGAAGGAAAATGCCATCAATTATTGTTTATGTGCAGAAAGGTGTCCCTTCCTGCACATAAACAATCATCTCTGCTAGGCAGGGTCCCTTACACAATGATGCAAGGGTGCCTGTATTGGCAATGTGCAAGGTTGCCTGAGTTGGCGCTAGGTAGTCAACTGCTCCTCAGTGCAGAGGAAAGCACAGGGATGCATTGTATTGCTGTAAATACGAGACATCTCTGCAATTTCCACATGACACAACTCGGAGCAACAAGATAGCATGCGGCGCCGTGATGCGTAATTTTCGATTAAATATGCCCCCCAGTTTTGACCCAGCCATATGCAAATCTGTCTTGACCCTGCTCCCCATGGGAACAGCCCAGCCCGAACTGCCAAGCCAGGTCATCCCTGAACAGAAAAAGGATGAATTTAACCCAGATCTGTGATAGGGAGTGAATGTTTGACAATGTTCAGCATTCCATCCATCATCTTTTGTGTTGCTATATGTGGTAAGGGTATGCCCAGATATGGGTTCTGTGCTTGATTTGCCAATGGATTTAAGCTAGCCTGGCTGATGAAGGGTGATAGCTAAAAACTGGTCCCAGGATAATTGTTTTCTGGTCCAGGGAGTACCTGGTCTTGCAGGTCGGGCTGGACTGGTACCATGGGGATTAGGATCAAGATTGATTTGTATATGGCTGGGTCCAAACAGGAGTGTATGGTGAGCAAACAAATGCATCTACAGAGGCGCGGGCAAACACAATGCGCTGGGCGAGGGAGCTGCTTTGATGAAAGTGTGACCACAAGTGCCCCTCCCCTCCCGTGAGAAGCTCATGGGGCAGACTTAGAATGATAATAATTTGTTTTTGTAAGGCATCATACCAAATAGGTATAATTGAAGCATCATACCAATTGGGTATTGTATAACATTTACATATCATACCGTGACTAGACACTGAATAATACATCAGGCACTACTCAGGAGTGGTATTAGGGATCAACTCATTTGGTCCTGACGAAAAGCCGTAGGGGCATGCTCGAAACATGTAGACCAAGAGTAAAACACCCATTACATTGTGTAACTCACCAACCCCTTTTTTTTAATAATTCCAGCCACATGTTTCATTAAAGTCTAAATTCCTAGCGGCCAGGTTTTTTATAAATATTTTTGTACTATCACTTTGACCCTTCCACTCCTACACCAACAATATAGCCCACACCTCCCAAAAAAGTGCTCCCATGTCTCCGTCGGTCGTAGCGTGGCCCATGCCGCAGCAGAGCGGGAAGAACCCAATGATGAAGCATTCTACCAACAGGGCTTTTGGGGGGTGAGGGTTATTTTAAGAAAAATAATTCTTTCCCATATGCATCACGTACATTTGGAAAGATACTATATTAAACAAACCCTACCGAGTGAACTTCTTTTGATTAACTATATGATACAGGAGGCAAGGTCCACTACGTACCTCTCTCTCCCCTTTTTTGATTAACGAGGAAAAAAACGATCCATTCAACTTGGATATGTGATTAGGGGTGAATGTTTGACAATGTCCAGCATTCCGTCCATCATCTTTTTGTGTTGCCCTGACGTCACAGGCAGAAGAATCCTCCAGCCCGCACCCCTTCTCTCACATCATCTGGAATAATAATGGGGAGGTCAACAAAATGGGTGTGGTGGCCTGATGAAGGGAAAACTGTTTTAAAAAGTGCCCATGTGCTTAAAAATAATGGGCTAAGTAAAGGTTGGTACTCATTGATTACCCGCCATAAAATTGAAATTAGCAGTGGTGCCAGTGAAATCCTGGCCATTCCCAAAACACTTTTAGCTCAGTGGATCGGTGTAAATGAAATTATTATTTTTACACTTCCTCTTTGTACCCAGACATGGCATCGAGGATCTTTTTCAAACTTTAGTTTCCATAATTGCCAAGGGTGCTCATCTTAATATTGGCGATGTTCTCTGGTAGTGACATTAAAATGGTGCTAGAGTTTCTAGCATATTGATTAGCGGGTGCATTTAGCAGCCAATGAAACTTGTGTTGCAATGTGCTGCCCAAGGTGGATGCTACATTGCCCCTCTGTTGTAGGAGACGAGGCATAATGAATCCCTGGGATGCATTCACTCGGCCCCCCTCCTACCCCATGCTTAAGTGTTGAGTAACTAAAAGGCTGATGGCCCATTTATCTTACTCCCTGTGACTCAGAGTGTTCTGGTTGTCATACCCCTTTTTCCTCCCTGTCTGATGAGGAGGGTTCCCTGAGGTTGTGAGGGGGTGGGCCTGCCCTCTCCTATGCTCCATGAGATTAAGTTGGCCCTGCTTTCATGCCATTGTTTGGTGGTCCTCATTTTTGAGTCAGTGTGTGTGTTTTTTTAAAGAATCTTGAGAACTAATGGGGCACTACTGGATCTTTCTTATTTTTCATTTAAAAATGAAAGAACCCATTTGTGTATCAAATTCAATATATTAAAAAGCTCAATGTACCTGGTTAAAGCTGTACTTTGCTTTTTAGATATCAACACTCTGGTAGTGTGGATTAAGCCCAGCTGTGCCACCAGGTATCCGATGATATCCAGTGCCTCCGTTTCTCTCTTTTATCCTATTCCCCTTTCTACAGGCCTGCTTGCTTGGCTTTGGCAAAGAGTGGAAAATATGCTCATGCCTATTTGATCTGGATTTCCAGGTTAGTGCGCCCTGACAATACCCAGTAGCGCAACAACAGCAAAAGAGAATAAAACATTCCCACTCAGACAACGCATTAGAAACAGCATAAGATAAACACAAACTGGACTTACCAAAGCCAAGAACATAATTTGCTTTGACACCCTAGCCAAGCGCGAGCAATGAACCCTTCTCAGTGAACCATCAGAGCAGAATTTCATTTCCACCTTCCATCTACCATCAATTAAAGTATTTTACTAAGAGCACTGATCTATTGCAAGGCCACATTGATGGCACCACAACCCCATTCCCTGACCCCAAAACCTTCCCAAAAGGGGACCCTCGAACCGCCAAATCTCTTGGTCAATTATCGAACCTATCATATTTCTAAAAGCTGCTACAAGCAAATAAATCCTGATACTCTCATCTATCATTAGATCCTATCCTTGGAGCCTTTAAATACTTCTCTTCATAGGTGGTTCCTTCCTTGCAACACACATGTGCTTCTCCTCTAACCCCATTTATTAGCTTTCATTTCCTATGCAAAGTAACAGCAAAAGCAGGAGGGTTACAGTTATAATCACACATCAACCAGCAGCACTTTAAACATTTTAAACCAGATTCTGACCTTGCTGCAGCAAATATCAGACAGCACTGTCAGTGATATATTCGTTGAGTAAGACCTCTGCCTGCACGTACTAGAGAATCTCTTGTCTGCTTTCACCACTTACTATTATGCGCTCCTCTTCCTGTACAAAATGGAAACAATGTATACTCCTCGTCTGGGGTTGACCACCCGATAATGCTAGTTTGTTAGCTAGGTAAACATATGGCTTGCTGAGGGGGCCTTGTAAGCGATGCAGCTGATCTTGAAGATTATCCAGGCTTGCCAGGGGAACTGGTGTAAATCTTTTTGCGTGAGGGTGATATGGTTGGGTTTCTTCAGACCCTTGGTGAGACATGCTTTAGCATGAAGGATGTCTTTCAGGGGAGCAAGGGTGATCTTTGGGATGCTGTTGAGCGGGGTGTTGCCTCTATCTAGGAGAGAGAGAGAACTAGGGCTTGAACAGTTGCTGTAAAGTATTCTACTGGGAGAAAATGTTTCACTTTTTTCAGGAGAGAGATTTGGAAACTGTGTTTTGATCTTCTTGGTAATGTGTTCTTTGAATGAGAGTTTTGAGCCCAGGATGAATTCAAGGTATTTGACCAGTTATTTCAAGTGCAGTGTGAAGCCCAATAGGTGTAAGTTAGAGAGTCATTACTGAATCTGGCTTTGTTGGCAAACAGTAGGCATTCAAAATGTGTGCAGTACTGCTTAATCTCTAAAATACTCATCTTTTCAGTTCAGGTACAAAGCAAATTGCAATCCCCTCTTTTATGAGTGCATATTCGCCAAATTGAGTATTATCAAATATTGGCATGTAAGATAGTAACCCTCTAAGCATATTTTCAAAACGTCCTTCTCCCACACTCTGTATAGATGTCACTCACCTCCATCCCTATTGGCCCAGGCAGTCCCTTGCTCTATTCTCTGAAAGGCAGTAGTCAGAAACGTCCTGTTTCAGAAACCAGATTTCATTGCATCTGAATCAACCTGTCACTTCTCTTCCAGTGAGCTTGCTTGCTCTCTGCTGGGCGTCTCTAGACCACCACCTTTTACAAACTGCTTCTGCCAGCTCTTATCATAGTCTTCCATCTGGCCAGCTATCCCTTGAACAAATCCTACACTGCTTAAAGACTCCTAACAAGGAACTGCTGTGAACAGCAGTGTCCATGGTGAACGACTGGAGTGCCTCATCTTGAGGATCCCTCGTCCTTCCTACTCTGAAATACACCTGAGGCTGTTACTCTGCTTGAATGCTACAACGGGCTATAATTACTGTGTCTGTAAAGTCTGCTGCAGCCGCTTTCTCTAGTGCTGGTGTATCAATGTACATCTCTAGGTTTCTGAATCAATCATCCCTCTACTGTGTCCTTTCATCTAAGTGCTCTAACCCGAAGAGTTTGCAGTGTTACCCCTTCCATAATGCTCTAAGGTCTCTGCATTGCAAGGCATTGAGCTGTTCTAGCTTCCTTTTCTAAGCTTTACCTTTACACCTACCTCTATGGCCTTTTCATCGCAGTCTGTAGCCATTCTCCAGCCTTCCCGGGTGGTCTTGTTTCGTAATCATCTTGTCTGCTGACGGTCCCCCAGTTGTGTTCCAGCTTACACACACATTAAGTATATCAGTGGCAAGCACTCCATGCATTTCTGTAAGTGTTTCTGAATTCTGTAAGAAACAACACAGTGTTTTATTGTTTTGCTTTCATCCTGTTCTGTGTGAGAGGGTGGTTGCTTATACTGGGTATGTTCTACATTGGATGCTGGTTTGCACTTCGAGTTCCATGTCCGGCAGTTGAACCATCTGCTTTGTCTGTGCTGGAGATATGATGGCTGCCTCTGAATAAAGCCATGTACTTCTCTACCTGCACTGGTTATTATTCAATTAAACAACATACAGGAAGTAACTCTCAGCTTCTGTCAGTGACCACCAATAATTCAAACAGCCACGTTTTTGAATTTGCATGGAGCAGAGGAAAGAGCAACATAGAGCCTTGGGGGGCTGCTGCTGACTACTTTCCACTTTCTGTTTTGCTCTTCTTTACAACTTCGAAGACAGGAAGAAAACATTGTTGTGTTGTTGATGACTTTGAGTTTGCCAATTAACAGCATTTATACAGAATCTATTTAGCAGTTTGGACAGAAGATGAGGCAACCTGCTGCCCATGTGGGAGGACTAGCACGCGACCTGCATTATCAGCACATGACTGTAGAGCTGTTAGCCCGAACAGCTGTAGCGCAGAGGGAGAAAATTGCCCCAAGAAGGTTGCTTTGTTCAAATCTCTAGGCCCACACAGACCAAGAATCTACACACAAATTCAAAAGGAGTGCAGGGGGAAAGCATAGTCATGAACTGAAATGTTCATTGTCATGCATCCTACGCATGCATCATAAAAACAACAGAACATGCCATAATAATGATTTGGTAAATACTGCAACTAAAATATACTTTTGCATCACAGATCTCAGTGGCACCATCAGATCACCTCACCTTTTCCATCACAAGGTTTGAAAATACAACACTGACTACAGTTACAGCTTTGACTCACATAAAGGACACTGACAACAGAGGTGAACTCTGACTCTTTGGTCGATTGGCTTTTTATGATGCAAATTCAGAAACTTTAGAGGAAGCACTCATGGACCTTCTTCAGTTCACTGAGAAATTACTTTTTGTAATGAGAAAATAGTAGAAATATTTTCTAATTGTTACTAACAACACTACTTCCATGCCATTTAACTACCATTCCACTTTACTTTAAAATGTGTTTGTCTAAACGATTTACTCTACCTACTACTTCTTCACTAAACATATTAACAACACTTTCAAAATACACTTCACTTTTAGTAGACCAATTAACACTCTAACAATGTGCACAAGTTTGCACCAACTACTGCACGTTCTAACAATCGTGCAAGTGTCACCCACTAGAACACTTTACATGTATACCACTTTAGCTTTAACTCTTTACTTCATAGCTACATTACACAGCTTTCAAACACATTTGTATAGGTTTCTTCACTGTTTACATCTTCTGACCTGTTAATGTATATTTCATTATTGTTGTATTGCTATCCCTCAACATTTGCTTACAGCATTCAAATAAACTACTTTAAACCTACAACAATCAGACTCTACAGTTCCTTGATTCACACAAATACATATCCTTTCCCATGGTGTATACGTGTAAAGCTTTACATCACCATACAACATTTCTTCAGTGCATGTTTAAATTAGTTTTGTGCACACAGTACCCTCTAAACCTGAAGCTGGTCGGTCTCTCTGGAAGTGGAGTATTTAAGGTCATTGATATTTATTACACTTCACACAACCCAATACAATTTGAAAAAAACAACTTAATTCAGATTAATTTAACGTAAGAACGTTTGCGTCAGAGAGAAATGGAGTGCTGTCGATCTACCAATAGCATAACTGCCTGTCTCACAGGTATAAGGACTGTGACGAGGAGACCTCGGACTTAGAGCAATGTCACTAACTGGACCAACCCTGAGTCAATGACTTCTTGGGTGTAAATCCAGTAAACTAATGATTAGTATTGGGTAGTAAGGGACACGCGACACAAAAGAAATCACAATAGCAGCCTTAAGTTTTCTCTAGAACCCACTGGCAGCCCACCTTGTAAGTAAAGGATCTGTGCAGTCCATGAATAATGGTGTCATAATTAGACAATTTTCAGAAAATACACAACAGCGGACATCTTTAAACGTGAACAATATTGGCCTGCGTCTAAATATCATAATAATAGAGAATGCCCTGGTCATTGTTATTTGTTTACATTTTCACATTGGATTATATCAAATGACCTGAAATAACCCAATAAATAAAGCTCAATCAGCTGCCTCGTGGTGAACAGGGAGTGAAGCAGAGGGCCCGGCCATGCCGACCAATGCCTCTGTCACCATCATCTCTGAAAGGCAACTACGTGCTCCCTATTCAACTCTCTCGGGGAATCTCATCCACCCAACAAAAAAAGCTAAACAAACAAATTTAGATACGTTGCTTGATTTGGAAACCAATATCCTGGCACTTTTGACTTTTTTTCTGAGGTTTGGCGAAGCGAGATCCCCTGTGAGCGGATTTGCAGATCACTGTTTTCCTTTTCTCGACCCCACGAGGTCCATGCAAACCAGGGAAAGGATAATCTGATTATTACCACTAACTGGTTAAACAAGCATTTGCAATGCAATAGGTCTCGCATTCATGCGAGGTGGAGCTATTGGCATTGTAAATGGCAATGCCTTTTATTTATGTTTTGGGTTTTAAAATATAAATAAAATGCATTGTCATTTGCAATACTATTATAGCTTAAACTCTCGCAAATGCAAGACCTATTGCATTGCAAAAAAGGTATTGCTCATTTGCTAACAGAATTGCATTATTCACATGACATGTGAAACAAAGTAAAGTATTTAAAGAAGGAAAAAATGAATACACCTCCAGTTTTAGCTCTGTACAAGATTTTACCACGAACTTTTTGATTTTACCTTCCGCACTTCATCCAGCACCACGTCAAATGATTTCTTGTTTATTGTTGAATATTTGCTGGCGCACTCGCAATTGCTTCAATGGTTTGACAAATCAATATTCTAGGAACGGTGATTAAAATCCCGATCACCGAAGAATGGATATATTAAAATAATAGACAGCACCCGTGCTTCTGAGTGCAGTGACCCCCTATGTTCGTGGCACATTAGATGCAGAGTGCTTCGTTTCACCAGTCACTAGCTGTGTGGTGCTTCGGTATTACAGCAGTGAGGAAATTACAGGCATCAGCCATTATTGGGCACGTCACGCCTCCCTTCCCCTGGGGCCTCGGCTGCTGCTCGTTGGTATGCAGTGCGCATGCTCCAGGGACAGAATGAGTGATTAGATCTGTGTCCTCTCTGTTTACCAACCAGGCTCTAAGATCTGAAGCCATGTGATCATGTGGTCTTACGGAGCTCTCCCTAGTGAGGGTGACTGGGGCTGCGAGCTGCGTGTTGCCTAAAGTGGTGACAATTTCCCTATCTGCTACGGTCCTGATTGTATTTTAAAAACGCTTTTACATTGTTATGTCTGCACTTTTGGGGGGCTTTTAGTAGCGTTAAGGGGAATTTGTAAGCCAGGCACACTGACACTTCTTACCATCTTTTTCACCTTCTGCCACCTCGTATAGCCGCTTTTCAGCCGATACTCGGCGGCGGTGGGCGCCATCTTTGGTGAGGCTGGGGGAGCGCTCTAGTCGCGCCGTCCTCACGTCCTCCCGGAATATTTAACGGGGTTTGCCAGCGATCTCGGTGTCTTACGGAGCTCTCCCTAGTGAGGGTGACTGGGGCTGCGAGCTGCGTGTTGCCTAAAGTGGTGACAATTTCCCTATCTGCTACGATCCTGATTGTATTTTAAAAACGCTTTTACATTGTTATGTCTGCACTTTTGGGGGGCTTTTAGTAGCGTTAAGGGGAATTTGTAAGCCAGGCACACTGACACTTCTTACCATCTTTTTCACCTTCTGCCACCTCGTATAGCCGCTTTTCAGCCGATACTCGGCGGCGGTGGGCGCCATCTTTGGTGAGGCTGGGGGAGCGCTCTAGTCGCGCCGTCCTCACGTCCTCCCGGAATATTTAACGGGGTTTGCCAGCGATCTCGGTGTCTTACGGAGCTCTCCCTAGTGAGGGTGACTGGGGCTGCGAGCTGCGTGTTGCCTAAAGTGGTGACAATTTCCCTATCTGCTACGATCCTGATTGTATTTTAAAAACGCTTTTACATTGTTATGTCTGCACTTTTGGGGGGCTTTTAGTAGCGTTAAGGGGAATTTGTAAGCCAGGCACACTGACACTTCTTACCATCTTTTTCACCTTCTGCCACCTCGTATAGCCGCTTTTCAGCCGATACTCGGCGGCGGTGGGCGCCATCTTTGGTGAGGCTGGGGGAGCGCTCTAGTCGCGCCGTCCTCACGTCCTCCCGGAATATTTAACGGGGTTTGCCAGCGATCTCGGTGTCTTACGGAGCTCTCCCTAGTGAGGGTGACTGGGGCTGCGAGCTGCGTGTTGCCTAAAGTGGTGACAATTTCCCTATCTGCTACGATCCTGATTGTATTTTAAAAACGCTTTTACATTGTTATGTCTGCACTTTTGGGGGGCTTTTAGTAGCGTTAAGGGGAATTTGTAAGCCAGGCACACTGACACTTCTTACCATCTTTTTCACCTTCTGCCACCTCGTATAGCCGCTTTTCAGCCGATACTCGGCGGCGGTGGGCGCCATCTTTGGTGAGGCTGGGGGAGCGCTCTAGTCGCGCCGTCCTCACGTCCTCCCGGAATATTTAACGGGGTTTGCCAGCGATCTCGGTGTCTTACGGAGCTCTCCCTAGTGAGGGTGACTGGGGCTGCGAGCTGCATGTTGCCTAAAGTGGTGACAATTTCCCTATCTGCTACGATCCTGATTGTATTTTAAAAACGCTTTTACATTGTTATGTCTGCACTTTTTGGGGGGCTTTTAGTAGCGTTAAGGGGAATTTGTAAGCCAGGCACACTGACACTTCTTACCATCTTTTTCACCTTCTGCCACCTCGTATAGCCGCTTTTCAGCCGATACTCGGCGGCGGTGGGCGCCATCTTTGGTGAGGCTGGGGGAGCGCTCTAGTCGCGCCGTCCTCACGTCCTCCCGGAATATTTAACGGGGTTTGCCAGCGATCTCGGTGTCTTACGGAGCTCTCCCTAGTGAGGGTGACTGGGGCTGCGAGCTGCGTGTTGCCTAAAGTGGTGACAATTTCCCTAACTGCTACGATCCTGATTGTATTTTAAAAACGCTTTTACATTGTTATGTCTGCACTTTTGTTGGGCTTTTAGTAGCGTTAAGGGGAATTTGTAAGCCAGGCACACTGACACTTCTTACCATCTTTTTCACCTTCTGCCACCTCGTATAGCCGCTTTTCAGCCGATACTCGGCGGCGGTGGGCGCCATCTTTGGTGAGGCTGGGGGAGCGCTCTAGTCGCGCCGTCCTCACGTCCTCCCGGAATATTTAACGGGGTTTGCCAGCGATCTCGGTGTCTTACGGAGCTCTCCCTAGTGAGGGTGACTGGGGCTGCGAGCTGCATGTTGCCTAAAGTGGTGACAATTTCCCTATCTGCTACGATCCTGATTGTATTTTAAAAACGCTTTTACATTGTTATGTCTGCACTTTTGGGGGGCTTTTAGTAGCGTTAAGGGGAATTTGTAAGCCAGGCACACTGACACTTCTTACCATCTTTTTCACCTTCTGCCACCTCGTATAGCCGCTTTTCAGCCGATACTCGGCGGCGGTGGGCGCCATCTTTGGTGAGGCTGGGGGAGCGCTCTAGTCGCGCCGTCCTCACGTCCTCCCAGAATATTTAACGGGGTTTGCCAGCGATCTCGGTGTCTTACGGAGCTCTCCCTAGTGAGGGTGACTGGGGCTGCGAGCTGCGTGTTGCCTAAAGTGGTGACAATTTCCCTATCTGCTACGATCCTGATTGTATTTTAAAAACGCTTTTACATTGTTATGTCTGCACTTTTTGGGGGGCTTTTAGTAGCGTTAAGGGGAATTTGTAAGCCAGGCACACTGATACTTCTTACCATCTTTTTCACCTTCTGCCACCTCGTATAGCCGCTTTTCAGCCGATACTCGGCGGCGGTGGGCGCCATCTTTGGTGAGGCTGGGGGAGCGCTCTAGTCGCGCCGTCCTCACGTCCTCTCTTCTCCCTATATAATGTGCAATCCGGCCAGACGGCGCAGCGGGCTGGCGCAGCGGGCGCGCCGGACGCGCGCCGAAGCCGCGCCTAAGCCAAGCCCGTCTGCGCCCGTCCGCGCCAGGACTGTGCCGGCTGCAGGAAATGCCAGGCAACAGACACGCACCATCAGGTATGATAATAAGGCCCTATTAGCATTACGCCCTAAGACGTATGCCCTGTGTAAGAGTTGCCCACCTACCGACTACCTCCGAGGCCCTTTCTCATGTTCTCACTGTAAATGGACCCCTCCCGCGATGCCTTTAGAAATGCTAAAAGCTCCCGTACCCTCTATGCAAGGAGGCAATAACTTTAAGGGAGGTCTTATTAATGCCCGCTCGCTGTGTGGCCACAGCCAGGACATACACGATCTAATCATGGGTTATAGTCTTGATGCTCTTTTCATAACCGAAACATGGCTCAACGAATCATCCAATCCTGATTTGGCTATTGCCCTTCCCCCGGATTTTACCATCTTTAGGCGGGATAGACAAATCGGGCGAGGAGGGGGGGTCGCAATCATTGTTAAAAGGTCATTTTCGTGTCATACATTTGATCTGGAACACCTCAAAGGAGGTGAGAGTATTGGATTTTCGATCAGACTTAATGCCTCTACCTCCTTTTCGGGAGGTCTAATCTATCGCCCCCCAGGCAATGCTACTCCCTTTTTAGACTCCTTAGATGAAGTGCTCGGATCATTTATGTTACGCTACCCACACTTCACTTTACTAGGAGATATGAATTTGTACTTGGAATCAGATACAGACCCTTATGCTATCAGCTTCCACCATACCCTAAACATTTTTGGACTGGCCCAATTAGTGACTGCACCCACCCACTTAGCAGGCCACACCCTTGATGGCATTTGTTCCAACCTAAACACCATGATTATGTCTCCTCCCATTCCGCAAATTTGGACCGACCATAGTTTCATCTCTTTCGGTATCAAGAAACAAGTTCTAGCTCCATCAACAACTAAGCACCCTCAATCTCCCCTCTCGGTAAATTGGAGGAAATTGATGGATCGTATCAAATTGGATACCCAGCTATTGGCCCAGGCCCCCGAACTGAGAGGAGACGTCACGGCTGACTCCCGTAACTTTCACGTCTGGATGGATCAGATTATTTTAGAAAATTCTGACCCTAAAGGCGACCGCCGGAACGGCACCAAACGGAAGTTAAGTGCCCCATGGTATACCCAAGCCTTAGCTGATAGCCATCTACTTTGTAGAATTAGAGAAAGGAAGTGGAGGAGAACATATGATGAGGCCTCAAGAGCCCTTTATGTTCAACAGAGGAAATTGTACCTCTCTAACATAAAGACTGCCAAAAAGGTGTATTACACTAAAGCTATTGATGATGCACAGCAGAAACAAAAAACTGTTTTTTCTATAGTTAAATCCTTTACCCACCCCAAAGCCCTCCAGCTCGAAATCCCGCCCTCTGAGAGTTTGTGCAACCAAATTGCAGAATTTTTTGAGGAGAAAATTGTAAACATCCAAAAGGATTTCTTGCCCCCTTTGATTTCTCCTTCTTCAGGCCCCCAAAAACATGCCGAAAATAGCCATTTCCTTGGTAGTTTCCAACCGGTCTCCCTCCAACAGACCCGCAAAGCGATCTTGGCTTGCAAATCTGGAGCACCCACTGACTCCTGCCCCCCCTGCATTCTACATCATCTGGTTGAGGTAGTGAATCCAACTATCAATGCCATCATAAATACATCCTTAAAATTAGGGATTGTACCTTATGAATGGAAAAAGGCTATCGTAAAACCTCTTATGAAAAAGCAGAATAAATCGCCAACGGATCTGACTAATATGCGCCCCATTTCATTCCTGCCTGTTCTGGGAAAGATCACTGAACGGATGGTACATTTGGAGCTAAAAGCATTTGTGGAGAACCACAACATCTTGCATCCCCAACAGTCTGGGTTTCGCTCTGGCCACTCCACTGAAACGGCTCTGGTAGAACTCTCTGATTCCATCAAGTTCCTGCAGGATGAGGGAAAGCAGGCCGTCCTCATCCTGCTTGATCTAACAGCAGCTTTTGACACCATCTCTCATGTCATCTTGAATGACAGGCTGCGAGAGATTGGTGTGACAGACACAGCTTTGGCATGGGTCTCATCTTTCCTGTCCAATAGGTCCCAGTCTGTATCTTTGGGCCATTACCTATCCAGCGAAAAAACTATTACATCTGGTGTTCCGCAGGGATCCATATTAAGTCCACTTCTTTTTAACATCTATATGGCACCCCTCCTCGCTGTGATAGAGGCACACGGGATCCTTGTTACGTCATATGCTGACGACACTCAATTGGTCGTCTCCATAGACAAAAACCGCACGGATACTGAATTGTGCTTTCGGAATTGTCTCACTGAGGTATTTCAGTGGTTAAACAAAAACCACTTAAAGTGCAACAGTGGGAAAACCGAGATCATTCCATTGGGTCAGGACTTACCTTTTTGCCCGAGGGATTGGTGGCCTAAAGACTCTGAGGCCCCGCCCAGTGCTGTGTCTTCTGCTCGCAACCTAGGCGTGCAATTTGACGCTACCTTATCATTTGACGATCATGTTAGGATCACAGCTGGCTGCTGCTTTGGCCTTATCAAATCTTTAAAGAAATTTTTTGACTTCCTCCCCATTGCTTCCAGGAAATTGGTCGTGGTCGCACTAATACTCTCCCGACTCGACTATTGCAATGGGTTGATGGCAGGGGTAAAAAAAGTCCACTTTGAAGAAATTGCAAAGTGTACAGCACGCGGCGGCACGGTTAGTGTTAAAACTCCCTAGGAAATCTTCAGCCTCAACTGCATTAAATTCTCTACACTGGTTGCCACTGCATAAGAGAATTCTTTTCAAACTCCTGCTCACAGTTTTTAAATCCTTGAAAAATATAGGTCCCAAATACCTTGTTAAACGTTTTATCCGCTATGATCCTGTACGTTGTCTACGATCCTCAGGGGCCAATCTTGCTAAGGTCCCGAGGCATAAATACAAAACTAGGGGCGGAAAAACGTTCACAGTCCTAGCAGCAAGAGCTTGGAATAATTTACCTGTAAATCTTAGACTGATTGAGTCCGAATGTCTCTTTAGGAAACAACTGAAGACCTGGGTCTATCAGCAATCAGATACCTATGTGCTAGCAGCCATCTAGATCTTTTCACCGCTTATCCCCTATACGCATGCTCAGCGCCAAGATGCTCCTTCCGGAGCGAATGTTGCGCTTTATAAATACCCAAATAACAATAACAATAACAATAACAATCATAGCAGTAATAACCTTTGAACACAGCCTTTGGCTCAGTCCTGAAAACATCATCGTCACTAATGCGCTCCTTCAAGGCGCTAGGCATGTTTTAGCCCCTCCTCTCGCCCTCTGACAGATTGCTTATTTTATTTGCACGGGATTAAAAGACTAGAGCATTTCTTCCGTCCGTTCATTTACAGCGCTTCGTGGCTGTCGTGGTGCTGTCAGACACTGCGGGCTGCAGCAGGGGGCTGTGATGCCGCAGACTTCAGATTTAAGATCAGGATGGGCCCTCCTCTGCCACATGCGGTCGAGGGTTCCCGTATTATCCTGCTATATCGTAATTGCATGATATAGCGCTTAGTACCCCTGACGAGGATTCAGCTGTGTCTTCATTTGCTAGGCTCACGGAAGAGGTTTGTTGCCTGCATCTCGGATATCAGATATGCCCTGGTCAGGTGCTCGTCTTAAAAACCCAAGTATTCTCGCCAATGTTTGCCCTTTTCAACATTTTGTTTTGCAGTTTTATGTAGCGGGAACTTGACCCGAAGGTATTGCAGCGCTTTACATGAGCGCCAGTTACGTTACACAAGGACGCATTAATTTTGTTAGGCACGGGGAGACTACATTCAGATACCCGATGTAGACTTAGGGGCAGTGATTACAACAGATCCCCTTCGAATATGGCGGCCTACCTCACTAGAAGCGAACATCATCGTCGCTAATTCGCTCCTTCAAGGTGCTAGGCATGTTTTAGCCCCTCCTCTCGCCCTCTGACATTGCTTATTTTATTTGCACGGGATTTAAAGGTTAGAGCATTTCTTCCGTCCGTTCATTTACAGCGCTTCGTGGAAAACGGTAAGGATAGATTCCTTCCAACGCGGGGAGCCTAATGAATAGCATGGATTTATAGCAGCAAACTGAACAAGAACAATCCTGCGAGTGGTGTGCGTGCGCGCAGCTGCCCATCTGTTTCCAATTATCGCACCCGCGTCTGGGCACAATAATTGGAAACAGATGCCGCTGCTGCGCGTAACCGCAAGCCCTAGGCCATGGGCGTCAACATTGTCTCAAAAAGCTGGGACAAAAAGACGCATTTGGTCAATTGCCTGCTGTCTTTTTACAAAGACGCACGCAAAGGCTGATGGAATATCAGGACTTCTACTTTGCTTATGCTTCAGCTAGCTCTCAGCCTATTCATTCTCACACCTTTGTTGTTTTTGTTTTCCTCCTTATTGATTGCCTTGGTTCATTAGCACTTATTGTTTCTGTGACTTTCCAATATCCCCTGGCTCTTAGTTTTGTCTTCCTGGGTTCCTCCAGTGGCATAACACATTACTTCAGCTCTTGAGCGGCACTCCAGGTACGGTTGGGAGTTAGTTACAGTCTGCCTATTCCTGGGGTAACAATATTCATATCCTTTTACTATGCTGTCCCTTCATTGATTTGCTTTATCTCTTTCCTACATAGAGACTTGCAGAACCCTTTAGTCATCCAGACTGAGACTTCCAGCAATCAGCCTGAACTGTCTCTCTTTTTGCCCCTCTTTACCATCTTTTCCCCTTACACTTAGGAGTTCTTCACAGACCTTGAGATAACAGCAGGAGGTGAGTGGACTCTTAGGTGGTGGAGGAGGGATTGGCCTCGATATCTTCAGTCCTATTAGAACCTGGGTTTGTGACACAAATGTGATGGTCACCTTGCTTCAATTTTCCATATTTGATGCTAACAGCGTTCCCGAGCTCATAAGCAGCTGGTCCTATAATGTGTCAGGTCTGTTTACCAACAACGTTGGCTCTATGCATTTTCTGACACACTTTTGAAACCCTGTTTCACAGTCAGAATAAGACTACACGTCTTTTCCAATCTACTCAGACGTGGCACGTTCATGAACTTGTTTGACTTTCTTGGTAGGAGGCAGGTCTCTGACAGCTGTGACAAACTCGCTAGGTATATCGGAAACAGACAGCACACATGCTTAGACTGACCTTTGTACTGGCTGGTGTCTGGCACTCTGTTCATGTAAATTCTTATGCAGTCATTTTCTCCGTTCTTTCCTCATAATAGGTGTGGCGGTCACCTGGCCAAGTCTCAATCTTGTCGACCTTTGAACTCTCAAGTGTGGGACTTAGTAATGTTAGTTCATCATTGTTCTCATGAGTCAGTGGCTTCAGGCTCAACACATCAAATATACTGATGGCCATCAGAAAATACTGGCCACTATTGGCCACTGACGTTACCAGCCACAAAAGTTGTGTACCCCAAGGGTACATACACTACTACATCGGCCACCATTCATAAGACTGAGATCCATTGTGTATTTAACACGTCTCTAAACTGCATCCCAACTAGACACCAGTTACTGGAACTCCAATAGCCCTACACACCGAGAATCTTTCACATCCTAAAATGTCATCATTAATTGTCTTTGGGGGGACTCTGATTGTTTTGGTGCTGGGCTTTTGGCATAAGGGACATTTCTGTTTTTAACTAGAAATTCAACAGCTATGGCTTGAACTCACAGGGTTGCCCACGGTTGAACCCAGACAACAGTGAAGCAAAGTGCTAGACATATAGCAAGTTTGCTATGTTGTGTTCTTTTTGTCTGCCTCTTCTGTCCCGTTATCTTAAAATGTGTTTACCAATCAATCAATCAAATTACTTTATTCGATTAATACAATATTAATCATAAAAGTTCAAATATACATCACAAGTATGTACAGTAAAAGCACCATTAAAAACAATTTATAAACACCAATTGAAAACCAATTAATCTCAGCAAATATGCAGTTTCCTGGTTTTCTGCGACAAACATAGAAAGGAGGCAACACAAAAGAAGGTTAAAGGATCGGGCAGCATTCGTAAAAAGTATAGGGCTGGGCGACATTGCCTAAAATTGTACTTGCGCATAATTGGAATTGAAAATCTCTTACGATGATCACAATAACATTTACAAACAAAGAAAAGGTGCAGATTGGATTGGAGCGAGGAACCATCGCATGGGCAACATGAGAGATCGTTGGTAGAGTAAGTGTCAGCAGGAAAGCCCAACATGCACGTAATGAGGTTAAGACAAAACCTCAACAAGATAAATCTGCGACAAGGGTTTATTACAAATTTAAAATAGGAGGGTACTCCCTCACCCCGCATTGGGCCCTCAAGATACTCTCGGACCGTAGGTTTAATGGTCTGAGCAATCAATCTATCCTCATTTCGAATTTTAAAAAGCAGGCTTTTATGGCTTTTTTCAACATAGACAAGCATTTTTCTGGGGTATCGAACAAACTCCCTAGATCTAAAGCATGAAGGGTATTTTTGACATACGCTAACCACAGTACGCTATGTGTGTGTTCTAGTGACAAACAGTCCATAATAATCTGTTGGGTGAGGATAACAGTATCTCTTCTCCATATTGAGTGCCAAAGGACAATTGGTGCTACATTTATTTGATCGGTGATGTAGGGGAAGTTCAGCTGATAATGTAAATAAAAATTTGAGCAACTGATGGAAAGGCTCATCATTGTGTTCCAAAAGGAGTCTTCTATTGTTTGTATCACCTTTACATTAGCATAAACCCATACTCCAGCACCATAGGAAACTACTGCACTTGATTTAGCCCCATATACTTTTTTTAACAATATCTAGATGTCTTGTGCCCAGCTTTTTAGAAAACGAGTGGATGGCATTAGTGCCCTTTTCTAGCATGATCCCTCGATTCGCCATCATATTCGTCCAGGATGATCTCTGATCAATGGTCACCCCTAGGTACAAAAACAACTCGGTCTGCACCACTTTGTGGTCAGAAATAAAAAAAAAAGAAGGGGGGGTTCTTTCACCTTTCGGACTGCAAATAAAATAAAAGACTTGGCACCGTTTGTTTGTAAGTCCAGACTTTGCATGAATTTTACATAAGTGTCTAGCAATTTCTGGAGGGCCCTTCTATACGTGCAATTAAAACTGCATCGTCTGCATACACTAAAATTGGAATATGCGTCTTGTTTATTATAGGGACGACTACGATTGATTCTAGCAGTTGGGACTCTACCCCGTTTGTACATAAGGAAAACAGAAAAGGGGAAAGAACGCGCCCTTGGCGGACCCCCTGGAAATTGGGAACCATCTGGTGCACTCCCCCTGATGCTTATAACGTACACAGGCTTTGGCCTTTGAGTACGACTGTCTTATAAAAGTAATTATTTCTTGGTCTTCCCCCATTTCCTTCATGATCCTCCAGAGATGGGAATGGGCCACGCAGTCGGAGGCTGCGCTTAGGTCCATGACAGCCATGTAAAGATTACCTTACTTAGCATGGGTATACTTTGCTATAAGCAGACTCAAGTTAAGACATTGGTCTTGTGTGCCTCTACCTTTTTTAAAGCCATATTGGGCAGGAATCAAGATGTTATTTGGTGCTGCCCAGGCCTCCAGTCTGTTTAATAGTACTCTGCCCATACGTTTCGCTGTGCTATCACGGAGGGAAATTGGCCTGTAGTTTCTCGGATCAGATTTGTCTCCTTTTTTATGAATGTGTATTAAAATTGCTTTATGCCAAGAAACAGGCAGACCCTCTTTGACTATTGCTTTGAACACGTTAGTGAGCACAAGCCCCCAGAGTTCGGGAGAGTCAGTGAAAAAATCTATTGGGGCGCCATCTAGACCAGGAGCCTTATTACTAGGGCATTGTGCCAGGGCTTCGCTTATCTCCAAATAATTAAAAGTGAGAGCAATATTAGGTGGAAAGACGAGGTCCTCGCACAGCGCCAAAGTACTCTCCCTCTTTTCATAAAAACGTTTGCTAAAATGTTCCACCCAAGAGTCCTCATCCACATGATTGTCAAGGTTAGGGTCTGTAAATTATTTTTTCAATGGGACATTAATCATTGCCCAGAAATCCCTCAAGTTATTTGTGGTAGATGCTTGGAGAAGTTTTTCCCAGGCTTCTTCCTTCTGTATCTTTAGCCTATTCTTCCTGGCCGTGGTGTACCTTAGGTGAGTCTGTTTGACCAGGATTTTGGTTTCTTGGCACACACTTAAGTATTTGGTGTACGTGTAAGTGCTTTAGTGCAATTCCGGTCGAACCATTTCTGGCCCTTACCTTTTAGGGACCCATCACTCTTCGAGACATTCTTTTTTTTACTTCTAGCAGGATGGATTCAAAGGCCACGATAGTGCTCGGCGGGTCCGGGTTTAAATCGAGGCATATTGCTATTTCCTTAAGCCTGCTAGATATTACCCAGGGGATAAGAGCTGCCCTGTCAATGCTCTCCCACTGAGTGTTATCCCATTCTTCCTTGCAAGGTAAGGTTTTAAATGTGAGATTTAGCCATGGTATTGCCTCTCAGGGAAGATGAGGCTATTATAAAGTCAATGGTGGAGCTATTTAGAGTAGAATGGGAGGTTTTTAACGGCTGGCCGGTGGATTCCGACAAAGGGTTCATTATCTCCAGGTCTTTTGTGATAATAAGCGTAGTTAATACATTTCCATATTGATTGTGGCAAAAGTGCACACACCCCCTCCGTCCTCGTCTGTTAGGCCAAATATTGAGGTTAATGGAAAGGGGCAAGAGTGTACATTAAAATCCATAAATCTTCTAGATCTTTTTTGCAAGAGCTAATTAACCTATTCATGTTTGCCTCCACTAAGGTTGCAACCTTATACTTCTCACCCCAAATAAATTATTATAAAAATTAATTAGTAACATAGTGTTGCCATCGGGGCCTTTAAGGTACAGCATATTAAAATATTAACAATCATTGTGGGAGGAAAGTATTTCGAACCTCAGGGTATTCTTTAAAAGTGTCGCGATCCCGCCCCTCGTCCGACCAGAGTTTGAAGCAATTGCAAGGGTATAATACGACATGTAACCGTCTATGTAAATAGGTCCCACTGCCCAAGTCTCTTGAAGGCAAACTAGATCAAAGGTGGAGATATACTTAGACAATCTGGATCCAGCAATTTGTGTCCCAGACCTGCAATGTTCCATGTTATAGCTGTAAATGTGTCTATATCCTTTGGCAGAAGGGCTTGGGGACCCAAGCATTCCGGGACACTGCTAGCTGCTACATTTTGTGACCCTCCTTTATTCTACATCAGTCGCAGGCATACAGCTCCAACAACGCCTTGAATCATTTGGCAGTTAACAGAAGTGGTGCAGTGTTTGCTCCGCACCATTTCCGCGATTGGGCATCCAATAAGGGTGAAATGGGGTTATGGGCCCTGTTTCCATTTATACGTGGCTGATGTGTCAAAGGTTTGTGAAAAAGCCAAGAGGTAGGGCAAATATTTGTGTTGATGCTATTGGCTTATTAGGTAATGAGTGTAGCAGTTTTTCTGCCATGGCCGGAGTCTTAAAAGTTAAAACTACACAGTCCCCATAATAGATTTTACTTGATTGCCCAGCCAGGAACCTCTGCGTGCCATTAAAATTTCAAAGTGCCCCTTTGTCTGATGGATAGTAGATTTATGAATCCATTGTCAGGCTTTGTGGATTAATTGGGTGGTAGTTTCTATTTGATCACTTTTTCATATGGGGGTGTTCGCCAAAATAACCACATAGGGACATGCCTCGGCCCCTCATCCCTCCTTTGTGTAAGGCGTGGGCCCCCTAACCTTATGGTCGAAATACCCTGTTTTATATCCCATGGGTCAGGATGGGATTGAGTGGTCATCGCTGGCTTTACTACTTGGCTTGCAGCTGACGCCCGAGGTAATTTGGCGACATTATACAGGGGTGCAGCCTGATGGTGCCATGATGTGCAGTTGTCGATTCACCAGGGGTGGGAGGCTTAGGCCATTGTTATCCATGATGTTATTATTACCCTCTGGGGAATGTTGCATCAGCCCTATGGAACTATCTCTGACCTCAGCATCTCGAGGTTGCGCATGTCTCGTTACTGCTAGCTCCTTTATTGCTTATTGGATGGAATCTAAACATAGGCATATTGGGGATAGGAGCCCGTTGATTTTTCAAGAAGATCGTCCCGATTCAAAACCTTTGGTGACATGACATTAGGCTGAGGTTGCGGGTTCTCTGTATAGCCAATAAAATAACAAATCTGAAAAGCAGATCTGGACAAGGACAGAAAATAGGCCCTGGACTAAAATAAAAGTGGCTTCATTAACAAATCAGTTGCTAAAAACAGGTGCCCCACATGTGCAATATTGAGGAAATTAACAAACAAAAACGGCCCACCACACCATAAAACAGGCCCACAAAGCACAAACAGACAAATAAATGTGGAAGTGCCTACAAAACTGAACAAGTATGGTGGTGGCATGGACAAAGACAGGGAAAGCTATATCGCACAGAGTTTGTGCGATTGTCCCAGACAGGCGATTATAGCGCTGGGGCTCAATGAAATGGATGGCTGACTGTATTAAAACTGAGAGACCTGGAAGGTGCAGTTGGCCTCTAAATGCCTTGTTTGCCTTTGTGTGGTCTTAAAGGCTGAGCACTCAGACCTGTGAGTTGGTGTGGTTTTGTATGCACTGCAGTACCTCCTAAGGAAGAGAATTGGAAAAGCAGAGGAGAGAAAGGAGATGCAGCTGCCCGACAGCCTCAGATGACCTGGAATGAATGTTCAATATTAGAAACCCCGAGCAACCTGCAGAGTCCAACGACCAGCAGCTCCAAGAAGGTGACGTCCCTTAGTGAGGTCTTGATAGCCAGGTGTAAGCACTTAAAAAAGGATACGAACCTTTGCTGTAAGGGGTGCGGAAGAGAGCTCGAAATTGGAGTCCTCGATGTGGGATCCAGCTTCTGACTCTGACGCAAGGGCCATTGTGACTTTAGAGAAGGTACGATGATCGCAATGGAAGCCTGGAATCCTAGGGGCACCGCCGGGAGAACACAGCATAAGATGCAGTGAATGCTGGGTGTGCTGAAGATAGGTGCATAAAGCAAGGAGGCAGCGGCAGCATGTCAAGAGGTACTGCTTGCACTGTCGACGGATGTGCCTTGTGGCATTTCTCTAAGCTGAGAGTGAAGCTCAAGAGGTCTGTGTGTATCCCTACACAGGGAGAAGCAACAGAATCAATTCCTGCACACAATACAGATTATGTCTGAGGGATAGTTATTAGCAGTACAGTGAGCCGCTATTTAGAGTATATTTGTCATTCATGAGGTGTAGGAGTCCAGAACTAGTTTGAGATGGAGGCTGGTGGAGTTGTGTTTTGTACAACTCTTGTTAGTTTAAATGGCTTAGTAAATTTGGGAACCCCCTTTCTGTTCCTTCCCTGAAAGAGGACTGAGATTGTAGTGTGCATCGGCATACATCACAGGACAACTTCTGTCCTAGAGAGATGTGCTTACACAACCCCGGCCCATCAAACACCAACTGAGCTTATAAATAGGAGCTGGGCACACGTTCCCTGGCTCCAGTACTACACCCCAATACAGTGTCTTTGTCATCCATCTACAAAGGGCGGTGTGTGTTGTGCACACTTCAGAGATGGATGGGCATTCTGAGTGTGTCAACTGAGGCGTTCATTATATATCTGAAGGCCATGGTTATGCATGTTGATTTGTTCTAGTGGCTATCCTAATAAAAATTATATTAATTGAATTCATTACAAAAACATATAAAACATATTATATATTGTGTTTGTTCATGCTGAAAAAGTATGATTACAAGAACTAACATGCAATATATAGAAAGCTAACCTACGGGGAGTGGACTGACTACTCGGATGGTTTAGTCTTGTCAGGCACCCTGCGCCAGTTTTTCATAGTGCTTGATTTGATTTGATTTATAAAGCGCGCTGAATCACCCCCTAAGAGGTATCTTCGCGCTAGCGAACTGCTTTAGTCGGCAGAGAAAGAGGAATAAATTAAAACAATATAGTCTTCAGAAGCCTACGAAACTGCAGGTGATCCGAGCACTCCCGCAAATGGATTGGTAATTGGTTCCAGAAGGTAGGGGCTAAGTGGAAGAAAGCTTTCCCACCTAGCCGAGATTTTTTACAGTGTGGGGCCACAAGTAGAGATTTGGTCCCTGAGCGTAGTGTCCTGGGAGGCTGGAATTTTTTTAATTTGCCTGCCAAATAACTGGGGCCTTTGCCATTTAGAGATTTATCCACTAAGAAGGGGGACCCCTGAAAACTAATATAGGCAGGACTATCAGGGGAATCAGCATAAAGTTAAGGGGAAGAAGAGAGTACCTGCCGCGAATAAATCACACGAAGGCCCTAGAGGAGGGTCCAAATATTTCAAAAACAACCAAAGGCAAACCAGAAAAGGTTGAACAATTAGAGTCTAGAGGAAGGAACGTATTTTTAGAAAAGATCTTTTTTATTTAATTTATAGTGATGATTATTATAAATAAGACATTAATTTTCAGTGCATATGATGAAAGGTTAGACAGACTAAATCAGAGAGGGTGGTCAGACAAACTTCAAAATAATACAATTTCAATACAAATAATAACTAATGGTCCCAAGGGTGCTCCTTCAGACAAGACACACATTCATACCAACAATCACATATGGAAACATATAATGACAATACAATTTTATAAAAACATATAGCAATGTGCAATAATTAATTCGCAACAAGATTCTAGAACAATTAAAGGACTGAACTCAGTCCAGGCGGCTAAAAAGGCATACAACAAAATTCCACGTTGGTAATGGCCGGGGGTGTAATAACACAATGCCAACGCGCGTTTCGGTGATCACCGAAACGGCCATTACCAACGTGGAATTTTGTTGTATGCCTTTTTAGCCGCCTGGACTGAGTTCAGTCCTTTAATTGTTCTAGAATCTTGTTGCGAATTAATTATTGCACATTGCTATATGTTTTTATAAAATTGTATTGTCATTATATGTTTCCATATGTGATTGTTGGTATGAATGTGTGTCTTGTCTGAAGGAGCACCCTTGGGACCATTAGTTATTATTTGTATTGAAATTGTATTATTTTGAAGTTTGTCTGACCACCCTCTCTGATTTAGTCTGTCTAACCTTTCATCATATGCACTGAAAATTAATGTCTTATTTATAATAATCATCACTATAAATTAAATAAAAAAGATCTTTTCTAAAAATACGTTCCTTCCTCTAGACTCTAATTGTTCAACCTTTTCTGGTTTGCCTTTGGTTGTTTTTGAAATATTTGGACCCTCCTCTAGGGCCTTCGTGTGATCCATTTAGAGATTTATTCACAATGCAGCAGATCTTAAAACGGATCCGCTTCGGCATTGGCAGCCAATGCAGTCTCTGCAAAAGGGTAAGGGAGGGAGTAAGGGAGGGAGCGTTTGAGACCAGTCAGGCAGCGGTGTTTTGGACCACTTGCAATTTGTTCAAAGATGCTTCACTGGCTGAGATCAGCAGAGCATTGCAGTAGTCTAGGCGACTTAGTACTAGTGCCTGGATAGGGGTGTGCCAGGTCGACAAGGGGAGAAAGGGAAATACTCTTCTCAGAAAACATAGAGCATGGAAGCAGGTGCCAATGGTGGTAGAAGCCTGATCCTTCATAATTAATTTCTGGTCCAGGCGGATAACTAGATTTTTTACCACGGTCTTGGGCTCCGGTGCGGGTCCCAATTCCGTTGGCCGCTAGCTCGGAGACCATCTCAAAGGGGCATCACCAAACAGCATAATTTCCATTTTTCCCGCGTTGAGCTGGAGAAAGTTTTGCCTCATCCAGCTAGCAATGGCTTTCATACCTTGTGAGAAGATGGACTGAGCATTAGGATTGTGTTTATCGAAGGATAACAGGAGCTGAGTATCATCAGCATAGGAGATAGGTATAAAACCTAGCTTCCTAAGTAAACCTGCCAAAGGAGCAACATAGATGTTAAATAAAGTGGGACTGAAACAGGATCCCTGGGATACTCCTTTAGTCAGTTCCGCTGTCTCAGAATGGAAGGGGCCTAGACTGATGGTCTGAGTTCTATGCGAGAGGAAACTCAACATCCATTGTAAGGCTGTTCCTTGAATCTCAATTTCACTGAGTCTCCTGAGCAGGATTTGGTGTGAGATAGTGTTGAAAGCCAATGACAGGTAAGCAGCACAAGTAGAACTGCCTGTCCGTTGTCCAAAGCCTGTCTGATGCTATCCATGGCGGCAATCAGGGCTGACTCTGTGCTATGTCTGGGTCGAAAACCAGAGTGAGATGGATCAAGACAGCCGGATTCCTCGACAAAGTCCAAAAGATGTTTATTAATATGTTTTTCTAACATCTTGCTCAGGAGAGGTAACAGTGAAATAGGTTGATAATTGGTCAAGTCATCCATAGGGGCCTTAAGGTTCTTACGTATAGGAATTATTTGTGCTACCTTACACTCAGTAGAGACTTGACCTTTGTTTAGTGAGAGGTTAAGAATGGAGCAGATGGGAGTAGCGAGCTGTTTGGATATTAGTGAGGTGGTCCTTGCCGGGATTATATCAAGGGGTGAGCCTGATTTAACAGTAGCGAGTAAGGACTCTACTGCATGATCAAGGGGAAGTATTCCAACTTCTGCACAGTAGCTCAAGTGGGTGAGAGATCGGCAGATAAGTCAAGTTGGCACCTTCCATCTCGGGTAATATTGTCGTAAATCAAATCTATTTTCTCTGTGAAGTGCGTAGCTATTTTGTCACATAAGGCTTGCGAGGGTGCCTGCTCATTATTACATGTCTCTGGGTGAGTAAACGTTTTGGGTATCATATATAGGGTTTTGAGGACATTCCCAGCCTCCTCCAATTGTAATACAATATGAGCTTTGCGGGCATTTCTTATATTTTTTGTGATATTTAGATAAAGTCGATTTGTAGTGTGCTTTATTAGGTGCTTTCTGGGAGCGACGCCAGCGACGCTCCAGTTTCTTGCGGAGACTCTTTTCTGTTTTGAGACTGGAGGAGAACCAGGCTGACTGACTCCACCTGCCTGAGCTTATGCACTGCTTTAGAGGGGCTAAATGATCAATGGCCGTTGTTATGATAGACTTATATTGGGCTAGACCAGTCTCTATGTTCTCTGTGTCGAGATTCCATGAATTAGGAGTTAGATCCTGAAATTTATCAGGAGTGATTTTGTGCCACCGTCTGTGTCAGCTCCTTTAAGCTGAGGACTGTGCGTTATGTGCCATAGGACCCCTGATTTTGAACTCGATCAGTGAGTGGTCAGTCCATGTGAGGGAGGTCGTGGCTCCACATCACACATTAGATGACTTAGTGAAAATAAGATCTAGCGTATGTCCCACTTGGTCGGTGGGGCCAGGGCCGGACTGGGAACGAAAACCGGCCCTGGCAAAGTGCTCGGCCGGCCCCCCGGGGCTTGGAGGTGCCACCGAGTTCTTGGGGATTGCCCGGTGCCCACTACGGCCAGTCCGGCCCTGGGTGGGGCCCACGTTGATCTTGTTTAAATCTAGTGTAAGTAGATCTGTTAAAAGTGATGAGGCTTCCTGATTCAGGATGTCTTCACTGTGCCCATTAAAATCACCCCAAAACATGAAGTTTTTTGTGGAGATGGCATGCGGGGAAATTAGTTCCAGTAATTGGAGAGCAAAATTTTGGAGGGGGCTGGGAGGGCGGTAGACCAGGGCGCCTTTCCAACAGTATTGCGGATGAAAGTCAATTCTAAAAACTAGCACATCCATGCTGTCATTACTTAGTTGCTCCAATATAGTTATTTTAAAGGAGTCCTTATGTACTATAGCTATTCCCTCTCCTACCTTAGTAGGCCTATCCAACCTTAGGATGCGGTATCCTTCTGGTAGTGCTATTGCTATGGCAGGGGTGGAGCTTGGTGTTAGCCATGTTTCGGTTAGGAAGCCGATGTCGGGAAGTTTTGAGGATAGGAGATCCATATTTCTACCGCGTGTTTAGGCAGTGATCTTACAATCCCAAGCATGCAGTTCCAGTTTTGGTTCCCCAAAAAATGTTGAGAAAAAGAATCTGTCAATGCTTGAGAACTGGGCTGTTTTTTGTTGATTTCAGGTGAGGTATTGTCAGGGAGGGGCTGTGTAGAATGCATGCTCTGGAATCTGCAGGAGCTGCATTGCAAAGGGCCCCTCCAAAATCATTGGGGTACAGGTGGTGGCCTTGGCAATATGAAGGCATTTGTTTAAGTTACCTTGTCTTATCTCTAATAGTTTCTGGGTAGTGTAGACGCAAATGCCGTTAGGATAAGTGTCAGATTCTGACATAAAACGTACAGGAGTTCTGGCTCCTGGCGACGACCGGGCGCAGACGGGCTTGCCTAAGGCGCGCCAGCGGCGAGTCCACTGCGCATCGTGCCTGGCGTGCCACTGAAATAGCTGCTAGAATGCTGACCTCCGTGCCGTTCACCCGCAAGTGCAGAGTGCGACTTCCTGCCTCACGCCATCTCCTTCCACTCAATCGGGAAAACCTGTGGTGGACCGAGGGGAGATGCTGAAGAAAGCACAGGGAGCAAATGCAGCAGGTAAGTTAAGAAGGGAACCCACATAAAGTTTAAATTAGAAGTACAAAGGCAAAAAATATAATTTTTAAAAATGCTATGAGGTCTGAGAATGCCCGTGATGACAGACTCGTAAATGTGCAAAGAAGCAGTGCAGCTTAATATGGCGATCTAAAATACAAATATAGTGCCCAAACCTAAGTGCTTTTTACCTCAGTTACAAAGAAGCGCTACCTCTTTTAAGTGTGCTTCAAATCTCAAGATCAGCTGGCAGGCTGCTGACTACAGACCACTCACATTCACTTGGCATGCGCTTCCTGACACAAAGATGCATGTCAGACCGCATTTAGCGGTGAAGGACTGTGACCAAAGGCTGGCTCTTCTCACATTGCTTCCTTTACAAGTCAGATTGCCCATTAAACTTGCCTGGGCTCTCGGTCGCTGAATCCAACTCTCTCAGAACCATAGCTCTCAGCTACTCTGAAGGAATAGGTGAGGGAAGCCTATTCCACTCTGGTGAAAAATGTGTTATATCCAATCTTTGAAGTTGGTCCCGTCCCTTAAAGATAGAATATTCCACTCATGTCTTGGCCCTTTGACATTCGCAACTTGTGGGTATCCTTGCCATCTGCTAGAGGGGCCAGAAGCAGCTTCTATGGCAAGTGATGCAGAGCACTTCCCACTGATATCACAAGCATATGTGTGCGTCTAATGCAGCATGCTCCCATCTCTGCAATTTAGGGCGACCAAGCCAGTCTCCCTTTATTCTGCAGTCTATGGATCAGAACATGCATCTGAGTTCAGCAAGCGCCCTTCAACTCGGGTAGTTGGACACACGTAGTCACCCATTTATAACAAACAAGTGGAATATTTTAGAACATGTCATCGTGATGTTATTCTAGTGTTCACAGGTTTGTCAAGAATATACATCATGAAAGACGAAAGGACTCAGAAATGGCGGTCTTGTACGTGAGATATATTGCACGTGCGCATTCAGAAAACACCAAAAATATGAGCCGGTCCTATGACAAAATGGTGTGTACAATTCACCAACAGAATATGGGAGCCTTTGTTGAAAAGACAGCTATCTCTTTGTAAAAAACATTAGACAAATTGCTCAGACTGTGTGAAAGTTTACATTCTGCAGACAAAACAATCCCAACAATAAGACCATGTGTGTGATCTGTTGAAAACAGTCGATAATCGTTTTGACCCTCACTGTATTCGAGCGAGGCCTTCACTCCAAGTGAACCCCATTACTAAAATTGTCTTCATAAATGGGCCTAGAGATTGGTGGAAACTATTCATTGGTCTGTATTTCAAGCTTTTAAGCGATTTACGGAAGTAATAACATAGCAATGGAGAATGAGGGCCTGACTTGGACTATGGCGGGCAGCCATCTGACAGGGTGGTGGAGGTCATTGGCCACCAAGCTGATTTATTGCCTTCCATATTTTAAAATCTAACCAAGTCCTGCTGAGATTTATGTACTTTCAGTCGCCATCAATGGGCTTCTCTGAAAGTACTGAAAATGTGGTGTCATGTTTCAGGAGGTTGCTGATCAGACTCTTTTACATTTAAAAAACAGACTTCCAAATAGCGGGTTTGCATTTGAAAAAGAAAAAAATAAATGACCCTGAAATCCTTGAAGTTTTCTCCCAGAAGAAAGTACACCAGATGAGCTGTCCTAAATACGGTTGAAGGTCCGATGCACATACACCATTGACCCCAACTACATCGGGCCACTGGTGTAGGGTCACAGACGGCAGAAAGAGTGGCGCCTGCTCCACTCAAAATAGAGGGCGGACCATCAGTTTGATGGACAGGGTACTCAGCCACCTTTGTGGAGGAATAAACTGTCTGCCAAACTCTAAATCAGGACCTGAATCTGGTCCTAATGCCAGTTGTACTACTGAGGTTCATTGTCAATCACAATATTGTGTTATGCACTAACCAGGATAATTATTGAACACACCATAATGTTGGTATGTTTTTTAGAGTAGCACCAATGCTGCCGTTGCCAGCAATCATGCAGCGCATGCCAGCACTCTTTATGCCACCATCTGCTTGAGGGCCCTCAGGAACCATATGCAGTTAATGCACAGCAAGTGTACTACGCTCCGTTGTTGGTGGTGTCCAAGTTGGCAGATAGAAAGGTTGCTAGATAACGCGCTCCGACCTGCCACCCTAAATCATACGATCCCATCCTCCCACACAGCCATAATTACAGGTGCGGGGGAGTGTGGTACGGCCTCTGGAGAGGGATCGCTTCTGTGCTGGAACCCTGTGCCCCCGCCAACACCTGTGTAGGGCACCTCGATACCACGGCGGCTGATGCATGCTAGCGAGAGGGGCGGCTGGCGCCGGATGGGCTTCCAGAACCCTGAGAGATTTTAGAGCCACCGCATCGCGTTGTGGGGGCCCGGAGCTGTTGAGGAGTATCCGGTCTGTCCTCTGTAGGGGCGGGTGGCCTGCGGTGCAGGGTCCGACATCGAGGTCACCATTGCGGTCTGTGTTGCAGACTGGAGATAGGCCCAGCGTGTGCACAATCACTCCCTGCAGTGCTCTTTCGGCCTGCAGAAGGCACCTGCATACGCATTGTCCAGAGGTGGGCCCAAGGGGACAAGAGGTGTACACCAACAGCACACCTAGAGGGGAGGCTCTTGTGCTGGAGTGGAGCACATGTGGCAGACCATGATCTCGTCTGTGCTTTACACCCCAGGGGTGGCTGCACTGGGCCCCTGCAGTGGACGGGGCAGTGGAGAGCTCATGACATTGGCACAGGAGGCCTTTACTAGGGCTCTTGGGCCCAAACAATTGACTTCCAGTGAGGAGCGGCCTCCGTGGAGGCCTGACCCGAGCAAGAAGGGCCTTGAGCACAGCCGGAATTGAGGAAACTTAAGGGGCGCGCTATTTACACATTTATGGGTATCTTTGAGGCCTGGGTGCCGAGAAGGCAAAAGTCCCGGTGACTGCAGCTTACAGGAGGGGCCCTGAGATCAGTGAAGCATACTGATCATGACCTGTGGGTCAGGGGAACTACTCCAAGGTCCCTGGTGAGGTACAGACCACGAGGGGTTGAAGTGAGCATGGACTGTGCATCATCACGGCTTCGGGACCTAGGGCAGTGAGCCACCAGGGAGAGTACGGTAACCCGGAACCTGCGACCCGAGGCCATTGAGTGGATCTGTGATGATAGGAACTGTATGGAGTAGCTAAGGACTAGTATAACGATATCTGGCATCCAGTGGCATAACGAAACTTGAGGGGGCTCCCCAGCAGGGTACGTGGAGGGGCCCCCTCCGAACTAAATCGAGAGCTCTCCGACCAGAGTTGTTTGCTGAGGGGGCCGCCCCCCGCACCGCGGGGGATGCGGGGGCCTGTGTTACGCCACTGCTGGCATCGCTCTGAGTGTGCACAACCCGCTATAAAGGTCTGTCACCATGGCCAAAGTAAAGCCCAATAAAGGTGGTGAAGGATCACGGACTACACTGCGCCACACACTGGCCAAGGTCACCCATCTCACCACACATCAGTGGAGTGTCTCCTGCAAGATTACACAGAGAGGTTTGCGGAACTACTGACTGCTTTTGGTAGTCTTAAAGACTCTCCAGAACCGAAACTCGGCACTTTAGTGATCTACATGGGGTTTCTATGAGAGGAGCAAAAGAAATTGAAAGACAAAGTGTGTGACATGGAAACGGAACTGGCGGATGTCCGTCCTACAGTAACAGAGCATCACCGTCAACTCGAGTCACTCCATAAATAGGTGGCGATTCTGCATGCTGGGGTGGATGCTGCAAAAGAACGCTCTAGGAGGAATAACATCAGGGTGGTAGGACTCCCTGAAGGTGTCGAGGAGCCGAACATGGACCTATACCTGGAGGCCTAGCTATCCGAACAAGTACTGGGACACATGACTTCCACATTCTTTTCAGTGGAAGGATCGCACAGGGTGCTGGGCTGCCCGCCAGCACCGGGGGGACCGCCACAGCCCGTAGGGGTAAGACTGTTCAAATTCCGAGATTGTGACAATATTCTTAAAATCAGTAGAGCCAAGGGTCCTTGGACTGTAAACAACAGTACTGTTACAATCTTCCCAGACTATATGATGGAAGTGTGCAAACAGCAGGAGTCATTTTAGGATGCAAAGCGATGTCTCCCCACACTGGGACTCAAATATGCCCTCTTATATTCAGCGAAGCTAAGGGTCATAGCAGGGACCGAGACCCTTTTTTTGTCTTCCCCAAAAGAGGTGTGGGCTGGGCTCGAGAAATGAGGTTTCCAGCGTACTTCTTCATCAGACCCTACAGAGAAGTAGAAGATGCAGTGATCCAGATGACGATCCTCCAGGAACCTCTGTGGCAAGTCGACAAAAGCACGGGTAGCGAGAGGCAGAGCGGAGGCACTGGCCGCGGTGAAATACTCGGCACTGTCTTGTTTGGATGAAAGCGAATCAGATGGGTACACTGGGATATCGGTGGACACATCCCAGGGACCTGAATTACCAGAGGTGCTCTGTGGTGGCCCACTGGTCACCCCAATGACAGTGGATTTACTGATGGGAACTTAAGCAACAACATATCCTTTGTTGATGACTCCATTGCATGAGTGGTGCTCTGCCGGGGGGTGGAGGACATGGGAGAGCCTGAAGCACTGTGTGTGGGGGATGTTTATGCTGCTATGGCAACATGGTCATAGACAGCGCAGTTAAATGTTGGACCATCTGGAACACTCCAGTTACCGGAAGGACAATATGTTGGTTGCCGAATCATCACAGGCACTGATTGGCTGTGCTCGATTGAGGAGGCAGCCTTGGTTGCGGGGTTGTTGGGGATGGTTTACTCTGTTATTAGTTCGGTTTCCTTTGACTCTGGGTGCTCTCTCCCGCACCATCTCCCTACGAATGTATCGATCAGGGGGTTCATGACACACGCACCACATATGGCAACAAAGGAATATTGCATCATGATGTGGAATACAAGGGGGCTGGGAACATATAGCAAATGATACAGGATTAATGCATATTTGAAAAGGTACCAGGTCCAGTTTGCCTGCTTATAGGAAAAAAATATGTGATGTTACAACGTGTGGTGTTACCACGCGGTAGGTAACAACGCGGTCATTACATCGTCCGCGTTGTTACCACACATCGCATTACATCGCAAGTCGTTTCAACGACTTGCGCTAGACGGCGCGCTGGATTTAGGAATAGTATGAATTACTATTCCTACTGTAGTTAGCGCAACAGCAGGGAAGGTGTTGGATTTAAAATCCAACACATTCCCTGGTGTTGCACGCCACCTAGCGCTAGTCGTTGAAATGACTTGCGATGTAATGCCATGCGTGGTAACAACATGGACGATGTAACGTCCGCGATGTTATCAACCCGCGTGGTATTACCAGCATTGTAAAGGCTGTCTCCCATAGGAAACTCATATAGTAGCAGGGGAACTTTATAGATTACGCTAGCGCTGGCGTGGCCAGTTTTATGACACAACGTATTTGGCTTCCAACAGGGACTTTCTGCTGTGGGTGGCTCCTGGGGTTTCCTTTGTGGGGGGACGCACCTCGGTAGACCCAGAGGGATTCTATGTCATAGTGCAGGGAACCCAGGATGGGGAATCTCTCTCTTTAGTGGAGCTGTATGCTCCAAATGTGGACAACCTCTAATCTTGACTACCTTAATTCATGCCCTCTTTCCATCTGTATTTTCCCTGTCTTCTGGCGCAGGGATTTCATTTGCGTCCCAGATTTTCTGAGTGACCAATTGACACCTTCAGTGCCAGAGGCACTATCGCACGCTACCACTTGGAAGCTTCAACAATGGGCACACAATACACAGGCACTGGACATTTGGCGCAATTTACAACCGCACACACGCTAATGCTCCCATTACTCAGCAATACAAGCTCTCCACACGAGGATTGATCTTGTATATGGCAGTGGGACCCTGGTGGGTAAGTGCATGGGGGGAGTATTCATGACGTTGTCTGACCACTGTCCTTTGCTGGTCACATTCTCATGGGGAAGTCCCCGACCAATGATACTCATGTGGCGATTACAAATGCTAGCGTTGGTGGACACCCCATTTAGGACACATGTAAGGGAAAACATCAAAAGCTATTTCGCAGATAACAAGAGTTCTGCTGTGGATGGACTAGTGGAATGGGGGCCTTTAGAGGTATGTATGGCCATACAGTATGGAATGGGGCAAGGACTGTGGACCGAGGTGATGGCTTTGGAGGACAGGCTGAGAATGGCGGAAAAAGAGTAGGAGTCTTACCCAGCTTTGTCTCTCTCAATGGTAGGTGTTATAGCAGACTACAGGGAGGCGTTGAAATGCTTATCGGTGCTAGATTACAACACATTTGTTAAATGTCAGCACAACTTGGGTGACAAGGCCAGTGGGCTACTGGCCTGGCTCTTATGGTCTGAGACCCCATGCATACCTACAATCGCAATTGGGTCTCCAGCGGGCCCCTGATGAACTCACAGTTGGTCATCAATGGGGAATTCGAGACCTACTATAAGGTGCTGTATGGGGCTCTAGGGGTGTGGACTAGGAAGCAATGTTGTCCTATATGAGGGAGATAGAAAGCCCCACTCTTACCCCACTGCAAAGAAGGAGCTAGATGCCGGTTTAACTTTGGTAGAAATTAAATTAGCCATGAAACAAATGGCCAGGGGCAAGACTCCAGGCACTGTCGGATTCCCCATTGAGTTCTACATTACCTATCAAGCTCAGCTAGCCCCCAGGCTACTGTGGGTATTTGAACAAGCAAGGGACTGGGGGGTAGGCTCTTGGACACCACGAGGGAAGCTTTGATTGTAGTGCTTACAAAGCTCGGGCCGGACCCCCTAGAGGATTCTTCCTAATTTATCTTTACTTAATCTGGATTACAAGATATTGGGCAAGGCCTTGATAAATAGATTGACCCCATTTATTCAGTATGTGGCCCATCAGGACCATAATGGGTTCCTTCCGGGAAGAAATACATTCCTGAATCTGTGACATCATCTCTGCGGCAGAAACAAAAGTACTCTGTGGACAAGGGCAAACATTACAAGAGTTACATACAAACCCCCGTGCAGTTTTTTAATTCAGACAGCAGTTACACTGGAGACGGAGACGGACTTATTATGGTGAGTTTTTGGGGGATGTTGATTCCGTGCTTAAATACAGGTCACTTGTTTTGCTTTAAACTTATAAATTTGGCAACAAGTGAGTGTGGCGTGCATAGGGGTTAGAGGGACGTGCTCCGTGGCTCCGTGGGCTGGAGGTATCTACATTCTGAGATTACCTCGTACTACCCCTTTGAGGTGTTGAGGTTTTTTGGTATTTCGGAACTGTATGAGGTTCCCCACAAGTTCCATCAATATGTTGGGAACTCTGCATTGGTCATAACCTGGTTCATTAGCTCCGAGCCTGGCTTGGTGCGGTATTGCCAGTGACATTGTTGTGAATTTGCGCACATTTTGGGTATTTATTCACATTGTCACAACCGGTTATTAGGGACATAATTGCAGATTACCCTACTATGTTTTATATTATCATAGTGGTTATTGGTCGTGACTCGGCTCACTAGCTCTGAGCCTGGCATGGTGTGAGTTTGCCTCTGGCGTAATGGTGACATTTCTATTAATCGCGTACAGCTATCCTTTGGACAATGTTCGTTTGGCTACTGCTTATATTGTTACAGTCAATCATAATGTCCATAAGTGTATACTGCCCTACTATGATTTAGATAGTTATGATTAACTTTTATAGGTTGATTGCCAGACATAATAAATGTGGTTAGATACCGGAATTTGGAATTTAGGAGTTCATATTAGGAGTTTGAGTGTTGCGACGTACGTAGTCTAACCTTGGGTGAACTTAAAGCGCCAGAACTATGGAGCAGGGATACCCTGTGATGATTAGGATCCTTGCATTGTCAACAATATGTGTATCTCTTTCACTAGGTGACAGATATAGGGCTCTAAGATGCCCGTAGGAACTGTCAAACAGCTGGCAAACGTTGCTGAAGTAATGGTATAACTAATGAATATTGGCCTGATTGAAATTCAAAGATGAGAGCATATGTAATATTACATATATGGTACGGTTAATCATCTTTGGCGGCACGTCTTTACATAATTACATATGGCCCTCACATGGTTCTCTCCCTGTCTTTTCTATTCTCTCTTTCTTTTCCTTTACCCTTTTGGATATGGGAGTATTCAGACACAGTTTTTAAATAGGAATTGTTCACGTGTCTTAGTATCTTATAATCAAAATATGTGGTAGTTAGACTTTTCTCTTTATTCCCTAAATGGAGCTATCTCTATGTCACATAAGTGTGTGTTTTAATATGTATATATATCTTTTTTTAATTAAATTTGTGTAAATATTTTGACTTTGCATATGTTTGTCCTTTGTGCTTTACTATGTAATTGTTCATGGTAAATGTGTTGTATGGTTTTGGTCAAATTTAAATGTATATATTTATATGTGTGTATTTGACTTTAAATGTAGTTTTTTGTTGTAATATTGTATGTTGTGTTTTATCGTATGTCGAATAATTTTTATGTGTTTTATGTGATTGTTTTCAGCCCTGAAGAAGTTCCAGGAGTGTTTCGGAACGAAACGAGTTGGCTGGATTGTACTTTTTATAAAAACGTTTTGAAGATTGATAAAATAAACACTGTCATTACAACATTTATGAGAATGGACTTCTCTTCCTGGTTCACCTCCTTATCTACAACTAATTAAAAATCAATGTTTCAAAAATATAAAAATATAATTTCATTAAAAATTACTTAATATAAAAATGTACAATTAAAACAACACACAACAGTTTTAAACATTAAAAAAACTATAAAATTAAAACTTTTCCTTTATTCACCACTCTGTTTCCCTATAAACCTAAATTTATTATACAAAAAACCCAAACATTTTAAAAACAATGTATCAATGTAAAAAGTGCACTTAAATATATAAATTACAATGATATTTTAAACATCACAAAATATTTTTTTAAAGATATGTTTTCTTGCAATATTCTGATCCATGATATCTTTGACATCATGATATATAAGACATGATATTTGTGACTCACGATATTCTATCCATTATATTTTGTCAGAACTCTTTCAGATCCTTTGACTGAACATATGGTTTATTCTTTATGGTTCTAATCAGGTTTAATAAAATGACTTTAAAAAGATAAATTCAGACTTGTGTTGCTTGTATTAGCTTATGTAAATATTTGTAGCAAATAACATTTGTCACAATTTAGGCAAATATTTTGCAGCACAATTGCTATGTGTCGTGCTTGAAATGAGTAGGATGTATTCGAATTGGGGATCTGTCAGCTATTACTGAGCCAGATCTGGGATCCGGGCTAGGACGAGGAAAATATGCTGTATTTGTATCTGTATAATTTCCTGACACTGGGACACATTGAGCAGTACCTGCACATTGTGTGCTTTCCATTCTGAGCAGCATAATGCAGGTGGTGAACGGACTTTCTCATTGTATTTCCAAAACAAAGGTCTGATTAAAAGAGCCATCAGCCATCCTTATGTTCGAGTATTATCCTTCCTTGGTTGCCAATGTAATGGAGGGAAACAAAAGAATGGAACCTGTGATTAAGAGGCAAGTTTTTTACTTTGTTCAACCTCTGTATGTATGAGTGATGCATGCACTGTGAGAATGTCAGATGGACTTGTCAATATGATTAATTACACAAATAAAAAATTAAATAGCACTTGCATGTTTTATTTAATTCTGTGTGTAGGGCTACTCCTCCTAATGTAGGGTATCACAGCACTTTACATCACATGCACACATTATATAGGGGCAATAGATCATACAAGTGTGTAAATCATTGTACAGGAAATGTTACATAAAACAAAAGTGAGGGTTATGAGGTGTAGGAGTCACATATTGTCCTTACTGCTAGGCGTTAGATGTTAAAAGTGCATGGTCAGGAGAAACATAAAGGGAGGATTTAAAACATAACTTAGTGGTTGGGGTTGTGTATACTAATGAGACTTTATTACTACCCTAAGAAATTTGTTAGCAACCTTGGAATAATGACAGATTGAGAAAAAAACAAAAAGGCTCTACACACATGCTTTGCCGTTTGCATGTAGCTCCTTGACACCGATTCACAGCTAATTGGGCTATGTTAGGGTTGCAATGATTGAACTGCAAGCAGCAAAATGATTTCTGTGTAAAAGGTAGGGACACACTGTGAGGAAATGGGGTGTGTTGTATGGTTGTGCGACCTCACCGTGTAATACACTTATCAACACATTTAGGACCAGTAGGTTTTGTTTTTCATACCCTTAGCTCAACCCTGGGTAGCTGTACCTCTCAACAGTCAGGCTTACACAAAGGAACAAGTGTAAAGCATTTAAGCAGCACCAAAACAATTGAAGAACTACACAAGACACTCAAGAAATCCAACACCAATTTATTAAAATAGACTATATTTTTAGGTAATTTTAGACACCAAAACAAAAAAGATCCACAAGAGGGTTTTGGAGATACAGAACTTACAAGGTATAGTGAATCAGCACTTTTAAAGTACCTGTTAACAAGCTTTGGCAAATTCAACGAAACTTTTTCAAGGAAAACTTTGGTAAGTATCAATGAGTCACTTTTGGCAACCAACTCTGGCAGGGAGCAAGTTAGGGGGACCAGCAAGGTCCATGGAAACAGTTACCTCTAAAAGAAAAGCAGTCTTCAGTTCAATTCCAGCATCTGTGACTCATTGCCATTGACTTCTATGGAGTGGTCCTCATGCAAGGGAAATACGATACTGAAGATGCTCAAGGATGCTGAAGATGCTCCTGTCAACGGGGTCTTCCTCGGGCTACCCTTCGATCCACAGGCTTGGTGAGGTGATCCTGGCCACAGGGGTTCACATCCCTCAAAGTCCTCTTGATCTTGGCTGAAGTCCATCCGCCAATGGGCTACCAGTCGTCCGGTACAGCCGTTTCAGTGTTTCCCTTCTTTTGGCATTACCTGGCCTTCTGGGTGACCAAGCTAAACTCAGATGACTCTCCTGGGTACAGCAGACTCAGGGGCAAAAGTTGAGTGTCTGGTCTTGGTCCCTTGTGCTGCACGGTGGTGAGGAGTGGCGATCTGGGCAACCAATTCACCCCAGCAGGCTTCTTCAGCTGTTGTGGCCCTGTGCTGTGAACAGGAGGTCTGTTAAATGATCCTTGGAGTCTTTTGCTTCAACTGGGCTCAGGAGTCGACTTCTCCATGAGCAGGACCTAGCAGGCACAGTCTCTTCTCCTTTGCTAGCCACCAGGTACAGCAGGTGCAATCCACGTAGGTGCAGCCTCTTTTCACTGAGTGCTTGCTGCAACAGGGCATGCTTTCTTCTGTCCTTTTCTCTAATCCAACAAGTCCTGAGTTCTGGGTGCCAGGGGTGACAGCCAGTGGGGCCCATTTTATGCCAAGAAAATGCCTTGACGGGAGGTCAACCTCACTAGCCAATGGGCTACCAGGATCTATTTTTCCTGATGACAACTTCCTGTGAAGTGCAGCATCTAGCTATCCCAAAAGTCTCTATTCTGCCCACTCTCAAGATGTCTGAACCCCTCTCTTGGCATGTAGCGCTCCATAGACGAGTCCAGAGGTTTGGCTACCAAGGAGGCTACATGCCCCTGAAAAACCTGGTTTCTCCTCTCTGCTCTCAGTGCCAGTCTTTCTTCCTAAACAATGAAGCAACCCCTCTCCCAAGTGTTTCGCATTTGCCTTTCAAAGGCGGCTTCTTTGAAAGGAAAGCAGAAACCTGTCTCAGTGCGCTGGGTCAGGCGAGACCTAAAAAGGAAGGACTTGGCTCTGCCATTGCTTTAAATGGCAAAGTCGAGTTAGCTGTTAAAAAACAGCTGTTCCGGTTTGCAGTGGAAAGACTAGGAGCCATGTTTTACATTTGTCACACTCAGGGTGGCACAACCAGTGCTGCAATCCCTGGGGTGACCCTCTAATTTACAGGCACCGGTGTACCATATAGTAGGGGCTTAAAAGTAATTATGCCAGAATTGTATATAAGCCAATCATACACACACACTTTAATGGCACTGAGGTCGGATTAGCAGGCCTCAGTGCACTCTCTGGGGCTTATTTACAAGGCCCTTGCGTGACTTTTGCGTCATTTTTAACATGGGAAAAGTGACGTAAAAGTCGCTCACGGCGCTTGTAAACAAGCCCCTCAGAGTCGAAAAAACAGCAGCATCACTCCACAATTTTGGAGTGACCATACAAAAAGAGGCATTCCTGTAATCCCACTCACCTAACTACATAAAATAAAAATCTGTTATCTGCATGTTATACGATGTGCTTTGCCTGAGGCACTTTACCCCCTGTGCTACTTCTTGAGTCAAAACTGTCACTGGACACAACATAGATCTCTCCAGAGAGTGCACCAACCACCATAGTTATCTTACTATTAATGTTACCTCCTGAAAACTGCTGGTTACATAAAGGGCTTTGCAGCAGGTGCCTTAACCTTATAATATACTTTTTAAAATGCCGACTCTTTGCGACCGATTTAGTCAGCTAGGACAGATTAATCTTCACGGTTGTCCTTGGTGCCAATTGCAGAGTTTTAATGCGTAAATTGAGAGTCAGAGTCGGCTTTTACTTGATTCCTCCCTTAGTGACTCCAAATCCTAAACGCTGCCCACCTGGACCTCCAGTTTATGGGTTTAGGAGTCATGGTTTTCCATGCCAGCCCTGGCTATGTACATATAATGTAGGGAAGATAGTTCGTGCTGCTTTCTCCTGCCTGCTTCTGCCCCCTGGAACATAGCCTTTCCCCTCCCCGGGCGCCAGCAGGCACCGGCTGGCTCTTTGCCTTTAAGGGGCTGTTCCAAGGCCAGTGTTTTCAGGCCGGCTCCTCACACCATGTGCCGGGCGGAGCCAGTCAGCTGCACGGGCACAGACAGGCTCCGAGGCCGGTAAACAAAGACAGTAGAGCAGCCGGCGGGCACCGCATACAGACACCATCCAACCGCACTCGGAGAGGAAGGAGGGAGAGCTCTCCGAGGAGGCCGGCGCCTGCTGTGGAGTCAGAAGCGCACCCATCGGGCATTCAAAGGGCTCAGGGTAGGTGAGCGGGCAGCGCACTGGGCATTTCGATATGGGTCAACGCGGATACTCATCTTATGCGGCATCGGAGAGGGCACAAGTGGGGCATGGTACAGGGCGCTGCGGCCAAACTGCGTAGGAAAGAGAAGCATTCGGGACCAGCTATTGGAAAAGTAAATCCGTTTCTTTAATCCAGTACGATAGCATAGCACCGCTGGATAATGCGCCTGTAGCAGCGATCTGCCTTTAACATTCAGGTCGCTGGTTTCAACCTCTGAGAGATAGCTCAGTGTGATAATATGCCTGTTCCTGCTAGAGAGAGGAGTATGTTCCCTGCGGGTGCCTGCTTGCAGTCCTAGTCTGTTATTCCATGGGTGTTAATGTGCTTGCCTAGGTGAAGCTCGCACCTGCTGATCAGAGTGTAGGCCTCGGCAAGCCATCTCAGGTGGTTGAACACCTGCAGCAGCAAATCGAGCGTGTGTGTAGCTGTGGGCTAAACACACGATTTGACAAGTAAGTCTGACTCCCTGCGTCAGAGTTTAAAGCCTGCCGTGAACTTTTCAGTGTCATTTGTAGGTCGCGGGTTCGAATTTCAGGGCGATATGGCGGGGTTAATAAAATGAGTATGATTTCCTTTCAAACATATTTTGCCCCCCTTACAGTTCAGATGAACGAGTGTCCTAAGAATGGCGGTGAGTTCTGCGGAACTTTTCAACTAAAGAAATGCGAGGATTATTTAATTTAGAGGCAAAATCAATTTGTTTCAGCGCTTAGCTCTCAGCGGCCAGAGAGAAAACACACAGCTCATTGTACTCTGCTGATTTGCACTGGAACAAAATATAGTATGTAACATGGGCTCAGCAAAACTGCTGCTGCAGGTGTTCAACCGTCTGAGATGGCTTTCGGGAGCCTAAACTTTGATCACCAGGTGCGTGCCTTTCTGAGGCAAGCACATTAACACCCATGGATTAACTGACTAGGGTTGGAAGCATGCACTCGCAGGTACATACTCATCTCTCTAGTAGAAGCAGGTATCTTAACACACTGAGCTATCTCCCAGAGGTTGACACCAGCGACCTGAATGTCAAATGCAGATAGCTGCTACAGGCACATTGTCCAGCTGTTTACTCCGTTTCTTATTAGTCAAACAGCCAAAATGGTAGAAAACGGATTTAACTTTCTGATCAAGTTTACTTGCAAGATTTCAGAATCTAGGTACGTTTTCTCTTTTACTCTAAATACAATCTAAACATTGAGAGCATTGCTCCTGAGCATGCCTAATTCATGTTACCAGCTCTTAAAACGTTATTGCTCTTGTACGCCTTCCTACCTTTTTTCAATTTGAACTGATTTGACCCACACAATTACTTGATCTAATTCCGACAGCCAGACAATCCAATAGTCACCTTTTACAGGATTTTAAACTTTTTTTTCACTTAAATTTGGAATATCCCCATTAGCATAAAATATATAATGTATTGATATAAAATAGAATGTATCAATTGCTAGTTACAACCAGGTAGTGGCGCTTAAACAAACATCTACATGTTGTGGCCTAAATTCCTATTGCCTGGCCCTTCATCGTGATAGAGTGTGACTCCATGTTGTAGTGGGTAAACATTTTATAATAGAGTTTCTTGTGCAGTAGTTACAATGGAGATCATTTACTGAAAAAATTATTGCAGGGAGGGTGATCTGTGACCCCAATCATTGTTTGTAAAACACCCTACAGTCCCTGAATGTCTTCCAAGCAGTTAAAAAAAGTGTATTGCTTTTATTGGCTCCTTGATGTAATAAAAAATGCACAGAATATGAACTAATAGATGTGTGTTGGAGCCAGACAACCTGGCAGGACAAGAGATTGCTGGCGGGACCTTCTAATTGTGAAGTGACACTGTAAGAGCCATTACTCTTGCTACGCTATACTGCTCCTCGGGAGTTCTGTGCCCTGAGTACCTTATATTTTACGTGGCTCCAGTGACCCCCAATCTGCGCCCTCCCCGACCACGCGTACAGCTTTGCTTTAATGATGAAGTGTTTGTTTCTACTGCCTCTTGGGTATGATAACTGCAAGAGCTCTGTGGCAGAGTCTACCTTGCCTACTGACCAAGACTTGAGGCCTGCGCTGGGGCACTGGCACCCTATACAGCTCCTCAGAGGACGCGTTCCACCATCCCCCCCTTGTCCACCACGTAGCCAGTCCCCAGCCTAGATCCCCACAGTAGTGCCCACCCCCAGCTGGTGACTCTAGTTTGGTCCTTTCTATGGACACGTACGGATGGATTTACTGTAATTCAGGCTGGCTGCACGCATCTCTCTGCCTCGATCGGATTTGCTGATCTAAGAGTCGCAATGAGTCGACTCAGTGGGTCGGGTGTGACTTTCCTTCACCCAGGACTGATGCTCTTTTACTTGAAGCTCTGGTGCACTGTCGAAATCCTTGTGCAGCGTGCAGGTCACGGGTTTAAATCCGGGGGACGACTTTCCATTTCATCCTACCGCGCATGATGTATAGAGTTTAATTGAAATGTGTCCTAAGAACACCCTCTATTCGCATGAGGCTACTACAGGTCACAAGTGACATCTGTAAGAGGGGACTGCAGGTTAGAGATGATAGCTGAGAAACTCCACCCAAGATTTATATCTCTGAGAGGTTATTACAGGTAAAGGGTGCTGCCTGGCAAAGGAAACTACGGTGGCAAGGGTGACAGACAGGAGTTATTAAAGGTCAGAGGAAGTCTGTGCGGGATGCTACCATAGGCCATGGGATTAGGTCAAGACATTTCAACATTTCAAGGATGGTATCCGGACATGGCTGCTAGGGGCAAGCACTGCACGATTCTCCTGTAAACTAAAGGTGATATCTGAGATACAATGTTAATTTATGGCAATGTGCGGGGCAATTACAGCACGTACACAGACCCCATGTCTGCAGTCGACTGTCTTAGAATCCCCCTAATAAGCAGGTTGTCCCATGAATATATGGAAGAAAGGGCTTTCTTCTTCAAGGAATGTGAGATAGTTCGGTGGGTTAAGGCACAGTGTCCACAACTCTCTTTGTGATTGGAAGTTCGAAACCTGTAAAGAGTCGAGTCCTCATGTTAGCCTTTGAAGGAAAATGAATAAGATTGAGGTAGGATATAACAAAAAAGTTATTTGGGCACATAATATAATTGACTTAGCGTCCGACTCTTCTATGCCCGTGTCCAGCAGGCCAATAGTGTTGTTACGCTTGATGTTTCTTCTTGGGGGGTAAGGGAGACATTTTTATTTAGAATGAATATAGAACACTCACTGTGAATCAGATCACCTATATACACTTTGCTCGCGCAGTTCACATGTGATACGTTGGCGAGAGGCTCTCTACTTTATGATCTGTAGAAGCTTTTGGTAGTCGTTGCAGAATTGGAGGAGACAACAGCCTCCTTTAGTGCGAGGCATACTCACCGGAGCCCTCTATGGCTGAACTACAGATGCAGGGGAGGACCAAGCATGGGAGTATGGGTGGTTTGGCCTTACAAATGGGTGCAGGGCCTGGACTGCCTAGAAGGGCACGAATTGGGTGGGATATGATGTAGTGGAGAACTCACGGTGAGGTTGTTATGCTTGATTTTGATTCGTGTGAAATAGAAAACCTACGATAGGTGTCAGGGTCTGATGTTTACTCCCTGGAGAGGAGAGTATGTCTCACTTGGGCAGTAGGCACTGAGCTTGTCTCCAGCAGTGTGGAGGGCACACGGTGGGTGGCAGGATGTGAATTTGTCTGGCTGACTGGAGGGCATAATTAGGTGTGTGGGAAGGCCAGAGATTGTCTCTGGCAGACTTGATAGAAATAAAGGTCTCTTTGACAGAGTGGAGGACACGGAGTGGGTGGTAGGATGTGAGTTTTTTCACTTCAGCCTGAAGGTCACTGGGTGGAGTGTAGGATCAGAGTTTGACTGGAGAGCACAGAGTGGAAGTAAAGCTTCATTTTGCTCTGCTACAGCAAATGGCCCAGGGCACGACGTGTTTGAACTGATGCAGTGAAGAACAAGCATTGAAAATGCAATAGCTCTCGCCCTCGTTTAAGTTAAAGCAATTCTGTTTGTAATTAGGTGGCTTTTTAGCTTTGCTTTCATTAGTGTTTTTCAAACTTTCATGTACATAACATGCATATGTATGCATATATGTCTCTGTATATGTATGCATGCATTCATATTTGTATTTATATAGATATGCAGATGTGTATATATATGTTTAACTATGTATGTATGTATATATACACATACATATATAAATGCATATATATGCATATATATATATATGCATATGTGTGCGCGTAGAGAGGTGTAGAGGTAGAGAGAGAGGTAGCGCGTGGAGAGTGAGTAGTAGAGAGTGAGTAGTAGAGAGAGAGTAGTAGAGAGAGAGTAGTAGAGAGTGACTAGTAGAGAGTAGAGAGTGAGTAGTAGAGAGTAGTAGAGAGTGAGTAGTAGAGAGTAGAGTAGTAGAGAGTAGTGTAGCAGACAGTAGTAGAGAGTGAGTAGTATAGTAGAGAGTGAGTAGTAGAGAGTTGTAGAGTGAATAGTAGAGAGTAATGGAGAGTAGTAGAGAGTGAGTAGTAGAGAGTGAGTGGTAGAGAGTAGTAGAGAGTGAGTGGTAGAGAGTAGTAGAGAGAGAGTAGTAGAGTGAGTAGTAGAGAGTGAGGTAGTAGAGAGTGAGTAGTAGAGAGTAGAGTAGTAGAGAGTAGCAGTAGAGAGTGAGTAGTAGAGAGAAGTTGAGAGTGAGTAGAGAGTGAGTATTAGAGAGTGAGTAGTAGAGAGTAGAGAGTAGTAGAGTGAGTAGTATAGTAGAGAGTGAGTAGTAGAGAGTGAGTAGTATAGTCGAGAATGAGTAGTAGAGAGTAGTAGAGTGAGTAGTAGAGAGTAATGGAGAGTAGTAGAGAGTGAGTAGTAGAGTGAGTGGTAGAGAGTAGTAGAGAGTGAGTAGTAGAGAGTTGTAGAGAGTGAGTAGTAGATAGTAGTAGAGAGTGAGTAGTAGAGAGTGAGTAGTAAAGAGTGAGTAGTAGAGTGAGTAATAGAGTGAGTAGTAAAGAGTAGAGAGTAGTAGAGAGTGAGTAGTAAAGAGTGAGTAGTAAAGAGTAGAGTAGTAGAGAGTGAGTAGTAGAGTGAGTAGTAGAGAGTGAGTAGTAGAGAGTAGTAGAGAGTGAGTAGTAGAGAATGAGTAGTAGAGAGTGAGTAGTATAATAGAGAGAGAGTAGTAGAGAGTAGTAGAGTGAGTAGTAGAGAGTAATAGAGTAGTAGAGAGTAGTACAGAGTGAGTAGTAGAGAGTAGAGAGTAGTAGAGAGTAGAGAGTAGTAGAGAGTAGAGAGTAGTAGAGAGTAGTAGAGAGTGAGTAGTAGAGTGTGAGTAGTATAGTAGAGAGTGAGTATTAGAGAGTAGTAGAGTGAGTAGTAGAGAGTAATGTAGAGTAGTAGAGAGTGAGTGGTAGAGAGTAGTAGAGAGTGAGTAGTAGAGTGAGTAGTAGAGAGTGAGGTAGTAGAGAGTGAGTAGTAGATAGTGAGTAGTAGAGAGTGAGTAGTAGAGAGTGAGTAGTAGAGAGTAGTAGAGTGAGTAGAGAGTGAGTAGTAGAGAGTAGTAGAGAGTGAGTAGCAGAGAGTGAGTAGTATAGTAGAGAGTGAGTAGTAGAGAGTAGTAGAGTGAGTAGTAGAGAGTAATAGAGTAGTAGAGAGTAGTAGAGAGTGAGTAGTAGAGAGTAAGCATTAGAGAGTGAGTAGTAGAGAGTAGTAGAGAGTGAGTGGTAGAGAGTAGTAGAGAGTGAGTGGTAGAGAGTAGTAGAGAGAGAGTAGTAGAGTGAGTAGTAGAGAGTGAGTAGTAGAGAGTAGTAGAGAGTGAGTAGTAGAGAATGAGTAGTAGAGAGTGAGTAGTATAGTAGAGAGAGAGTAGTAGAGAGTAGTAGAGTGAGTAGTAGAGAGTAATAGAGTAGTAGAGAGTAGTACAGAGTGAGTAGTAGAGAGTAGAGAGTAGTAGAGAGTAGAGAGTAGTAGAGAGTAGAGTAGTAGAGAGTGAGTAGTAGAGTGTGAGTAGTATAGTAGAGAGTGAGTATTAGAGAGTAGTAGAGTGAGTAGTAGAGAGTAATGTAGAGTAGTAGAGAGTAGTAGAGAGTGAGTGGTAGAGAGTAGTAGAGAGTGAGTAGTAGAGTGAGTAGTAGAGAGTGAGGTAGTAGAGAGTGAGGTAGTAGAGAGTGAGTAGTAGAGAGTGAGTAGTAGAGAGTAGTAGAGTGAGTAGAGAGTGAGTAGTAGAGAGTAGGTAGCAGAGAGTGAGTAGTATAGTAGAGAGTGAGTAGTAGAGAGTAGTAGAGTGAGTAGTAGAGAGTAATAGAGTAGTAGAGAGTAGTAGAGAGTGAGTAGTAGAGAGTGAGCATTAGAGAGTGAGTAGTAGAGAGTAGTAGAGAGTAGTAGAGAGTAGAGTAGTAGAGAGTAGTAGAGAGTGAGTAGTAGAGTGTGAGTAGTATAGTAGAGAGTGAGTAGTAGAGAGTAGTAGAGTGAGTAGTAGAGAGTAATGAAGAGTAGTAGAGAGTGAGTAGTAGAGAGTGAGTTGTAGAGAGTTGTAGAGAGTGAGTAATAGAGAGTTTTAGAGAGTAGAGAGTGAGTAGTAGAGAGTGAGTAGTAGAGAGTGAGTTGTAGAGAGTGAGTAAAGAGTAGTGAGTGAGTAGTAGAGAGTAGTAGAGAGTGAGTAGTAGAGAGTGAGTAGTAGAGTAGTAGAGTGAGTAGTAGAGAGTGAGTAGTAGAGAGTGAGTAGCAGAGAGTAGAGAATGAGTAGAGAGTAGTAGAGAAACGGGTTGAATAATGTTAGGTGCTATGTATACACTAAAAAAGGCATAATTCATAATCACATAACGAAACCATCTTAAGGGCAAACCGAGTAAACACAATAAAAAAAAAACTGGCCACTATAATTTGCACTAAAAGGAAGAATTCTCTATGACCATTAGCCGTACAGCACAGAGCCCCCATGCCCTGCAGCTATTCATCAAGAGATTTCAGTCTAGGAGCAAGGAGCAGGCAGGGTCGCCCCCTCTAATCTTCAACAGTTATTTGAAAAATCTCAGAGTCCTGCCATAAGCTACTTAAGCAGTGTCACTTTACATATGAGATTGTGACAGCCTAAGAGTGGCATCTCTCAAAGATGCTCAACCATCACAGACGTGTTCTGCCCTGTTTGGAGTTCTTTGCTTTGATGTAGTTGACATGCTTGCAGGATAGTAAAGAGACTCGATGAACATCATTAATACAACAAGCGTAGCCTTACTTTAGCAAACATACCCATGCGCCTTGAAAAAAACGAAAAAAAACACAAATCAGATTTATTTGTGTTAGTGATGTAGCTAGCTGTGTGTGCCGCTGTCCTGGGTACGCAGCTTGATCTCTGCCAGCTGCATGTGATGACAGCTTTGTCAAGCTCTATTTGGAAGGACTATAGGCTATAGACTGGTGGGCTCCCGACTTGATGTGGGTGGTTGATGATTTTTTTATTAATCTGAATAACACATACGGGTGGGCATGACTAGATTGCCAGCGTTGCCTTGCCGAAACAGTACGGTGTGAGGCTGATTTAAAAAAAACTTAAATTGAATATATGTGTTTGCTTATAACCAGGTCTTTTGTTTTTTGAGATGCTCCTTTCAAAACATCACACACCCAAGTTCTGGAAATCAGCAACAGTGCCACGGACACACTGAATGGGTGAAGTAACTGTGAGAAGGGTGGGAGGAAGCAGAGAATAATGCCATCTCCGCGCAGCAAAAACTGAGAGGAAACGGAAGAATAAGGACTTGGGACAAGTTACTGACAGCACTTGCCTGAAGAATGACGACAGACGGGCCTGCCACTGTGACTCCGCGACATTTCCCCTCCTTCACAGATGCCCACCCCACGAAGCAAGGTACAGCCGCGAGACACTGCAGCGTGTGGAGCGCCACAGCAAATGCCTGAGACTGGAACCACAGCAGTAGAACCGGCCGACGCCGAATGTGAACTAACAACTCAGCCCCTCCCCTGGATATATGACGAATGGAGCGTGTAAATCACCGAACCATGCATGCCCTACGTTGATTGTGACGTATGCTGCTACGTTATGCTGTTGCAACCAAAATCTCAAAACCTTGTAATGACTATGTTGTTCAAAATAAAATAAACTCACTTAAAAACTATATACAGCTGAACTATTCAAACCGAAGTATATTCTAACTCTATTCCAATCGAATACCTGCATTTAAAATCGTTTTATTTATTGTCTTATTTCTTGTGCTCTTTCCCTGTGGTACTTAAATATGTTAGAGCATTTCTTCCCACGGATATCTGTTCTAGCCACCTAGCTGAGCTGGAGAAGCAGCTATACATCAGTGTCTTGTGCATTTCGTACTGAGACGTTTGGGATGGAAGTTTCGTTTTGGCCTCAGTCTCAGTCGCGCACACAAATCATATTACGCATACCTGAGAGTGAACGAGACTGCGAAGAACAAGCGCGGCCCGTCAAGGGAGGGACAGAAGATGTGCACGCGGGGACTGGCTTTACTGGCGGCGAAAAAAAAAGTCCACAGAGTATCACGCCGCCAGTAAAGTGGCCAATACCCGCGTGCAAATCTTCTGTCTTGTTTGTCTCCCCGCGTGCACGCTGGAATCGTATCCATTCCAAAAGGCCTCTCATGGCAGAGCAACGCATGCGCTGCTCTCGCCAGGCCGAGACCTAAAACCGGAGTAGTGAGAGTGATAGGCCCTAGTTTCGGTCTTTCCTTGCAGGGGAACCCGGATGGTGGTAAGGCCTGGCTTTGGCTCTAGCACAGTGGAGTGCCTGGGCTGGGTAACAGGCACTGGACAATAAGCCTGGTCATGTGGTAGACGTTCGTGCTGGTGTGATTTTGGCTGTTTTGTTTGAGACTTGTCTCTTCCATATAGTGCACACATTGAGAAGCCTAAATAATACTTACAGGGAGATCAGTTACAACTTTCTAGGCTTTCATCTGATCTTTTGACCTCACTGTAGTATATACACATGTACCTTGGTTGTCTCGTGTTTGTATGCCGCGTGTATGTATGAGTTATTAGAGTGGTAGTATGTCATGGGTAGGGATTCTAGGTTCTAGGTTCTAGAGTGTGAGTGAGACGGGTGCTGGAGTTGGAAAGGAGTAGTTGTGTTCCCTGGCGCTCGCCTGTTCCTGTATTCGACTTTCATTTAATAAACAACCTATGTTCTCTCAACCTGCTTCATCTCTTCACTTCAAATGGCGACGATCGGGATTTTGCAGAACCGTGGAATTAAGAAGAGTGGAAGAATCGGCATTTGAACTAACAAGAGTGTGATGGCATTTGTTTTCACACGCTAGTGCTGCGAGAGCTTCGGCACCCGAGGTGGAAAAACGAAAAAAAATATAAAGTAGTACGAAAAGGAAAGTGCAAGACATCGTGATTGAGGTAGGATTACCTTGTCAACAATCTACTGGCTGACGGTTGATAACTGTCGATGGTCGCATCTTTCAAGCTGCAGCCGAGTTCGTGTTCCAAACACGGGCGGATCTTCACTCAGCTTGTGATCGCGCGGTGACAACGTGTGACGCCAGCACGCCGGGTCACGCTACATGACCTTGCGCGACGGCCATTTTGAGCTCGAAAGCACCAATACACGTACGTTGTGATGAGAAGGTGATCGGATGATAAAAAAATTACCGGCATAATGTGCACTTAAAATATAAGGATAAAAAGGAACAGAGATTTTCGTTTTCAAGCTAACGGCAAAAAAAAAAAAAAGGGGGAAAGGAACAGGTGAGGCTGTCGGGGCACAAGAAATATTTAATTATTATTTTTGTTGTTGTCCTTCCTTGGGGTTTATTTTGCGTGACTTATTTAAAAAAAAAAAAAAAAAAAGGCACACCACACGAAGAATATTAATATAAGGAAGGTAAACAAATATATGGATCAAGGTGATCAAAGTGATTCGGCAACGGAGGAAACAATGGCACAACAGAGTTTTAGCATTAGCTCACCCCATCCATTTTGGGTGAGTGGTCCACAGCCTGATATGAAGTGGATTGAGTGGAAAGAGTATTTTATAAATTACGTATGTGCAATTGATGAGGCAGGTAAAATGAAGCCTGATCAGAAAAAAAGAATCCTTCTTCACTCGTTAGGACCAATGGGAATAAAGACTTATTCTCGCATGACAAAGGTGACTGTAGCTGATTTAGATGTTTTTGAATGTGTGCTCAAGGACATGGATAGATACTTTGCGCCAAAAGTGTGTATTGGAGTAACAAGGCATAAATTCTTTCAGAGGAAACAAAATAAAGAGGAATTAGTAGATGAGTGGCTTGATGAATTAAAGAGATTGGCTATAGACTGCAAATTCGGAGATCTCCATGATGACTTAGAGACCAATTAATAGTACACAACAACAACTCACCGATTCAAGATCGGCTATGGGTGAATGGAGATGCTCCTTTGGATGATGTTTTAGCCATTATGAGAAAATCAGAAATGTCGGGCAGGTGTGCCACTGTTTTTAAGGAGTCTGATAAGGATTTAACGAAAGACTCTGCTGGTGTTTTCAAGTTACAAGTTCAACCTAAGGGCAAAACTCAACAGGTTACAGGGCGATGGTCTAACCAAGTACAGAGGAACTTTACAAGCGACAGAAGGCCTGAAACAAGGAGATGTTATCGTTGCGACAGCAGTGAACATTTAGCTTTTAGTAAAAATTGCCCTGCCTTGAGGAAAAAGTGTGGGATATGTGGACTTTTGGGACATTTTAGTAAAATGTGCCGTAGGCGCAGTAATGTTAAGTATGTGCGTGATGAAGAGTTAGACATTGAAGAGGTTACAGAAAGTGAAGATGTTTGTGTTAAAAACTTGCAAGGGAATTTTGTGTTGAACATTGATGAAAACCATTTGAAGAACAAACCCATTTGTGAGATATCCCAAGGGGGGGTAGTAACAAAGGTATATGCTGACTCGGGGTCACCATATACTATCGTGAATGAAAAGGTGTGGAGAACATGTTTCGTAGATAAGATTGGCAACTACTTAAATGTTTCAGATGTTAATCCTGTGAGTTTCACAGGAGAGAAAATAGACATGTTGGGGTACAGATGGCTTACGTTCCTGTTTAAAGGAAGGTCAGCTAGAGGCAAATTGTATGTTGCTAAGCTTGGACCGTCGGTTTTGGGCTGGCATGACCAAAAAAGTTTACACATTATTTTAGATCCTAATAGTCAAGAGAAAGTTTTGGTTATGGATGAAGGTAGTAAACTTGCTGATGTTTTATGCAAAAAGTACCCTAATGTTTTCAATGAACAGTTGGGAGCACTTAAGGGGTTTGAACACCATATCAAACTTAAAGAACATGCGGAACCGAAAGTACATAGAGTTAGACCCATTCCTATATTAGTAAGGGATGAAGTCAATAAGGAACTCAAAGATTTATTATCTAAAGGAGTTATTGAAGAGATTGATACATCTGAATGGATTTCTCCAGTCGTTGTCGCAAGAAAATCGAATGGAAAAATCCGTTTATGCATTGACTTACGCCACTTAAACAACAATATCGTGGTGGAGAAGTTTCCGCTTCCTAGAATAAATGAAATGGTTTCATCTTTAAAAGGGGCAACATGGTTTTCTACCATTGATCTTTCCAAGGCTTACCATCAAGTGGTATTGGAACCGCAATCCAGGAAGCTTACTGCTTTTATCACCCCTTTTGGTTGCTACCAGTTTCGGCGCATGCCTTTTGGGCTTGCGTCAGCAGCGGCAGTTTTTCAACGTTTGATGCATAAGCTTTTAGGTAACCTAGAAGGGGTTTCTTTTTTTCAGGATGATATCCTCATTGCCACTAAAGATAGGGATGAGCATGATTCCGTTTTACACAAAGTCTTGCACACCTTAGAAGATGCTGGGTTGTCTGTTGAATTATCTAAATGCAAGTTTGCGGAGAGGAGTGTTTCATATTTGGGGCATGTTGTAAGTGAAGAAGGGGTGAAACCGAAGCCTTCTTTGATTAATACCATTATTAGGGCACCTGCCCCCACTTCGAAAGAGGAAGTCAGATCCTTTTTAGGTATGGCAGAGTATTGTGCGAAATTTGTGCATAACTTCGCAGGGAAGGTGTTCAACATTCGTGCACTTTTAAAGAAACATGCTAAATTTGAATGGTCACCAGAGTGTGAAGAAGAATTTTTATTGGTCAAGGCTGATTTACAGCATGTTAGTGCTTTAAGTAGCTTTGACCCATGTCTGGATTGTTTACTAACCACAGATGCAAGTGATAAAGGGCTCGGAGCTGTTCTGTCACAGAGGAAGAGTGAGGGTAGTAAGGAAAAGATTATTTTATTTGCTTCTAGAGCATTATCTCCGGCAGAAAGTAAATATCCCATCATTGAAAGGGAAGCCTTGGCATGTGCATGGGGTTTGGAACATTTTCGTGCTTTTCTATGGGGTAGGCCTGTAGTCATTCGCACGGATCATCGACCTTTAGTCAGGATTTTAACCACGGAAGGCAGTGTGGGAGCTTCTGCCAGACTGGCTAGGATTTCAATGCGCATGAAGGAATATATTTATAAAATTTGTTATGTACCCGGCAGGGATAATGTAGTTGCGGATTGCTTGTCCAGGTTACCAGTTCCGTTGGAGGAATGTGTTGATGATCCTTGGAGTAGTTATAGTATTGCTTTTGTTCAGGACTCTGGTGCACCGGCCATCACAAAGGATGAATGGATGGAAGAATTGAAAAAGGATGGCGATTTAATGTTGGTTTTTGATTTCATATGTAGAGGCTGGCCCAAGAAAGACAGAATTAAAGGGGAGTTGAGACCATTTTGGGAGGTGCGTACAGAGTTGTCAAGTGAAGGAGATCTATTGATGCGAGGAGATCGTATTATCCCCCCTAAATCATTACGCAAGAAGATTTTACAGTTGTGTCATGAAGGGCATTTTGGTATTCTCAGAACTAAATTAGTCGTCAAGAATTCTTATTGGTGGCCTGGAATTGATGTTGAAACAGAGAGGTTTGTCAGAAGTTGTTCTGTATGTGCATCCGCTGACAAGTCATTCAAGACGTTAAGACCTCCAATGTCTGAGGGTTTAATTCCCAATCTGCCATGGGAGACGGTAGCTATTGACATTTTTGGACCGGTTGGTGAGTTTAAAGAGTATGGTCTGGTTTTGATGGATCTTTACTCTAAGTGGCCTTTTGTGAAGATTGTAGATAAGGTGGACACTGAAGTGGTTTTGGAGTTTTTGGATGGTATTTTTGTGGCGGAAGGACTTCCAGTCAGTATCCTTAGTGACAATGGGGTACAATTCACGTCCAAGTTAGCAAGAGATTATTTCGACAGGTGTGGGATAAAGCATAAAACTACTTCATTATATAATCCTAGTGGTAATGGCACTGTGGAACGCTTTAATAGAGTATTAAAAGGAGTAATTCAAGCTGCCATGAACAAACAATTGGATTGGAAAGTACTGATACAGAAAGCTGTTTGGGCGTACAGGATCACTATCCAAACCTCTACAAACTTGTCGCCTTTTGTTATGATGAGGGGTAGAACCCCTAGATGTAAATTTAACCTCTCTTGGTTTTTCCAAGGGGGGGTTCAGCAATGGTCCCCAGTGCAGGTAAAAAATGATTTGGAATGCACTCACTCCAAGAGCAAGATATTTTATGACAATCGTCATGGGACAAAAGTCACTAATGTGAGTGTGGGGGATTGGGTTTGTGTTAAGATACCTATCAAAGTGCCTAAGGGGGAGAGTAGATTTGATGCACCAAAACAAGTCATAGAAGTTCTATGCAATGCTGTAAGGTTAACCGATGGGAAGGTGTGGAATCTTAAAAATATAGCGTTGGATGTTAATCACCTTAATCTGCAAAAGAATCAACAGGTTGTAGTTTCAACTCAGAATGATTGGGTGGAGGATTACTTTCATAACAGTGGTCTGCAATCTCAATTACAGTCTGAAGATTGTCCTGGGGAACGAAACAAAACTACAGTGGTAAATCTTGATTCTACACCTTTCAAGGGTGATAGTCTTCAAGGCAAGTTTGATTCTGCTGTAACAAGTGGGGAAGGGTCTTCCATCATTCAAGGGTCTTCCGTCATTCAAGGCAAGCTTGGTTCTGCTACAACAGGTGGGGTCATTCATGAGTTAGTTCAAGACTCGTTTTCTTCTGACGCTGATAGTGTCAGTTTTTCAAAAAGGAGTAGAAATCCTCCAGCATGGTTAAAGGATTTTGTGATGTAATGTTGTTTGTATAATATTGTAATTGCATTCTTTTTTTTTTTTGTTTTGTTTTCTCATTTTGTTCCTTCTCCTTATACCCATGTTCTTCCTTTGTCCTGATTCTTTCTGTTGTTTATTAAGGGAGGGGGATGTGTAGTATATACACATGTACCTTGGTTGTCTCGTGTTTGTATGCCGCGTGTATGTATGAGTTATTAGAGTGGTAGTATGTCATGGGTAGGGATTCTAGGTTCTAGGTTCTAGAGTGTGAGTGAGACGGGTGCTGGAGTTGGAAAGGAGTAGTTGTGTTCCCTGGCGCTCGCCTGTTCCTGTATTCGACTTTCATTTAATAAACAACCTATGTTCTCTCAACCTGCTTCATCTCTTCACTTCACTCACGTCCTCTTTTGATCTCTCTCCAAAGATGTTTGATGCTTGATGACAAGTTTTGGTGGTTATTGTTCAAATGGGTGGGAGAGGCCAAGCAGGGCTCTGTCAGAATGTTTGGCTCTGCCTTTGACCATGGGGACTGGCAAGACAAAATGGAGCTGGGCCTGCAGTTCAGATATTGTCTTTTTGCATTCCAATTAAGGGGCAGATTTACAAGCCCCTTGCGACAACTTTACGCCGCCGTTGCGTCACTTCTATGACGCAGTGGCGTAGTAAACAATGCACCACGTTGCAACAGATTTACAACGTGACACATCTAGGAAGATGCGTCACGTTGTAAAGCCCTGTGCTACATTATACCTGCGTCAGGTATAATGTATGTAGGGTGGGCGTTCCGACGTGAGAAAGCCTCGTAAAAGTGACGCAGTGAAATCTACAAGATTTCACGGAGTCCCTTTTACAACGCCACTGCGTCAAATCCTTATACATGCTTGAAGCAGGCGTAAGGAATGACGCAGCATGTTAGGAATAGGCATACCTAACCATGGCTGGAGTTGCGTCGTGCTTGCGACACGACCCCAGCAATGCGCTGCCTGTATGCCAAAAGATGCGTCACGCATCTATCTATCCTTGCGCCACGGTGCGCCGTATTGTAAATGCTACGCATCCATAGTGACTCAAGGTTTTTTTTACAGGACGCAAATGAACTGACGCATTTCTGCTAATATGCAGAGATGCGCCAGTTGTTGTATATCTGCCCCTTAGGGCGTCCCGTCCCATTAACGCGTCCCGTAAAAAAACCTTTGCACCACCATGGATGTGACGCATTTACAATGCGGCGCACCGTGGCGCAAGGATAGACAGATACGTGACGCATCTTTTGGCCTCCAGGTAGCGCATTGCTGGAGTCATGTCGCAAGCATAACGCAACTCCAGCAATGGTTAGGTATGTCATTTGGCGTTGCAGCGTGCGCAATGTAATTCATTTGATTTATTTATCTATTTCCTCAGTCCGTTCGGTCGTATGCCGGACTTTACTACCCCCCACCCTGTCCCTCCTCCGCCCCCCCTCACCGTCCCGCAGCACTCCCTCGAGGAGCCGCCACTGAGGGCCTCATTTTCCTTAACCGTCAAAATTAAGAGCACCATTAAATAACTGAGATCAGGAGATGCCCTTTGCAAACACCTTTCTTGTACGTGATTTAACAGGCAATAATGTTGCTCTGTTAACAAAAACATAAGCCAAGGGGCACATGACAACTGACTGTTCCCTTGGTTCGCTCATGGCTGTGTTGCCAGGAATGTTTCTAAGCTCATGTTCATAAACTTTCATTTTTAATAAACACTACTCAAAACGGTACATAGCTTAATATATTAAACTGAAACACTTCCGAGTGCTAAAGAAACACACTTTTTCGATTTTTAAAATCTTTATAGTAGGGCGTTTTGTTGTTTAATTTACATACATAATAATTCAATGGCTTGACTTGTTCTTTGACTTTTAGGTCCAAGCCAGACTCCAGGCTTACCATGCCCTCTAATTTGCGTGGTTACCAACCTCTAATCGGTCGTAAATTCAGATTTCATATGTTCCACATGCTTTGACCTCTTAATGAGAATTTGTTGTTTTATTCTGCGAGTCCTGAGGAAGACAGCCAAATACAGGAGGCTTCAGGGCCGGACTGGGAAACACAATCGGCCCTGGCAAAGTGCTCTGCCGGCCCCCTCCCCCCAGGGATGGGGGTGGGGGCGGGTGCCGACGAGCTCTTTGCAAGGGCGGTTTTCGGCCGATTTTATTACAGGGCCGATTTTGCACCTATGCTGCAAAAACGGCCCTCCAGGGGCCTGAAACCGGCCCCCACCCGTACGGCGCACCGGGAAATTGCCCGGTGCCCGCCACGGCCAGTCCGGCCCTGGGAGGCTTGCCGATCTATAGACTACGTTTTCTGGATTGATTGACCATCTTGAATTAAAATACTACTAAAATACTACTAAGAGCACGAATATATGATGGTACTTAGCAGACCATTACTTCGCAAGCTTTACTACTATGTTTTTACATCGCAAATACCATTACTACGCAAGATTTAAAGGTGCATGCTTTTAGTTCGCAAATACATTAAAAAGTATTAAATATGCATTTACTTCGCAGTATATTGCTAAGTATACAACTTCTACGCATTTTTGACTCTTTTACCCTTACCCTCATACACTACATTACCCTTCACTACCCAAACACCACTACACTACCCTAAAACACTACCCTACACTACACAAACATCACAACACTACCCTTAACCCAAATACACTACCCTACACTACATAAACACAACCCTAAAACCTAAAAGACAACCTCCTGCACGACCACTACCCTAAACACAAATACAGTACTCTACACTACATAAACACAACCCTAAAACCTAAAAGACAACCCCCTGCACCACAACACTACTCTAAACCCAAATACACTACTCTACACTACATAAACACAACATTAAAACCTAAAAGACAACCCCCTGCACGACCACTACCCTAAACCCAAATACACTACTCTTACACTACATCAACACAACCCTAAAACCTAAAAGACAACCCCCTGCACAACCCCAAAAACTACACTGCCCCTCTTACCTCTCTCTCTCCTCGTGGTCCCTCGCTTCACCGTGCTTCCTCTCTTCTCCTGCTTCAGGCGTTGTCAGAGCTGCACGTCGTTGTTTGGAAATGGAAGCGCCTCCTTTTCCAAACAACGATGTGAATAGTCAGCAAAGTAATTGACTTTGCTAAGTGACAGTATATGCAAAGTAGAAGCATGCAAACTTAAAGCATGCGAAGTAAAAGATTCTGCTAAGTAAAAAATGTGTAGCAATAATAAGTCGTAGTAGTGGCCGCAAAGTAATGGTAGATTACCTACCTGATCAGCTTCCAGTTTATGATTGTTGTATTACTGAACTATTACTACAGAGGTGATATTTTTACCCAGACAGTAGCAGATAAACTGGGGAAAGGTTTTCATTTGCAACTTGGAAAAAATATTTAAATGTAATTCACGGGGGAAGGGGGGGAGACAGTGAGTCCTCCTGTGTCATGAAAAGGTTTTGCTTCAGTATTCATGTAAATTCATGTGACTGCACACTCATTCTTCTTAAAGGAGCATTTATTTTAAGAGGACACTCGGAGTACAGAAACCCCACTTCACATCCGTTTTGAGGTCTGATGTCTTTACTCGTACAGTACCCCCCAGCGAGGCAGTTCGGGATATGTAATGTACAGTACTATTCCGCAGTGCTACTTCTTGGTGGAAAGAGGTGCTTCTGTAGCCCCATGTTGTGGGCACAAAGCAATCCCAAAAGTGAAGATCCCTTCTAAAACATATCTGGAATACACAGACTTAAAGAGGCGTACATTTTAATACAAGAAGTGGGCACATATATATTTGTGTTTTGCTGAGAGCAACGTTGTATGTTTTAAACTATTTTATTCTGGGGGTTAGAAAGGACAACGTTAATAAAACGGTGTTCCATGTAAGACTAATCATTATTTGTTGATGAGCTACATTTTCAATAGAATCCGGTGAATACGTTTCCTTTTTACAGAGCCGTTGAGTCCCTTTTATTATCAGCGTCTTAAAATGAAAACGTATCACAATATTACTGATGCGGAATATGTTGCATAATGACACATAATTAGGCTTATTTTGCCACATTATTTATTCTAGCCTGCCTCATAATTTGGTCCTCTGTTGCCGCATAATTCTAGCAGCCCTGTTTGTAATAAAGGGCCATTTTTAGGTCAAGCCTGTAACAGCGCGCATGCGCTGTTCTGGCGAAGACTCATGTAGGGGCTTTCAGAAATGGCTTCTGATGCTTGCACACGCTGCGTGTGTGCTTTTACTTTTGCCCCAGGCTATTGGCCTTTGCGTGCGTCTTTTTAACAAAGACAGCACGCAATTGGCCAAAGGCGGGCGCATTGCTCCGCCCATGGCGTATTGGTGGCGGTTACCCACACTGGCCACATCTGTTTTCAATTTTCATGCCCAGACACGGGCACGATAATTGAAAACAGATCGCTCGCTGTGGCGCACACCACTCGCGGGCTTGTTTCCCTGAAATGGTTCACCCGCTGGGTCTGCACTGGACGGTGCATTAATTGCCTTCACAGCCACTTGCCATGGTGTGATCTTGTTCAAAACGTCTTGCCGCCGCCACCCATTCTCTCCCCCAGCATTTAGTTTCTTGTTTCAAAACTTGTTTAATGCTCCTGTTGTGTGTACGTAAGAGCTGCCGTTGCTTTCTCTTGTCCCAGGGGCATTTCATTTAGCTTTCGAGGGGTGAAGCATCACCCTTTACACTCTATCCGTGTTCTGTGTATGCCTTGTTTTTGTTGATCTGTTGACATTGTTTAACTTTTTCCCCGTTGTGACTTGTGCACTTCTGTGCGGTTCTACCGAAGAGGGCACACGGTTTGAATTTGTTTCCGTACCCTTAAAGGCACGGAAAGCAAGAGCATCTCCAAACAATAACCTACATGTCTTTATATTGTGTCTATAAGCGGTAAAGAGTAGAGCATAGCTTCTAACTGAACAAACCCATTTGGCGTGCCTAGCAACGATGTACATTACGTGAAAGGCATGTCAAGCGGCCCTCTGAACACGTCCTCTGACTACCCCCACCTGTGTTGCTTTATGGTTGCCATCTCCTTCTGTTTTGTTTTTCTGGAGTGTTAGATTGATGTCAAGTGTGAGCGCACCCAGTGCCCTCCAAGAGCGTCCGATTGTGACGGAGGGACTCAACTCTGAGCAGTGCTGATATTGGAAAAAAAATAATACATTTGGAATCCGTTAATTGGCTGTTAAGGTGTGGCATAGAAAAGAGAAGATGTCTCACGGCTAAACTCATGGGAAACAAGGATTTGCAATGCGATAGGTCTCGCATTTATGCGAGTTTGAGATATTGACATTGCAAATAACAATGACTTTTATTTTTGTTTTTGTTTTAAAAACATAAATATAAGGCATTGTCATTTACAATGCCATTAGCTTAAACTCGGGTTACTGCGAGACCTATTGCATTGCAAATGCTTGTTCTTATGGTGATGTCTGAAGTGAAATTAATTGGGGTCTGCTTAACAACAACCAGTGCATTTGTAATCATGTGGCGAACCTTTCTTGTGCAATTTGGATTGGATGAGGGTATATTCTCAAAGGACTGCCTTTTCACCCAGTGGTCAGACAGCATGTTAACATCTCGTTCAGTTCCAGCCTCTCAGCGGGTGTTCCTGTTTAAAAACAATCTTAGATAAGAGGAAGCATTACATCTGCTTTGTTCTCATTTTTTCTAGTCTGTGGAATTCTTACGTAAATGCAGCTCAAAGTTCACGGATCAAGGGAGTTTTCTGATGGTTTCTGCTGTCCTGAGAGCTGCGTGCGTGGCCCGGCAGGCAGAGGAGCACTTACCCAACACCCTTCGTGCGAGCTCTGCAAAGTAGGTTTTCTTTGCTGATATGCTGTGTACACAACAGATGCAAAGGTGAATGTCACTGTCAACAGTAGATCTGCATCGTGCATGTGCTGCGAGTTGCAGTGTTCTCCCAGGTGAAAGGTGCTACGTCTTGTGCCACGCCTACTCCAGGCTACAAAGGCAAGGAAGGTGCTGGGACCAGGGCTCGCCCCGGGCTCCAGTGGTGCAGCCAGTGTGTCATGGGCCTTTGTGTAAGGAAGCAAGTGGGGCTCCTGGCTGCTGGTTTAACTGCGAAATACAGCAATAATAAGGGGTCAGGGGGCCCTTCAGGCCTCTGAGCCCTGGTGCCACTGCACCTGCTGCAGCTAAGGAAGCTATACCCCAGCAGGGGGCGTAGAGTTAACACTATGTAACACCAGTCATTAGAGGCTTCTAGTGTAAAGTGGGAGAGGCTAGGAGCGTAGCTATCTACAGGGAAGCAGGGTATGAGGGTTCCAGTGCCAAACCAGGGGATAGTGGCCCATTTCCTTGCTGGCATTATGACCCTGGCACCCTTGCTATGCCACTAGATGAGGCGTCTACAACTAGGGTGCCTCCCAGCTGGTTTTATACCAGCATGACCGGTATTTAATGTCCCTGCCAGTACAAAAATTAGAAAAATCACCTAAAGCCGGTATTTTTCCCCCTTATCAGTGCATACTTTAAACAGTAAATGTAGGAAGAGAACACTTTCAAATGTGTTCTACAGCTGCCTGAATGACCCCTGAATGATAATTAAAATAAACATAGGCAGAAACCGCATGCTAAAAATGATCACAGACACTTTTATAGGAAGTTCTATTCAAGAATTACGCCTAGCCCTTTGCAGAATGTTAAAACGCAAACAGATGACCAGAATTTTTCGTTGGAAAGGTGCAACCATACCTAGAAGTTGGTGCCATTCACATTATCCTCCATCTTGTTTTTATTGCAGTGATTTTCTCTGTTAATGCTGAAACTGCAAGTACCAGGGTATTAGAAATCAGATGCCAGGCAAGGGTGCAAACGATCTGTCCTATGACATAGAGGCCTACATAAATATTGGTCTAAATAGCATTACCTGGATATATAAGTCCACCCAACCATAGGCAAAATAAAATGAGAACCATTTTTCCAGGTTAATCCTGGAAACAAGATGATCTTGGAGCACTGCAGATATGATCTGACTAGGTATGCTGGTAAAGTAGGCGTAGAAGATATTCCTTCTGCTGACCAAGGAACATGGGGCCTTCTGTACAAAGCCCTTTTGGGATTGCAAACACTGCAATTCACAAACTCACAGGGTTTGTTACAGCACAGAGGCTTTTCACATAGTGACAAGGGACTTTTACGTGTCAGAAAAGACTTTCTGCATGGGGCGTGGCTTGGAAAGCCATCATAGTGGACACCACTTAGACGAGCGTTGTCTCGCCAAGTCCAAAATCCGACAGTATCCGCATTGAATTTTCATCAGACGGACTGCACAACAGTTGCCCTTGTGGAGGGACCTCCGGGCGACAATCCGGTGCCGGGGAGCAGAATGCCAGAGTGCACGAGAACTCAACCCCGAGATGGAGCAGCCCTGGTCCTACTTCTATGGCCTGTGACGCTCTGTGACCCAATCCACCAGCATAGGAGCCAGGGCTAGAGTGCTTGACCCGCCGGGGACCTGCGTGGAAGAATTAAATAGACCCGGACCCCCTGGGGGTGCAGTGAGGCGGACAGAGCAGCGGTGTGTAATGGCTGGTCCCTGCTGACTGGTCCCGCTGAGGCCTAGGTTGGGATGGGTGGAGACGGTGTACACACGGCGGCACTCCCACTCGGGAAGCGAAGCTGGACGGGCAGGCTCTCCTTGGAGGAGTCAGCCCAGCAGCAGGCTTGAAGACCTCTACAGACAGCCAGGACATACCCCATCACCCGCTACACCTGTAGGGCACATGTGGCCTATGAGGCCAGACAGGGAACTTTGACCCCCCCCCCACCCCCACCCTCCAGCCCCCGGGAGCCCAGGCAGAGGCCTAGTGTGTCTTCACGCAACTGGCCGCAGTGCGGGCCCAGTCTGTGAGATGCCGGGGGTGGGAGGGGGCCCTGTGCCTATTCCCCCCCCCGAGCATGGTAGTGACCTGGGGCCGGGCTCCAGACGGTGAAACTTGCCACTTGGACACCCAGTGTGAGACTGGATTGGATGGCGCCCAGGGCCCTCCCCCTAAATTTTACTAAAGGGAAAATAACGCAGGCGACTACACAAGAGAGCCAAGACGAGGGCGGGGGCTGGGGGTCCGGCGAGTGTGATCTCCTTAGGGGGTCCACTTAGCGGTTCTTCCTTAGGTTGCAGAAGCAGCCGAGCTGGGCCTGGTGCGGCTTGTGGACTGACTGTTTCCGTGAGGCCAGGCCCGCAGTGTCCAGCCCCGACATCCTCTAAGGAGGTGTCTAGAGAAGCCAGCGGAGCTGCAAGGTGGTCGCCTCTGTTGGGAGGCAGCTGGGAAAGTAACGCCCAGCCTCCGGGCCCTTTCTTCTGCCATCATGTCAAAGGATAAATGATCCGGCCCCTCCACAAAGCAAAGTACGTCCTCCACTAAGCAAAGTACGTTGGACCAGTATTCCACAGCCCTTGGAGGGGCTAGTAATTTTGATGGGGGGGGGCATTCCAGTTAAAGCCGCCCTGCTTGCGCAACACATTGGATGTCAAGATCAGCGCAGTGGGCTCAGAAGTCTCCTTCCTCCAGCAGGACCTCAGGAAAGCTGTCGACTGCATTACTGAGGCTGAAACTAAAGTATCATCTGTCAAGGACACGGTCACATCATTACAACAAAAAGTTAATAAACTCACAGTGGTGACACAAGAACTTGCCTCGCGGGTAGAGGATGCGGAGAGCCAAGCTAGGCGGAACAACCTATGCCTTATTGGATTTCCGGAGGGATGCTAGGGTGGATTAATGGAGGGCTTTCTAACACAATGGCTAAGATGGCTAAGATAATGGCTCCTTATCCTTCTGCTTCATGGTGGAGCGAGCCCACCGAGCTCTCATAAGGAAGCCCCCGCGCCCCCAAGAGAACAGCCCAGACCAGTCATTGCTAAACTGCTGAACTATATGGATTGAGGCACTATCCTTCAATTTGTCAGGGGCCATGGGTATAAATTAATATATGACTCTCATGCTACCTTGATCTTCCCCAACTATACCCGACTTGTGCAGCAACAGCGTCGGTCATTTGCTGCGGCCATGCGCAGGCTCCAAGAACTAAACATTCAATACATGCTGTTATACCCGGCACAGATGAGAGTCATTTATAAGTCAAAATCCTTATTCTTCCACTCGTCAGAAGGGATCTTCACATGGACCGAGGAGTCTATCCACCTCAAACAGCACTCTCCACCTCCAATGGAATCAGACTCCTCACAGGGCAATCAAAGAAACCGCCTGAAGAAATCAACCTCCAAAAGATGGCACAGGTCTAGCTCTAACTGGCGCTTCCAGACACAAGGGGAAGACTCATGACTGTAACAGGGACGTCGCCCAGCACCCTGCCACAGGATCCTGATTTGGATGCTTATTGTCTTAGTCTGCATGGTCTGCCCTTGGATAATCACCAGGCGTGGGAACCTTGACAGGTGTTTCCTGTACCCCCTGAGAAACTATGGTTAAAGACATTAGGGCCCGAGAGCTTCCTGACCATGACAGATACTTCATGTTGGCTGAGTTATTGGCCTGGGGGGAGGTGGGAAAGGGTATTATATTTAGTTCTACCAAAGTTAGTACAGGTTAGGCACAGGCACGATGACACCGCAGGCTCTACACACTTACTCTGCACATGGCAGTTCTCCTGAAACACAGATGGCCGCACCTACCACTAATACTCTACTGGGAGAGCTTAACATTGTGACATGGCACGCCCGTGTGGGTCTAGACAAAATTAAGCGGGGAGCTGTCTTAAAGCAAGCCAAACGACTAGAGGTGGGCATACTCCTCTTCCAAGAAACTCACATGATGGGTAATAGAGCACCATGCCCAGCTCGCTACGTTTTTGACCAGGTATTTCATTCAGAGTTTGTTCGTGGGTCACGGGGTACGGCAATCCTATTACACCGTAGGGTCCCATATAAACTCTCCAAAGTTTGGTCTGACACCGGCGGGAGGTACACCATTGCTGCTTGCACAGTGTATGGAGAACCACTGACCCTGGGAACTTTCTACACCCCCCCTCCTCTGGGACAAGCATTTGTAGACAAAGTCATATGCCTCTGGGGGGGATCTTCCAGACGGTTTAACAGTAATGGGAGGCGACTGGAATGACAAAATGGTGACCATTGATTGATGGCGAGAGGTGGGCCCAGGGCACCAAACAGGAGAATTTAAACTGCACTACTTGGCCTCTGTCCTGGGGTGGTAAGATGCATGGTATGCTTATCCAGCTGAGCCAGGCTTCATCTTCCTCACAGCGGCACTAGGGTCACTCTCAAGGCTAGACTACCTATTCTTCCACTTGCACACATCCATAGGGCCAGGACGGTGTCCATCCTGCCCAAGGGGCTCTCAGACCATTCTCCGGTAACACTAAAGCTGCATATAGGACCTCAAAACCCCCCTTTTAGATGGCGAATGTTGCCCTGGCACCTGCGGGACACAGCCTATCAAATCACCCTCCGGCAAGCACTCACTGATTATTTAGAGTCCAATGTAGACACCTCCTCTACGGGCACAATATTATGGGAAGCCCTTAAACCCACGATACGGGGTATAATTATCAGCTACCGTACGGGAGAGAAACGCCACCACCTCGCACAAGTGGTGGACTTTGAAACCCACCAGCGTGCTCTGGAGGCCGAGGTACGGGAGGGCAAGGGCACCAAAGCCAAGCACTGTCTCCTCCTCGCACAACAGCAACTGCACCACTTGCTTGCAAACGAAGCCCAACAAGTGGGGCAAGCGTCCCGATCCAGAATATATCAATGGGGAGACAAATCGAGCAGGATGCTGCATCGTCTTTGTCAAGCAGTGCAGTCGCTCACCCCGGTGCCTGTACTGAGAAACACAGAGGGGATCCTATGCACTACCCCCTGTTCCGTTACCCAGGCATTCCCATCCTATCACTAGACTTTACACGTGAAACGGGAAACTATATCCCCAGACCAAATCAGTGAATTCCTGAGAGATATACCACCAAAATCACTACCCGATAATATCTGTGAACAGCTTGATGAACCAATCATGGTCGAGAAACTCGGTGCTGCCATATCAGGCATACGCCCTGGCCGCGCACCAGGTCCCACTGGATTCCTGAGCAAATTTTTACGATCTCATTAGGCCTGCCCCTCTTAAATGCACTCCATGAATCCCTGGAACAACATATCCTCCCTCCAGACTGGCAGCATGCCGAAATTGTGGTGTTCCTCAAACCTGGGAACCCTCCCGGGAAACCCTCCTCATACCGCCCTATCTCCCTTTAAAATTTTGAATCTTAACTCCTGGGCAAGGTCCTTGCCAATCGCTTTCGAGCACACATCCATAAGCCCTTGATTCCAGACCAAGCAGGCTTCATGCCGTACAGATCCACCCGACATATTATCAGGCGAGTTCACCAGACCTGTGCTTGATGCCAATCCAGTTACTGCTAACGATAAGTTCAATAACTGGCTTGAATCTTCACTAGACTTGGTGGTCCCCAAAAAATGGAGGACCAATAAGAAAGGATCCAATAGAGTAGCATGGTACTCCCCAAAGCTAAGAGAGATGAAGCAAAAGTGTAAACGTTTGGAGAGAAGATGGAGGACAGATTTCTCCACCCTCAAGAAAATTAAATATAGAGAGGCTATTAAAGCATGTAAGGTAGAGAAAGAAGTTCTCAATCCTCGTACTACGAAAAAAGGATCACCTCAGCCTCTAACTCCCCTCAGGAACTTTTTCGCATTGAGAAATCTCTTCTTAATCCTTCCTTGCCCTCTTCTCTACCTGATGACACCTTAGTGCACTGCAACAACTTGGCAGTATTCTTTTTTTTTTTTAAATCCAAGATATTCTTTATTCCCCTTGTCCTCAGTCCATCAAAATTCTTTACCTTCGATTAACCAGCCTCTAAACCAAGACTGCACCCTAGCGGAAATTCCTCCCATGGACTTGAATTTCCTAAAAAAACACCTCAACCAACTGAAATCTGACTCCCCTAGAGATGCGGCCCCCCAACTATTTTAAATCAGGCCTGTGATATGATCTCTCCAACAATACTGGACCGGATCAATATGTCATTCTGTTCTGGGCTCATTCCCCCGCTATGGAAACGAGCTATGGTCAAAACTCTTCTGAAAACAACGAATCTGGATCCAGAAGTGTTTGCAAACTACCGTCCGATTTTGCTTTTGCCAGGGATTGCGAAAATTGCCGAAAATATGTAAATTCTACTCTCTCTTCCTTTTTGGAGAAGAATGAATGTTTTCATCCTTCACAAACTGGCTTTAGACCACAACAAGGCACGGAGACTGCCCTGTTGGTTGTGGTAGAAGAAGCCAGAAAAACCTGGATGTCAGAGGCTCCACAGCAATTGTTCCCTTAGATCTTAGCGCGGCCTTTGACACGGTTAACCATCAACTACTTATCCAGAGACTCAGTGAGGTAGGAGTGAGAGAGAAGGCACTTAAGTGGCTGGAGTCCTTTTTAGAGGATAGATCATTTCAAGTTTTTGAGGATAGATTTATCTCTGAAAGTATGCCACTGAGGTGTGGGGTTCCTCAGGGTTTATCCCTGAGCCCCACACTTTTTAATGTTTACGTGAGCCTCCTGGCTGAGGTTGTTAAGCCTTTTGGCATTCAGATTATCACGTATGCGGATGACACTCAGCTGATTGTCTCCCTTAGTCAACGTGATAAAACTGAAACTGATCTAGGGGGCTGTCTCAAAAGGGTATCTGTCTGGATGGAAAACTCTTATCTGAAACTTAATGGGGCTAAAACAGAGGTGATGTTTCTGGGCAAAGCCTCCCCCCTGAATGCTAGTTCATTCTGGCCCAGGTGTCTGGGTCCAATGCCCCCTTCTAAAGAACAGATTAAGAGCCTTGGTGTCTGGTTGGACCACAATCTAAACTTTAAGGAACAAGCACGTAAAGTGGCAGGGAGTTGTTACGGGATTTTGAAGATGATGAGGAAAATCCTCACCCTACTGCCTTTTAATGCCAGGAGACTGTTGGTTCGAGCGTTGATTCTCTCTCGACTTGATTATGCCAATGTTCTTTATTTGGGATCTCCTTGTTCAACTATCAAAAAATTGCAGACGGTACAGAATTGTGCTGCACGCCTCCTTACGCAGGCCCCCAATCAGGAGTCTGCAAGGCCTTCTATTGCCACCCTCTATTGGCTCCCTGTCGCGGAAAGGGTTCAGTTTAAAGCATTGTGCATCACTCATAAGACAATGGCATCTAAGGGCCCACCCATTGTCCGGTCAATCATCTCCCCTTACTGTCCCAATAGGTCCCTGCATTCAGGGAATACGTTTCTTGCAGTAGTTCTCAGGATAAAAAGGTCCCGGTGTGGTGGACGTCTGTTCGCCTATAACGCTGCAAAATTGTGGAACCAGCTACCTGATCATATTAGTCTTGAGGATAACTATTTGACCTTTCGAAAAATTCTGAAAACTTTTCTGTTTCCGTGAAGAGCATCTTCAGTTCTACGATGACTCCGCTTCTAGCGCTGGGAGGCCTTCTGGTAGCCATGCGCTTTAGAAATGCAGATTCATTCATTCATTCACAATGCCATTGCGAAGGCCCCAGAACTTGGTCGCCCTGCAGCCCTCTTGCTAGCTGATATTGATATGGCATTTAATTTGCTAAGTTGGGATGCTTATTTCTCCTCCTACGAGCCCTCAATTTTGGTCTGCGTTTTCTCTCATATATCCATCTCCTCTACATAGATCTCTCAGCCTCAGTACGGGTGGCAGGAGTGAGATCAGATTGATTCCCAATCCACCGGGCCACAAGACAGGGATGCCCACTTTCCCCACTATTATTTGCATTAGCGATCGAGCGATCGAGCCTTTAGCAACAGAGGTGAGGCGGGACCCCCTTGTGCGGGGGTACAAATGGTCTGCGGAAGCATCCGACAGGATTGCATTACACGCGGATGATGTTTTTTTTCTTTCTTACAGACCCCTGGTTTTCCAGCCTGAGAACTGTCCCACGCTATGGAAGGATTCCAATACTTGGGGGTGTTTATTTTGCCATGTCAGATCGTCTCTTGGTCATATAATATTCACCCACTATTATCATGTCTTTGAGAAGAAACAAAGGGGTGGTCACCTTTATCCTTATCCCTATTCGGGTGGTCCGCCATCTTCAAAATGGTCTCCGTACCGCAAATATTATATAGACTCCAAAGCTTCCCTTATACTATCCTGCAATTGTGGGCTGGGGAAGGCGCCTGAAGCTGACGACTCCACTCTGGCAGGAAATTTACCACCGACAAGTGGCCACACTATCAGGGTTTCGTACGTGGGACCTTATCGGGATCTCTTCGCTAGGGGACATAATGCAGGGAACAGTGTTCAAGTCCTTTCAGCAATTACAAACATAATATTACCTTCACCTGAGCCAATTTTATAGATACCTACAGCTTAGGCATGCATTGACACCACTTATCTGATCTCTGGGGGGATTGCTGGAGTTTCACCCTTTGGAAGGGCGTTTGTTAATGGGAGACCTGGGGGCCAACAAAATCAGACAAATCTACCAAATATTAATCGCACATAACCAAACTACATTAAGCCCGCTATGCACACCGTGGGAGGCGGACGTTCCATATCTCACAGACTATGACTGGACAGAGGCCCTGGCGAGCCCCTACGGTGCCACTTTCGCAACACGATACCGCCTAATCCAGTTTAAGTATGTACATAGAGCATATTATACAAGGTCTCGCCTCTGGCGTATGGGCGTGATCCCGTCCCCGACCTGCCTCAGATGTGGGGAAGAGGATGGAACCCTTCTACACACAGTATGGAACTGTAGGGCAATTCAGCCCTTCTGGTGTAAGGTATCCTCTTGCTTAGAACTGGTCCTATCCTGGCATCTCGCCCCGGATTCCAAATTGTTCCTATTGAACAGTACAGAGGGGATTGAAGGAAACAGATACAAACAGCACCTCCTATTCCTGGGATTTACACTGGCCAAGCGGGACATTGCCTAACACTGGAAGGGTATCTCTTCACGAACGATAGGTGGTTGGAGACGTTCCATGGACAGATGCATGGGGACGGAATTGACAGTGTTCAAGGTGAGAGGAGGCCCACAGAAACATAAAAAGATTTGGTCTCCTTGGGCAACATACAGGGGTATAGACCTGCCACCCACACAATCCATAAAATCCGAAATGGAACAGTTAATACACTCATTTGGCCACAGACACTTCCATGACTAGCAGACTAGGCCATCCGACCAAACTTGACAGTTATTCCTTGTGGGGGAGAGAGGTGCACGACCTTTGCCAGAGTTGCCTAATCAGTTTTCCTTCATGCTTCTGTTGATGTTTTGATATATTGGTACTATTCTGTAACACATTCTAATCTGATGTATGTAATGGGCCATCCTAGCCTTGATGGACCACCAAAAATATAAATAAAATAAAAAAGTCTTATTGACTCATAAAATTGGTTTGCGACCTTTTGCAAGATACAAATAGAAGGGGCCTCCTTTTTACGATTTGGAAAGGGAATTATCAATGGTATCTGACTGGAATTGCAGTCACAAACAATTGATCAGTTACTAACCCTTGAGTAGGGGTGGTAACTGGTTCACAAAGGGGATGCTGTCTGGAATTGGAAATTGTGTTGATGGGCTCCAGAATCCTAGAGCCTGCTCCACCAGATAGCTTCCTAAAAAAACATAAACCAGCACATATCCCTGTATTGAACATGGGATGCTTTAAAAAAAATGGTTTCCATTTGCAAATGAAAATGCAGGTACAGAGTTTGCTGTCCTCCACCCCTGCCTTTGTAGCACATTTTAAGAGGTTGCAAACTGTGATCTGTCTAACTATTATTCCTCAGACAGTGCTTGTGACACACTGTGAATAGACAAATTGTGATGTGACCTGTTAGCCGATAGGTCGCACTTGCAAATCAGTGTATACATTGAATTGCTTATCCCTGGTTTGTGAATGGAGATAAAGAGTCTGGCATGAGAGTCCTCCTTTTTCCAGAGAAGAAAAATTACTTATTTCTTTATGAAACACTGTCGTATGCTGTAATATTAGCCCAGGAGACAACAAAGTGGACTCATGTCGGTTCAACTCTACAAGCAATAAAGGAAAAGGTTTAGGAACAAGGAGGAGCATATCTTGAGGTCAATTGGACCTCAAGGTAAGAGTCCAGCAGAGGTCTTCAAACTGTTTTGTACTGACCCCTCTAAGCAAAATGTTTTGAAGTTGGGCCTCCCTCCAAAACTTGCTGTCAAAACTTGGAGGGAGTAGGAGGGGCATGTTTGATCGCACGGGGTGGGGATTTTGAGATTATTTCAAGGGTGCTTTTCTGTAGCTCGTAATCCACACTAAATGCAAGTTTATAAAGGACAAAATGCATTAAAAAAATCAGAATTGACCAAGAACAATAGTCCCCATAATTGGGGGTGCTGTGAGCCCCTTACACTCCTGGGCAATTGCAGCTGCTGCACTAATGATAGCTGCGGCCCTGAGAAGCAGGCTCTCCTCTTCTTCTTTCACATTCCCCCATTCCACACCATGCCAGACCATCACTTCAAAAACCTTCCTAATTCTGGTGTAATGGGCCCCTCAAATACCGGTGCCACTGCACCAGCTTTGATAATGATGGCTACTACCTTGTGAAGCAGGCTGTCTCTACCATATCTCTGATGCCCAAACCAAGGTGTCACCTATGTTTCAAGCCCCTTCCTTCAGAGGCATAGCTTCAGCGCGGGGTTTGGGGTGTTACCCCCCATAAATGTATTTTATGATAAATAGCTGGGTACAAGTCCTTTCAGTCGGGTATGGTGAGGTGTCTGTCAGATTTCACCAGGAAGGTTTACACACGCAAGTAAACTGTGCACCCACACACTCTCTCTCTCTGTTTGGAAAGACTTAAAAATGTTGATTATTTCTCAAAATAATATGCTTTCTCTCAGTACTGCTACCAATTTGCTTTGCTCTCTCTTTCTGCTGCCCCTAAGCCTCACTTGTACGCCCTGCTTGTCGTATAATGTATTATGACATTATGTATAAACATGATTGTTTGGAAATCTGAAGATCACCCCACCCCTTGCCCCCCCCCCCCCCCCCCACCCCTCCAATCTTACAGACCAAGCTACGCCTCTGCCTCCCTTTGGAAATCATGCCGACGTCCAAAGCAACACTGGCACAGGTAGTATTCACCGGTCCCCTAATGCCAGAAAGTATGGATAATAAAACAGTCGTAATTCTTCAGCTGCAGCACCAATGGTACCTACAGCTGTGCAAAGCAGGCTGTCTTCTCTGCCTATTCCCCAGGGCCATCACTGCTAGGCGTGATCCTTAAAGCAAGGTTTCTAATGCTTTGCATTAAAAAACACGTTTGACCCCCCTCCCTCCACCCCTGCTGCTTGGGCCCTGTTCCATGCTCACCAAGGGTTGCATTAGGGCCCTAATGCTAGCAAAGGAAATGGGCTCTCACACTCCTTTTCATAGTAGGGCAGGGTGGAGGGGCTGCTGTGCTGTGAAGCAAAAAAAGGGACAGAGAGCTAAAGAAGAAATATGCCTTTTCACCAGGGTGCATGCTACCTGAAAGAAATGCAAATGTGCGCAATTCATTAATCGCAAAATATAAAAGCCGCTTTGGAGCCAGTATAGACTTGAATTGAATCAGTCACTTCAAGTTTCATGGTGATAAATATATACTTTGTTTTTAGAGGTAATATAAAGGTGGTATCTGTGGAGTTCTGTAGTGCGTCTTTTTAATGGACACTTGAAAAATGCTTGCACTAAATACAGTCTGATTTATTATATTCGAAAAGTATAAAAAATGTGTGCCAGACTATTTTATACTGTGTAATACAATTTGAAAATAATGATATATTTACAATGCTTTCAGTCACAGGTTTGGGCCTCGTAGCACTATAAATAAACAAGTCGCTATTCCTCACTGCACCAATGAGGATATCATTCTGTGACTCTCTGGTCACACACACATAGACAGTTGTAGTGATCATATTAACCAACCAAGGTTTCATAACTTAAAAGAGTACATTTCTCATCCTTTAGTTAAATTAACATTTATTTTTCAGTTAAGGTCTGTCCATGTTACTTTACATGCAGTAAGCTGGAGCTGAAAACGGCAACAAAATGCTGAATATTTTGTTCTTTTTAGCCAACTCTTTGACCCCCATCTCCACGCCCACTGACCCTGCCCCCATGGAACTCAATACTCCAATCCCCCACTTTTTCTTTGCCCTTCAACTTCTGCATGTAAAGGAAGACCGCCTGCACCAGCTTCCAGGCTTTCTTTGTTTACAAATAAATGCAGACACATTTGCGCCATCCTGGTAATACAGCCACGAACCCTCGGGGGGGGGGCTCACCCCACAATTTGAAGGCCTCTGGAGTACAGACAATTGATACTGATATTATTTGTTGAGCGCGCAAATGCCCGGGGGCATATTGGTTCTATAAGTATTGACGCAATAGAGAGGGAGTGAGAAAAGCCAGGATTTGAGATATTTACTGCAGCAGATCAAATTCGGCTGATTTTTTTAGATGCCCAGGGAGTTTATTCCAAATGTTAAGTGTAATAAACAGAGCTCCCACCACCCCTAGACAATTTGTTGCATTTGGGGACTATGACGGTTTTGGATGCAGCTAAGCGCAGAGCTCTCCTTTGTGTGTACCATATGAATTTCTTCTTCAGATACTCTGGACCTGAACCATACAGTGATTTATGCCCCATACCGAGAGCCTTTAAGGTCACTTGCTTCTTGACAGGGAGCCAGTGGAGCTACACAAGGGCGTGAGAAACTGATTTAAATATAGGTATTCTCTTGAGGAGACTGGCTGCTGCATTCTGCAGTAATTGGGGTTTGTTTGTGCATATTTCCTAGGGTTTTTAACAGTAAAAAGCAGGAGGAAGTGAGTTTGTTGATCTGGTCTCTGAAAGTAAGATTGCCGTAGAAAATCACCTCCCAGGTTTCTAACTTTAGGGACTGGGGTAGGAAGGTGGCCCTTGGTCTGAGACCACCAGGATGGATTCCAAAAGGAAATGTCTTTTCCAAAGAGAAAAACCTCGGTTTTCTCAGAGTTCAGTTTTAAACTATTGCATCCAGGTGACGACCTCACACATGCAACCGTTAACGCAGCAAGAGACCTCTTTAACGTAGCTGGAAATAGGCACTACAATTTGGGTGTCGTCAGCATAGGAAATTGTAGAAAAGCCGAAGGATCGGTTCAGTCTAGCTAGGGGAACAACATATAAATTGAAGAGGGTGGGTCTTAATGAGGACCCCTGAAGGACATCACAAGGCAGTGAGAAGGATTTTGACATAAATTCTCAGACTGCTCTCTGTCTGTGAAGAAGGACTGAAGATGATCCAGAGCAATTCCACCAATCCCAATCTTGACCATATGGTCTATAAGCACAGACTGGCTCATGGTCTCGAAGGCTGCGGACAAATCCAAAAGGATCACCGCATCCTTCCCCCCATCGTCCATAATGGATCTTATCTCCTCGGTAGCCACCACCAAGGCCAATTCTGTGCTATGGTGTGTTCTGAAACCACATTGAGCATCTTTTTTTTTATTTTTTTTTTTTTTTTTTATTATTTACATTGAGCATCGTTGTAAATGTAAATTGATACTTGTATAGCACACTACTCACCCGCAAGGGTCTCAAGGCGCTTGTACGAATACCGCTGTGGAACCCATCCTGGCTTTCCCTGTGAGGCGTCCACTCCTGGGCACCTCCAAGGTGGAGGCCAGGCATCCTTAGCGTTGTGGGGGCTGTTGTGGAGATTAAGCAAGCTATTGCCCAGAGTTGCAGAGTGGGACTCCATGATTGGAATGGCACCGAGGCGAGAATTATCAGGTCCGTGGAATTTTTGAGCCCAAGACCCGCCAAGGCAGGGAATTGAACCCTGGTCCCGGGCTAGACCTCTGCATCAGGGTCTGCCGCTCTAATCATTGAGCCACACTTCTCCACGTTGAGGATCTTGTTTCTGTTTAGGTATTCTGAAAGTGTAATGGTTGATCAGATGGGATGTCAGTGACAGCTCCTTATTAGGTGCTTCAGCAGGTCTGCCTCCTGTGAGGTGTCACAACTGCTAATTATTTAACTGAACAGTTTTCATGAAAACACAACTTTTGTGCTTTCATGAACATTGGCAGAGCGCAGTTCAGCCCTCTCAGGCCATCTCCAGACTCTTGATGATATGATGACAGGAGGAGGAGCGGAGGGGCAGAGGAGGAGGCACACCCAGCTACAGTGGGCTAAAACACAACACTCTTTAGGTGAAGCCATTTTATTTAAGAGACATACTGTACACGCCTCAGGCAGCACAGTGCGTCTGCTAAAATATGGCTGTAAAGGCACACATGAGTGCATACCTGAGGCCAACGAGAAGCCACACAGAGCAGCAGGATCCCCCAACTCTTCAAACTTCTTATAGGGCTGTGCTTCCAGTCCTATCAAGAAGCCGAAAGAGGGACTGAAGTTGGTCTTCCCCTCTTCACACCTAGCGTTGCTGCTCTGCTGGCTCCTTGTTGAGAATCTGAGTTTGAAAGAGTGTATGGCTAAGTGATAGTGCGTGCGAGGAAGTGGTGAAGGAGCATGAGTGTGTTAAAACGAGTGAATGAATGGAGATTGCAAGAGGGAGGGAAAGTGAGTCAGGGGTGTAGCTATCAATGATGCAGCAGCTGCAGTTGCAGCAAGCAGTGTGGAAGCATGAGTGTGTGTTTATGACAGTGAGAACCAATGAGCATGGCTATGTTTGTATGTGGATAACTGATTGAGAGTGAGTATGAGTGACAATGAGTAAGTGAGAGAGTGAGTTAGACAGAGTGAGGGAGAAGAGAGTGAATGTGACAGAGAGTGAGTATGAGTGAAAGTGAGAGAGTGAGTGAGTTAGAATGTGTTTGCATGTATTATGACTGTTAGTCTGCCACTGGCAATGGCATACTCAATATAGGTCTGGGTTTATGGCGGCACCCATGGTAACATACTACCACTGGCATATTACAGATAACTCTTGAAATAAGGAAGGGCATCCATGGCAAAATGCAGGCCCTGACATACTGGAAGTAATTCTTGGCATAGGGACCCCTATGTAAAAATGCTAGCACATGCATACTTTAGGAAATTCTTAGCATGGGGTTACTCTGGGCAAAATGCGGGTGCTGGGACATTGGAGGTATTTCTTCGCACAAGGGAGGCCACCCAAGGCAAAATGCTGGTGCTGGCACACTGTGTGGGTAATTCTTTTCCTCAGAGAGTGTACCGATGTTATATTGGGTCAAAGAGGTGGGTTGGAATACTGGAGATACATTTTGACATATGTACCCATGGCATATGGGCAATGTCAATGGCAAAATTCTGGTACTGGAATACTGTGTGTAATTCTTGGCATAAGGGGGTACCCATAACGAATTGCTGAAACTGGCACAATGAAGGTATTTTTTTAACAAATGCGAAAAAACACAAAAAGGCAAATTTTGAAACAAAACTGCTGACAAGTATTACGCTCACCACTTTTAAAAATCACCAGCTGCCACTGTGGAAAGTAACAGAAGGAAAGAGGAACATCCACGGACTACCATGAGTATTGATCACAGAAAACAAGGAAGGCTTCAACAGAGAACAACGTGAAGCAATGAACACAGTGTAGGAGTGGAGAACATGATAGCTTCAAATGTAAAAATATAAAAGTTGAAACCCAAAGATTGACCCTGGGTTCTTCCTCATATAGGTGCTCTAGTGGCAAGTGAAACTGAGATAGTGTGAATCAGGTGGTTACGTTAAGCCATTTCTAATGTGAATCCAAAATTTTACTGAGTATGCTTAAAGCAAGTGTGGCAATTACACAAGCTAGAGAATAGTACCCAGTTTCAGACACTTCCATCTTGTCCTAGACATAGAGTAACATGATGCACGTCTGATCTATATGTGCAGGTCATATGGGCAAATGTGGAGGCCCCACAACAGTGTACTCAGCTTGCCTGCTGTCAATAGGTGAAATAAAAATCAGCAGCTGAAACCAGGCTGCCTGCCATGTATCTAGAGCTCAAACATCTGCTCTGATAAGCACAGATTCCATTGTGGACAAAGGCTACCCTACTGCCCCATGGGGGAAATACTGACACCTTGCTGTCACAGACTAACATTAACTTCTGATGTTTCTTCAGATTTGTCTTGGAACAGCATGGCATAGCATCCCAGCATTGTAGACACTGTTCGCCCAGATACTATGGTCAAATTGGTGCAAAGGCCTGTCATTCACCGCCGAGGTAACCAGTCGATTTAGAGTCCCACATTCACTTGGCTGGCTTAAATGTTTACAGTTACTACTGAATAAGATATTAATGCCTAAAGTTATAGTCATCATAACAAGGCTCTGCTATTTACAGTTATCGCAGGACTAGATAATAGGCCCGAGACATTTACCTTAACTGTAGGATTAAGTAAGTAGGTCTGAGGTTTTACGGTCAACCACGACTAGAAAAAAAGGCTTTAAATATTTCAAGTTGTCGTGGGGCTAAATAACAAGCCCTGAAAGATTACAATTGTTGTAGGACTACCTAACAAGGCTTGGAAAGGCATGTTCATTTTATTATCAGGGGATAAAGCCTGATAGTTTAGACCAAGGAGATTCAACTGCTCTAGCTCAAGGAAGGTCCTTGGTCTATGCCTCTGTTCACAGTATAAGTCATCACATGATCTACAAAATTGGTTAAAGTTACATTCACAACAAATCCACCTTGTGGACAGTGAGCTGTGCCTTTCGGCACTGAAACGCTTTATGGAGTCTTGTAGAGGACCATGGCTAGGAGCAGTAATTTCTGTGAAAAATACATATTTTTTAGTTCCTCACAAATGTTTTGGGTCTCCACAGATTTTGAACACTTGTACATTTTCTACAGGTTTTTAAATTACCTACCGATTTAGTCTTTGCCTGAATCTCCAGAAACATCCGGGAAGGGTAATGACTGGGGCCAAGTAGGAATAGTTGTACCAGAAGCAAATAATGTATACTAACAATCCTATGAGCACTGACTAAGGTTACTCTCAGATGAGTTGCAGACGGGGCCTTTACATAGAACTTTGCAGTAAACCTACCCATCCCACGTCACTAAATAACGTCTAATACCAACAACAGAATGATTGTGGTACTGAATAGCAACACCAGCAGTATTGTGGCATACTAATATAGAGGATAGAATACTGAGAGACAAAATATCTAAATGTAAGTGCATAGAGGAAAGAATAGATTTAATATTCCTAACTCTACATCACATACCTTCAAGATATATACTGCGTAGGTACATATATGTGAAGGTAGGTGTATGAAATGTAGACTTACTTACCTGTCGATATTTTATTTTCGATATTCTGTCCCATCAATATTGTTGGTTCGATATTCAGGGGACACACCAGACTGATTGCAGTAAGGACATTTTGCTGTTAGATATACAAAATAACATGAGCATCCTCTCGGTACATAAAAGATGGCCAAATGGATGAACTCTCCTGCAGGAGCTCCTTGGGCTGTGACAGCAGAACAAAGACGATATCCTGTGATTTTCCCTGGTGTCACCAGATCCCTGGTGCCTGAACCCAACAGGAATCCTTCTTCACCAACAACTGCCAAGCTGTGGACTGTGCTGACTTCCTGCTCTGCTTGCTTCACCTCGCCGACCATCTTGATCCCTCTCTCCTACTGTGACTCCACAGGGCTCCTCTGACCCTGCTTATGCTCCCACTAGCCTTCCTAACCCTTGTGCCTCTTACTGTGGTCATGTGTGTTCATCTTCAAATGGCAGTCATCCTATTTTATTTGTGAATTTTTAGGATAAGTCCCCTTTGCAAAGCATTATATACTTCGCAGAGGTTCCCCTGGGCCTGAGTCTGAGGGCCTTTGATTCCAGAACCAAGTGCTGGATGTCAACCAGAACTGAGAGAAGCCACCACCTGAGGTGAAGCTCTGTTCTTTTGGGCAATGAGTAGAGCCACACTGTGGTAACTCTATATCTCACCCTCCATCTTAGGACCGCTTAAGCTATTGGGCCTACTGGGTTCTGCTTGTGACTCACCATCGGCTACCATCTCCCCACATCATCCTGGATGAATGAGGTTCACACAAATGAATTTCTGCTTTCCCTGTGTAGACCCTGCACTCAGTGAAACCACTTCCTGCCTGCCTCTTCTTTGAGGATTCAACATGCCCTACTCTGTCTCCTACATGATTAGATGAGCAGATCGGCTTTCTACCGTCACCTTGCCCAACCTTCTACCCCTTTTCTCATTGAACCCTCCATGTTCTGCACCCCCCCACCCCCGGTTGTCCTGCCCCATATGTCCACTACCCTCCACTCCCTGAGGTCCTCCCCTTCCCCCTCCTTACCCTGATAAGGCTACTTACAGCAGTACCTTGTCAGTCTTCAGTGCTATACTCACTATAACAACATAAATGTGTAACTAGCAACCTCAATGTCTGCTCTCTCTGTCCTTTATAAGCCTTTATCCAACTCCAGTCTTGCATTCCCACTAAGGATTACTATACAAGCTACTCTTCTATCAGCTTAACCTCCTTCTTCTTCTTTCTACTTGAGGGTTAAAATAGCCTAATTCACTTTTGAATTACATTTGGATTGTTTCATCCACATGAAATACTCTATAATTGCTGTGAGTTTATTTGTAAATGTTCAGCTAGTGATGCACAAGACAGAAGCTTGGTTTACCACATGAATAATTATGAGGGTATTTTTCATTACGATATCTTAATATTTTTCCTGGCTCTCCTTTTACTAATTACCTAATATAAGATGCATCCAAACCTCTTACTTAAGCTGATTTTATTCCCTATCTGACTCCATATATCCTCTCTGAGTATCTCCCACTTCATCTTGTTCTTTTCTTCACTGAATTTGGACTCCACATTCTACACTTATTCTTCTGAAAACCTCCCTTCTCTATCCAACCCTACACCAGACCAGAACTTTCTCTTGCCTCCCAATCTCCAGCTCAGTATGCCCCACATACACCACCCTCCTGCATCATTTACCGCATCAATTTATCTAAGAGTGCCACAACTAATATCAAACACAGACTCCTTGAACCTTTCCCAGAAACTTCATCTCTGACTGGTACTACTGCTCAAGAAGAAGCAAGCAGAAAACAAACCCCCCCTCTTCTTCTCCTCAAACATTCTAGTATCGCTTGAGAGTTTGACCTCTACCATATCAATCTCCCAGAAGTCGAAAATACCATACATCAGGAAATTAATTCAAGTTAAAAATTCTTTATGGCAGGAAACTGAGCCAGGAGGTGGATCGTGCACAAGGGGCTGACGTCCTGCTGGGAATGTGTAACAAAGAAGAATCGGAACTTCTAGATGTAGGGTTGGGACACATTTCAATGCCTGTTTATGTAAGTAGGGTTTTAAAGATCACATTGAAGGATTGAAGATCATCATGCAAGGCTTGTATCATGATTTTACTGTTGTTGTATAATGAGAGGTTAGTTTTGGCTTTGGAAGATTTAAAGGGGATTTGGGGTAGGAAACTGCAATCCCCTCAACATTTTTCAGACTACATAAACAGGCATTAAACGTGTTTCAGCCTGACATCTAAGATTTCCAACCCCTCTTTTTCCCTTCTCCAAACAGATCTCCCCCCTTGCCTGTTGTATTCACCTTCCTCCTCCTGCTCCAACCAAGCAACCTCCATAATGTTCTCGGACACCTCGATGCCTAACATCAGCTTCAACAGGAAGAAGCCTCAAACTACAACAAAAAGTCAGGCCAATGATCCTTAACAATATAACTAACTTTGTCTTTGACAGCCCCTCACACCCTCAGGGTAGAATTCCTATGAACTAAACAGCAAGATCGGGCCTCCTGGCTTGAGTCCCTCTGAGATAGACAGCATGAACAGGCCTTGTTCACCTCTCAACCTGCACCCCTCTACCACCAACCGAGTCTTTTCAAAGCCTAACTCATTCAGACCTCCGGACACCCTCTATGGACAACCCCACAAATTCAGATTCAAGACAACAAACGATGTCTGGAACCCTTATTTTGCACACCCTAATTTGAAGATGCTCTTCTCTAACATGGAAACCATCCTTCATAAAAATAAGCCTCCTATCTGATGATGCAAAAATGATCTAGCTAACACTCCAGTCTATTCCTTTCTCTACCAGTTTAACTTATGCTCCCCCCCAAAGTGGCCTAAGCTCATAACCACACCACAGAGAAAAAAAGAACCAAGACTAACGAGATTATCATCATACCTATCAGAGGATAGCATAAACTCACACCTAGTATGAATCTAAAACTATCCACAAACACTACCAACTAGCTTTCAAGATATCTAACATATGAGGGCCCAGGAAGAAGCAGATGCCCAACAAAGACAGAAAGTGCAAACTCAACAACCTCATCAAAATTCATTCCATGTCACCCTCCATTTTCCACATCCTGTCCTGTCTCAAATGCCTCCTCGATAATTGCAAATCAGCAGCCACACACAAAATTGAGATCTCAGACCTCATCCCCACTGAGGACCTGGACCTCCCATACCTCAGAGAAACCTGGCTCAATGAGGCCTCTCAACCATTGTTGAACCTTTTGGTACCTCATGACCAATCCATCATTCGTCTGACTGAATTGAATAAATAGAAGGTCAAGTCCAAATTACCCATAAAAACTCAATCCAATACAAAAAAATGAAGAATAATGACTTCTCCGACATCCAGCGCTTTGCAATAATAATTAAAATGGCGGCTACCAACCCTACTATATTGCATTTAATTTACCACCCACCTTGAGATAACCACTCCTACGTGGAACATATGACTACATTTAATCTCGAGAAATTACCTCGCCTAAAATCACATCTTCTTCTGTGACGTGAACCTACTCTGGTGAGTTGAAAACGCTTTATATGTTACAGATGACCTCTTTCCCCCTCAACCCACCCTCTTCCAACTCTACAGCTCTCCTACAGACGAACAAGGCTTAAGCCTGGACCTCATGATCGCTAAAGCTGGTTAAATGAAAGTTGAACCTCCTATCCCAGTGGACCAGCCCAACCACTTTTTAGTCCCATTTAAACTCTCATTACCTCTATATCCCTCGTCCTCGAACCAGTCATAACAACTAAGGTATATTCCACTGACAGGAAATGCTTTTAGGCTCCACCCACCACTGCCAGGGGCTATAACATCATAGCCAGTAGGAAGCACTTCCTGTTTTGTTTCCTGTCGGTGACATGACGGGGGACGCTGAGGTAAGGCTCTTACCTTGTTTTGGATGTCCTCTGGTTACCTCCTTTGCTGGCCTCAGGAGGTGCCGTTGGACCATCATGGGATCTCCTGGAGTCAGGACATGTGGCCTCCTGGACTCGGTGAGTGAGTGGCTCTGTGTGCCTGGATTGCTTGGCTTGGTCAGTACTCGGTTCCTTTTCCTTCTGCCTCATGGTCGGGCTGGACGTTGCCGCCTTCCTTTTGATGGGCGTTTCTGAGACCGGACTGGAAACTGTCTTTTTCCCATCCGCTGTACGCCTGCCTGTGGATCGGGCCGTTGCGGCTGTGTTGGCCAGCACCTCCTACAGCATTCAGACTCAGTGGGGGTGCCGGCGTCCTATTCGCTTGATCCCGTGATTACATAGGGATCGGAGCTGCGGGCATTCAGCCGCCTTCTCTGATCTGGTTTCGGAGTTGGGCGGGTGGGGCCTCGGTGGTTGATTCCTCCGCGCTCATTTCACCCTCCCTAAGGTTGGGGAGGTGGTTCTGTGTCCGAATTGGACCCGTTTCTAGGTTTCACAGCGGGAGCTCCTCCTCTTGCAGTGTGGCCTCCAGCGGCTGCTTCTTTGCTTCCTTTATGCTACGGCATGAGGTCATAGACTACGCCTCTCAAATTCCTTTTGTTCCACGCATAGACTGTCAGCTGGCTTTGGGCTGCCTGTCTTTGCACGCGCTGAGTCCGGTTTAAAGAAAAGGAATAAAAGGGGGGAAATATATCTTACTTAAGGGACTGCTGGTGTTATCCTTGGTTTATTGTCAATATGGGGAAACACTATCAGAAGCGCAGGCATGTTTATCCTGAATCTTCTGTATCTTCATCAGGGGGCACTGTGGATTCCGCCCCTCTTTTGAAGCAAAGTAAATTGGATTATACGCTCTTATTAAGAAACTGAGGGGCAGATTTACAAGCCTCTTGCAACACTTTTGAGCAGCTGTTGCGTCACTTTTTGTGACGCAGCAGTGGTGTAAACAATGTGCCACCTGGCGGCTCATTTACAACGTGACGCATCTAAGGAGATGCATCACGTTATAAAGCCCTGCATCACATTATACCTGCGTCAGGTATAATGTATGCAGGCTGGGCGTTCCCACGTACGAAAGCCTCATAGAAGTAACGCAGTGAAATATACAAGATTTCACTGCTCTACTTCTAGGCGCCACTGCGTCAAAACCTTACGCCTGCTTGAAGCAGGCATAAGGAGTGACACAGTACAATAAGTTTGGCCTCCCATGAATTGCTGGTGTTGCGTTGTGCTTGAGACATGACTCCAGCAATGCAAGACTTTGTCCCCAACAGATGCGTCAGAATTTCAGATGTATTTGTCAATCCTATTGCCATGGTGCGCCGTATTGTAAATACTGCACATCCATGGTGGCACAAGGGTATCGCAGGCTGGCGTAGGGAAATTGACTCTGATGCATGAGTTTCTTTGTAAATCTGCCCCTGATTTTGGAGACTCTGTCTAATATGAAATCCTCTTCTGGTGTGTGCTCTGGTGGGGGTCCTAACCTCTACCCTGATATTTACAGCTCTGAGTCCTCTGATGATTCCTCCTTGGGTGCGATGGACCTTAATGGGAAGTATATCTCTAAGGATATGTTACTGGACATTATTTCCCATGTCAGTGATAACATGGCTTTCCCTAATGTGAAGGTTGCCAGCACTTCCAGAGATATAATGTTGCCGCTGTTTCGGAAGCAGACCACGAAGGCGTTACCCATTGATCCGTTTGTGATGGACGTGCTTTTGAAGGAATTGAAAGATCCTGACCACATTATGATGCTGAGATTCATGTCTAAGCTGTACCCTTTTTGTAAATCAAGAGAGGGGGAGAAGGAAAGGATGGTGATCCATTCAGCTTCCTTGTATAGTATTCAAAATCAGTTAGGAATGGATCACTTGACCTGAGTAACCAGGGTCTGCAACATTTGTCATGATATTCAATAAAAATCCCTCATTCAGATACTCAAATCGTGAGGCGGTATATCTTGGTTCTCCACCCTATTTTAAAAACGTGACAGCATCATCATAGGGTTTAGTTTTTGTTGTATGCTTCCTCCATCCGGAGGAGAACCACTGGTTATTACAGTAGTGATCAACAAAAAAAGAATAAGTGGTGAATGTGTTATGGTGAGGTGAAGATAGGTGTGATGTTAAAAAATCATGTTAACCTAGATTAAAAATTATTTAATGGTCTAGGCTCACGATTGTCTTAAAAAACAATTTAGTGCGTGTGTAGACTTATTATCAGTCTTACACACTATAAAGTCCAAGGTAAGGTCGACATGTTTCAGCCCTTCGTTTGCCCAGGTGGGTCAGGGGGGCTTTCTTCAGGACCTGTGTAGAAGGTGAAGTCTGTATATTGTTACAGTTTTACTAAAATCGGGGTATATTTATCCCGTTGTCTAATGGTCAATTTGTACCTGTATGAAGAAAGTGGGGGGAAGGAAACATATAGGGATGTCATGCTTCCAGTCTTTAAAAGTTTGAAGAGCATAAAAAACATACATGCTGTCTCTTAATGTTAAGTTAACATTGTGTACATAGGCCTAAGTTGTGTCTCAGTGAAGAATTTGTGAGAAAGTAAGTAACTATGAAATGGCAATTCTTTACATTCAGTAGTACTCAGAAATGGCTAGTCTTTTAGAGAGTGAGAGTAGCACATTTTCAAGTTGACTATAAAATGGCACATCTTTAAGTTGGCAAATTTTCAATTCTCTAAAGGTGCGTCCTATCCGGTGTATTGCAATTCTTTTTGTTGGTTGGATGTCAGCGCGCTTAGTATGAGTATCGTAGTCTTCTACGTTCAGGTAACACTAGTTGACTAATGGGTGTGAATCTGTATAAATTTAGCTGTCCCTGATGTAGTGGGATTAGGAGTTTAAAGAGCCTTCGAATTCAGTCCATCTGTGATAATGGACATTGTACAAATATACAAAGAATGGTGGTGTTACTGCCGTTCTACCAGTGGAGGCAATGCCAATGATATATTACTTATGTGCCCCAAGTTGGAATAAGGCTAGGTTGTAGCGCGTTGTGGATATTAAGGCGAACGCTTGGTGGTGAGGCTGCGTGCTTCTTTAGGGTTTTGGACTATCTTATATAATAGTATACAGTAACTGGCGGTGTTAATGCTATCCTTCAAGAGGTGATGGATGACAAAAAGCTAATATGCCTCAGGCCGTAAGCGGCTTTGTTTTGTCCGCGCTGACTATTTAAAGCACACGTAGTGGTGGGATTACGTGCCTCCTATGGGTCCCGGAATGGCTTAATCGTTCGTATGTGCGCTTGCGATACCGGGTAAAATAACCGCGGTAGTGGCGAGTGATTCTGTTTTATAAAAATACGCTACGTGTGGTGTTAAAATGAGTCCCTTATATATTAGTATGCGGTAACAGGCGGTGTTAGTGCTATTCTTTGAGGAGTGACTGATGACGAAAAGCTTGTATGCCTCAAGCCGTGAACGGCTTCGTCTGAATCACGCTGATTATTTAAAGCATGCAGTTGGTGGATAGGATTATGTGCCTCCTCTGGGTGCTAGAAAGTCTTAATCGCTCGTCTATATGTTTGCAATACAGGGTTGTGTAGCAGTGATTGAAACCCCGGTAGTGGTGGGTGACGCTATTTTTTAAAATCCGCTACGTGTGGTGTTAAAATAGCGGGCGTACCTGAAAGTCCTCCAGTGCGGACTTCCTCAGATTGCCAGTGAGCAATATTGTCTGCTAGAGGAAAAGGTTGAAAAAATACAATTAGTTCAAGGGTGTGGATAATACGTTACGGTTTCGATGTCTTCCTCGAGTCTCCTCATGTAATAAGTTCAGCAGGGTGCAGCGCGACTTGTGCTGGCTCTTCCCTTGGCAACCTGGATATGGTTGGCCGAGGGAACTATGGTGAATTTGTATCAGAGGATAGAAATGGGAGAAAGACTAGAAAGTGATCATCATGGTTACTAGGGTGAGGGTTTGTACTTATTATGAGGAGGTTATTATTAATTTTTGAAGACCATTTTTACTTGATGTTTATTTAGATGTTTTTTAATTATTCATGTGGCTATATCTACTTTGTGATTCATATGTTAGGGGTTTAGCTCCCCAAACGTGGCCATGGAATATTATCATTGAGGCCTTGTGTATTTGTTTTGAGACGGTGGACCCATCTCTGTTCCTTTTCAAAGAGTATTTTTTCTGCATTATGACTCTTGTTTTATAGAGTTTCCAGGATTATCCACTTGAGGTCATTGATTGAGTGTTGAAATTCAATAAAGTGGTTACTCATCTTTGTAGTGCTCTTTTTGCACTTTGCCTTACTCCTGTGCTCACAAATTCTTTGTTTTATTTTGCGGCATGTCATGCCTATGTAGCGTAGGGTGCATGGACATGTATCATATAAATTACATGTGTGGAGTTGCAGTTAGTGTGGTGTTTCATAGTCCAGTTTAAATTGGGTAGCAGTTGAATCGTTTTTGTAACAGTGGTTAGGTTGCATACAGAGCATGAGCCGCACAGAAAGTCTCCCACAATTGGGTGTAGATCCCAAAGTCTCGGGATGGATTCGTTTCTCGTTGGTTGTGGCGGTCTTGTGTGGACTAGGATGTCTTTTAGGTTTCTAGTCCTTTTATTGGCGAATCTTGGCTTTGGCCAGTTCAGTGATCCTGATGTTAAGATCCTCCAGTTTTTGTTGACAATCTTATTGACTTCATTGGAGGCTATGTTGTATGTGCTGACAAAGGTTACTAAATCCTTGGGCGGTTCCTTTGGTGTAATCTCGAGAAGGCTCTCTCTCGGTTGGTTTCTTGCCCTCTTTTGACATCTCTTTATTGTCTTTTCTGGATAGTTTCGTATTTTGAGTTTCTCGCTCAGATCCCTCGCTTGATTTTTGTAATCTTCTAGTTCACTACAATTGCGTCTCAGATGTAGGAACTGGCTGTATGGGAGGTTGTCTCTGAGTGGTCGAGGGTGGAAACTAGTGTAAGAGAGCAGGCTGTTTTTCGAAGTTGGTTTAAAAAAAGTCTTGGTTTTAATCATGTCATTCTCAATGTAGATGGTGATGTCCAAAAAATCAAGTTTTTTGTTGTCTGCAGTGTAGGTAAATTTGAGGCACTCGTCTCTTGTGTTTATCCATCTGTGGAAGTCAGTTAGAGTTTCTCTGTTACCTTCCCAAATCAGAATGATATCATCTATGTAGCGTTTCCAAAAATGAATCTTCGGTAGGATGGGGTTGGTGATGTTTGTTATGTATGTATCTTCAAAGTTACTCACATACAGTCCGGCTACACTTGGGGCGAATGTGCTGCCCATTGAAGTGCCGTGGCATTGTTGGTACATCATGTTGTCGTATTCGAAATAGTTATCTGTCAGAGCTAGTTTGCAGCACTCTAGGACAAAGTGTCTTGATGTTTTGAAATCCCATTCTTCACTGAAAAGTAGGTCTTCCAGCATTTCAAGTGTTTTCTGTTGGGGTAGGCTCGTATAGAGACTCTCTATATCGAGTCCAACTAGTAGTATTTGTTCTTCTGAGTAGGTTTGTTCTTTCAGGAGATTTAGTAGGGTAAAAGACATTAAAAAGTTCTCGATGGAGAAAATGCACCCATACAGCACAGAAGACTACAAGGCCCCAGATACCATGTCTGACAACAACTCCACGGGTGGGACCTCATCAGATGCCTCAGATTGGAGCAGCGATTATATAATCGTGCCAAGAAGAAACAGAGGACAATACAAACGCCAAAACCGCCAAACACCTGGCACACACCTTACTATGGAAACCAATAACAACCAGGGGCTTTCCAACCTTTTAACCCAAACTACAACGGATGGATGAACCCATTCTTTCCAGGTTCACCACCGATGGGACCACCTATGCGGCCTCCGATGGGCCAGAACTACACACAAAGACCGCCTTTTTTAGGGAGAGGCCAGGTCAACCAAAGAACCAGACGAAAAGCGGTAACTTGGATGGACCAGGAACGACAGGTTCACACAAGGAGCATGACCAGCGCAAAACCAGGAACGAGCACAATAGGCTTATAATCAACTTAACAGATACCGTGCTAACAACCTAACAAGAAAATGTCCTAAACAAAGGCCTTGGATATGTCCCAACCCCTCCTCTTGACACTTTTAAACTCCAATGCGAAATGGTAGGTTTTTGCAGGACACTGAAACTGAAAGCTTTCTTTAACAACCAGGAAGAACAAATCATAGAGGGAGACACCAAATTATGCCGCAAATCCACCTTTTGCCCCATGAATCACCAAATACCTATTGAAATACAAACCTTCGAGCAGGCAGTAATGAAAGAAATAGAGAACCTAAAAGACCACACAAAAAAACCCTTCATGAACATCTCGAGGCCAGAACAACAGGCTCTTGACGAATTACGTCATAATGGGGAATTAGTGATCAAACCGGCAGACAAGGGGGGGCGGCATTGTCATACTCAAAAAAGAAAGTTATAAACAACAGTGTCTGGAACTATTATCAGATGAGAAATTCTACAAGAAAATTACCATAGATCCTACAAAATGCCTACAGCGAACCATTGAACTAATGGTCAATGAGGCTGAGCTGAATAACTGGATCTCAAAGAATGAGGCAGATTTCCTGACAACGACAACACTAAGAGTACCCAAAGAACGAAAACCACCTCCAGGACGCCCAAATGTATCAGGGATCGGTTCTGTCTTAGAACCACTCTCACAATTTGCCGACCAATACCTAAGACCACTGGTTCAAAGAACACCAACATATCTGAAAGATACAAGAAACTTACTAAATCTCCTGAAAGAACAAACCCACTCAGAAGAACGAATGCTACTAGTCGGACTCGATGTAGAGAGTCTCTATACGACCCTACCCCAACAGAAAACACTTGAAACTCTGGAAGACCTACTTTTCAGTGAAGAATGGGATTTCAAAACACCAAGACACTTTGTCCTAGAGTGCTGCAAACTAGCTCTGACAGAGAACTATTTCGAATACGACAACATGATGTACCAACAATGCCACGGCACTTCAATGGGCAGCACATTCGCCCCAAGTGTAGCCGGACTATATGTGAGTAACTTTGAAGACACATACATAACAAAAATCACCAACCCCTTCCTACCGAAGATACATTTTTGGAAACGCTACATAGATGATATCATTCTGATTTGGAAGGTAACAGAGACACTCTAACTGACTTCCACAGATGGATAAACACAAGAGGTGAGTGCCTCAAATTTACCTACACTGCAGACAATAAAAAACTTGATTTTTTGGACATCACCATCTACATTGAGAATGACATGATTAAAACCAAGACTTTTTTAAACCAACTTCGAAAAACAACCTGCTCTCTTACAATAGTTTCCACCCTCGACCACTCAGAGACAACCTCCCATACAGCCAGTTCCTACATCTGAGACGCAATTGTAGTGAACTAGAAGATTACAAAAATCAAGCGAGGGATCTGAGCGTGAAACTCAAAATACGAAACTATCCAGAAAAGACAATAAAGAGATGTCAAAAGAGGGCAAGAAACCAACCGAGAGAGAGCCTTCCCGAGATTACACCAAAGGAACTGCCCAAGGATTTAGTAACCTTTGTCAGCACATACAACATAGACTCGAATGAAGTCAAAAAGATTGTCAACAAAAACTGGAGGATCTTAACATCAGGATCACTGAACTGGCCAAAGCCAAGATTCGCCAATAAAAGGACTAGAAACCTAAAAGACATCCTAGTCCACACAAGACCGCCACAACCAACGAGAAACGAACCCATCCCGAGACTTTGGGATCTACACCCAATTGTGGGAGACTTTCTGTGCGGCTCATGCTCTGTATGCAACCTAACCACTGTTACAAAAACGATTCAACTGCTACCCAATTTAAACTGGACTATGAAACACCACACTAACTGCAACTCCACACATGTAATTTATATGATACATGTCCATGCACCCTACGCTACATAGGGATGACAGGCCGCAAAATAAAACAAAGAATTTGTGAGCACAGGAGTAATGTAAAGTGCAAAAAGAGCACTACAAAGATGAGTAACCACTTTATAGAATTTCAACACTCAATCAATGACCTCAAGTGGATAATCCTGGAAACTCTACAAAACAAGAGTCACAATGCAGAACAAATACTCTTTGAAAAGGAACAGAGATGGGTCCACCGTCTCAAAACAAATACACAAGGCCTCAATGATAATATTCCATGGCTAAGTTTGGGGAGCTAAACCCCTAACATATGAATCACAAAGTAGATATAGCCACATGAATAATTAAAAAACATCTAAATAAACATCCAGTAAAAATGGTCTTAAAAAACTTAATAATAACCTCCTCATAATAAGTACAAACCCTCACCCTAGTAACCATGATGATCACTTTCTAGTCTTTCTCCCATTTCTATCCCCTGATACAAATTCACCATAGTTCCCTCGGCCAACCATATCCAGGTTGCCAAGGGAAGAGCCAGCACAAGTCGCGCTGCACCCTGCTGAAGGTATTACATGAGGAGACTCGAGGAAGACATCGAAACCGTAACGTATTATCCACACCCTTGACCTAATTGTATTTTTTCAACCTTTTCCTCTAGCAGACAATATTGCTCACTGGCAATCTGAGGAAGTCCGCACTGGAGGACTTTCAAGTACGCCCGCTATTTTAACACCACATGTAGTGGATTTTAAAAAATAGCGTCACCCACCACTACCGGGGTTTCAATCACTGCTACACAACCCTGTATTGCAAACATATAGACGAGCGATTAAGACTTTCTAGTACCCAGAGGAGGCACATAATCCTATCCACCAACTGCATGCTTTAAATAATCAGCGCAATTCAAACGAAGCCATTCACGGCTTGAGGCATACAAGCTTTTCGTCATCAGTCACTCCGCAAAGAATAGCACTAACACCGCCTGTTACCGGATACTAATATATAACGGACTCATTTTAACACCACACGTAGCGTATTTTTATAAAACAGCGTCACTCGCCACTACCGCGGGTATTTTACCCGGTATCGTAAGCGCACATACGAGCGATTAAGCCATTCCGGAACCCATAGGAGGCCCGTAATCTCACCACTACCGTATGCTTTAAATAGTCATCGCGGACAAAACAAAGCCGCTTACGGCCTGAGGCATATTAGCTTTTGGTCCTTCGTCACCTCTTGAAGGATAGCATTAACACCGCCAGTTACTGTATACTATTATATAAGATAGTCCAAAACCCTAAAGAAGCATGCAACCTCACCACCAAGCGCTTGCCTTAATATCCACAGCACGCTACAACTAAGCCTTATTCCAACTTGGGGCACATAAGTAATACATCATTGGGCATTGCCTCCACTGGTAGAACGGCAGTAACACCACCATTCTCTGTATATTTCTGCAATGTCCATTATCACAGATGGACTGAATTCGAAGGCTCTTTAAACTCCTAATCCCACTACATCAGGGACAGCTAGATTTATACAGATTCTCACTCATTAGTCAACTAGTGTTACCTAAACATAGAAGACTACGATACTCATACTAAGCGCGCTCACATCCAACAGACAAAAAGAATTGCAATACACCGGATAGGACGCACCTTTAGAGAATTGAAAATTTGCCAGCTTAAAGATGTGCCATTTTATAGTCAACTTGAAAATGTGCTACTCTCACTCTCTAAAAGACTAGCTATTTCTGAGTACTACTGAATGTAAAGAATTGCCATTTCATAGTTACTTACTTTCTCACAAATTCTTCATTGAGACACAACTTAGGCCTATGTACACAATGTTAGCTTAACATTAAGAGACAGCATGTATTTTATTTGTGTTTTTTATGCTCTTCAAACTTTTAAAGACTGGAAGCATGACATCCCTATATGTTTCCTTCCCCCCACTTACTTCATACAGGTACATATTGACCATTAGAAAACGGGATAAATATACCCCGATTTTAGTAAAACTGTAACAATATACAGACTTCACCTTCTACACAGGTCCTGAAGAAAGCCCCCTGACCCACCTGGGCAAACGAAGGGCTGAAACATGTCGACCTTACCTTGGACTTTATAGTGCGTAAGACTGATAATAAGTCTACACAAGCATAAAATTGTTTTTTAAGACAATCGTGAACCTAGACCATTAAATAATTTTAATTTAGGTTAACATGACTTTTTTAACATCACACCTAACTTCACCTCACCATAACACTTTCACCACTTATTATTTTTTCGTTGATCACTACTGTAATAACCAGTGGTTCTCCTCCGGATGGAGGAAGCATACAACAAAGACTAAACCCTATGATGATGCTGTCACGTTTTTAACATAGGGCGGAGAACCAAGATATACCACCTCACGATTTGAGTACGTGAATGAGAGTTTTTTATTGAATATCACGACGAATGTTGCAGACCCTGGTTACTCAGGTCAAGTGATCCATTCCTAACTGATTTTTGAATAAGCTGTACCCTTTGCAGGACATGGAGAATACTATTCCGGAGTCATTTCATGTTGACTCTATTGTGGCCAGTCTGGTGGGGCGTCCGTCCATGGCTGAGGATAATGTCCTGAAGTATGTTGTGGATAAGAAGATTGATTCGTCTTTGAAGAAGGCCTATGCGGGGCCACATCTCGACATCCGTTCTAGGGTGTCTATTGCTTATGTCACACAATCCTTACTGTCTAACTTTATGTTCTTATTCGCAGCCATGCAGGAAGGTGGTGAGTGCCCTGAGAGACCATGGGGCGTCAGTCTGAGTTCCTCTTTGATATTGCCTTTGACTCTGTTCGTGCTTTGGCCTTGGGATGTGGTGTGTCCATTGCCATACAAAACTTGTTACTGAAAGGACGGAACACTGATGCGATTGCCGTTTACTCAGGGGCGGCTCCTCCATGTGGACGGAGGAGCGTCGCCCCACTGCTTTCTCGCAGTGCGAGAAGAAGAAACATAAAATGGTATTATAAATAAGGGTTTGGTTGGGGGCGGGAGAGGAGTGACTAGCCCAATGCTGCGGGCCCTGACTGTTTGGTCGGCCCTCGACCAAACCAGTCATGCACACTCTCTCTTTTCTCCATGTAGGCTGCATGTAGCCTACATGGAGAAAATGGCCTCCCCATGTCCCAACCAATCACAATGCTGCCATTGCAAAATTGTGATTGGCTTAAGGCAGGGGAGGGAGGCTGCCTGCTTCCTGTTCCGCAGGACCCGGCCAGGAGCTGAGACGGTGCGGGACCCAGAAAGGTATGTTTATTATTATTTTTTTAATTAACCACCCACTTGAGCCCCGAAGCCCAACCCTACTACCCGCCATTCATGCCAGCCGAAACTGCGTTTAGTGACCCTTGTCTTTTTGGGAAAGACCTTGAGGAGAAGTTGCACAAGGTATTCAAAGGTCGGAAACATTCCTTGTCTTTCTGGCATCAGCAACAGTGTAAGGAGTCATTCTTATTTAATGCTAAGTCTTTTTGGCAACCATCTCACCTGCAGAGGAGTTTGTTCAGGAACCAGAAGAGCCCGGGGAGGATTTCTAGTGGAGGTTTCAGAAGAAGCCTCCTCCCGATGGGGGTCCTGGTAATCAGCGTTCCTGACTATGCAGACACCCAACTTGTTACTGCTGGGGTGCTGGCAGAGGTTGGCGGGAGGTTGCATCATTTCCTGGGGGCTTGGCATCTCTCAACAACAGACCAGTGGGTTCTGGATGTCCTGGAGCAGGTTTACCGGATCAAGTTCATATCCCTTTCCCCTGCATCTGGCAAGATACGGACTCCGCTTCCAAAGGAGGTGTCGCGTCGTCAAGCCCTGTTGGACGGGGTTCAACACCTGTTTTGGGAGAAGGCGATTGTGCCGCATCCCGGTTGGAGTGGGGTCAGGGAACTTATTCTGTCATCTTCCTGGTGCCGAACGTCACGGGTGGCTTTCGGATTGTGATCAATCTCCGGGCCCCTGAACCGTTAGTCTGGAAAATTCCCTTCAAAATGGAGACTCTGCAGCATTGATACTGTTGATTAAGGCTGGCTGGGGGATGTCTACCTTGAATTTTCCAAAGTGTCATCTTTTTCCTGCCACCAGGAGGTCCTTTAGAGGGTCGGACTTCGATTCTGTTCTGGGCAAGGTGTTCCTGCCTGCTTTCCGGATTCTGCATCTGCATTCATTGTTGGGGAGGCTGTTGTCTCAGACTTCAGCGCCCCTGCTTCAGTGGTTGGAGTTGCAGGGGCACATGGCTGCTTCAGTGTTCACTGTTCCTTGGGCCACGTTGCATCTTCCCCTTTGCTGTGGCATCTTCACTGGTTTGTTTTGGGTTGGGGTGCAACTTTGGGTCGGTGGTCCGTGGGGGCTTGTTGGCAGGGCTCGGAGTCCTGCCGGTCCTCCAACTGGAAGGAGCTGTCTGCTGTGGAGCAGGCCCTTCGGTCCTTCCAGGATCGTCTGCTATGTTGCAATGTTCTGGTGCAGTCCAACAACACTGTGACTGCGGCTTAAGTAAATCATCAGGGCAGTACTAGCTGTCAGTTCTTGAATCTGGTGGCCAGTGTGATTGCAGGCCTCCCGTAGGAGGTCTACATTGTCTCCTTATTCTAAACTTTGGTCTTCTTTCGACTCCTAGTGTTCTGGGTTTGGTCTGGCCTCTACTTCGTGTCCTGTCTCAGATATTCTGCAGGTTTTTTTGGGACGGGTTCCACAAGAGTTATGCTTTGCTTACCCTGAAGGGCCAATGGGCTGCTAATCATGCTTTCTGAGATCCGGATTCCTTGCCCTCTACGGATGGGCTGTTGGTGTCCCTTCTGTTGTTCGTTCTTCTGTGCCTCCATGGGATCATTCGCTGGTCCTACGTGCTCTCCAATACTCTCCTTTTGAGCCTTTGTTGTCTGTTAATCTCAAGTTCTTGTTTTTTAAGGTGGCCTTTCTGGTGGCCATTACCTCGGCTCGAAGATTGAGTGAGCTTACTGCCTTGCGCTGTTGCCCTCCCCTTTTTGAGGTTTGTGGACGATGCTGTGATCTTATGTTTGGATCCTGGTTTTCTGTCTAAAGTGTGTTGTTCTAGGTTTCATACTTCTCAGGAGTTGGTCTTGCCTTCTTTCTGCCCTTCTCCTTCTTCTCCTGCTGATCAGTTGTTACACACTATCGATGTTAAACGTTGCTTTGCCGTGTGTGTTTTCCGACTGGTCGTTGGCTTTTCGATCTTCGGACACTCTGTTAGTGACGTTTGGGCTGGCTGGTCGCGGGAAGGGTGCTTCTCGGCTTACCCTGGGTCGTTGGATCAAGTCCGTTATTTCTTTGGCTTATCAGGGCTCTGGTTTGCCTTGTCCTTCAGGGTTGCAGGCCAATTCCACAAGGAGTGTCTCGGCTTCCTGGGCTGCCTTTCATGGGGTGTCGCTGGATGAGATCTGTTGTGCTGGGACTTGGGCTTCTGACTCTTCCTTTGTTAAGCATCACCAGTTGAATTGCGCCCTGAATGACCGTTTGAATTTTGGTTGTGGTGTTTTGCGTGCTGTGGAGTCTATTTCTCCCCCTTGATTCTGTTGTGCAATTAAACAATTCACTGTGGTGTGCTTCACTCCTGTGTACTGTCTGGTTTGTTTCTGGCGGTGTTCCGAAGGCCTTCGAGTGATTGGTTGCTTTGGTATACCTCAATTGTTATGACTGGATCGAGGAGGAAGGACGTAGAGGTAATGCTATGATTACTTACCGGTAATCCTCATTACTCTTAGTCCTACTCGTCCTCTACCCAGTCATGTTTAGGATCAGGCCTTTGTTGTGCTTGGTATGTCAGGAAGGGCTTTCTACTGGCTATGATGTTATAGCTCCTGGCAGGAGGATGGGTGGAGCAAGAGAAACAATGAGACAGAAGTACTTATGTGCACCCCATGGCATGCTTAAAGGGTAATATGCCATCACATGCCACACCCACTTCCCACTCCCAGGGTTGTATTGGGATAAAAAATAGGTCCGGGCACCCTAAAAAAAAGTGGTCCACACTTGCAGGTTGCGCCTTTTTGCAAAACATTGCATTAATGTTTTAAGTATTATGAAAAGAAGTATGGGGATGTTTTCCTAACTTCACTGAGATAAAAAAAATGCAAATATTGGCAGGACTCTTTGTGCACAGATTAGTTCACACTGGTGAACAACACTTGAATTTAAGTGAGGCCACTTCTGCTCACCCCCCTGCTCCTGCTCAATCTGCATACATTGATGGGCCTACTCAAGATACTGGGAATGTGTTTTTTGTACTTATGTCACATAGTCATCTGCATGTGCACCAGAGAAACAAAAGTACAATGGTAGTTTGGTAATTTGGCATTGCCCTTGGTGTGCAAAATTCCTGAAATTATGCTATTATGCCACGGTGTGTAATTACGTTCCGTTCATTACAAAAATTTAGCTCAAGGGCACGCGAAGGACACAATTGACAAAAATGCAAGTGGCTGCTGTTTGGGACTCTTGCTTTTTTTGTGCTATTTTTTTGCACCGATTGCGTCCTCGCTTTTTAAATGGACAAATTTGGTGCTAAATGCTGTTTTTGTATTTTATGTACGTAAGCATAAATTTTCTGAAATTTTGCACAATTATGCAAGTAAATTATACAAATTTCATACACCCCTATTTAAGTTAGGCATGATTCAGTCTTGGATGTCTCACTATCACTGCAAAGTGAACCACTTGAAGAGAGAATGTTTGCTGATCCCTCTTCCCTCTTCCAAGCAGCACTATCTATCAGCATATACTATCTTGGCTAAATGCCGCTAAATGTCTCTACTGCCAGCCCACATGACCATGATATCAGGACTCACAAATTTCAGCCAAAGAGACTTCCTTTAGTTGCATTATTTTCTAAATATTTAAGAATGCTTAAAATAAAGATAGTGGGTCTAGTTTCCTATACTTTTATCATCAATTTGAATGAGGGTAAAATAATTAGAATGGTTTTTCATCTTTGTTTATCACCATTTCTCACAGAAAATTGAGAATATTTGCAGTTATTCATGTATTTATGCACCGATTCCTTCAGCCATAGAAGTCCATGTTTTCCCTGTTCTGCTTCTAAATGTTTGATTCCCTTACTGTCAACTTCAAATGTGATCTTGGTACTTAGAAACTGCTTGGCAGAGCAGTGCACTAAACATCAGTAATCACTCCTAGACTCTCATGCCCAAGAACGACTGTCCCAAAACGAGAAAATCATTTTGTAGTTTTCTCAGAATGGTTCGTGCCCCTTTTGTGCTTTGTATACCATTTCTTAAGCATCTTCCATACCTTCCACTATTACGAAGTTGGCATGAGGTTCTTATTGTATCATTCACATTAATTCATTCTCATTTGTTTTACCCTCTTTTCAATATGTTCCCTCTTAAAAATCAACATGCCTCCATTTACGTCAATAGGGCCACCCTCTTTCTAAAGCTGCATTTCTCATTTAAATTTACCTTTCATTCACTTTAATGAATCTTCCTTTCAAATATCCGAGTTCAACCTCGTTCACGAGCCAACAGGCTGGCGAGTGTGTTGCATCCAGAGTCAAAACATGCTCTAGCGTCAAACAAAAAGAAGTACGTGGTAATAGGCAAAAAAACAGCAGGACGAACATACCTGTGCACATTTTCAGTTTTAGGCCCCGAAAGACTGCCTATCCCATTTCATCTGGAGCCCGGGTGTCACTTGAGGCTTCATACTTCCAGTGAACGCGGTGCTCACCGGTTACCTAGAAACGCGAGAAAAGACGTTCGGAGCTGTGGGGTTCTAGTGCACGCGCCGCTCTTGACCTCCTGACCTCTGCGCTCACCGTTAACCTAGAGCGCGATGTGTGTGGCGCATGTGTGATCGCTGAGAGGCAGTGTATTTGGCCCTATGCGGTGTCGTTTGCGGGAAGGGGAGGGTAGCTGGGATAGAACATAGAGTGCTGACGTGATATCTATCTACCTGTCAGCAAATGGCTAGCGGCTTGGAATATTCTTCAAGGGGACAGAGCCTCAATAACCATAAAACGCACATATCTCTACGGGCAAAGGCTACTGCGAAAGGACAGGTAATATAATAGCAAGTACAGTGGACGTTATCTCCGCCCGCCTCCGGACTACTTAAACCGTCTTCGCTCAGCACTTCCCATTAGCTGCCTGACCCGGGACCGGGAAGGGCCATCCATTCATTGTGCTTCTCGGCAAAGACCTGTCCAGGGGGCTCTGACGTTGGGTGTGTACCTGCGCCGCTGGAGTTTTTAAGGTAACCTCAAATGGGCGAAAGTCTTTCTCATCTGTCGGCTGTCAGAGCATGTAAACTGTAGGAGGCCCTGCGGTTTGGAAGAGTGGGTTAATGCCGCCCTGCCTATTGGCCAACTCCGATTTCTGTTGATATCACTGTAAACGCTCCGAACGTGCTCAAAACCATACGGGTAGCTGATTTCTAAATGTTTTTGGCAGGGTTCGTGCCACTGGGCGCCAAGGTCAAGGGGGTGCCCTCTGCATGACAGGCTGACACCGAGATAAGACCAGCCTGCAGACAGCTTTGTGTGCAGGGCATTTTCAGAAGATAGTTACAACAGCAAGATAAACTCTTGTGATTAATATGCTTGAACAAGAGATTTGTAATTTGTCTAGTCACCGTTTTGACTCACATTGCAGTAGCATAGAGGGTTGATGTCCCTCCTGCAGAGAACATGTGACGTGCAGATCACAGATTAGCCTTTTTTGTAGGTAGTAGGTTATTGTTTTTGTCACAGATCCTTTTGTTACTGGGAGTTCATAAGTAATAAGCCTTCTAATATGGCACAATGAACTATGAACTAGCATCAATTCACTGCATTCAAATTGAAAGGCATAGGTGTAGCACCTTATTGAACCTTATTGTCCCTCCTTTCAATCTTTCCTTATTGTAAGGTTGCTAACGAGGGTTCCTTTGGGTATCAACACAATGTTATTAGTAGGAGGCTCCAATTATTTTGTTATGTTTCTGGGGTGGATTTACTAACACTTTGAGCCTGGTTTGCATCACATAAGTGATGCAAACCTGGTGCAAAGTGTTTTGAGGCTAACTTTTCAGAACAAATTATGGAGTGCGTTAGACAGTACTGTAGCTCTATAGTAAATCAAAGTAGCACTGTGCTCCACTTTACGTCAAGGAAGCGTACCACCGTAAGTGGACAGTCGCATGCACTCACCCATGGACTTTGACGCTAATCCCTATCTACTAACTTTGGTAGAAAGGGACAGCAAAAAAATAAATGACACCTCCTCAGGTCATGCATATAGTTTGAGAAACAATTTAGTTTCTCCAAACCTTTCAAATTTGGCAGGCTTGCTGCACTATACAGCACACATATAAAATGGTAAAGTATTTAACCTTGTCAAAGCATAGAATTTTGTACTGGAAGGGTACCCTTGCATTATAACTAGGGCTCCCGGTTTTATGGTATTTACCTTTTTTGCCATTTCCGTCTGTATTTATCCATATTTATTTTTTGGTACTTTTATCTGTATTTATCCATATTTATTTTGGGTTTTGTGGTTTAATTGAGCTGAAATTAGTATTTTTCCACATTTATTTAACCGATAAATATGCACTCATGCTTGAATGGCAGGTTTCAGTGCTGCGAACACCTGCAGAAGCTAAATCAGTTCACTTATATGAAAATATGCAAATTTCAGTATCAACCTTGTTCATGTCTACTGCTGTTAAAGCCTCTTTACTAAAATTCCTTTCTGTTTTTTAAGCCCCTTATCAATCAATCCACACATCAATTGGCTTGGCAGTTATGGCAGACAGTATTTAGAATTACCCAAAAAGCAACCCGATTTCCATTTTGATCCACATTTAAAAATAGAGACAAGAAAATAAATGATTTCTGTCTGTATTTATCTGTAAAGAATCAGTAAAAATGGAAACCAGGGAGCCTTAATTATAACACCTAAGCTTGACCTCATGTAAACAGCTTTGCACTGTGGTGCAAGGGTGTGTTGCATTTGTGCAAAGCAACATAAGGAATGCCAGCACTAGAGGAGAGAGCAACAGCATACATCTAAGTAGATATGGTGTTGTTATGCTCTCTCCCCATCACACATTTAAGTACAGCAACTTTGGTTAAGGTACATTGTAAAAACTCAGTTAATCTGCTCATTTGTTTCTCCAGACCAAGCACTCTTAACATATAATGCCTACCAGAATAGATGACGCGGCTCTCACACCTTGCAGTCTTCCGTGTCTTAAGTAACATTTCCTATACATTGGTTTACACACTTGTATAACTAATCTCTCAAGTTACAATGAAAGAATATCATAAGGCTATTAGAGAGACATGGTTTGCATTTTATGCTGAAAAATTGATAATTTGCATAACTTCACCAGAGACATTTTCTCTATCATGAAGTCCTGGCATGTAAGACTCCGAGCCCATCTCTTCCTGGGGAATAAGTGCAATGAGCTGGCCAACCTTTTACTTAACAAAGTAGCATACACATACTCAACCATTCATGGGGCGTCCGGGGAGGAGTTTCCCACTGCTGGCTTTCTCAGCTTCACTCACAAGGAATATCTCCTATCTACTGTTGAGCTTCCTGATAAGGCCCAGTTCGAGGTACTGTATACTTCTTAAAATAAAATCTGGTTCCCCTTCGGATCCCGAGCCCCCGTAAATACTGAAAATGGTGGCTACTGTGTTAACACATATATTGACAGAGTTAATCAATCTGTCTGTCACGTCTGCATCAGTATGGAAACATGCAATGGTTATTTGCTGCTACAAAAGCCTACTTTGGAGGCATCAAAGATGGCAAATGAACTCCCATTTCAATCCCCTATTGCCCTGTGTTCTGCTCATCTCAGACTGGCCTAGATAGCTCAGGTTTGCTGTGCCAGGCACTCCTTTGGACAGCTGGCACCGAAATTATGAGTTTTTTTTACACACGTCACATAGTCATCTGCACGTGCGCCAGAGAAACAATGAGACAGAAGTACTTATGTGCACCACATGACATGCATAAAGGTTAATATGCCATAAGAAGCCACACCCACTTCCCACCCCCAGGGTTGTATTGGGATCAAAAATAGGCCCGTGCACCCTAAAAAAAAGTGGTCCACGCTTGCTGGTTGCACCTTTTTGCAAAACTCTGCATTAATGTTTTAAATATTATGAAAAGAAGGATGGGGATGTTTTCCTAACTTCTCTGAGATAAAAAATGCAACTATTGGCGGGACTCTTTCTGCACAGATTAATTCACACTGGTGAACAACACTTGAATTTAAGTGAGGCTACTTCTGCTCAGCCCCCTTGCCCCTGCTCAATCTGCATACATCGATGGGCCTGCCCAACAAGATACTGGGAATGACGCCTCTGCCCAGTTGGTTAAAAGGTAGGTAATAGAGGCCCATCTGCCTCCAGAAAGGCTGCTCATGTCCCCACTGGGCCGCTAGAGCATCTGAATAGCACAGACAAAGCCCAAATCGGCTACCAAGCTGCCCTAGAGTTGCAACTCAGATACCAGCCCATTGCCTGATGCCCACCTTACCAATCCGACCCTGCCCACCCCTAAATATTCCATTTGTTGTGTTAAGATGGAGAAACAGCATAGACAGAGGAATATTTAATTCATGTTTTCTGTTACTTTTGTTCATTTTCTACCATGTTCACCTCAAAGTGCAGTTTGCACAATACATTTTGGACCTGTTTCAGCGACTGCTCTTCGAAGGCCTTAATTATGAATGCCTTATTAACTTCTGACACCCGTGCAAACCACTGTTTGCACTGGGGTCCAAATTAAGAATAAATTGGAAAAACTCCAAAATAGTCTTTTTTTATCACCTGATGACTTTTGGCAGGTGCAACTTGCCAATATTTAGTGCTTGAAAAAGACCCTGTAAATAAGAGGACATGCAGATTTTGCTGGCTTACCAGCAACATTTGCACGTTGTGCCCCTTTTGTGGACAAACCTTGTCATTTCCGTTATTTATCACATGTAATTAAATAACAAATCCCAGGGTCTCTTTATCAGATGCAATGAATAACGATGCCATTATGAAGAACTCATAAGTGAGGACGGTATACATTGCCCTCCTGACATTACCACCTGTTTCATGGTGGTTTTTATGTTACCATCTTCATCTAAATCAGGTCCATAGCTTTATTCTGTATATGCAAGGACCCTATGCACACATCTATAGAGTAAGTGTGTGTTACTCATAGACATTTAGAAGTAAGTCTCACCAAGTCTGGAATAAGACAGCTACTCGCACAAAAAGCTTTGGGGTTCAGCTCTACTCTGCCTATTGGTGGGAGAAAATATCTCCTGTGGTGCCTCAACACAGATTCCTCTCAGAAAACAACGAATTTATCCAAATACATCGACACAGTGTAGGAATTTTATCGCCTCGAACATGTATTTGTAACTGTTAGCGCAGACCAACAATGGGACTGTTGTCAGGTTTCCCATGGGCAAAAATCTGAAGAATTCCGAGTTGCCATGGAAGTAAAGTCTCCTTGTGCCTGTATCTACAGGGCCTTGAGCGCGAACACGTTGAATTGGGAGGAAATATACAAACACGGGCCAGAAGAATGTTAAATGTTGTGTAACCCTGTACACAGCCTCTGGGATACAGGAGAGGCAACACAGACTGCACTTGTCTACCTAACCTTTTCTGAGTATCGCAGCTCAGCCAATAATATGATGAATCCCAACACTGACTAGAATGCGGAATGACCTACGCACCACTTTAGCCATTTTCCTTTACACTCTTCAAGTGAATGAGAGTGTGTGTACGTCTGTGCGCGTGTATGCGTGCGTGCGTGCGTGTTTGTGTGTGTTCGGGAGTCATATTTGTGTGGGCGCCCACGACATTGGTGAATTTCTTCAACCTTTTGCATATTACATAACAATTGTGTTTGTTCATTCTTCATTTTTTGGTGAGCTTCTTAAACTCTCAAAACCTTGATAAACCTTAACTTCATGGAAAGATTTATCCCGAAATGTTAGAGGACCGTGCACGTTCAAGGGAGGGGACGTGTCAATACTTTTTATTTATTTGCTTTTTATTTTACTGTAGTGCATCTGACCCCACCAGAAGCGACGAAGTACAGTATAGAGATCATGAACATATACAGAACAACAGGCAACGGTAGCACTAGGGAGGTAAACTTTGATTTCAGAATGAGTATTATAATATCTGCAATTTCATCATGTAGTAAGAAAGCAGAAAAAACGTAGTGAAGATAGAACATAGGCCTGATGTTTATGAAATAATTGCTAGATTTGCACTGTCTGGAATGGAGTTGGGATTCACTGATATGAGAAACATTATTACTGTGGTGTCAAAAGATAGTCACAGAGCCCCAAAGCAAAAGTGCCCTAAAAGACAAAAAACTAGGTTAGAGGCATTTCTAAAGGTCAGATTTGAACCTGTGGACAGAAGGAATGAGTGTGATGTAATTTAGAAGAGCATTCAAAATCGTAGGTGCATTTCCCGTAAAGGACCTTCTAAGAGGGTAAGTCTATCTGACAAGTCATGTAATGCCCCGGGGGCGGACTTCCTACACCTAGCATGGGCTTGCCCACAGATAAATAAATATTGGCAAGATATTCTGGATGCAATCAATGAAATGCAGACGGGACAAATACCGAATAGGCCCTTAGTGTGTTTATTGGGGATCTATAGACTACAATCGACAAGGATGAGGAAGTTCCTGGCGGTGGCGCTGCTGCTGGCAAAGAGGCGAGTGGCGATCAGATAGGGAAGCAAACGTCCACCTAGATTCAAGGACTGGCTCACGGACATGACGTACTGCAGGGAAACTATGGACACGTATATGGAGGAGCTACCGCTGCCCTCCAGACCCCGTGATTTCTGGGAACCACTGCGACAATACTTACAGGGCCCGCGGGAAGACGGGTAATGGGAGGCTATTGTTGTACACACACACAGACGACGCACTGGTGGGGATGTCCTCTCTCTCCTCTTAAAACTCAGGGGGATGGATGGGTGGTTTACACATCTTAGCGCTCACATACTTTAGCGTGATACAGTGCAATATTAGGTATGGAGGGGAGGGTATTGGGAAGAATAAGCTGGTGGGGCGGAACTATAAGATGTACAGTTGCCTACTGTTGGTTGGGCCCGACAGGACGGGTGAGAAGCATTCCAGACGTGTCAGTGCTCAACATGTCTATGCTATATACCGTTTGTAAAGTACAAAGCCTTTGTAATAGTATATTGTTTGCTGATTGGATGCCTTAAATAAAAAAATAAAAATAAAAGTCTATCTGACAAGTCGGGGTTGAGTTTTATAAGAAAATGGGTCTTAACAGCCTCCTCTTTTCTGATAGTTCGAGTTTCTGGGCGGGAGGTCAGGCACAGTGGTTTGTATGTGAGATATGCAGTTTGTAAAGGAAATGTGATTCCAGAAAAAGCCATTTTGGGTCCTTGTGTCATACTCCGAACTCTAATTGCCATTGTGGGGTTAACCGCTTTCCCCCTTCAGTGGACTAGGTGTCATTGTAAAGTTTGACCATGCGGGGCTGGACTGGCCATTTATTCTACCGGGCATTTCCTTGGTGGACTGAAACCAATGGAGGATGGTTTTGAAAGCTCAGGGCCGCTGCTGGTGCCTCTGTCACTTTCTCCAGCTTCCAAGATAAATTCCAGCAGAGCGGGAGGAGGGGAGGTAGAGAGGGAGAATAGACAGAGGGAGATGTGACGAAGAGAGAAAGAAGAGAGGTACAGAAAGAGCGAGAGTGAGGCGAAGAAGAGAGCGGGTTGATTTGAGCATGTTTGCTAGGGCGCCTTTTTGCTCCTCAGTCCGGGCTTCGCCTAAACAGCAAATCGCTCCCGGGTGCCAAAGTATGGTGTTCTGTGCCTTATAGCCCATCCCTTTGGAGCCTTTATTGTGTTTTCCCACCTTCTGGCTCTGGTGATATGTTCTACATCCTAATCTGTATCCTAAGAACAGTTATGGATTTCACCACAAGGAAGCCCACACATTTTGGGAGTTGGCCACATTAAGATGATTACTTAGAGCCCTGTTGCCCCTGTAACATTTAATCTGAAAGAAACAGTTAGTTATAGATTCCTTACCTTAGAATTACCCCCAGGCGTCAGACTGGATCCGGAAAGTTTTTCATCAGCAGTACCCCTGCGTGTCGGAAGGTGGCGTTGGTCGACTCCGCGTCCGTCATCGGCATCGTGGTCGCCAGGATGACGTTGTGGTAGCTAGATAGACGCCGCCCTCGAGCGCTGACGTCAGTTCTTTCTTTTTCCACACTAGCAAGTGCAGATCCGGAGAGAGCGGTACCACAGTCACTTTTTTGACTGAGTTTTTTGCGACTTTTGTCAACTTTGTTTTTAAATCTTCAACCGACTCCTGGTGCACGAGGAATGACCAGTTTCAAGGCCTGCGGTTCCTGTACCCGACTGATGTCGGTGACGGATCCGCACCGTGTGTGCCTCTTCTGCCTGAAGTGCGACCAAGATCCCAAGTGGTGCTCCGACTGTCGAACCGTGGCCCCTAAGTCTGTGTGAGACCGGTCCGAAAGCTCCATGAGGGCCAGCAGTCGGCTCAGCGTCGCGCAAGGTCCCGGTCGTGTGGGAGGTTAAGGGACCGATCGCGGAGTCACCATCACTCCTCTGCAAAGACTTCGCACTCGGGGTCAGGTAAGTCGAAGCATAAGAAGACGTCGAAGAAGCATTGTTGCTCTTTGACTTCCCCTCGTCCATTGGCCGATGCGACACAGGGTGCGGGTGGTGCCTCCCCCGCAGCTCCACGTGCGGAGCCTTTAGGGTCGACTCTGGCCGTCCCTCCCTTCCTGGGACCAGGAGCGACCCCTGCCCAGCTTCGTCAATTTTACAAAGCGGTGCACGCCATCTTTGGGCAGCCGACTCTGCCGGTGTGCCTTCAGGCTCGGCGGACTCGGCTGGGGGCCCTAGGCCTTCAACGCCGGCAGCTCCGGCCTCGGCACCGCAGGGCCCTCTTGGATCCAGGCCTGGATCCGGATCGGCGCCAGTCAACCTCGTGACACCTCCACCGGTGCCGGCTCTGCTGGCACCATGTCCGCAGGGACCCTTTGACAGACCAGTTGGAGTACGATCCGGACTGGAGAGAGGAACTGGGGGATGCCAGTGGTCTGGGTACCTCCCCAGACCTAGGCATGTTGTCTCCTCCTACCGTGGTTGCGGAGGAGGGAGCATCATACGTAGTGGTGTTGCGAAGGGCGGCCGAGGCGCTCAACCTCGAGCTTCCTACAGTGGCAATCAGAACTAACCTACTGACAGAGGTGCTTCAGCCTGCAGCAAGCTTTTCGGAGCCCCGGCTGCCGTTTAACGAAGCCCTTGCGGACATCCTTTTGGGCACGTGGTCCAGGCCCAACACAGGGGCTCCTGTGGACAGGATGTTTGCCCGACGCCACCGCACGGCCCCGCGTGACCCCACTTTCCTCTCCCAACATCCCACCCTGAGAGCTTGGTGGTTCAAGCCTCTACTTCTAAAGGTGCCTTCCCTTCCGCACCACCGGAAAGGGAATCCCAAAAACTGGACCACCTTGGGAAGAAGATGTTTTCTTCCGCCAATTTTTGGACTGCAGTCGGTAAACACCGCATGTCTTTTGGGCCGTTACACCCACTCTGTGTGAGATACGGTGGCGCTGGGGCTGCCTCCGTGCCCTGAGGAGGCCCGGGACACCGTCTCCCCTGCAGTTGCCGAGGGGAGAGACGCAACGAAGTTTACCATCTGCGGTGGGCTGGATACCGCCTACGCACTTGGCAGAACTATTTCAACATCAGTTGCTCTTCGACGCTACACCTAGTTGTGTTCAACTGTTTTTTCAGGGATGTCCACTTCACACTTATGGACATGCCCTTTGATGTCTGTCACCATTTCAGCAACAAGGAAGACAACGCACTGGAGCACTTTAAGGACTCTCGGGCTACTGCCAGGTCCTTGGGCATCTCCACCAACCACCCTGCGCAGTCTGCCTTTCACCCCTTTTGTGGATACAGAAGGGGTGCCCCACTACGTCCCGCCAAGAGCCATAGGCTGGAGCAAGCTGTTCAGCCCCAGCGCGGCCGGAGACGTGGGAGCCACCGGCGTGGTTCAGGGGGCCAGTGGGCGGGCCAGTACACCACAGCCCCCTCTGCTGCAGCCTAACAAACCTTCCTAGTCTGACCTTTCAGGGCCACCAAACGCCAGTGGACAGCAGGATTCGCCTCACCTCCCCCACTGGCACACCTTCACGTCGGACAGGTGGGTTTTGCAAATAGTCCGACGGGGCTACTCCCTCCCCTTTGAGACTACCCCTCCCTCCATTCCACCTCAGTACCATTGCATGTCAGAGGATCACCGGGCCCTTCTCCAACAGGAAGTTTCGGCACCCTTGGCCTAGGTTGCCTTCGAGCGCCTTACTGCCCCAGTAGTAGGTCGTGGTTGCTATTCCCACTACTTTCTGGTACCCAAGAAGGACAAAGGTCTGCGTCCTATCTTGGATCTCAGAAACATCAACCACTTCCTCGGGAAGGAGAAGTTCAAGATGTTGACGCTTGCGTAGGTCTTGTCTGCCCTAGACCCTGGAGACTGGATGGTAGCGTTGGACTTGCAGGATGCTTACTTTCACATCCCCGTCATGCCGGCCCACCGGCGTTACCTAGGGTTCACGGTAGGCCATGACAACTTTCAGTTAACCATGCTCCTCTTTGGCCTTACAATCGCCCCTCGGGTGTTCACAAAAGTGTTGGCGGTGGTCGCAGCTCATCTGCGCAGATCAGGGGTTCCAGTCTTCTCCTATCTCAATCAGAGGCCTCTGGTCTCCGGCGGAGTCCGGGCTCCACGTCAACCTTCTGGAGCTTCGGGCGATCCGTCTTGCACTCAAAGCCTTCCTTCCCTCTGTCCAGGGTAGAGTAGTGCAGGTGTTCACGAACAACACCGCTGCCATGTGGTACTGCAACAAACAAGGCGGGGTGGGGTCATGGACCCTAAGTCAAGAGGCCCTCCGCCTCAGGACACGGCTCGAACATCAGGGTATATCCCAGGTGGTTCAACATCTGGCAGGTTCACTGAATGCCAGGGCGGACGAACTCAGCCGCAGGTGCATGATGGATCACGAATGGTATCTTCACTCGGAGGTGCTGTAAGGTCTCTTTCAGCAGTGGGTAGAGCCTTGGTTAGATCTATTCGCCACCGAAGAGAACGCACAATGCCAGCAATTCTGTCCGTTGAATTTCCAAGGCGGGACTCGCTAGGCTACGCTTTTTGTCGCGAGTGGAGTTGCAGGCTTCTATACGCCTTTCTGCCTATACCACTTCTGCCCAGAGTGCTGAAGAAGATCAAGTGCGACCGGGCCGAAGTCATTCTTGTGGCTCTGGATTGGGCACGAAGAGTCTGGTATCCCGAGCTGCTCAACATGGCCATCGATCCTCTAATCAGACTGCCTCTTCGGGAGGATCTTCTGTCGCAGCAGCAGGGGACGGTCCTCCACCCGAACCTGTTCAGCCTCCACCTCCTTGCGTGGAGATTGAGCGTCAGCAGTTGACGTCGTTTGACCTGCCTCCCGACGTCTGTCATGTAATCTTGGCAGCCAGGCGTCCTTCCACTAAGACGGTGTACGCCTGCAGATGGAATACGTTTGTGGCATGGTGCACAGCAAAGGCAGTGGATCCCCTTTCTGCCCCTCTTTCTGAGGTTCTCTTGTTCCTCCTTTCTTTGGCCCAGCAGGGCTCTGCTCCGGGCACTCTCAAGGGCTACCTCTCGGCCATTACAGCCTTTCTCAGGCTCCCTGATCAACCTTCTCTTTTCAAGTCCCCTGTTGTAAATAGATTTCTTAAGGGCATTACTCATCTTTTTCCTCCTGTTCCCTTTGTAATGCCCCAGCGGGACTTGAACTTGGTTCTGACATATCTTATGTGCGCTCCCTTTAAGCCACTACATAACTGTCCACTACGTCTTCTCGTTTTCAAAACTGCTTTTCTGGTGGCCATCACCTCTGCGCGCAGGCTGAGTGAGCTACAAGCTCTGTCTTCCAAGCCTCCCTTTCTGGCTGTTCATCCAGACAAGTTTGTCCTTAGAACTAGACCTTCCTTTCTTCCCAAGGTGGTTACTTCTTTCCACATTGGCCAAACCATCACTTTGCCCACCTTTTTTCTGCCTTCGCATCCTTCGAAAGAGGAAAAGAGGCTCCACCGTCTGTATTCAAAGCGTGCGCTTTCTTTCTACTTGGTTCGAACAAAACAATTCTGGGTGGACGACCAGCTCTTTGTTGGTTACGTGGGCGCTAAGAAAAGTCAGGTCGTGCACAAATGCACCATCTCCAGGTGGGTCGTTTTGTGCATCAAAGCCTGCTTTTCTTTGGCTAAGAAGGAGCCTCCAGTGGGGCTGCACGCCTATTCCACCAGGGCGACGGCAGCTACTACTGCTTTGGGATGAGGAGTCCCCCTAAATGACATCCGTCAGGCAGCTACGTGGGCATTGCTGCACACGTTTACAAAACACTACTGCCTGACAGCCAAGTCCGGAGAGAAGGCTTCTTTGGGCGTTCTGTTCTCCAGGACTTTCTGGTGTGAACTTGGTTTGCAGACCCACCTCTGGGTGTTGGTATTGCTGGGGTATCTATTCTAAGGTAAGGAATCTATAACTGTTTCTTTCAGATGAACAAGTTATTTACCTTTGGTAACTTTATATCTGTAAGAAACATAGGTTAGTTATAGATTCCTTACCGCCCCACCCATCCTCCCCGTTCTGCGAACTGACTTCTAGGGTTAAGGATATCCTTTCAGGGCCCTAGTTTGGTGCATCAGTGGTCAGTGTCTTGCATGGCTCTGCGCTTCTGGCATGGAAAGTCGTGTACAGAACTGACGTCAGCGCACGAGGGCGGCATCTATGTAGCTACCGCGACGTCATCCTGGCGACCACGATGCCGACGATGGACGCAGAGTCGACCGACGCCACCTTCGGACGCGCAGGGGTACTGCTGACGAAAAACTTTCTGGATCCACTCTGACACGTGGGGGTAATTCTATGGTAAGGAATCTATAACTAACCTGTGTTTCTTACAGCTATATTGGCAACAAAGGTAAGTAACTTGTTCCTCTAGTACAGAGGTGAAAAAACCCACCGCCGAACGTCATGTCAGTGATTCAGTTAAAGTTTTCACTTTACTCTTGCTCTTTTGTTCACACAATGTTCAACGTTTTCAAAATTCAGATTTCCATAATGACCAAAACACTAATTAGATCATCAGCATGACTTCTATAGTATCTTAATACCAGTACCTCCCTCTTTCTTTTGTTTATAAAAGGAGATTCTTCATCTTTCTATGTAATTTTCTTAATTTCATGCACTTACGAGGTTCATGACTCATTGCCAGTTGAGTTGCAATCTTCTATTACTTCATGCCAGATCTAAGATTAACTTTGCAGTTTCAAATTTGGCACTGACTTGTTGCGAATTAAATCAAATTTTAAGAACCAACCTATGTAGAAATAGATTGGTTGCAAAATCACCAATGAAAGTGGGTCGGAATTCAACCTACCTCATCAATAGTCATGAGGGAGGTCACAAACTGCGATTCACTCCAATTGGTTGCCATCCCCGGGAGGCTGGGGTCAGCAGACCACCAGGTCTGTGATCGCATTTAAATAAGGAATGTGTTTTTTCTAATGCAGCAACTTTTGCATAAAGGAAATAGGTCTGCATTTTTTTTTTACGTTCGTTTATGAACTGGCAGTAGCCCGGTGGACCACTACCAACCCCCAAACAAACTTTTTTTTTCGCAAAGAAAAAAGGATTCCATGGGGACCTATTTCCCTTTGTGAATGGCTTACCACCTCCTTTCAGGGATTGATAACCTATCAGTGGTAGCATTGTAAATCGGAATTTAGAACGGAGACCCTAAACACACCCCTTCCAACCTGAGATTTGAAATGCATTTCTAGCTCTATTTTACAATTCAGTAACCAGTTGCCAAATCAAAAATGGGTTTTGACAAGCCATTAAGCATCGCAAATGCTGTGACTTAGTGAATCACAGTCTTTGGAATCGCTAAATGGCTTTGTAATTTGGACGTAATCACTTTCTTATAGCTAGAACATAGTTTTCATATAGCTACATAACCCTTCCATCTAGCAAGGCTGGGCATTTTTGGTATTCTAATGTTCTCTTTGCTAAGATCTGTCATAAAATATTTAATTAGTGTTCTCTTTGCTACTAGGAAATCACTTCCTTCAAGACGTGGCTAGAAATGTATTTCTTGTGAGTTTATTCCCTCCTTGAGATTTTTTGGGGGGATAGGCCCATGGGAAGTCCTTTGGACTCTTTGTAGAATTATGAGTAGAAATGTTTTACATGGAACAGCGATACATTGTGGTTACTGATTCAATAAGAAGTTATTGCTTCCCCTCCTGACAAATATTAATATTTTTCAGAGACTTGGGGAGCTTGTTAGATTGTGATGGATGGCATTTTTAATATAAATATTAATGCATTGGTAAAAAAAAAGATTTCTGCTGTCATTTGGTGAGATTACTATCAAATTGATGTTCAGGTGCATGAGTTTATCAACCTGTATCCCATGACTTACTTGCCTAGGGAGCTGAAAAATCAAAATGAGACATTTGAGATCTGTGGTGCTTGCCTCGTGTCAAACCTTGAGGTTCCAACATGTAGATTACATTCTTATAGAGCCCTTGGTTTAAAGCAGACCTTAAAGTCATGAAAGAGATTGATGCAAGCTGGAGGCCAAACGGAAAAGCTTAAATGACCAAAAGAGCGGACACAATATAGAAAAATTATCAAGCTCCTTAAAAAGCAATAATTACAGTTTAAGTACCTTATGGAGAGTAAGAACATCAAGGAACTCGAACCAGTCCCGTGCAGTTGCGTAACAAGGGGTCCCCAAGCTCCAGCCCCCCTCCCTTGGCCTGAGTGAGTCCGGAGTGGGGGGGGGGCTTCCTATGCTTTGCAGGGGGTCCCCCTCAAGTTTTGTTACCCCACTGGTTCCGTGCATCGTTTAACCTGGTTAAAACAGCAGTTCTGCCATTCCACTGTAAGTTGAAAGTAGCACCGATAGCGAAGCTCTGTGAGGTGCACAGTTCTTTCTTTATGGGAAAAAGTCAAATAGTTATCTGCGAGACGGAGGTACTGAAGCCACTACTGTGGGGTTTTCTGTTCCCAAAGCATTTCCCACCTCTGGATTTTATTCTCTCCCCTCCAAGCAGTGCAAACATAGAAACAAATCTTAGGTTGCTTAAGCCCACTGATGCATCTCTGGATCGTTCGGGGTGGCTCCTGAAGAGGTTTGCCTAAAATGTTGTCCCTCTTATCAGGAAAAATCATTTTACACAGATTTACTACGTCTGATTCGACTGTGTCATTCCTCATTCTTGCCACACATTCGCCTGGAGATTTCAGCTCTGTAAAGCAACCGGAGTCTCAGGGGCTATCCAAGCCTCAGCCTTACACCTTACCATGCAACTCGAACTCCTGATGGGCCCAGTAACTTTCCTTACTGGGACCATACTTTAAAAGAAACGTTTCTGACCTGTGCAATGATTCTCTGATGTTGATAAATTCGAGGGAGTCACTGGTGATCCAACATCATTTTGATGACGTCAGTATGAACCCATATATTGTTTGGAATCTTTATGACCTTTTGAGACGATCTATTAGTTTTCACATCTGGATGTATAGCGTTTCTTACAACAAAAAAAACCTTCAAGACTATCATCGGTAAGGCAATATATAGCGTCTGATTTTATTTAAACTTTATCACTGGCAAATGCAACACATATTTTCATTTGCATCAACCATAATATTACACGATAAGGTTCACCCAGTTCTACTAATTTAAGGAACTATGCATTTAGACTTCTATCCTAATCTTTAAATAATATTCCGTCTTGTCCAAATAAGCAAAATGTGCTGTATTCAGTCTAAAGCAACATTATTTAGTTTAACAGAAGTGCCCTGATTACAAGTTTGGGACTAAATTCCGATCTCTGGGTAAACAGAATGTTGCCTGGCGATCGGAATTTCAGGCTGTGTGATAATTATCCCACCCTGTGTTCCCCAAACAGGTTTCGACAGGTCAAATCGGCTGAAATTTATCGGGAGTAGAAAAGCCTGGAAAAAAGGCAAAACATGAAGAATTCGATCTGTTAAGTATCGATGCCACATTTCCAAGTTGAAAACTAGTAATAGGAAGCATTTGTCACACACTGTACATACCTCACCCCAGGTAATGGTATGCACCTCGTGTGGTAAGTACTCCTCCATATGCCACACAACTTGTAGTCAGGCTAAATGTGGTCAAGTGCAGTTGGCAAAGTAAGCACAAGACACATCTCATCCCTAAAGGTGTATTAAGTCCACTCCATCGTAGTCTCAATATAAAACTTCTTGAAGGCAAAAAACTCAAACTACATTACATTAAGTATTAAATTGGAATAAAGTCAGTCCAGTCCAATTTCTTATATAGCACCATGGTATATATTCCATTTCTAAATGGTTCCACTTTTGACGAGTATTGTGACCTGAGGCAGAGGGAGGTTTAGTAATTCACCAACTATTCACCTTGTGCTCAAATAGGCAAAATCCTTGACTATACAGGACCGCCAGTTAACATCTTATCCATTAGACCGCAACACCTCTTTAAAAGTATATTACAGCTACTGTCACAAGAAGCTTCACCTGAAAATTCATAAGGGAAAACACAGACATGTATATGATTTCTTTTACTTTTAAGTAAATTATACCTGTGTGAAATGGACTCCACCCCATGTAATAGCCCTAGATGTTTTGATTTTTGAACTACCTGGTGTTTTGAACTTTTACCATCGCTGAGTATCACTACCTGAGCCTCACTAATTTTAACCTCAGTTTTTTGTTATTTCTTTATAGGGTTTTTACTTGGATTTCAACAGCTGCCAATAATAAACATATGCATATACACATCGCAAGATTGAATCATACATCAATCAATAACTGACATTTCAACATATTAGGCGATGCTTTAACGAGGTGTTTGTGTGATGTCAAACATATCAGCATGTTAATTCTGGGGATGAACTGCAGGGTGGGGGGAGGAGGGGGAAAGGCCTCGTCTGTGTGTCTCATTGTAACCTCTGTTAGAATGCATTGCGAGTGTTAACCACCAGTGCCCACCTTTTAAGATGTCTGCTGCTACGCAGCTACGGTAAACGACTCTGGAATGGTTGCATCGAAGAATGTGCGCACATGGACGTGCACATGTGTTTGGGCTGTGCACATGATAGTGCCGTATATCCCAGCCTGATATCTGCGCACAGGTAGCGTATCACAGAAGGGTGCCCTTATCAGTTGGTGCTGACCTGGGCAGGCCTTTTAAAATGAGGGGGCATTCATAGTGTGAGTGCGTTTATCTATAGTGATTTCTGGAAAGTGTGTGTGCTTCTCTGTATTATACACTACAGGGAGAATCTGCACAGAGCTACAGTTCTGCTATAGGCCTACAGAGCCAGTGGACACACCAATAGTATGGTAAAAGAGGATATCAAGTGCACATCTGACGTTAATTTACACATATCTGCACTCCTCGTGGCACTTCAACATTTAGCCTTTTTCTCCAACTCAGCTCCTAATTAGATTCGGCCCTTTGAATCTTCCTGTTGGGTTAAGTGTATTACTCTCTGGCCTACTGGAAGCTGAAGGCCTCCCACTTAATAAGACCATTTCCCCATTAAGTAGTCTTACTCCGAGGAGAGGAGAGGGTGGGGATGGAAACTGCATGTGCGAATTACTTTTCACACAGCGCATGGCATGGGAAGGCTCAACCCCAAAGAAACAAAGGAGGGTAGAGGGACCTCTGTAGCCAGACACAGAAGGTGCTGCCCTTTGAAGTCTTTAAGGCAAGGGACCAGGCAGCTGTGACAGTCAGGAGCAGGGCTTAGGCTCTCAGAGTAGTGCTTTCAACACACAACTTGAGTGTCCCAGCTTGAAAATTTCCTAAATGCTCAGGGAGGTTGAGGTAGTGGTGGAGTGATGACTTGCTCAACATAGGATTGAGCATAGCAGCCACGCCTTTAGAACTTTCCACCCCACTTACAAATCCCGTACAAGAGAATGTTTGGAAAACAGCCTACACCGGGGGAAGCAACACCAGAGGAATTCCCAGCTGCAGGAGGGATGTCACCTAATCAGACTGCAAAGATAAACTAAGAAACTTTCGATTTACATTTTTAACCAGGTACTAGGACTTGTTTCTCCAGGGCCAGTGGTGCTGTTTCCCTCTACACCCTCTTGGGGATATTACAGGGATGGGCTTGTGGGAGGGGACCATGGAGGGTTCCCCTGGATTTTCTCTGGACTGTTCCTGCAGGTATGCAACCTCCAGAAAGAGGAGGCCCCTGAGTCCTGCTGATACAGAGGTGCCTTGCAAGCAGCTTGGAAGCAATAGGGCCTGGTGAGTGCAGGCAGGGAGGGCAATCTGCCTTTGGGGCTTGGAAGTGCAGCTGAAGTAGACCGGACCCAGGAGAGGTGCTAGGGGACAAGACAAGAGACAGGTCTCAGTAAAAATCAAGCTCCCCAAGGATTGCAAAGTTATAGTTGCCTGAAGAATCCGACCCTGCTGGAGCAAAACACAACTTTCCCCATGCAGTAAATCATTACAGGTATAAATGAACATTGTTGTAAGAGGGTACAGTCCTTAGAGGTTATAACTGTGTTGCATTGTTTTAGCATGACATATTTCTGTGATTTGTAATGTGATGACACCCTGACAAAGCCAGTAGGTCTGCCTTACATAAGTACTCCAAATTATATTGTGTCCAGTGCATGGGGGGTTGGACTCACTATGGGTGTGAACTGTTAGGATGGTGTCACAGGTTTTATCACCTGCCAGCATGTAGATATTTGTAAATCGATGCATAGTAATGAGTAACGTGTGCACAATAAAGTACTTTTCCTTTTATAAGTAAAAGCGCTAGTGTCCGAGACTGAGAGTGGTCAAGAGTATTGATGCCAGTGATGGTTTCCATCTAGGGCTCAAAGGATGTTTGCCACTTATTGTACTTTTCATTTTCATACATCTGCAACCAGTCTTTCAATCATTGAAAAAACTGAGCTGATTTATATATTTGTTGGGCTCTCTTTCAATCTTTCTTTGTTGTTGCTAGGAGTTCAACATCCCTGGTCTCTCAGTTAGATTAGCAAAATTAACGTTGTACCTTGAAGCTTAAAGGTTTGCTTCCTACTTTTGTTTTATTTGTTGTGATGGCATCAGTCTCCCAGGTGTTTTGTTTAAGTTGAGATGAAGGCTTCTAACATTCCTTTTGGCTCTGAGTCATCATGCCATTCTGTTGGAACGAGGTGTAGGCTCGTTTGAGCTTACATCCACAGACTTTGTGATTTCTGAATTGTCAGCTTTGGGCTGGATCTTGCAGCCGAACTGGGGATTTTAGGCTATGTTTGAAAGAGATGAATGATGGCTACAGGGCAAACAAACCATACTTGGGGTTGCACTGTTAAATTTTCAGTAATAGTGTCTCATTCTTGTCTTGTCTCAGCTGTAAATGTGTGGCTTTAGATTTTTTGATTTGAGTGCAGTGCCTTCATATTTTCCACTTTTCTATTGTGTATCTATTTTCAGGTTTTTAAACCCTGAAGTTAGAATCTGTGAATAACGTGATTTTTCTGAGACTACAGTAATAAATGTTAGGATTTACTATGGCCCTAGCGTCCTTGAACTCAAATGATTTCTCTGCTATACCTCTGTTTAGATCCCTGAAGAGCTCGGATCCTCTAACAGTACTACCCCTACACCAAACTTCCTTCTCCTTTTGGTTCTGTGTCAGTGATTTGTTAACTGGCTGATTGCAAGTTATTGAACAGAGTGACTTAGATTTCATGAAACCGTGCCTGTGATTTTCACCATCTGAAATGTGTTCCCTTCATTTAGGTAAAATGTGTTGAGAGGATGTTTACGAACTCACTGTGTATTTGAAGCTTTGGGGTCCGTTTGGGTGGGGAAGGCGAGGTGAAGCACATCTCCGGGCTCTCGCCATCTTGAAGATGGGGAGCCCTGCCCAATCAGGACTAGGCCACTTCCCCCCTCCCACAGGAGAGTGGCAGGATAGGCGGGTTACCCACCCCAGGGCAGGCACCCAGTGGTCCCTGCCCTTTACCTACCCATAACGCCCCTAAATTTAGTATTTAGGGGCACCCTGAACCTTCCTTCCTCAGATCCAGATTCCGAAACAGCAAAGAAGATCAAGAAACAAAAAGACCTGCCGTGCAGCTTCTAACAAGAGGAAGACACCAACTGCTTTGGCCCCAGCCCTACCGGACTGTCGACCCTCGAACCTGCTCCTGCTAAATCCCGGCATCTCCCGTGGCCAGCAACCTCACAAACCATGGAGGACCTGGCTACCTTGTGACTCTAAGCCTCTGGGACTCCCACGAGCAGTGGTACTGCTCAAAGCAAGTAACTGACCCCTGGCAGCAGCCAGGAACCACGAACCCTGCACACTCTGCACCTGCCAAGCCTGACCTGTGCTGGAGTGGACAAAGACCCCAAGGACGTCCCCCCGGCGCCTGTGACCCTGAATCCAGCACCCAAGGACCCACCTCGACGCTCCTGACGACGCCTGCAGCCTCAGAACCAGGGACCCCTCCGTCCGCGACCAGCTGAGGGTAAGATTTCCCGACACCAAAAGGCACCCCTGCACCCGGCGCCCAGCGGCCCCCTGTGCCCAACTCCTGGGTGCCTACCTATCCTCCAACTACCCAACTTACCTCTCGAAGTGGTGGTCACCCCTGAAGAATCTTCGTCCCCGAGCTTGCAGCCTTTTTAGCTTCTCCATCGCAATCCATTGAGCGCCCGACGGCTCAAAAGCACCCTGCACCCAGCCGCCCGAATGCCCCTGGCAGTGCAATCTCTAGTCTACTCTACTTCCCCATTTGCCCTGAGCAAGTGACCAGGATCCCAGCTCCCACAGCCGCGTGGCCTGCTAGCCAGCAGCCACCAACCAAGGGCCCCCTGCCTCCCATAGGATAACATTGGGCCTAACTCACTCTGCACCCGGCTGACCCTGTGCCTCTGAGGGTGTAACAACTATACTTACCTGACCCTGGGCCCTGAGTCTATGCCTGGAACCTTAACTCTGCCAGTCGAGTACTTACCCAAAAGCCGATAACTCTCTTTTCTTCCATAGGGTAACATTGACTGGTTTTCACTTGGAAATTCTTAGTGGAGTTTCTAAACTTTAAAATATTCACCTAAAATCAACTGAGTAACGAATACGAAAATACTCACCTGCTATCAGGAGAGATCTTGGTGCCCAGCCCTGACCCTGAAAAGTTATTACAACCATACTTACCGCTAACCCAATTTTCTTCCATAGGAAACCATTGACTGTTTTTCTGTGAAATCTCTTCTAAGTGTCGATTTTTGCAAACTACAAATATTCTTTGAAAATCACACCACCTGTGAAAACGTAATTACTTACCTGTTTTAGATAGGGTTCCCAGTGCTGGACCTAGGAGCCCAGCACTGGATACAAAAGTAACGAGAACATACTTTACCGGTAACTTGAATTTCCTTCCATAGGATAACATTGCCTGATTCTATGTGAAAAAGTTTCTAAGTTTCAACTTTTAAAATACAATAATATTCCTTAAAAATCACCACTGTACCCAAAACGCTTTTACTCAACTGTTTACAGGTACTGTCCCAGGACTGAATCTAGGAACCAGTCTTGTGGTAAGAAAAGTAATCCAAAAAGTAATCGATTGCATTTTACTAGAAATTCCCATTGAGCTCAATGTATAATTGTGTTTGAAATTGTGTTGCCTATTGCAACAACAGTATCTTTTGCATCCAAAGTCTATTGCCTATTGAAAAGTATTTATCTAAAGCCTCTCAATCTGAGAAAGTATATTTTGATACCTACTGTTGGTTCTAAAATAAAACAACTACATATTTTTATACAAAAACCATTGGCCTAGAGTTCAATTCTTGAGTGTGTGAGACCATTTTCTGACTGTGTACAACAAATGCTTTACACTGTCCTCTGATACTGCCTTACTGCTCGACCAAGCTACCACTTTAGAGAGTAAGGTTATATCGAACTTTACCCTCTGCCAAACCTCTGGGGACTGTGGACTCTGAGCACACTGTACCTATTTGGGAACAGTATATACAGAGCCACTTTCGTACACCATGTGTAATCTAAAGTCCTGTAGCCAGGGGTTCCTTCTTTAAACCCAAGGAAGTGGTTGGACATACTCTGGGGACCCACCTATGGGAGGGTCATGAAAGAGGGGTGGCTACAACCATTTACTTTGTCCAGTTTCATGCCAGAGCAGGGGCTGATAGCCCCTGCAACCGGTTTGAGCTGGACTATGCACAGGACACCAAATGTGCCCCCAGTGCAGACTTCAAACCACTCTTGGAGTGCACCCACCCAGCCCTAATACACTAAAGCCTGTCTGGGAGATTGTGACACCTCCCTGTGACAGGAAACCTATTGTCCAGGCCTCCCCTGCCAGAGTTTAATCCAGCAGCAGGAGGGCAGACTTGTGTCTGTGGCTGGCAGCATCCATTTTGTGATGCCAGGGCTGTGTTAGCTGGTACCGTGTATACCGGTGCTGTCATGTCTCTCCCTCTAGAAGGGTGGGATCATACTCCCACACCAGTTACTGGTGTGGGGGTGTGATTCCAAGGTGTTTGACACCAAACACGACATGTTTCCGTGCAACCATCCCAAAGTTAGCATTTACCGTTTGGTTATAATGCACTTAAGAGTATATGGTTTGGCTGCATCACAAACAACCCCGGAATAAAGGTTCTGAATGCTGCAGAGGGGCACTGCTCATGCATGGGCACCCTCTCACATAAAACCCAGCAGCCTGCCTTCAGGATTAGTAAGGCCTGCCATAGAGGTGACTGATAGGTTTATATGTGCAGTGATATGGAGAGATATAGTGAATCTATATCTCAGAAAGGGGTGCATGCACCACCTCACTCAGGCTGCAGTAACAGTCCTGTGGTGTCATTTTGGAAGGCTTCCCAGGGGTGGCATAATACATGCTGCAGCCCCTGGTAGGCCTCTGGGGTACCTATGCCCTGGGTACATAGTATACCATACATTAGGGATGTATTAGGGTACCCCAGAATCCAAAATGGAGTGTACCTAAAGTACTGGGAATCAATTTAGAGAGGAAGCAGCTAGGCTGGGTCCTGGTTAGCAGGGCCCCAGCCAGACTAAAATCTAAAAACAGTGAAACATCAGCAAAAAGTGGGGGTAAGTATAAGAAGCAGATCCTACTCTCCTACACAACCCCCCCCCCCCCCAAACATAAGGACATTAAACTAAACTTGACCAGTTGAGTCTTCATGTTCTAAGTAGAAATATCTGGAGAGTCCATCTGCATTGGCATGGTTACTCCCAGGTCTATGTTCCACTGTATAGTCCATCCCCTGTAGGGAAATGGACCACCTCAAATGTTTGGGGTTTTCACCCTTCATCTGTTTTAGCCATAAGAGGGGCTTATGGTCTGTCTGAACAATGAAGTGATTGCCAAACAAGCATGGTCTCAACTTCTTCAGACCCAAACCACAGCAAAGGCCTCCCTCTCAATGGCTGACCAACGTTTCTCTCTGGGGGTCAGCCTTCTGCTAATAAAAGCTACTGGCTGATCCTGACCTTCATCATTCAATTGTGATAACACAGCCTCAACCCCCAACTCAGATGCATCTGTTTGAACAATGAATTCTTTGGAGTAGTTAGGACTTAGCAGAATGGGAGCAGTGCACATGGCCTGCTTTAGGTCATCAAATGCCTTTTGACAGCTAATTGTCCACTGGACTTTCTTGGGCATTTTCTAAGAAGTTAGGTCATTCAATGGAGTCACTATGGATCCATAACCGTTTACAAATCTTCTCTAGAACGCAGTCAGGCCCAAGAAAGCTCTGACCTGAGTCTGGGTGGTTGGAGCAACTCAGTCCATTATGATCTGGATTTTGCTCTGCAGTGGTTGAACCTGGCCTCCACCCACAAGGTGGCCCTGGTACACAACCTGACTCTGCCCTATCTGCCACTTAGTGGCCTTGATAGTTAGGCCTGCTTTTTGCAGGGCCTCCAAAACATTCCTCAGGTGGACCAAGTGATCCTCCCAGGTGGAGCTAAAGACAGCAATATCATCTAGATATGCTGCACTGTACGCTTCCAGGCCTGTAAAGACTTTATTCACCAACCTTTGGAAAGTGGCAGGTGCATTCTGCAAACCAAAGGGCATCACCACAAATTGGTAATTCCCACTAGGGGTAGAAAATGCTGTCTTTGGTTTTGCATCATCAGCTAGTCTGATCTGTCAGTAGCCAGCTGTCAAGTCGAATGTGCTCAGAAACTTGGCTGAGGCCTAAGTATCTATAAGCTCATCTGCCCTTGGGATTGGATGGGCATCAGTCCTAGTGACTGCATTGAGGCCCCTGTAGTATACACAAAACCTCATCTCTCTCTTGCCATCTTTGGTGTGAGGTTTGGGCACTAAGACCACTGGACTAGCCCAAGGGCTATCTGAGGGTTCAAAGACTCCCAATTCCAACATCTTCTGGACGTCAGCCCTGATACAGTCCCTGACATGATCAGGTTGCCTGTAAATCTTATTTTTAACAGGCAGACTGTCCCCAGTGTCCACTTCATGAGTGCACCAGGTAGTCTGACTTGGAGTCAGTGAGAACCTATGTCTAAACTGGCTGAGAACTTTTCTGCAGTCAGTTTGTTGCTGGACAGTGAGGCTGCCTGCCAAGGCTACACCATCTACAGACCCATTATCATGGTTCTGAGATGGCAGGTCATTGAGTGGGTCACTCTCTTCCTCCTGTCCCTTATCAGTTGCCATGAGGGAGCCCATGTCAGCCCTGTCAACATATGGCTTGAGCCTGTTAACATGGACCACCCTATGGGGGCTCCTGGGAGTTCCTAGGTCCACCAGGTAGGTAACCTCTCCCTTCTGCTCAAGTATTGTATGGGGCCACTCCACCTGTCTTGGAGGGCAGCTGGGGCCACCAGCTCCAACACCCATACCTTCTGTCCTGGCTGGTAAACAATCAGCACAGCCTATTGGTCATGCCAGGCCTTTTGTAATTCCTGGCTAGCCTCAAGGTTTTTAGTTGCCTTCTTCATGTACTCAGCCATCCTGGAGCGGAGACCAAGTACATAGTCCACAATATCCTGTTTAAGGGGTTTGAGAGGTAACTCCCATCCCTCCTTCACCAGACACAATGGACCCCTAACTGGATGTCCAAACAGAAGCTTAAATGGGCTGTAACTAACCCCCTTCTGTGGAACTTCCCTGTAGGCAAATAGAAGGCAGGGCAAAAGTATGTCCCATCTACGCCTAAGCTTTTCTGGGAGACCTTTAATCATGCCCTTTAGGGTTTTGTTGAACCTTTCAACTAACCTATTGCTTTGTGGGTGATAAGGGGTGGTACATTTGTAATTCACTCCACACTCCTTCCACATTGCTGTTAAGTAACTAGACATGAAGTTTGCATCCCTGTCTGATATTACCTCCTTAGGGAAACCCACTCTGGAAAAGATTCCAAGTAGGGCCCTTGGCACCACAGGAGCTGTAGTGGTCCTAAGGGGAATGGCTTCTGGCGACCTAGTGGCATGATCCACCACCACCAGTATAAATCTGTTCCCAGATGCTGTCTGATGATCCATGGGACCAACTATGTCAATCCCAACCCTCTCAAAGGGAACCCCCACCACAGGTAGTGGTATCAGGGGGGCCTTTGTGGTACCACCTGCCTTACCACTGTCTTGAAAGGTGACACAGGAGCGACAAAACTCCTTGGTGTCTTCAGACATGTGGGGCCAATGAAAGTGAGGGACAATTCTGTCCCAAGTCTTGTTTTGGCCCAGGTGTCCTGCTGAGGGAATATCATGGGCTAGTGTCAATAGGAAGCCCCTGAACTTCAGAGGTATAACCAACCTCCTGGAGGCACCAGGCTTGGGGTCTCTACTCTCTGAGTACAGGAGTCCATCATCCCAATATATCTTATGGGTTCCACTAGCATTCCCAGCAGCCTCATCAGCAGCTTGCTTTCTGAGGGGTTCAAGAGAAGGGCAGCTCAGCTGCTCCTGGCTCAGATCTGCCCTGGAAGGGCCCCCTGTCCCCAAGAACTCAACCTGGTCAGACTCAAGCTCATCTGGGACAGTTCCTTCTTCAGGCCTGAGATCATCTCCCTCAAGAGACTGATCTGCTTCCTGAGCCAGGGGGAAGACACTGCCTTACCCCTGCTGCTCTTTTTCTTGGGAGGCCCCTGGTCCATTCTTCCAGGATCCAGGGCCTGTTCAGCTTTTGACATTTTTGACTGTGACCTGTTCATAGCCAACACATGTGCAGGGATTCCCAACATTTCTGCAGGAGTCCTGAGCTCCACTTCAGCCCAAGCTGACGTTTCTAAATCATTGCCAAGTAAGCATTCAACAAGGAGGTCTGCACTTACCACAACTTTCTTAAGGCCAGTTACCCCTCCCCAGGAGAAATTAACAACTGCCAAAGAATGGTCTGTCCTGACATTGCTAGCATTGGTCACTTGGTACCTTTTACCAAGTCTGCTCAGGAGCCACAAGATCTTTTGTCACCATTGTGACACTTGCTCCTGTGTCCCTGAATGCCAAAGCCTCATTTCCATTGATTAAAGGCTGCTATCTGTATTTGCCCAGATTACTGGGACTCACAAAGGAGGACATATCCATGCCTCCATCACAGATCAGTACAGCCTGAGTTGGAACTCTGACTTGGCCAGAGTCCACCTTAGAACCCAGGGTTAGCCCTACTACACCTTTATTCTGAGTACCACCACTTGGAGCCGAACTAGGGGGAACAGTTGCCTTAGGGGCAATGGTGGCTGGATTTGAGTCTTTGGACTTGGTACAATCACTTGTCCAATGGGGTTTCTGTTTACAGATTTTACACCATGGTTTCTTTTGGCCTTTTCCTTTATTAGATTGAGACTCCCCACCAGATGCAGATTTTTAGGGCCCTTCTGAAGACTTCTGGTCTTTACCCTTGTCCACACCCTTGTCAGAGGTTTTGGAATCCTGCTTCTTGGAGTCACCACCTTGGTTCTGAACCTTCTGCCTCACCCTGGTTCTGACCCATTTGTTTGCTTTCTGACCCAATTCTTGGGGAGAGGTCAGATCAGAGTCCACCAGGTACTGATGCAACAGCTGATGTTGACAATTATTATGGATCTGCTCCCTCATAATCAAATTGTATAATCCTTTAAAATCACATACTTTACTGCCAAGTAACCAGCCCTCCAGAACCTTAGTAGCACGATCTACAAAGTCAACCAAGTCTTGAGTCTGTGCCTTTTGGGTATCTCTGAACTTCAACCTGTACTGTTCAGTGGTCAGGCCAAACTCATCTATCAGTGCACTCTTCAAGACTGTGTAATTGTCAGCATCCTCTTCTCTTACAGTGAGGAGCTTGTCTCTTCCTTTGTCTGCAAAGGAGAGCCACAAGATTGCTGCCCACTGCTCCTGAGGGACCCTCTGTACTTGACAGGCCCTTTCCTGTGCAGTAATCAATTTGTGGATGTCATCCCCACTATGGTAGGGTGGGACAATCTTGTTCAGGTTCCTATGGTCATGAGTATGCTCTCTACCTCTAGGGACACTTTTGCTGCCACCATGGGGCTCTAGCCCCCATCTATGCGAAGCTCTCTGGAGCTGTCCAATGCTAATTGTTCTCTCGTGATCCTAAGCTTAGCTTCTTCAAACTGGATCAGTCTGCATTTTCTCTCATAAGAGGACTCCCTCTTCTGGGGGAAAATGGTTCTGTGAGAGACAAAGGTCCCTCGAGATGCACCAGAATGATAAGACTCCAGTGAAGGAGATCTTGATCTTCTTGGCACACCACCAACCCTTCCAGGTGGGGTATAGAGAGGGCCACTGAGGCCTTCTCCCTCACCTTCAGGATGGGTTGGATTTTCCAGGTTAGATTCATCATGATCCTCCTGGTCAGTGTTAGAGTCCTGGTCATAGGTGTTGCCACCTCTTGGCCTTTCCTCTTCTGCTGCCCCACCCACCTTGCCTACCTCATCGGACCCTGGGGTCTTCCTAAGGTCATCTGCAAGTAACATCTGTATGAGATGGTGTGCTGTTGGGCTTTTCCCTGTCTTCAATTTCCCTGAGGAACACATTGTCCCCAACTCTTGGTATGTAATATGATCATACTTAGAGGGGAGAGACCCACTGGGTTCTGCCCTTGAAGATATGACTAATGTGGTGTGGTGTATGCACCTACCTACTCTAGTGAGGCCTACTAAACTCTCTTGAGTTGTTCAAAGGGTATGCTAAGCCCTTGACACACAACTCTAAGTTCAGTAGAACTTACTGTATTCTAGACTTGATTTATATGTACCTATGTACCTATAGTGGTTTTCAGTTAGTCACTCGAAGACATTATCTGGTAAAGCAATAGCAAGCTTGAATCCAACCCTTGCACACCAATGTGAGAAGCTGGCCTGGCATATGCTGTCCACTAGTTATAGTGGGCACCTTGCACCAGTCCAAACAACCCTAATTGATGATATGTTTAAAGACAACCTTTATTGAAAGCTATCCTAGTGGTAGCTATGGAGAGCAGCCTTCAAGCTAAGTCTTGAAGGAGTGTAAAGCATATTGGTTTACCAGATTATAACCTCTTGAATTACTAAATGAAAGAAGAACCACACAAGGTATATATATAAAATATATGTATTTATTTCTAGACACTCTCTACTAACCCCTTTATGAAGTTAGAGAGCAAGGCACACAATAATACAGTTCTAAAACGACAGTAAATAGCACAATATACAATGGGCCCTAGGGGCGGACCAAACCATATATTAAGAAAGTGGTATAAGAACCATGACTTGACTAGACACAAGGCCTAGAGCCTGTAGAATCGCTGGGACCCCAAGGAACCACCCAAGGTAGTGACACAGGGGACCCACGGGGCACGTGTGCAATGTGAGAACACAGCCGCGAGCTCCTTTAGCTTCTATGGGGAAAGTCGCGGTTGGAATTTTAAAGTTTAAGGACACTTAGGAGAGGACTTTGAGCAAACCCCTTTAGACTTAGGGGGTTCTAGGGCCAACACCCACAGGAGCACCGGAGTACTCGAGTTACCTCACCCAGGGAAGCCGGGTGCATAGGTGTCAAATGGTGTCGGGTCGTGTTGTCATTTTCAATGGCGACCTGCTGCAAAGTGCTGCTGCCGGGAAGGAGAGAAGTGTCCGGTGTGATCCAAGCCTGGATCGAAGATCGGAAGAACCTGAAAGCAGAAGGGACAGAGTCTGGATCACTTGCCAGTGACCAGGGGCATGATAGAAGAATGCCCACCGATGTCGGGTGTTTCAGGTGCGAAGAGGTGAAGCTTGACTCTGCAGCCAAGAGGAAACACAAAGGACCAGCTCACTGCACACTCGTGGAGTGTAGGTGGGCAATCTTTGGTGCAAATGCTGCTCGGGGTCAGGGCTACAAGTAACCCAAAGCTCAGCTGTAGGAGTCATTGGAAAGCTGATGCTTCTGCAAATGGTCGCGGTGTCCAGGGGTTCGGGTTGCAGTGTCTTCCACGAGGGATACAGGCCTCAGAATTGCTGAGTGCACAGATCGACCTCCGAGACCACGGAAACCCACCTCCTGTGTTGCAAAATTCTTCGGAGTCCGGCGGGAGCTTCGGAGATACAAACCTGACAGATGCGTCTTTGGCGCCTGCCAAGCAGGGGAGTAACTCCTTTACTCCAAGGGAGATTCTTCAGTCATCCAGTTCAGTGTAGATCATCGAAGTTCCAGGATTCAGTATCAGAGTTTTGTCCAGGTGTAATCTAAAGTCCTGTAGCCAGGGGTTCCTTCTTTATACCCAAGGAAGGGGTTGGACATGCTCTGGGGACCCACCTATGGGAGGGTCAGGAAAGAGGGGTGGCTACACTCATTTCCTTTGTCCAGTTTCACGCCAAAGCAGGGACTGGTAGCCCCTGCAACCGGTTTGAGCTGGACTATGTACAGGGACACCAAATGTGCCCCCAGTGCAGACTTCAAAGCACTCTTGAAGTGCACCTACCCAGCCCTAATACACTAAAGCCTGTCTGGGAGGTGGTGACACCTCCCTGTGACAGGAAACCTATTGTCCAGACCTCCCCTGCCGGAGTTTCGTCCAGCAGCAGGAGGGCAAACTCGTGTCTGTGGCTGGCAGCATCCATTTTGTGATGCCAGGGCTCTGTTAGCTGGTACTGGGTATACCGGTACTGTCATGTCTCTCCCTCTAGAAGGGTGGGATCATACTCCCACACCAGTTACTGGTGTGGGGGTAAGATTCCAAGGTGTTTGACACCAAACACAACATGTTTCCGTGCCGTCATCCCAAAGTTAGCATTTACTGTTTGGTTATAATGCACTTAAGAGTATATGGTTTGGCTGCATCACAAACAACCCCGGAATAAAGGTTCCGAATGCTGCAGAGGGGCTCTGCTCATGCATGGGCACCCTCTCACATAAAACCCAGCAGCCTGCCTTCAGGATTAGTAAGGCCTGCCATAGAGGTGACTGATAGGTTTATATGTGCAGTGATATGGAGAGATATAGTGAATCTATATCTCAGAAAGGGGTGCATGCACCACCTCACTCAGGCTGCAGTAACAGTCCTGTGGTGTCATTTTGGAAGGCTTCCCAGGGGTGGCATAATACATGCTGCAGCCCCTGGTAGGCCTCTGGGGTACCTATACCCTGTGTACATAGTATACCATACATTAGGGACGTATTAGTGTACCCCAGAATCCAAACTGGAGTGTACCTAAAGTGCTGGAAATCAATTTAGAGAGGAAGCAGCTAGGCTGGGGTCCTCGTTAGCAGGGCCCCAGCCAGACAAAAGTCGAAAAACAGTGAAACATCAGCAAAATGTGGGGGTAACTATAAGAAGCAGATCCTACTCTCCCACACACACCTCCTCCCTCCCAGGAAGGCTAGTGAAGTGGTGCATCAAGGCGGTGAGCTTCAAAGGCTTCACCGTCTCTGATATGGATCCAGGCTGTCTCCTAGAGGAGTAAACAGCCCTCCTCCTGCCCCAGGCACATGTGCACCCGAGCAGCCAGTAAAATTGGGTAGTCAGGGGGGATACACAAGGTGAGCTGCTTGGACTGTACACCTATGGAAGACTTTTGCCATTTTTAAAAGTGGCAGAAATAGTGGGTTCTGGGTAGAAAAGGTGACCTACACCCCCAGATGTGGTCACATCAGGGGCGGATTAGCTGCAGAGAATAGCAGCCCATTGGCTACTTGCTCCCACACCCCTAACTCCCCCACATTTAGGATTTAAGGGACACCCCTGACTCCAGAACCTCAGTTCTGATCCAACTTGCATCAAAGAGGACAAAGAAGAGACCTGTGCCTGCACCAACAGGACTTTGCATCATGCAAGAGAGGGATACTCTGCACCTATGGCAACTCTCCAGTAACTGCATGAGACTGAGACTTTTCCTAGGCTGAAGGTCAGTTCCGCCAGACAGAGGGACCCCTTTGAGAGCCAAAAGCTGCTACCTCAGACTCCCTTGGACTAGTCCCCTCCAAACTGCATGTAAATCAGTGCTCCGAATCCAAAGAATCGCTCGCCATCGGGCCCTCGGAAGGTGCACCCAAATGTAGATTGTCCAGTGCAGTGTGGGAACTGTTGTCCTGCCTTCCACGAGGTTTCAGGCCATTATTGTGTTCTCCCACACCACCACATGTTGAAGAAGCTCCCTGCTGAGCTTACCTCTACCAAGGCTTGTTGGACGCCAGCTCGGCAAGTGACCCCTTAACTTGACGCTGCACCTAGAGGACCTAGTGGACACTCCATAAAACTTTCATCTGACACCAGTAGTGATGTAGTTGTCGATAATTCATGCCCTATTCCCTCACAGCACAGTTTCAGGGGTAAAAGCAGCTCTCCCGCAGCTCCCGTTCAGTACCAGGAACAGCCAGGACAACTCTGCACCCAGGGTCCACGGGCCAGGTAAAATTGAACTGACTGCCGTGTCTTAGTCCTGGGGCCCGCAGCACCTTTACCCTGCAAGGGTACAACGCAACTGGACCTGCAAGTGACCGATTGTCACACATGGCTTTTCCCATTGACTACAATGTTACATTTTCACTGTAATAAATTGCACTGATTTTATATTGTTTCACAAATGTATAACTCCAGTTATATGTATGCTATGCTGTTTGTTTTGGTGTCTAAACGAAGATAAAAATACACTCTATTTTTTAAAAATTGGTGTCAGGTTTCTTTAGAGTCGTGTCAATTACTTATCGTTCATGTTGGTACTCTGAAATGCTTAACACATGTTCCTCTAGTAAAGCCTGACTGCTCTTTGCCACACTACCAGGACTGAGCTAAGGATTTATTAGTGTAAATCCAAGGACCATCTTTGGGGTATCGTGAAAGGAATTACATGGAGAGGCCTGACCCCAACACCACATAATACTCCACCTTCCTACATGCTTTATTTCCCACTTCCCTTCCACTTGATAACTAGTCTCCTCTGGATCCATTTTTTGTGTCTTTTCATCTCTTGCTAGTGTCCTAGAACCTTTATTTCATCTCCTTTACATTTCAGCCTTCAGCCTAAAAGATTTCATTGTTCAAGTAATATATTCGTTGTCACATGCTCCTTACGAGCCAGTATTTAACCCCACAGTATTAAAATGAAACCACTGATGTGAAGATGTTCACTTTTTTGACGTTGGTTATTCTAAGGTAATACATTTCTGTAAAGTCATTGCTTAAGTGCACAATATTTAATATTTTATATTTTTAAAATGCCACATCTATTCTAAAGCAACTTTGTCTTCGAATCATGCCTACCCAATATTTGCCCTCACCATTAAGAATCTTACCCAATAGTAAATGCGCCATTTTATTACCATACCCTTCCATTATCTCCCCCCTCCTGGGATTTAGCTTTTTGTGGGGACCCTTATGTCACCATTCTACTGTGCAAATGGGTCGGCCAAATAAGGGCTGCTATTGTTATTACTCTTATTATTGTGATATGTTATTCATAGCAGTTAAATACTGGGAAGTATCCATCTTCTATTTCCTAATTTAGATCCATTTACAATTTATGTAAATGATATACTTGTATTTAACTGTGTTGCTTTTTATTTAGGAGTAAAGTTCATAGATATTAAAAGAAAGAACCATAATATGTCCGATACGTCCACAACAGCTCAGAGTAAATATCAAATTGGTGAAATCATGTGTGCTCTCAGTTTGTTCTCATCAATTATCCTGAAGCAAGGCAATGTCTACGTTCCACTTTTTATAATGAACCCCCATCTTTCTTTATCCGATCATGCTTAGCATGTGCCCTGAGGGAGCAGGCAAGAATCATTGCTGTTTTTTATATCCTTACAACTTTTTCCCTCAAGCACACGATCATATCTTGAGATTAGGTGTTCAAGTCATACCCAAAGTTCAATAATTTTTCAAAGTCTTCTTTATTCGATAATTTTGCTCTTAATCACGCAGTTCTTCCATTCTAGTCAATTATGTTCCAGCTTACACATGATTCGTTAACCAGCTTCATCAGGGCTCTCAACATTTGAATCATAGTCTTTCAATACTCTAAAACGATCAATTTCTCAAATATCCACATCTATGTCTTAAAAAAAAGTGGCAATATCATCACTTGCTCCACTCGTCTGGAAAGTTAACCTCCGTACGTGTTCCAGAGGTCCAGCCCTTCCTATGGTGTGCGTGTCCCAACATAAGCTGCTCCTATTTATTAATGTCCTTCGTTCAAATTGTGGCAGTAAACTACCATTTATGAACACCAATTTTTGTGACAAGATGTGCCTTTGTGCTAAAAATTAAGATTGATATGTCCTAACAGTGATAACATGTACTGTAACATTGCTAGAATTCTACAGCTGCATCACATCCCCAAAGTGCTACTCTTAATTATGTCATGCATAAGACTTCAAACATTTGTATGTGTGCTAGTTGATTTATTAAAAATTGGCTAGTAAAATAACTTTCATTGCAGATAATTTAATAATTAAAAAATATTTCCAGTATCAAATAACTTATAGAATTTAGTTATTCCGGCTCCTATGGCTTGTAGAGTCTTAAGCAGAAAAAATGTAAAACAATGAGTTTATTTACCTGGCATTACATGCTCCTAGTAATTCACTGACATATACTGCAAAGCTATACAATCTGTGTACTTTCACCTTTGTAAAACAGATAGTGTATCATGGAACAAATTGTTACTAAAGCAACAAGGCATCATAAAACTACCGTTTGCTGCATCCAGCGTGGAAGCAGAATTTTATTTGACAATCATTAAACACAGTCTTCTCTATCACATCCCATGAGAGGGTGAAGGTTAAATTCGGAATGATTATTTTTTTTACGGGTAAACATAAAACAAACAATTCTTGGAAGTAAATCGGGAAGCTGCTTGTGAGGAAGGTTTATTTTAAAATAGCAACATAAACAACTTAATTACCTTTGGTAACGCTCTTACTGCTGGATCCTCTAACTGCTGATTCTTCACCTGTAATATCACCAGCTGTCAGACTGGATCCAGAAGATTTTTTAGCATAGCCATTCTATGCCGGTAGGTGGCATTGTGCAGCTCTGTGTCAATCCCTCTCCACCCCTAAGTGACAGCTGGAGCCACATATGGGTGCCTTTCAAGCAATGTCAATGTCAAATGTTCTTGTTAAGCGCACATATCACCGGGGAGGTCTCATGGTGCCAAGCAGAACTTCAGCAGGAAGACGATGTAATTACCAGAAAGAGCCAAGTCGTTAATTCTCTTCAAAAGCATCTATGATCAATTATGGATAGAAGATGTGATGGTAGCTTATTCCAAAGCTTAGGGGCCAGATAAGAAAATGATCGACCACCGTTTCGGGATGTTCGAATACGTGGCAAGACAAAGTGGAGTTTGGTGCTGGATCTTAGGGGTCTGCCGGGCTTGTACCATTGGAGTATCTTGGCTAGATATCTAGAGCCGGTATCATACAGGATCTTGTGTGTGAGGCACAGAATTTTAAAATGTCCTCTCTGCCGCACCGGAAGCCAATGGAGAGTTTTAAGGTTGGGAGCAGAGGGCGATCTGGGTGGGAGATTTAGAATGAGTCTGGCAGTGGTATTCTGAAGAATCTGGAGCTTGGAAAGCAGATCTTCATTGAGTGCAACCAGCAGTGCATTCCCATAATCCAGGCGGCTGATAATAAGACCTTGCACCAGAGGTTTCCTGGCTTCAATGGGTAACCATTTGAAAATTCTGCGGAGCTTACGCATGATCCCATAGCAAGTGCCGAGTACCGTGTTAACATGAGTTATCATGGACAGTGTGTTATCAATGGTTACTCCAAGGTTGCGCACTGCTTGCTTGGGAGATGGACATGATCCCAATTCCGAGGGCCACCAGTCATGAGACCAGTGTTCCTCCGCTCTACCAAACAGAATAATCTCGGTCTTGCTGCCATTAAGTTGTAATTTATGCCTGCCCATCCAATTATTCACATGGACCATACAGTTTTTAAAACGGGATTTTGTGTCCACATAATATGGACCAAAGGTGATAAGTAATTGAGTGTCATCAGCGTATGACACTGTTTCAAAACCATATGATCTAATGATACCTGCCAACGGTGTTAAGTAGAGATTAAACAGCATAGGGCTGAGAATGGAACCCTGTGGGACACCTACACTTACTGGTCGACTGCATGAGGATATAGAGTCAATAAGGACAGTAGTTGATCGGTCCGTTAAATAGTTCTCAAGCCATTCCAGGGCCTTCCCCCTGATTCCCACCTCCCAAAGTCGATGTTTCAAGATGCTATGGGAGATGGTATCAAAGGCCGCGGATAGGTCCAGAAGGACCAACATTGCTGATTCTCCAGTGCAAGCCTGATGTTATCGGTGATCTCTACAACTGCAGTTTCCGTGCTATGAGCAGCACGGAAACCGGATTAGGAAGGGTCAATGCGGCCATGGGTCTCAAGGTGGGCAGTAAGGCGTTTATTGACTAGATGTTCTAATACCTTCCCAAAATAAGATAACAAAGAGATGGGACAGTAATTAACTGGTAGACTGGGGTCTGAAGTAGGTTTTTTAAGAATAGGCTTAACTTGGGCATTTTTCCATCGAGTGGGGACCCTGGCTTGTTCCAATGACATATTAAAGATTTCAGTTAGTGTGTTTGCGAGTTGGGGCATAATTTTCGTACGAGAACGGGGCAGAAGGGGGTCCACAGGACAACCTGATTTAATCTTAGTTAAGCCTCCTAGCACTTCATTAACAGTTAGGGGTTCAAATTCCAACAGCAGAGGCACATCATTAGATTCTGGCTGTAGGGGTGGCGAGGACAGGCTGTTAATCTGCTGATGAGGATCTGTGTTGCCTTGGGAAAAAGATGAGTAGATGGTTCTAACTTTATCATCAAAAAAGAAGATACAGAGTCTACCCATTTTTGTGTAGGGGGATAGAAGACTGCTCTACATGGGGAGAGGTAAACTCTTTCAATATTTTGTTGAGCTCTTTACTGGAGTGAGCTGCATTATTTATCCACTGAGTCAGATACAACTTTTTTTGCCAGTTTAATGTTCTTTATGTAGGTGTGGTGAAGCTGTTCATATTTCCTTCGATCTGCACCAGTTTTAGTTTTCCTCCATTGGCGTTCAGCTGTTCTACAAAATTGTTTATCAATTTTTAATGTTGCCGTAAACCATGACGAAGCTATCCCTTTAATTTTAACCCTGGCTAGAGGGACAACCCCGTCCGATGTGGATGCAATGGCATCTTCAAAGGCAATTGCGGCCTGTTCCAGTGTCAATATGACGTACCTGCTGCGGGTTGAAGTGGACTGAAAAGGCATCAGGGGTTAATTTGCGCCAGGGCCGAATTAAAATGGATTTATTGTTTCCACGATATCTTAAAAAGTTCATGGGCATACAGAATTTTAATAGGAGGTGATCGGTCCACAGTAGTGGTACAGATGGCTCGATTGTCAGTTTGGTAGAGTTAGTAAATAATAAGTCTAGGGTGTGTCCAGCTTGATGGGTGGGTCCTACTACCTTCTGGGCCATTCCCAGTGTTTCCAATGTTCCAACCAGCTGGTTTGTGTCTGGATCAGACAGTTGCTCGGCGTGATAATTAAAATCTCCAATTAAAATGAAATTATCTGTGGCTAATACATGTGGTACAACCAATTCCAATAGTTGATTCACAAATTCCGCTTTTGGACCTAGGGGTTTGTAGACTAAGGCTCCTCTCCATGTTGCCGAGTCGGGAGTGCTACTCTTAAAAATTAATATTTCCAACATCTTAGTGGTATAGGATTCTACAGTAATAATCTCAAAGGGGGCCTTGGTTGCAACTGTGATGCCTCCCCCTCTACCTGCTTCTCTGTCTAATCTGACTAGATGATATTGAGGGGGAATAGCTATAGAGACATTAGGAGAGGTGTGACTGTGGAGCCATGTTTCAGTAATAAAACAGATGTCAGGATCTTCGGCCTCCAAAAGGCTCCAGAGTTCTAATGCGTGTTTAGAGATGGACCGTGCATTAAGATATAGTGCCGTTAGTGGTTTGGGGGCTGCATTTGTGTCAGCGGCATCCAGACATCAGTTTCTTTATGAATACTGTCCGGACGTACATCCCAAAAAACTGTTGTTGTACCAGTGTGCATATGTCTAATTTGGGATATTTTTTAGATGGAAGAGTCCATTCCACCCAACCAAGAGGCAGGAAGGCAGTGGGAATTCTGCAGCTATATATAGTATCCACCAGAAAGAAAGTTACTGAAAATAAGTCAATTTTCCCTCTGAAGGATACTTCTAACCACAGATTCCTCACCTGTAGAATAGATTCCAAAGCAGTACCTACCCCGGTGGTGGGATGACTCAGACCAAAGGTCCCACAGCACCGAACGGCCAAAATGCTCTTCCTGTTGGACCTGGCTGGCCAAGCAGTAGTGTTTCGTGAATATGTGCACTGATGCCCATGTTGCAGCCTGACAAATATCCAGGACAGACACTTTGTGTGCCAACACAGTGGTAACAGCTTTGGTCATGTGGGAATGGGCCCTCAACCATTCTGAAGGCTGCTTCTTGACCATCGCGTGACGTATCTTAATGCAGAGGACTATCCACCTTGACACTTTCCTTTTCTGCAGTGTCTTGCCTTTCTTTGACCTGTAGAACCCCACAAAGAGCTGATCATTCACCCAATAATCTTTAGTATGATCGATGTAAAAGCTCTTTTTGGGGTCCAAACAATGGACTACCACCTCCTCTTTCGAGCGGTGAAGTGGGACGAAGAACACCATAAGAGTGATGTATTGTACAAAGTGAGAGAGAGTCACAGTCTTCTGTAAGGCCCGCCGTGCCATTCCTCAGCACCAATCTGTCTGGAAAGAAGGTCGTGTAGGGCAGCTGAACTGATAAATTAAAGCTCACTCACATAACAAGCTGAGGTTATTGTGGTGAGAAAGACTGTCTTGAGGGCAAGAGGCATAGAGGAAGTCTGTGCCATGGCTCAAAAGGATGGCACAAGAAAAGTGCGCATCAGAAAGGGTTTAGGAGCATCATCACAACGAGTTTAAGAGGCATCACAAAGGATTTAGGAGGAAACTTGTAGATCACACCTTTGAGAAATTGCATCACAACAGGTGATGTGAACAAGGAGTGTTGGTCTGGTAAACTCAAAATCACAGAAAGGGTCGTCAGATAATCTTTAACATACTCACTGCAAATTCTTGCTAGGCCACAGAAAAAACGAACAGCAAGACATCCGACAGTGTGGCCTGCAAGGAATCTATATTGCAGGTGTGACACCAGGCCACAAACTTGTCACAGTGCCGGGCATACACAGTCGTAGGAAGATGCTTGGCCGCCAGGATGACATCCTGTACTTCGGGATGGTGATCTACAGTAGTCAACTGCCACAGCTCAATCTCCATTCTTGAAGGTGTAGATTGCGCAGGACTGGATGCAGAACCCTGCCCTGCTGCTGTGACAGAAGATCCTTCTGAAGCAGCAGCTTGATTGGAGGACAGATGCTCATAACCAGACGTTCTGGGTACAACACTCTCCTAGCTCAATCCAGAGTCACTAACATAACTTGAGCCCAGCCTTTCCTGATCTTCCAAACTCAGGGCACCAGAGTTAGTTGCCGGAAGGAGTACAGGAGTCCCGTGCTCCTCTGGAGGCAGAATGTATCTCTGAGAGAGAGCCTTTTGGGAAACTTCAATGTGCAAAAGCGATGACAATGCACATTCTCTGTGGTGACGAGATCGCACTAGGCATCTCCTCATTGCTGGGGGAATGCCCTGTGCCACCCCTCGGTGTAACTGACATTCGTGATCTGCCATGGTATTTCGAGATCCTGCTCATGATCAGGGAGATGCCTTAAAGCTACAGCCAACTCCAGGGGCATAGCACCTCTTGGCATGGGACATAGAACCCCACTTTGTCCTGCTTGTTGATGTACCACATTGCAGGATTGTTCTCCGTGAGAACCTGAACCAGCCTCCCCTTTGATGGATGGCAGGAAGACTTTGAGCGCTAAGTGAATGGCCTTCAACTCCAACAGGTTGATATGGAGATGGGTCTCACCAGAGACCAGAGTCCCCTGATCTTCACCTCTCCCAGATGACCTCCCCAGCCCAGAAGTGATGCATCTGTCATCACCATCAGCTCAGAGTGGGGTAGTGGGAGGGGTCTTCAGCTGGTCCAATTGTAGTTGAGCAGCCGCAACTGGATGGAATATGACAAGTTTAATTGGTGCTGGGCACACTGAGACTTCAGATCCCACTGAAGAGCCCACATGAGCCATCTGGCATGGCCGACAAGCAGGATACAGTAGGCTAAGAGGCAAAAAAGCCTACGAGCCACTCTCACTGAGACCCAGTACAGAGGTTGAAACATCGAGATCATAGGCATCGGGATCCCGAATGGCTCTGATAAAAGGGAGCCTCTGAGAGGGACTCAGGTGTGACTTTGGCAGGTTGATTGTAAACCTCAGTGATGTAAGGTGTGTCATCATCTAGAGGTGATTCATGACTGACTGTGGCTAGCCTGCCTTTAACAGCTATTCATCGGATTAGGGGAAGACTCGTACTGCCAACTAAAGCGGCTTGGATGCTGCTGCAGAAGAGGCTTGGGACTGGGAAGTTCACTGTTCCAGAAGACCTGAACTTTGTCTACTGTTTCCCCTATCCTGATTCTGAAAGGGTGGCTGTTGTTGGGGTGGTGGGCCTTGATGCAGCTTGATGGTGACACGCATAGTGATGCCACGAAGGGGCAAAATTGATGGGGATACTTCCGTGCCAATGTGGAACTACCGAGAGAGCACTCAGTGGCTCTACTCTCTTTGAAGTGCTTTAGATTGGAGTCCGCCTTCTCACTAAAGAGGTGAGGCCTGTCAAAAGGCATATCCACGAGTGACTCCTGAACGTCACACAAGAAGACCATGGATCTCATCTAGTGCCGAAAGCCATGCCTTAGCGGTTGGTTGTGTCTGGGCCTGATCAGATGACGTACTTGGTCGCATGCTTGCCATCTTGAATGGTCTGTACCAAATCAGCATAAACTTCTTCTGGGACTGCTGGTAAGATCTCAGTGAGCAAATTCCATAATATATGGAAGTACCTTCCCAATAGTTGCCACTGACTGACCAGAGGTAAATCTTCCCAAATGCCTCATTTCTTTTTGACTCCCAATCTGGGAAGTATTAGGAAAATAATTGTGGTTAACCCTGCTAGTGGAGGTCTGTACTACCTGGCTCTCAGGAGTAGGGTGCTGTATCAGGTTGGCAGGGTCACGAGGAGCAGGTCTGTGATAATGCGCCACCTGTCTGTTTGCAGGTGGACAAGGAGCAGGGTTTAGCCCAAGTGACCATGAGGGTATTGGCCAGGTGAGGATTGTCCAGATTGTATCACTTCTGTGAGGATGTTGGTTATTACCTCAACGCAAGGCAACTACAAACATAAAAACTTCAGCCTGCCGGGTACTGACCACAGTGAATGAAGCAGACTATTACATGGAGAGGCCAGGGAGCAATCCAGCCCCATGTCTGGAGAAGTGTCCAGCCTACAAACCTCTGGTAGGTTAAGATAAATGATGTCATCATATTGTGGAGAGAATTCATCCCCACCTTTGACATTAGTTCTATCATCACCTAAAAACGGTTGGCTTTGGTCAGAGTACAATCTGAACAGTTGTTAAAGTAATGGTAGGCGGCCCCAAGGTGAAGGCACTGTCTTACCAGAGTCAGAGTGTATAGGAGCAGAGTGCTTTGGAACTGTGCCAGGACATGGCTTCAGCCGAGGTTGGGCAAAACAATGAGATTGACATCCTACTCTGGCATTGGCTTCACCCGAGGTTGGGCAAAACAATGGGATCGACATTCTACTCTGGCATTGGTGCCTGTGTCAACACAGCAGGAACCAACATAAATTGTGCTGCCGGGCTTGAAGTAGGAGCTCAATCCGTAGCAGGTTCAGGTGGCAGATGGTGCTGAGGGTGATAACAGAACCAGGAATTAGGAGTGCATCAAAATCAGCTGCACAATCGGCTCCTCATTAGGAGACTGGGAATAAGATCGCGGGGCACGGTGACGGCTTTGCATCTTCTCAGACGGAGAGTGGCGAGACTCTGACGAGGCCTACTTGCACTTCTTGTGCTTGTTTTGCAATTTTGGCTTCCCAAAGACTTGGACCTCAATGATAGCCTGTCATGGGATGGGCCCAGAGAAAGGGAAGGAGTCCTTGTCCTTGTCCCTGACTTCAAGTGGGAGCAGTCCATACCTCACTCCCTGAGATGCCTGGCAGCGTACAGTGTGACTTTGCGTTCACAGATCACCTTCCGGTGCACCAGGTCACACTCCTCACACAACTAGGAGTCGTGATCCATCACAAACACCCGAGAGACACCTTGTGGGAATCTGTTACAGACATTTGTTTGCAACATTCTATAGAAAGCTTAAATCCTGTAGTTTTGGCTTATTCCCTTGCACACTGGAAGAATTTTGAAGAGAAGAGACTCGCTACTGACAAGAAAAAGTAAGAGCTTGCTCCGAATCCACGTATGAAGGCATGGAAAGAAAGGAACTGACAGCGCACTTAGGTAGCGCCTATATGTGGCTCCAGCCATCACTTCTGGGATGAAGCTGGGTCAACGCACTCAACCTACTGGTGCACAGGGGATATGCAGAAAAATGCTGTTTATCCAATATGGCATCTGGGTATATTTTACAGGTGAGGGATGTGCAGTCAGAACTATTAATCAGAAAACATTGATACTTAAAAAAAAATATGCTCATTAAACCATGACAAAATTAAAGTTAAGGATGACTTAAACTTTGGCAATGGCAATTATCTGATAACTCCAATGTTTGTTTTAGCTCATTTGCGCCATTGCAGGCAAGTCTGAAAGAACTATTTTAATAATTTGAATTAGAATGGTAACACCATCTGTGACATATGTTCAATATGTTGATGGCAGTTATTGTGTTTATACCACTAGTCCATATCCCAAGGATCAGAAGAATCAATCAAGGTTGTCAGTTTTTATGTATGGTATAGTCCACTCTTATGTGGTCATTTTCACCTGCTGAGATCAAAGTTCATCACTATCCTACCACTTTCATAAGTGGCCCTCTCACATATAACGTGTGAGGGAAATTTTCCAGGAGTCCCTGGTCAGTCAGTGATTGCTGGGCTCAGATTGTATCAACTAGAGCCATTTATCACTTGTATTCAGGGCTTAATCCTACCATTGGATCCAAAACTGGTTACCAAGCACACTCCTTTAGCACTTTACGTGCATGGTAGCGAAGTTAAGCAGTCCCGAGCTTACTCGAGGAGCTGGTGTGGGAAAGGGACTCAGAACTCAATAAACATCAAGTAAAAATCAATAAACTGGTATCCAGTCAATACTTGAGTTTCGGAAAACAAGAAGTAAGTTAATGCTACTCATTGTGGAAAAATAGATCGTACATAAGTTACAGATAGCGCTAATTATGGAGATCCACTTAGAAACAGTACCCTCAATGGTTTGGGGACAATATGGAAAAACAATGGAAAACAGTACCGCTATGATTTGGGGACAGTTCCTTTAGACAATGGCATTGGCCTTACTCCCAGTGGGGAGGAATCACAGTAGGACGTACTGGAGAGAATCTTGTGGGATTTGCTCTTTCCTTTAGCCACAGTTCTCAGCCTGAGTCCAGCCCAGCCAATGGGATCTCGATGTGCGATCAACACCAGTCCAGGCCACCACCTGAAAGTCACAGCAATGCCAGCACCAGTCAATCAGAGGTGTACTGGGTGTCTCACAGTCACTGAGATATTGCCCCTTCTTTGTGAGCAGCCTCAAACCTCAATCCCCTCCCAGACAAGCAGGCACCTTCTCCTCCCCTGAAGCGGTGATACTACACACTTAGAGTTAATCTTGACTTCAATTGGCACTTGAAATATTTCTTGGAAGTCTGACTGTATCTGACAGTTCGTCATAGCACTTTGTCACTTCTCGTGATAGATCCCAAATGGGAATTCTCCTCCTGGTGGGTTCCTGGACATCGTAAGCACAAGTGCCCATTCGGCCACAATTGGGTAGACACATCCAGGCCTCCAGACAATCTCATAGCTTTTCTATGCACGTTGCACCCCATGTCATAGTCATAGTTTCCCTCCGCCTTGCCCTTCACAGCCTTGACTTCTTCTGAACAGCATCTTCTTCATGTGCGGCCACCTCCAGCTCACTCCTTCAAAGTCAGTTTCAGGCAGCCCATTCTGGCAGGCTAGTCAACTCTTCCCTAAGTTACTGGTTCCACACATGGAAAGGGGAGTTGGCACTCAACACCCGAACCCTGAGGCTCAAAAGAACCTCCCGGCCAGGGAGACCACAGGCTTCTGGTCAGGAAATCTTGAGACACTGAAAGGCAGTTCAGTTCTGTTAAACATTCTGGGCAGTTCTACCCTTGCTGGAGTTCCACACAGACTGGTCCAGCCATGGTCTTTGTGACAAGTGTGAGCAGGAAAGCAGGGGGGAGCTCGAAGTCTCCTCTCAGGAGCAACCCGCAGTAAAAGCAAAAAGGCAAGCCAGGCTACCCAAATAACTATATCTTAACCTGTGGGGGTAGCCTTACCAAGAGAACAGTGGGTCAAGAAGGGAAAAGGGGAACTCTCCAGCTTCAAAGGGGCTCCTTTGCAAATGTTCTTTTCTAATTTTAATTACACTCCTTGCCTGACCTAGATATATCTGGAATGTTCTGGAGGGAAGCCCTGCAATGTATATATCTGTTGTCTGGAGTATGCAAGCCTCCATCTTAGGTACTACCGAACTATGCCTGATATAAAATGAAACCCACAGAGGCTGTAGCCACATTCAGTGTTTGCTTTCTACATGCTTCCTTTACATACAAGTAATGTGAAACCACACACAACATATACACACACTGCACTCATAAACAGCATCCATACACCTCATGGATGGGCAAAGAACCCAGTCACAGGGGACAGGCAGACTAATTAGTGAGGCCAGTAACCTGCTTTCCTAAGCAGGTAACTGGAAGAAGGCCTGCCTTGCACTATAATCACTTTGAAAGGGAGTCGGGCTTGGTGTGCCCACCCGACCACAGAGCCCTGCTCTTGGTCTTACTCTCGATAATGGAAAGATCCTCCCGTGTGCAGAGGCGGGGGTCAAAAACACTGTAACTTGCTATAGGGACTTTGAAAATGGGTACTTGCTTTCCGCAGTCATGCAGGGAACCTTTCTCCATATGTAATAGCTAACCATGTATTATGATACCAACATGGGATTCTTGTAACATGATAAACCATGTTGTGCACAAATCTAATGACCTGTGTCACCCAAAATCATAAAATACATATTAGAGAAATCCCCTCAAATTCCCTATATCATACATTTTATGTATAGTATAAGATAGATGGTATTTTAATGTTTGTAATATACTGTACACACACTATCACCATAGTTCTTTTTTGAAGTCTTGGTCTCTTACTCCCTGTTATGAAATACATCATGTAGAATACACATATGTAGAACAAAAGTGGAATTTATTGTAGGGAAATAAACAGGGGAATATGCAGTGTGTAATTTGTTGCAGACATATATGTTAAACAGTTCAAATTAAGTCACTTTTAAAACCAGCTGCGAGTTAGAATAGGTGTGTAAGTTGTGAATTGATTCCTATATTCTTGTAATGAAACTCGAGCAGGCCAATACATATACACACTTGTATAAATGCCTCCTTATCAAGTAGGTAGGAAATAAGTGAATTTACAAAGAAAAGGTTACAAAGGAAGCGACCTGAAAAGCCTTTTTCCCTTTACTTGTTTACAGCATTTGCAATTCCAGCCTTTGACACTTTTCGCTGGCCAAGTAATCCAGCAAGGTAACATCCAACTCAACTGTAATATGTTATTACAGTATAGTAGCTATGTCATTTTCTTATATAGATAAGTATTGATGTCACAACGTAACGGCAAAAGAGAAATTAAATACATGTCCGTTAACATGTAAAATGTTTGTGAAGAACATAATTACCAACAAGGCATCCTGGTGCTAAGACTGCAAAAACCTATGGATTTAGACAGTAATCAGATACGTTGTAAGCATCTTGCTGAAAACGAAATTATCGCAAGTAAGGCATAGATGAGAAGGGAGAAATTTCCCTCCTAATTTTGAATTAAGGACCGTTGGGGAAGTTAATAAGCAGGCTTCCGCTGATCACAAATTCTGCACAGGAACGTTAACAATGAGCAGATCCTTGATGGCAGATGGGTTATTCCATAAATTACATTGTGGCATATGCAAAGTACTTTGAATTTAACTTGTTTCCTGACTGGCGACCAATGTAATTGACTAAGGTGGTGAGAGACCAAGACTTATTGTGGTAGATTCAACATTACTCCGACTGCCATATTTGGAATGCTCAGAACTGTTTTCAGTGGTGGGTTTAGGAAGTGCCAGATATAATACATTACAGTAAACAAGGTAAAAGCCTATAATTGTCCAGATCACTGTAAATTTCTGATCTGCGTACAGTAACGACAATATTTCCCTTAATGCTCACAAATGTAAGGAACATGACACTGATGGGGTTCAAATCTGTGCTGAACAGTCTTGTTTATTGTCAAACATAAACCCAAGGTTACGAACTGAGTCTGCTCGAGTGGGACAATCTCCCAATGTTGTAGGCCACCATGCATGTGCCAAACACACTGGGATCCTCCTAAGATGAGAACCTGTGTATTTCCTGCATTAAGCTTCAGGCCGTTCTTTTCCAGCCATGAAGCTATTTCTTTCATACAATAAATTAATCTGTACTGCATCAGTGAGGTATCGCATTCATGTTTATGATTAGTTGGGTGTCGCCTTCATAGGTCATTAGGTTGAATCCGTACTAACTGATTATACGGGCCAGAGGGCCACGTAGATGTTACAAAGGGTTGGACTCAAGAGTGACCCTTAGAGACACCACAGACAATTTAGAATAGGGTGATATATGATGTGACAATCTGACAGCCTGGCAGTGATTCTTTGGAAAGGATGTAAGCTAGTCGCAAACCAACTCTTTTACCCCTATTTCATTCACCGGGAGACTTGTATGCTTTGTAACTCTACGTTGAAGTCTGCAGATTGATACAATAGGATGAGAGCTGCCACTCCACCCCAGCCTGGATCATCTGCAGCCGGTTCATCACAGTAGAAGTGCTAGTTCTGTGCCATGGTAGGCTTGGCATAACAGCTAAAATGAATCATGGACAGCAATGTCAGGTAGAAACCTTGAAAGCTGGTTATCCACCAGCTTTTCTGCACCTCTGACATAAATAGTAACAGAGATTTGCTGGAAATTGCTGAAAATCATTGGATTCGCTGTTGTTTTCTTAGGTAGGGTCCTTATAACTGCCTTCTTCCATTCCTTCTGAACTACTGCTGTACTAAATTACTTATTTATTATTTCTGTTAATACAGGAGCAAATGCACCCATCGATAGATGGAAAATGTTAACATGGAGCCTAACATTACCTTTAAGGCTAGCTCTTTTACTTCCATCACTGATAATGTAAACAATTGTATCAACAATGTATCCGTGTTTTCTGATTTGACAAGAGAATTATGATCGGGCACCAGATTGGACTCAACTGATAACATATTAAAAGTATCATCAATTAGTTTAAACTTAGCATAAAAATACTGAGTCCTTGATTCACATAATTTTGCACTCCATGCAAGCGAGGTACTGCAGCAAATAGGGCTGGATAACTCATTCACAATTTTAAAGACCTCCTTAACCCTGTCATTAGCCATTGTGGTTCTGCTTGGCTAAAATGTTGCCTTTGCTTCCTTAATCATTTTTTGGTATTTTCTTAGAGCCTCCACATAGCTTTGCATCCTGCATTGTAGGCCTGGCACCAATCCCGCTTTAGAGCCTTACATTCCCGTTTATAAGCTCTAAGATCTTCATTATACCAGGGAGTCCAAGGTATCCTTTGAAAGAACTTAACCGACTTTGTGGGGCTAATTGATTCATAGCCAGTTAGTTGTGCCTCCCCACACACAGCTCCTTAAGTTGAGACCCTCACGAGTGAGTAGCCGTGCTTTACAAACCCTGATTGAGTTCATTGATTCACATCTTGCATCAGGCAAATCAAATCTATCATGGCTGGAGCAAATTTAAAGCAAAATATTCATTTCTAGAGATGTCGTACACGTGTCCTTTGGTTGCACTGACTCTGTTGTTTACTCTAGCCACTAATATGCATAGAAGGTATTGGCTATCTCTGTCATTAGCTGCAACGCATAAAGCCTCTTTTAATATGTTACCGTTTACTCGCACGGTTTGTCATTCACTTTAACAAGAAAGATAAGGAATGGCCCGTTGAATACAGCATATTCAGACGTTTCTATTTCATGACACAGAAAAGAAATTATCATGGCAAGAAATTAAGACTGCAATTTTTCCATTATTTGTAACTGTACGTCTCCATTAACATAAGCAGAAGCGAAGGGCATATCATTGTGTATTTATTTTGTTTTAAAACAGTTCCCGTGCTGCTCTATTGAGGGCAGGGGTTTATGCTGTCAGGTTTGTGATTTTATAACTGATTCCCAAGAGAATTAAAGTAAAGTAACCTTTAAATGAGGTGCAATATTAACAAACGTTGAAATATGTTTTCTTTCTTACTAACAGATCCCTTTGTTTTGGGGGAATGCTTAGTTAAAACGGTAGTGGAAAATAAATAAATAGCTTTATTTTGTGCACATTGACCTGCAAAATGGCCTTTGGTATAAAAGGAATGATATCCTTTCCTTGGTCATTCCCTTCTAAAAAATGTATTAATTTTCACACAGCCTAAGCACTGTCCACATTTAACTTTCAGAGTTAATAGGAGGGTTAAGGCTGGGTACAGAGGCACACATTTCAAATTGCTTTTAAAAGCTCAACATGGCTGAACAAAATAAAAAAGTTCCACTGCCTGAGGTGCTTGATGGGAACTCTCAACAGTCAGAAAACACTGTAACTTCCCCAGTAATTTAAGTTAACAAACTGGGAAGTTAACAAATTGGGGAGAGGAGTTCACCTAACAGGGCGGTCGACCTCGAATCTGGGGAACTGGGTTCGAGTCTCGGCAATGACGCTAAAACATCCTGTGATTATGGGCAAATAACTTAATCTCCCGGTGCGTAACAAAAACATGAATGTGTCCTCATGTAATTCAACTGGTGCTATGTAAAGAGCTCTGATACCCGATTCGGGTCAAGTTCGCGCCATGTAAAATCAGTAAGAAATAAAAAAAAAACTGATACTCACTGTTTGGGTTAAGGGTTTTTAGGATGGGAGATTCAGAATCCCGAGTGATAAAGTCATGCTCAACAAACATTACACACCAGTATCTCTAACTCGTGGCCATGTGTCTTCAACTCACCACATTTCTAGGCCCTGCAGAAATTACTTTACATTCCTTTTGAACTCCAGTGGCCTCCTATTGCATCACTCTGCCTTAGACCTCGATGAATGGGGTCATTGTACTTTCGATTTGAATAACCTTTAAAATTTGAAGCTGCACGAGCAGCAGTGACTGATGCAGCTGCAAACGTTCAGCTACTAAAACCAGCAAGCATGTATAGTCATATATGGTTAAAGTACATTAGTTCGAAAGTAGTCCACGGGAGTTGCAAACAGAAACACAAATGCAACACCAAGCTCCCCCTATTTGGCGCCCACGGGCACATCGATCTGTGATTCTAAACCTGATTGTCTCATTAACAATGCTCGAGTTATTGTATCACCATATTGTCTTTGAGTGCCGCCTTCTATAGATCCCAGCCTGTCAAGGGCCTTCCAGAATGGGAATTGGGATTCATTTCCTCCCTCTTCCAGTGGCCCCCAGACTAAAGGGAGGCCAGTGACTGAGTTGGCAGGAGGCCAAAAAGTGCGAATGAATGGCCGTGAAGTCTGAGATCACATCAATCCACACAGACAGAGGCTTGACCCTCCCTGTGAAATTACATGACTGCCAGTAGATAAGTAACCTTATTTCACGTCTTTCTTGTTGCAGATGACGGGAGAAGCTGCAGTGGAGCGCCCGGCTGCCCGGCAGAGACAGGTATAACTCAGCCCTCCAGTTACATTGGTGGCCTTCAGCCTGTTTGATGAACATTTTCTGCTTAGTGAACAGAATCATGCATCCCTCTCTGGTGCCCTTCTATCCTTGTCCTATGTGGGCGTCCCAATAAATTCAAGGTTCCCCGAGTGATTGATTACTCCTGTATAGCGCAGAGAAAGTAGTCCACCGCTTTGAAGTGCTTGTCCATCTATCTTACACATATGCTAAGCTATCCTTCAGTGCATAGAATCCATTCGAGGTTGTATTTCAAGCTCAGTAACCCCAGGAGTAGGAACCACCAGCGCCACCTTCCACTGATTCATGCTAGACCCCCGTTACCCTCCCTCAAGCCCACACTGGACACCAAATTCCTTGTGGTCCCTGAAGTCACCAAAATGCTGCATTTGGCACCAGAAACTATTCACAATACAGCTCTGAACGTGTGCAGCTGTACATCAGCTTTCAGCAAGGAGCCCTGCGTAGGAGAACCTTGAGCAGGATAGGAATCAACGAGTGGCGGTGCAGCAGCAGGGAAGTACTGTCAGGAGTTCCTAGACTCACTCTCATCTTTGCATAATGTGCGAATTTATATGAAATGTCATGCGCTCTAACAAAAACAGGCTTTTAATAGCGCAGTTTATTACTGAGGTTCCTCACATTACTTCCTCTGGTAACATCTTAGCATCATCATGGAGACAAGGCCCATCTGAACAAATACACATCCTTACAATACAGTGTCACACTGTTCACTCTCTGTTAAAATGATTCAGTTACATAAGCTCAAGTTCTGAAATGCACCACTTGAGAAACCATGATTACTCAGAGGAGCGTAATGACGTAATGATGGGAAGCTTGCATAATAAATGTAGCACAAATTTCTCACAATTATGCGAATTACGCTGGCGTAATTTCAATTTCACCCAAGTCTACTTTAAACATGGCACACTCAACCAAAGTAAGTGTTGTGAAGGGAGCCACTGTGGTGGAGGCCCCGTCACAGAAGAGAACTCCCGACCAGGCAGGTGTGGGGCTCCAAACATGGCGGATGGTCCTCTGCCAGGTTGACGAAGGTTATGACCTCCACTCCTCTTCTGGGACTACAGATAACCCACTAAGGCCTGAAAAGGATAGTTTTTTTAGAAATTCTGTTTACCTGTGCCTAAGCTGTGACTGCCACAAACTATTCCTGTCAGGCTCCCACTTCATGTTGTGACTATAATTAGATTTTTCCCAGCTCAGCACAATCTTTGACTGTCATTAAGCCATGCCTGGAGGACAATAGCCCTTCAGGTGCAGCTACCCTGTTCTGGGGTCCCTAGCGGCAGAAGGACACATGAAGTGTGATTAAACCCACTCAAACCAGCACCAGTCCATATGTACGGCTGGGGGTCCAAGGCAAGTCCCACCTCACCAACCGCACAGGTCTTTGGGCATGCGCAGCAACCACTAGGAACAAAGCCTGCTACCGGTCCCTGACCCACTGATGTCAGCTGTGGCTGGCATTTAACCATAGCAACCTGTTGGCACAGATCCTGGCAATAGCAGTGTTAAAGAGTTGTGGTCGCAAATGTTTTTATTTGGTAATAATGCTGGCGATGGTTGCCAAATATGCATGTAATTTGGCAGTCGGTTAGCATGCTAAGCCAAACCACGTCTACATTTATCATAAGGTACCAAGTCAAAGATATTATTCCTGCACCTTCTAACTTTGCCCCCTTGATGGATCGGCACAAAGCCTGGGGTTCTAGGACTACTTCATATGGGCTATTTCACCTGATTTCATGCAGATTTGTCCGGTGGCAGCAAAGTTAATAAAAAAGAACCCTTTTTAGACTCCGCCTTAAACTTGTTACTGATGTGTCTGCATGGAACATTAGATGCCAGCAGTGGGCTTGACCTAGTAATTGTCTACCCAATTTCATGCATATCCATCATACTTTGCACATTTATTAACACATTAATACTTCTGTAACCTTGTCTTGAACTTTGCCACCCTAGTTATGGATCTGCAAAAAACGTGACACTACAAGAGGAGCAAAACATGCTGAGTGTGTCAAATTTCGTGATAATGCAAATGAAAGTCAAAAAAGCCTTTTTCAGCAGTCAAGATATCCCTAAAATGTAACCCTTTGTACTAGTTGCCACTTCTGCATAGTGATTAAATGATGATACACTAGTATAAATGAGCAGGGACTTGGGCCGTCCTTTAATGCAGGTCTGTCTCCAGCCTGTATGGCGCCTTATCTGGTTAGGGTTCCCACATGGAGGTTTTTTTACCAGCATGATTTGTATGTTAATGTCCTGGCTGGTACGAAAATTAAGAAAATCACTCAAAGCTGTTTTTTTTCCATCTGAAAGACGAAAGCCCATTCAAATGCGTTATAAACCCTCTTAATGATCTATGACTGATAGTTACACTAAACAAAGGCAGAAAGTCATGTTTAAAAGGAATATAGAAGTTTTTATATAAAGACTCCTCTTTGATTATCTGCTCCGTTCTTTGTTGAATCCTAAAACATGAACAAATAGATGGTTATTTTTGGGGGGAGTTTTATATACCATGAACAGGACTCAAGGACACTGGAGTGATCTACCTCATTTACATGAGCACCAGCTACATTACCCAAGTCAAATGGCAAAATAGTAACCTGGCCCTCCAGTGAGCCCGTGCTGAGTCCTACCCTCCACCGTCCACCATACCTCAATGAGATAATAATATAAAAATCACCCATGTTTGTAAAGCGCGAACATATCACCCATTAAAGTTGAAAGGCGCTGGGGGCCACATGATGCTAAACTGAGCTGCCGCAGGCGATCGAACTGTGAGCCCCACGTGCCAGAGTCAGTCGCTCTGGCCAATGCACCACACTTCTCCTCACCTCTGTAATGGCCGGCAGAAGAGGGGGTCAATGAAAAGACTTTCCTTCTGTGCCGGCTGGCTCCACGGGGGGGGGTCGAGGTGAGAATGGCCCAACAACCAGAGCGACACCTGGCCCCCAGCGAGGCCGCTTCTCCTACTCTCCCCCGCCCATGATAGCCTAAGTGCGATGGTCTGGCTGGGGAAGAATGGACCAAAGGACACAGCTGCTGGGCCATCCTGGTTGGGGGGAGGCTAATTTTTCCCATCTCAGTTTGACAGCACTGTAGGAGAGTGGGAGACTTCTCCTGGGGGTCGGCGCATGCCCCATGAGGCGAAGCTGAAGTCTGCCGAGGCTAGAACAATACTGGCCTTGTGCAAGCCCCCAGCAGCGTAGCGTGGATTGTCAGCGCCCCGGGGCAAGGCAAGTATCCTTCGACTTTTCTTTTAAAATTTGGTGCCACTAAATATGCCCCTAAGACATTTCACCCGGGGCAACTGACACTGTGCCACCTCCCCCACGCTACGCCACTGCAAGCCCCCAGCCTCTGAGAACCCACCTGCCTATGATGCTGGACCAAATTACAGTGGCCTGGCAGGGCCCAGGAAAGACACTAAGGCTCCTTTGGCTGGTTGACAGAAGCCCTTAAAAAACAGCCCACATGTGACCCTTAGGCACCGGCTCATTTCCCAATTCTCGCCTTCCCCACCCCCTCACAGTGTTGAAGGAAAGGGAGGCAGTTTCTTTATATGCCAACCTTGGAAAATGACTAGGGATGAATACAGATGCCCTACACCTGCTCTGGCCAAGTAAGGAGGCCTGCCCGCTCCTGAGTGCCCCAAAAAATGCTGCAGGGCACAGAGAAGTTGGAAGGTCTCAGCTGTCCCAACGATTAGGAGAGTTTTAAGCTTCCCTGCTTCTGTGTGTCTTGCCACAAGCTGCGGGACATCAAGGAGGAACAGGGCAGTTCAAAGCTTCCCCCAAAAATGAAAATGAACCCCTTATACTTGGGCACGTGTAGGGGTTAGGGGGCACAATCAATGCCACGCTCTAGGGGACAGTAGGGGGTTGTTCTAAGGCGATGTTCTAAAACTCTATACAGCCCCCTGCCCTTGGGTAAGGTGTGTGGGGGGGCACAGCAATGTATAAAAAAGTGCACACCTCGCCCTTGGCCAAGGCAAGTGGGGAGGAGGCAAGATCCATCCCATCCTTGGGCAAGGAGAGGGGGTTTTCTAAAAACAATTACATCGCTCCTCCACCCCTGACTTGAGCTGGACTGGGGAAATATCACCACCACACCCTAAAGTAAGGTATGAGGGGAAATGCTCACACTATCCCTGCCCTTAGGCAGTACAGTGGTAGGAAAATCAAATACATCCAAGCTCTGGTGCAAGGCTGGGGAGCTTAAGGAATGTTATGCCCCTCACTGTTTTAAATGGCAGAGGTGTCATAGGGTCCAACTGGGATCGCAAACCAACCCTGGCAATTACGACCGAACTGCCCGGTGGAGGGGGGGGGGTGTGGCTGGCGGGAACACTGCTGCTGCCCTGTTACTGGGGTCCGATTTTGCAGCACTGCTGCAAAACCGGTCCCCACCGGTCTAAAACCGACTTCACCCTTCCAGCCCACCGGGGAAATGCCCGGTGCCCGCTATGGCCAGTCCGGCGTGACTTTTAAAATCTCTTTCAATGGTTGTAAACATTTGGAGAGGTGAAAAAATAAACACTCTCCTGCCCAGGTAAATGGTAGCAAAAGAAAGAACTACCCCCTGCCCTTGGGAAAGGGGGAATAAATTACTCTCCCCGCCTTGCCTCAGGATGAGGGAATATTTGTTCCACAACGCCTCAGACACTTTTGAAATGTGTGGAATTTATTGATGCACACCCCGCCATGCCCAAAATGGGGACTGAATATTTTCCCCACTGACCCCATACTATTATGTGAGACAGGGAAGGAATTGAGGGTAGGGCAGGAATTTTTTACCCTCAACCCGCCTGAAGAGGGCGTGGCAGATGTCAGCTATCCTGCTGTTCCATGTGCTGGTGCAGACCACGGAGGAGCTGCCCCGGTGCTCTCTTTACAATTAGGAACATAGCGCTGTCATACATCTATACATTATCACCTCTGTTTTAGGGGGGTATATTTTGAACATTTCTGCATAGATTTTCGCGAAACAAAAAAAAAGAGTTAAATCGAGAATTACACAGCGGCCAGGTTTGGATAGCGCTTCATCCTGTGGCCTGCTTGTCATCGGTCAACAACTTCCATATTGGAAAGTTTCATGCCCATTCGTCAAACGGAGACAAATGTTTGGACAATTCCAGAGGGACTAATTAGCCTAACAACTTGAGAGTCTCAATCGTTGTCTTCTTGAGATACAAATGTGTTACAGTGATATGGTACCACTATCATTAAGGTTACATTGAAATTGTATGAAAGTGAAAATCAGTTTTTTGCAATCACTTTCGAAATCTTTTGACTGTAGTTCTCCAGATTTAGACTATTTTTCTGGCATGCACAGATGCCTTCACCTATGCAGTTTGGTAAAAGTTGGTCAACAATTATAGACTTAAAACTGTCGCTTCAAAGTCAGCTTTTAAACGTGTTTAACATAGCCTTCGCCATGGAACAGTTTTCAGAACACAGTTCTAAAAAAAATTGTATTAAATGTCACCATATTTTACATGCAAATCGAATCTGGGTGGATCTGGTGTACTCTCAAAACATTAAAACGTGATGACCATGGGAGCGGCAGCTTTAGATAAAACGCATAAAAGTCTATCCAGCCTTATTCCTAATTCGCATACGCAGAAAACGAATAAAGTCACATTCATTGTGGAGCCAGAAAACTTAACATGTACGCCACTTGATAAAGCAATTCCCTGTGTATGTTCGGACACTATTTCACTGTAATGATCTGCACATTTAAGTAGCCAGGTCCGTAAGTGTCAGTGGGATCTGCTTCCAGGCCTGGCCTTAGTTCTAAGAAATGATCAGAGTACTCCGGGAGTTGCAGGCTTGCGGCAGTAGAAGATCTGTGTCCGGAGACATGGATTCATTAAATAACACTAGCATTAGTTAATAAAGTGAATACAGTGTCCCTTTTATTAACTGTCTCGAATAAATAGTACTAGATATAAACAAATGTGCATTCATTACAAAAAATCGACAATTGTGGCAACAAATGTGCTTTTTCATCCACAAGTTAATATTTTTTTTAAATGTTTGCACAAAGTTGTAAAGTATCCACACTACATCACCTTCATTTGCATGCAGCAAAATAGAAGCCATATTATTTCAGGGCCAATACATATTTAACATATATGTGAACCACTAAAAATGTTAAAGGAATGCATGTTAGTACAACGCTATACATTTTACTACTTAACTCTATGTAGTCGCTAACATTCATTTGAAAAAAGCACAAGTGCTGACAAAAACTGTAGCTTGCCCTTTTGAAAAGGGGACTGGTTTTCTCAAGAACCACTACCACACCATGCAAGTGCAGTCTGGCCAGCAATATTGCATACTCCCGTTCTTATAAACACACTACACACACTGAAGCACGATTGAGTAATATAAATGCAAAGGGGGAAAAGGGTCTTCTTGTGGAATGGAATGGGAGATGTGTGGATGCTCTTCCCACTCATCAAACATTGCTCTGTGATATGCTGACGTGTCCATAGGAAGAAGGCCTTACTGTGGTTTCTTTGTGCACAGGACGGACAGCTATGGGACTCAGTCAAGAAGACAGCCTTCATCTTGGGCTCTGGCCTTCTGACCTTCGCTGCCTTCAGGAACTCCGTCACCTGGTAAGAAGAACTTGCTGCATCCCATTGGGAAGGAAACATCTTGGTGGGAAAGGGGGAAGGGAAAGAGGAAAGGGAGGCTGTAAACATCGATCCGACCAATGGCGATACAGTCATGGACCAAAGTGGTGGCTGGAAAACAGGTTAAGAGGAGTTGAATATCTTGGTGAGAAAATACTTCCCGCCAAGCAGCAATAGCAGTATATTTGAACATGTGAAATGTCAGGGTCTGCCTAAGTTGTGTTATCAGGCTTGGTTAACGGCCCTCAATCAGTGGATTTATAAAAGCCACTGTAGGGCTTTGCCCATAGAAAATACACATCTGTCCTTAATGGATGGCATCTCCGGTTTGTTCCTACTGTTCTTTCAAGGGATCTTGTATGCGCAAGATAATTAATATAAGGCACTCTAGTAGCATCATATACGTCAGTTTCAAACCAGTCTTCTGTGAGACTCACCTACAGCGGGTCATAAGCAGCCTCAAAGGCCCTCCTACATATCAAGTCTGTAGCAGCCTCTTAGTGGCATCATCTAGATGGCTCCGGTTTGTCTGATCCGTGTCACTCTTCTAAGGACCTTATCTTCACCAGGTGAGCCTTGTTCTTAAAAGATCACTAGCAGTCTATGGACTTCATGCTGCAGTAGGTCTAAAATAACCCTTTAGAGCCATGCTTTGTGATGGTGCATTCTATGGTGTATGATTTCAATTCATTTTTTTATTGTTTGATTAATTAAAGTGTATGATTTTCTTTGTTTGCTTGACATTAGATTATTCTGAAAATAGATTTCATGTAGCCTGATTTGGGGCATTTCTGGAAATTTTAGAATTGTCAGGCTGTTTCTGATGTGCTATTTCATGACAGCAGACTCATTCTCGTGTACCTCTCTCCACAGGCACCTTCAGCGATTCTGGGGCGCTTCAGGGTACTTCTGGCAAGTCCAGTGGGGCAAGCTGCATGCTTTCTTTGGGGGCAGTGAGTGGGCCCTTTTCTCTCTTGGTGAGTCTACTTAGCTCTGTGTCAGCATCTGGTAAACTGAGCTGCACCCGGCCATCTTGTGTTGAAAGAAGTTGTGGATCAGTATGTGTGGTGCAGGTCTCTTAAAAGGATATGTGGGTTTGAGTTTCACTGTGTGTTGCATAAACCTAAGAGCTTATTCTGCCTGGGTCTGTGTTTGCATGTGCTGCGTGTGGTTTTGTGCCAGCACGTGCTGCTGATCTGCATGTGTCAGCCCGTGCTGTGCCGGTCATTGTGCTAGCACGTGCTCCTGATCTGCATGTGTCAGCACGTGCTGTGCCGGTCATTGTGCTAGCACGTGCTCCTGATCTGCATGTGTCAGCACGTGCTGTGCCGGTCATTGTGCTAGCACGTGCTCTCTGAGTGGAGTCAGACATGGTGGGCGGAGCAATGCCATAACTTGTTCTGCATTGAGAGTATGTAAGCATTTGTCATCTAATCTATTTTATTTACAATAATACACACTTTAAAAACAATACTTTACATAGAATTCCCTTGACAGGAGAACCACCACAGAGAAACCTCAACAACAGATGTTAAAGTAACATTAAAAGCACTTCTAAAACAAGACTGCTGTAACAAAGTCCCATAAAACCAATCGGTATCTCACCCACCCTCGCATAAAACCTTCAGATCCACTAAACGGAACCCTAACTTTAACCGAAGCTAAACGTAACCGCCATTCGAACCCTGACTATTACCCCTTAACTGAAACCTTACCTTATTCCTTGAATTAATCCTTCCCTTATTCATATGTGGCACCTTTAGCTCTTCTATCCGTTTTTCCCCCAATCACAACATCAAAATAAAAAATGGTGGTATGGATTTTATTTTCCGTTGTAGCAACCTATTTTTTTAAACTTATCTTTTAACAATCTAAAATTGTTTTTGTTTGTACAAAGTGTCGCGGGTAGTGTTCTGTCTCTACAACTATTTCTCTATAATATTTATTTCTCTGTTCAATTTTCTCTCCAGTGCCATAATTCCTTGCCATTGTGTGCTGCCTAAAAGTAGGTCTTCATTTGGTGCGTCAGACAGTATCTATTCCGCGGGTGCTGCGTAAAACTGTCTGAATGTGCTGTGTACATTTTGGGTGCTACGTAAAACTGTTGAAATGTGTGTTGTGTGCATTTCGGTTGCTGTGTGACACTCTGTGAATGTGTTGTGTTCATTTCTTGTGATTTCTCAAGCATGTCGGTATGAGCCACAGTAAACAACGTGCCAGCAATTTAACGTCCACGGCTGTGTGCAAAAATAAGCCGTGTCAAACAAAGCTGTGTCAGCGTGTGCTTTGTGAGCTGTGTGTCAGCATATGTTTGCTGTGTGGAGCTGTGTCAGCGTGCTCTCCCTGTCTCTGAATTAAGCCATGCCAGCTTGTGCTGTGCACGCGCTTTTTATAGCGTCAGCAGGTATTGCATCGACCGGTGTTTTACCGTGTTGTGTCAATATGTCCTTTGATGGGCGGCAGCACTCAACAAAGGTAAGTGAATACGTTTGCTCAGGGGCAAAACGTAGGTGGCCGCCTGACAACCACACCGCGCGCCCTCTCAGAATTCGACGGTGCAGGGGCTGGATCAGCGTTCTGCAAAAATTGCTCTGGACGCAGGAATCCAGTGTGTGCAGATTGTAGTAGTGGGATATGTAGGTTGCAGACCTTTTCTGTTGTACCAGATCACGCGTGGTGCTTGCAGGCAGTTACTCAAAGAGGGGACTTGACAGTCCCTCGAGTCTAGGCTTCCAGTTTGTGTGTGATGCCCGCATCCTCCCACGCTGGACAGCCCATGATGTGAGTGAGGGTAGGGTCCCTTACCCCTGCTTCATGAAAAGGGACACTTTAAATACTTGATTCACCTTCAGTGTACACCACGAGTGAGGCCTCTGGGAGACAATGGGACCTCTGGTTGAGGAAGGGCGGTCCCACCCGAGCAAGGTCGGATGAGAAGGAGTGAGTTACAGACTCCGCATCTCCTGCTCAGAGCAGAAGCGGAGTTGTGTCCCTCGTTTTGTCACAGGGATTGGCTAGCAGACTCTGATTGAAGTGTTGGCCAGTAGATTCCGGCATTGCAAAGATTTGAATCCAAAAATTACCTTTTTTGAAGCAGGAGTGCGAAGACCTTACTTGCTTTCAGATAAATGACTTGACTGGACTATTGGGGATTATTGTATTGATCGGTACCCTTTTACCTTATTTCTTGCAGGTTAAGCTAGACATATCAATTGTATTATTTTAAATTATGAGTCTATGGTACGGGCTTGTTGGATTGCGGATGTAATGCACTACATTGTATCATAGTTGAATATTGGTGTCGTGTATGATGGCCGTAGGGATTTCTTTAATTATTTTTTCGCAATTACCTTGTTGTTGCGCCTAAACATGGAGCGGGACGAAGAGGAGTGAGGAATAATACACTTGAACCTACTGGGTGACCGATTCTACTTTGTGAGCTGGACATGGTCTGCACTGGTTTGCAGGGGTGATATAGGGGTGCAGCTATATGGTCGTCGCCCTGACTGGAAAGTGTTTGGTAGAAGTTGTAAAAGGCCTGCATTTTCTCTTTGTATCTTGTTGCTCAGGTGCCGGTATGGGTTTTGACCTGCACAATGTATGATTTGGTTCTGTGCAGTCGTATTATACGCACAAGGAGGATTCCCACTTTGTCCCCTTTATCATAAAAGTGCTAGTCTAGGGCGAGCAAAGACCTTTCTGCTCGGTTTAATCTGTGTGACTTTAGTTGCCCTCTCAGAACAGCTAATTTCCTTTGATTCTGTTTGGTCGGGGATTATTTATCTAGCCGCTTTAATGCCATAATTTCCGATGTAAGATTTTGCTCTTGGAGGTTCCCCAACTCTGGCCCTTTCTATTTCAGTAGTGATAGTGGTACCCCGATAGCAGCTTTAAAAGCATCCACAAGGGTATGAGATGATATGTCCAGCTGCTTGTTAAGTGTAAGTATTCTTTGAAGGTGGCCGCGATGATAGCTTTATTTACTGGATCCCAAAGATTTTGCAGCCAAGTGTCACCAGGCATACAATAGGCCCAGCTCATTGACCTTTTTTTGAGGAGGGCTGACATTGCTCCTGTCCCCTGATATGTGTTCTTATTTCTGTCCCTCTTTGGGTCCCAGGTCGAATTAAAGTCCTCACATATTATTTTATCACCCTGGGTGTCAGAGTTGTTCCTTCAATACTGTACAGATAAAGAAGACTTTGAGCTGTTCGGAGCATAAACATTTAACATGGTCAGTTTAGTCCCACCCCACTGGAATTTAGCTGTGGTAGCGACTCTGTCCATGGTTACAGCCTGCCAATTATGGCCATTATGGCACTTACAAAGTAAGGGGACGCCTGCATTTTTGCCTATTGTAGATGCCCATTATTGGTTGGGATATCCATGATGACGCACGTGTGGGTGGTCGTTTTAAGTAAATGGGTTTTCTGTAGGAAGATGATATCAGGGTTGTGGCGCAATAAGTACCTCCACATCTGTTGCTGTTTACTAGGGGAACCAAACATCCCTACCCATAGTGAGTGAATATGTACACTGCTTGTCCCAAAAAAGGAGCAGCCCTCGGTGTATAAGGATATAAACAAGTGAGGAGAGTCCAAGACACAGTCCAACAGCTAAAAAGTAGGATAAAGGTCATGCGTTAGCACCAATAACTAAAGAAATTGTCCCACATCTCCATGCAACTCACCATGGCCCGCATTAGAATCTCCTCAGAGTTTGTTTGGTCATAGGTTGATTAAGAGTCTATGTGGTTCTCCTCATCTTTTGAAGGTTTGAGTTTTTGCAAAGAATCTCTCTTTTTAGGTCACGGCTGCGAAGGCTGTGCTTGCGCAGTCTCGCTCCGAGATTTAATGACTTGGAGAAGAGGGACTTGAACCCGCCCCTCTTCTCCCCTGTTCTCCATTGGCTGGCCTCTTGAATGCTGGCCAGCCATTGGAGAAGAGGTCAGTCATTCAGATTAGGCCCCGTCCTTTTCGGATCGGGGGGCGTGTTTTTTGCAAGAAGTCTCAAGGAGGAGACAACAGCAAAACACGCCCCCGAATCCGAAAACGACGCTGCCTTTCTCCGAGGCATTTCTGCTCTGCCTCGGAGAAAGGCGGTGGTGTCTTCCGGTGCCCTCGGCTTCTTCCTCTTTACTTGTTGCTTTTCTTTCTGCTCCGCTCTCAAGGCTTCGTGGTTCTGGGCAGGATCAAGGCGGACATAACAATACGCGAATACGGCAACACAGTTCGACTCATCTGGGGTTTTGGGAGTGCTGGAACATGTCCCTTCTATGAATTCAAGCCTGTTCAGCCCGTCCTTTTCCATAGAGCTAGCCAGGCATAGTGCCGAGTTGCACACTGTTTTTTGAATCCATACCAACGGCCCGGATTCTTTCCTCCCAATGCTGTGAAAAGCACGCGGGTAAACTGGGGCACAACGATAATAAACTCGTCACATTGTCCGTTTTGTTTTTCGTGGTGTTTTTGCACAATATCCAGATTTCTCATGCGTACACATTCAATGCTACTTGTAGATAATGCACGATGAATAATAAGCTCTACGACTTGCTTAATGCGGGCATTTTTTAATTGCGAGCTGAATGGCGTTCTTGTCGGTGTTCGTGTCAACTAGTTTATTTTGTGGGTTTACCTGAAGGGAGATAAAATATCCACAGATTTGGGTGAGATGTCGTTTAGTGAGCGCTGAGTGATTTGGGATGAGATTTGAGCTTGGTGAACAAGTACCAACTACATGGCCGCGCTTGATCTTGCCGCCTTAAGTAGCGGGCTCGGCTGCTTAATGTGGTTGTAGTTCCCCACCCACCTGCAATGCTGGGAACTGCAGCTCGGTGTACATGTGAGCAGCGGCGCGCGGGTCTGCAGCTCGGTGCACGCGGCTGGAGAGGCGCGATGCCCGTCCGTACCACTTGGAACAAGCATTTACAATGCAATGGTCTCGGCATTGGTAAAGTTAGAGCTATTGGCATTGCTCATGACATTATTTTTGTTTATGTTTTTGTTTTTAAAACATTTAAAGAAACGGCATTGTCATGAGCAATGCCAATAGCTCTAACTTTAACAATGCCGAGACCGTTGCATTGTAAATGCTTGTTTAGATAGGAAATGGCGTCAGCCTGTGCTTCTTCAGATGATCTATCCAATTCTCTGCATGGTCTGGGACAGCCTCTTAGGGTGAAATTTGTTTTAGTCTGTCATTGATCCCTAGGCAGACTCCCCTGTACTCTGAGATAAATTCAGTATTGACCTGCTTCTGAGAGAGCGCATGTGGCATTGTTTTCTGTGCCAATGGAATATGAGACTGAATGGATGACCCCACTGCTCTTTTATTTTGTGTTGTCTAAGATGGTCAGTGACAAGTCAGAAGTCTTTGCATTTCCTAGGAGTGATGAGTGACAGGTCCTGGAAAAAGCTGACTAGTAGAGCTCCTAAAAATAAGCTCAGCCTTCCCTGTATCCACCTGCATAATGGCTTCCCTGCCCTCAAAGAACTGGTCATGGGCAAGAATGTTTGGGGCACTCTGCACGCTTTGAGTTGGTATTTGTTCTAGAAGTGTGGTAAGATCCACTAAATGTGAAATCCTGTACCTCTGTGAATACCGCCAGTGCATATATTATTGCATCTGTTGTCTAATTCCTCTTGCTTCATTTGTAATTTCACATGTTGGTCTTCTCAGGGCTGGTTTCGATGCCAGATCATCTCTTGGTTGTCCATACATTTGTCTGCAGATCATTCAAGGTTGTTTGTACTGTTGCCCAGCTCGGATATATCTTTTCCGACTTCCTGTAGGCATGTTTTAAAGTCTGTTTTTATAGAGGCAATCACAGTGCGTATTTCACTATAAAATTGGTCTATATATTCTTGCGTACTTCGAATCAATGCAGCCCCTCCATTTCCCGGAGAGGAGTCATGTCCTTTTGTTGCACTCTTTTCTTGCACTCTCCCCGGTTGTGGATCAACCCCATATCTCTGCCTCTGAACTTTTGCGGCTTGCTCCTAACCATTATGTAGAGGTGGTTTTGGAGCTCAGAGATGGTAAGGCCAGCAGGGAAGTACAGCTGTGTTTCTACGATCACGAGATAATCGGTCATCATGCTGATTTTAAAGGATCCAACATTTGTTTGAACCTAAAATTGTGAAAACAAAAACATGATCTCCTTATAAAATCTGAATGATTTGACATTTTTCACGCACAATATTTTACTAAGTAAATGGAGTGGATGTGGAGTGGATGTAACATATCCCAAACAACATCTAAAATTATTCTGGCCCTGATGAAGCTATTGTAAAATACGTGTTGACCCTGTTCAGGTTTTTGTATTAATGTGCAGGAATAGATCTTGAATCCAGAAATGTATGAATAAACCAATAAAGAGTCCTGGGTAATGCTTAAATTCAAGAAAGAATACACAGTTCTCCAGAATTAGGGTGTCTTTCATAGATTCACATGCTTGAATATTCCCCGTCGTCGAAGTGGGAGTCCCACGGTACATAAAAAGCAATAAGTCTCATGTATATATATACATACATGAACTATATAAGAATAAAATACATATATAAATAAACTTTATATAGTTTAAAATAACATATCAAGTCAAAAGTACCATAGGATAACATTGACACATAGGAAAGCATTGAAACAGGAATCACTTTACTGACATATCCATGTTGTTTTTATAGTCCAAACTCCAGCCAATCAGGCGCAAGCACCCTCTAGAACCTTCTCCTCAGAGGCTCAGGTCCTCAGATTTTCTACCGCACGTCGTGTGAAGGGAGTCTCCACGAGCTCTGCTCAGTTTTCTTCTCTGGTTTGGATTTCTTCAACTTATCCTCATGTCTTCAAGTAAGAAGTCTCTTTTCCGTCCTTGTGCTTCTTGTGGGAAGTTGAGACTTTTTTCTGAGGACCCTCACGAAAAATGTATATACTGCCTTTACCCTGACCATAAGGTGGGCAACTGTAAAATCTGCAGAACTTTTTCACAGAAGACTCTCAAGGATAGAGAGGACGCAGATAATCCTCTCTCTGATGTCGAAAGTTTGGTTTCTGCCGGCACTGGAGTCTCTTCCAAGCATAGTAGTGTATAGGATTTGCCCTCTCCTTTTCTAAAAAAGAGAAAGCTTCACCTTTTGGGAGTTTCTAAGGCGCCAGTACATTCTGCTACTACGCCAACGCCCCCGAGATCTCACTCTCAGGCGTCTGTGGCTCCTTCAGTGCATGTTTCCACTCAAAAACGTGCCAGACCGTCGACGGGCTCGTCGAGGGTCACTCCGCCGACGAAATCTGCTGCTTCTACAACCTCCTCGACGACGGTGATGACGGTTTCCAGCAGATTCCCTATGTCGTCGACGATGGCTTCGTCGACGATATCTCCGTCGACAGTGGTTTGTGTTTCATTAAAGGCTGTCTCGTCGACGATTCTAATATCCTCCTCGTCGACGACGAAGAAGCTGGTTATCCCGTCGACGTCCAAATCTTCGTTGACGATCAAGAAGAAGAAATCATCGTCGTTGACGGTGGCTTCGTCGACGGTGGCTTCGTCGACGGTGGCTTCGTCGACGGTGGCCTACGCCAACGTCTGCTCCTGTCGACGATTCCCTACTTCAGCGTCATCACGCTGTTTTGGAATCCATTGCGATGCCTCCGGCCACTCAACCACCGTAACAGCTGTTTCCCTCTGGCAATGAGGAAGACTCGGCTTCTGATGATGACATTCATTCCACATTCCGGGCTGCTCGCAGTCCCTCAGAACTTTTCATAAAATGTCAAGATTTTGAGGATGAGGATCAGGAAGATCATTTTTATCAAGAGAACGAGCAGGACCCTCCTGCGCAGGTTCCAATGGCACAGCTGCCTTCGTCCCTCATCTCTAATCTTCAATTTATGTTAGAGGATTACAATCGCCGTTTTCCACCTTCTTCTCACAGCTCTCCACGTGACGCACCACCAAACTTTCCGATTCCTTCTCCAGCGCCGGCGGAGCCAACGCCATCCGCCCCTTTACTAGTACCCCCTGCAGCGGGTGACGCTGACGTTCTTCCAGATACGGAAGATGGAGAACTCCAGGGTGATGACGATGACACTATGGCCGACTGGGACGATTATCAAATCAATTCGCCTTCTTCACCTACGAAGTCGCCAGTGAACTCTCCACCTGTTGACATTACAAGTTTCCATCAGTTGATGGAAAGGGCGGCACATCGATTTCATCTCCTCATGATCGTGAGGGAGGAGGATTGTTTTCTGTATGATTTTAAATCGCAGCCACAGAAACAGGTTCGGGCCGTGCCCATAATTGACTTCATTTGGAACGAGGGGATTAAACTGATGAAGACACCGAATTCAATCCCTGCAGCTCTCCCGCGGTTGGAGAAAAAGTATAAAGCTCCAGACTCTTCTCCTGATTGCTTGGTATCCCAGCCTAAGCCGGATTCAGTCATCACCCAGGCGGCACAACGTCGCTCGAAGAATCCCTCGTCTCCACTTTCCTCTCCACCTGACCGTGATGGGTATTGCCTGGACGCCATTGGGAAGACATTTTCGACCATGGCCTCCACAACAGTCAGGGCAGCAAATTCCTTGGCCATCTTGGGTCGTTACGATCGCCAAATGTGGTCGGACATGGAGGCCTTCATTAAGCTCATCCCAGAACCCTCTAGAGCGGACGCTCTCAAAATTCTACAGGAAGGAGAAAGAGCATCTTCAGAGATTATTGATTGCTCTGTAGATATCGCATCAACTGGTTTTCGCCAGTTAGCTGGGGCAGCCGTCTTACGGAGGCAAGGCTGGCTTCGTTCTACTTCTTTTCGTCAGGAAGTCCAGGCAAAGATCCTCGATATGCCCTTTGATGGGGAGTCGCTGTTTGGACAGCACGTAGATGAGGTGCTTCAAACGATAAAGAAGGACACATAGACAGCTCGTTCCCTTGGCACGCTGCAGTTTAGGAGGCAGCCTTTTCGGGGTGCTCGCGGACGCAGCACCACCTCCTCCTTTTGTGGCGGTTCCACACAATACCGCTCTTACAACCAAGGACACCAACATTTTTCCTCCCAGAACCCACAGTCTTATAGACAACAGACTAGCAAATCCTACAGAGGAAAGTCCAACTATAGGGGAAACTCCTCCAAAAAACAATGACTCTATTTGTTTCCACCCCCCTCCCCTCAGGGCCCCCCCTTTCCGAGTTGGAGGCCGAATCTTAAAATACTTTTCAAATTGGTCATTGATAACTTCGGACAGTTGGGTGTTGGACATTGTTTCAAAGGGCCATGCCCTAGAATTCATCAAATTCCCTCGAAACACCCCCCCAGCCAGTCCTCCTCCCACTCATCTCAAGGAGCTTTTCCATCAGATCGACATTATGCTCAAGAAAGGGGCCATCGAAGTGGTTCCAAAATCTCAGAAGGGGCTGGGCTTCTATTCCCGTTTTTTCCTCGTATTAAAGAAGTCTGGGGAGTGGCGCCCTATCCTCGACCTAAGGTCCCTCAACAAGTTTCTAAAAGACCAGTCATTCCGAATGCTCACGCTGAAGGACATTCTTCAGTTCTTTTCTCGAGGCGACTTCATGTCGACAATCGATCTTCAGGATGCCAATTTCCACGTGACGATTCTACCACGCCACAGGAAATATCTACGCTTCCGTGTAGGCCAGAGGGACTTTCAATTCAGAGTCCTGCCCTTTGGGCTCCGCTCCTCGAGTCTTCACGAAAGTCCTTGCCCCGGTGGTGGCCCATTTGCGTTTGCAAGGCATTAAAATATTCCAATATTTGATTGTCTCATCAAGTCTCAGTCTGTAACGTCCTGGCTTTCTCGGGGTTGGGACAAACAGACGACGGACCAGAGAAATGGAGGTTTAAGGATGATTTAATAAACAGATAAACAACTACAGACAACAAAGAATACCGGTACTGGAATCACCAGTTAAAGTACGATACCCATTCACAGCTCGTCTAACAGTCCTCCGCATGCACACCGGACCCGGTATGCTCCAACGGAGGGCACAGTGCTAAGCAGTGGCCGACAATGCCACTCGACCGCTGTGAAGGGTAGTTCCAAGGTTGTGGAATCTACGGGGGGGCACGTGGGAGTCACCCGGCCGGGCTCTCTACCACCTGGGAACAGCCGCTCTACCAGTATCCCCCAGAGTACTGCCACAACACAAAGACGCTGGGAACACCTCCTAGTGTGCGTCTCTTGTATCCGGGTTTAAGTGATGATACCCAAGGTGGCGCAGAGAATGGATGGGAGCAGCCGCTCTACCTATCCCAGTTCTCCTACGAGTGTCGATGGCTAAGACGCGGAAACACCTCCTGGATAGCGTCTTAGCTATAAGCGTGTGTTTACCCAAGGAACGAGGGTTGGGAGCTTCGGCTCGCACCAACCTCGTTTTCTCCAAATTGTCAGGCCGTTGGGAGCTTCGGCTCTACCAACAGGACTTGTGCCCAATGACGTTGAATACGGCTCTCAGAACGGGACAGGACACGGGCAGGAAGCACACGCCAGCACCTCTCCTCCGCTCCTTAGAATGTTCCTTCCGCCGCTCAACTCACCAACGGGTCCGTGTACCTCAACCAGGTACTCCTGCAAAGATCAGAATATCCGACGCCGAGTCCCAGTGATCTTCTCCTTAAGTAGTACTCTCGGCGTTGTATAACCATGACTCTTGAGTTGCATAACATGAAAACTAGGCGTTACCCTTGGTGTTATGTAACCAGAACTCTTGAGTTGCATAACATGAAAACTAGGCGTTCCCCTTGGTGTTATGCAACCAGAACTCTTGAGTTGCATAACATGAAAACTAGGCGTTACCCTTGGTGTTATGTAACCAGAACTCTTGAGTTGCATAAGGCAATTGTTGCCGGAGGGCATTCTGGGAGTTGTAGTCCGCTCTCCTCCAAGCGCACCAGGTTCACGGAAGTGGCATCGTGGGAGGGAATCCATGTGCGGGTGGGGATTCCTGACACAGTCCTACCACCTAGCATCCTTAGATACTCAGTTTTGCCGGACTCTGTTCCACTCGCTAGGACTGTGAGTCAACATACAAAAATCTCAGTTCACGCCAGCTCTTCACAGAACGTTCCTAGGCTCTACTATCGATGCCTCCATGGCCATGGCTTTTGTCTCTGGCGACCGGCAAACACGGATCCTGCAGCTCGCAGCTCACATCAGATCAAAGCGGTCCGTTTCAGTCCGCATATTGAAGTCCTTTCTGGGGATGGCATCCTCCTGCATTTCTTTGATCCCACATTGCAGACTGAAGAGTCGTCCCATTCAAGAAGAACTAGACAAACAGTGGCGTCAGGTCTCCGATTCTTTCAGCGACCGGATCTTCGTAACTGCTCGCATGGTACAAGCTCTGCACTGGTGGACACAACCTCGCAACATCGCAGCCGGAACTTCTTTCCTGACAAAAGCCCCGGAACTCATCCTTACCAAGGATGCCTGACTGGAGGGGTGGGGCGGACACCTTCAAGATCTGTCCATCAAGGGCAAATGGACTCTGTCCCAACGTTCTTGGCACATCAACAGGCTAGAATGGATGGCGATCTTCCTTGCACTCAAATCTTTCCGACTCCAGCTTCAAGGAGAACCAGTGCTCATTCAAACGGACAACACCACCAGCATGCACTATCTAAACAAGCAGGGTGGGACCAAATCTCCACTGCTTTCCCAGCTGGCTCAGAAGATCTGGGATTGGGCCATACTCCATCAGATCACGCTCACAGCAGTCCACCTGCCAGGCATTTCCAACATTCTAGCAGATTCACTCAGTCGGTCAGCGTCATCGACCCACGAGTGGGATTTGTATCATCCGACTCTAGACTTTGTCTTCAGCCTTTGGGGTCACCCGGGCCTGGATCTCTTTGCAACTCCACAGAACAGCAAATGCCAGTCTTACGCAAGTTGGCTTCCCCACAGAGGGTCGTGCGGGAATGCCCTTTCGATGAACTGGTGCAAGATATTTGCCTATGCTTTTCCGCCTCTGATACCTCGGGTGTTGTGGAAAATGCGGAGACAACCATGCCACATTCTCCTGATTGCTCCCCGGTGGCCTCGGCAGGCATGGCTCTCGGAGTTACTGCTCCTCTCTAAATGCGAGCCCATCCTCCTTCGCCCCCGGCCGGACCTTCTAACAATGAACAACAGTCGGATCTGCCATCCGAATCCCAGTTCACTCAAATTGTCTGCCTGGAACCTGAGCACCTTGAATTTGCTCAATTGAATATTTCACCTGCCTGCAGGGAAGTTCTTGCCAAGGCGCGGGCGCCTTCCACGGTAAAGACCTCATACTAAAGTGGAAGCGCTTCTGTCATTGGTGTTCGTCTTTCAACATTCACCCAGTGCACGCCTCTCCATCACAGATTCTGCCTTTCTTTTTGCAGCTAGCCCAGTCAGGATTGTCTCATTCCACTCTAAAGGTCTTTTTGGCAGCAATTTCTCGTTTTCGCCAGGACGGCTCTTCCTCCCTCTACTCATCTAGAGTGATTCAGCAATTCTTTAAAGGATTGTTCCACATGTTCCCACCCATTCGGCGCCCTCCGCCCACATGGCGTCTTAACATCGTATTGGCGCAACTTATGAAGGCGCCCTTTGAGCCCATCCACTCAGCGGATTTAAAATTTATGTCCTGGAAGGTCGCCCTCCTGCTGGCTCTGACTTCTTCACGCCGAGTAAGTGACATTCACGCTTTCACAATACAGCCTCCTTTTCTCCAATTTAAATCGGACTGTGTAATCCTTCGCACTAATCCAGCTTTCATGCCCAAGGTGCCGTCTGACTTTCATCTTAATGAACCTGTGATTTAAAAAAATAATAATTCCTAATCCGCAATCTCCTGCGGAACAGAGTCTACATTCTTTGGACTTAAAGAGGTGCCTCAAGTTTTATATCAACAGAACAGCACCCTTTCGCCAATCGGATCAACTGTTCGTTGCCTATGGGCGAACCTGCAAAGGACATTTCGTTACTAAACCAACCATTGCACGTTGGATTTCTTCAGCTATATCCTTTTGCCATCAGAAGGCTGGCAAGCCTCTTCCTTCCGGAGTGAGGGCGCATTCTATAAAGGGCGATGTCCTCCTCCACTGCCTTATTCGCAGGTGTGCCCATTCACCAGATCTGCCGAGCAGCTACGTGGTCCAGCAGGCACACTTTCACGAGGCACTACTGCCTGGAGGCTATCAACGAAGCCGATACAGCAGTGGGCCGAGCAGTTCTTCGCAACCTCTTCAAGTAAAGGTGAGCCTCTGTTGCTTCCCCCCTCCTTGGGTTGTTATCAGTTTTCTGGCTCTTCATGCCATGTTATTGTATTTCATGCATTGTTTGATACAGCCTCTTCTGGCTGCAGAGTACTGCTCACTATTCTATTCAAGCATGTGAATCTATGAAAGACACCCGAATAGTGGAGAAGAACAAATGTTACTTACCTGTAAACTGTGGTTCTCCAGTATTGGTGTCTTTCATAGATTCACATGCGACCCACCCTCCTCCCCTCAGAGGCTCTCTTCTCCTCATTAGACTCTTTTGTCACTCTTGTGCTACGAAAATCTGAGGGCCTGAGCCTCTGAGGAGAAGGCTCTAGAGGGTGCTTGCGCCTGATTGGCTGGAGTTTGGACTATAAAAACGACATGGATATGTCAGTAAAGAGATTCCTGTTTCAATGCTTTCCTATGTGTCAATGTTATCCTATGGTACTTTTGACTTGATATGTTATTTTAAACTATATAAAGTTTATTTATATATGTATTTTATTCTTATATAGTTTATGTATGTATATATATACATGAGACTTATTGCTTTTTATGTACCGTGGGACTCCCACTTCGACGACGGGGAATATTCAAGCATGTGAATCTATGAAAGACACCAATACTGGAGAACCACAGTTTACAGGTAAGTAACATTTGTTCTTATATTTTGACTTACTTTGACCGCATATTCTATCGTATATATTTTCAATGACAATTGAATGCTCAGAGGAAAGCACCACATTTTCTTTGAGGTCTAGCGTGTCTAAACATACAAACCTAATTTCCCCTTAGAGGTAATGCATAAATTGTCATGTAGGAAGTCTTAACATGGTAAGAAAAAGCTGTGGCTCTATATTCATTTTTGTCTAGTCTGGTTTATGTCTTTCTCTTAGTGGATTTGATCATCTGCAAGTTTACTGGAGGTGCTTGATGGTTTTGTTTGATGTCAGACAGTAGAGTCTGGTTTCAGTAGGTTACAGTGTACAACCCCATTCACAGTCATGGGGTAACTGGTGTGAGGATATGAGTGCAAGGGCTCTTTTACCTGTGCACCCAATGGTGAGACTGCCGACTGTCTAAGTATGCATGATGGAATTGGGGTGCATGAACATCCTTTTTGATTTAAGCCTTCCCCACTGTACCTGAACCCTGGGCCCTTCCCCTTTTCTGATGTTGTAATACACATAGCTTTATGCCCAGTCTACAGAATTCCTCTGTCAATGAGACTTTCCTGTAGTTACCTTCAAGGGAGACCAAAAAAGAAAAATATGACAAAACAAAAAGATGCAATCCCTCCTGATGTTAAAGGATTTCAAATTTTGAAGAAAGCACCCTCAAAGGACTAGGAATACAGGCCATCTTGATATATTTGTATTTCATCTGGGCTTCAAGGAGACACTGACCCGATCAGAGGAGAAAAGTTGCCAATGACAGAAGCTTGAGGCAGCTGTTTTTCTTCTCATTGCCCGAGCTAGGCTTAGATCCTCGAAAAGTACTGTTATTGTGACACAAGGTTTAGTCTTCCAAAGGCCTGTAGGAAGGACCTCTTTAGAGTGGATGCCACCAGCTAGGTTTGGTAGCCTTGCAGCCTGGCTGGATAGTATAGCCACAACAGCTTCTGGGAGACCCTATAGTCGAGGAGTTGCAAACAGTTTTCCAGAACTGCAAAGTGTGTTGAGCCTACACTGTCCATGGAGTCAGCTAGAGATGATAGGGACCACCAGTCTAAAACTCCTGTCTATCCCTGCTATTGCAGAGTTACACAGGGAGGTGGGTTCATCATCCTACTGTTGAATTCAGGACACAGCTAGTATAGACAGCCTTCATAAAACATATTGGCAAATCCAAACATTTTGGATTTAATAGCGAAAGTGCTTCCTAACTGATGGGTGAGTTTGTGTGTGTATTTCTGTGGAATTGTAGAACATAATGTGTGGTTTGAGTGAGTGGGTGGGTGAATGCGAGTAGGTGAGTGATCAGGGGTGATAGTGAGGGTTAATATAATTATTTAGGTGAATATGAATGGGTGGGTGGATGAAATATGATTTCTTAATATGGGTAGGTGGATCTGCTTATGTAGGTGGGTCAGTGTAACAGGACAACCAGATATAGCTATAACATCACATAAATGGAACCCTCAGGACAGTCCACATCAAGATATGAATGCCCAAGGAGTCTTAACTACCTTTAACCCACCAGACCAGTGTAGGGCTGTTGGACATTTAATTAAGGCACTGTTACATAGGGGCTGATTTTAATTTTGGCAGAGAGGGTACTCGCTTGCAATGGTGACAGAGTGAGTACGCTCTCCACCAAACTGTTGGCCCGCCCACCTCATTTAGAGAATAAAAGCGCATAGATGATGGAGCCTGCTCCAGCCCTGTCACCTACATTCTCCTCCAACGGCCTGACGGAGCACAGCCCATCAGAGGTTATCCATCTGACTGCCCATCACATTTAAAGTGGGGGTCAGATGGCTTTTTGGCTCTCCTGGTGGTGACACTGTCTTCTGCCATCCCAATGGATTAGCCTCCGACAACCATACTCCAAATCAGCCCCATACTTTGCATAACTGTCGGGGACATACATTTGGGTTCTCTACCCAGTGTAATAGTAACACTTGTCATTTTCAGCAATTAAAAATGGCAAAGATATGCTACTAGGTGCTACATAAGGTGCAAGACAAAAACAGGTTAATGTGCTGGTCTCAATAATTAAGGATGTGAAGTAGACACGCCTTTATTGTAGTGAGTGATGTCAAGCTCATTACAGACCATCGCCCCCGACTCTGGTTGCTCTCACCGAGCTCAAGCACTAGGGAGTCCGCTCCTCCGTTCTTTGGAAAGAATGAGGGGCTGTTTTATTCTGCTAAGGATGATGTTTCTATTGTTGACTTTCCCTTGCTGCCCTTGGTGTCCCTTATAATCACCACAGACTAACAAATATAAAACTGCACAATAATCCAATTGAGCGATCCAAACATGAAAGAAAGTGTAATCAAGCAGATTTCGGAAAGTGGTTGAACCAATGTCATTTTCTGTGTATTGTGTTGTGAATGAGCCCTGGAAATTTAAAGATTTTCATCTAAGCAGAATACTTAATGTTCCGGATTGAGTGGTTGGGATGGGGTAGGTGGGAATCATGTAGGGAACCCTGGGATAAAACTAAAGATGTCTCATTTTGTTGTGTTTAAAGTTAGCTATATAAAGGGAGAGCAACACAAAGTCTTTATATGTACGCTCCCCTGTGTTGTCTCTAGCTGTGCAGTTTTCCTGTGTTTTTCAAGGTGTGCTTTACTCTAGTTTCTCTCATTGTTCCTAGGCACTCTTGTGATTCCCAGCCTCACCTTCTGGTTCTTCAATGCTCTACTGATGGTCATGGATGCTACAGGAAAACCCACTGCGATCACCCGTTACAGAATCCAGCTTGGCAAGAACAGTCCAGTAAGTATACCAGCTCAGTTCAGGTGCCCAAAACAGTTCTATAGGTATACTGACCGGGTATAGATGGCTAGCACAGTCCTTTATGTCATCCCAGTACAAACAGCAAGAGCAGTCCAAATAGGTATACCAGCCCAGTCCAATGCAGGTGATCAAAACAGCACTGCAGTTATACCAGTCCAATAGAAATGGTCAAAAAAGCCCTGAATGTATACCAGAAAAGGCACCCAAAACAGTACACAGACCAGCACAGGTGACAGAAACAGTTTTATATATATATCATTTTTCACTGAAAAAAACATAGGTTTCAGGGACGTTATAGTTAGTTGGACATTTCAGTTGTACAAAACCAGAGAAATTCCGCTGTTATATTCAGTTCAGCTAACTATAACTCGCACCCCCGCAATGCACTGCTGATGATGTCACATATTACATCATTCATGACATGGTCAGTGACATCACTGATGACATCTCAAATGACATCACTGATGACATCACCCAGTGAGTGTGTGTTTCTGTAAAGTTTAAATATGTTTAATATATACACCAATGTGTATTGAAGAATGAGTGGGTGTATGAGTGTCTGAATGGAGGATTTAGTAGGTGCGTGACTGACTGTATAAGTGAGTGATTAAATGTATCTTACTGAATGCATGGGTTAGGGAATAAACTGTGTGAATGTCTGTATCAGTCTGCCTGTTGGTGTGTAAGCGGCTGCATGGGTTGGTCAGTAGCTACATGAGTGTCTATATGGGTTATTTGATTGATTGCCTGAGTATTTGTATGGGTGCCTGAGTGTGTGTGTGAGTAGGTGGGAGGTGTGTGACTTTGTGCATAGATGTGTGAGTGTTTGATTCACTGGGTGTATGGGTTCAAGAGTGCATGTGGAAATAGCTGTATAGGTGGGTGATGTGTATATGGGTGTATTGGTGAGTGAATGGATGTCTCAGTGGTACATGTCAAAGTAACTACATATATAAAAGACAGTCTATGTGAGAGTTGGAGTATATAAATGACTATACGTGAGAGTCAGTGATTGTGAGAGTGGCTGTATGGATGAGTGTGTACTTGTATCAGTGATTGTATAAGAGAGTAAGTATGCATTAGTATCTGTATGAATAAGTGATGTGGTGTGGGTATAACTGTATAGGTGAGTAAATGGAAGTATGATTGATTCTTTGCATTACTGACTAGGTGTGTGAGTAACTCCATGGATGAGTAGCGGTGTGTGAGTGTCTGTATAGGTGTATGACTGCATATGATAGTGTTGTATGTATGAGTGATTGTTTGGGTCAATGAGTGGATGTGTGTGTAGACCTAGGAATCAGTGAGTGCGTATGTAGTAACTGCTATTGGTATGTCTATGGTTTCGAAAATGGTAGTCTGTATTTTAGAGTGGGTGTATCAAAGGTTATATTAGGGTGTGAGGAGGTGCATCAGATTTTCAAGTGGATGATGTCATCAGTGATGTTATTTGAGATGTCATCAGTGATGTCATCAATGATGTCACTGACTATGTCATGAATGATGTAATATGTGACATCATCAGCAGTGCATTGCGGGGGCGCGAGTTATAGTTAGCTGAACTAACTTTAATGGCAGAATTTCTCTGGTTTTGTACGAGTGAAATGTCCAACTAACTATAACGTCCCTGAAACCTATGGTTTTTTCAGTGAATTTCTAATGTTTTTTTAACTGCTAATTTCCAACTATAACGTGCCTGAAACCTATGGTTTTTTCAGTGTATTTCAAAGGTTTTTTAAATGCTGATTTCTAACTATAGCGTGCCTGAAACCTATTGTTTTTTCAGTGAATTTCTAAGGTTTTTTAAATGCTAATTTCTAACTATAATATCCCTATTAAGTTCCCTTGAATCCTGAGGGTCTCTGGGGGCCAACTAGCCCACCAGGTACCTCCAGTAAGCGCCACAGAGCTGCGTTGCAGAGAGGTGTTCCGAGGCCACGCCCCTTTTTACACCACGCTGCAAACGCGGCTTCTGGCACACTGCTCCTTGGAGGATGACGTCCACTTGTGTCCTGGGGTCCTCAGGACACAAGAGGACCTCATCGCCCCACCAGCAGTCGCCCCCCCCAAAAATTTCCTCTCACGAGCAATGTGAACAGCTTGCAACCTATTTCATCGAAAAAATTCAGAAAATTTACGCAACCTTTCCGCAGATTGCTCCTCTCAAGGAAGCTCCCATGACCACGACCCCTAACATCCTACCTCTGTCCCTAATTCCTGCCATCACCGCTGCAGACCTGACCAAACTAGGCAAGAAAGTGGAGTCTGGCTCTCCAGCGGATCCCATGAGCCCTTCCCATTTCATGTCTTCAATGGACTTCTTGTCATCCCCCATGCTGAACATCCTCAACATCTCCTTCGCCACAGGACTCGTACCCATCGCTTGGAAACAAGCATGGCTATCACCGATAATTAAAAAACCCACCCTGGACCCCACCAAGCCAGAAAACTTTCGGCCCATTTCCCTTCTCCCATGGATGTCCAAAATTGCCGAAACCCATGTAAATGAGTCTCTGTCGAAACACCTGGACAATCATGGAATCCTGGACCCTTCCCAAAATGGCTTCCGTGCAGGCCACAGTACGGAGTCTGCCCTACTAGCTACCTCGGAGCGTCTCCGGATGATTCTAGATGCCGGTCATAGTGCTGCGCTGATCCTCCTCGATCTCAGCGCAGCCTTTGACACGGTATCTCATAACATCCTGCTAGAACGTCTGGAGACTACCGGTGTGACTGGCCCGGCACTTGCATGGTTCCGATCCTTTTTCAAGGATAGATCATTCAAGGTGTCTGCCCCTCCTTACCTCTCTAAACCTCACCCCATCGCTCAGGGGGTTCCACAGGGTTCAGCGCTGAGCCCCTCCCTCTTCAACCTATACGTCCAGCCACTCACGGACGTAGCTAGAGAATGGGGGCTCACGCTTGTATCATACGCGGACGACACCCAGTTGGTTGTCACCCTCTCGGAAAGCCCGTCCGCCATGGCATCCAACTTCAAAGAGGGTATGTCTGCTGTGGCTCGCTGGATGACGGACAACTACCTCCAACTCAACGCCGGAAAAACCGAGGTGCTCCTCCTGGGCCGTAACATCAGCCTCTGGAACGAGCACTGGTGGCCGTCATCCTTAGGCAACACCCCACTCCCCAAAAGCTGTGTGAAAAATCTGGGAGTCTGGGTTGATGCCAACCTTAGTTTCCAATCCCACACAAAAAAGGTGGCAGCCACCTGCATAGGCCTTTTAAGGAACCTCAGGCCCATACTTGGGCTCTTCGATGCCAAGGCCCGCCAGCTCATTATCCAGGCCACCATTCTATCACGCCTGGACTACGCTAATGTCCTCCTGTTGGGAGCTAATAAAGCGGAAACAGCCAGATTCCAACGCATTCAAAATGCGGCAGCTAGAACGCTGGTTGGCCTCCCACGGAGGTGCTCAGCCAGAGCCACCATCCGCAAGCTCCACTGGCTACCCGTGGACCACAGAATCCAATTCAAGGCCTTAGTCATGATCTTTAAGATCGTGAAACTGGGAAGCCCCCCTCTGCTTCGAAGCCTTGTCCAACCCTACGTCCCTGGTCGTGCTCTTCGCTCTACCAACCAACTCCTCTTGTCAATCCCTTGGTTTCGACTCTGCCGAACTGGAGGCCGCTCCTTTGGGGTCCTTGGCCCCAAACTGTGGAACGATCTCCCCCTCAGCATTCGCACTATTGACTCCCTCCCTGCTTTCCGCAAAGCAATTAAGACTCATCTCTTCCCTGCCGCCTAGTTACCCCTCCCCCTCCACCTCAGATTAGTTTGTCTGTTCTCAGCGCCGGGACACCCCTTTGCCGGGGTAGCTGTTGCGCTCTACCAAATCAATCAAATCAAAATCAAATCAAATTGTTTTTTCAGTGAATTTCTAAGGTTTTTTAAATGCTAATTTCTAACTATAATATCCCTATTAAGTTCCCTTGAATCCTGAGGGTCTCTGGGGGCCAACTAGCCCACCAGGTACCTCCAGTAAGCGCCACAGAGCTGCGTTGCAGAGAGGTGTTCCGAGGCCACGCCCCTTTTTACACCACGCTGCAAACGCGGCTTCTGGCACACTGCTCCTTGGAGGATGACGTCCACTTGTGTCCTGGGGTCCTCAGGACACAAGAGGACCTCATCGCCCCACCAGCAGTGCACCAGAAGCCGTCTACTATGATTCTGCAAACTAGGCCAAGCACAACTCATTCTGCACTTGATATTCAGATGGCAAGCAGTCACAGGTTTCTCTGCAAGGTAGTGTTTGGAGCACAAGCTCAGAACTCAACAATCAACCAACATATTAAATCACATGCCCAGTCTAGTGCTTGTATTTTTTAATATAAAGCACCTTTAATTACACAGTAGTACTGAATATTACACAGTTCATTTGCCAGAACCCCTGATCACAATTTCCTTGTGGGCGCTGCACCCCTTTCCTCCTCTTTGTGGTTTCTCCCATCTAGGTGACCCTATCTAGGATTGTCCCTCAGCATGCTTTGGTGAAAGAATGAATAATAGTCAGGTGCAGATTACGTTTTCCCAAAAGTCAAATGTTTAATCAGTTCACTGCTCAGTTTTCTTTTACCCCTACTGTCGTAGCGGGCAAAAAACTCTTAAGTCCTTGTGCTCATCTCCATGTGTTTGAAGCAGCTCAGTCCAGACGCAGGCGTTAGCCCATGGTAATCTTATGTGGCCTCCACAGCGGCTGCTGGGGAGGTCTGCCGTGATTCGCATCTTCACATAACACAGCCGTCCTGAACTGATGGTTGCCACCTGGTGGGTTTGGGCTCTGATGCTACTGTGCAGATGCCTTTGGAAATCATAGTCCGCTTGTGGGCCAAAATGGATGCAAGGGAAGGCAATTGCAGCCTTATCCAGGCCTATCACACAGCCAGGCAGCTGCAGCCCAGCAGCGACTATATACTCAGCACAGTATTTACATACATTACCCAGGCTGAAACACATGGCAAGGCAGCTGTAGCCAACCTCATGCAACGCACATGGCAGACAGCTGCAGATCTAACTCGGGCTGATACATACAGCAGGCAGTTGCAGCCCTGAACCGGGCCAATACACATGCAGGGTAGACACAGCCTGCCTGGGGCCGATGTACGGATGTACATAGCTTTTCGTGTATCTCACCTGGAACCTCAGAAAGAGACTGGGAGACCCTCTGTAGCATGGGTCACTTCTGGCTTCATGCTCTCAGGCAGTCTGCTTCTATGTTTTTCCTTAGGACAGTACATGTGGGTTTTGCCTCTTGTACAGTGTGACCTCTTGCATGGCCAAGCAGACTTCTTCCCTTTTTCAGCAGGCAGACCGGCTTCTAAGCACTAGGAAAACTATCAGCATCTTCAGGAGAAAGTGCAGAAATCTGGTGATGTCCTCTCACCACTGTGTGTCAGACAGACACCAGCCCTGGTTCTCAGCAGTCCTTCGAGTACTCTGTGAAGACTTCCTTTCCTTAATGAAGAACATGGAACTAGAACTAAAAGTCGTTGCTTGGGTTCCACGTTTATACATGTTTTTTCTTAATGGGATGTCAGCCTACTTCTCAAACTTCAGAATCTGCGTGGAGTGGTTCTCTTTCAAGTGTCCTTCTGATGCTGTTCTCCTTTGTGTAAAGTGATGCTTCTCAGAGCAGGTAGCCCTGGGCTGTCTCCAAAGGGAGCATCCACCACATAGGCACAATGAAGTGTGAGGTTTCTGCACTTTTCTATCATCAGTGTCCCTGAAGAAGTAATTAGGGACAAAAGTGCAGGCCTGATCTATAAACGTCCTCAGCTAGCACAACAGAAAGTGCAGGCCCAATTCTCTACCCTTACATCAACCAAACGGCAGTGCTCAGGAAGAAATAACCAGGAGCTCTTTACTAACAAGGGGTCATATTTACAAGCCCCTATCGCCACAAACTTCACTTTTTATGACGTTCCTGTGGTGATAAACTGTTCGCCTTATTTACAAGGTGGTGTTAAGCCACTTAACGTGGTTTAATGCCGCCTAGTGAATAAGGCCCCCTTTCACGCTACACTTTTTTCTCTCATTATTTTAGTTCAGGCAACACATTTAATTACTAGTATACGTTGTTTAACATGACATGGGTTAGGTTGTAATCTTGACATTGCTTACATTCTAACACCGTATCAGATATGACACTTTTTTGCTATACTGATTCATAACATCACAGGCTAGTGCATGCACTTATCCCTCTATCCGCTCCTATCGCTTATTTTGTTTATTCTGTTGCAGAGTCCCTTTTGCCAGTTCACTTCCTTGACGCTTGCTCGCTTGCTCTCCCCCCACTTCCCCCATCTCCTTTCCCACCAGATATGCCTGAAAAGGGGACCAGTAATTTCTGGGAGAGCAACTAGCATGTGGCAACAATTCGTTATAGACATCCGAATGTGTTTTGCAATACACCATGTCTGACTTCCATTCCTGTAGTGTAGGAGCTGGGTCTTTCGCCCACCTCATTGTTATGCGACGTTTGGCCAGCAACAATCCAATTGCCACCAGCTTCCTGTTGCGCGTGCTGATTGCTTTGTCGTGCCCTAGCAGTGCAAGCATGGTATCAATCTCCAGTGTAGTGCCAGTAATGATGCTCAGTTCAAGGAAAATGTTTCTCTAATATCTTGCAATCCCGGGCAATACCATGCTCATGTATAAAATCGGCAGTGTGTGCGTGACAACGTGGGCATTCCCTTGTGTCCCTAGGTCCATATCTGAAGAGTCTCTCAGGGGTGTAATATATTCTATTTATGTACTTAAAGTGAATAAGCCTGTGTCTGCCATTTAGAGACACTGAACGGGTCACTGAGCAACAGTGCTGCCAACATGTATCATCTATCGGTTTCTCCAAATCCCTCTGCCATTCAAGTCATGCTTTCATGAACTTCGGCCTGCTCTACTGCAACGATGCATATATTTTCTTATCAAGCTAGCGGGAGAGCCTGACTGTATTAGTGTTGTCAGTGCAGATATGTTCGGAGGTTCCTGCATATCCTCTCCTAATATTCCCCGCAGGGCATGCCTCACTCTAAAATATTGAAACCGTGCTATGGACTTTCTGCTCGCTGCGTTCCCTTGCAGGGCTTCCCATCCTTTAACCACCCCGTTTTCAAAGAGATCCCCATTTTGGTGATTCCAAACATTTGTAATGCATGCACCACCCCCCTTTCCTGACTTATTTCCAGCCAAGCACACCCTTCCACTTCCATATGCGGGGAGTACAGTAGAGAGCCTGCGTAATATTCCAGAATTCGTTTCCAGGCGTGAGTTATTGAATTCAGGGAGTCCAATACTACGTGTTTCCTTGTAGGGGTCCTAAATAGCGTGCAGGAGAGCGTGTGAGGAATGGCTGTGACATTTTCAAGATGTTTGTGTGGTAGTGTTTGCTTGCTATCTAGCCAATAGAATGCCGGCACACCCTGCGCTGCTCTGTAGTATAACTTCAAATCGGGCACATTAAGGCCACCTATGTCGTAGGGTAGCACTAATATCTTCCATTGCACCCTGGGCTGCTTTCCCGCCCAGACCAGCCTCAGCAGTAAGGACCATCATTTGTGGAAGAATGCTCGCAACAGTGTTATTGGGATATTCTGGAACAGAAACAAAAACCTGGGGAGTGCTACCATCTCAATAATTGCGACGCACCCCATTAGAGATAAAGGGAGTGTAATGCACCTTTTGATGCCGCCCTCCAATTTCTGTATTGCTTTACCATAATTTTCCCTCAGCACCTGCTCTGGATCTGTGTGTATTTGTATTCCGAAGTACCGAACCGGTTCCTCTGTCCATTGAAGGGGAAAATGCGATGTTATCGGAGTTGTGCTGGTGGAAAGTGGAAAGATAATGGACGTGTCCCAGTTGATCTGGAGCCCTCGGAGGCCACCAAAGCGGACTACCTCTCACAGCACTGCAGATAGATTCCTATCCGGGTCTCGCACGTATAATAGTGTGTCATTAGAATACGCTGAAGCTATTAACTTGTAGCCAGGGAACCGTATACTTCTGTTTCCATGATATTCCCTTAATGAACAGGCTAGTGGTTCTGCGACTATGGCGTATAGCAGGGGCGACAGAGGACACCCTTGCCTGGTGCCCCTCGTAATCTCCAGAGGGTTTGTGATTATGTTTTCCACTCGTACTCTAGCCGTGGGTTTATTTTACAGTACATTAATAAGCTTAAGGTATATTTCCCCAACCCCAATTTACAGAGTACCACGGTTAAAAACCCCACTCAACTGAGTCGAACGTCTTTTCGGCATCAAGAAGCACCGCTGTGGCCTTTACCTCCAGATCTATATATTGAATGGCACCGAATAATGTCCTTAAACTGTATAATAATGAACGATCCAGAACAAATCCTGCCTGTTCTGCACTCACTACTTCTGGTAGTAAGAATGGTGCCGAATAATGTCCTTAAATTGTATGTTAATGAACGACCGGAACAAATCCTGCCTGTTTTGCACTCACCACTTCTGGTAGTAAGAGTGCCAGTCTGTTGGCCAGGATTTTTGCGTATATTTTCGTATCTACATTCAAAAGTGTACGATGAGCAGTTGGCTGGGCTTTTGCCCAGCTTTAATAGTGTAGCTACTAATGCTTTGCGCATAATTGGGGCCATAATTCCTATTTCTGTTATTTCTTCATATAGTGTTACCAAGTGTGGAAAGTGGATCTTGAAACTCCTTATAAAACGCCACTGTTAGGCCATCTGTCCCCGGTGCTTTCCCTGCCTTCATTCCGGCAAATGCCTCTTTTATTTTGAATGGGTTCAACGGGGACATAAGGAATTCCCTGTGTTCCAGGGTAGGCCATTGCATTTTTATATAATCTAGATAATCCGCCGTGGCGGCCCCATCAAATGTGATGCGCGAGCTGTAAAGATTAGCATAATATCGCTTAAATCTATCCGCTATCTGTTCAGTAACAGTGAGCACCTTGCCCTCCTCATCTAATATGCTTGTGATTACTGTGGTTTCTCTATTAGGGTGTAGCAGTGACGCTAATGCTGCGTTGGGATGTTCCCCCTCCCATATCTCCTCGCTGCGGCGTACTTACCCAGGTGCCTGACCTCGTCATTAGCCGTGTCTTGATAATCAGTAAGCTTGGTCTTAATATCTCCCAAGGTTCCCGCATCACCTGTTCTTTTAAGTTGTGCTGCTAATACTGCTATTTCTTTCTCCAGCTGCATCAACTTATTCCAGATAGATTTTAGGACTCCTGCATGCTTAGTTATCGTGATCCACCTAATATGCAACTTGAAAGCTTCCAACACTGTACTAAAGTGGTCCACTCTGCCAGTGTTTATGCCAAAGTATTCCTCTATTGCTTGCACCATCTCTGCCTTAAATACTGGGTCAAGCAATGAATAGGGGGGGAAATCTCCAGGAGAACAGCGCCATCCGACGCGGCCACATTGAGAAATCTAGAATTACTGGAGAGTGATCTGAAAAAGTGCATGGAAGTGGCTTACAGTTAACTGTTCTTGTTATGAGGCTTTGTGATATGAACCAGTAATCTATACGCGTATGCTTATCATACACGGACGAGTAGTGCATGTATCCCCCCTTGTGCGGTTGCTGTTGTATCTACCCTCCTTGTCAGTTTGTGTGTTCGTCAATTGGATCCCTGCTTTACCATTTGTCCATATGAGGACGCCTCGGGCATGGGATGTGAAGCCTTCTGTGTGAAAAGTTCCCCGCATTCTTTGCTTTGTTAAGATGGTCATGTCCAGTGGTAAGTGCATTTCCTGTAGTATGGCTATATCTACTTTCTGTCTCTTTAAGTATGCCACTACTTTCCTGAGCTTTCTTTGATCATTAAGACCAAGCACAGTCCATGTGATGAACCTTAGCTGCGGTGTCCATAGTTTCCCTATTTCACTCTGTGCTCCTTGTGCCATCTCTGCTCTATGGTCAGTGTTTGTCCCAGTGTTTCATTTCTTCTGAACTTTAACACTAACGTTTCAACCCCGACCCCCCACACAATATGCCACCCAACATTGCATTGCGGTAACTGTTCCCTCCTCCTCCCATATGAACACCCCCCCTTCCCTGTATTCAAAATTAACACCCAATCATAGTGTTAGACATTGTGGAGTACACGTGGGGGTGAATGTTGCCCGCCATACTTGAACCTGTTGGTCCAGAAGCGCCGACCAGCAAGTGCCGTTTTGCGTATTGCTTGTCGCCCACTGATGTTAGTGTTTATGGGCCTTATTCCCTTATCGTGCCTACAGCCCAGTCTGTATAATCTGCTAACTTGCTGCCTAATTCTTGTGTATGAGCTGTTTACATAACGTTCTTGCCCTGGAGATCCACCTCTGGTGCCTACCATTTATTAAATTGTGGGCAGGGCCTCTAGGTGGAACGTGTATAGATTTGTTTGTTTAACTATTCCCATTGCCTGGGCAATGCCCTGTATTCCAAACTAACAGTAACTCAGTTTCTTTGCAACCAGTCCATGACTCGTCACAACGTCCCACATTTCTCTTCCTGCTCTTTCCGACCGGGGGCAGGATACTTGACTGTTCATACATTTGGCAATACTGTTGTTGTTCTTCTTCCGCTGGTGCTATCTCATCTTCTGCGCTGACCCTGTGCGGTTAGGTCCACTTGCTGCCTAATGCTCCTCTTTGAGGAAGTGGAACAGTTGTTTTGGGTTTCGGGTCCATAAAGAAGTGTGCCTTTCACTCCACCTGGACACACAGTTTGGCTGGGTACATCATGTTAAACTACAGGTGAAGTTCACGGAGTTTCCTCTTGACCGGGACTAACAGCCTCCTTGCTTCCTGCACCTGTTGAGTAAAATCTGGGAACATGGACAATTCCTTCCCTTTGTACTTCAATGTCTGTAATTTCCTAGCCTTGCGAAGAGCAGCATCCCAGTTGCGATAGTTGAGAATCCTCGTCACTAAGGGCCGAGGAGGTGCTCCCTTGGAGCCAGTGATCGATGCGCCGCTCCACCACGAAAAGCTCAGTGAACGTGTCACTACCAAGGATTGTGATCAGGAGGGTCTCCACGAATAATTCCATATTGTCTATATGCGTTGTCTACGAGACTCCTATGACACGCAGATTGTTCCTCCTGGAATGTGCTTCTAAGTCTTCGGCTTTGGCTCTCAGTAGATGTATCGTTTTAGCCATCTGCCTTTGCTCTGCGGAGTCTGCCGCTATGACGTCTTCAGCATCCGAGACCCGCTTTTTGACTGTGTTTAGTCTCTCTGCATGTTTATCAAGTCTCTCCATCATCCTAGCCATGCGGAAGGTCAATGCGTCGATTTTACCGTCAATCTTCGTGAGGCTTCGCTGCATGGCTATGAGTATCTGCTTCCGGTCTGCATCTAGGGTTTGTTCCGCCTCCTCAACTTCCGGTTCCACGCTGATGTGATCTGGTTCTTTGGACCTGGAGTTCTTTCGATCTCCGAAGTGCAGCTTGCGCTGATGTTTTGTCCATCTTCCCCATGGTGCAGGGTGTTTCTATAGCCTGTACTCTCGTTACAAACCAAGGCGTCGCCGCACAGACCCCTGTGTCACACATTGTGATTGCAAAGGATATTCGGGAACCCGCTACAAGGTCACAGATGGCGCGGTGCACCAGGCCCCCTACAGCATACGGTCTTAATGTGCACACTCAAAGTCCTTGCCGCTGTGCCTGCCTCTTGAGGCTTCTATGCTCTGCACACCACTTCTAGTGTTCGGTCAGATGGTGGTGTGTGAATCACCATGTGCAATCTTTGGCCTGCACTTTTCTCTGCATGCCTCCTGATTGCGACCGTTACGTTGGCCCTCTAGGTGCTCCTGTCACAAGGGGTGCTCTCAGGCAATATCATCAGGTATCTTGTTCATAAGCACCGGATTGACTGTTGTGCCACCTTTTGCTTCCCCCAGAGCGCCAGCAATCCTTAATGCTCCCTCATAGGCGTATCTGGGTTGTGTTTTGCACTGTTTCTCAGTGCCTTACCGGAGCCTCCTTTGTTGATTATCGAAGACAGCCCTTTGTCTATAGCATGTGGTCCCGTAATCTGTCTACTGTGAGCTTCTGTAGCATCAGGGCTCATGTGGCCCTGCCCATGCGCCGGGCTACTCGCAACCCCTCCCGCGAGGAATGGGATCTTACTTGGACTGCCAGCCAAATGGGTCCCACGTTGCTCTGTGCATCGCGGTCTATTTCTGAGGACCGCGTTGGTATCATGCAGTGGCGGCCTAATGTACAACTGCTGCCAGGAGCGCATTTATGGTTGTACCACGCCCCCCAGAGTCACCGCTCCGGGCTATTGCCCTTGGCCGTGTCCGTTTCTCCAGGGCTGTTTGGACGCTCAGCTCTCTGGGTCGTTAAGGTCCGCACATTACGGTCGGAGGGGGCACAGCCTGTGCCTTGCTAAGCGATGTAGCCCCTTCTTGCCTCTCCACTCGCCACGGCTCACTTCACTTCTGTGTGGGGCAAACAAATTCGGATGGCACCGCGTTCTATTTCCCAGCTGCCATTTTAGCCTCAGGGGGATCTCTGTGATGGGAGTGATTTCTCTCACTTCAGGAATGCAGCTCCAGGATCCGACACCAGATTCCCTACGTTGGGTTGTCTATAAGGCAGTTCTGAGCTTATTTCATATTGTTTGAAACTGTGGGTGATAGGATTTTGCTGATACGGTGATCGGCCAGCTGGAGCTCTACTTCTTTGCGGCCCTCTTGGAGCCAGGCAAGCTCCGCCCCGTTTCACGCTACACTTAGCATGAAAGGTGCATGCAATGGGTGTTGCGGTGGGCGTTCCGCCACAACACTCATTGATTTTGATGCTGCCCCCAATTTACAAGGGTGGCGTAAGTAGGAGGCAGAGCCAACATTAAGACCAGGGAAAGCCTGGCCTTAACATGGCGCAAAGAGGAGAAATGCTTAATTTCTCCTCGTTTTACTGTTTCTATGTGTGCTGCATTTTGCAGCACCCATAGAAACAGCAGATCGCCATGAATAAGCACATAAACAATCATTTAAAAAAATGACAATTTGTAACTTCTATGTGTGCTGCACAATGCAGCACACATCGAAGATACAATTCTCCACTCTGGTTTGTTTATGTGCAGGAAGGGACACCTTCCTGGACATAAACAATCATTCCTCTCAATGGAGACACTCTTGCACTATGGTGCAAGGGTGCCTGCGTTGGCTCTAGGCATCTAGATATAGCGCTAGGGCAAACGCTGGGGTGCGCCACATTCTTGTGAATATACCGCATCCCTGCATTTTCAGAATGGCAGAGCGTGGTGTTAGCAATGTTTGCTTATCACCACTCTTTGCAATTCCCTTGTGAATATACCCCAAAGTCTTAATGTAATTTCTTTACTTATACTGTGCCAAACCATGGACATTCAAAATTAATCCCACTGCCTTCAGTACTCCGGCTCACACATACACAGAGTCTTACTACCACACATAAATTACTCACACTATACACACATTTGACATACAGACAGGTTGTCAGCACAAGGTTCTAGGTTTCACATAACAGTAGAAGATTACTCAAGAGGGGTCAGCAGGCCACACGGTCAATGACACAGATAAAAAAAAGTCTGGTCCTTTACACAATATCACAAAAACACAGTATACTTCCACCACTACAGGGACAGTTTCTGTCTACTATGAGGGCACGCTTGGTTCTCCACTTAAGGTCACAGGACAGGGTCTAGATCTCACATTGTCCAGGACAGACCTAGAACTCAGCGCACAAGGTAGATTAGCATGACGCCAGACCCAAAATAAAAGTCAGACTGCAGTGGTGTACCACTGCCATGAATACGTACAGGTATGTTTGGCTGTGGTACACACCCATATACCACACAGGGTGCATTCCTGTCCCAACACTAGCCTTGTACAGGTGGCATGAACAGCATAGGATGTGTATTCGCCAAGTGTAGAGAACATCCCAATAATTTGTACCAGCTTATTATAGGCAACACAATCATATACTTTGAATGAGTACCAGCCCAGTACATAGGTGAATAACAGCCCAGTAGGCATACCGTCCCAGTGCAGGTGCAAGAACATCCCTGTAATGTACACGGCCCATATAGACACAAAGAACAGCCCAATGTGTATACCAACCCGTACAGGTAGCAAAATAGCTATGGAATGTATAACAGGTCAGCATAGATGACAACAATAGCCTAGTAGCTACATCAGCACAGTGGGATGCATTACAGATAGGTAGCAGGAAGAGACCTGTTTGCATACCATTGTAGTTTCATGGGTGTGTTTGGGGTGTTGCACCCCCCCTAATTAATGTACTCTCTAGTAAATAGTTGTGTACTGGAGCTTTCAGTCACACATACTTGTTCTCCTCTCAGTTTTGAAATTCTTGAAAACCATTGCTTATTTTACAAGATATTGGGCCAGATGTAGGAAGCCAAATAGCGAGAGCAAACGCTAAAATTCGCTATTTGGCAGCGAGCAATGTAGGTAAGTTTAAACCTACTCGCAAAATACGGAATCGCAAAAGTGCGATTCCTTATTTTGCGCAAGCATTTAGAGAATCGCAATTTGCAATTCCCTAAATGCTATGCTGGTAGGCATCGCAAATTGCGATTTTGCCTTAAGGAATCGCAAAATACAACCAACTTCAATTTGGTGGAATTTTGCGATTTCATTTCAAAAAGCACTTTTTGGCTTTTTACGAAGTGCCATGTGGCACACATACATGTCCTTAGGGCATGTATGTGCGCCACATGTGCACACATGCACATTTCAGGGGTGCAACAGGGTGTCCTTTTGGAACCTTTGCACCCTTGAAATTGCACCCGCAATTTGCGAGTGCCTCTTGGTGACTCGCAAATTGCAGGCGCAAATCCTATTCATTCCTATGGGCCTCTTGGCCCATAGGAATGAATGGGATGGGATTCCTTGATTGCGAATCTCAATTTGCGATTCACAATTAAGGAATAATAAGGAATCACAAATATTTTTGCGATTCCTACCTACATTCAGTTTTGCGAGTCCTTAATAGCGATTCGGTAAAAATCGCTATTAAGGACTCGCAAAATTGAATTCACCTACATCTGGCCCATTGTCTTTTAAGTAACCTTAACAATATGCACTGCTATCTCTTACCACTACACCTTAAGCCCCTTCATGCTCTGCTTCTCCAATAATGTATATTACCATGATATGCCAGCGTGACTGTTAAGAAATTTGAAGCTGCCCTCCCCCCCTAATCTTACTGACCAAGCTACTCCATGTATATAAGGAAAGCAAAGACTGCAAAAACAAGCTCAAGCAGCAGAACCTTCTCTGTTTGTAAGCCAGAAAAGCCACGTGTGTATACATCAAGATCAGATCTGCATGCTCACCAGAACACTCTTTTATGTATGCCAACCGAGTAACGTTATTGAGAACTTCTCAGCTGTGCATGCGTGGCACCAGGCCGCTAAACCATCCCATCACATAAAACAACCCAGCTTATACAGAAAGAAGAGCCTTCTGTGTAATACTTCAGTACACTCCGCAGTAAAAGTCCTGCATGCATTCTTCTCGCATGAACACAGAGATGGGTTTCCAGCCTTTTGTGTATTAAGAGCTATTTATATTAAACGAAAATCATCGCAAGTTACTAATATTATTAGTGTAACAGTGACCACATGAGACAAGGTTACATTACTGCACCCCATGTCCAAGTATACCTGCAGTGATCACCTCTGTACATTTGCAGGGTTACCAGCAGTAATGTAAAAAAGGCATTGTCAATTTAGAATGTCTACACATAGGTAATGCATGCCAGACACAGTGCCCCTGGTTCAAAAGTAATCACATTAGAAATAAGTCTCCACACATGATTTATCACTCAAAATCAAATACGTCTTGGAATACACAGTTCTGTCACACATATGTTCATTTAACCAAGACATTTTTTCTAACTTAGAAGATTTGGATGCACTCAGGAGAGCTACTGACAGGTAGCTGCAGAGCTACCAGTAGCTCATGAGCTACTCATTGGAGATGCCTGTTCTATGCACACAGAACCGACACAGGCCATGCGCCTGCAGGCATAGCTCGGTGTGTTTTATACCTCTGCAAAGGCCATCTCTACACCCTTAAGTAGCCCTTTTTCGCTCCCGAAACTAACACATGACACTTTGATTTTTTGTTTTGAATGTTGTCTTTGTATGGTTTTACATGTAATGTGTGGTTCTTCTGAGTGCGTGAGGGAATGGGTTTTCTTGCATAGCTCATACTGTGAACGGAATCACCTGTAAATGCTTCAGGGAGTTTTGGGAGTACGTTTAGTAATCATTGAAGATGGCAAATTGTGAGCACTAATGCCTGATTACTTCCTTCATAGCAGAGCTAGCTTTGCAGGTCTGGGCGTTTTTGAGTAGAGAGGGTGAGTTGCCTGTATGGGGAGAGGGAAATGGGAGAGAAAGAAGAGGGATAACACTACAGAGATAACACCAGGGACGACTGAAGAGGCCATGTTGGGCAAACTGAGAATTTCATGGTAGAAGTCTGTCTCGCACTTCATGGAAACGATTGCATCTAATTCATCATTTGATTAGGAGGGAATAAGACATTTGTAGGAGATATGACTGTCCAAAGACTTTGGAAGAATGAGACATTTGTGTAAATCCCATCCTGCCTAGAAGTGGTTGAATGCCTCATGTATGACTTAACTGGGATTGCCATGGTTTTGAATGAGGCATTTATCTATGACATGTCCCATGTATGTTTATTGTGCCTGAGGCATGTCTCACATATGACTGATGTGGCTGCGACAGGTCTTATAGGTGGTTGATCTGTGTCAGATATGTTGGTTTTATTATTGTTGTGGATGCAACATATGTTGTTTCACAGAGTAGCCTATGGCATGTTTTGTGCATAATAAATGTGCCTATCATAAGGGTCATATATGGCAGTGCAGCTCCTTACATGTCATATTTATGACTGATGTAGCCATTGCATGTCTAATTTGACGGACCAGCCTGCAACATATTTAATGTATATAATGCGTAGCTGTCGCATGGCTCATGTATGACACATCTCATGCATTATTGACCCATCCATAAAATGCCTCAGATATGACTAACACTGCTTTTAAAATGGTTCATGTATGGCTGACTTCTGTTCCCTTCTCTTTATCTCCCTCAGGTAGACTTGGTCCGGCTGCGGCAGGCGGCTCTGACTGTGCTGTGTAACCAGGTCTTTATTTCGTTACCTATGGTGATGGTTATGTATCCCATAATGCACTGGAGGGGGAACCCTTGTGGGCCGGAGCTGCCCACCTTTCACTGGGTTCTGCTGGAGCTGTCCATCTTCACCCTCATTGAGGAGGTGCTTTTCTACTACTCTCACCGGTGAGTCTACCCAAAGGCTGGGCCACAGTATAGGTGGTCAATGGACTGGGGATTCTGAGAGTGGGCCAGAGAGAGGGAGGCCCTCCTTGGGTCACATAGGACATGGGAGAGTTGTTCCGTGAGCCTGCGAACGGCACTCAACCTCAATGTGTCTGAGATTGGTACTTTATGAGCCTGAAAGTGGCACTCAAAATCATCTGAATATGAAGAGTATCTCTCACTGTCCTGATAATCTTTATTTCTGGAGATGCTTTATTTGTAAAGCCTTCACTTCAATGCAGGTAAATATTTTCCACTCCCCAAAACATTAGTAATCCTTACTGGAGAAGGTACATTGTGTTTGTAGTATGTGTGGTTGTAGATACACATGCTGTGCGTAGTCTGCCATCTAGTGTTGGGCTCGGAAGTTGCAGGTTGTTTTTTTCTGAAGAAGTCTTTCGAGTTATGAGGTGTAGTGTAGATGCACATGGTCTCCATCTTCATTGTGAGATTGTTTTTGTCCGCCAACGGGTTCAGACGTGATCCCCGAATGGTTCATATGCCTACAGGAGGATATTCAGGTTCTTCTCTCCAAAGGAGCCATAGAGCTCGCACCCCTGCAACACCTCGGCTAGGGTGTCTATTCCCTGTGTTTCCTATTCTCCAAGAAGGAAGGCTCCCTCAGACCAATCCTTGACCTCCATCACCTCAACAGGTACATTCTGTCAGAGCACTTTCACATGGTAACCCTACAGGATGTCATCCCTCTATTACAGCAAGGTGACTTCATGTCCACCCTCGACCTGATGGATGCGTACTTTCACATCCCAATCCATCCAGCTCATCGCTGTTACCTCGGATTCAGGGTAAATGGTCAACACTATGAGTTCAAGGTTTTGCCTTTCGTAGTCACCACAGCTCCAAGGGTTTTCACAAAATGTCTAGCAGTGGTAGCTGCTCATCTAAGCAGGGTGGGAATCCATGTGTTTCCTTACCTGGATGACTGGCTGATAAAGAGTACAAACAAACAAGAATACCTGGTCCATTTCAGGCCACAGTCTCCCTCCTTCACAATAATTGCCACACAATCCCACTTGGAGCCACTTCAAATTCAACCCTTCCTAAGGTCGGTCCTCAGCTAAATAGAGGGAAACACCTTCTCCAGCCCTCAAAGGATTCAAGCTTTCCAACACAAAAACCAACTGCCAGCTACACCTAGTCATGTGACCCAGGATCAGGCTACAGGTACCAAATGGTTAGGACAAGAAAACGCCAACTTTCTAAAAGTGGCGTTTATAGAATTGTGATTGACAATTTGACTTTACCATTAAAGAGGGCTTTTAATTAGAATTCTTTAGACACCAAACCCAATCTGTCTACCTGCTCCCAATTCGAAGTTGCAGCTTATTAAATATAATAGGGTAACTCCAATGTTATCCTATAAAAACAGGTGGGCCTTTCAGTAGTGAAAAAGAGATTTTTCACTACCAGAACATGTAAAACTCAAAAGTGTATGTCTTACTTATTAAATATACTGCATCCTGCCTTCTAGGCTATTCAGGGTCTACCCTGGGAGTGACTTATATGTATTAAAAAAAAAGGTTTAGGCCAGCCAAAAGGTTTAATTTCATCACTAACTCCTTCTCTGTCCTTCTGTGCCCCTTACAGTGTGTATGGTAGGTCTGTATGCTTCGTTAAGTACATAAATACACTCTTGCAGCAATCCAAGGTACCCAAACTCTTTGACCTCAGGAGGCAAATGGCTAAGTTGAGCTGCCTGGGGTCCGGGTGTCTCTTCCGCAGTCTTGGGTGAGAATGTCAGGTCTGTTTGGGAGCTTCTCATGTGGGATAACTGAAATTTCAAGTTGGGCAGAGAACCATGGTTGTCTGGCCCATGTTGGAGAAACCAGGATGAGGGAAGTTCCTGCCCCTCTTGGAACCTTAATATTTTCCTTACCAGACTAATGGGTCCACTCTTAGAGCCCATGAATTCATGCCCATTTCAAATTCTCTCATGGAAAGTTGTCTTTCTTTTCGCAATTATCTCATTCAGGTGCATCAGTGAATTACAAGCCCTCACACTTCAAGAACTATTTTTCCAAGTCCACAAGGATAAAGCGGTTCTCAGAACTAATCCCAAGTGGTCTCTGCCTTCCACCTTAATAAATCTATTGAACTCCAGATCCTCTTCCCACACCCGGACTCGGTAACTGAAAAGCACTCCACATGAAAAAGCACTCCACACTCTAGATGTTAAACATGCACTTATGTATTACATTGATAGACCCGAATGTTTTTTTAAGACACAACAATTGTTTGTAGCTTTCTGTATACTATATAAAGGACATGCCATTTCAAAGGTGGGACTAGCCAGGTGGATAGTCGAGTGCATATAGACCTATTATATTAAAGCTAAAAGAACCCTACCCTCCCGCTCTCTACCACATTTCACCCACAAGCAGGGTGCTACTATGGCTGTCCTGTCCTAGGAAAAATTCCTATAGCAAACATCTGTAAAGCTGAAACTTGGTCCACGCCATGCACGTTTACAAAACATTATTGTGTGAATGTGTTGTCAAGTGAACAAGCCAGAGTTGGTCAAGCTGTCCTTAGGATTTTGTTTCAAACCTTTGCCCCATTTACTGGCCAACCACTGCTTAGGGGAGGACTGCTTTTTAGTCTATGCACAGCATGTGTATCTACAGCCACACATACTATGAATGGAATATGTTACTTATCCTAAAAGCATTTGTTTGTTGCATGTAGTGCTGTAGGTCCACATGCACCACCCTCCACCCTAGGAACCAGTGACTGATGCATTCTGTTTTCCTCTGTGATATATTCTTTGTAGTACTTGGTCACCAGTTTCTTTTTTATACGCACTACTCTTTATTTACACTCACCCTTTGGGCGAAAAAGTATATAAAAATGGAGTCAATGACCATGTGGAGGAGTCAGAGACCTTTTGACTCGAAAGTCTTCTTCGAAGAAAAACAGCTTGCAATGTCCGAGCCCAACACTAATGGCAGGAGTAAGCAAAGCATGTAAATCTACAGCAGTACATACAACAAGCAGATGCTTACAGGGTAAGTAACAGATTACTTCTATAGAGCATGCTTAAATGTACTCATTTGCAGAGTAATTAAGATTGTGGGACTGTAGGATTTGGATAGAGAATATAATAAAATACTTTCAGGAACATGGATATTCAATTGGCGTGGTTACTGTCCAGTTGGAGCACATTTCAGTTGTCTATTCCAGAACTAGATACTCAGTGTATGTGTACTAGATACACTATAGTATGTACACCGCTTTTAATACTATCCCCACCTGCGTTAGACTAAACACAACTCCAGTACCCTCCTGCGTGCTCCAATAGTGGAGCAGGCCTACCAGCTAAACTACTCTTCTTTCTCAACTGTATTTTATTTATTTGTTAAAGAACTTGGGAGTGCTAAAAGACCTACGACTGTAGTGCTTAACCAATGGATTATCTCTAAAGCTTGAGCTCTAGCATGTGCATATTCAAATCCCTCGCAGTTCCATAGCTCCGATTTTTGCACCGGTGGAGTGACCCGTGCAATGTTTGGCAGGCATAAAGACAATTACTAGGGCAGGGCACCTCTTTTTGTCTACGACTGTCAAATAAACCGTGTTAAAAAAGTGTCCCTTCAGGACTCTGCTGTTATTTATTTTGTTTACAAATTTTTATTAGTGTTAAATTTAATCACAAACAACGTTATGCTGAAGTCATCATCTTGACAACTTGTCGTAGTCACCTGCTACTAGTATACAGATGCATTGTCATTTTTTGAAGGTTCTGAACTTGTAATAAATATATATATCTTCATGTTCAATGACATTAAACAAAGCCAATCCGTATTTAGCATAATATTCTGATACAAAGAACCCATGGTGTACGTCACAAAAAACACTATCAAAAACCCTTATTCTTTTAATATGTGCTTTCTCATTCTTCAGAATCCTATCTGCCATTATCTTTGAGGGACCGGCCAAAGCAAAAGGCGGCAGGGGGGAGCAGAAAGACACCACCACATTGTTCAGTGTGGCAATACTCCCCATCCCATCTTTCCAGGGAAGAATATCCTAGAGATTGCTTCGCACTCACTTAGTCCTATATATAGCAGTCGAAGCAGACCATCTTGCTGCTCACCGTAGCTGTGCTGCCATGTAATTGACCTGGTAGTTCAGGACATTTTACCCTCCCTCAATAGTGGGAAGTCTAAGGGTTATTAAAGCTACTCTGGGGCTTCCCTCATTCCAAATAAATAGCAGAAGAGAATCCATATCTTTGAATATCTTGGCTGGTAGCGTCTAAGGTATGTTGAAAAAGAGGTAAAGCAAGTGTGGCAACATCATTATTTTCGAGAGTGAGACACTAACCTTGAGGCTAATTGGTAATTTGGTCCTGTAAGCTATGCTGTCCTTCAATTGCTGCATCATCTTACCAATGTTACCTTCGATCATGTCAGTGGTTGTGTTCTATATACGATACCTAAGTATTTACATGTGCGTAGTTTCCATTTCACCCGAGTCATCCAGCTAAAGGGGGGGATGGAGACTTCCATTGCGACAGGACTAACCGGCAAGACACTCGTCTTAGCCCAGTTGACCCTCAGGCCTGAAAGAGCACTTAATTCCCTCAATATCTCTGTAGCCCTTAAAAGTTCATGAGTGACATCCTTCAAGTATATTAAGATGTCGTCAAGGAGTGGTAGTGAGACCTCACTGTTTAATACACTACCAACCCTTCTAGGACCAGTCAGGCTTAGTTTGTTAAAGCTTTGCTCAACCTTGGGTAGCTGTGGCTTCGAGCAGTCAGTCTTCAACAAAGGAATGAGTAAGGCATCTAAACAGCACCAAAACAATTGAAGAAGAAAGAAACAAGATTCTCAAGAACTCAGACACCAATTTATAAAAATAGGTTGCTTTTTTACAATTTTATGGAGCCCAAAATTAAAAAGTACACAGGAGGGGTTCGGAGATCCAGCGTTTTAAAGAAACAATAAATCAAGACTTTTCACTCACCCATGAACAAGTATTGGCAACTTCAACAAATTTTACGCTTACAAACTTTTTCAACAAAAAGTTACATCAAGGCTGAACGCAGTCACTTGGAAGTACTTTGGGAAACAAATTCTGGCAGGGAGTGAGTTAAGGTGACCAACAAGGTCCGAAGAAACAGTTAGCTTCACCAGAGAGGCAGTCCAGTCCCTACTCTAATATCTACTTTCCATTGACTTCTATGGTGTGATCCTAATGCTAGGGACACAGGATGCTGACGATGCAGCACGGTCGATCGGGGTCTTCCTGGGGCTACTTGTCGGTCGACTGTCTAGGTGGGGGGACTTTGGCTACAGAGGTCAGTGTCCCACGAAGTCCACTTTGGTCCAGCAAAAGTCCATTCCCCACTGGACTACAAGTCACTAGGCAAAACAAAATAAGCCGTTCCCTTCTTTTGGCAATATATTTCCTTTTGGGTGACCAAAATGCCCTCCGACGGCTCTCCCGAGACAAGCAGACTCAGAGCAACTGAGCAACTTTTGGGCATTGGGTCTTGGTCTCCCGGGCTGCACTGTGATGTGAAGCTACGATCTGATGATCTGGGATAACAACTCACCCAGGCAGGCTTCCTTAGCTTTTGTGGCCCTGTCCTGCTAACAGGAAGTCTGCCAACTGACTCTTGGAGTCTCCGCTTCTGCCTGGGCTCAGGGGACGAATTCTCCTCGAGCACGACACAATAGGCACAGTCCTATCTTCGCTAGCCCAGGGACCAGCAGGTGCAGTCCAACTTTGTTGCACCCTCATCTTTGCTGGGTGCAAGGTCAGCTGGGCAGCCTTTCTTCGGTCCTCTTCTCCAGTCAAAGTGAGATCTGAGTGCTGGATGCCAGGGGGTGTCCCTTTTATGCCCATAAAGTGTCCTTAGGGGAGATGCTACTTGGTCCCCTCCTGCCTGATGACAACTTCCTGTGTTGTATGGCATCTAGCTTTCCCAGAGAGCTCTATTCTGCCCACTCTAAAGATGTCTGGACCCTACTGTGTGGTACTTGGTAGCCCACCCTTGGGGTGTGGCTACCTCTGGGCTACACACCCATGGGAAAAACAGTTCGGCAACTGTTTTCCCTCTCTGTCCTCACTGCCAGGCTGTCTACCTAAACAATAGAGCAGTCCCTCCCGTGTGTGTGCACCACTTGCCCTACAAAGGTGGTTTCCCCTTTGAAGCTCACCTTTTTCACCAAAGCCACCCTGTGTGTCTTCCTGCTAGGTGGAGGTAACACCCTCTCTATTGGCAGGTCTCTATTGTTACCTTTCCTGGGAGGCATTCATACGTCTCCCAAGGCGGGTAGCAATCTGTCTGGAAGAATAGTCTTTGTGTGCTATCAGAAACAGGCACTGGAAACCTTGGGCAACCAATGTGTCAACTTACTAAAGTTGCACTTTGCCCGTCAGTAACACTAAATTTTATTTAATTGGATATCCTGCACTGATTCATTTAATACCTTGAAGTACCCACCTCAGTAGTCCCAATCAGAAGTTAGCACAGCTGAAGTGTCAGCTTGTAACTCTGTACTTCCAAATGGGGCTATCAGGTCTCTCATTGCAAAAACAGCTACGGAGAGTTTTTGCTGCTAGAACATGTGAAACACATGTTCTGCTTTTTAATATGCTGCACCCTGCCTTAGCACTCAATAGGCCTGCTAGAGGGTAGAGCCGCACTGGCAACTGAAAGCAACCCTGGCAATTTTATCAGACCGACCCCCCAGTAGAAAAACCGGCGCCCACCCTTCCAGCCTCTCGGGGAAACAACTGATGCCCGTTACGGCCAGTCCAGCCCTGCTAGAGGGGTGACATATATATATTAAAAAGAGGAGGTTTGAGTTCTCCCATTGCTTTCAATGGCAACGTCGTGTTAACAGTTTAAACTCTCTACCGTTCTGCAGTTGCAGTCGTGGAGAAATGTTTTACTTTATCATATGCGTGGTGGCACAACTGGTGCTGCAGCCCGTGAGTGACACTTTGTCTTATACGCCCTAGGTACCCCTCGTGCCATAAACTAGGGACTTACAAGTAAGTTAAGCTGGGCCAGTTGGTTATAGGCAAATCAACCGTGTACATTTTTATGGCTCAGAGAACACACACTGAATTCTAATTAGCAGGGCTCATGGCATTTCAGACCCATGACACCAGTGCCTACTAGTGAAAATGGGAGAAAAGAGTGGGGGTAAACCTCAAAAAGCATGTTTCCTCACAGAAGTAATATGGTCTGCTCCTGCAATATTTATACCCAGCTGTGGTCTCACCTTACAAAATCAATTCAGTCCCTACAGCTATAGAATTAATTGAATGCCTTATTCAAATTCAGTGAGGAAAACCAAAAGGTAATGGGTGGAAAGCTGGAATTATTCTCAAGCACTCGGGCTACATTCTAGTCCATAGTTTTTTGCCCACTAGACCAGCCATATGCAAATCAGGCTTCAGCCTTTTCCACCAGGAACTGTCCAGTCCGAACTGCTATAAAAACTCGAATGTGTGTGAGTATTGCAATATTACATATATATGCCATTTCTGGCTTCACAGCACTACGCACTGAGAAGGTGCACCACATGGTATGTGCCCAGAGAAGACTGGCCCTTGGAGGCAAGCAGAGTAGGACTGGGTACCAGGGCACCTCTGGTGATACCAGTGCACAATACAATACAAGCCAAGTGGCATTCTCTGCAGTTATGTCTACAATGTCATGGTGAGTACTCAAATGCCGTGCTTTACCCAGGCTTCAAGTCACCTGTTTAGAGAGTGGTTCAACAGCGCAAAATCTGAGCCCAGGCGTATAACTTCTATGTCCCCAGGCCCATGTATACCAATCAGTCTCGCCCCACAATGATACCTTAAAATGGGAAAAAGAGAATGGAAGATCTTGAACCTGAGGGGTTGTTGAATTTGTTGCATCATAATGACAAAAGAGGGCAATTTGTGGCATAGTGGAGGCATTAATTATAAAAAAATAGCTCATCAAATGACCAGGATGCCTATCCCTTGGGAAAGGACACACTGTGTTACACAAATACTGCGCTGAGGATGGTGGGACTGGGAGTAATGGAGAGAATTGGTAAATAAATCATTTCTATATCTGCACTTTGTGCTCCAAGAGGTGTTCACTATGTTTATTTTCTCCTTGCAGTCTCTTCCATCACCCCAGTCTGTACAAACACATCCACAAGAAGCACCACGAGTGGACGGCGCCGGTTGGCGTGGTCTCCCTCTATGCTCACCCCCTGGAGCACATGGTAAGTGCCAGAGGTGATCCATGGATTAAATCCGACAAAGGGAGGGAGAAAAATAAAAGCTGTGAAGGATAACGGGGAAAAGGATGGAAGGAAAGGAGGGCAAGGTTGTGGGTTATAAGGAAGGTGTTTGAGGTGAAGAGGGAAAGCAAGAGCAGGGAGTTGAGTAGACATCTCAGGGATTACTAGAGGAGCAATGGGAAGGGTACAGTACCAGAACAGTGTGGTCTAAATATTGTCTGGCAAAACTATAGTGTCCTTAATATAGATTTCAAAAAGATCCCCCCTTTGGAGTTAATAATAGCAAATCTACTACTATCAGGGATATTTATGGAAACAATATTTAGTCCACAATATTTATGTCAGACTCTATTTTCGTTACCAATATGCTGGCACACAAAAAGTGAGCAGTGCAGGAGTTGGGCCAGAAGAATGGCGTTGGGTAAACAAGGGAGGGAGGGGTGAAGGGGCTAAATAAGAGGAAGAGATTAGTACAGAGGAACAGTGAGCTAGAGGAGAGAAGGCAGGGGAGATAGGGAGTGGTTAAAAATAGAAGGGAGGGGGTTTAGCTAGAAGAGGGATAGAATTCTGACAGAAGAGAAGTTAGTTATCAGAGCAGTGGGTATTTGAGAGCCTGCTGGTTACTTTCTAAAAAAATGCGGGATAAAAAAGGCGTTGTAAAGGCATGGGAAGTATTTCCTTGCGGTGTTCCGTCATACAACCCACTATCACACTGTGTTTGATCTTAGTTGGTGTCTGTGTCTTTTCAGTTGTCAAACATGCTACCCCCCATGGTGGGCCCTATGATCATGGGTTCCCACGTGGCCACAATCATGCTGTGGTTCTGCCTGGCGCTGCTCAGTACCACCATCTCACACTGCGGCTACCACCTACCCTTCCTGCCCTCGCCAGAGTTCCACGACTTCCACCACCTCAAGTAAGTAATGCTGATCCTTAAGTCCAAGCCTCTGATGTTTACAAACTACCCCTACTCAGCGTCAAAGGTCTGCACTTTCTATCTCACAATGTTATGTACTTTCATAAATCCCCAAACATTACGTAGTCTTCAATCCCCCCCTTTTACTTTTGATCTGCGCTGTAGGTGTCTTCAAGTACTGTTAATTGCACCCTTAACTCCCGGCCAGCACCCACAGCACTGCAGTATGTAACCCCACACATCAAGTAGATTACCCACCTATGGACGCACTTCTTGACAGCTGTAGAAGTACTACAATACAAAGAAACAGCACACCTTCAATAGCTCTCAACTTGTCCCATGCATTACCTGTGGGCGGGACAGTGCAACCGGTTACAGACATGTGGCGCCTAAAAGCCCACTTAACTTATAATACTGGAAAAATACCATAAACAGTAGACAAATAGATCAAACATCCTATCTCTCTCTCTCTCTCTCGATCGATGTGGAAGAAGGTCAACGCGCCAGTACGGTCCTTACCCCTACCAAAACTAATGATAACTACCTCTAACCTCGGGGGACCTATCACAGACAGGCCAAGGACCAATCTAGCCTATAATAGTGATCAGTCGAGCCGTGCACCTACGATCCCTGTGGAGAGACAAAGTCTCTTCCTCTGCAGTCGAGCCTCCCGTAAGTGCAATGCATAGTTAAATACCGACCTAGTAATGCCACAACACAAACCATCACCAAGGCTAAATCACTCAGAGGTAGGTCTCTTTCTACCCCAAAGCATATACATATAGAAAGTGGCTGCTGTATACATGACACAAATATACACAGCAGATTCTTCCAAAATTAGAGGTAATGTGACAACACTTTTCACGCACAAGTACCCTTCAGGTGTCTGAGCAAATAGTTATTGCCTTGAAATAGAATACATCCTTAAAAACTAAAAGGAAGGTCTAGATCATTGGTGTCCAGCACAGGCCTGGAGGGCTGGATTTACATTAAGTTAATCTAAAAGGAACATATTTAAATAGTGGGTTGTTATCTGAAAATCTGGCATGGGTCTGGCCGTGCAGTAACTACATTGGACACACCTGCAGTAGACAAAACAAACGCACGCTCTCACTGGCTTTATTTCTCTTCCTCCTCTGCCTTTCTCTTTCCTTTCCAGCCCGAAATATTTCTCTAAATGTTTACTTAAAACGCTGAACAGAAGAATACACAGTAAAAAGCGTGTTAACAGATCTATTGCACAGATGACGAGGGCCCGATGGGCAAGTACCAAGGGGCATATCAGCAAGGACCGGCGATAATTATCGCTCAGCGCTCTTAGCGTGAGTATAATTATCGCCGGCTAGCGTGGATTTTTATCGCTGCGATAGCATGCTATTAGCAACGCTTATCTCAAAAGCGATAAAAATCCTAGCGCTAACTGCCTAATGTGAGATTATCGCTGGAAACCCAGCGATTATCTCACGAAATATGGTGTTAGCTTGTTGATAGGAACTCACAAACTTAGCCATGATATCCACCTTCCATAGGGTATCATTGCTAAGTCAGTCCTGAAGCAGGCGTAAGGAAAGTAGCGATAACAGGGGTTATCGCTACTTTTCCTGCCGCTATGCTTCATAGCGTGGGGCTTGATAATAGGAGAAATGTCGCTTAGCGACATTTCTCCTGTCAGGTCAGGTCAGGAACGCCCACTTTGCATCTCATTAGAGATGCAAAGCTGGGCGTTAAGAATAGTTGCGCTAATGCAAGGTTTCACGCGTTAGCGTGACCTTGCTAATTAGGCAATAAAATTATCGACGCTTCTCGGCCGAAAACGGCCGCAATAGCGGCGATAATTTTCTATCGCCGCCTTGTAAATATGCCCCTAAGTATTTAAACAGTGTCCTTCCTTAACTGGCAGCCAATTCAAGGCTGAAAGATGGGGAGAGGTATGTTTTGTATGATGTAAACTTACATATTTATTTTAGGGCATCTTGTGTAGTGATGGACACTTCAAGATACCTTTAAGATCTGTGGTTCTGACAGGTGTAGAAAGTCAACCATATGAAGAAAGCCTTTCCTTGAGAAGTTGTGTTCTTGCACTCTGGTAGCTGACGTATGCTTTCAGTCATCGCTGGCTTTGGTCTCCTCGTCAATTTTTGGGGATGCAGTGTGAGGTGCATGGGGTGAATTTTTGACAGACCTTGAGATTGTCTGAAAATGACAGCTTCCAGCTGTTTCCTGAAGTTCATCTTTTATCTGAAGGCAATATTTAGGCAGTGCGACCTTGATTTTACAGCTAGTGCCTGAGATAAGTATAGTGATGGTCAGTTTTGGGTTCAATTTGGTGCACAATATTGTGAACTTAATTATTTGCTCCATTGGGAACCAGTGGAGCGTTTGTAAAGCAGGTGTTATGTGATCGTCGTTTCAGGTTCCAGCTGGTCGCCTGATTTTGCATCTTTTTCAATTTTCCATATGTGGATTTGGTAGTATGATGGTTCAGTAATCCAAGCGTGTCAGGACCAGTACAGTAGTACTGTGGCAGCTTTGTATAGTCATAGTAGGGCAAGGGCTACATATGGTATTGTTTTAGTGTCATATTTATTTAAAGATCACTTAGCCTCTATATGTCCTCAGTATTGGCCGACTGCGAGCACAGATGTACTATGGTCTTGATTATGGTTTCTCCACAGAGTAATTAGGGTAGTGTTGCTTTCAATATAATAATATAACTCCTAGTTTAACTGTAGCGCGCTCTCAGCAGTCATAGTTTAGTTGCATGTCCCAATATCGTCTGTGGGAATGTGGTCCCACCATCGTCTATATAAATATCGTGTGATATAATTATTGTGTCCTAAACACTGTTTGCAAAAAATGTATATAGGGTGTAGAATTGTATTATTAACTCCAATGAGTTGACATTTTTATACACTAAGGGCCATATGTAGGTAATTTCTATTCACCGATTCCTAAATACCGAATTTTACCGATTCGGTATTTAAGAATCGGTAAATAGAATGTAGGTAAAAAATCAGTAAATTTTACCGATTCGGTAATATTCGTTATTACCGATTCGGTATTTACCGAATCGGTAATAAGGCATACCTTCCCATTCATTCCTATGGGCCTCAATGAATGGGAAGCCATTCAATATTACCGATTCGGTAAATACCGAATAGGTAATAGGGGGAGCATATTCAAGGGTGGCAGGGTGTCACATTGACACCCTGTTGCACCCCTGAATCGTGCATGTGTGCACATGTGGCGCACAATCTGCCACATGGCACTTTTAAATAAGCACAAAATTGCTTTTGAAAAGGTATTCGGTATTAACCATCAACTTGTAGTTGGTGGTAAATAACGAATCCTTAAACCAAAAATGCACTCACTTGAGTGCTCCCTACATAGGATTTAAGGATTCGGTAATTTACCGATTCGGTATTTTACAGATTTCTTAAAATACCGAATCGGTAAATTACCTTATCCTTCAATCCAGCCTCCTACATCTCAAAGAGCTAAATATCGGTCGGTAACGGAAAATTTACCGATTTTCGGCCATTACCGACCGGTATTAGCCCACCGACATATGGCCCAAAGTATGATACCATTTTTATGTCAGATGATATTCCAACAACAATATTATGGTATGTCCATAGCATGGATACAGAGTTGGCATAATCATCGTGCTTTGTCAATTGCAGTATTTCTTAAAGTATAGCCATAGTTTGTTCGAGTCTTCATTTGGCATTATTGAAGCCTTAGTATTTATGAATAAAAATGCTTAAAATAGCATGGGCTGTAGAGATTTCTGGATGCAAAGCCACAAGAAAAAGTTTAAGCCATATTGTAGGAAAAAGTAATTTGTGGAAGGGGGCAATAGTTAGACAGGAATTTGAATTAAGATGCATTTTACCGAACTTGAGAGTTCTGTTTCAATGGATGAATGAGAAGAGCTGTGTATTTTTAAGAGTGACAAGTTGGGGGATGGGAACGGCTAACTCTGAGGGGATGGGGATCGTTCATTCAATAGAGTGCTTTAAAGCGGCATGAGAGTCCACAAGTGAACATGGTCAACCATCCACAGCATTCTCTACATTTTTCATTTTCAGTTCCAGGTCAAGCATGTAAATTGGTTTAATCTAGTGTAATTCTTATCATGTTGAACGTTTAACATTTGTGGGGATAGTCTGTTCAGTTGTTTAGTTGGGTGATGAAGAAAACCTATTGCCCTGCTAGGTCTTGGAATGTCTTGACAATCTTTCCTTTTCACCCACTCTTATATTGACTTTCCAGATTCAATCAGTGCTTCGGAGTCTTGGGGGTGCTGGACCGTCTTCACGGCACTGACAGTGTGTTCAAGCAAACCAAGGCCTGCGACAGACACGTGCTGCTGCTCAGCCTCACCCCGCTGACCGAGACCATCCCCGACCCCCCGAAAAAGGCCCAGGACTAGAAGTCTGCCTTCAGGGGGATGGGAGTGCACCATGACCCTCCACTTATCGCCTCGAAAGAGGGACCTAGACGTGTAGGCACTATATGTAAAGAATAACTGATTTAGGATTTGGCATAGAGACAGCTGATTAACGCTAAATATGCATAAAGACTTGCAGCGATCAACTTATACATGAGAAAACAATATTTTCAGGGGTATCCAGGTGAGGAACGTAAGAGGGGACCTGATGGGTAGAGCTTGGTGGGGATGAGAGGTATAAGGGTACTCTTTTGGGTCCAGCAGCCTTCGCCTTAAGGTGAAGGAGAGCATGAGCAGGCTGAATGTATTGTATTCTGGCTTTTTAAAGTCTGCTTATAATGTTCGTCTTTTGTACTTCCAGAGCAGACCTCATAAATCTAATGTCAGGTTGCTCTGTCCTCCCCACAAAGGCTTTGGAGTGGGCCACGGAGCAAAATCCTCTGTATCTTCTGACATGTCAAGTGTGGGCAGGTGTCGGGTCATAGTTGCCAAGCTATGGTGTAGGAGTGCCTGGAGCCACGCAGTGGATCCCCGCCATTAATACAGTGTTGATGTATGGCAAGCTCTTTCCATTTGGAACCTGTGTCTCATTTGGCCTTCTGATGTCATCACATGTTGTGCATTATATTTTGCTCCTGGACTATGATGTTGTCTAGCACAGTGGAAGCCATTGGTCAGCACATCGTTATATCATCTATGTTGTGAAAAGTGTACCTACATTGGTCAGTGCTATGCAAATACAATTGTAACGCTTTTTCTATGTAGGCAGCTCTATACAGAGATAAACCAATCAGAAAATCGTTTTTTATTGATGTATTTATTGCTTTTTAAAGTATTTGCAATTATTATTCAATGTCAGCACCAACATTTTCCTTTTTGGGTGGAGCAGGGAAACATGGATGGCACCTGAACAACAAGACGGCAAGCGAAATGGGCAGTGGATCTAAAGCGCTATCACAGCACCCACACCGTTTATTTATTTTTGTATTTTATAGAGCGCAAACTTGACCCTTTAGGGCAGAGGTCTTCAAACTTTTGTAGGTTGAGCCCCCCCTGCTGAATCTTTTTAGATGTTGGGCCCCCCCACCGCCTAACATAAATTTCAGAAACCTGGCACACTACACAATTGGCCGCCACGCGCGTATCATGGGCCATATCCGACAAATAATGCTCAACACAATAAGAGTGTTTAGGACACTGCAGGTTTGTGAGTGGGTGTGGTGAAATGACAGAGGCTTATTACACAGCTCAAAACACAATTTTCTAAGATAAAATGTGCGCAAATTGTTTTTACTCGGATGCTTTGTTTTACACATGACATATATTATTAATAACACCACCAACATAAATGTGACGGTGTGCCTGCTTGTCGCCACAGAGACGGTCAATCTGTGGATGGATTTTTGCTACTGCCCTCCTCAGGTTGTGCTCCACATTCAGTCTTGAACGGTACTTAGTCTTTAATACCACAAGTGCTGAGAACCCAATCTCACATAAATAGGACGTGCTGAAAGGCAAGAGAGTTTTGATAGCAGTTTCTCTCAAAGCTGAATTTTCTGCAGACACTTTCAGCCAAAACAGTGACTGTAAATTCTAAAAGTGTTTACATCTAATATTCAGAGATAGTGATGTGTGGTTTCACTGTTGTAACAAAGCAGCAGCCCACTAATTTCACAGCGAATATCTGTGATATCTTCCAATATCTCATAGACGAGGACCCATTTTGATCTAAACTTTTTTTATGGTTGTTACAAGAAACAAAACATTTCTCTGCAAATAGTAAAAGACTCTCTCACATCAATCACATTAAACAGAAATGAAACAAAACGGTATTTACAAGAATCTGTTTAGGAATTATTCCAGGCCATCAGGGCAAAACAAAGTTGCCTCTATCAAGGGGCCCCCTGAAAGGCTGGATTGCAGTGCATGTAAATGTATCCTTTTGTAATTTAGGACAAAAACCTTGATGGGGCACGACATACCCATACTTGTGTACAGGAGCGCAACTAGACCCGAACTTCAGGTGGAGGCTTAGACTTCCAGCCAAGGCTGGCTCTAGCACTTATCGCACACAGTGCAACAGTCTGTTTTGGCGCCCCCTCCTCCATTTCCTCCTTCTCCATGAATTCTCTCACTACCACTCACTAACAATGCACCCCATCTCTCTATAGCACCTTTCTTGCAAACATTTCATTTTTTTATAGCACTACTCATTGTTTACTCACAGTCAGTTCTTTGATCTGCATTGTACACATTCTTTGTAGCAGGCACATTAACCCTCTGTGCTGTGTGGGTGGCAGGACTACCCATGTGAGTGCATGGTGAGCCAGGGTAAGTAGGGTAAGAGGAGTGACTGCAGGGTGAGTGAGATGACCATATGAATTTGGGTGCGGATGTAAGTGCAGAGTGGGACGAATGAATGTATGGCTAATGATGGGCTTATTTGAGTGAGATTCCAGATTGAGCAGTGAGGGGGATAGGTGAGTGAAGTGTCATATGAGTGCAGGTTGAGTAGTGTGCTCGTGTGACTGCAGGGTGAGGTACAGGGTGAACAGCGCAAGTGAGTGCAGAGTGATCACTGTGATTGCAGAGTGAGCGGTGTGCTCATGTGACTGCAGGGTATTTGAAGGGAGATTGGTGTGAGTTCAGGGCGAGTGGCATACGTGCAGTGTGGTCACTGTGAGGGCAGGGTAAGTGGGTGAATGGTGTGAGTGCATGGTGATCAGTGTGAGTGTATTGTGATCGCTGTGAGTGCAGGGTGAGCAAGAAAGTGAAGGGTGAGAATGAGGAGCGAGTTGTCTGAATGCATGGTGCATTCCCAGACACTTGAAGTAACTCAGCAGGTTATTGACGGAAGTGTAGGGTTTCAGATATGTTAAACTATTGCTATTATGGCATTAACCAGGGTTCAGGGTGGAGGAAATAAATGTGCTGATCTTGCAAAAAAACTTCCAGTTTTATAATTAGGGTTGCCAGCTCATTATTGTGATGTCCCAGGAGGTATAAAAAATAAGCAGTCACCTAAAGCTGTATTGTCAGCACTTGTCTGTGCATACTTCGAACAGCACATATAAATAGAAAGCACTTTTAATTATGTTCTAGGGCTACTTGAATGATCCATGACTGATAATAAAATGGAAGAAAGACATAAAAGTAACAGTACAAAGAAATAAATACTTCTTTATTTATAAGCATATTTAATGTCAAGACAAGTAATTTGCAGGCTGTTTAAACAACACATGGCTGGCTGGCATTTTTCTTTTGGCAACTTGAAGCCCTTTAGCCCTGTGGGGCAATGTGTGCCTGCCTGTGTAATTGTAAAAGAAATGTTGTCTCCTTTCTGCTAAGAGCTAACCCAACCAGGACGGGGTTTCTATCCTCCCAGGACGGGGTTAAATTAATAGAGCTGAAATGCTTCAGCTGCAGTGGGAGGCAGGATGTCTCCTAAAACTGAAAGAAAGTAACAGTCATTTCGGCTGCAGTGGAAGGCAAGGACTCTCCTCTGCTCTATGAAATCGAACCAAAGGAAAAGGACTGTCTGTTTGCTTTCGATTTTATCAGAGGAGACTTTCACCTTCCACTGCAGCTGAAGCATTTCAGCGCTACGAATTAACCCCCCTGCTGGGACGATTAAAAAGAACTGTTCGCTCTTAACATGACAAAGCATGAGCCCCATCTAATTCCCTCCCGCCCCCCCCCTCCAACCCTCTGTTACCGGAGTTCTGCCCAACAAAAATTTCCATTTGAATTGGGGGAAGACTTGCGACGCGGGACAGGAAAAGACAAACAAAGGTAATATTTCTGGGTGGAGTGCGCGCCCCCCCTGAGATGGTGTTGCGCCCAGGGTGGCGCGCCCCACAGATTGAAGAACTCTGCTTTAGGGTATCATAGCACTTTACAGGATTAATAGGTTGTACACAAAAGACATAGGAGGAGGGAGGAAGCATTTGGAAATAAAGACAGGTACATACATTTTACAAGAGCGAGAAGTCCAATGGCTCAAGGGTGGGGTGCCTGGAGGGGCCGGGTGGGTAGCATCCGGGAAATCCAAGGTAAGATAGTCATAGGATATAAAACAAAGTCACTGAGGGGAGTGCAATTCAGGAATTAGGCGAGGAATTTGCCCATCAGGAAGGTTTTGGTCTCTTTTTTAAAGCGGGCTTGAGACGGAATTCTTCGAATAGCAGGTGGGAGCGAGTTCCATACTCTTGGTGCGGCCCCAGAGAAAGCCCGATTGTAAGTTTTTTCCTTTCGCAAGCGCGGAGGCTAGAGCAAGACGTCTCTGGCGGTCCGGGAGTTCCTGGCTCCTCCGGATATCACGGGTCTCATGGCGAGAAAGGCAGGGGATTTGGAGTAAAGAGCCTTGTGAGTGATGCAAGCCAGTTTAAGTTGGATTCTGGCCTCAAGAGGGAGCTAGTTCAGAGCTTTCAGGTGTGGGTAAATGTGGTCGAATTTCTTTGAGCCTGTTTGGAGTCTGGCGGCGGCGGCGTTGAGGCAGGTTTTTAAGGTGCCAGGGAGATCTTGGGTAGGCCCGAGAGGGTAGAGCATCCGTATGCTAGTCTGGAGATGACTAATGCCTGGACTGCCATTTTTAGGTCGGGAGAGTCGAGGAAAGGTTTCAGTTTTCTTAGATAGCTCAGGTGAAATCTGGCAGTTGTGGCCATCATGTTGATGTGGTCATGCATATTCAGGCTGAAGTCTAGGGTTATTTCAAGGGATTTGGCTGAGTCCACTATGTTCGGTGGGCAGTTTAATGCTGTGATCGCCTTAGTCCATTCCTGAATGTCAGGGTTGGTTTGGGTGGGGAGATTAGCAGAAATTCTGGGTTTTTTTGCATTCAGCTTGTGCTGGTTAGAGTTGAGCCATTGAATGGTTAGCTTCAAGGCCTCGTTCAAGGAAAGAATCTCCTCGAGAAGAGATTTTGATGTAGATCTGGGTGTCTTCGGCATACATGTGGTAGGAGATATTGGCGGTGCGTAGAACTTCTGCTAGCGGTTTGAGGTAAAGATTGAAGAGGGTAGGGGACAGTGTTGATCCTTGGGGGACTCCGACTGTGATCGGAGAGGGAGCGGACAAGTTACCGTTGATTAGGAATCTCTGAGAGCGGTTCTGGAGGAAGGACCTAAACCATACGAGAACGGGGCCATCCAGTTCCATCCTGAGTTTAAGGCGTTTGAGGAGTATTTCGTGGTTGACCGTATCGAAAGCCGAGGATAGATCTAAGAGGATAAGGAGTTTTGCCTTGGTCAAGGGCTTGGAAGGATCAGCCACGATGTGGTGAATGGTGGTTTCAGTGCTGTGCCCAGGCATGAAACCGGATTGGAAGTTGTCTAGCAGGTGGAAGTTGGTGATGTGTTGGCTCAACTGCTGTTGCACACATTTACCAGAACTTTGGCTAGTAGTGGGATATTGGCTATAGGTCTAAAGTTGTCAGGGGAAGCAGGGTTCAATGTAGGTTGTTTTAAGATGGGGGGTGACTTGACCGGCTTTTAGAGAGTCGGGTATCGACCCCTGAAGAAGGGAGGCGTTGATTATTACCGTCCAACTAGGAATGATAGATTGGGAGGCAGCGGCTAAGCAGTTTGAGGGGTGCGGGTCATTGAAGTGGTTGTTTGGGCTTAGGGAGGATAGAATTTTCGAGACAGAATGGTCATCATAAACCTTTAAGTTGGACCAGTGCGCTAGGTTTTTGGGTGAAATCTGGGGGGTAACGCTGAGAGATGAGGCAGTTTTGGAGGGGGTTATTCACCCATATTTTTTTTTGTTATTAGACAATATCTTTGTGTGCACTTATCTGTATGCACCTTCTGCCCAAAGATTCCTCCCTCATTAGGGAGATATGATACACCAAAGCAAAGAACAAAGCTGCACCACATGGGTCACAAAAAATGTTGTGTTACAATCAAATATATCCCAAATTAAGAATCACAAATCATGGCATTTCTTTCTTTATTTTTGTGTCATTCGATATTCTTAAAAACATCAGCCAACGCGTTTCATCCAGTGAAACCTTGGACTTCTTCAGGGCTGTTTGATATCACAATAGGTAGCTGTTATTCTGGCAGTGTACTGATCAAGCAGATATCTCAATTGGTCATAATAAAGCCACAGTCCATGTAGTTAACAGATCCTGGACTTTTCAAGTTCCTTATGTGCGTTTCCAATAGGAAATGACCTATTGATGGGGTATTTGCCACCCCGCCGAGTGCACCTCATAAGAAGCAGAGGGGGTTGTAGTCGAGGGTAGGGCGCCGGCCACATTGTGGGATGGCATGTACACTGGAGCAGGGCTCCCGGTTCCCTGCACAGCAACAGCAGGTGAATGCACCGGAAGGAAACACCTGTTGCCAGTGTTTCAGCAACAGCTGAGCGGCAGCCGCTGGAGCTCCCACCCTGCCTTGGTGCGAGAACACTGGGGAGGAACCCCCATCTTTGTCCCATGTGGTGCAGCTTTGTTCTTTGCTTTGGGGCACCTGAACAACACCAAAACGTAATGGGTATCGATCAAGTGCCTAACATTTATTTGATTTAGAGCGTACTCTCTCTACAAAAAATGTAAATTGAGACAATCAAATATATTAACATGAGTAATCTCCTAAAGTGCATAGATTATAATTAAATCCACATTCACAACTACTCTGGGATAGCAGCATTTTAGAGGTGATTATCCTAACTCTATGTGTTGAGCAAAACTGAGAATGCAGAGAAGTAGGCAATTTAAAAAAACGTGTGAACATGCCATTCGTATACATCTCGCTAGAAGTAGCTGAAGGAGAACCCAAAATGCAATCTGGATCACCACCTCATTAGGCCTGTATGAAACAAATAAATCTGCCTTTGTAGTCACTTGAGCATATTTGCGAAGATTCTGTCGAACTGCTATCACTAAAGAATTGTAAATAAATTAGTCAAGCGAGGAGTGTGATATTTAATTATAATCATTTTAGGCCTTGATTTATTTAGTTTGACGTTTAGCGAGAAGAGGAAATACAGTGTTTCTTAAAGAGGGTGAGAGGGGAGGGACACACTTACTAAATGTTCACGCAATGCACAGCAGGAAGCAAAGTTGCTGCCCTGAGTTGCGTGAACGGGAGGCGCACAATGGTGCCATATCTATTAAGATATGATGCATTTTAGCTCTCTACCTGCGCTGGCACACTTGAGGTTGTATAGCACCAAAGCAGGCACCCTTACACCATGGTGCAAGGATGCCTGTATTACTGGCAAGATTGTTTTGTGTAAGAAGGGGTACCGTCCTTCTCCAAAAACAAACGCAAGAGGCAAGTTCCTCTTTCTATGTGTGAAGCAGAGTGCATCCTAATCCAGGACGGGTGTGATGCAGCCAACTTCACAATTCATTGTGGCTTGGAAACCACTGATTCCACTGGTCAAGTCATTGGCGCCAGTGTCGCCATTCATGGCCATGACTAGCTGCGGTCAGCGGATTTTCATGCGATATCCAATCGTCCCTTATGGACATGTCTTTTGATGGGACTCCCTTGTTTGGGGATAGGGAAGATTCTGCTCTAGAAGGGTTCAAAGAGAACAGGGCCACAGCACGTTCCTTGAACTTATTTGCCCCGCCTCCCCAACTGCATCTGCCCCAACTGTTCCTTTCACCGTTTCAGTAGAGGTACCCTATACCGACAGCCGACTGACCCTCAGCAAGATGCCCAGCAGCTTTACGGCCAAGACCGTAGCACTCACTCACCCCACAGTCAAGGCCAGCAAGTTACTCAACCCACTGCTCCTCCAACCCCCTGCCTCCCACAGACCCACCTGCCAAACCCCTTTATTGTTCCCTTAGTGGTGCATGGCCACTTGGTTGGAGGCAGGGCCTAGTGATTCTTGCCAGGTTGACAGGCCATAACATCAGACAGATGGGTCCTGCATATAGTCTGGAAGGGGTACACTATGCCCTTCATTGACATTATGCTGCACGTTTGCCATCCCCAGAACGACTGATGGAGCACCATCTTTCTGTCTTACAGTAAGAAATGCAGAACCTTTTGGCCAAAGGGGTTATTGAGAGACTACATGCACCAGAAGTAGGTTACATTGCTTACATTGGCCCAGGTCTTGTCTGCCTTCATCCCTGGAGACTGGATGGTGACGTTGGATCTGCAGGGCGCCTATTCCCATGTTTCAGTCCTGCAGAGCCAGCCGCGCGACCTGTGGTTCATGGCAGGACTGGAGCATTTTCAGTTTGTTTTGCTCCCCTTTGGTCTCACCAGCACCCCTCCAGTGTTTATGAAAGTGAAGGGATTGGCAGCAACACATTTTCAGAGGTCAGGCGGTCCCAGTCTTCCCCTACATCAATGACTGGCTGTAGAAGGCGGGCTCAACTGAGGCAGTCGTCAACCACCTCCAGACTACGGCACACCCTCTGTCAGCTTTGGGATTCACTATCATCATGCCAAAGTCACACCTGACTCCTTCTCAGAAACTCCCCTTCAACTGAGACATTCTGGACATGGTTCGTTCTTGTGCCTTTCTCCCAGAAAGTGGAGTCCTGGACATTCAGACTATGATCCTTTTCTATCAGCCTCTGTCCTGTGTTTTAGTGGGGTTGACTCGGAGGTTTCTGGGTCTAATGGCCTCCTATACCCTGCTGGTTAAGCACGCCAGGTGGCACATGCAGGCTCTCCAGTGGGATCTAAAATCTCAATGGGTCCAAAATCAAGGGAACCTCTCAGACCACAACCAGATTTCAGATGAGACTGCAAAAGACCTGCAGTGGTGGTTAATGGACCAAGATTGTGTCACTGGCATGTCTCTCTCACTACTTTGCACAGAGTTGGGAGTGGTGACCAATGCGTTACTTCTGGGTTGGAGGAGCCACCTGGGAGAAGTGAAGATCAGAGGTCTTTGATTTTCGGCAGAAGCCTGGTTCCATATCAACCTCCTGGAACCGCTGGCCATCAGCTTGGCATTAAAAGCCTTTCTTCCATCCATCAAGGGGACGCTGGTACCAATGCTTACGTATAACACCACCACCATATGGTATTGCAACAAGCAAGGTGGAGTTGGGTCCTAGGCCCTGTGCCAGGAGTAACTTTGCCTCTGGAAATGGCAGGACCACCAAGAAAACTTACTGGTAGTGAACCACCTGACAGGACCTTTAAATTCAAAGCAGGTGAACGCTGCCGCCGACACTCAGCTTATCATGAGTGGCAGTTACACGCAGAGGTGGCGCAAGATATCTTCTGCGAATGGGGAGACCCTTATCTTGATCTATGCGCCACTGAAAAAAATTTGCAATGTTAGCAGTTCTGCGCATTGGAGTTTCTGAGGCGTCTCTCGCTAGGAGACGCGTTCCACCTAGAGTGAAACTCAGAACTCGTGTATGCATTCAGGCCAATACGTCATCTGCCCCGAGTTCTGAAGAAGATCAGGACCAATGAGTCTCAAGTCATCCTAGTGGCCCTGGATTGTAAGTAGAGTGTGTGGTATCTTGAGATCCTTGGCTTTAGCATGTCCTTTGATCAGGCTGCCCCTCTTAGAAGAACTGCTGTCGCAGCAAAAGGGCAGGGTTATGCACCAGAGTATTTGCAATCTCCACCTTCATGCTTGGTGATTGAGCAGCAACAGCTGAACACCTTCGACCTTCCTCCACAGGTGGTGGCTCCCATCTTTTAATTTTTTTTTTTTATTAAACAATTTTTATTGCGCAAAAAGAAAAAGTCATGGTACATTGCTTTGACAAATCGATAGTTGGGTCCACTGTGAAAACATGGCAAATCAACTTATATAGTACGATTTGAGTACGAACCACCACCCCGCCACCCCATACAAATATAAATAACAATCGTTAGGCAGCTATCCGCACTCGGGTTCACAATCATTCGCAATATGAATCCCCTCCCTTTTGTTAACATACTATGGAGCAAGTATGACGCTCTCATCAGGGCGGGAGTGTGTCATCAAATCCGAAGACCTTCAGCATGAGGCGTCGGTCTCGCTGTAGCTCAATGGTAGGGGATACACACAGGTCACCTCTGTATTTGTTCCACCGCCCCCACTTGTGATCCCATTTTTTGGGGCACCCTCTATGCTTGAAAACATTTTTTTCGGCAATCATTGCCCTGTCCATGTCTATCACCCAGTCCCTCCGGCCTGGGACCGTCTCTACTCTCCATTTCTGTGCAATATTGCGTTTCGCGAGAGACCACCCGGTTGAAGCCCATGCCTGTTCTGCCTGTGTAAGATCCGTGGCGTCCCACATGTTGAGTAGACATAACTGGGGGGTAACATCCAGAGATTTACCACACACCCTCTCCATCTGCTTCGTAATGTTCCCCGAATATGTTTGGACTTTGGGGCATTCCCACAATATGTGGAAGAAGGTGCCTGGCAGATTACAGCGGTGGATCCCATCTTGACAGCCAGGTGTCCCTCGTCAAAAACTGTTTAAGCCTGTCATTGGGACAAATTGTTGTTTTGTGAGGAACATGCCAGATTGACCTATAACTGTGTGTTTTGATGCAGGGAAAAGTGAAGAGTCGACATGGCACACATACCTGTGTGCCATGCATTCAACCCAAGCCAAGTTATCTGACTTTCTGTTGTTTGTTTTATCTCTTGCCCAGAAATGCTTTGTTTTGGGCACAGTTAAAGAGTACCAATCAACTCTTTCTGCCTTTTTATGGCTGTTGAACCAGCCTTCCTTATTTAAATCACCCGCTGTGATGCATTTTTGAAAGGCCTACAACGCTTGTTTAATCTCTCCTTTTGTCATGCCACAGTGCAGTAGGACCTTAACTTGGCCCCCACTTATTTGATGTGCACCTCCTGTAAGCCGCTTTACAGCTGCCCCTTGGGTTTCTTACCCTCAAACAGTGTTCCTCATCCCCATTACATCAGCGTGGAAAGTAATAGAGCTGCAAGCTCTTTGTCAATTTGCCATACACCACCTTATATACAGACAAACTGGTTCTGCAGACACAAGCATCATCCTAGCAGAAAATTTGAGATGGCATTCCATATCGGTCAAACCATCACCCAACAGACGTTCTTTGCTCCACCCCAACCCTCTAATGAGGAAGAGAGACTCCATCTCTCAGACCCCAAAAGAGCGTTGTGCTTTAACATCAATGGCACCAAAGAACACCTGGTTTACAATCAGCTCTTTGTGGGGTACGTTGGAGCAGAAAAATGCAAGGCCATTTACAGTAGAACCATCTTCAGCTGGATTGTACTCTGCATCAAGATCTACTATGTGTTGCCTAGAAAGCAGCCTCTGAAAGGACTACAAGCTCATTCCACTAGGGCTAAAGCTGCTACCACTCCGTTCATGTTAATGACATCTGCCAGGCAGCTGCGTGTGCATCCCGCCATACGTTCACAAATCACTATTGCCTGAATAGCCATTAGTTCGCAGAGATGGGCATTTCGCCAGGTTGGTTCTACAATTTCAGACAATTTATAGACCCACTACCTAATAGGTATAGCTCTGGTATCTATTCAAAAAGTGATAAATCTGGGGTTTGATGTCTCTATCAGAAGAACAAGTTACTTACCTTCTGTAACATTCTTTCTGGTAGAGATAACCTAACCGCAAATTCCTCACTGATCCTCCCCGTTCTGTGAGATGGTCTTTAGGCATTGGTAAGATCCCAAGCCTAGGAATCTGTCAATTTGCTGTTGAAAGTATGACTGACGTCAGCTGACGGGAGTGGCACCTAATTTGGCCCCGCATGTCGTTTCCGGAACGGCACCAGCGCAGAGCCACAAGGCGCCTCCTATTGGTATACAGAGGTACTGCTCAAGAGTCTCCAGATCCAGTCTGACACCTGGGGAATGTTCAAAAGGTGAGGAATCTGTGGTTAGATTGAGGCTTTACAACACAGATCTTACCGAAGGTAAGTAACTTGTTTGTTAGGAATAGTAAATATATACTGTAGGAAGCTGACTCTTTATGTGATATATCAAGAATCTGATATACAGTGTAAAGAGTCCAGGAGTTAGCTCATTACGAGAGGACAGGGGCTTGCTATGCAATACCATAGTGCTATCTTAGGGGGTAGTGTTGTTGAGCAGCCTTAGGCTTGACACAGAGGAGTGCTAGACAATTGTAAATACACTCAATGATCAATAAATGACAACACGACTCAAGAAGGAGATCCAGACCAGTTTATAAAAATAGCAAGCATCTTAATATATGTTAAGGCATCAAAGAAAAATCGTTCAGGTAAGTACATTCCTAAATATAAATTATTTTCACTTTAAAAAGTGGACACTGCAATTTCTAAGTTCTGTAATTTATCCTATGGAAGGAAGAACAAGTTCTGCAAACAGGTATAGCACAGCAACTTACAGGACCAATCTCCAGCAGATGAGTAGTGGGCAAGGTCCAAGGCAGCACCAGCAGTACACCACCAGGAGCATGAGGGCAACCAGGTGCAAAACAGTGTTGGGAGCCTCATCTATTTAAATAGAGATCGGTCATTGCGGAACGAGGCTGCAGGCTGTGGTCAGGAGGCCAGTCGGGATGAACTAGCAAGGGGGTTCAAGACTTGCGATGCTCGGGGATGGGGCAACACCTTTGGTCCTCGTCTCCAAGGCCCAGGGGCAACGGGTGCAGGGGTGTACTTAGGCATCAGGTTTTTCCATACCGAAGCATTCGCGGTTGAGGGGGCCTGCATGCAGAGGCTGCAGGCAATGGCGGGAGTACAGGGGTGCTGAAACCACAATATAGCTCGAGCTCTGGAGGGCTGGGGGACCTTGTTGACACAACTGGCCCTCTTCAGCTGGGGCCGGAGGCGGCGGGTGCAGTGGTGACTTTGGATGTCGGGTTTGGCGGTTCCGGAGGCCTAAGTCTTCTTTTTTGAAGTTTCTTCAGAACAGGTCCACTGATCACGGGAGGTCTTGGTCTTTATCGAAGACACAAAGTCCTCCCAAGGTTCTGAAGTCAACGGCTGCAGGACGAGTCGACTAGGCGCATTTTTCGACGAGGGATGCAGAAAGGCTGGCGGGGCTGGTACCAGGTCAGCTGCTACTTCACCCCTCTTCTGCTTTTGCTGCTCTTCTGTGTCCTCTCTCTTCTTAGGCCATCAAGACCTGCTTCTCTGGTTCCAGACACTCCCCTAAATACTGAATTTAGAGGCATTAGGGGAGTATAGGGTACTAGCCAATGGGCTACTGGCCCTTAGGGTCACTATTCCCCTATATGACCACTTCCTATGTGAAGTGGGCATAACCCTGTCCCAGAATTCCTACGTATGCCATCACACAGATGGCTAATTCTGAAAAATTGTGTTCACCTAACAGTAGCCCACGTTTGGGGTGGCACTAGTCTGGAGGTGGCACGCCTACCTGATTAGCTAATTTTGCTGCTGGTTCAGGTGCCAAGGGCGCCCTGAACTAAGGGGTTGACTTCCTCTCCTGTGAAGGTAGGCAGATTCACATTTTAAAGGCGGCAGCCCTTCGAACCTTTCCGTCCAAGGAGGGCTAATCAGGAGGTCATCCTGTGGGAGGTGGTGTTACACACTCTTCCCAGACAGGCTTTTTTGCTCTGGGTCTCCTGAGAGCAAAGGATCTCACCCAAGGAGGTTAGAACAGTCTATCCGGTGGCAGGCTGGCAGAAAACAGGCAGCAAGCACACCAGAGGCTGGTGGGTTTTCAGGGGGGTCCCTCTAAGGTGCCCTATGGGTGCATGTATTGGTAAATCCAACACTGGCATCAGTATGGGTTTATTAATACGAGATGTTTGATACCAAATATACCTACTTCCACTAAAGCCATCATGTAGCTGGGGAACTCATTTTCACCAGTGTCCAGCACATGTTTTAAAATGACTTCCCGATCCACTTGCACTGACAGTGACAGTAACAGGCCAGATCAGCACAAGGGCTACCTGCTGTTGCAGGTATGCCCTCACATGTAATATTCAGCACCCTGCCTTAGAGCTGTCAGGCCTGCAGTAGGGGTGGCTTACAAATATCACATGCTGTGTTAGGGGGCATGGCACACATGGATGTGTTGAGTTATTTGGTTTGGAGGAGCACACCGGTTTTGATTTATTAGGTAATTTAACCAATAGTTTGTCTCCTAAGTGCTCGTAGCTAAAGGTGCTACAGTGCTACACTTGCTGTCAATCCAAGTGTTGTGATAAGAAGCCGCTATTACAAGTATGATAACCTGAGTGCACTGTGCACTGTTCACTGAGTCCAAATGGAACTCCTGAGTTTATACCACAATACTCTGGTTTAAACAAAAATGTAATCAAACTTGATTGTCATTTATCAAACTGTCTTATTCATATAGTCATGACATTACAAATGTTGTTTCCCTGAACGAATCATACATGAAATACAAAATCTAATACATTATCATTTCATGTATGTTAACAATTCTACTGATGACATGGTAATTTATAAACAATCCTCCTGTTACATTCAAATGAATGCCCGATGCATTTCGGGACGTTTCAGTCCCTTCCTCAGGGGCCAATCTACAAAGGAAAATGATATGCTATATAAGTCGTCATTGTAAAAGTTAATACCACGTAAGCCTCATTACCCAGTTACCAATGCATTTGACTAGTCTGTCCAAACGTGAACCCAAATAGTGCAGTCTAATTATTGCCAATCATAAAACGTGACAAACTTGCATCTCCACTGCGAATGATTTAGTTGATACAGTGTTGTGTTGAAATTGTGTGGGTTACTTATCCTGAAAACACCCAGTGTGCTGGTGACTTCACCTGACTGAATGTGCTGAACACATTATGGTTACCTCAAACACTGTACAGAGCGATCAAAAAACATGTCATTCGTCCTGTCATAAGAAAACGTGCACATTTTGGAGGTGAGCCCAGTTCTGGTGTTTATTCTCAGAACACATTAAATTACGGTCATGTGGATGTTCAGATGACACATGTATTTGCTTATGACAGGACGGATGACACGTTTTTTGATCGATCTGTACAGTGTTTGAGGTAACCATTATGTGTTCAGCACATTCAGTCAGGTGAAGTCACCAGCACACTAGGGGGGATAGTCTCAAGAATGTGTGATAACTAACGCAACAGTAGCTTAACGCAACTCTTCACATCGCAGTCTATTGCGGAAAAATAACACCATGTTAACGTGGTATTCTCAAGGGCGAACACCCATTACAACAATGAGAGAACATCGTGGGTGCATTACCACGCACATTTTACACCATGGGAACCTTTACAATGCATGCTTTTACATCGCGCATGCTGTTACATCGTGGTTTTCCATAACGCATTTGAACAGTGGGTGGATCAACATCGCGCAACGCATTTGAACAGTTAACGGATATGTTTTAACAGTGAACATTTATTAACGGATATGTTTTCCGCATTTATTAATTTTATGACGGATGATATGTTTTAACAGTGGATATTTATTAATTTATTTAAAACGCGATTGGATATGACGTATAGTATGTTTTCCACATTTATTAATTTTATGACGGATATGTTTTAACAGTGGACATTTATTGATTTATTAAAAACGCGATTGGATATGACGTATGGTGACGTCATTTGTTCTATTGTATTCTATTGTATTTGTATTACATCACTTTTCCACATTTATTAATTTTATGACGTATGGTGAGGTACACTATGGATACAGCCGAAGAGGTCTTACCATAATGAAGAATTACTGGAGCTGAATATACAATTAATAGTTGTGAATGTCGTTAAGCAATTCAGACATGCCCTGGTATCTTGAAGCTGTATTCTTTTTGATACAGATTTCAATTCCTCTATATTAGAAAGCACTTTAATTCAACATAAAAACAGCCACTCATACAAGAAAGCTTCCATACATCAACTCCTTTTGCGTTGATTACATTTATTGGAAAATTACTGCAGAGCATATTATGGAGGTGGGATAATTTAATACTACTTATACTTAAGAGCCTTAATATGTGTTTTGAGAGTTTTGATGGTGATTATCCGGGCGAGATGCCCCACAGTTGTGTGAGCTACGCAAAGTCTGGGACATACCCATAGTGTCCACTCCTCAGTCCTCCCTTATTACTTACGTCACAAAGGGTTGCAATATCAGGTTGAATTTATGCATTCGGTTATGGAGCGTGGCATACAGTTTCTTCATTGCGTATATGGACCACACTCCCCCCCCCCCCCCCCCAACCCCCCATGTTGAGTGTAACATGTTGAGTGTAGGCACCTCCGCAATTTCTACATCTGGGCTATACTTAGGTGGGCCGCAAGTAAGGGAAATCTACTTTCCTAGTGAGGTGATTATGGGCAATACTGCCATCTAACGGACGGCTTGTGAAATATTTTAATTTGGTCAAAAAGTATTGATAGAGAACCCCCATTTGGATACATTAGTGGGTTTGCTTAAAATAACAAGGGGGCTGGTTGTTCTCTTATCCTGTTGAACCATATGTTAATAATTTCATCCCTGGTTCTTGTTAGTAGGGTGCTTGTTAGTCATCTGATATTTGAAGGGGCCAAGCCTAAAGGTAAGTCTCAAGTTTTTGCGTCTACTGTCTTGCTTGTTTGGCCTTGTTCATTTGTAATTTTTTAACAACTTTATTTTTGGGGTTAACAGTGGTTCACAAGGTACACATAAGGATGGACACTCCTACACACTCGTTGTTTACACTGATATAACGTAAACATTGACATTGCCAAATGTATGTTCTTACATCATTACGCATAGGCTAGATAATGCATTTAGATTTAGAGTTCTACAAATTTGACACGGTGGGCCACACCTTTTATAACCTCCCATACACTTTTTCCAAATACTGAAGGGAAACATTTTAATAATGTTGGATTTGCAATTGTACAATTTAGTTTTCAAAAACTAAAAAAAAAATAAGGGGGAATAAAAATAGAAAAGAATTAGCATCGTGGGAAGGGGGGGGCAGTGGGGGCCGGCGGTTAGAGGCGGGATCACGCTTTTGGCAAAAAACAAGCAGAAACTGTGGTAGGACGGCCAACGCACAAATAACGTGTTTACACGGACATTATACGTTGTATTGACTTGCGCTTTTGCAGTGTGCGATGTCATGTACTTGGATACAGGAATCACTGTATCTGCGTTGCAACGCCGTGCGTTGTGAAAATTGACGGTGTCACGGTGTTTACGATGCATTACACGCGTGGCAAACGCACGCGTTGGAATCATCTGCGATGTATCAACATACATCCATTCTCAAGCCAGCGGCACCATGCGATAGTCTCACGACAACGCGTCAAATGTCCGCGATAAAGTCAACGCGTCGCCGCAAAAATGCGAAACACGAACGCAAAAAAAGCTGTGATGAAGCAAAAAGCGATACAAAAACCAGCGAAAACCAGCGACAGGCCTGCAATTCCCACGCGTCATGCGGGTAAATGCCCCATAAAAACAGAGTACAAAAACGGTGAGATGACAATGTACGAGCACAACCCCACAACGGTGACGTAGAAGCAGCTCAAGTCATGGACCCTTCCTGTTTGTACTTTGGACTTCTGATTGTCTGATCACTGTTGTAGTTGTTGCCAGCACCAACCAACCCCTGAGGAGTTGCTTACACTACCCAACACCCATCCAGCACATGCGTCACTGGACGTGTGACCCTGGCGATTAAAAGTGCAGGGCGCACGTGCCAGTAGCCAGTTCCACAAATGATCTCATTGTGTCCGTGTGGTCATTATGTATGCATGAGGGCCCCAGGCCATACCACATAACATTGTGCTGTGTACAGCGTGCGCAACCCTGTCACCTCAGGCAGTGGTGTAGACCCGGGACATGTGGCTGTGTCGGACCCCCCTGTGAGCGTAAGTGAGTGGACCGGCGTACAGCAGTACGACGTGGGGTGTGGTCTTTTGACACGTGACTCTGGGCGCGGTTGACTTTAGGCCTTGGGAAAGAGGTAACTGATGCGTGTGTCTCTGGTTTAGTGTCTGCGCCATCCATCACGCATTGTGCAATGTTGCTATGTAGCATGCCCACAGAGTGCGGCCTCGGCCGAGGGGTACATGAGGGTGAGCAAGCCAGCCTGGGCTCCGGGATCATACATGCCAACTGTTGTGTGTGTCGATATTACCGCAGCATAAGCCAGAGGTCTACCCTCAACTGCAGGGCGAGTTTAGCCAGGCATGTACTCTACATCTGTGTCCGCCCTGTCCTTACCATAGGCCTACACACACGTGGCCGCACACCTTCAGTGCACAACATCACTATGTTGTTGTCAGGCTTGTGGACATGCGCAGACGGGCATGACAATGGTGTGGCGTACGGGTGCAAGTGATGCAACCCCGCTGCGCACACTATTGAATATGCTCGGGGGGAGGGAGGAGCAGTAGTGAGGCTACGTACTACAAATTGATGCAGCTCATTTGCAACAAGCAGTACATGTCATACAGGAATCACAAAGTCACACATATCACACACCAATGAACCAGTGAGCCTGCCAACACATCATGCAGAACCAAGTGTTGACTTATGTCTCTCAGCACTGTCTCAGGTGACCAAGGATATGCACTCTGCGCTTGGATGATGACACCCCTCGGAGCCCCGAACACACAGCCCCAAAGGCAGTACAATGCGGCCCACAAATGCACCAGGGGCATCGTGGAACACACATTTGGCGTGTTGAAGTCGCGTTTCAGGTGCCTGGAGGTCATAGGTGGAAGGCTCCTGTACAGCCCAGACATTGTGTGCAAGATGATCGTACATGTTGTGTGTTGCACAACATATGTGTACGCGGTAAGGCACCATGGATACCATATCCAGAGGCACCGGACGATGAGAATGAGGCAGGTGGACCACACCCCACTGCAGCCGCAGCAGGAATAGCCCGCAGGCACACCATCATTGCACATTTCTTCAGATGATCACGTCACATTGTGACTGTCCTTGGCAATCATGGGACAGTACAGAATAACCACAGGCACGGCATGTGCAAATAAATGCATTACAAAATTACATTCACTAAGTGCATGTCACTCATCTGTACAGGCACATCACTCACAGACAAGTGTGAGTGCGACATGTGTTGATAACGATTTTATGATGTGTTCATGGATGGTGGGTGAGTCACCTCTGTGCAGAGGGTCTGTTTGGGGTGTCACGTATTCGAACTGTCAGTCCTGTGTGTCACAGTTAGTAGGATATCCCACTTTTCAGCGTTTCACATGTGTCCAAGGTCATTCCATTTTGGCTGCCATTTGTGACCTACAGGTGACAACAGGGCTCCTTTAGGGGTCAGTTATGTACCACCATGATGCAGGGATGCACCCTGTGACTCAAGTCCCACAACATGGACAACATGTACGTAAGCGGGAGTCACTGCCCCAACATTCGTCCACGCTGTCATAATTGATTGATCATGGTCATGACACGTTTGTGTGTAGGAGGGGTTGCTTTTCCTTCTACAATGCGAAGGGGAGATGCGGTTTCACTGTGTGTTCCATGCATCTGTCGGCATTGGCGCAGTTTACATGCAGACTGCATGTCAATGTGCATTGTGACTGTGAGGAGATGCCTATGTGATGCGGGACAATGGTCATTTGATAATGTTAGTGGCCCCGGATGTACTGCGGCCGGCACAGGCACACCCGCAAGGGACGGTGACTTGTGGTACACTGAGATAGGGCCTGGAGAGCGGAGCGGGTCCTTGCTGATGTCCAAGACGAATGTCGCGGAGTGTTACGGGGGACAGTGGAAGATGTCCATCCAGGGCATGATGCAGAGGGCAGAAGCAAGCAGAAACAGGCATAATGGAGGAGATGACTGCTACAGTCGCCTTTTTCCCACCATGTCAATATCATCTACATGATGAAGACAACCCCCAGGCCATGGACTCAGACGCCAACATAGTCCAACGGGAGAGTACCCATGACTCCCATGGCACAAAGTTAGTGGCACCAGAGCTGGAAGGGGATGCAGTCTGCGATAAGGCCTGTACAATGATATCAACTCTGCAATTAACAAATCAAGACTCAGTTCCAAATGTGTGTCCTACTCGACTGCAGTGTGTGCCAGAGTCAGCGGTCAGCATGAGGCAGCCGCTGTGCAACCAGCTCCTCCTGGATCTCTAACACACTGCGTTGTAATGGCATGTGGAGAAAATTCCTGGTTGTCGGAGGTGGAGGTACCAGAGCATGGCGGGTGTGCACCCTGCGACGATGCCGTGTCCTGGCTGGGACGGACTGGATTGGATTTGTCTGAGGCCTGCTGGACAGGTGTGTAGGTCTAAGGCAGAAGTCTACAAGGGCCCACAGACACGTTGGTCAGCTATGCACAGAGTTGGTGGCACCATATCGATAGGAGTATAGGGATTTAACCTCTGCCTTAAAAATGTACTCTGCCATTGTGTAATCAAGACTCAGTTCCAAATGTGTAACCTACTTGTCCGCTGTGTATGCCGGTGGAGTGCGTCAACGGGTTAAGGAGTACTGCGGGTCTTGCTCGCGGAGGCCGTGATGGTCTGAGGAGGCTGCCAAGGTCACGGGCCTCAGGCTTGGAGCTAGCACAGGCACGTGGTGGGCACTCTTGGAGACACGTTGGCGTCTGTAGGTGAGCAGTGAGGCCTGGATGCGCAGGGGCGGATGAGACTGGTTTGGAGAACAGCGGCCCGGGCTGCGTCAGGCCCACAGGATCGCAGGCACCGCCGCACACGGCATCGGCCTCATGGCGGGGTGAGAGGCGCCACCCTGGCACACACGTTGGCCATTCCGGAAGAGAACCACGCCCAGGGATACGTGCTTTTTATTCACACCCCTACGCTAGCCTGGCGTGCGCCGGGCAAGCCCACTCTGCACACGCTTACGGGGGGACGTAACAAGCTACATTTCCGTGATCTTCACCACTGGCTTAGGTGACATGGTTGCATCCACTGTCCACAACACTACCATACCAGCATTATATGTCGATATGGATAGGTCTGTGGTCTGCATACTGCAGTCTGTCCAGCACATCCACGCCACACTTGGCAATGTGTGCATTCTCATTCATGGGTCACTTGCCTCCTTCGCACATGCCTGGTTGCCACCTACCTCTACATTCCGCTGGTGTGTGGCTGATATGCCATGCCGTTGGTGGCTCATGTACATGGCTAGCCCAGGATGACACAGTGAGTTGTGCTGTCGGGTCTGGTGGGTGGGCATGTTGTTTGGCATGTTGTATGTGGGTTTGTAACATGTGTATTGCCAGAGTTGTGAGTTGCATGATTGTTAAGTTGAGGTGTGTGGTGTGTCCATTTGGTACTTACCAAACGAGGTGCCATCCTGGAAGTGCCAGTTGACGATGGACTGTCGGAAAATGTATGAGTCATGCACACTGCCTGGGTTGTTGGCGACGACATTGGTGAAAAGACCCCGGTGGTCCACTATTGCCTGTACTTAGATGGGATGTGTGTGCTTTCTGTTGCGGTAATTGTGTGCACGGTCGGCATGGGGCACAAGTAGGACATGTGTGCAGTCAATTGCCCCCAGCACGTGCGGGAATCTAGCTATGGCGTAGAATCCTTGCTTGGTCAACAGCTATTCCTGCGCAGTGTGGGGGAAGTATAGGTACTGGGGTACCAAGCTGATGTTGTAACGCTTTTCGCCCTAAGTGGGATGGGTATGCCCAGACGTGGGTCCCGTGCTCACTACGCCACTGGAGTCAAGCTATCCTGGCTGATGACGGCTGATAGCCAGAAACCGGTCCTAGGATGCTAGATTCCGGTCCAGGGAAGACATGGCTTGGCAGTTCGGACTGGACTGTTCCCATGAGGCACAGGGTCAAGACTGATTTGCATATGTCCATGTCTGAACTAGGGTGGCGTAGTGAGCAAAAGAACGATGGATTTAACCCAGATCTCTTGACTGGGGGAGAATGTCTGCATTGTCAGCATTCCGTCCATCATTTGTTTGTTGTAACGCTTTTCGCCCTAAGTGGGATGGGTATGTCCAGACGTGGGTCCCGTGCTCACTACGCCACTGGAGTCAAGCTATCCTGGCTGATGACGGCTGATAGCCAGAAACCGGTCCTAGGATGCTAGATTCCAGTCCAGGGAAGACATGGCTTGGCAGTTCGGACTGGACTGTTCCCATGAGGCACAGGGTCAAGACTGATTTGCATATGGCCATGTCTGAACTGGGGTGGCGTAGTGGGCAAAAGAACGATGGATTTAACCCAGATCTCTTGACTGGGGGAGAATGTCTGCATTGTCAGCATTCCGTCCATCATTTGTTTGTTGTAACGCTTTTCGCCCTAAGTGGGATAGGTATGCCCAGACGTGGGTCCCATGCTCACTACGCCACTGGAGTCAAGCTATCCTGGCTGATGACGGCTGATAGCCAGAAACCGGTCCTAGGATGCTAGATTCCGGTCCAGGGAAGACATGGCTTGGCAGTTCGGACTGGACTGTTCCCATGAGGCACAGGGTCAAGACTGATTTGCATATGGCCATGTCTGAACTGGGGTGGCGTAGTGGGCAAAAGAACAATGGATTTAACCTAGATCTCTTGACTGGGGGAGAATGTCTGCATTGTCAGCATTCCGTCCATCATTTGTTTGTTGTAACGCTTTTCGCCCTAAGTGGGATGGGTATGCCCAGACGTGGGTCCCGTGCTCACTACGCCACTGGAGTCAAGCTATCCTGGCTGATGACGGCTGATAGCCAGAAACCGGTCCTAGGATGCTAGATTCCGGTCCAGGGAAGACATGGCTTGGCAGTTCGGACTGGACTGTTCCCATGAGGCACAGGGTCAAGACTGATTTGCATATGGCCATGTCTGAACTGGGGTGGCGTAGTGGGCAAAAGAACGATGGATTTAACCCAGATCTCTTGACTGGGGGAGAATGTCTGCATTGTCAGCATTCCGTCCATCATTTGTTTGTTGTAACGCTTTTCGCCCTAAGTGGGATGGGTATGCCCAGACGTGGGTCCCGTGCTCACTACGCCACTGGAGTCAAGCTATCCTGGCTGATGACGGCTGATAGCCAGAAACCGGTCCTAGGATGCTAGATTCCGGTCCAGGGAAGACATGGCTTGGCAGTTCGGACTGGACTGTTCCCATGAGGCACAGGGTGAAGACTGATTTGCATATGGCCATGTCTGAACTGGGGTGGCGTAGTGGGCAAAAGAACGATGGATTTAACCCAGATCTCTTGACTGGGGGAGAATGTCTGCATTGTCAGCATTCTGTCCATCATTTGTTTGTTGTAACGCTTTTCGCCCTAAGTGGGATGGGTATGCCCAGACGTGGGTCCCGTGTTCACTACGCCACTGGAGTCAAGCTATCCTGGCTGATGACGGCTGATAGCCAGAAACCGGTCCTAGGATGCTAGATTCCGGTCCAGGGAAGACATGGCTTGGCAGTTCGGACTGGACTGTTCCCATGAGGCACAGGGTCAAGACTGATTTGCATATGGCCGTGTCTGAACTGGGGTGGCGTAGTGGGCAAAAGAACGATGGATTTAACCCAGATCTCTTGACTGGGGGAGAATGTCTGCATTGTCAGCATTCCGTCCATCATTTGTTTGTTGTAACGCTTTTCGCCCTAAGTGGGATGGGTATGCCCAGACGTGGGTCCCGTGCTCACTACGCCACTGGAGTCAAGCTATCCTGGCTGATGACGGCTGATAGCCAGAAACCGGTCCTAGGATACTAGATTCCGGTCCAGGGAAGACATGGCTTGGCAGTTCGGACTGGACTGTTCCCATGAGGCACAGGGTCAAGACTGATTTGCATATGGCCATGTCTGAACTGGGGTGGCGTAGTGGGCAAAAGAACAATGGATTTAACCCAGATCTCTTGACTGGGGGAGAATGTCTGCATTGTCAGCATTCCGTCCATCATTTGTTTGTTGTAACGCTTTTCGCCCTAAGTGGGATGGGTATGCCCAGACGTGGGTCCCGTGCTCACTACGCCACTGGAGTCAAGCTATCCTGGCTGATGACGGCTGATAGCCAGAAACCGGTCCTAGGATGCTAGATTCCGGTCCAGGGAAGACATGGCTTGGCAGTTCGGACTGGACTGTTCCCATGAGGCACAGGGTCAAGACTGATTTGCATATGGCCATGTCTGAACTGGGGTGGCGTAGTGGGCAAAAGAACAATGGATTTAACCCAGATCTCTTGACTGGGGGAGAATGTCTGCATTGTCAGCATTCCGTCCATCATTTGTTTGTTGTAACGCTTTTCGCCCTAAGTGGGATGGGTATGCCCAGACGTGGGTCCCGTGCTCACTACGCCACTGGAGTCAAGCTATCCTGGCTGATGACGGCTGATAGCCAGAAACCGGTCCTAGGATGCTAGATTCCGGTCCAGGGAAGACATGGCTTGGCAGTTCGGACTGGACTGTTCCCATGAGGCATAGGGTCAAGACTGATTTGCATATGGCCATGTCTGAACTGGGGTGGCGTAGTGGGCAAAAGAACGATGGATTTAACCCAGATCTCTTGACTGGGGGAGAATGTCTGCATTGTCAGCATTCCGTCCATCATTTGTTTGTTGTACCAAGCTGATGATGGCATCCAGACTCCTCCGACTCTGGCGGTTGTTGGTTGGAATGTCCTAGAGGCCAACGGGTGCAGCACAGCCAGCAGCTTTGTCTGCGGAGGGATGTTGGTTGTCCGCTGTGTTTGGTACCGTCAGCCTGTGGGCAATGATGTTCCGGATGTGGAGGATGGTTGTCCTTTTGAGCCTGTTGTGGGAAATTACATACTCTGGTGTTAAGTCTGTGAGGCTGGTGCGTTTCCTGAAGGACCGCTATCTTTGTCTGCGCTGCTTCTGTGGTGGTCCGGGAGGGGGGGGTGTCCAGGTGACGGTGGGTGTTGAGGCTCTGTTGGGGCACCGAGCTGCATGATGAGTAGCTCCATGGTATCTGTTGTTCTTCAGGTGTGGCTCTGGGCTGGGCTCCCTTTATGCTGCAGGTTGTCGTCCGGCTTTGCACCAGGTCAGAGCAGGTGTTTATTTCCTGCAGCTAATGCGCCTTATCGCATGTTTTGTGTTCTTATCGCCGATGTGCCGGTAACTCTGCGATAGCTCCTTGAGGATATGCCCCTTTGTGTTTTCAGGATAAGTAACCCATTCAATTTCAACACAACACTCTATCAACTAAATCATCCGCAGTGGAGATGCAAGTTTGTCAAGTTTTATGATTGGCAATAATGAGACTGCACTATTTGGGTTCATGTTTGGACAGACTAGTCAAATGCATTGGTAACTGAGTAATGAGGCTTACGTGGTATTAACTTTTACAATCACGACTTATATAGCATATCATTTTCCTTTGTAGATTGGCCCCTGAGGAAGGGACTGAAACATGCCGAAATGCATCGGGCATTCATTTGAATGTAACAGGAGCATTGCTTATAAATTACCATTTCATCAGTAGAATTGTTAAAATACATGAAATGATAATGTATTAGATTTTGTATTTCATTAATGATTCGTTCATGGAAACAACATTTGTAATGTCATGACTATATGAATAATAAAGTTTGATAAATGACAATCAAGTTTGATAACATTTTTGTTTAAACCAGTGTATTGTGGTATAAACTCAGGAGTTCCATTTGGACTCAGTGAACTGTGCACAGTGCACTCAGGTTATCATATTTTTAATAGCGACACATGGATGTGTGACATGTCGTGGTTTCACTTTTGTCTGCACCTTAGGGTGGCACAATTCATGCAGTAGCCCTTAGGGGGCCCCTTTAGTGCCTCCGGCCCTTGGTACCATGGTGCCATTTACTAGGGACTTACAGAGTGTTCTAAAGGTTTTTCCAATTGGGGGAATAATTGTACAGTTTTAGGAAAGAGCTCTGGCACGGGGAAACTGGTTAGCAGGAACCCAGTGCACTTTCAGTCAAAATCACATCATTTACCAGACAAAAAGTGGGGGTAACCATGTCAAAAAGTGGCACTTTTCTACATATACTTACCAATGTGTACTTACCCCCACAATATTTTGGTTTCCAAATTTTTTGCTATAATATTGTTGTGCCATATTCTGTAGTCAATATTATAGCACACAATTTGGGTATGGAGAGCTTCTAAACTGAAACCATTTTAAAACAGCTTCTATGACTTTGTTTCTCGGACCTCAGAATAATGGCATATCTGTTGTCTGTGGATTTTGCAACCTGACCAGCCTGATGATCATCCCCAGCACCGAAGTCCTGATCAGACTCCTTTCTATACAAATCCCAGTGTTTGTCCCCACCTATTTTCATAGAGTTCAGATTCAGACATGCTTTGTAATGGGAACTCATGGTCCCCAGCCAAACAGAAATTAAAACACAGTGCTTGTCGATATATGGGAAAACTCCTAGTATTACGAGCAATAAATGTTATTACTGTTATTCATATAAAAACTAATAAAGTAGATATGGAAGTATGTTTCAGGTGGAAACAGGTTTGGCATCGCAAATAATTTAGAATACTGAGGAACGAGCAAGCAACTAAATTTCAATTGCACACCACACCATAATTGACACACTACTTGACTATTGAAACTGAATGTTCAGCTCGAACTAAAGTTATCAGATGACTCCATGTCTTCAAAGACAATAGGCACTAGCCCTGGGCTTTCTGAGAATCGTAGTTCCGGCTAAGCTCCAGAGTAACAACTGCACTATATTCTAGATTACAGTGCTTTTTGGGATAAAAAAGGGACTATAATGTGGTCTCCCTGATGACATGGTATCACCAGGTAAACTCAGCTCCAACATTTATGGGAAAGAATGCGCAGGACAGGAACACAATCCCCAAGTCAGATTTACCAAGCCACGCAAGGCCATCGCCTTGCATTTCTCTGCGCTGAGAAGGCATTACATGGGTGGAGCATGGGTGTTCCCACATATCCACAGACGCTTTTTGGCGCATTACCAGATTTATCAAGACTCGTAAACCTGGGTATGCGTCGGCATTGTACGCCTTCCAGATAGTGGCACAACAAGGGGAAAAATCTTTACTTCTCCTTGTTGTTTCCTCTTTCTGAATGTGCTGCTGTAGGAAAGTGGGTTTCTTTTGCAGTAGCCTCCCACCCCACTTTTTGCCAGACTTCTGATGCACTTTGACTTGAGGTGCCCTGGGTCCCTGCCAATCAGGTTCCGAGAGCCTGTGTTCTTTCCCAAAACTGTACCTTTGTACCCCCAATTGTCACCTCTCTGGCCACATCTTTGTCCCTTGTAAAAGGTACCATGGGTACCAAGGGCACTGTGACCAGGAAAGGCCTCTAAGGGCTGCAGCACATTGCACCGCCCTAAGAGGTCCTGTACCTTAACACACACACACTGCCATTGCAGGCTGCGTGTTTTGGTGCAGAAAAAAATAAAGAGCGACATGGCACACATACCTGTGTGCCATGCATGCAACCCACTGCCTATGGTATAGGTAAGACGCCCCTCTAGATGGGTGAAATACCACTGGTGAGAGTACAGTTGCATGAGCACTGTACCCCTACAGTGTCTAAGTCCATTCTTAGATATTGTAAGTGCAGTAAAGCCATAAAGAGTATATGGTCGGAAGGTTTGTCATTACAAACTCCACAGCACCATAATGGCTTTACTGAATTCTGGGAAGTTCAGTATCAAACTTCTCAGGATAATAAACCCACACTGATGCCAGTGTGAGATTTATTATACCATGCACTCAGAGAACATCTTAGAGATGCCCCCTGAAAAACGACCAGCCTCTGGTGGGTTCCCTGACTGGTAAACACCAGCCTGCCACCACAAGACATTTTTCTGGACCCCTGGGGTGGGAGTCTTCGCTCCCTGGGCTCAGAAACAAAGCCTTTCCTGGGCAGAGGTGGTCACACCTCCCCAGGTCAGGAAGAACTATCTATGGAAAGGGAGCTTCCAAGGTCTTGCCACCTTTGTAACACAACCCCCAGCCTCTTTTGCTAACAGGAGCAGGCCCCCTTCCTGTCTCCCCTCCTTTTCGGCAGGAAGACAGGCGGGCAAATTAGAACAGCGCAGAAGGTGTGCCCACCTCTGCCAACCCCACCCCTTAGGTGGAGGAGGCGAGGTGAAGCTCACTCTTCAGTGCCCGCCATCTTGCAGATGGCAGGCACTCTCCAATCAGTGTTAGGGATTGTGCACACGGGGGTGAGCACACCAAGGGTATAGTAACCCTAAGGTGAACTCGAGACCCCTAAAACGCCACTAAATACAGTATTTAGTATTTAGGGGGCAGCCCTGAACCTAGAAGATGAATTCCCGCAACCTAAAAAGAAGGATGAAAAAAAGACACCCAGCAGAGGAGACTGAAGAGAAGAACTGACTTGGCCCCAGCCCTACCGACCCGTCTGCAGTTTCCAGAGATCCTGTGCCAAAAATCACCTTGTCCTGTAGCCAACGACCTCCAGAACCCCTGGGAGGACTGACTGCCTTCAACGAAGACTGGCTTCTCTTGTGAGCAGCAGCTCTGTTCAAAAGAAACACCAAAGAAAGACTCCGAGCCTGCTGAGGCAAAAAAAAACGACGCCTGGAACCACCACTGCACCCGATGCCTGCGGCCCGAGTGGCCCACCTGTCCCAGCGAGGTCCCCCAGTGCTCCAGAGTCTGAGTCCACAGTGGGTTGACCCCTTCAGGACTCCCTGACGGCGCCTGCAGCCTCTGCATGGAGACCCTCCCAACCGCGAGTGACCGGGTAAGGTGAAATCCGACTTCGAAAGGCACCCCTGCATCAGGCTGCCCTGCGCCCTGGAGAAGAGGACCTGAGGTGCACCTACCTCCCCGAGCCCTCCAACTTACCTGCCCAGCTGTTGGATACTCCCGGAAGACTTTCTGGACCGAGCCTGCAGCCAAAACCCAAAACCCGCATCCCCCATTGTAAACAACAGTGCACCCGACACCAAATCAGCACTCTGCAGCAGGCCACTCCTGTGCTGCTGTGGGTGCAGCTTGTGTGCTAAATTGGATCCCTCTTTGCCTTGAGCTAAACTCTAGGAGCTTTGCTCCCACATCCAAGTGGCGTGCCCGTGAGCAGCCACCCTCGGGAGGCCCCCTGTCCCCCATTGGATAACATTGGGCCTCAGCACTCTTCACCCGGCCGCCCTAGTGCTCTTAGTGCATCCTTGACACTGGGGGAACCCTGGTTCTAACCCCAGAAACTCAACTCCCAAGACTGATTACTCACCTTTAAACCGATAACCTGATTTGCTCCCAAAGGACTGCATTGACTGTTTTTCTATGGAAAAATATCTAAGTGTGGAGTTGAGAATTGCATGAAAACCTAAGATACTGTGTGGGATATGTACAAGGAAGTGGCGGAGTGAGGTGTTAGCTGTCATGACTTAACGCCTCACTCCGCCACTTCTGAAATGCAATACTGCACCCTATTTACAATGAAATGGTGCAGCCTTGGGTTTCCCCCTGCGATGGCACTACACTTAGCAGTGTAGCGCCAACACAGGCACCCTTGCACCATAGTGCCTGCATGCAGGGGAGCATTGTTTATGGGTAGCAAGGTGTCCCTTCCTGCACATAAACAATCCTGAAATGCCATTTTGTCACTTGCATGTGTGCTGCTTAATGCACCACACATGAAAGTCACAAAATGGCATTTTTTTAAAGATTGTTTATGTACAGGAAGGGGGACCTTCCTGTACATAAACAATTCATGGTATTTTGCTTTTTTGATGTGTTCTGCACAAGGCAGCACACATGTAAAAAGCAAAAATGAGGAGAAATAATGAATTTCTCCTCGTTTTGCCAACTAAAGACTAGATTTTACCTGGTCTTAATTTTGGCACTGCCTCCGATGTACGCTGCCCTTGTACATAGGGGGCAGAGTCAAAATGAATGGGTGTTGCGGTGGAACACCCACCGCAACACCCACTGCCCACTGCTTTCATACTAACCATAGCGTGAAAGGAGGCCTTATTTACAAGGCAGCGTTAAGCCACTTTAAGTGACTTAACGCTTCCTTGTAAATAAGGCTAAGCCCCTATTGCCAACACAACGTTGATAAAAGTGACGTTGTGGTAGCAATAGGGACTTGTCTATGTACCTCTGTGTTTTGAGAAAAACTGACGTACTTACCTCTTATCCAGGAAATGTCCCAGTGTGATTTTTAGGCATATCACACGGAGTAGAAAAAGTAATCCTGAAAAGTAATCAAAAGTAATTCAAAAGTAATTACAACTGTTTTTGCACATTTTTACAAACCTGTAAGAAAAGTCATTCTTCATCCAGCTTGCTTTCTTAACAATCTGTTTTGAAAAGTACAATCATATTTACCTGTGCCAAGTCCTGCTTGGTTCTATGAATAAAAATACAACAGAGAAATATTTTTTGATACAAACAATTGGTCTGAGTTCAGGCTTTGAGTGTGTGGCATCATTTGTGTGTACAATAAATGCTTAACCCTGCCCTCTGATAAAGCCTTACTGCTCGCCCACACTACCACAAATAGAGAGTAAGGTGTTAACTGCTTTTACCTCTGATTTAAAGTTCTGAGGCCCTAGGATCCCAGGTCCTGGAGAGTATTGCTCAATTTAGATACAATATATTCTCGAGGGAATAGACTCAAGGCACTGGACCTCTATGGCCTTAAAAATTCATAAGTCTTTGTAGTAGTGAGTCAAATACCCTCTCTCTTATAATGAACCATATTTAGGCTTTTGGTAGAAACAGAGAGTTCTTTTTATTCGTGAGTTGAATGAACATGAAAAAATCAAATGAACATGGACAGCCAACACGTGTTTCGCCCCCTAGGCTCAGTTGAGGCCGGGGCTTTCTCAAGGCTGTACGAGGACAAGGGAAGAAAGGACAAAAAGGAGTTAATCCTAGGGGAAGTCATTAAATGAGCTAAGAGAAGTTAGTGTGACCACTCCCTGTGAATAGAAGTTGTATTTAGAAAGAAGAATAAAAGCGTGATGTTGGAAAAAAAAAAAAAAAAAAAAAAAAAATAACCCGTGTCTATAGGTAAGTCTGGATATGACTAGTCGCTTTGAAATTATAGTGAGCAGGTTAGTTTTATTAAATATTATTCATCGATTTAGTCAGTATTAGGACTTAATAGTGCTTAACATGTGTCAGAGTTAGTTCAGTTCTTATAGAGGGTCACGTATGAAGTGACTAAGCAACCTATGCAGGGAGAGAAATGCTGCGCTAGAAAAAGTTAGTTGAAATTGGTGAAGTATAGAGTCCAATACCCGAGAGCTATGGTTAAGGCAAATGAGTGCGAGCAGGTTTTTACCTGGGGATGTGCTTTCAAATTACTTTCCATATATAACATCTCAAACAAGTCATGATATCTTCATTATCTCGTCATTCTTTTCACAGGTTACTTGTAAAATACAGGTATACCAGCCTCTGCACGAAACAATATATATATGTACAATAACGAAAATTGCAACAGACTAATCATATTGAGAGGGGGTCAGGACAAGAAAATGTTTGTACAGTAAACAATAATTCATACAGAGGACCGTCCGGTAATGTGTATTCTAGATTTTGGCTATGCATTACCATTATTACAATCATTACAGTCTTATTCTCCTTATTTGTCACCTCTATTCTGTTTTCTATGGTAATGAGAAGGTTCCGGGGGCCCAATGGTTGATTTATAGAGGAAGAGGTTAGTGAATTGAATTATACCGGTTATGGGGAGTAAAGCAACCCGTTTCGGAACCAGCGTAAGGGCCCATGATGGGGGAAAAATTATTATTTGAGACTCAAGCGCCAGCCGAGTTATGTTTGAAAAGCATTGCCTAGTAGCAGTCTACTTACTTTCAGGCGTGAGATCAGGATCACGGCGGGACTGCCGTCTCTGGTATTCTTCCGCGCGGTGTATTCGCGTTCTGGTCCGCGGCCATCTTAAAGGGGTTAGTGCGGCCAGTCACGTGTTACTCGCGTCAGATAAGGTCGTTTTCTTGCGCCATCTTGGAGTGTTGTTATGTTTCTTTAGCGAAACGGTCTATGTCTCAGATCTAGTTACTTATTATCTTTATTGAAGAGTGGATTTTCATCCTAATTCGTTATGTTTTTATTAGCTCTTTTCCCTACTTGATATATTTTGAAAAAGTATTTAATTTTATTTTTATTATTATTTTGCGCGACCGGCTATACGAGGTTACTTGGTTGGTCCGCGCCACCTTGTGGTATAGTCATAAAAACACAGAAACTACAGGATCTCCATTCGGTTGGATTAAATTTGGTCTTGTTACTGAGCGCTAATGATTTAATAAGACCACCGAGGCCATCTTGGAGTGGCCTAAGGGCAATGTAAAGTTGAGTTAGTTCACTGCTTCTGGTCTATATTTATTATAAACAGTGATCACAGTTGCGTAGGGTTTACTTTACTCCTATAATTATATTGCTTATCTATCATTTGAATTTTGATTACATTGTTTTTTTGTTGATTACCGCGTTGTTTAGGTGAGAAGGAAAACTCAAGAAAATTTTTTTTTTATTATTGTTTTTTCCCATTTATGGCGCTTATTGCTCTGTTTGTTCAAGGGATTTTAGTAGGGCCAGTCAGGAGGAAACGCGAAAATGATTATAACTTGCAGATCGGGGGACAGTTTGGTAGAAAGAAGGGAGAAAGAAGAGGAAAACAACAGTGCATTATACAAACCGAATTACATATATACACATAAGTGTCATCATCAATGTTTCTGAAAATATTTCGACATCCATTTCAGTCTTTTCGTTAGCTATTTGATGTGGCCAGTGTGTTTTTACAGCCAATGATGCCACTCATGATCTTTATTGAGACCAAATTCTACAGTTCCACAACGGATTATGTAGGAGCTTTCCTTCTGTCTCAGACGTTGTTCCAAATTTCCTCCTCTGTCGGGTTGTCGGATCTTTTCTAAGCCACAGAAGACAAAGTTCCGATTGTGTTCATGGTACAGATTGTAGTGCTCAACTAAAGGTTGTCTATCGTCTGTTTTGTGGATGTTGCGATAGTGTTCCTGTATCCGCTTTTTGAGTGGTCGGGTTGTGCTCCCAATGTAATGTTGACCACATGGACATGTGATGAGGTAGATCACATTAGTGCTTTCACAGTTGATGAAATCATGGATAGTAATGGTATGTCCATTTATTGTTGTTTGTTGTAATTTTGATTGGCCTAGTTTGCATATCGAGCAGTTGGAGCATGTGTAGAATCCATGTGGTTTCTGTAGGAAAGTTGTCGTTTTTTGTTTGGCTTCAAAGAATGATGGGCATAGTGAGTCTCTCAGATTTTTGCTTCTCTTAAAGCTGAGTTGTGGTTGGTCTTTTATTGCAGATCTGATGGTTGGGTTTAATGTTAATAGATTCCAATGTTTTTTGAGCACTTTTCGTATGTGGTGATGACCGTTGTGAAAAGGGGTAAGGAAGCGTATGGTAGGTTCCGTCTCCTTCTTTTTCCTGTTTTGTAGGAGATTGTTTCTGTCCAGAGTGGAGACTTGTTGTTGAGTGTTTCTAAGAGAACTGGTATTATATCCTCGTTGGGCGAGTCGTGATGTAATGTCCCTAGAATGTATTTCAAATCCTTGGTCTGAACTACAATTGATTCTGGCCCTGCGGAATTCTCCTGATGGTATATTTTTGATGGTATGCTGTGGGTGACTGCTGGTCGCGTGTAGGATGGAGTTAGCGGCTGTGGTTTTGCGATGAAACTGTGTTAGTAAGGAGTTGTCTTCAACAGATATTTTTACGTCCAGGAACTCTATTTCGTTTTTAGATATGGTATAGGTGATATTGATATCCCATTGATTTGGTGTCAGAGTTCTGAGGAAGTTAAGTAGATGATCTTCAGATCCTTGCCATATTAGCAGCACGTCATCGATGTATCTTCCCCACATAACTATGTTCTCGGAGTAGTTTGGTTCGTGATCCTTCCAAATCCAGTGACGCTCTACTTCCCCCATAAAGATACAGGCGTACGGAGGAGCAAATTTTGCCCCCATCGCCGTACCTTGGGTCTGTAGGTAATAGGTACCATTGAATAGAAAAAAGTTGTTATATAGGCAAAATTCCAGGAATTCCAAAATCATGTTGTTTCTTACCCCTTTTCACAACGGTCATCACCACATACGAAAAGTGCTCAAAAAACATTGGAATCTATTAACATTAAACCCAACCATCAGATCTGCAATAAAAGACCAACCACAACTCAGCTTTAAGAGAAGCAAAAATCTGAGAGACTCACTATGCCCATCATTCTTTGAAGCCAAACAAAAAACGACAACTTTCCTACAGAAACCACATGGATTCTACACATGCTCCAACTGCTCGATATGCAAACTAGGCCAATCAAAATTACAACAAACAACAATAAATGGACATACCATTACTATCCATGATTTTATCAACTGTGAAAGCACTAATGTGATCTACCTCATCACATGTCCATGTGGTCAACATTACATTGGGAGCACAACCCGCCCACTCAAAAAGCGGATACAGGAACACTATCGCAACATCCACAAAACAGACGATAGACAACCTTTAGTTGAGCACTACAATCTGTACCATGAACACAATCGGAACTTTGTCTTCTGTGGCTTAGAAAAGATCCGACAACCCGACAGAGGAGGAAATTTGGAACAACGTCTGAGACAGAAGGAAAGCTCCTACATAATCCGTTGTGGAACTGTAGAATTTGGTCTCAATAAAGATCATGAGTGGCATCATTGGCTGTAAAAACACACTGGCCACATCAAATAGCTAACGAAAAGACTGAAATGGATGTCGAAATATTTTCAGAAACATTGATGATGACACTTATGTGTATATATGTAATTCGGTTTGTATAATGCACTGTTGTTTTCCTCTTCTTTCTCCCTTCTTTCTACCAAACTGTCCCCCGATCTGCAAGTTATAATAATTTTCGCGTTTCCTCCTGACTGGCCCTACTAAAATCCCTTGAACAAACAGAGCAATAAGCGCCATAAATGGGAAAAAACAATAATAAAAAAAAAATTTCTTGAGTTTTCCTTCTCACCTAAACAACGCGGTAATCAACAAAAAAACAATGTAATCAAAATTCAAATGATAGATAAGCAATATAATTATAGGAGTAAAGTAAACCCTACGCAACTGTGATCACTGTTTATAATAAATATAGACCAGAAGCAGTGAACTAACTCAACTTTACATTGCCCTTAGGCCACTCCAAGATGGCCTCGGTGGTCTTATTAAATCATTAGCGCTCAGTAACAAGACCAAATTTAATCCAACCGAATGGAGATCCTGTAGTTTCTGTGTTTTTATGACTATACCACAAGGTGGCGCGGACCAACCAAGTAACCTCGTATAGCCGGTCGCGCAAAATAATAATAAAAATAAAATTAAATACTTTTTCAAAATATATCAAGTAGGGAAAAGAGCTAATAAAAACATAACGAATTAGGATGAAAATCCACTCTTCAATAAAGATAATAAGTAACTAGATCTGAGACATAGACCGTTTCGCTAAAGAAACATAACAACACTCCAAGATGGCGCAAGAAAACGACCTTATCTGACGCGAGTAACACGTGACTGGCCGCACTAACCCCTTTAAGATGGCCGCGGACCAGAACGCGAATACACCGCGCGGAAGAATACCAGAGACGGCAGTCCCGCCGTGATCCTGATCTCACGCCTGAAAGTAAGTAGACTGCTACTAGGCAATGCTTTTCAAACATAACTCGGCTGGCGCTTGAGTCTCAAATAATAATTTTTCCCCCATCATGGGCCCTTACGCTGGTTCCAAAACGGGTTGCTTTACTCCCCATAACCGGTATAATTCAATTCACTAACCTCTTCCTCTATAAATCAACCATTGGGCCCCCGGAACCTTCTCATTACCATAGAAAACAGAATAGAGGTGACAAATAAGGAGAATAAGACTGTAATGATTGTAATAATGGTAATGCATAGCCAAAATCTAGAATACACATTACCGGACGGTCCTCTGTATGAATTATTGTTTACTGTACAAACATTTTCTTGTCCTGACCCCCTCTCAATATGATTAGTCTGTTGCAATTTTCGTTATTGTACATATATATATTGTTTCGTGCAGAGGCTGGTATATCTGTATTTTACAAGTAACCTGTGAAAAGAATGACGAGATAATGAAGATATCATGACTTGTTTGAGATGTTATATATGGAAAGTAATTTGAAAGCACATCCCCAGGTAAAAACCTGCTCGCACTCATTTGCCTTAACCATAGCTCTCGGGTATTGGACTCTATACTTCACCAATTTCAACTAACTTTTTCTAGCGCAGCATTTCTCTCCCTGCATAGGTTGCTTAGTCACTTCATACGTGACCCTCTATAAGAACTGAACTAACTCTGACACATGTTAAGCACTATTAAGTGCTAATACTGACTAAATCGATGAATAATATTTAATAAAACTAACCTGCTCACTATAATTTCAAAGCGACTAGTCATATCCAGACTTACCTATAGACACGGGTTTTTTTTTTTTTTTTTTTTTTTTTTCAACATCACGCTTTTATTCTTCTTTCTAAATACAACTTCTATTCACAGGGAGTGGTCACACTAACTTCTCTTAGCTCATTTAATGACTTCCCCTAGGATTAACTCCTTTTTGTCCTTTCTTCCCTTGTCCTCGTACAGCCTTGAGAAAGCCCCGGCCTCAACTGAGCCTAGGGGGCGAAACACGTGTTGGCTGTCCATGTTCATTTGATTTTTTCATGTTCATTCAACTCACGAATAAAAAGAACTCTCTGTTTCTACCAAAAGCCTAAATATGGTTCATTATAAGAGAGAGGGTATTTGACTCACTACTACAAAGTGCTTTTACCTCTGTAATCCTTTGGGGATCCACTGGACTCTGTGCACACTATACCTTACTTTGGTATAGTACAAACAGAGCCAGCTTCTTGCAGCTGCAGAATGCAAGAAATAGGAAAACACCTCTAAGGATTGTTTTTGTGCAGGAAGGTGACCCTTCCTGCACAAAAACAGTCTGGTGTGCAACGCAGGCACCAGTACAACATGGTGCAAGGCTGCCTGCATTGATGCTAGGCAGCATAGTGCGCAGGCGCAGAGAGAGAGCAGAAATGCACAATGACGCAGCGCAGTAAGTTGTCTTGTGCATTGCGCTGTGTCAAATAATGATCAATCTGGTCCACAGTTCACAAAATACTGAACAATTTTTTTTTTCTTTAAACACATTTTATTGGGGTTTTACAGCTCATGTCGAAGCATTCTTAAACACCAAGTCCATTGTTAGCAGGTACACAATTAACAACTCCGCTCTCATTTCCCCTTATTGTATTGAACCAACTTCCCTCACCACTCTCTCTTTCCCGGAGTCAGCACCACATCAGCAACGTCGTTCCCTATATGGGCGTGCCAACATTGTCCATCATTTCTACATTAGAGGATGTGGAGTTCTTTGGGCTAGATATAGCATACTTTATGGCCCGTTGGAAGGGGGCAGCGTTGCATCAGGAACGGACTGACACACTCCGCCCAGAAAAAGGTGTGGAAAGGATGCCTATGCCCTCTCTGGGGAGTCCAGCGGCAATTCCGTCTCTGGATCGACCAAGCTGTATACCAGGCCCTCTCCATCTCCATCTCCATCTCCAATGTGCCCATTCCTTGTTTAGCCTCTCTAAGTAGTCACCACCCTTCGCAGCCCGCCCATTTTTCTAATTCCTTTTACAAAGCAGCTATACGGGGTCCTCCAGCCTATTTCCAATATTGTGCAATCTGTCGCGTACCTAGAATAAATGTTAAGTCTTCAAACTTGCTAGCAAGTTTTTGTTTACGAAATGCCAAACAATATGCTGAAAAGCACAGACCTGGATAATCCTTGCTTTAAAATCATTACACATCCCCTCACAACGGAGGATAGTTAAATAAAGTGAAAAACAGATTGTATCAATTGGGTTCCGCCCATTTAGTCTATCAAGATTTTTTGCTTATGACTACAGGTTTTTTTTTGTTTTTACTGTGGGTGAGTCTCACTACCTGAGTCTTACAGTAAATTTTGTGTAATTGGATTGAGCGTGTTTATTGCCAGTGTCCACCTTTCGAGGCTGCTGCTCTGCTGCAGTGATAAGGAGCAATGGGCTGGTTACACATGAACACGTGTGTGTTTGTGCAAGGGTGCAGACTACACGCATGAGACTACCATTGTGCGCAGCCCTTTATTTGTGAACAGGAAGCCTGGCACAGAATGAACTCTGCAAGGTTTGGTGCTGACCAAGATCACTCCATATAATATATCATAGAGTAAGTCTGTAGGGCTTCTGAGAACATTTGTATAATACGTGTAGGCAAAATCTGCCCTAAAGTGTCGTTTTCTCCACTTAGGCCCACAGGGTCCAACAAGTTATCAGACTGGGGTAAAACATGCACACGGCGTTTGGATTTGCAGACCTCAACATACTACATCCACCTCTTTTGGAACTTAAGGAATTGTCATAGTTCTCAGGGTCAGCTCGTAATCAGATTCCTTATCTTTGTCCCCTTACTCAACCAAGTTAATTACCCTATTCCCCAGCAAAGAGAATAAAATGGATTGAATGATTTAATATGGATTATATTTCTGAGCAAATCTAGTGGAAAGTATAATTCATTGTTTCATGGCCTACCTAAAAGGGAATTTGACTATCACCTGCAAAGGCAATCTTCCTTTTGTAATTGTGAATATTTAGAATGTTAGTTTACTTCTTGGCAGCTTGGAGACGTGTTGTTTTTATGCATTTAGTTTAACCCTCAGCTGGCATGATCTAATCACTGAAAAAACAAAAAGGTTATAGTGATAATATAGTTAAGAATTGTAATCATCTTACTTTAAATAAATGAAACAAAATGTTGGAAATTCACTGAAAAACCAAAGCTTAAAATTATAGGCAGGTGAAAATTTAAGTTAAAACATAACATTTTAAACTAACAAAAACACGGAAATTTACCAGTTATACTTCTCTCAATTAACTGTAACTCGTACCCTAAAGTAATTATAACTCGCGCCATCGCCGTGCTGTCTTTTCGTCAATAACGTAATTTCAGATGTCATTAGGGATGTTATTAATGCAGTCATTGTACTTGTTACGAGTGAGTTAATATGTGAGGGAATAAGAAATCTATACCTGGTGAATTTCAATGGATTTGATAGTTTAAAAGGTTAAGTTTTAACTGAATGTTTTACCTAACTATACCTAACTATAACGTCTTTTTAACCTTTGGTTTATTTTTGCAATGAATTTATATGGTTTCTTTTAAACGTAAAAGAAGATGTCCATTGCTGTGCACAGTGTGAGGTTGGGTGCCCATCTCCCCGCCGTGTACAACCTTCAGCTGTGCACGACGTGGGTTAGCCGCAGGGCCAACCACATGAAGGCGGCCAACTCACCACAGACACTCATCCCCCTCTTTTGGTTAGGTCTCACCTGTGACAGTGCATGCGCGTTCGCTTGCGAGAGAAATCGTATATAAGGGACATGCAGCCCACCTGTTGCTTACCATTCCTTGCCTTCATTCTCACTTTTATTTTCTGCTTTTTAATTGGCTGGAGCCTGCTGGATCCACTTCCTCTTTTTTTCGGCTGGAGCATGGACCAAGTACTGACTGCTTTAGCTTGATTGCTGTCCTTCCACTGATTTAACTGTGATTGAGGTACTACGTTTATTGTTTCTTCTTCCCTGCTTTTGTTAAAGCTTTTGCCATTTGTAGCTATGTTTTACTATGCCAGACACACAGCAAAAAAACTTTATCCTTTGAAACTGAGATTTATTGTAACAAAAGATGGCATCTGCTTCCAAATGGGTTTTCACCAAGACATGGACATGAGCATAATTGCTTTCTTTATGTGACAGGATGTTTTGCCAAATGTCATATTTCTTTTTTTTTCCATGCATGGGGAGATTAACTGATTTGCTCTAAATCACAAGGCAGTTGTGCTGGGACCCAAAAAGCACTGGCAAAGCCGATAGATCTTGCCTATGTGACTAGTGGCCCCGCAATTGCCTTTTATGCATGCTGTACAGGATGGGCATTGTCGACTTTGGCAATTATTTGTAGCCATGATGTGAAGCAAAATGACTGCAGTGCGTTATGGCTAAAAATAATAAAAAAGGACTATGCTGCATCTAATGCTAATGTACTTTTGATAATAATTTTTAAAAAGCCCATTAGCCCAGGCTGCAGTGCTTTTTAAAATTCGTTTTAGCTACACTGCAAAGCATCCAAAAACCATTGGCGCCAAAACCAATCCCTCTCACAGGCGAGACCTATCGGCTTTGCCAATGCTTGTTACGCTAAGCTGTAGAGGCAACTAGCGGAATAGGCCCTTGTGGTTCCTAGAAGCAGCTTAACAGCTAATTGGTAATACATGAATATGCTTGTCCGTATAACAATAGACTCTGCCGAATATGCCCATAGTTAATAAATAACTGGTAGCAGTTATAGAGTGTCTTATTTTGTCTAGATAAACAAGCAGCAACCTTAATTCTAGAATGAAGGTAATGTTCGGCTGCCATATGTGGGTTGAAAAAAGGGAAGATATTGTATTTCTTTTTTTTTTAAACAAACTTTATTGGGTTTTTCAAGTGGACATATTTGTACAATTAGCACCTGTTCCGATACATAAGCATACATGTGCAGTTATCGTTATGCAATTATTACAGTTATATTGCTATACAGTTGCCATCTCCTGGCTACAGTGCCTATATTTACTCAGCGTATTCCATACGTGTTGTATTTTCACTCTACATTTGTTAATCATATTCAATAATTTTAACAGGCGGTACATATTGCGATCAGTCTTAATCCAACAACCCTGGATCCCTCCCACCCCCCGCAGTTAACTAACTGGGCATCACATTTGGTATCCACTTTTGTAAAGAGTAAGCATCTATTGCATTTATGATGAGAAAAACATTAGCAAGCAACACATTTCTATGTTCAACGTCTCGTTCTTAGTCATCACGTACATGCTATCTCTGCTCCTGACTCCTGTGTCTCTGAATCGTATATTGGCTGCACTGTGGCGTGTGGTAGCAACATGGGTGTACAGTGCCAGCACCTATGGCCTGTCATTTATAGAGTCGGCTGCCACTAGTGCGGTCCCATCCCATGCTTTAAAGGCCTCCCGCAGCATATCCTATTCCATTGCAATGGGTATTTTTCTCTGCCCTTGCTGTTCCTCTGTGCATATCGCAGCGCTTTCAGCTAGGCTCCACTTCTCTACTTCCTCCTTCCACGCCACTATTTTTGGTGGCCTTGCTGCCTTCCACCTCCTTCTGATGTGTCTTTTTGCTAGTATCAACGCTAAGTAAGCAAAGCGCGCCTGAAACTTGTATCCCTTTGGGTGTGGATATAGCCAGAATATGCAGCTTTTGCCGTATTCCAAGTCCGCCCGACTACCACGTCTGTCAGTATCTGTGCCTAGTAGTTTGTTAGTGCTGGACAGGCCCATAGCATATGAACAAACCCTGCATCTGCCTCTATACATCTCGGGCAATTCGATGCAGCTGCGGGGAACATCTTTTGGAGACTATAAGGTGTTAAGTATGCCCTCTGTGTGATCATGTATTAGATAAATTAGAAGCGTGTGTTGCATGATACTGCTTTCGGGTAAGCTAGAAGTGCTGTCCACTCTCTGTCAGTTGGTTCTGCTTCCATATCTGCATCCCATTTTGCTCGTAGAGCCCTTAACGGGGAGGTCTGTGTCTCTCTGAAAATGCGGAGAAGCCCTTAATGGGGAGGTCTGTGTCTCTCTGATACAGTCATTTTGTCAAATGTCTATCATTACCCATTAAGTGAAGCATATGTACTAGCTCATTTGTTGGTGGTTCCAGCTCGTCTGGGGCCAACACCCGTTTCACGTAGTGTGCTACTCCAGCATGTAGCAGAAATAGGGTGTCCGTTAGGCCATTGGTATCTGCAAAGTCTGTGTGTGACAGCAGGGTGCCCTCATGGAACATTGCCCCCACTGTGGTTATCCCTCCATCTTCACACCCGGCAAGTTGTCCCCATGTGACTATGCCTGTTGGTATGGGTAAACCCAAGAAAGGGATGTTTGGTGCAAACGATAGGCGTGGATGTGTATACTTTAGTGCATGTTTCCAATACCGCAGGGCTACTTGCAGTAGTGGTGAGTCCGCGCTGTTGATTAGGTGCGTGCTCTATAGCATTGCATACAACTTCCCCTATGCCAGCATTCTGGGTGTATAGCCAATTTCTTTCAAGTTGCGGCACACTAGCCAGTGTGAGAGCCATTGTAACTGACTTGCCATGCAGTAGGCCCTAAAGTCTGGGGCTCCCATTCCTCCTGTTGTCTGGAGTTATAGCTTCTTCAGGGCTACCCTGCGCCTACCAACACCCCATATTAACTCCGTCAGTAGGGAGTCTAGCACTCGGAATAGCTTCATGGGGATTAGTATTGCGAGCGTCGTAAAGTAGTACAGAACCCTTGGTAGCATCACCATCTTCGCTATGGCCAAGCGGCCCGTGGTAGATAACGGCAGTGTTATCCAGAACGCTATCTGTGATCGTAATGCGGCTATTGTACTTTGAACGTTGCTGTCCAGCGTGTCCTGCTGTGTCCTATATATCCTCACTCCCAGGTACTTATATGTGGTCGGAGCCATCTATATGTTATTGTTTCCAAAGGTGATCGTACGTATGCGGCGCATTGGTGTGTTTGAAGGAAAATGCTACTGATTTGTCAAAGTTTACGCATCGTGCTGACACTATGCCGAACTCTGCAAAGAGCATCGTAGCTTCTGGGAGCCCGCTATGTGAATTCCGAGTATATAATATTATATCGTCTGCGTATAGTGACGCAACATCGTCGGGCCGACAGGTATGCCCCAGTACTGGGTTGAGAGGCGTAGGTTGTGGGCTAGTGATTCTAGTGCTAGTATAAAAAGCATGGGGAAGAGTGGGCATCCCTGCCTTGTGCCTCTATAAATCGCGTATATACTAGAGATATGCTTGCCCGATCTTGCATGAGCCATCGGTGCAGCGTATAATAGCCTAACCCATTTCGGCTATTCTACAGGTATGCCATACCGGCTCAACGCCGCCAGTATGTACTCCCAACTCAGCTTGTCAAATGCTTGTCAAAGGTCTAGTGAGAGGCAAGGGCCCACATTATTTTCATACAACCTCCTCACATTGTGCGCTGTGCTCCTACGTGGTACAAACCCACATTGATCTGCATGTACCAGCTTGCCAATCGGTACTCAATATGATCTATTTCTGTGTGCACTGCGTGTACCAGGGAATAATACGAGTACTCTTGCAATACCGTATTCTTGCTTCGCCATATGTCTAATAGTTCCCACCCACCTACCCACGCCTCAAGTGCCTTAGCCTGCCGCATTATGAATGCTCCCCTAAGAGGCAGGTGCAACCTGTCTAATTGCGTGTTCATCACTGTGTCATAGTCCCCCCCCCCCCAGTATCCATGGGTGGTGTGCCCCGTCCGCTAGTGCAACGCTTATTCTTTTCAAGAACCCATCTTTCTCTGTATTTGGTGCGTATATGCTACCTATCACTAACACCTGGCCATCCATCTCTCCTTTCAGCAGCACAGTAAAAGGAGGAAGGCAGTCTGGTGCCATGCTGTATAGCGCTTTTGGAGTCATGGGAAAGTCAGACACAGATGAGAAAGATGCATTGTTTAAGTCCAATATTTCTTCAGATTCTGAAACTGGCCGTGGTTATAGCACAGATGTGTCTGATAACATTCCTGGTGATGGAGTAAGTGCTTTGTCAGACATAAACAGAAACTCAGTTACTGATGACCAGGTAAGTAGCACGAAAATACTTAATAAACCTAGCTGCACTTAGCCATGGTTCCTTTGTGCACCTTGACATTTGAATGATTTATTTTGGTTTGAGTAATTATGTTTTATCAGTTGTCATAATACCCAGATTTAATATTTTTTAGATCAAACTGTACCTTTTTTTGAAACAAAAGTATAAGTATTACAGTTAAAGAATGGGTAAAAGAGTTCTTGGAGATGGACCAACAAGTGGTGGTGTTTCCTTACAATCATATGGATTTTGGGGTGTATCATCGCATGCAATAATCGACCCTGAAAGCAGACTATTTAATTGAAAACTTGGAGATTTTATATGTGAACGTTTTTAAGTGGCAAAACATATACTTTCTAAAACTAGCACAATCTAAAGCATTAGTAATCCAGTTGGTTAAGCCACATAAGTTGTGAGACAACACATTTAGGTTGCAAGAAGCAAAATAGCTTTAACAATTGCCATCCTAGCTACCTGTAATTGGCTCCATGCAGCCTATTGAAATTAGGAACTTACCTGCATGCTTCCAGAATAAAATGTGATGTGTGCAAAATGTAGGAGTATATTCTGAACACTCAATATTGGGATATGCCACAGACATTTACCTTTGCAGGATTAAAGTCAATTTGTGCAATTGCATCCCTCAGTCAAACGTCCAGACTAGGCATTACTTTTTGGTCTCCACCACCTACACACGCAGACCCATCAAAATACCTTCTTAGCCTGCTGGACGAGGACCACGTTACAGAACAGCTACACAATTGCTATCCTAATACAGTTAATACCAGCACTAAAAACACACCTGCTACAAACCCACACAATACTGATCACTCTTCTACAAAACAAAGTCTCAATATCACCAAAGCACATTCCCTAAACTGTCTACTAATAAATGCTTGATCACTTTCTAAAAACAAACATCACATCCACAACCTTCTCACTGATGCAAAACCAGACATACTATTCATAACTGAATCATGGTTGAGAGATGATATGGCTCCAGTCCTGCATGAAGCCATTCCTTTAGGCTATCAAAAGATCACTTAAATTCGTATAGGCAAAAAAGGAGGTGGTCTAGCTGTTGTGTTCAGTAAACATTATATATCACTAAAGTTGACGACATTTGCATAAAGAATTGTGAGGCTTTTCTAACAAGATGCAATCCTACACCGTCTTCCTCCTGTAACTTCCTGCTCCTTTACAGACCTCCACCAAGCGAGGCGACATTCCCAGAGGCACTTCTAGACACAGTTTCAAATCTGATAACAATACACTCCAACCTATGCGTTCTGGGTGACCTCAACATTTGGTTTGACAAACCCAATATGACCCATCCAAAAACAATAATCACTGGCCTAGACACACTGAACCTGCATCAGATTGTCCACAAACCCACACACATCGCTGGACATATCCTAGATGTCAATCTTGCTAATACAAAACTAGTTACCTTTCAAACTATAACTCTAGTCACATGGTCAGACCACCACTTCCTTGCTTTCTAACATAAAACAACACTAAGTGACTCACCTAAAACTACCTTACATCCATCCACCTATCGGCCGTGGAACAAACTCAATTTGGAACACTTAGAAACATAACTAACATCCAGTACAAATCTGGAAACAATAAATTTTGTTCAAAATCTATGAGTGGCTACAGGAAGTTTTTGACATCCTGATACCACTCAAAACCACACAACAGAACAAAAGAAAAAAGCGCCTTGAAGAAACATAGAAATAAAAGACATATAACAACAAATTAGAAAGCTGCAAAGTACCTGGCTCAAAACAAAGGCCAAACAAGACAAACTTCCCCTACAGGAAATTAACAGATTATACAAGTCAGTTATCAAAAAAGCTAAGAAAAGGTATTATTCAAACAGAATTCAAATTGCTAAATGTGCAAATAAAGAATTCTATAAAATACTCAATTTCACAAACCAAATTGCCTAGAAGGAACTCATCCTGTTACTCAAGATTTCACAGACAAACTGGCAAATCATTACACGGACAAAGCAGACACATTGGACTCATACTTAAAACAGAAACAAAGCACCAGCACTAACCCTTGTACAAAACAACAATCCAAGAATACTCTAACCCAGTCTCTCCGTTCCTTCCAACACATCTCACACGATGAATTTATGGACCTGGTCAAAGCAAGCAGGCCTGCCGGCAGTCCTTCTGACCCCAGTCCACCACAAACTTTCAAGACAATTCTTTTAACAACCTCTGCTGCCACTCCAGTAAGAAGAATCATCAACAATTCCTTAACTACCAGAATATTTCCAGAAGAACTCAAAAAAATCACACATACGCCCTTTACTGAAGAAAACAAACTTGGACCCGCTGAATCCTGACAACTATAGTCCCATTACAAATGGACCTTTCCTGGGTAAACTGATAGAAAGAGCAGAGTTCGCCCACATGTTTCAGAATTCATGGTTGAAAATGACATACTTTCAGACTTCCAAACAGGATTCCGTCCGGGAAGAGGCACTGCATCTGCCCTCTTTGCCGGCTGGGATGACCTGAAGAATACAGTAGACCGCAACGTGGTTGCTGCGCTTCTCCTCTTGGACCTCTCGGCTGCTTTTGACACGGTTGACCATGACACTCTGAAACAAAGACTCTATGAAGCTGGCATAGAGGGAATTGCTCTAGACTGGATCGCATCCTACCTTTGAGACAGACCTAAGGTCATCCATACCGCACCTTTCTCGTCCAAACCGTACTCCACAAAAGCAGGGGTCCCTCAAGGCTCTATTCATCTCGCCCATGCTTTTCAACATCTACATGAAGTCATTACCGGTACTGATCAATCAATTTCACCTCACGTGCTATGACTATGCAGATGACACGCATATACTCCTTCAACTGGAATTCCCCAAAGACATTGGAAAATCCCTAATTTTCAGTTGTCTCAGAGCCGTGGATCAGTGGATGACTTAGAGCCATCTCAAATTGAATGCTTCCAAAACGGAAATACTCACATGTGGCAATTGGAAACATTATGACCCACTTGCCGCCTGGCCTGATGAACTGTGATCACTGCCTAAAGTATCGAAGGAAGTACGAAACCTCGGATTAACCATGGACTCGAAGCTGTCGATGAATGCCCAAGTGGACAAACTATCAAGATCAAGCTTTGTCATTATAAAAACGCTGCAACTAATTTTCCCTCATTTGGGATTTCCACACAAGGTCCAAGCTACCATCCCCCTTGTTCTGTCCAAACTTGATTACGCCAATAGCCTCAGCCACGGATCACCTTTAACAACCATGAAAAGACTACAACGGATTCAGAACTCGGCTGCCAGACTACTCTTGCATATCAAACCGCGAGACCACATCTCACCTACATTGGTTACTGGTTGCCAGAAGATCCACGTTCAAGCTACTTTGTATCACCCACAAAGCAATACATAGAATGGGACCGCTCTTCATCAGGAATAAAATCACCAAACACATTCAACAAAGGAACTTCCCCTCTAAAAGGGCATCTCGCCTCAAAATCCCTAGATACAAGAAAAAAACATGGGTGGCACATTCTTCCCTGTTCAAGCAGGCAAACTATGGAACTCTTTACCCCCCAACATAAGATCCACCGATAACCACCTTATCTTCAGAAAACTACTCAAGAATTGGCTCTTCCCCACATAAGCACCATACGCAAACAGAAATTTACAGCATATCCCTCTTTATATAAGCATTTATTTTCACTATAGATATGTACCTATCTTTGTGTATTGCTTATTTTAAACATGTAGAATAATTATGTTGTTTGAAAAAAAAAATCCGCTTCGGTCTGCATGTACTTGCTTCAATTGGAAAAACTCACTCCGTGATTACAAATCTGCCATCGCAGAGAGTAAATCGAATTACTATTGCAGCACTATAGCCAACGCTGCTAACAGCCCAAAAAGTATATTTCAAATCCTGGATAATATTATACATCCTGACTGCGTCAAGAACTCTGTCCCACCATCTCAGACCCTTTGTGACAATCTCGCTCTGTTTTTTACGGAGAAAATTGAGACCATCATTAACAATCTGGCAACGTCCCCTTCACATAACCATTCAATCCCCCCCGGAGCTGGCTCCACCAACCCTGATCCTTCGAGATCAGCATGCCCTCCTATGAATAGTCTCCTGGCCTTCCCCCTGATTTCTCAAGCAGAATTTGAGAAACTGGCACGGGGCATTACCTCGGGATCTCCCCTTGACCCTCTGCCCCCAAAAATTTGGAAAGCATGCGGGCACGAGTTATTCCACACCCTTCGGATGATTTGCAATCAATCTCTCGGCTGTGGTCTCGTCCCCATCCCCTGGAAGCAAGCGCTCATCACCCCGCTATTGAAGAAACCTACGCTGAATCCAGAATGCCTTTCCAATTTCCGCCCCATATCTCTTCTGCCATTCCCGGCAAAGGTGCTTGAACGTTGGGTCAGCAACTGCCTCTCAACCTACCTTGAGCAGCATCACGCTCTGGACGAATTCCAATTTGGCTTTCGCCCAGCCCATGGCACAGAATCTGCAGTGCTTACTGCCATGGAAGAGCTTCGAATGCGTGCAGACAGGGGCCAAGCCGTGGCCTTGATCTTATTAGACCTGTCTGCCGCATTCGATACTGTCAACCACGCGACCCTGCTTGAGAGGCTGAGAGAGGCAGGGGTCGATGGTACGGCCCTGCTCTGGTTTCATTCCTATCTCAGTGACAGAAAACAGGCTGTATCCCTCCCCCCTTTTCAATCTGTCTTCTCCCCTGTCCCTCACGGTGTTCCCCAGGGCTCCTCTATCAGTCCGATTCTTTTTAATGTTTACTTGAAACCACTGATCACTTTAATTAAATCCCACAACATGACTACAGTAAACTATGCGGACGATACCCAGCTCCTTTTCTCTTGGGAGGGCGAAGATTCCATTTCTTTAGAAGCCTTCCACAACTGCCTAAGAGACACCGCAGGCTGGTTACACCGGAACTCCCTCCAGTTCAACTCCTCGAAAACCGAGGTTCTGTTCTGTCCCGTAAGCCGCATACCCCGCCCTCTGCCTGCCGAGTTTTGGCCCCCGGAAAACTTAAACAACCCGCTACCTGCTACCAGCGTTCGCAATTTGGGCGTTATGCTAAATCACCAACTGAGCATGGAAACGCAGGTTTCAAGAACAGTCGCCACCTGCTCAGCCCTTATGCGCTCACTGCGCAAAATCCTGCCTCTACTACCACCATCAGCCCGAGCATCGATAGTCAGGTGCACGATTCTCAGTCGCCTTGACTATTGTAATGCCCTCCTGCTTGAATCCCCTGCGACACTGCTAGACAGACTCCAACGAATTCAGTCGGCAGCAGCCAAACTGGCTCTTGGATGGACCAGGAGATCCTCGACCACCGCTGCCTTGGCCGAGCTGCACTCGCTTCCCTTGAAGCAACGCATTGCCTTCAAAGCCCTTTGCTTGGTCTTCAAGGCATTACACGGTACAGGACCTAGACCTCTTCAACGTCTGTTCTCGTGGTACATCCCCACCAGAACACTTAGGTCCGCAACCGCATGCCTTGTGAAAGTACCCACATGCAAGAGGGCCAGAATTGGGGGAAGATCCTTCAGAGTAGCTGCGGCCAAGCTTTGGAACAGTCTGCCTGCCGATATCCGCCAAATCCCTCACCTCCTACCCTTCAGGAAGCGAATCAAAACATGGCTCTTCCCCCACCCCTCAAACCCCGTCCGCCCCTAGTCTCCCCTCGACTAAAATCCCAGGAGTAAGCTACCAGCGCCAGGATACCTGCCAGGTGACAGCCGCGCTCTACAAATGTTTTAAATAAATTAAATAAATAAACATTGTGCATCTATGTACGTTCTATGTACTTGAATCTGTGTGTCTGTTACTTTTCTCCTGAAAAAGCATATCCAATGCACTACCCTATTTCTCATCCTGTACCTCTATCAATATCTTTAATGTACATATACTTACCTCCTTTATGCATCTATATACTTTCAATGTACTTATGGATCTTTATATTTATCACTTTCTTCTAATTTAGCATTTCCAATGCACTATCCTATTTCTCAGCCTATACTGATCTCAATATATCTTCAAGCCCAACTTTCTGACCCATCTCAAACTGCTATCTCTCACCCTATACATCTATCAATATATCCTCCACATCCACTCTCTCATGTATCCCAAACCCCATACCACTATGATCTCCAAAATAACCCTTTCTAGACTATCTCCTACTCTACTCCTCCTTGCATCATCTGACACCTTTTACTACACCGATCCCCCAAAACAAACCTTTCTAAACTTTTCCCTCTGACTCTTCCCCTCCAAAATCCCTTTTTACTCATCCAAAACCCTCCTCCTACTGGTACGACCTAAAAAAAAAAAAAGATCCTAATCCTTCACTCTTCTATCCCTCCACTATCCTTTTCAATCAAAATAACAGACTAACATGTTCACTTCTCAAATTCCATATTCCACTATACTAATTCACCACTAATCCTTTATGGGTTCCAAAGTAGCGTGCTACTCGCCAATAAAGCGTTTCAACACCCCATCAGGGTTACAAGCGCTATATAAATGCAAACCTTTTTCCCTTTTCTACCCCTCCCCAACCCTTATCAATCCAAATAACTGACTAACATATTCACCACTCAAATTACTTTCATGTTTCACCATACTAATTCAACACTAATCCTTATGGGTTCCGGAGTAGCGTGCTTCTTGCCAAAAAAGCGCTACAAAACCCCATCGGGGTAGCAAGTGCTATATAAATACACACCTCTTTCCCTGTTCTATCCCGCCACCTACCCTTCTCTATCCAAATAACTAAATAACATATCCACCACTCAAATTACTTCATATTTCACTATACTAATTTTCAACACTAATCCTTTATGGGTTCCGGATTAGCGTGCTACTCACCAGAAAAGTGATTCAATACCCATCAGGGGTAACAGGTGCTATATGAATGCAAACCTTTCTTCCCCTTCTATCCCTCGGCTATCCTTCTTACTACAAATAACTGACTAATATCCACCACTCAAATTACTTTCGTATTTCACCATACTAATTCACCACTAATCCTTTATGGGTTTCCGGAGTAGTGTACTTCAACACCCCATCAGGGGTAACAAGCGCTATATAAATACAAACTTTTTGTATTCTCTTCTATTCATCTGCTATCCTTCCGAATCCAAATAAGTGACTAACCTATCCACCACTTAAAATGTACTTGCATGTTTCACTATACTAATTCAACACTAATCCTCTACGGGTCCAAGAGTAGCGTGCTACTCGACGAAAAAGCGCTTTGACACCTCGTCAGGGGTAGTAAGTGCTATATAAATGCAATTACAATACAATGGAATACATACCTGCCCTCACCATCAACCCGCCACTCCAATAGACTAAAAAGGCCGCCGCCTGTATCCACACCGCTGCGCCCCTTGCAAACGGCGAGTAAGTCGTGCTGTATAGCTGGCCTCTCCACTTTTTCGTAGCTTGCTCGCCTCTGCTGTGTTCAAGTGTGTCTCCTGCAGGAAGACTATATGTGACTTACGCCTGTTCAACTGTGCGTGAATACGATACCTCTTGTGTATGAAGCCCATGCCTCGCACATTCCACGTGAGGAATTTATACGCTGCTCTTATCCCCATTTATGCTACACGTGCCATGTAATACCTGCCTGTGTGCTTCAACTCGGTTTCCTAATGTAAATAGCCGCTTGCTCCAGTGTGCGCACTCGTAACTGCTAACTTCCTGAATTTGAACTACCAAAATACTACAGTCCAATCCTGTACATGTGCTCAACCAAACCGCTGCTAATAGCAGCAACAACTTTAACTGACTCTTTGCATTCGCTAGGGGGGAAGATGCGCCAGCCGCGGACCATTTCACCCCGTGCCAGCTTCCATGCCCTGTACCATTTTGCAGCATTACAGTAGTCGTGCAGTAATGTCAAATAGATTCGAAATGATAAGCAATAAAGGTTTTGGAAAGGGATGGAAGAGAAAAGAGAAAAGAAGAAAAGGGGAAGAAGTGGCTATGCACCTCTCAGTGCTGCAGCAGTTTTCAATGCTGCTCTCCTGCTTTCTATCTTCTGTTCAAGGGTGGGCGCCCTCTCGTCTTTATCCTCTGCCGTCCTGTGGTCTGTTGCACTGTTCGCCTACGACGCTGGCTCCGCCTCCGGGGCTGCCTGTGTTCGTCTAGTATCGCCAGGTTTAGGAAATGTACTTCTATCCATAGCCATGCCGTCTCAACGTCCTCAAAGAAGTGGCTGGCATTGTCATGTATGACCTTAAGTTTTGCCGGGAATATTAATGCGCAGTGCAGGTTAAGATGTTGGCGATGCTGTTGGACCCCAAAGAATGCTTCCCGTTGTCTTTTTACCTGCACGGTGTAATCTGGGAACAGCGAGACCTTCGAGTTTTCATAGAGGAGTGGCGCCTTTTCTCTTGCTTTGCAGAGAAGCATGTCCCTGTCCTTGTAATTTAGGATTTTTGCCACAATAAGCCTCGGTGGTAGGCCAGGGGCCCTCATGCCTGTAGATACTCTGTGGGCTCTTTCTACACTAAACATTTACATCAGGCCTTCTGGTGCTACTTCAGTGCGCAGCCAGTTTTCTATGAATTGCGTTGGGTCTCGTCTTCGCTTTTTTCGGGCATCCCTACTATACAGATATTGCTTCTGTGTCCCCTTCCTTCCGCATCATCCACCTTAGCTTGCAGTTCTTTAACCTGCTGTTGCAATTGTGAGACAGTTTCAGTTTGCGCCTTTCGCCATGATGTAATATCTGACAGGGCTGTTGCGTGAGTCCGAACTTTTTCTGCCAGCTTTTTGTGGTACGCCCAAAGTAAGCTCACATCTGTAGTGAGCGTGCCCAGTTGTTGTTCCAATACTGATCTAGATTCGCAGATTTCCCTCAGAATAATGTCCAACTTATCTGGGGGTTGCTCTGCTTGCATCTGAGTGTCTGGGATTTCCTCCTGCATAAGTGGAGAGTCTCTTAATGGATTAGAGCTAGCTTCTCCTGTCGGTGTAAAGTGGTCAGGCGCTAGGCCCGCATAGATAATTAAGGAGCACACAGACACTCAGTATGATGGTAGATAACTGGCCTCGAGCACGTTGTTTGGCCCCTTTTATTGTCAGGGTCACCTGACTGGTGACCCATGTGGTGGGTGGATGTTTAGTGTGGGATATAGCCTCAGTGAAACACTAGAATGTATCCAGCTGGATACTACATCCCTCCCAACCTTTGATGAAAGGAAATAAACAAAGTCCAACCTGTAAAAGAAAACAGATACCCAAAATATATCACAAGTGGTATTATCTTCAGGCCGCAGGCCAGGTAGTGTTTCTTGGACCACTCTGTTCGTGACATTTGAGTTCTCCTTGGCCAAGTACTTGAGACCGACCTGGTCTATCAGTAACAATGTCTATGTACAAAAGTCCCGCATCAGGGTACAGGGAGCTGTGATGAGATCCACTCTGTCATGTTGCTTGGTGTGAGGTTTCTGCCTGGAGGCGACTTGCTTGATGTTGTTCCTGTATCTTGATGGCCAAGATACTTCTGGCTTGCCTCTCTCACTTGGGCTCCTCTCTCACCGGAGCCTCCGGGTGGGCTTTCCTGCTGGGCGGCCATGGGACCGTGTGGCCCGTGCGGGCTCTGCGTGAGCCGCACTAAGGCGTGGCTTCCGAACTGCCAACGGGACTCACAGCCTAGTGGCTCATGTATCCGCCAAGGGTGATGTTTCCATCTCGGTGTTCTCACCGTCAGGAATCTGGTTCCATGCCTTCTTTCGCACTTGTCTGGTGCTGAGTTCCTGGACCACCGTTTGTTTGTCTGGTGGTGCTCCTGCCTCTTCCTATTGCTGCAGTGACAACCTGTGGCTACCAGGTACCGCTGCACTCTCTGGCACGCTCTGCCTCAGCTCGGTTCAGTGCTTCTGGTGGTCTGCGCCACAGCTCCTTCAACCTGCTCCTGGTCACCCCTTTTGCGCGCTAGTGATTGCGCCCTTCATTTCTTCCTGGGGTTCCTCTCGCTGTATCACTTTAACGGCGGGGTACTTGCTTACTGCACTCTTGCAATAGCCCAGCCACGTTGTGGAGCTATCTGTCCTTTGACATCTTTTATGCTGTCTTCCCTTCGTGACTTTAGTGCATTCCTCTCTCTGCCACCGCATGCGGCTCTCTCCTCGCACATGTGTTCTTGTTCAATGCACCTCCTATTCATCGTGTCAGCTTTCCATGCCCTGACTTCTCACCATGAGTCACGGCAGCCTGGAACTGTCTCTGAGCACTTCCAGTGCTCTCCAGTCACTGTCCCTGTTCAGCTGCACTTCGCTCGATCAGCGGGTGCATTTTCGTGAGTTGGCTACTAGGTGGCAGTGTCGCTTTATCTTTGCCTCTCAGTCTCTGCTGAACTCTAATGCAGCGCTGCCTGCATCCACTCTGCAGGGACTCTAGCATCATGATTGCCGTGTCCCATCAGATGGTCTCCTGGTGCCCCTCGTCCCGTCACACGTGCAGTCCAGGGGAGCATTTCATTTAGTCCTCTTTTAATTCACTGTTGTTCATCCGGTGCCGCCAGCAGTGTTCCTGTCCGCCTCAGTAGCTTCACATCGCTTTGTTTTCCATGCTGCTTTACTCCTGCTGTTCACATTGCGCACCAGCCGCTCCGACCGGCCACAGGCCTCGCATTCTCATGTTCGCGGGGTGGGGGATGGGCACCGCTTGATGTCCTTCCGGGGGTCGGGGAGTGGTTAGCTACTCCACTCTCCGTCCTCTCGCTTTTCAGATGGTCTTTCTGACACTGATGCGGGGTGGGCTCCCGCAACTCACCGGCGTATGGGACACCTCTTCCTTTCGCGCCACACACCCCACGACCCCTTCACTTCTGCGGGGCATGAAAGGCAGCGGAGCTGCTCTCCGGTTCCCACGGCTGGCGGGGCTTCATTCCTGGAGCGGCTGGCGGCGAGCAGGTGATTCCTCCACCCTGTGCAGGTGGGAGGGCAGGGACCTTCAGTCGGTGCTGCTGCATTCGCTTCTTGAGGCACTTTGGGATCGCCTCTCTAGTCGGCCGCTGGCCAGACGCTGTCTCCTCACTCCTCCACATTGCACACGCTGCGTGGGGGTGAGGAGAGGTCCGTTTGGCTCCCGGGGACTGCTGACTTCGCTATGGGCAGAGTTTATTCTTCCTCGCGGGGAAGTGGGCGTCTACTCCTCTCACGCTAGGCTCTCGTCACGGCCCCCTGCCATTTCGCATTCAGGGCTCACCTTCCGCCCGCACTCTCTCTTCTCGGCAGTAGCAGCGGCGGCCGGCATCTGGGCAGTCCAGCCTTGCTCACTCTCCATTTCCCGCCATCACGGGTCACTCTTCATGCCCGGTGGCTCATCAGGAGTCTCCCCCACGGCTCTTCCACGCGGGGGGGGGGGTCACAGCAGGCACATGAGGTGTGGGGTGGGCTCCCGGTCACCTCGCTTCACACCTGGGGCTCTTCACATGCCGGCAGGCGATCAGGCGCTTTTCTCGCCTGCTCCGGGGAGGTGCCCTTCCTGTGGCAGCTCTCCCCCTTTTCCTTATCTGCTGGGCTGCTGCACGCACGGGCACAGCCCCCTCGTCGCCACTGTAAAGTGGTCGGGCGCTAGGCCCGCATAGATAATTAAGGAGCACACAGACACTCAGTATGATGGTAGATAACTGGCCTCGAGCACGTGCGCTTGGCCCCTTTTATTGTCAGGGTCACCTGACTGGTGACGCCTGTGGTGGGGGGGTGTTTAGTGTGGGTTACAGCCTCAGTGAAACACTAGAATGTATCCAGCCGGATACTACAGTCGGGTCCTGCTCCACTTGTTTCCCTTTCGGCCTTCCCATGCTGGCGTTGCTCAATCCCCAAAATGGCGGCTAAGCACAACTTTTCTTTTTTCTTGCAGGGTGTCCTTCGCACCTTGTATATGCTGCCCCTTCGTGCTGTGGTGCCTCTATTTATTCCGCCTGTGTGGGTTACATGCTTGGTACAGTGACCACCCTCTGTGCCCTTGGTGTCAGTTCCACCTGCCCTATGAGACCGTGGTGCACTCCTGCCGTTTACTGAGCCCAGTCCCTCGCTGAGTTCCAGGTCCTCCTCTCTGCGTTCTGGTTATGTGGACCGTTATCAGAACAGGCTAAGGTCCCTTCACGTTTAGTCCGTGTCATATATGGGGGGCTTCGTTGGCCACGGTTCTGCACCCTTGGTGTCCACACGTGTCCTGGCCTCACCTCCCCCTATTTGGTCAGGTACAGCCTTCCCTTCCAGTGCACCCCCGCAGTTCCCATCAGCAAGACATATGCATGTGGCCGATAGTACCTGCAATCCTGAGTTGCTTTACGGCACTAGGTCTCGGACCACAGGCCTCCCCGGTAGCGCTAGGCAGCAGCAGGCGGCCTCGCATTTATTCGGACCCAGCCGCAGTCAAGGTACCCATCCATCCATTACCCAAGTCACTTTCACCACATCCCGTTATGTCAATATTGGTCAGTGCATGTCAAGCTACTTTTTTTGTTTGACCGCTTGTGGGACGATGTCCCTTGCCTTGTTGCACCTGCTGTTCCAGTGCTGTGGCGTTCAGGTGTCTTCGACCGCCACAGGCCTCCGCTGGAGGAGCCTCGTGGGTTCAGGCCTAGCCGCCGGCCGGGTCTCTGCTCCCCGACCCCACTGGCGCGTGTCAGGCCTGGAGGGAGGGTCGGCATCCGCCGTACATGTCCCCTGCCGTTTCGCTGCTCGGGTGCTGGTGGGAGCGGTGCTCCGAATAAGGCAGCTCGCCGCACCCCAGTGCCTCCGACCGCGCCCCTGCTCGCAGCTCAGTACCTCCTCCTGCTCTTTCAGGCCGCAGCCTCGCGTAATCCGAGAACCGGCTGCTGAGCTGGTCTTGGTTTATTGTCTCAGTTGTTCCGCTGCGCGGCTCGTGAGTGGCCTCTACTCGCTGCTGAAGCGCTCAGCGATGCAGCCACAGTATTTTAGCACGGATGCTCGTGGATTATTGGGGGATTTGAGGGGTTTATCGCCCGGCCAGGGAGCTCCCAATTCGGGCATCTGCCATCTTCTGCGGCTGCCCACCCCCAAGATAATGGTTTGGTTAACGTGGAATTGTGCCATAACGTGGCGAGAAAAGATAGGTGTGTTCTCATTACCACCAAGTGAAATACTATGTAGCTCCACAACAGAAAGGGCTTGGCATTTGTTAACCCTATGTTTAATTGTTATTGAGAAAATCGTTTCCCAGGAAAGATGCTGCAATATATCCTTGTGACTACACTCAAAAGGAAGGCCTGTTAATTTAGACATAACTTGATTAAGTTCCCATGGAGGTGATAGAGTTTTGATTGGAGGGAACACTTTCTTCTGAAAAATCTCTGATCAAAGGGATTTTGAAGGAGGACATCTGATTTGCAATGTTTCTGTAGGCTGTAATTGCAGCAAAGTGTGCTTTGGACTGCGCATAGGTGCAAACGGTATGGGATGATGACTGTCTTGACAAGTAATGGGCTATGTCCCTTGTTCTGGCACCAAATGCAGACCCTTTCCATTTATGTACATAGCAGGTCCTTGTGGATAGGTGCTTAGCTTTCCCTAGAATGTCAATATGTGTGTGTGAGGGAGGGGAATCATATGACCATCATGTCTGATTTTAGGAGCTGCCAAATTCAGACGCATAACATTGGACATTAAATTTACCATTGTCACCAGCGGGACTGGAGAAAAGACATACAGCTGGTCTAGCTCATCAAACGGGCACTGGCAAATGAGCCTAGCTCCGGAACTCTGCAAAGCATCTGAGTTACTCTTTTGAGCCTTTGCAAAGAGGTCTCGTGATGGAGTTCCCCACTCTTCAAAGACATCTTGCAACACTTTGTCACCCACAACCCATTTGTTGTTTTCTTCATAGAAACGGCTCAGAAAGTGTGCCTGATGATTCTGCGTAACTGGGATGTGCACCACCTCCAGCATGAGACACCTGGCTTCTGCCCAGAGCCAGATTGCGCTGCTTCCAGGGTTAGTGCTCCCGATCTTGAGCTTCCATGCTTGTTTATATAGTAAAGGGGCTTACTATCCGCCTAAATAGGAATGGTTTTCATCATCAGAGATGGAAGGAGAGCCAGATGCACGGCTCTCAAATCCAGGAGGCTGATATGATAAAAGCTTTCCTTGTCTGACCAACAACGTTACACTGACAAGTTCTCCTAGATGAACTCCCCAATCCGGAAGAGATGGATCTGTGACAATTCTCTGCAACAGTGTTGAAACAGAATTTGAGGGTGGTTTCCTCTTTAACAACACAAGAGAAATTGTTTTGCTGTTACCATTAGCTTGTCATACAAGTTGTCATATCTCTGCCATCCAAGATCCTTTAGGCACTGCTAAGGGGATCTCATATGCTGCTATGTATTCAGGAAAGTGGGCACGCAGGAACCCACAGAACTGAGAAGGGAGATCTGCTGTGCTGTTGTTCAACATAATGTGACATTTGTTCTTGATTGGTGCCACTCTCTCCTACATAGCAAACACTTCCTTTTCTGAGTCGATTATTGCCCCGAGCTAGGAAAGAATTGGAGCAGTTGTTAATACTGATTGACCTTGAAGTTTAGTCTATGGCGCAAGAGTGCTCTCCTTCTGAGGTCTCGCTTCTTCCTTCATGAGCTGCTAGCCAGTCATCTAAATAAGGGTATATGAATATTCCATAGTGTCTTCAAGGAGTTGCACCCAAGGCATACATTTGGAGAACGAGCATGGGGTGGATTTAGTCACAATGGTAGAAATGTGAATTCCTGATAAAAATCTCAGATACTTTCTATGGTGTTTTGCTATTGGTGAGGGGGGGGAGGGGAGTGTCCTGCAAACCTATTGCACACTATAGGAAAGTGGTTAACCCCTAACTTTTTGCCATATACCGGATGCCAACTTGACTCAGTGTGTGCTGGGATCCTGCTAACCATGCCCCAGCACCTGTGTTCTTTTCCAAAACCGTACCTTTGTTACTCACAATTGTCACACCTCTGAGCCACATGTAAATCACTTGTAAAAGGTACCCCTGGTACCAAGGGCCTTGTGACCAAAGAGGACCTCTGAGGGCTGCAGCATGCCATCCTCAGAGGCCCCTCACCTTAACACCCACACCGATAGAGCAGGCTGCGTGCTTTGGTGCAGACCAAACTGAGGAGTCGACATGGCACATATCCTTGGGTGCCATGCCCACCCACACTTCCTGTGGCATAGGTAAGTCACCCCTCTAGCAGGCCTTACAGCCCTAAAGGCAGGGTACATATTACCACAGATGAGGGTATAGCTGCATGACCAATATGCCCCTACAGTGTCTGTGCCATTCACTGAGGGCCCGATTCACAGAACTAACTTAAGACAAAATCATAAACCTACTACCATTTTGGTATTCACAGAAGGACTCATTTCGGTATTCACAGAAGTTAGTAGTCCTAACTTTAGGACTCCTAAATGCCTTCTGTGAATACCGAAAGTCTTAAAGTTAGGATTTTTCTCAGTTTAGGAGTCCTAAAGTTAGGAGTCCTAACTTTACTACTCCTAAACTGAGAAAAATTCTAACTTTAAGACTTTCGGTATTTACAGAAGGCCTTTAGGAGTCCTAAAGTTAGGAGTCCTAACTTTACTACTCCTAAATTGAGAAAAATTCTAACTTTAAGACTTTCGGTATTCACAGAAGGTATTTAGGAGTCCTAAAGTTAGGAGTCCTAACTTCTGTGAATACCGAAATGAGTAAGTGCCTTCTGTAAATACCAACATGAGTAAGTGCCTTCTTTGAATACTAAAATGGTAGTAAGTTTAGGATTTTGTCTTAAGTTAGTTGTGTGAATCGGGCCCTGACATTGTAAGTGCAGTGAAGCCATTTTTAATGCATGGACTGGGAGTTTGTCAATACGAACTCCAAAGCTCCATGACGGCTTTACCGAAGTCTGGGAGGTTTGGTATCAAACGTCCCAGCACATTAAACCCCCACTGATGCTAGTGTTAGATTTAATAAGAAATGCAGAAATAAGAGAGGCCCTCTGAAAAACGACCAAATCTAGTGTGGTTCCTGACTGGCTCCCCCAGGATGGGCAGGGTCCTGGGAGAGCAAGCTTCAAAGGCCTGCCACCTTAGTCAGCTACCCCCAGTCTTTTGATGCTATCAGTAACTAGTTACCACCGGGTCTGATCACCCATTTTGGGTGTGAGAACCGGCGGGAAAACCTAGCTAGGAAAGGAGGGTGACCACCTGTGCCAACCTCACCCCTCAGGTAGGGGAGGTGAGATGAAGCCCACATCTCAGTCTCCACCATCTTGTAGATGGGGGGGACACCTCCAATCAGGAAGAGACTAATGTGTCCCTCACACTGGAGGGTGGCTTTCTACGGGGTGTAAACACCCCAGGGAAGGGACCCATTGGTCCCAACCTGTACACCCCTGTAACGCCCCTAAATTTAGTATTTAATGGCACCCCTGAACCTTGCCTCTCCGGATTCAACATGGCAAGAAGGACCAAAGAGCCATGCTGCAGAAGAGGCAGACGACGACAACTGCTTTGGCCTCAGCCCCATCAGCCTGTCTCCTGCTCTGAAATCCCTGCAAGCTGAAACCGGTGTGTCCTGCAGCCAGCAGCCTCCAAGAACCCCAGGGACCAGCCCTACCCTGCCTTCCTAAAGAACTCTGATCTCATGTGGACACCGAATTTGTCCAACACCAACCCAAGCCAGAACTCCAGATCCAGCCCGATACGCAGGTCCTCACCACTCTGCACCCGACGCCCAGGACCCAAGTTCGAGTGGCCCAACACACCAGCGAGGTCCCCCGGTGATCCTGACCTGTGTTCTGGCATCTGACGACCTCCACCGACCTTCTCCTCAACACCTGCAGCCTCATCCTGAAGGGACCGCGTTGGAGCCGGCCTCGTGGCGTGGTCCTGTTGCCCCTCGCTAAGCCGCACGAGGTCCCATGCACCTCGGTCACTCCACGTGACCACCTACGTGACCCCGCTCCACCCGGCCTCTGTCCCAGCGAGGCCCGACATCGAGGCGCCAACCCCTGGCCCGGGGGATACCACGTGAACCCTTCCCACTCCCGGCGGAGGGCAGTATCGATGGGACCCCCAACCGTCCTTCCACACCTAGGTGCGATCGCCCCACAGCTCTCTGGGGCCTGGCGCCTCTCCTGCTGGGCGTCTGGCCGCTCCCTACCCGGCCTCTCCGCCCCCTCCGGGCGCAAGGGTCCGGACATCAAAGGGCTCCAGTCCTATATCTGGGGCGACCCGACAACAGGACAACAGTTGTATCCTGGAGTCAAGAGCCCTGCTGATCGGATCGCGGCTGACCCTACGGAAGAAGACTCATCCTGAACCCACACTCTGAGCCCTGCTGACGACGTCGCGGCTCCACCATGCTTAAAGACCTACACGAACCTTTGGGGCCCTGCTGACGCTGTCGCGGCCCGACCTTGTTGAACCTTACCATCAGAGCCCAGCTGACCTCGTCGCGGCTCGACCGAAGCGGACCTACCACCGGAGCCCTGCAGACTGTGTCACGGCTCGACCCAAGCGGAACTACCACCCGAGCCCTGCAGACGCCGTCGCGGCTCCCCACGTCCGAGCCGCTCTGAGACCAGCACTCAAGGTCTGGCGCAGAGCCCTCCCGTACCTGGTTGGTACGAAGACTGTCCCGCTACCCTATCCCTCTAAAAGACATTGAGACTCTTACTGGATCCCTCGATCCCACTGTAAATATTGAACGTACTACTGCTGATAAAGAACCAAGTCAAGCAACTGATATGGAGTCCTGTGTGGTGGTATTACTGGGCCTAGTACGATCATAGGAGAAAGACCTCCCCGAGGGGGCTTCTCAGCAGCGCTCGGCTATAACTTTGCAGTAGGAAGGTGCCCCGGAATAGTCTCCCCGACTCCCCGGTGGTCCTCCCTCCAACATTTGGTGGCCAGGGACGGGATCCGAGCCAGACGCAATCGTACAGGCAAGTAACGCACCCACTACCTAACCAGACGGAAAGAAAAGGGAACCATAGACGGCCAAGAGGCAACCGTGGCCGCAGCCTTCCAGCCGGAAAGGTTGGAAGAATACACCCACAAAGAACTGAAACAATTCTGCAAGGACAAAGGGATCCCAACCACAGGATTGGGCACCAAGGAAGAAATGCAGAAAGCCCTGAAAGCCTGGGCAGAACCTGAGACCCCTCCACCCCGAGCCGAAGGGACCTCGGCCCGGGACGGAAACCTGCCGACCCCAACCCCGACAGATGGGGGGCGAAACGTCCCAGAAACCAGCCTTTCCCACGAAGAAATGCGAGAACGGGAGAGGGTCCGGACACACGAAATGGACCTCGCCCGACTCCGGCTGGACGGTGAGCTCCTACTGGCGGAGAAGAAAATAGCCTTGGAGCAACTACGGCTGCAAGAGGAAATCGAGGAAAAGAAACGGCATCGGGAGCTAGAGGAGAGACGGCTAACCCTCGAGCACGAGAGGAGCCTCAAGGAACTTGAACTAAAATCCAAAACGGGGGAGACCAGCACCCCCGGAGCCCGGGACGCTCTGCCACTGACCGAGCCAAAGGTTCATATCCCCAAGGATGTCGTCAAGGAGTACTATAAAAATGACGACATCCAGCAATGGTTCCGAGCATATGAAGTAGCCATGACCTCCCATCGGGTACCCCGGAAGGATTGGGGTGCCGGCCTATTGGGGAGGTTCCTCAGCGAGGGCCGGGATACCCTGCTGCAACTCCCCGAAGCGGTGATGACATCATACGACCACATGAAAGAAGCCCTACTCACACGCTACGGACTATCAGCCGAGATGTACCGGCAGCGCTTCTGGGACTGCAAGAAGCTCCCCGGTACCACGTGGGTCGAATACGTGGACTTCTTCAGCCGAGCCTTTGAAGGATGGATAAAAGGGAGCAAGGTCACCTCATACAATGAACTGTTCGACCTCATTGTCTGGGAGCACCTCGCCAACAACTGCTTTGTTGAACTAAGGCAACACCTCCTGGACAGTAAACTGACTGAGCCCCGGAAGCTCGCCGCCGAAGCAGACCGATGGGTCAACACCCGGGTCCCCCGGAACCCCGTGGGGGACTACCAACGGAGTACCACGGGACCTCCCCGCCAGCGAGGCGGAGGAGGGGGGTCCCACCGCAGACGAGAATTCCCGGCCGGGCCGCCCAGAAGCCCGCCACAAGGCCAAGCCACCAACCACACGTCCCCGACCTTGGGCCGAAGGGGGGCCCCTATCGCACGGCCTGGACCACGACCGACAGTGACCTGCTTCGGCTGCCAGCAGACCGGCCACTATGCGAGCGACCCGGCCTGCCCCGTGAACCGATGGAACGGGACCGCTGGGCCCCCTTCCCGGCAAATAGCCGCCGCAGCCCTGGGGGAGGGAGAAGACGAGGAGGAAAACCACGACGGCGGGTCCCCCGAGTGGGAACCAGCTGCATGTATCGCTTGTATGCCTGGGCTCCCGAGAGATGGTGCCCCGAGCTGCCATCCCAAGCAACACCCAGAAGTACCAGCAGTGGGTCACCATCAAGGGACGACGGGCCGAAGCCCTCCGGGACACTGGGGCCAGTGTGACCGCTGTCCGCTGCCACCTGGTGACCCCCGAACAAATCCTGCCACATGTCCTATGCCCTGTCCGGACCGCGGACAACACCGAGAGCATGTGCCGGATGGCCAGGATCCCCTTCGAGTGGGGAGGAGTGTCCGGCACCCTAAAAGTAACTGTCCGCGACGACGCCCCAGTGGACTGCCTCCTGGGGAATGACCTAGAGAGCTCCCCCTGGGCCCAGGTGGAACGCCGAGAGCATCTGGGGATGCTAGGACTGCCCGAGTGGGCCTGCGCCACCACCCGGTCCATGACCGCCCAACCAGCCGCTGCCACGGCCCCCGACAAGCCGACGGGCCCCTAACTACCACCCTCCTCCGGCACGGAGGAACCTGACGAGGAGGCCGGGCCATCTGAACTTTCTCCCGACGAGGCCGCCTCCCTCAGCGAGATCCCCGAGCTGGCCCAGTGGCGCCACGACGGGGGCCCCACCCGCGAATAATTCCAGCAAGAGCAGAAGGCCTGCCCGTCCCTCGAGGGGGCCCGACAGCAAGTGGCCGCCCAGGCCGCGGGGGACCCCACGGGAACCCACTGGGTCTATTGGGACAATGACTTATTGTATAGCGAGCAGAAAGTCGCCAAACTAGGGGCCGGCCGGGTGTTGGTGGTCCCCCTCCGATTTCGAGAGTTCCTCCTGAACCTGGCGCATGACGTGCCCCTCGCCGGACACCTCGGGCGGGACAAAACTTACAGCCGCCTAGTGACCCATTTCTAATGGCCCCGAATGAGAAGAGACGTGGACCATCACTGCCGGTCCTGCCCGACCTGCCAGGCTAGCGGGAAGACTGGGGGTCGAGTGAAAGCCCCCCTACAACCATTTCCAGCCGTCCACACCCCGTTCGAACGAGTGGGGATCGACATTGTGGGGCCCCTCGACCCCCGAACCGCCCTGGGACACCGCTTCATCCTGGTACTGGTCGACCACGCCACCCGATACCCCGAGGCCATCCCACTCCGCACCGTGACAGCTCCAGTGGTGGGCCGGGCCCTGATGGGCATCTTCTCCAGGGTGGGGTTCCCCCGAGAAGTGGTGAGCGACAGGGGTACGAACTTTATTTCAAAGTACATGAGATCCCTCTGGCAACAATGTGGGGTCACCTATAAGTTCACCACCCCTTACCACCCCCAGGGGAACGGACTGGTCGAGCGGTTCAACAGAACCCTGAAAGGGATGATCAAGGGCCTGGAAGAGCCCCTGAGGAGGAGACGGGATGTCCTGCTACCCTGCCTCCTGTTCGCCTATCGGGAGGTACCACAGAAATCCCTAGGCTTTAGCCCCTTCGAACTATTGTATGGGCACCCCGTCCGAGGGCCCCTCAGCCTGGTCAAGGAGGGCTGGGAGGCGCAAGTCCAAGATGCCCCTCCCGACGTCTACCGGTACCTCCTGACCCTGCGGAACCAGACTCGGAAGTTCCGGGCCCTGGCAGAAGCCAACCTCGAAGCCAGCCAAGAAGACATGAAACGCTGGTATGACGAAAATGCCTCAACCATCGAGTTCGAGCCGGGCCAGCAAGTCTGGGTCATGTCACCCGTGGACCCCTGCGCCCTGCAGGACAAGTGGACCGGGCCCTTCAAGGTAGTTGAGAGGAAGAGCCCCGTCACGTACCTGGTCGACATGGAGTCCCCGAGGAACCCCCTCCGGGTCCTGCACGCCAACCGGCTCAAGCCCCACTTTGCCCGAACTGAACTAAGCCTGCTGCTGGCTACCGACGATGGGGGCGAAAGTGACTCCGAGCCCCTACCAGACCTCCTGGGGTCCTCGGGCCAAGACGGCTCCTTGGAGGGCGTCCGCCTCTCCGCCACCAGAACAGCGCCATGACTGCCAGAAGCTGCTGCAACCCTTCGCTGCCCTCTTCTCTCTCACGCCCGGGGTGACCCCCTGGTGCGTCCACGACGTGGATATTGGGGACAGCCCCCCTGTGCGACACCGCGCTTACAGAGTACCTGGCCGAGTCCGAGCCTGCATACAGACCGAGGTCTCCAAGATGCTCGCCCTCGGAGTCATCGAGCCATCAGACAGCCCGTGGGCCAGCCCGGTAGTCTTGGTGCCGAAGGCCGCCGCCCCCGGCACTGCCCCGGAACTCAGATTTTGTGTCGACTACCAGGGCCTGAACACAGTCACCAAGACCGATGCCCACCCCTTGCTACGAGCAGACGAGCTGATCGATCGCTTAGGGGCCGCCCGCTACCTAAGCACCTTTGATCTCACCGCTGGGTACTGGCAGATCAAGCTCACTCCCGGCGCCCAGGAACGATCCGCCTTTTCCACCCCCGATGGGCACTACCACTTTCGGGTAATGCCCTTCGGTAGGAAAAACGCCCCAGCGACCTTTCAGAGGCTAGTGAACAAGGTCCTGGCCGGACTAGAAGCCTTCAGCGCGGCCTACCTCGACCACATTGCAGTCTTCAGCGACCACTGGGCCGCGCACCTAGGACACCTCGGGGAAGTCCTGGCCGCTCTCCAAAGAGCCAGGCTCACAATTAAGGCCAGTAAATGCCAGATCGGTCAAGGATCTGTGACCTATCTGGGCCACCAGGTGGGGAGTGGCCAGGTGGCGCCCCTCCAGTTAAAGGTCGACGCCATCCAGGCGTGGGAGCCCCCCGCAACCCAAACCGCTGTCCGGGCCTTCTTAGGCCTCACAGGCTACAACCGACGATTCATTAAGGATTATGGCAGCATTGTGGGCCCCCTTACGGAGCTCACTTCCAAGAAACAGCCCAAGGCGGTGCACTGGACGCCCCGCTGTCAGACCGCTTTTGAGGCCCTCAAGGCGGCCATGTGCGCTGCCCCTGTGCTACAGGCCCCTGACTACAGCAAGGAATTTGTAGTCCAGACCGATGCCTCGGAGTATGGGGTCGGGGCGGTCCTCTCCCAGATGGACGCCGAGGGCCTCGACCGACCTGTGGCCTTTATCAGCCGCCGACTGCTGCCACGAGAACAGAGGTGGAGCACCATCGAGCGGGAGGCCTTCGCCGTGGTATGGGCTCTCAAGAAGCTCCGGCCCTACCTTTTCGGCACCCACTTCAGGGTCCAAACTGACCACCGGCCCTTGCGGTGGCTCATGCAAATGCGGGGCGAGAACCCCAAGTTGTTGCGATGGTCCATCTCGCTGCAAGGGATGGACTTCACCGTGGAACACCGGCCCGGCAACGACCACGCCAATGCGGACGGCCTGTCCAGATTCTTCCGCCTAGGCGAGGAGAACCCCCAAGGAGATGGGTGACTCTCCCTGCCTTCAGCTTGGGGGGGAAGCGTGTTGGAGCCGGCCTCGTGGCGTGGTCCTGTTCCCCCTCGCTAAGCCGCACGAGGTCCCATGCACCTCGGGGCTCCTCCATTTTGGATTATACGTCACTCCACGTGACCACCTACGTGACCCCGCTCCACCCGGCCTCTGTCCCAGCGAGGCCCGACATCGAGGCGCCAACCCCTGGCCCGGGGGATACCACGTGAACCCTTCCCACTCCCGGCGGAGGGCAGTATCGATGGGACCCCCAACCGTCCTTCCACACCTAGGTGCGATCGCCCCACAGCTCTCTGGGGCCTGGCGCCTCTTCTGCTGGGCGTCTGGCCGCTCCCATCCCGGCCTCTCCGCCCCCTCCGGGCGCAAGGGTCCGGACATCAAAGGGCTCCAGTCCTATATCTGGGGCGACCCGACAACAGGACAACAGTTGTATCCTGGAGTCAAGAGCCCTGCTGATCGGATCGCGGCTGACCCTACGGAAGAAGACTCATCCTGAACCCACACTCTGAGCCCTGCTGACGACGTCGCGGCTCCACCGTGCTTAAAGGCCTACACGAACCTTTGGGGCCCTGCTGACGCTGTCGCGGCCCGACCTTGTTGAACCTTACCATCAGAGCCCAGCTGCCCTCGTCGCGGCTCGACCGAAGCGGACCTACCACCGGAGCCCTGCTGACTGTGTCGCGGCTCGACCCAAGCGGAACTACCACCCGAGCCCTGCAGACGCCGTCGCGGCTCCCCACGTCCGAGCCGCTCTGAGACCAGCACTCAAGGTCTGGCGCAGAGCCCTCCCGTACCTGGTTGGTACGAAGACTGTCCCGCTACCCTATCCCTCTAAAAGACATTGAGACTCTTACTGGATCCCTCGATCCCACTGTAAATATTGAACGTACTACTGCTGATAAAGAACCAAGTCAAGCAACTGATATTGAGTCCTGTGTGGTGGTATTACTGGGCCTAGTACGATCATAGGAGAAAGACCTCCCCGAGGGGGCTTCTCAGCGGCGCTCGGCTATAACTTTGCGGTAGGAAGGTGCCCCGGAATAGTCTCCCCGACTCCCCGGTGGTCCTCCCTCCAACAGACCCCCCCCTTAACCGCGACCGGAACCGGTGAGAAGAACTCAACTTGAAAGGACACTCCTGCACCCACAGCTCCTGAGTCCTAAGGTGCCCGACTGAAGGTGTCTTGGTGTCCAGCAACTCTTCATCTTCATCTTCCAGTCATTAGTTTCCTTCGTCCAGTCTTCTGGCACTAGCCTGCAGTCCTTTTTCACAACCGACATCCTCAATAGGAAGTCGCTGGGCTCCCAACACCTCCTGAGCACCCTGCCGCCGGTGTTGTGGACTTAGTGCTAACCTGGGACCTTCTACGCCCTGACCTTCCCCCTAGGACCTGGGCTCCCAAGACAGAGTGAACTGCCCATGAGCAGCCCCCAACTGAGGTGCCCCATTGGCTGCCATTGGCACTCTGCACCCGGCCATCCTAGTGCCGCTGGTTGTGTCCCCTTGAGTGTTTACTTACCTGCAAACTTAGCACTTCGTTTTTCTCCATAGGACTGAATGGTGGGTTTTCTATGAAAAGTGTATTGTACCGCAACAAAAAGTAACTTAGTGCTTTCACAAGAGTGAACCTCTTACCAATGTACTGTATTGCTTAAACTGTGTTAGGAGTGTGTTTCATGCCATACTAGGAAAACAATCTCCTAGTAATCCAAAAGTACTCTAAATGTAATTTCAAGTATTTTGAACAGTTTACCAATTGTTTTCACAACTGCAAACGTAATCTAAATGTTCCTACCAAACCAATATTCACTGTCTTTTGAAAAGTAATATTGTATGAAGAGTTTAACTTACCTTTTACTAAGTCAATCTTGATTCTGGAAATAAAACAACAAAATATAACTTTTTATACCAACAATTGGTCTAGATTCCGTCTTTGAGAGTGTGACGTCTAATACTAGGATTTCTTTTATTAACTGTGCGATTACTTAAAATCTTTACAGTATAAAACACATGAACAGCGCCCCCCTCTGAACCACCCTTCCCACAGGAAAAACCCGGTGTTCAGCTTTAAATTAGCACCGTGGCTACATGGGCTCTATTTACTACTTTATGTCCATTTAAAACTTCAAAAAAATAAATTGGGTTACCACCCTTTCACATTTTTACACCTCTAGGGATCAATGATGTGACGTCATTTCTTGCTCGACTGCACAATAAATGCTTAACACTACCCTCTGATAAGCCTGAATGCTCAACCACAAAAGAGAGTAAGATATTATATACTTTAGCCTCTGCTGTACCTTTGGAGATCCACTGAACCCTCTGCACTATACCTTTCTTTGATATAGTATATAAAGAGCCAGATTCCTACACACAGACTTTGTTTTATTGGTGGAAATATCTGAAGTATACTGAGCATATACAATTTCTCTTTCCCGAGCCACTTGTTTGTGAAGTGCAGAATCAGTCCGTCTTCTGATATTGGATAGGAGGTATATGGAATACACTCCTTGTCCCTCTGGTAAAGAAGGTATAGGTTTGATGGCATGTATCTGCAATAGCACAACATTTTCTTTCCTCAGAATGGTCATTTGGTGCTTCAATATTATTGGAGGAGCTGGTGATGTAATTGACTTGAAATGTTGTGAGCACCTATGAATCAATAGTTAGTACCCACATTACCATTATTCTCTCTCGCTCTTCAAGATGAAATACTATTCCCCCACTGGAGTGACAAATGGGATTTGGGGGAAGATGGCTAGAGGGTCTTTATGAGGTTGTCACTGCTGTTTACCACAGGAATGCCTTTGGATGTATTAGAAGGCAGTGATGGAGTTAACTTAGCCCTGGATGGCTTCCTCTGGTAGCAATATCTCTGGCCTTATTGCTGTTGCTTCTGATAATGGCAGTTAGGGGGATTTAACATTTGTGGGTAATAGAGGCTCTGTAGACTTCTGTTGAGATTTGAAGAACCTCTTTATCTCCAAGCCTACCGCATTTAGTGTCTCCACCTCAAGTTTCACAATTTCTGCTCTTGTATGTTGAACAAATAAGGTGAATACTGACAAAGGGAAAATCAAGGCCTTTAACGCCCGGTTTGAGAGTCACCAGGCAAAGCCATGATCTTCAAAGGGAGACTCCATAGCAATAACATCTTGCTGCTAGCCCAGCAGAATCCATCGTAGCACTAAAGACATGGATAGAAATTAAGGAGCTCTCTTTTACCATTTCTTGAAAGTTTTGCTTTGTCAAGGGAGATTACTAATAAATCACTTCATCCCCTCCCAGATCTGTTGTACCTGCCCAAGAGAGCTGTTGCACTTGTGTTTTTCAATGTGGTAGCCGCTCAACCTTTCTTCCTGTACAGTCTATACACTTTCTCTCGCTTTTTGGTGGCTCATCTAGCTGATGTGACTATTGTATTGTATTTTAATTGCATTTATATAGCACTTACTATACCTGATGAGGCATCGAAGCGCTTTATCGGCGAGTAGCACACTACTCAGGAACCCATAAAGGATTAGTGGTGAATTAGTACAGTGAAATATGAAAGTAATTTGAGTGGTGGATATATTAGTCAGTTATTTGGATTCAGAAGGATGGTGGAGGGATAGAAGAGGGAAAAAGATTTGCATTTATTTCTTTACAAGACAAGTACATGAGGCATCCTGTCACTTCAACGGGTAAGTATTTTATAAAATGCCATATCTCTGCCCAATGCCTATCCTATAAGGCTAAAGAACATTCCAAAGCCCAGCTCAAAATCTAGAAGTAGTTTCTAAACATATATTTCATCCCCAAAGTAAATTCTGAAGTAAAAGTGTCCAATTTCCTATAACTAGTGTATCAGAAGGAACTAGGACTCCTTCAAATGAAGTACAGAATGGAGGTAACCAGATTAAATGGTATGGCCTGGCAAACTAAGTAATGTCAATGTAGTCAGCACAGGCCTACCCTAAAAGTCGTCACATCAGGCAGATCATAAAAGCAGCCCACTCGCGGTTGGTGGAAGCTTTATATAGGTGTAAAGTTATATTTATCTTGCACAAAAAGTACTGCATCATGGGACAGAAGTTCATGCAGGGCCTGCAAACATCTGATCTGCCAGTGCTAAGATATTCTGTGATAGCAAATTACAAAAAACAAAGCAGGGATGCAAACTCTTGTAGGGCACAAGGCCCAAGAGTTTAAACCATTGTCCGCAACCACGAGGACACAGCCCAATAACAAACATTTTAAGATACTGCTTAACTAAGCTATTTAAACACTTATCAAATACATGTTAATAGCATAAGTGCTAGGTTCCTGCCAGGTACCACTAACACAGACAGTAAGTACCCATCAATTACCCAAGTCACTTTCACCACATTCCCAGTTATGTCAATATTGGTCAGGGCATGTCAAGCTACTTTTTGTGTGTTCCCTGATTAAATCAATAACAAACTAACTACCCTGGCCACTTTAGCTTCTCGCAACGTTATGACAATGGAACAAGAGACGTAGGCCTCACAAGGGGCATGCAAAGCTCTAAATCATTACATTGCCTTGTCAAAGAAAGAAACAGCAACTCTGGAGCAGCACACACAGCCAGTCACTGAATTGTGAATCTAAGTACTAAAGTTTTACAGGCCCCATCAAACTTAGTCTGTAAAACACTGCACTGATTTTCTGCATTGGCCTGCTGGAAGTTAATGAGTTAACCCCATGCAATGTGTGTTTTTAGGGCAGAATAAAACGGCCACTGAAAAAGTCTGTTTACGAACTGCCCATCTGACAGCAGCCTCGCTGCTCGGAGTACTGTAAATAAACCGGATCCACCCAAGGTTGGGTCACTGGAAACTCCACACACCATCAGCAGGGTGATTAAACTTGGAATTAGACAATACTTTAACCCCTTCAGTGCCCCGCCCTTTCCCCGCCCTGTGCCGGGCGTTACATTAGCGGGCGGGGTTCATGACGAGATAGTCTCGTCATGGGCACAGCGCAACCGTGCTCCAGGACGAGACTATCTCGTCATGGGCACTGAAGAGGTTAAAAGTAGCATTCTTCAAATACGTTTATAAACAATAGCTAAATGGAGAGGTGATAAGTGACAATATACCAGTTTACTTGCAAAACGTGGACAGTGACACTTTTTGCTCTGTCACCGAATGCAGTCTGATTCACTTCCCCCATGCACTAAATTGCGT